>NC_083229.1:77423303-78895803 GCF_032191835.1 Heteronotia binoei
AGAGGAAGGCGACAAAGATGGTGAGGGGTCTGGAGACCAAGTCCTATGAGGAAAGGTTGAAGGAGCTGGGAATGTTCAGCCTGGAGAGGAGGCGGCTGAGAGGTGATATGATCACCATCTTCTAGTACTTGAAGGGCTGTCATCTAGAGGATGGTGTGGAATTGTTTTCTGTGGCCCCAGAAAACCAATGGATTGAAATTAAATCAAAAGAGTTTCCAGCTCAACATTAGGAAGACCATTAGAGCGATTCCTCAGTGGAACAGGCTTCCTCGGGAGGTGGTGAGCTCTTCTTCTTTGGAGGTTTTTAAACCGAGGCTAGATGGCCATCTGACAGCAATGAAGATCCTGTGAATTTAGGGGGAGGTATTTGTGAGTGTCCTGCATTGTGCAGGGGGTTGGACTAGATGACCTGGAGGTGCCTTCCAACTCTATGATTCTATGATTTTATGAACTAATGGGTGTATTTTCCTATTATACAAGTTGGGCTCAGAGACTTTAACTGCAAGAACTCCAACAGCCAAGTTAACAACAGCTCAGTCTTTTCTTCCCAGGAAACAGAGGCTTCTCCTTCAAGTATTAACTCCTTCTTAACTGCATCATCCCTTGCAGTTCTTTGCCAGAATTGCTATGTTTGCAATGGTTCTGTCTGTGTAAATAATAGCAGAAATCTACTCTCAGGGGTTGTGTATGTGTGTGTGGATACAGTCCAATCATTAAGTATTTTAAAAAGTAAATTGATTTTACTGTAGTAGTTACATGAATTTATTTATTGATGGCATGTACCTTTCTTCTGTGGAAAACAAGGACATATTCCATTCAAACATTCAGAATATCTCAAGCAATTAAATCTCAGGGCATGGTCTGAAGGCAAGCTTCCACAAATCGCCTTCAGACCCTGCTCTGAGACTGAACTGCTTAACTATCTAATTGAAATCAACTGTACATAAATGTGCTTAGCTTTAGCCAGATCACAGCTTTTATTGTATCTCAGATCTTGAAATGACTGCATAGCTATCTTAAGATTTTGGGATGCTTGTAATTACCAAGATCAAGCATTTCTCATGTACTTCAACTGGCTGAAAAAACTTTGAGAGTGATAGGATTTGTCTCTTGTCAGATGTTCATCCTTGATCTCCCTTGCCTTGTGATTAGGGCTGCCATGTGCCCACTTGTTTCCTTCGCCACCCCCTCTACACACAACCAGTCCCCTGCTGGTCACCAGGCCAGGCCTGGAATCCTATTGATGTATGTTTGCCAGGCAAGGGTTTAACACTCTCAAGGAATCGGGGTATTTTTTGCCCCCAGAGACATGGGAAATGGGATTAACTCATTTAAAGCTTTCTACAGGTACCAACTTCCTATTATGCCTTCTCCTCACTGAACTGCACTGTCCTAAAGTCCCTCTCTCCCCTCCCTACTACCTTCCCTTTTTTAATTCTGAGTTTCATCAAAAGGGAACGTGGTCAATCTGGCCCCAATAGACTCGGCTTCAAAATGAAAGCACTATGCATAATCATAATTTGGGATTCTATTGACTCCAAAAATATTGGAAAAATTATTTTAGCACTGTTCCTATGTTTAAATAGATGGACCAATATCTATTATCTCCATTTTACAGAAAGGTGAAGCAAACCATGAAAATAAATCTCATAATTTACATCTATAGACTTTTTTTGGCTTTGAGGATTTAGAACACTTTTGGAATTATTTATTTATTTATGTGGATTTAAATTGGGCTCCCAAATTTGGGGTTGCAGTGACTCCAAGGGAAAACAGTCTTTGCAAACTGAATTGAGTCACTTTCTCAACCTTATATATTGGGGGGAGGGTGAGAGAGAGAGTGAGAGAGGTTACAATGATTGCTTTATAGATTCCCAACTGTGTCTTCTGTTTTAAATAATCCCATTTACATTTTGGGGAGTTTTTGATGTTTTCAATGAGGGGTATTTTTGATGCCAATTCCAAATTTGTCACTCCTTTGTCCTGCATTTCTGAAGAAAATTATTCTTGAGACCTGATTTTTTTTTCTTTGTAGCTAATGCTATGACTGAGAGAGTTATCAGGTTTCCATTGCTTTTTGCTGTAAGGTGGGGTCACTTTGATCCCTATGCTGAAGTAGTATAGTTTGGGGTTTTTTAACCTTGTTGTTGTTCAGTTGCACCGTCAAGTCCGACTCTTTGCGACCCCATGGACAAAGTCACGCCAGGCCCTCCTGTCTTCCACCATCCTCCGAAATCTGCTGAAATTCGTGTTTGTTACATCAGTAATGCTGTCCAGCCATCTCATCTTTTGCCGTCCCCTCCTTCTTTTGCCTTCTGTCTTTCCCAGCATCAGGATCTTCTCCAGTGAGTGCTCCCTTCTCATTTGGTGGCCAAAGTATTTGAGCTTCAGCTTCAGCATCTGACTTTCCAGGGAACAGTCTGGGTTGATTTCCCTTAGGACTGACTGATTTGATCTTCTTGCAGTCCAAGAAACTCACAAGATTCTTCTCCAGCACCACAGCTCAAAAGCATCTATTCTTCTGCACTCGGCCTTCCTTATAGTCCAGCTCTCACAGCCATACATTACTACGGGGAATACCGTCGCTTTGACTATACGGACTTTTGTTGGCAGGGTGATGTCTCTACTTTTTATTATACTGCCCAGGTTCACCATAGCTGTCCTCCCAAGGAGCAAATGTCTTTTAATTTCATGGCTACATTCACCGTCTGCAGTGATCTTGGATCCCAGAAATGTGAAGTCTGTCACTGCTTCCATGTCTTCCCCTTCTATTTGCCATGGTGTGATGGGGCCGGATGCCATGATCTTAGTTTTTTTGATGTTGAGTTTCAAGCCTACTTTTGTGCTCTCCTCTTTCACCCTCAACAAGAAGTTCTTTAGGTCCTCCTCACTTTCTGCCATTAGAGCGGTGTCATCTGCATATCTGAGTTGTTGATGTTTTTCCCGGCAATCTTAATTCCGGCTTGTGCTTCATCCAGGCCAGCATTCCACATATAAATTAAATAAGCAAGGTGACAATATGCATCCTTGTCAAACTCCTTTTCCTATTCTAAACCAATCAGTTGTTCCATATCCCGTTCTGACAGTTGCTTCTTGATCTTATATAGGTTTCTCAGGGGACATGCAAGGTGGTCTGGTACTCCCATCTCTTTAAGGACTTGCCACAGTTTGTTGTGATCCACACAATCAAAGGCTTTAGCATAGTCAATGAAACAGAAATATACGTTTTTCTGATACTCCCGTGCTTTCTCAATAATCCTTTTTAACCTTGGGAAGGTAAAATACACGTTCTTGCAACTTTTGTAAAAATTGTGTTAATTAGCAGTACATTAAACTAGCTATATCAGCCACAGCCATCTGGATAATGAATGATAGATTCCCAAAGTGTTCTTTGGAGCTGAGAAAGCCCTGACCCATTTGTTAGAAATAATAGTTTTGGAATACAACCGATATTTGCCTCCTGCAACTTCAGACACTCTGTAGCTCAGGATATCAGACCATTAAGTAGAAGTAATATTCCCTGTCCATCAGTATAAAAACCCCTGGATGATTCAACTATGTTTTAATTCAATAGGACTTTTGATTATTTTAACTACAGCACACACATCAACAAAACACATCCACGGAAAAATATATGAGCAAGGCTGACTCTCTGGCTGTATTTTTCTGCTTGCTGGAAAAAACATATGAAAGATTTTATATGATTGCTTTGTTTTATAAGAAAATGAAGAAAGGTCTCTCCCACCCCTTGCATTTAACATGCACATTAAGTCTTTATGAGATTTTCCCAGTTCTTTTCAATAAAAGCTGCAGAAAGCAGTCACTTCTTTATTTGCCAAGATCTAATTTGGAGGAGACTGAGAAATGCTCATATTAAAAATAAATATTTTGAAAGTTAAGACCCTATCAATCAAATTGAAACTGCAGAATGTTAAAATACTTATGGATCTGCAGGTGAAACTTTAGATGACATTTTAGCTGATCTTGTGGGATCTTTGTGATATTGACATGCAACTGTTATCACCAGCTCATTCCCCTGTAACTTGTCACACACAACAACCAGGAAACTCCTACTTTGAAACTGTCTCTGGCACCAGGAAAAGGCCCCAGCTTTCTTGCAGCTCTGTAGTTTCTGCCTTGTAAACTTCAGCAGCTGTGATTTTAAGTAAGGAGCTCCTGTGAATCATAGGCAAACTGTTCTTAGTGGCACCTTCAAGATGAAGGAAACATTTGAGAAACTAGAACATTTACAATGACAATAATAAGCTGCTACCTTTTAATGGAAACTATGTTAAGGGATTTGAGTGAATCCCATTTTGCAGATGACAATAGCAAGAGCTCAGACATAATTAATTGGTCTGGTAAATTAGGGAGCCACCTGAAATTTTCAAGTTTTGATGCTTTTCCTCACATATGCAAGAGCTGTTATAAATAATATAGGTCTCTCACTGTTGTATGAATGTGCTTCCCTGTCAAAGACTGTATTCAGATGTCATGGCAAGATGCAACTAAACTCTGATCAGACATGAACGCAGCAGGTTGCTATGCTTGGACATTTTCCTCTACTTTCCCACCTCTGTCTTCTTCTAGCATGCATACATTAATCCCTGTTCAAAATTTCAGTTGACAGTGAAATAAACTCCAGACAGTGAAGTAAACTCCAGCTCCTGTATTCATATGGCAAAGCAAACTAGAACTTGTTCACACTGAAGAATTTTCCATGAATTTCTACATAAAAAAGAAGAATAAGGGTAGAATTCAAATATGTTTCTGTCTGAACTGAGTTTCATTGTACTTTGCCATGACGTCTGAATGCAGTCAAAATCTTGATTCATATCAAGGACAAGGCTAGGTTACAAATATTTCATATTGAAAATTAGGTTTTCATACTGGCACAGATTTGAGAAACTGAAGAGATCACTTTTATACATATTTCCAGAACTACTGTACCTTATGAATGTTCCAAAACCTGGATGACTCCTAGATGCAATCATTAATTTCTGATTAATTCTGTTCCAGTGTTGATTTTTTAGGATGGATTCACATTACCTTGTTACAGGGATTTTTTTGTAGCAGGAACTCCTTTGCTTATAAGATCACACACCCCTGTTGTAGCCAATCCTCCAAGAACTCACAGGGCTCTTAGTACAGGGCCTACTGTAAGCTCCAGGAGGATTGGCTACATCAGGGGTGTGTGGCCTACTACAAAAACAGCCCTGCCTGTTACATGCCAAAATATCACAGCATACTGAATATGTATGCACACTCATGAGGGAAAGCTATTCTGGACTGTATCAGGGAAACTGCTTCAGCAGTTTACTCTTACGCGGTGATAGTCAATAAATAACAAGTCAGGGATAAATCCAAAACTATACTACATTGTCTTCAATAATAACTGCTGACTCAGAGGTGTTCTAAAGGTGTGGTGGTAGTAGCCCTCTGCCCCAGGTGCAGGCAATAAGGGGGGTGCCCAGAAGCTCAATCTCCATATCAATATAAATGAACCTAGAAACCTCCCAGAAACTCCTGTCTCTCAGCTAAAAATACTAGAGCTACCTAAGGCTGAGCCAAACACCCCCCCCACACACACACACACACATACACTAGTGCCTGAATTATTTCTCACATGTGGCTAGCTACCCACAAAGAGGAGTGCAAAACTGCTGACTGCTAGTGGGAGGCTAGGAGCTGAGGCTGATGCAGGTCCATGTCCTGCAGGGAGCCTGGACTACACCAATGCCATTCTGGCCACACAGTTTTAAGGCTCATGCTATTGGAAGAGGGGTGTGTGTGCTAGCCATCCTTTGCTCTGGCTGGACATGGCCAATGTGGTAAATCTGAGTGCCATGTAGGCCAGACTACTCTTGTGGCTAGAGACTCACCACTGCCCATTGCTCCTCAGAACCACAGACATTTTAAATTGCCATTCACTTGCCTTTGGCTTACTGCAGCCAGTGTGAGGGAGCAGCTGTGTGTGGAGCGGCGGGGGGGGGGGACTGCTTGCCCAGGCTGAGCCTGAAAAGAAACACATGGAGACCACCACAAAGTTTTGGGGTTCTAGGGGACCCAGCTCTGACTTGAGTTGCCACAACTTTTACACTGTTAAACAGCATTAACATGCCAGCAACTTCCTTGTGAAACCACTATGGTTGCTGCTTTTTAGGTGATATTCAATACAGAATTTGCTTTCTATTTCATGAATAAATTGAATCAGGCCTTTTTGAAGGGCAAAATTTATTAGACGATAAGAATCTCCCAAGGGTGGTTTTTGTCCTCAACTGCTTTTCAATTTGGTATTTCTTTTGGCTTCAACTCCTTTCTACTTGTTTGTTTTTTCTCCTAGGTATGCATCAGAAGGTTTTAGGAGGCCCCAGGTTAATTGCCTCTTGGGTTGCCAACTCTAGTTTGGAAAATCCCTAGAGATTTGGGGGCAATACCTGGAGAGAGCAGAGTCCAGGGAGGGGGAGCTCAGGAGGGATGTGATGCCATAGAGTCCACCTTCCAACAGGAGAACTGATGTCTGTAGTCTGGAGATCCATTATAACTCTGGAAGAACTCCAGTCTTTGAGGTTGGTGATGCTTAGTTAATTCTGTGGGAAGCATAGTCTAGTGGGGAAAGCAACAGATCGAGAAAAGTTGTGCTGGACCAGGGAAGAAATGTTGTGATTTAGAGTTGGGAGTGAGCAGTGAAGTGGCCACGTTTGTGGATGACATTAAATTGTTCAGGGTAGTGAGAACCAGAGAGGATTGTGAGGAACTCCAAAGGAACCTGTTGAGGCTGGGTGAGTGGGCATCAATGTGGCAGATGCAGTTCAGTGTGGCCAAGTGCAAAGTAATGCACATTGGGGTCAAGAATCCCAGCTACAAATACAAGTTGATGGGGTGTGAACTGGCAGAGACTGACCAAGAGAAAGATCTTGGGGTCGTGGTAGATAACTCACTGAAAATGTCAAGACAGTGTGCGTTTGCAATAAAAAAGGCCAACACCATGCTGGGAATTATTAGGAAGGGAATTGAAAACAAATCAGCCAGTATCATAATGCCCCTGTATAAATCGATGGTGCGGTCTCATTTGGAGTACTGTGTGCAGTTCTGGTCGCCGCACCTCAAAAAGGATATTATAGCATTGGAGAAAGTCCAGAAAAGGGCAACTAGAATGATTACGAGGGGGGTTTCTACCCACCGCGGGCTCACCAGCCTGCGCAAGATACAACGAGTAAGTCCCCAACCACGAGACCTACACTTGCACCCAGAGCCTGCAACCTCTCGGAACTATCTGGCGCATTCACACGGCCCTTCTGGGCAAACTACTGAGACTCGGTTCTGGACTCTGCACTGTGCACTTTACTCCATGCTGATTGTAGTTTCATCGGCAACACCCCATTATACTTCATTGGTGTCTGCTGCCTCACAAGGAGCGTCTAAAGCTGCACTTACATCGCACTTTAATAACTGCTAACTCCACTCCGGAATTTACTAGTTTAAAATTCATTTATTACTAATTAACTCATTGATTATTTATTACTATATATTTGAATCGGACTATATAAATATTTTTAGCAAATTGATTGGAATTAGCGAGGGAGTTAAATTGATTGCTACTGGAATTAATTTATATCAAATATATATAAGGAATTGGGGGGGGGGGGGGTTCTTGGGTTGATTAGAATTAGGGTC
This sequence comes from Heteronotia binoei, assembly GCF_032191835.1. Taxonomy (NCBI): domain Eukaryota; kingdom Metazoa; phylum Chordata; class Lepidosauria; order Squamata; family Gekkonidae; genus Heteronotia; species Heteronotia binoei. The sequence goes on from NC_083229.1 coordinate 77,430,981, forward strand.
TAGTTAGACGGAGTGAGGAGAGAGCGATTAGATACCAGCCTTGATAGTGGCTTATAGCAGCTGCTGCCAGCGAGGAATGGCCGGCTCAGGGATTCCAGTGCTCCTGGGGAGGGGGAGGTATGGCGGTGGGAGCAGATATTATAAGGGAGGAGGACAGAGATAAGTTGGTGCTCGGCCCCCCTCCAATCTGCGGCCCATCCCAAGGGTGACAGGTAGTAGGGCCAGGTGTAACCCGCCTCCGTCATTGGTGTTATGCAACGCCAGGTCCATTAATAATAAGACCTCAATTCTCCGAGAGTTTATGCTCGAGCAGAATATGGACCTGGCTTGCGTGACTGAGACCTGGATCCGGGAGGGTGATACAGTAGCCCTCTCGCAAACAGCTCCCCCAGGTTACTCAGTCTTCCACCAATCGCGGACTAGCGGGCAGGGGGGAGGAGTGGCATTATTTGCACGGGAGGCTTACTCCTTCAGGGCGCTCCTGGCCCCAAAGATTGAGGGCATTGAATGTGCCGGTCTGGCGTGGGGGGATGGAGAGGGGTTGGCGATTTGGCTGGTGTACCGTACGCCTAACGCACCAGCCAACGCCTTACCGTCCCTGCTCGAGGCGGCGACAGGCTGGGCGTTGGAGCACCCAAGGCTGATAATCCTGGGTGACTTCAATGTCCATGCTGATGATCCGTCCTCCAGTCAGGCGGCGGACCTAGTGTCTTCCATGGCGACACTGGGACTCTCTCAATTTGTTGCAACCCCCACCCACCAGGCCGGACACATGTTAGACCTGATCTTTGCGGCTGGGATTGTAGTGAGCGACATAACTGCAGAGGTAGTGCCATGGTCGGATCACTTCGCCCTCAAGGCCCGTGTAGATATGCCTCCCCAAACCTGTTTAGGCGAGGAGCCGATTATGGCTCGCCCGCGGAGCCAAATGGACCCGGAACAGTTCCAGATGGCTCTGCGGGACCCCTGGCCCTCTGGCAACTCCCTCGATGGCCTGATTGAGACCTGGAATAGCCGGCTCTCTAGGGCCATCGAGGAGATCGCACCTCGGCGCCCTCTGCGGCCTCGGACTAAGCTGGCTCCGTGGTATACCTCGGAATTACGCCAGCTGAAACAAGGCCTTAGACGGCTAGAGAGGCAATGGTGGCGTACTCGTGACGAGGCGACTAGAACATCTTATAGGAAGTTTATGAAGTCCTATGAGATGGCAATCAAGGCCGCAAAGAAAACATACTTTGCGGCTAAGATTGCATCTGCAAATTCGCGCCCAGCCCAATTATTTAGAATAATTCGGAACCTGACTACATTGCCTCAAGGCAACTTAAAAGCTAAGGAATTGAAGATTGGCTGTGAGGCTTTTGCGAAATTTTTTGCGGATAAGGTCCAATCGCTCCGCCATGACTGCCCTGCCAATTTGGAGGCAGTAAGTGAACTCGAAGCCCAATGCGTGTCTTCTGATTTAACTCTGGATTGCTTTGACACGCTCAGCTTGGAGGAGGTCGACAGAATTCTTGGTACTGCACGATCCACGACTTGTGACCTGGACCCATGCCCCTCCTGGCTAATTAAGGCCTGCCAGGAGGAATTAAGATATCCTATACGGGATATTATAAATCGATCCCTTTCAGAGGGTGTTTTTCCAACACCCCTGAAAGAGGCATTGGTCCACCCTCTCTTGAAAAAACCGTCATCAGACCCGGCCGAATTGGCGCACTACCGGCCGGTCTCAAATTTGCCCTTTTTGGGCAAAATTATCGAGAGGGCTGTTGTACTGCAGTTACAGGAATTTCTGGAGGACGCTTCCATCTTAGACCCATGCCAGTCCGGCTTCCGCCCGGGCCATGGGACGGAAACAGTCCTGGTCGCCCTCATGGATGACCTCCGATGACAACTGGATCGAGGCGGCTCGGCGGTATTGCTGTTGCTAGACCTATCGGCTGCGTTCGATATGGTCGACCATCGGCTGCTGACCCGCCGCCTCGCCGACGCAGCCTTACAGTGGCTCTCCTCCTTTCTTGATGGTCGGGGACAAAGGGTGGCAATTGGGGGGGAGCTGTCTCAGAGGCACCCACTTCATTGTGGTGTGCCCCAGGGAGCAGTTCTCTCCCCGATGTTGTTTAACATCTTTATGCGCCCCCTTGCCCAGATTGCACGGAGGTATGGGCTGGGTTGTCATCAATATGCAGATGACACCCAGCTCTATCTATTGATGGGCGGCCGGGCTGGTGATGTCCCTATAAATTTGGACCAGGCATTACAAGCCGTGGCTGACTGGCTCAGGCTGAGCGGGCTGAAGTTGAATCCGGCGAAGACTGAGGTCCTTTGCGTGGGCCGCGGCGGACCGGGAGGGGAGATTACCCTACTGGCTTTTGACGGTGCGCCACTGGTACCAGTGCGCAAAGTCAAAAGCCTGGGAGTGCTACTGGAATCCTCTCTATCAATGGAGGCCCAGATAGCCACCACTGCTAGATCCGCCTTCTTCCATCTCAAGAGGGCGAGGCAGCTGGCTCCCTTCTTGGAGCGCAGCGACCTAGCAACTGTGATCCACGCAACGGTCACTTCGAGACTAGACTACTGCAATGCCCTCTACATGGGGCTGCCCTTATACCGAACACGGAGACTTCAGGTAGTCCAGAACGCGGCGGCCAGGCTGCTGGAGGGACTACCACGGTGGGAACCTGTGCGGCCTGGGCTGCGGGATCTGCATTGGCTGCCGGTTGTGTACCGTGTTCGCTATAAAGTGCTGGTTATTACCTTTAAAGCCCTATATGGCCGAGGACATCACCAGCCCGGCCGTCCATCAATAGATAGAGCTGGGTGTCATCTGCCTATTGATGACAACCCAGCCCATACCTCCGTGCAATCTGGGCAAGGGGGTGCATAAAGATGTTAAACAACATCGGGGAGAGAACTGCTCCCTGGGGCACACCACAATGAAGTGGGTGCCTCTGGGACCGCCTCTCCCCATATGTGCCCCAGAGAGCACTGAGATCTAGCTCTCAGAACTTACTAACAATCCCTGGGCCAAGAGATGCTAGGTTGAAGGCTACTAGGGAGCAGGCCTTCTCAGTGATGGCCCCTCGTTGGTGGAACCACCTTCCAGAGATGGTGCGAGCCCTGCGGGACCTGAACCAATTCCGCAGGGCTTGCAAAACATTTCTTTTCCAGCTTGCTTTCGAGATAGAACCCGATTAATCTGACATGTGGACATCTAGCCATCTTGTGGATATTATGATTACAGAATTTAGCACCCATTTTATACATTTTATCTATTTTAAATAATTTATTATGCAATTGATATATTTAAAATTGTTTACATTGTTTTATATGAATCATGGGATCTCCATGTCTGTTAGCCGCCCTGAGCCCGCTTCGGCGGGGGAGGGCGGGATATAAAAATAAAGTTATTATTATTATTATTATATTATTATTATTAAAGGGCTGGAACACTTTCCCTTTGAAGAAAGGTTGAAACGCTTGGGACTCTTTAGCTTGGAGAAACGTCGACTGCGGGGTGACATGATAGAGGTTTACAAGATAATGCATGGGATGGAAAAAGTAGAGAAAGAGGTACTTTTCTCCCTTTCTCACAATACAAAAACTTGTGGGCATTCGATGAAATTGCTGAGCAGACAGGTTAAAATGGATAAAAGGAAGTACTTCACCCAAAGGGTGATTAACACGTGGAATTCACTGCCACAGGAGGTGGTGGCGGCCACAAGCATGGCCACCTTCAAGAGGGGTTTAGATAAAAATATGGAGCAGAGGTCCATCAGTGGCTATTAGCCACAGTGTGTGTGTGTATGTGTGTGTGTATATAAATTTGGCCACTGTGTGACACAGAGTGTTGGACTGGATGGGCCATTGGCGTGATCCAACATGGCTTCTCTTATGTTCTTATGTTGTGCTTGCAGGAAGAGACGTATCCAAAAGGCAGTCTCCCTCCTACATCATATCCGTAACCATTTCTGTCTTTCTCCCTCTCCTTCTCCCTTGCAATTTTAGCTTGGAGAAACGTCGACTGCGGGGTGACATGATAGAGGTTTACAAGATAATGCATGGGATGGAAAAAGTAGAGAAAGAGGTACTTTTCTCCCTTTCTCACAATACAAAAACTTGTGGGCATTCGATGAAATTGCTGAGCAGACAGGTTAAAATGGATAAAAGGAAGTACTTCACCCAAAGGGTGATTAACACGTGGAATTCACTGCCACAGGAGGTGGTGGCGGCCACAAGCATGGCCACCTTCAAGAGGGGTTTAGATAAAAATATGGAGCAGAGGTCCATCAGTGGCTATTAGCCACAGTGTGTGTGTGTATGTGTGTGTGTATATAAATTTGGCCACTGTGTGACACAGAGTGTTGGACTGGATGGGCCATTGGCGTGATCCAACATGGCTTCTCTTATGTTCTTATGTTGTGCTTGCAGGAAGAGACGTATCCAAAAGGCAGTCTCCCTCCTACATCATATCCGTAACCATTTCTGTCTTTCTCCCTCTCCTTCTCCCTTGCAATTTTTTTTAAAGATCCTTTCCCCAAAGAAATTCCACAAATGCTTTAAATTCCTTGGGTTGCATCTGGCAACAATCCTAAAGCATATACTTTTATAATACACTGTGCTATGATCTTGTTTTGTAGCATGGGCTCAGATTGGCATGTTTCTTTACCCCCACGAGAGCCACTCTGCATGGAGACCAGTTTTAAAATGATGCTAACAAGACAGAAGAGCTCATCTGTGGGACTTTGCGACTGTCTCATATTTAAGTTTCAATCTATGCTAAAAAGTTACACTTGTTGGTTTTGTGTACTAGAGGCATTGTAGGTACTGTCATTTATTTCATGATGATTACTGAAAATAATTTTGTCATATAGAGAAGAGGGGTGTTAAAAATTATTTGCTCCGGGTTTCAAATATTCTAGGTATACTGCTGTGCCGACCATCTTTATTTCAGACTTGACCAGATTCATTTTGAATTGTTTTCATTATCAGTTTGTCTAAGTAGTTAAAAGTTGTGCTGAAGATTGGCAACTAATGCTATTCCAAGGCTGGAATATCAAATAGCTTCATAATACAAAAACTGCATCATAAAGACCTGAGATTGACTGTCCCTTGGCTACAAAATGATAGACTACAGCCTTGAAATTTCAGATACATCAAGTCTTCAAGAATGCTAAAATTTCCCATGAGGAGTTATGGGACACTGTCATTTGTGATGGAGCATGACAACCTCAGATGGCCAAACAATTGCAGTAAGCATTAATAATGGGACAAGAAACTGTCAGACAAGCTAGCACTGATGGACACGGATTCCTGATGCTTGCAAAGATACTTGCTATACTTGAATTGGCTGCAGATCATGGAAAGCTATCATTCAAAGGCTATATATAGACTCTGCTTTTGGTACTTCCAACTGTATAAAGAATAGCCTCTTTCACAAGGTATCTGTACAGATGGAAAGAAGCTGAAGCAGCCTAATGCATGTATGGGCAGGTATAGGAGGAAAAATATAGTATTTAATTATATCAATAATGAGTAGGGACAGCAGGTTTGGGGGTAATGCAGCTTTATCAAAATATTTTCTAGCAAATGAGTTTTGTCATACCCTGGGTTTGATGCAATGCCATCTTTGGGCAACAGAACACATTTTCTACATACGATCTTTACATTACATACGTTATTTACAACCCAGATATCAAACAGCATTATAATGATAGAGTCTGCATCTAGTACACACTGCATACAGGCATAAACATTAAGGAAAATTAGAATTTAAAAAGTTTTAAAAACTTCTTATACCTAGTAGGTGTTAAAAGTTTGGATTATCATCTTCTTTATAAATAAAACCTTAGCACAGAACTTGGCCACTTTAATGGAGCTTTCATTTGAATGGTCTGCAAGGAAGAGGGATGTGTAAAATTGATCTGATCTACCTAGGAACTTAGATAGAATAGGGATCAGGTATCTGGAGTGCATGGTTCACTTTATCCTAGGTAGAATTGCCTGGTGACCAACATTATTACTAGATCATTCTCTCCCAGTTGGATGATTAAGGTATCAGGCAGCCACAGTAAATGAGCTGTTGTGACACAGTTTCCAACAGGGAAGCCCAGTACATTCTCTTCTGGTACAGCCAGGTGACATGCAGGTGATCACCAACACCCAGCAATCCCTCCCACTCCGGAAGATGCATACTGTGACCAATAAACAATATTATGACCAACAACCCAGACTGTTCTGGGCTGACCTGTATGGACTGGAATAAGACAGAATTTTAGAATAACCATGGCCAAATGTCAGAGCAAAAACTAGCAGAGTGCCAGCGGCCAATGGCCTGGATTTTTGGGATGGGACCCCCAGTTTGAATGCAGGGGTGGCCATGCCTATACAGAAGGAATGGGTACCAAATTGCCACACACCTATACAGCATGCTGGCAAACTGAAATCTACAGAGGTAGAAACCTTTGGTACGATGGAAAAATGTGCCAAGCATGGGCAGTCTAACAGAGATGAATTGAATCGTGTATTGTACTAGGCATGGGGTTCCAGAGGGGCTGGCATGATGAAATTAAGGACCCGTTGGTCAGTTTTAGAGCAGTGCAGCATTATGTGGTACTTGCTGGAAACAACACCGATGCCCTTGAAGGAAAGGAGGTGATTGTCAGAACTGCAGCATGAAGGAGCGCAGATTTCCAAACAATGAAAAGCCTCCCATCATCTCCACACAATGAAAAGGCCCTGCCAGGTGCAACTACCTTGCACGTGAAATGGAGATGACCTAATAGGGACAGCACCTCCTTAAGAGTGCATTAAAAAAAATCCTATGGTGTGATAAAGAACAAAGAGCAGAAAGTTTAATCTGGAAGATGTGAAACGCCTAGGTTGGAGTCCAGTAATATTCCCAGATTTGTGAGCTGAATGGTAGGACTCTCGGTTTTCCCCTCAGCGAAGGGAACCCCTAGTTCAGCTGCCAAAACTTGAAAAGTGGTCAGGCAAAAGACACATTCTGGGGAACCAGATCAGCCAACAAACATGAAGAATCTGAGAAAAATTAGGGAGACAGTCAAGGATGATTGTCAAGGGAGCATATACAGCCGGGGCTGCGTGAACTGCACTGGCTGCCAGTTACATACCGGGTCCGATACAAAGTGCTGGTTATCACCTTTAAAGCCCTATATGGCCGAGGACCTGCCTACCTGAGGGACCGTCTCTCCCCATATGAGCCCCAGAGAGCACTGAGGTCAGCAGGGAAGAACATGCTGACTATCCCTGGGCCAAAGGAGGCAAAATTACAGAGTACCCGGGCACGGGCCTTCTCTGTTATAGCCCCGTGCCTTTGGAATCAACTCCCGGAGGAGGTACGGGCCCTGCGGAATTTGGACCAATTCCGCAGGGCCTGTAAGACCACTCTTTTCAAGCAGGCCTTTGTAGACCATTGATAGGATGGCTGTTTAATCCACCAACGATTTTATCTAGTGACCCCTGCCATAATATAAATATACAGAATAACATCAAGAAGATCACTGCCGTCTAAATTATGGAACGACCCAGACAACTGGAACTGGTTTTAGATTGTTGTTTTTAAACTACTGTATAATTTAATTGTTGTTTTAATTTACCTTATATTGTATAATTTTATTGAACTGTTGTTAGCCGCCCTGAGCCTGCCTAGGCGGGAGGGCGGGATATAAATAAAATTTATTATTATTATTATATTATTATGATTGTCTTGAAAAGGCAAAGCCTGCAGCCAGATGTAATTAAGAAATGAGCCATCCAAAGGTCTGCCATGACTTACAGGCTGAGCCAATCCAACAAGCCAAAACAGACCCAGTCTTGAACGGCAGCTGTTCCTTACTTGTCTTTAGTAGCATTCCTTGCAGAGGGCACTTGCCATAAATTTGCATTGTTTTTGCCAGTGGGGCAGCTCATTTTGAATGCATATTGCCAACTGAATTTACAGCAATCCAACGGTTAGATATATGAAGCTTGAATAAAATATTTATCACTACTTGTAACAGACTATATATACGCTGCCACCAACAGAATGCACAATTTATCTAAAACTGAGGGGGGGGAAGGAATTAGAGATCCTTGGAGACCCCATAGGAGCCTATGGAAAAAGTAACTGCTCACAATTATAATAACCAGATCCCAGAGACAAGATCAGGAGGGTAACTAACTGGTAGTATAAACAAACACTAAGCACTAGTCAACAAGAATTAATAATAAGCCAAGCAAATAATCTTTGTAAAACCTGACAAAAAGCCCACCATAAACAGCACAAAGTCATCAGCTGTAGCTTAAAGACCAACGCCCACAGTATTTCCAGGGCTTTTTTTGAGCAGGAATGCACAGGAATGCAGTTCTGGCTGGCTTGGTGTCAGGGTGTGGGACCTAATATGCAAATGAGTTCCTGCTGGGCTTTTTCTACATAAAATCCCTGTGTGACACAATGGTGATGTCAGGGGGTATGTCCTAATATGGGAATAAGTTCCTGTTGGGATTTTTCTACAAAAGAAGCCCTGAGTATTACAATCCCTTTTGTTGTTGTTGTTATTACTAACCATATCTATATTTTGTTTTTGTTTTGTGTTTTTTTAAAAACTCATGCCCCCCTAGCTGCCAGGTCAATTCATCCGCCCAATGCAAACTGCAAGCAGCCAAGTCTCCTTGGTTGCAGTGATGGTCTTGCAGTGGCTCTCTGGAATGGAGATGCTCCTTGCAGCTAGACTCTTGGACACTGGCAGTTAAGGATGGGCACAAACTGGGGAAATAGAGGTTCATAAGAACATAAGAACATAAGAGAAGCCATGTTGGATCAGGCCAACGGCCCATCAAGTCCAACACTCTGTGTCACACAGTGGCAAAAAATGTTATATACACACATACACTGTGGCTAATAGCCACTGATGGACCTGTGCTCCATTACACTGTGGCTAATAGCCACTGATGGACCTGTGCTCCATATTTTTATCTAAACCCCTCTTGAAGGTGGCTATACTTGTGGCCGCCACCACCTCCTGTGGCAGTGAATTCCACATGTTAATCACCCTTTGGGTGAAGAAGTACTTCCTTTTATCCGTCTTAACCTGTCTGCTCAGCAATTTCATCGAATGCCCACGAGTTCTTGTATTGTGAGAAAGGGAGAAAAGTACTTCTTTCTCTACTTTCTCCATTCCATGCATTATCTTGTAAACCTCTATCATGTCACCCCGCAGTCGACGTTTCTCCAAGCTAAAGAGTCCCAAGCGTTTCAACCTTTCTTCATAGGGAAAGTGCTCCAGCCCTTTAATCATTCTAGTTGCCCTTCTCTGCACCTTCTCTAAAGCTATAATATCCTTTTTGAGGTGCGGCGACCAGAACTGCACACAGTACTCCAAATGAGACCGCACCATCGATTTATACAGGGGCATTATGATACTGGCTGATTTGTTTTCAATTCCCTTCCTAATAATTCCCAGCATGGCGTTGGCCCTTTTTATTGCAAACGCACACTGTCTTGACACTTTCAGTGAGTTATCTATCATGACCCCAAGATCTCTCTCTTGATCAGTCTCTGCCAGTTCACACCCCATCAACTTGTATTTGTAGCTGGGATTCTTAGCCCCAATGTGCATTACTTTGCACTTGGCCACATTGAACCGCATCTGCCACGTTGACGCCCACTCACCCAGCCTCAACAGATCCCTTTGGAGTTCCTCACAATCCTCTCTGGTTCTCACCACCCTGAACAATTTAGTGTCATCCGCAAACTTGGCCACTTCACTGCTCACTCCGAACTCTAAATCATTTATGAACAAGTTAAAAAGCATGGGACCCAGTACCGAGCCCTGCGGCACCCCACTGCTTACCGTCCTCCACTGCGAAGACTGCCCATTTATACTCACTCTCTGCTTCCTATTACTCAGCCAGTTTTTGATCCACAAGAGGACCTGTCCTTTTACTCCATGATTCTCAAGCTTTCTAAGGAGCCTTTGATGAGGAACTTTATCAAAAGCTTTCTGGAAGTCAAGGTAAACAACATCTATCGGGTCTCCTTTGTCCACATGTTTGTTCACCCCCTCAAAGAAATGCAACAGGTTAGTGAGGCAAGATCTTCCCTTGCAGAACCCATGCTGAGTCTTCCTCAATAACCCGTGTTCATCAATGTGCCTACTCATTCTGTCCTTGATAATGGTTTCTACCAACTTTCCCGGTATTGAAGTCAGACTGACTGGCCTGTAGTTTCCCGGATCTCCTCTGGAACCTTTTTTAAAGATGGGGGTGACATTTGCTACCTTCCAGTCCTCAGGAATGGAGGCAGATTTCAATGAAAGATTACAGATTTTTGTTAGAAGATCCACAAGTTCAACTTTGAGTTCCTTCAGAACTCTCGGATGTATGCCATCCGGACCCGGTGACTTATTAGTTTTTAATTTGTCTATCAGTTGTAGGACCTCCTCATTTGTCACCTCAATCTGACTCAGGTCTTTCAACACCCCTTCCAAAATTAGTGGTTCTGGGGCGGGCAAAAAGTTCTCGTCTTCTACAGTGAAGACGGAGGCAAAAAATTCATTTAGCTTTTCAGCCATTTCCCTATCCTCCTTCAGTAATCCTTTTACCCCATGGTCATCCAAGGGCCCCACTGCCTCCCTGGCTGGTTTCCTACTTCTAATATATTTGAAGAAAGTTTTATTGTTGGTCTTTATGTTTTTTGCAATATGCTCCTCATAGTCCCTTTTTGCCTGCCTGATCACAGTCTTGCATTTGATTTGCCACAGCCTGTGTTCCCTTTTACTAATCTCACTTGGACTGGTTTTCCACCGCTTAAAGGAGTCCTTCTTACCTTTTACAGCTTCCATTACTTTGTTTGTTAACCACGCAGGCCTTTTCTTATGCCTGTTTGTGCCTTTCCTAACTTGTGGTATGTATTTTATCTGAGCTTCTAGGATTATAGTTTTAAATAGCGTCCAAGCTTTCTCAAGGGTTTTGACCGTATGTACCTTTCCTTTCAGTTTCTTCCTCACATGCCTCCTCATCTCAGTGTATTTACCCCTTTTAAAGTTAAACGTGGTTGTGGTGGTCTTTTTGGACAACTCCCTATTTATACAAACGGTGAAATCAATAACATTATGGTCACTGCTCCCAAGCGGCGCAATCACTTTTACATCTCTCACCAAGTCTTGGGCATTACTTAGGACCAAATCCAGGATCGCCCCACCCCTGGTAGGTTCTGAGACCATCTGCTCCATAGCACAGTCATTGAGAGCATCAAGAAACTCAATCTCTTTCTCTCGACCAGAACACATATTGACCCAATCAATCTGCGGGTAGTTAAAATCACCTATTACAACACAGTTTTTACGTTTAGCCGCTATCTTTAAGCCTTCCATCATATTATAATCGTCCTCTCTCTTTTGATTTGGTGGGCGATAACAAACTCCCATAGTTAAATTTCCTTTTGGGCCCTCTATTTCAACCCAAAGCATTTCTAAAAGTGAATCTAATTCTCTGATCTCAGCCTTACTGGACCGTATATCCTCTCTGACATACAGAGCCACCCCACCTCCAACCCTTCCCTCCCTATCCTTCCGATATAGCTTATATCCAGGAATCACCGTGTCCCACTGATTCTCCTCATTCCACCAAGTTTCTGAAATTCCCACAATGTCTATGTTTTCTCCCAGCACTAAACATTCCAATTCACCAATTTTACTTTGAACACTTCTAGCATTTGCATACAAACATCTATAATTTCCCAGGCGAGCTAGGCTCGCCACCTTCCTCCTGCCGCCTCGAGACACTGGCAGACAGTCCATATTGTTTGTCACCTTCACAGTGGACAACTCCGGTCCGTTACCCGGTAGAAAAATAGCAGCTAACCCTTCATCTCTTGGAGACGAGTCCTCCCGAACCAGAGACATTTCATCTCCTGTCGGCTTTCCCCCAAGATTTAGTTTAAAAACTGCTCTGCCACCTTTTTGATTTTAAGCGCCAGCAGCCTGGTTCCATCCGGGGACAAGTGGAGACCGTCTCTTTTGTACAGCTCCCGCTTGTTCCAGAAAGCATCCCAGTGCCTAACAAACTTAAACCCTTCCTCTTTACACCATCGTCTCATCCACACATTGAGACTTCTAATTTGTGCCTGTCTCTCCTGCCCTGCACGTGGAACAGGTAGCACTTCCGAGAAGGCTACCTTGGAGGTCCTGGCCTTAAGTCTCCCGCCTAGCAGCCTAAATTTTTCCTCCAGGACCTCACGACTGCATTTCCCCACATCGTTGGTGCCAACATGCACCACGACCACAGGCTCCTCCCCAGCACTGTCTATCAGTCTATCTACTACACGCGTAATGTCCGCTACCTTCGCACCAGGCAGGCAAGTCACCATACGGTCAGTACGCGGTTTCGCCACCCGGCTGTCTACTTGCCTAATGATCGAATCACCAACTACCAATACCCCCCCTCTCCCCCTGCTCAGGGATGGTTCCTTGGCGCGAAAGGATTCCCGCTCACCAACCGAAGAAGAGGTCCCTTCTGAGGGCGCATTCCCCTTATCCTCAGCACGGTGCCCTGTTCCCTCTCGACCCTCACGCTCTCTGGCAGCAACGGGGCTGCTACGTTCAGAGCGGGGCTCATCTAATACGCCCCCGAGAGTCTTCCCCAAGTGCCTAACTGACCGTCTCTGCTTCTCCAGGGCAGTCACCTCGGCCTCAAGGGTACGAACTTGTTCCCTGAGGACCAGGAGCTCCTTGCATCGAGCACACACCCAAGACTTCTGTCCTTTGGGCAGATAGTCATACATGTGACACTCAGTGCAAAACACTGGAAAGCCCCCAACCCCCTGCTGGCATTCTATCTTCATTGTATATATATATATATTAAAATATACAGTCCTCTTTAAATGCTGTTTAAGTGGCTCCCCTTCATTTCAGTTTGTGTGGCTCTGCACAAACCACAAACCTTCATGGACCTTCCCAGTTACCAAACTGTTTCATTTCATGAGGTTCGTGCACACAATGGTGTCAGCTTCTCCTCCTGCAGCATACTTACTCCTCCTGCAGTAATAGCTTACTACTAACAGCATACAGCTTCAAATAGCAGGAGAAGCATGACAAGCAGCATCTGCAGCAGTGTATCAGAGTGGAAGACCTGAAGACCTCTGAAGGTGTCTTCCTCAAGGCATCTTCAGGCATCATGCATAGCATAACCCAACCTCCTGGCTTGACATCTCTATACCTGGCTGAAACTTGGGCCTCAGTTATAATAGCCTAGCTGTCATATAGTAATTGACTACTCAATCTCATTCTTCATCTAACCTAGATCTTTCACCAAAATGAACCTAGATGACCAACTGTCATTAAGATCTATGTAGGTTGCTTGCAAACCCAATTTACTTGACAGTTCTCAGGGGGTATTAATTACTTACATGAACACATAGAAACAACTGCTAACACCTGACGTTACCAATTGTCTTATATATTTTGGTTACCACACGCTTCCCATACCATACCATAGACCTTTATTGGCATTGATATAAGAATACAGTATTTTAAAACCAACATATAGGATATAATAAAACCTTTAAAAAACCAGCAAAAGTTAAATGACATAAAATAGCTGTGGGCTATGCATGAGTAAAAGCCTCTCTGATTTGGATCGCAACCTGTAAAAAGCAAGCAATGTGAATAGTGACAAAGTTGTGTTTCCCGTGGAGTAAAAAGCGAACCTTGGCATTGTCAGAAAGGCCTTGATGGTCAAAGAGCAGAGCATTTAGGTATCTTGCTCGTGGACTGCTATAGAAAGGGCAGTCCAGAAGAACATGAGGGACCGTTACGATGACTCCTTGGCTACAAGGGCATCGTCTAAGATTGCGGGGGATTCTGTGGCATCTTCCGGAGAGGATGGCCGATGGTAATGCATTAAATCTAGCCAGCATGAGTGCTCTTCTTTGGTGAGGATCAGTTAAAAAGAGGAAATAGGGAGCTAAAAGCCCAGGAGTCTGGGATAAACCCAGATAGCTTTCTGAGTTTTCTGAGCTGCCTCAGTTAGACGTTGCAACTGGATATCTAGTAGTCTGCGTTTGATGGATTGAAATACCACAGAAGCAGAGGATAGATAAAATGCATCCAAGGAAATTCCTATGGATGTGATTTTCTTTTGGATCAGAGTCAACCATTTGGATGCATGATGGTCCATCAGCATCAAAAAGGTGAAAGAATTCTGATCAGAGTTAAATAAAAGGCGCAGCCAAAACTTAAAGGTCAAAAGCCAGGCGTGAGTTTCCAGCAGCAACAGTCCAGTTTCCATGCAAATTGCAGCATAAGGAACACAGTTGGGTAATCCTAGTATTTTCCTCAAAAAGAAGGATTGTAGGTCTTCAGTGGTGTAGTTGAAGGCACTGATCCATATGGGGGCACCATATAAGAGTTGGGGGCTAGATTTCGCATTGAAAGCTCTTAAGGCCATAGGGACATATCGGTTCCCTTTCAGATAAAAAAAAACGGGCAATAGCCAAGGCACTAGTTCTTGCCACTGTTAGAGCGCACTTGTGATGGGTTGCCCAGCTCCCATTGTAGGAAAAATTAATCCCCAGATATTTGGTGGTTTTGACCTGTTCAATAGGGTTTCCCTGGACTGACCATAATTGTTGCTTCCAAGACTTAGAAAAAACTAAAATCTTTGTTTTTCCATAATTCAGGGTTAACTTGTTGTTATTGAGATAGGTCATAACTTGGTATAATAGACGCCTCAATCCAATTTGGGAACATGACAGTAAGACGGCATCATCCACATATAAAAGGATGGGAACGTGACGGTGAGCAATTTTAGGGGCATGCCCATCGATTGCATATAAAACAGGGGCAAGATCATTTAAAAAAAGATTTAAAAGTGCTGGGGCAAGGATACAGCCCTGTTTCACACCCTTACAAATTGGAATTTCCGAAGTTAGATTTCCCTGAAGGTTGTACTTAACTTGACAGCTGGTACGTGTATACAGTTTTTTAATCAAGGTAAGCAATCTGGGATCCATGTTCATCCTGGCCAACTTAACCCAAAGCAACTCTCTGGGAACTGAGTCAAACGCCGCCTTGAGGTCTAAAAAGGCAGCGGTCGAGCATTGGAGGGAGGCAGATGTGCAGCTCTATGGCTCTGTAATGATAAGTCTATGATAAGCCTCTTTTAACTTTTTTTTTGTTTTAACCCTGAGGATTTTACCTTTCCCATCTTAACTCTCTCAAATGGAAGCAGAGTTTTAGAGGAATGCAAACCTCCCCTGCTTAACTGGATAACTGGCTGGCATCCTCACCGTCTCTGACTCTGGAAGGCTACCAAGTGGGAGCTTTGCTTACTTAGAAACTTATCACCACTATTTCCTCTGCCTGCCCTGCAAGCTCCTCCTTTAATAACAGTCTTTTAAATGTGAGAGAGATTTAGAGCTGCCTTTTTTTCTGTCGCCACCCGCTTCCCAAATCTCACGACCCTCCAAAAGCAACGTGGAGGGTTATAGATAGGGATGAGTATGAACCTTGGTTCGCAAACTCATGAATCGGCCATGTTCATCATGAAATTAGGTTTGTGACAAGGTTTGTGTCCATCCCTACTGACAGTAGCCGTGATACCAGCAAGAAGAATGTTGTTCCT
Organism: Heteronotia binoei; assembly: GCF_032191835.1. NCBI lineage: Eukaryota > Metazoa > Chordata > Lepidosauria > Squamata > Gekkonidae > Heteronotia > Heteronotia binoei. The sequence continues at coordinate 77,446,602 of NC_083229.1, forward strand.
GAAGCCTTTGATGCCACAGCAGCAGAAAGGCTCTTCAGAGCAATGAATGAGGGCCGACAAAGGGGACATACTAAAATGAATGACAAGATGGTCCATAGGAAACAATAGCAGAGCCTGGGTGGTCCATAGGATATAATGAGAGAGAAGATGGTCCATTGACTTGCATGGGCTTCATTGAAATACATTGAAGCACAGAAACGGCTGCAACAAAAACCTGGAATGGATAATCTTCTCTCCCATTATATCCTATGGGCCATCCAGGCTCCCATTCAGGCTCTGCTATTGTTTCCTATGGACAATCGTCTGCCAACCTCCAGGATTGGATTGACAGGGGAAAATGTACTTTGCCAGCCTCCAGGACTGGATTGACAGGGGGAAATGTACTTTGCCAACCTCCAGGACTGGAATGACAGGGGAAAATGTACTTTGCCAACCTCCAGGACTGGAATGACAGGGGGAAATGTACTTTGCCAACCTCCAGGACAAGAATGACAGGGGGAAATGTACTTTGCCAGCCTCCAGGACTGGAATGACAGGGGGAAATGTACTTTGCCAGCCTCCAGGACTGGATTGACAGGGGAAAATGTACTTTGCCAGCCTCCAGGACTGGATTGACAGGGGAAAATGTACTTTGCCAACCTCCAGGACTGGAATGACAGGGGGAAATGTACTTTGCCAACCTCCAGGACTAGAATGACAGGGTAAAAATGCACTTTGCCAACCTCCAGGACTGGAATGGCAGGGGAAAATGTACTTTGCCAACCTCCAGGACTGGATTGACAGGGGGAAATATACTCTCCCAGCCTCCAGGACTGGATTGACAGGGGGAAAGCTGCTTTGCAAACCTCCAATACAGGATTGACAGGGGAAAAGGTGCTTTCCCAACCTTCAGGACTGGATTGACAGGGGGAAATGTACTTTCCCAACCTCCAGGACTGGATTGACAGGGGAAAATGTACTTTGCCAGCCTCCGGGACTGGAATGACAGGGGAAAATGTACTTTCCCAACCTCCAAGACTGGATTGACAGGGGGAAAGGTGCATTACCAACCTCCAGGACAGGATTGACAGGGAAAAAGGTACTTTCCCAACCTGCAAGACTGAATTGACAGGGGGAAATGTACTCTCCCAACTTCCAGGACTGGAATGACAGGGGAAAATGTGCTTTGCCAACTTTCAGGACTGGATTGACAGGGGAAAAGGTAGTCTGCCAGCTTCTAGTACTGGATTGGCAAGGGAAACAGGAGGTTGACAGCCTCTAGGTCTGCATTTTCAAGGGAAAGGGGAGGTTGACAGCTTCTAGCACTAGATTGATGAGGGGAAAGGGAGATTGACAGCCTCTAGGGCTATAATGACAGGCAAGAGGGGAGATTGGCAGCCTCTAGGGCCAGATTGACAGGGGAAAGGGGAGATGGAGCGCCTCTATGGCAAGATTGACAGGGGAAAGGAGAGATGGACAGCATGTAGGGCTAGATTGACAGGGGAAAGGGGAGATGGACTGCCTCTAGGACTAGATTCTCAGGGGAAAGGGGAGGTTAACGCCCTCCAGGGCCTGATTGACAGGGGAAAAGGGAGACTGACAGCCTCTAGGGCCATATTGACAGGCAAGAGGGGAGACTGGCAGCCTCTAGGGCCAGATGGACAGTGGGAAAGGGAGATTGGCAGCCTCTAGGGCCAGATTGAGAGGGGAAAGGGGAGATGGACAGCATGTAGGGCTAGATTGAGAGGAGAAAGGGGAAATTGACAGCCTCTAGAAAAGGGGTGGGGAACCTCCATCCCGAGGGCCGCATACGGTCCTCAAGGTCACTTGGTGTGGTCCTCAGGGATTGCTGGACTGAACTGAGCTATATGGCAGCCTCCCTGGGGCCTGGCTGGCCAGCGAGGATTGTGGGGCTCAGCTGGACTGTGCAGCAGCCTCCCCAGGGCCAGGCAGAGATCACACAGCCCAGATGTAACTTCTGTGGGGCCTTGCTGGCCAGCCAGAAGTGCTGCAGGGCCTGGAAAAGTTACTGTCACAGTTCAGTTTGCACTTGATTATCACAGATGATGTGGCCTAATATGCTAATGTAATGAGTGTGTGACCTAATATGCTAATATTATGGGATGTGGTCTAATATGCTACTGAGTTCCTGCTGGGCTTTTTCTGTAAAAAAGCCCTGGACCTATGCATTTGCCTAGGGTGGTAGGCTGCGCGAACGCGCGTGTGTGTGTGCGTGCCAGATTAGGCTCTCCCCACATCTTCAAATAGAAAAACAATTATTTGCATTATTTTTGCTAGTCTGAATCATTCTCTCTCGATGGAGCACTGTTTTTTAAGTTGATAATTTTATGGCCCGCAAATGATGTTATAAATATCCATATGGCACTTGGCAGAAAAAAGGTTCCCCATCCGTGCTCTAGGACTAGATTGTCAGGGGAAAGGGGAGACTGACAGCCTCTAGCACTAGATTGACGGGGGGGAAAGGGAGATTGGCAGCCTCTAGGGCTAGTTTGACAGGCAAGAGGGGAGATTGGCAGCCTCTAGGGCCAGATGGGCAGGGTGAAAGGGGTGATGGAGAGCCTCTAGGGCCAGATTGTCAGGGGAAAGGGCAGATGGACAGCCTCTTGCAGTAACTGACAGCCTCTTGCACTAATTATAGCATTGGAAAAAAGTCCAGAAAAGGGCAACTAGAATGATTAAAGGTTTGGAACACTTTCCCTATGAAGAGAGTTAAAACGCTTGGGCCTCTTTAGCTTTAGCTTGGAGAAACCTCGACTGCGGGGTAACATGATAGAGGTTTACAAGATTATGCATGGGATGGAGAAAGTAGAGAAAGAAGTACTTTTCTCCCTTTCTCACAATACAAGGACTCATGGGCATTCAATGAAATTGCTGAACAGTTGGGTTAGAATGGATAAAATGAAGTACTTCTTCACCCAAAGGGTGATTAATATGTGGAATTCACTGCCACGGGAGGTGGTGGCAGCTACAAGCATAGCCAGCTTCAAGTGGGGATTGGATATAAATATGGAGCAGAGGTCCATCAGCGGCTATTAGCCACAGCATTTTATTGGAACTGTCTGGGGCAGTGATGCTCTGTATTCTTGGTGCTTGGGGCAGGGGGCAAAGTGGAAAGGCTTCTAGTCCTGCTTGTGAACCTCCTAATGGCACTTGGGGTTTTTTTTTTGACCACTGTGTGACACAGAGTGTTGGACTGGATGGGCCATTGGCCTGATCCAACATGACTTCTCTTATGTTCTAGATTGACAGGCAAAAGGGGAGTTTGACAGCCTCTAGGTCTAGATTGACAGGGGAAAGGGCAGACTTGACAGCCTCTAGGGCCAGATTGTCAGGGGAAAGGGGAGACTGACAGCCTCCGGTTCCAGGTTGTTAGGGGGGAAGGGAGATTGACAGCCTCTAGGACAGGGATGGGGAGTCTCTGTCTTGGTGTGGCCCTCGGGGATTGCTGGACTGAACCAAGCCATGTGGCAGTCTCCCCGGGGCCTGGCTGGCCAGCGAGGATTGTGGGGCCCAGCTGCGCTGTGCAGCAGCCTCCCCAGGGCCATGCAGGGATCACACGGTCCAGATGTACTGTGCTGCAGCCTCCCTGGGGCCTGGCTGGCCAGCCAGAAGTGCTGCAGGGCCTGGAAAAGTTACTGTCACAGTTCAGTTTGCACTTGATTATCCCAGATAGTGTGTCCTAATATGCTAATATTAGGGGATGTGGTCTAATACGCTACTGAGTTCCTGGTGGCCTTTTTCTACAAAAAGCCATTGACCTATGCATTTGTCTTGGGCGGTAAGCCGGGTGTGTGTTTGTGTATGTTGGATTAGTCTCTCCCCACATGACTTCAAATAGAAAAAACAATTATTTGCATTAATTTTGCTGGCCTGAATCATTCTCCCTTGGCGGAGCACTGTTTTTAAAGTTGATAATTTTTTATGGCCTGCGAATGATGCTATAAATATCCATATGGCCCTTGGCAGAAAAAGGTTCCTCACCCCTGCTCTAGGACTAGATTGTCAGGGGGAAAGGGAGACTGACAGCCTCTAGCACTAGATTGTCAGGGGGAAAGGGAGACTGACAGCCTCTAGCACTAGATTGTCAGGGGGAAAGGGAGATTGACAGCCTCTAGGACTAGATTGTCAGGGGGAAAGGGAGATTGACAGCCTCTAGGACTAGATTGTCAGGGGGAAAGGGAGACTGACAGCCTCTAGCACTAGATTGTCAGGGGGAAAGGGCAGATTGACAGCCACTAGAACTACATTGTCAGGGGATATGTTAGATTCACAGCTTCTGAGAGTGGATTGCCAGCAGAAAAGGGAGATTGCCTTGAGGTGCTCTAGCACCCAGTACCTGGTTATCATGTGAAGGGGAGATTGCTAAATAATTAATGAATGCCTCTATAATATTAATAAATGAAAATATGGTTTTTGTGCCTTTAGAAGAGAATGTCTGATGCAATATTTGAAGCAGCTGTAACTGTTAAAACCGACAGGCTAGGGGTGGAATCCAAGGTTGTAAAATAGATAACAGACAGGGGCCCCGCAGAAAAGGAGCATCTTGCTGAAAGCTGATAGCAGACTCATACAGGAAGATGGGGCATTTGAATAGATAAGCAGAGACACACTGGAAAACTACCAGGGAGAAAGGGGAGGGGGAAAGTGAACCAGATAAGGTGTAAGGGCCAGCCTGCAGGCTTGCTTTTGCTTAAAGCGGATGGTTTGAGAAGTGTGCGGGGTTCATTATTTTGGGGAGCCTTGCTGCTCAAATGAACCTTACTATTGGTGCCAAATAGTAAAATTAGGGTTGCCAAGTCCAATTCAAGAAATATCTGGGGACTTTGGGGGTGGAGCCAGGAGACATTAGGGGTGGAGCCAAGATGAAGGCTGTGACGGGCATAATTGAACTCCAACCTCCGTCGACCCTGCACTCGTGACGGGAGTGGGGGGTGGGATGCGGCTTGGCCTCCGCTGGCACCTTCCTGCGAACGGGGCAGGGGCCTCCACTTGCCTCTCTGAGACGGCTCTGCTGGATGTGAACGCCGGCCGACAGCAGCACCGTCACCCCAAGCACCGCCAACATGTCCCAGGACGCGACGCGCCACACGGAGCATGCGCCCGCCTCCCCGCGCACAGCCCTACTGTTCCTGGAGCAGCTTTGCTCCAAAGAGCCTTCCAGGGGCGACCCCCACCTACAGAGGGCAGGGAGTGGCCTGAGGCCCAGTCAGCTGCGTGTGGTTTCTCGGCCCAGCGCTTCTCTCCAGAAGCAGCTGCCGCGCAGCAGAGCCGCCCAAGGGAGCAGCAACCTCGCGCTGGCCCAGGCGGCAGCACCGCTCTTGGGACTCCCTCCTCCATCTCGCGCCCGGGGCCGCTTGGGATTGGCACTGCCGGGCTCAGGCACACGCTCCTGCGAGAGTCTCAGCGCGGCGCAAGGAGGGCGCGGAGAGGTGGTGCTGTGCTTCTCGCTTAGCCTTCCCCCAGAGGCAGTGCGGGTGCTGCAGCGCTGAAGTCTGGAGAAGCAGCAGTGCGGACCCCCAGGCACGCCTCGCCCGACGCGGCAAAGCCTCTCCTGGCGCCAGGCTCCAACACCGGCTCGGGAGCCTCATGGTGCAGCCATTTCCCCCCCTCCCCCCCGCTTCCATTTTTTTGGGGAGCGGGGGAAGAGGCTGGAAAACCTGGGGTCCCCCGCCAGGGCGGGAAGGTTGGGAAGCCTAAGTAAAATACCTCGTTTTCAATCAGTAAGTATGCGCCTTGTTATTTCCCTGCTACACATGGAAACCAAAGTCCTTTTTGGGGAGACACCTGGAGGACTGGCACCCTTGGCAACAGCATGCCTTTCTTTTTCCCAGGGCTTCCTACAGTAGCATGGTCAAAGGTGGTTGGGGAATTATGTGTTACAAAGTTTTACTGACAACCTTTCAAATAGTTAGATTCATTTTTTAAAAAAACTAGTGAAAAATCACAAACATAATTTTAGCACAGCACATGATAAACTGCCAGAAGATCAAGTAAAGGTTGGTTTGAAACACATCCTTCCGTGTCTGGTTTGAAGACTTGCCCTACCAGATGTTTAAACAGAGCAGGCCCATTTATGCTTAGTTATAACATTTTGTAATGACATCTCATTGCTTCAGGCTTCCTGCATCCAGTCAGGGCCAGCCACATGGTCAAATATGGCTGCTGGCTACTGCCTGGAGAGTTGCAGTCTATCTTCCAGTCCCAGCTGAAAGAGAGAGGCAGCCTTGTGCTCTTCAGAGTTAGCACTTTTATTTATTCTCTGACTCAACCCACTTTGCATCACTCTCAACCCCTTGTAACCTAGCCCACCTAGGTTTATGCTTCTCTTCCTGTTTTCCCCAGGAAGCCTCTTCTGTGGAAGGTATTCTGGGGGAAACCCATGCGTTCTGGGAAACCTCCACTTCATTCCTGGGGCTGGTCTAGCTCAATGTCCTTTCTATTCTTTTTCCTGCATGGAGGAGAAGGTTGCCCATGGTCTCTTCCAGTAGAACCATTAGTATCTCTCAAGAGATAGCCCAAATGCTAGGGGCTACATCCCCCCACTCCTGCCAGACCCTGAGCTCAGATACAGAAACTTTTAAAGCAGGCTTACTACTGCTCCAGTAGGCAAAGCATTTCTCCACACAGTCAATATAGGGTTGCCACAAAAAAAATATTTTTCATGTCCCTAACTTTGCCTGACCAACATTTTTCAATTTTCCTGACCACCATTCGAGTATAACCACAAGTTAAAAAATGAATAGGTCATGTTGCATTAATGCAAGGCTTAATGAAATGTTCTACTCTACAAGTGCCTATGTCTCAATATTTGTCAGAGTAAAATTGTTACCATCAGCTTCTTTCAACATTAACTGCAACAAAATCTGTTTTGCAATTGCACCAGAAATTACACCAAGATACAAACTTCAAGTAAACTTTGAATGCTGACAAGTAGGAATTTCCCCAAAGCTGGGAAAGTTTCACTTTCATATTCTGGTTCCAGAAAGTGTAATGTGCAGACTAGCAGCAAGAAAACAGGTGGAGTCTCTGCAATCTGGAGAAGCACACAAAAAGGGTTATAGAGCCGGTACTCTGTAGACTCCAGTAGGAAAAAGCAATCACATTTGCAAAATTGAGTTTGCATGGTGCAGAGTGGAAAGTGCTAGTTGTCTGTGAAATCCAACAGCAAAACAAATTTGCAACTCTGTGCTGGCTTTCAGCAGGAGACAAATGCAAATGCTACAGGCAGACCTTGGAAAGCATGCAGGGGCAGAGCTCAACAAACACATTAGGCTGGATGCTAGGGGCTGTGGGGTTGAAGAAAAGGTGAAGCTGGAGAAGAGCATCATTACGCTTTCCTTGTATTCTGGAGGCTGTCAATCTCCCTTTCCACTGGACAATCTGGTGATAGAGGCTGTCAATCTCCCTTTCCCCCTTGACAATCTAGTGCTAGAGGCTGTCCAGCTCCCTTTCTCCCTGTCAATCTATTCCTAGAGGCTGTAAATCTCCCCTTTCCCCTGTCAATCAGGCCCTAGAGGCTGTCAACCTCCCCTATCCCCTGACAAGCTAGTCCTAGAGGCTGTCAATCTCCCCTTTCCCCTGTCAATCTGGCAATAGAGGCTGTCAATCTCCCCTTTTCCCGGTCAATCTAGTCCTAGAGGCTGTCAGTCTCCCCTTTCCCCTGTCAATCAGGCCGTTGAGGCTGTCAATCTCCCCTTTCCCTGGTGCAATCTGGCCCTAGAGGCTGTCAACCTCCCCTTTCCCCTGAAAATCTAGTTCTAGAGGCTGTCAGTCTCCTCTTCTGCCTGTCAGTCTAGTGCTAGAGGCTGTCAACCTCCCCTTTCCCCTGTCAGTCTAGTCCTAGAGGCTGTCAACCTCCCCTTTCCCCTGTAAATCTGGCCCCAGAGGCTGTCCAGCTCCCCTTTCCCCTGTCAATTGACCCTAGAAGCTGTCGATCTGCCCTTTCCCCTGTAAATCTAGTCCTAGAGGCTGTCAACCTCCCCTTTCCCCTGTCAATCAGGCCTTGGAGGCTGTCAGTCTTCCCTTTCCCCTGTGCAATCTGGCCCTAGAGGCTGCCAATCTCCCTTTCCTCCTGTCCATCTGGCCCTAGAGGCTGCCAATCTCCCTTTCCCCCTGTCAATCTAGTGCTAGAGACTGTCAACCTCCTGTTTCCCCTGTCAATCCAGTCATAGAGGTTGGCAAAGTGTATTTTCCCCTGTCAAACTTGTCCTGGAGGTTCAGAGAGGACCTTCTCCCCTGTCAATCCAATCCTCAAGGTTCAGAGAAGTCCTTTTCCCCTTCCAATCCATTTTGGAGGTTGGTAGAGGACCTTTTTCCCTGTCAATCCAGTCCTGGAGGTTGGCAAGGTACATTTTCCTCTGTCAATCCAGTTCTGGAGGTTGGCAAGGTACGTTTTCCCCTGTCAATCCAGTCCTGGAGGTTGGCAAAGCACATTTCCCCCTGTCAATCCAGTCCTGGAGATTGGGAGAGTACACTTTCCCCTGTCATTCCAGTCCTGGAGGTTGGCAAACTATATTTCCCTGTCAATCCAGTCCTGGAGGTTGGCAGGGTACCTTTTCCCCTGTCAATCCAGTTCTGGAGGTTGGCAAGGTACGTTTTCCCCTGTCAATCCAGTCCTGGAGGTTGGCAAAAAACATGTCCCTCTGTCAATCCAGTCCTGGAGATTGGGAGAGTACATTTTCCCCTGTCATTCCAGTCCTGGAGGTTGGCAAACTACATTTCCCCCTGTCAATCCAGTCCTGGAGGTTGGGAAAGGCCCTTTTCCTCTGTCAATCCAGTCCTGGAGGTTGGCAAAGTACATTTTCCCCTGTTAAGCCAGTCCTGGAGGTTGGGAGAGTACATTTCCCCATGTCAAGCCAGTCCTGGAGGTTGGCAAAGCACCTTTCCCCCTGTCAATCTAGTCCTGGAGGTTGGCAAAGCACATTTCCCCCTGTCATTTCATCCTGGAGGCTGGCAAACTACATTTCCCCCTGTCAATCCAGTCCTGGAGGTTGGGAAAGTACATTTTCCCCTGTCAATCCAGTCCTGGAGGTTGGGAGAGTACATTTCCCCATGTCAATCCAGTCCTGGAGGTTGGGAAAGGCCCTTTCCCCGTCAATCCAGTCCTGGAGGTTGGCAAAATACATTTTCCCCTGTCAAGCCAGTCCTGGAGGTTGGGAGAGTACATTTCCCCATGTCAAGCCAGCCCTGGAGGTTGGCAAAGCACCTTTCCCCCTGTCAATCTAGTCCTGGATGTTGGCAAAGCACATTTCCCCCTGTCATTTCGTCCTGGAGGCTGGCAAAGTACATTTTCCCCTGTCATTCCAGTCCTGGAGGTTGGCAAACTACATTTCCCCCTGTCAATCCAGTCCTGGAGGTTGGGAAAGGCCCTTTTCCCCTGTCAATCCAGTCCTGGAGGTTGGCAAAGTACATTTTCCCCTGTCAAGCCAGTCCTGGAGGTTGGGAGAGTACATTTCCCCATGTCAAGCCAGTCCTGGAGGTTTGCAAAGCACCTTTCCCCCTGTCAATCTAGTCCTGGAGGTTGGCAAAGCACATTTCCCCCTGTCATTTTGTCCTGGAGGCTGGCAAACTACATTTCCCCCTGTCAATCCAGTCCTGGAGGTTGGGAAAGGCCCTTTTCCCCTGTCAAGCCAGTCCTGGCGGTTGGGAGAGTACATTTCCCCATGTCAAGCCAGTTCTGGAGGTTGGCAAAGCACCTTTCCCCCTGTCAATCTAGTCCTGGAAGTTGGCAAAGCACATTTCCCCCTGTCATTGCATCCTGGAGGCTGGCAAAGTACATTTTCCCCTGTCAATCCAGTCCTGGAGGTTGGCAGACGATTGTCCATAGAAAACAATAGCAGAGCCTGGATGGGAACCTGGGTGGTGCATAGGATATAATGGGAGAGAAGATTATCCATTCCAGGTTTTTGTTGCAGCAGTGCTTCAATGTATTTCAATGAAGCCCATGCAAGTCAATGGACCATCTTCTCTCCCATTATATCCTATGGACCATCCAGGCTCTGCTATTGTTTCCTATGGACCATCTTGTCATTCGTTTTAGTACATCCCCAACAAAGAGACATGCTGATGAGCTGATTCCCACCACTGAGATACCAAAAATGGGAGGGCAATGCCTGAAAGTGTGAAAACATTAAGAGCTGAGGAGTTGAGCAGAGCTGAAGGCCGAAGACTCGAGGAGCTGACAATGCTGAAGAGGCCAAGAAGATCTGATCACAATGGAGCCAATGGATGCTTCAATATCTGGAAACCTCACTGCTAAAACCACTGACCAACATGGTTTAAGTAGAAACCAGCTGAGCTCTGCATAATATCTATGTAGAAGCCTGCCAAAACTTCACACACTGTCCTGGCCTGTCCCTTGTTGTCTTGGTGGCTAGCAGCATGGTAGCCTAAGGCACCCACCCTTACTGGCCACCTGGCCAGGGATGGGGAAGATTCCTAAGGACCTTCTTCAAGCCCAAGCTGCAATCTTGGCTGTTTTGGTGATTCCTAGCCAGAGTTTCTGCCTTTTGACCCTCTGAAATTAGCTGCAAACCATAGATCCAGGTGGGCAGTTCTTTGTGTATGTGTGTGGATGGATGGATGTGAACTATTAACTTACATTTCAATGTATCTGAGGAAGTGTGCATACACACGAAAGCTCATACCTTGAATAAACTGTTGTTCATCTTAAAGGTGTCTCTGGACTCAAAATTTGTTCTGTGGCAAACCATGTTACCCTTACAGTATGGAGAAGCCTGAGAAGTTTCTTGCCTGTTTAACAAGAAGTTAAAACATAAGCTTGTTTGCACAAATGACACAGTAGTATTTTTTACCAGTCATTATTTCTAACAGTCTCTTAGCCTCTTGCTGACAATCAAAACGTGAATAGACATGAAAGGGGAAGATGATAATTTATCTGAAGCAGGCAGTTGAAAAATGTTTTGAATACAGGGTAGTGTTGATGAAAGGCCATCAGTCTCAAGTGCATAATTTAAATATAAAAGATGCCAATCACATCATAAGCATGATCACAACCTTGCTTATATCTCTGCTGAAGAATCATATTGCAGTGCTCTCGTACACATAACAATTTCATATCAGTAGTTATAGCTTCCTCAACTCATTATTAACTTCTGTTTACCTTACCTTGCTGACCTCAAAAGCAGTTATTACTAGAACTGCTGCTATGGTTTATGGAAAACTATTTCCATGTTCAAAAGTAGGACATGTTGTGCAGGAAGCAAGGAGGGGGAGAATCGCCATGGGGGGGGGGGAAGTTGCCACATAATAGCATTTGTGCAAGAAATTGAGCTTAATGTTTTGGGGGCCACCTTTTACATCCCACAATACTCATTTCAAAGATTATATGATAGTAGGGTAAGTAAAAACACAGTGAACGATTCTTCTGCTGTCACATGAAGAGACACTTTGTCAATGCCACACTCAGCAAGAATTTATGATTTCCTGATGAGCCCTGGAGATCACAGATATTCACAATCCTGCTATGGATGAGATCTATGTACCCTGCACATTATAATGTTATGGCTCAGGATAGTCAAATCTTAAATCTTAAATTTGATGTTGGTGGTTCTTCTAAATGCAGTATATATAAACTGAATGTAAGCTGGAAATAACTGCTACACAGTTACCACCTGATGACAATGGTGATAATGACAAGATCAGGCAATAGAAGCATATGTACTATTGTCATTACTATTATTTATTTCATTGATGTTACTATCATTAGTATTATATAATACTAGGAGTAAGGCCCGTTGTGAAGAAAAATACAATGGGCTCTAGAAGGAGGTTCCAGGTCTGTGTTCTCTTTGCTGTCTTCCCACCCACCCAATTGAAGGCATTCACTCCCCACCCCCAGCTCCAGGGGAGCTGATCTCTGCCATCTGTAATTCTGAGTGACCTCCAGCCCTCACCTGGAGATTGGCAATGGTGGTTCCCTAGGAGGAAATGGCATTGTAACTGTCTGAGGTCCCACCCCTCCTTAAACCCCACCCGCTAAATATCCAGGAATTTCCTAACCTAGAGTTGGCAACCCTATCTCCTTCCCTTTATCTGCCCCTCTGATGTCAGCTTTCCATCACCTTCCCACTCCTTGCAGTCTCTACATAGATTGTCTTTCTCCACAGTGTGTGTGTGATGGGGGGGGGGGGGAGCAGCTTGCATCATTTTCTTCTCACAACCCTGGGGGGGGGGGGTTAGGCTGGAAGTCTGTGACTGGTCCAAAATCTCTCAGTCAGCTTCCACAGCAAAAACCTGGGTAAGACAGACCCCACTCTGAAACCCTATACCCCCCCTCAAACTCCACCACAGAATCTCCAAGAATTTCCCATCAACTCAGAACTGACAGCTCTAGTCAGGACTGGTCCCAGTAAGTTCTGCCTCATAGGCCTTTAGTGATACCTTTCAGAACAAGTCTCTCTGTGATAACATTGTTGGTCTTAAGCACCCTGCTTATTTGTCCACCCTGCAAAACAGCCATTTTCTCCAGGGGAAATGATCTCTGCCATCTGGAGATTAGTTGTAATTCTGAGTGATATCCAGCCCTCACCTGGAGATTGTCAACAATGGTTCCCTAGGAGGAAATTGTTGGTTTGGAGTCTATGGCATTGCACCTGTCTGAGGTCCCACCCCTCCTCAAACTCCATCCTCTCCAGGTCCCACTCCTTAAATATCTGGGAATTTGCTAACGTGGAGTTGGCAACCCTATCTCCTTCCCTTTACTTGCCCCTCTGACTTAAGGTTTCCATTGCCTCCTCTATATAGGAAAAGAACAGTCTTTCTCCAGAGTGCAGGGGACCAAAGCAGCTTATATCATTCTCTCCACTCATATGATCTGAACAACAGCCCTGTGAGGCAGATTAGGCTGAAAATCTGTGACTTGTCCAAAATCACCCAATCAGCTTCCACAGCAAAAACCTGTGTCTGGCAGGCCCCACCATGGGGCCCTGGCTCCTATGCCTTCCTCAAATTCCACCACAGAATCTCCAGGGATTTCCCACCAACTTGGAACTTGGCAGCCGTAGCCAGCACTGCGCCCAATGAATTCTGCCTCAGAGGCCTTTAGTAGAAGAAGAAGATATTGGATTTATATCCCGCCCTGCACTCTGAAGAGTCTCAGAGAGGCTCACAATCTCCTTTACCTTCCTCCCCCACAACAGACACCCTGTGAGGTGGGTGGGGCTGGAGAGGGCTCTCACAGCAGCTGCCCTTTCAAGGACAACCTCTGCCAGAGCTATGGCTGACCCAAGGCCATTCCAGCAGGTGCAAGTGGAGGGTGGGGAATCAAACCAGATAAGAGTCCGCACACTTAACCACTACACCAAACTGGCTCTCCTAGTGATACCTTTCCGACCAACAGTCTGTCTCTGACTTTCTCTGCTGTCTCCCTCCTACTTCCTCCCTCAGTCAGTCGAAGGAAGGTTCTCTTTCTCTCCTCTGTGAATCAGTGTGACAGGCAGTTCAGCCAATGGGGGAGAATAGGGAGAGCCAGTAACTGCCAAATCTAAGGTTGGTTGCATTTTACTGACAGAATCAGCTTTGCTGATAATGTGCAGTCTCACCCAGTCTCAACGAATCAGGCTGCTGGGTTTTGCCACCATGAAACTGGTTTTATGTCTGTAGATTATAGATACTTTTTAGCTTGTGGATCCCAAGGACATGGACAAGATCATTGGATGTGTTCTTGACTATTGTCCTTTTGGGCTGATAAAAGCTGTCAGAGGGGGACTGGCTGAGTAGATGAGGGAAGTGGTAAATACTTCCTTAGGAGCAGGAGATGTGTCATTCTTGCTCAAGGAGGCAGTGATTAAACTTGTTTTGGGTGTGAAAGCCCTTCTGAGTCCTACTATGTTGAAGAATAGTCTCCATATAAGTGATCACTTCAGTCTCCAATCTTCATCAAGGTGTTAGACCCAGCAGTTGCTTCTCAGCTCCAGGGGCTCTCAGAAGAGGCTGGTTTTCTGGACCCATTTCAATCTAGCTTCAGAGACTGCTTTGGTTGCCTTGGTTGATGATCACTATTGAGAACTATAAAGGGGCAATCCTACTGAGCTGCCTCTCAGCGCTGGGACTAAGGTGCACTGTGTTATGGATGTTCAAGTCCTATCAGGTGGGGGCAGTCTGCCTCAGAAAATAATGTTTGGGGATTTCTGCTCTGCCCCATAGCCACTGTTTTGGGGGGTGCTACAGAGTTCTATCTTATCCCCTATGTAATTTAATTTAATTGGGTTTTAAACTGTTTTTAAGTAACTGGCTTTACTGATTTTATATGTATTTTATGTTGATGTATATCGCCTAGAGCTTGGCATTAGCCAGGATAAGGCAATTCATAAATCTAAGAGTTTCCCAAACTCCCCACCCCACCCCGTGGCCCTGTGGCCTGGGCAGAGGATGCTCAGGGAGCGCAACAGAGACTGTGTGCAGGCCAGGAACTTTCCCTGCCCTCTCTGATGTTTCTGAACATCAAAGAGGGGCGGGGGAGGGCTTCTGGCCAGCGTGCAGTTTCTGTAGTGCTCTCTGAGTGTCTTCTGTCTGGAGGACACTCAGAGAGTGCTACAGTCATTGTCGGTGTGGGGGGCAGGGGCTGGAGCACAAAGATAAATAGAGAGGTGGCAGGGGCAGTCAGGCTGCTCCTAGCAACCCGGCATTGAGGCTTGCATGGCTCAGTACTGAGTCGAGACCCTGCAAATGGAAAACACTAATCTAAATAATAATAATAACAGCAACAAAAGCAATGTGAAGTCACTGGAAAAGATCATCAGGAGTTACTGACTGCTCTGTCACCAATATGTGGATGACACCCATCTCTTTCTTTCTTTTCCACCTATTTCTGAGGGAGTTGTTGAAGTTCTGGAGTTACTGACTGCTCTGTCACCAATATGTGGATGACACCCATCTCTTTCTTTCTTTTCCACCTATTTCTGAGGGAGTTGTTGAAGTTCTGAACCAGCGCTTGGAGTTGTAATGGGGTGAACGAGGGTGAACAAACTGGAATGTAATCCTGACAAGACGGGTTCTTGGGGTCAGACCAAGGATTCAAGATATCTCCTGTCTTGAATGGGATTATAATCCCCTTGGAAAGGCAGGTTCACAATTTAGAAATGCCATATGACACAGAATTTACCTTAAAAAAAAACAGGTGGCTGTGCTGACTCAGAGGGCGTTTTCGCACTGACCTTCAAGTGGCGCGACCACCCTCTTCACACCGGAGGATCTGCGCGGATTTCGCACAAGAAGCGCCGGAGCACCCAAAAGAGCCGGCGACTTCCGTCGCGAAACCCGTTCAAACGGAAACCGCCAAGAAGCAGGAAAACGTTTGAGCGGCTTTTGCGACGGAAGTCGCCGGCTCTTTTGGGTGCTCCAGCGCTTCTTGTGCAAAATCCGCGCAGATCCTCCGGTGTGAAGAGGGTGGTCGCGCCACTTGAAGGTCAGTGCGAAAACGCCCATAGTGCTTTTGTCCAGCTTTGGCTGGTGCATCAGCTCTGCCTGTTCCTAGCACTATTGCAATGTTCTCTACTTGGGGATACCTTTGAAGAGTGTTCAAAAGCTGCAGCTAATGAAGAATGTGGCTAGATTGCTGGTCAGGACCAGCTACCACTAGTATATGACCGCAATGCTACAGCAATTATGTTGCCTACTGATCTGCTCCCAAGCCCCATTAAAGGTGTTGGTTTTATCCTTTAGCCCTACATGGCTTGGGACCAAAATATCTGAAGGACTGCCTTCTCCTATATGTCCACAAATTAAGATCACTGGAAGAGGGCTTCTTGAGTGTTCCCACGAGTCAAAGAAGCTCATCAGGTGGGCATCCAAGAGGGATTTTTCAGTGGCAGCCATGTGATTATGGAGCAGCCTCCCAAGGGAAGTGCACCTGGTCCCCATAACTGTTAATTTCAGGATGGGTAGTGGGGAGGGACGGTGGCTCAGTGGCAGAGCATCTGCTTGGCAAGCAGAAGGTCCCAGATTCAATCCCTGGCATCTCCAACTAAAAAGGGTTCAAGTAAATAGGTGTGGAAAACCTCAGCTTGAGACCCTGAAGAGCCTCTGCCAGTCTGAGTAGACAATACTTACTTTGATGGACCGAGGGTCTGATTCACTATAAGGCAGTGTCATATGTTCATATGTTCATCTGTCTGTAGCAGTAGAAAAGAGCAAGAGTCCAGTAACACCTTAAAGACAAACAGAATTTGTGGCAGAGTATGAGCTTTTGTGAGTCATTTCTTCAAATATAGGAGACAGTTGAAGGCAGTTTTACTTAGGACAGTATTTGACTGGTTTAATTTTTATTTACTGGCAGTCCTAATCAGAGTTTTTAAATTGTAACCATTTCTGTGTTTTTATCATTCTTGCTTTATTCATATTGCTTTTATTGTGTTTTTCATAATCACCAAGGAGAGTTTGGCTATCTGGCTGGTGTACAATCCACCAAACACACCAGCAGATACCCTGTCTGGCCTGTTAGATGCTTTTTCTGACTGTGTGATGGAACACCCCTGGCTATTAGTTTTGCGGGGTGTCAATGTCCACGTTGATGATGCAGCATTCTCTCAGGCTAAGGACCTAGTATTGTCCATGAAGGCTCTGGAACTCTCCCAGTTTATATCAGCTCCCATGCATCAAGCTGGACTGGACTTTCTTTTGGAGATGGGGATAAATGTGGATTTGATGACTGCAGACGCGGTCAAATGGTCAGACCGCTTTGCCCTGAAGATCTTAAGCTATATTTATTGTTCAGTTATCTTGACTATAATTAGCCCTTCCAGGCAACTAACCCTCCACATCTATATCTAACATTGAGGAAATCTGTTTCAGTGTATCTAAGTGTGCATCTACGCATCCTAATTTGTTAACTCTTATTTGTATGTTAATTTTCTGCTATTCACAGATCTTATCAACACTTTAATCCAATCTCAGCTATAATCATCCAGTCACTTGGCTCTAATACTGTCATATTGGCTCTAATTAGCCATTCTTGGCAACTACCCCCATCCTCTATCTAGATGTAATGGCTGAGGAATCTTGTTTCACTGTATCTGAAGAAGTGTGCATGCACATGAAAGCTTGTACCTTGAATAAAACTTTGTTAATCTTAAACTTTGTTAGACTCAATCTTTGTTCTGCTGTTTCAGACCAACATAGCTGCCCTCTTGAATGCAAATGCAGAAAAAGTTTAGTTTCACCTTAGTTGCTGAAGTTCTTAATTAAGAAACATTTTGGTGGTTGATGGAGGGTCACACTACTGGCCTTTTCTTAAGGCTTTGACAACTTGACAAGATTATCATAGTACAGAGAGCAGAAATGGACATGGCTACCTTCATACAAAATGATCCAATTGCCAGTGATGACTCCTAATAATACACCACTGACACAGGATCAGTATTCAGCTCCCTGAAAGTGAAAGCCTTGGCCTCTCTATGGCATTTATATCCCATTAAATGCCTTAGCTTCACCTAGGCATTCTCACAGCAGCAGGAGACCTCCATCCGGCAAGGCTGTTCTGTTCTATGGACAATTATCTCTTAATTGCTTCTGTCCTTTTGAGAGTGACAACACCTTGTAGAATTTTCATTATACCATGTCATTATCGTATTTGCACCTCCTTCTACTTCTACTGACAGGACTAGATGTGGTATTAACCCAAGCACAATAATTTTTTTAAGGCCCTAGATTCAGTATTCAGTATTATGGTAGAATTTGCAGATTGGTTGAGCATGGCATTAATAGCTTGTGGGCCATGTAAGGAGTCAGCAGGCACAATATACACCAGGGGATTTTGACCTTCCCCCATATGCTGTTATGCTAAGCACAAAAAGGAGCTTTTTCATGTTCCCTTTCAGTTGTAGGGAGTCTTTATTGTGTAAAATTCAGTGCTGATGTTTCGGTGGATCTGCACAACAGATAGACGTCAAAGAATGGGACCAAAATTGCTGAGCATCCAACCCACCGCCACTCTCTGTCTCTTAATGGGCTATTTGTTAAGCTTCCAAACTGACCATTTAAATACTAAGTCATTAGGTAAGTAATACAAAACATAAGCACCCAGTGAGAATTGTTAGCACTTAATTACCTCACAAACTCTCATGTTTAATCTATAGTGAAACAATAAACTGGTCTACATGTTTTAACACCTTAGCTTTCTGGGTTTTTTTTGTAAAAGGATAGAAGAATATTGAGAATCCTTTATTTAAATAACATTCTTTGCCACCAGTTCCTTCTTGTCTTAATCATCAAGTTCTCTTTCCTTCCCAATAAAGAAACATAATTGTTTTAATTGTATATCGCAAAGGTTTAATATGGCTTGGAACTTTCACTCTTGACCAAATACATCCCTCTCAAATAAGATTGTAGACTACTTGTTCCAAATTAACAGATCTCTTCTAATGTCATGCCAGGGCAATGAAACTATTTGTCAAGCATGTGGGTTCAATGACGAGTCAAAGTTGATACAAAGACTACGTTTTTGATAGACCGATACTTTCTGTATAACAGGTTCTTGAGAGTAATGCTGCCAATGCATTGATACAATACTTTTAAGGCTTACTTCAAAAAGATTTCAAAGGATGCGGTTGCGGAGTAGCCCTCACACATAAACTATCATAAATGTCTACATTCTCATAGTGTTATCAGGACTCTGTCCTTGCTTTCCCCAGATGTGCTGCACTCCCTACCAGGAATGTATGGGAAGGTGCTGATTACTTCTTCTCAAGCTAGTTTCATTTCTAACTACTTCTACTTTTCAGGCAATAAAGCAAGAAGGAGGGAAAGAATAACAGAGCAAGCAAAGCTGGGTCCTCCATGATACTTCACAGACCAGTGTTAGACAGGACCCTATAACAATCAATTATCAATGGAATTTCACCATGCTTGACACTATTGTGAATTGCCTTTTCAGAAAAGATAATCTGTTTTGAGGGAGTCTACAGCTCATACATTCCCTTTCCCTGCTTTAGAGACTTAATTCTGTACCAAAATGGCTGCAGCATCCTAATCAAATGTTTTATAGTTTTGAGAAAATCTTGAAAATTTCCATGGGTTGATAAACTTGCCACAGATCATGGCCCTTGGTTCTGAGACTTCTATTGTGAACAATATGGGGACAGTACACCAAAGTGGATACAGCCTTCAAAATGACAGATCTATAAATTGAGTTTCTTTTGCAGCTAAATGTTGGCAAAGCTGACAATGAAAAAATGATTTTTTTTCATTGAGCAGCTGGAAGTGATCCAAGGTAATACAAAGGTCACTGATAAAAGCCCACCCAGAGATGTTGATTCTGACATTTTGGTCACCTGCAGGAAAACTCTGGTCAATTTTCTTTCAAAAGATTTCAATCAGCTTCTTTCAAATTAAAGATAGAGTTTTAATAATAATTTGCTTTACTTGTGGGATTTATTTAGATTAGATTTTTATATTGCTGTATATTTTATATCCCTGAGAAGGGCAGGATAAAAATTATATAAAATAAATAAGAACATAAGAGAAACCATGTTGGATCAGACCAATGGCCCATCCAGTACAACACACTGTCACATAGTGGCCAACCCCCCCCCCCCCCAGGTGTCATCAGGAGGTCCACGAGTGGGGCCAGGACACTAGGAGCCCTCCCACTGTTGTCCCTCCAAACACCAAGAATACAGAGCATCAGTGCCCCAGACAGAGTTCCATCTATACCCTGTAGCTAATAGCCACTGATGGACCTCTGCTCCATATGTTTATCTAATCCCCTCTTGAAGCTTGTAGCTGTGACCATCTCCTGTGACAGTGAATTCCATGTGTTAATCGCCCTTTGGGTGAAGAAGTACTTCCTTTTATCCATTCTAACCTGACTGCTCAGCAATTTCATTGAGTGTCCATGAGTTCTTGTATTGTGAGAAAGGGAGAAAAGTATTTATTTCTCCTCTATCCCATGCATAATCTTGTAAACCTCCATCATGTCACCCCTCAGTTGACGTTTCTCCAAGCTAAAGAGCTCCAAGTATTTTAACCTTTTCTTCATATGGAAACGGTTCCAACCCTTTAATCATTCTAGCTGCCCTTTTCTGGACTTTTTCCAATGCTATATCTTTTTTGAGGTTTTGTGACCAGAACTGTTCACAGTACTCCAAATGAGTCTGCACCATCGATTTATATAGAGGCATTATGATACTGGCTGATTTGTTTTCAATTCCCTTCCTAATAATCCCCAGCACAGTGTTGACCTTTTTTATATTATTATTGCAGTTGCACATTGTCTCAGCATCTTCAGTGAGTTACCTACTATGACTCCAAGATCTCTCTTTTGGTTAGTCTCTGCCAGTTTGGGCCCCATCAACTTGTATTTATAGTTAGGATTTTTGGCCCCAATGTGTATTTCTTCACACTTAGCCATGTTGAACCTTATTTGCCATGTTGCTGCCCACACACCCAGTCTTGAGTGGGTGAGTGCCTTTGGAGTGCCTTGCAATTCTCTCTGGTTCTCACCACCCTGACCAGTTTAGGTCATCTGCAAACTTAGCCACTTTGTTGCTTACTCCCAACTCTAAATCATTAATGAACAAGATTAAAAAGTTCCTTTGAATTGGGACTTCTGGGGTTGGAACATGGTGAGCTGACCTGTTTCTCTCAGGAGGAGCAGACCGGAATCTTGGTTTTAGACATAAAAGGCATTCTAATGCCTGCTGTTTACATTTTCCAGTAAAGGAATCTGTCTAAGACATGCTTGATAATTTTGAGGGGACTTACTTTGGCTGACGAGAGATCCCAGGAGGGTTCTTTTTTCGGCTTTGAAGAATCCCCGATGAAGAATTGCATTCCATCTTCTACAAAGAATCTCCGGAGTCATTAAATTGACATAAACTCATCAAGATTTCAGCTTTCTATGGACTATAATAATATCTGAAGGCAAAGTGTACAGTATTAACAAGAATAGACTTCGTTAAGGTAAAAGATCTTTATCTATCACTCCGGGACTAAAATAAGACTGTTAAAAGAAAAGATTTAAGATCTAGAACTATTTATAAAAGCATAAAATTAAGGAGAAGTGGAAGGGGGTGAAAGTGGAATTTTTTAGAGCTGAGAGGAAGCAGAAAAGTGAAGACAAATATTTGCTGTTTTAAATTCCTGTGGCTTTGAAAAAAAACCCCAGCCATAACTTAGCTGCAGACTCTTGCTACAAAACAGGAAGTGATGTTTGGTTTTCAACTATCGTGGGATTTACAACCATTGAGAACGAGACTTCATGGCCAGAGAGTCAGGTAAGTGCTGAGAGAAGAGGAATCTTCAAGCATCTGGGTCTTTTCCAGAGCCAGAAACCATAGAGAAACGTTGGAGGCCATTACAAAAAGGTCAAAGGTTTTACATAAAATAAACTGGAATTGGACTTTAAAAATATTCAAAACCATCCCCTAAAGGTGAAACAGTTTGGACTATCTGCTTGAAAATAGAAAAATAAGCCCGGGGGGGAAAGGAAAACTTTTTTTAAAATATCGCGGCCGCCATTTTGGAAAATTTAGGAACTTTAAAAATTAATATCTGGAGCTAGGAAGCTCAGAGGATGGCGATTTTAGGCTTGTTGGAAAGGGCATGCTCTAATCTATTTAATGCAACTATCAGATTGTGGTTTGGTGAGATCAACTTAAGAACCTATTATATGCAATGGGAGGACAGTGAGGTCTGATCAGAAGCTGGGACCAAGGGTTACACATTTAAAAGCAGCCTCGCAGGGAGAAAGAAAAATGGCCAAACAAGTTCAAGAACAACTGGATGCTATGGAGGCAAGTTTGGTGAAGGTAATGAATGATTTAATAACTGGAAGTGAGAAGAAACTAACTAAAGAAATAAATTCCAGTGCTGAGGAAGTCAAGAAAGAGATTAAAAAAGAGATTGATGATCTCAGAAAAGAGTCTCAAGCAACAGCTAAAAAGACAGAGGAGAGAGAAGTTAAAATTAAGGATCAAGATGCTACTATTAAGAAGATGCAGGACATAGCAATACTGCAAGACTGTAAGTTGATGGAAAATATGATTCGTCTAAGGGGAGTGCCTGAAAAAGACCAAGAGGATCTAAAGAAGTACATTGCTACAATTTTGGCTGAATTTTTGGGAGATGACCCTGAGGTTTATGTGATTATGTATACAGGGTCAATTTGGAATTTGCTAGAAAGTGCAAGCTACCAAGGGATGTGGTAGCAAGATTTACTACAAGAGACATGGTGGGAAGGATCTTAAGTCAACAATTTGAAAACCCAATGGTGGTAGAGGAAAGCAGAGTACAGATAATGAAGGAGCTGCTGAGGAAGGTTATTAGTGATAGGAGACAATTCAAGAAATTGACTGACAAGTTAAGAGAGAAGGGAATAAGATACAGATGGATCTTACCTGAAGGTCTTAGCTTTGAGTATAAAAGACTGAGAAAGACAATAATAGATACTCAAGGCATGGAGGAATTTTTTGTGGACAATAAAGAGTTTGGGGATACAGAATAATTGAAGAACCATTATGGATTACAAATTAATTTCTTAGAATGTAAATGGACTTAATTCACCACAAAAAAGGAAAGCAACTTTCCAGTGGATTAAAAAAGAGAAATGTAATATAGTTTGTCTACAAGAAGTGCATATTAAACAATTGGATTACAAATTTTTATGGAATAAATCTCTTGGAGATGAATTTTTTTCATTGGCTAAAGAAAAAAAAGGGGAGTGGTTTTCTGTATCAAAAAAGAATTGGAGCCAAAACTGATTTTTAAAGACAATGAAGGTAGATATGTTGCAGTGGAGGTGTTTATGAATGAAAAGAAGACGTTGTTATTGGGATTATATGTCCCTAATGGGGTGAAAGATGCTTTTTAAAAAGATATTATGCAACAACTAGACCAAATGACTTATGATCAAGTAATGTTAATGGGAGACTTCAATGGAACTATTAAGAACTCTCTAGATAGATCTGGAGACAAAAAGAACAAAGATGGCAAGCTGCCAAAGTCATTTTTTGAACTAATAAAGCAAGAAAGTCTGGAAGACATCTGGAGAAAGCTCAATCCTAATATGCGTGACTATACTTTTTTTTCAGCAAGGCACAACTCCTTCTCAAGAATTGATATGGTATGGTCCATGAAAGATCTGGGACTCATTACTAGAAAAATGGAGATTCTTCTGAAAATAGGTGCAGATCACAATCCATTAATGTGGTTAGCGAAAGAAAGGAAAAAGATAAGAAGATGGAGGCTAAATGAAGATTTATTGCAAAAGGCTGAAATAGTGAAATCTCTTGAAAAAGAAACTAAAGCTTTTTCCAAATGAATGAAAACCAAGATATTAAAATCCAGACCGTATGGGATGCGTATAAAGCTGTTATAAGAGGAATACTAATACAATGAACAATAAAGATAAAAGAGCTAAAGAAAAACAATTGATGGACTTACAAACAGAAACAGGTAAAAAGGAAAATGAACTGAAAAAAAAGACTGGGGGGGAATAATGCGGGAGATTACAATTCTGCAGAATCATTTGGGACATTTATTGAACAAAGAGGTCGAGTGGAATTTAAAAAGGTTACAGCAAAAATCATTTGAAGGCGCTAATAAGCTGGGGAAATATTTGGCTTGGCAACTGAAGAAGAAAAGGGAGAAAAAGTTTATAAATAGAATTTTTTCAGAGGGCAAAGAAATTGTAGACCAAGCCGGAATTAAAAGGGAGTTTTACAAATTTTATGCTAAATTATTTAAAGGTCAACAAGTAAATAAAGAGAAAATAGAAGCCTACCTGCATACAATAAAAGTGAAACCCCTGAAAGAAAACATGGAAAAAACTTTGAATGAACCAATTGAAAAAGCAGAAATAGAAGCAGCAATTTGTTCAATGAAATTAGGAAAAGCTCTGGGTCCTGATGGCTTTTCAGCGAAATTTTATAAAGTTCTGGCAGAAGTATTAGTGCCTAAACTTCAAAAATTGATGAACAGTATTAAGCAAGATGGGAAGGTGCCAGATACATGGAAAGAAGCAGTTATTTCATTGATACCAAAAGAGGAAAGAGATGTCACGAATGTTAAAAATTATAGGCCGATTTCATTATTGAATAATGACTATAAAATATTTGCTAGAATTCTAGTGGAATGGCTCAAATAGCATTTGAACATTTCTATTCAAGAGAAACAAGCAGGTTTTCTCCCCAGAAGGCAAATAAGAGGCAATATCAGAACAGTAATAGACATTGTAGAATATTATGAAAAGCACCCAGAAAAGGAGGTGGCTTTATTTTTTGCGGATGCAGAAAAGGCTTTTGACAATCTTAACTGGGACTTTATGTTTGCAGTGATAGAAAAAATGAAACTAGGAGATGATTTTATAAGGATGATCAAGGCAATATATACAGAACAAGCCAAACTTTGTGTGAATGCTGATTTGACTGAACAAATGATAATTAGCAAAGGCACAAAACAAGGTTGTCCTCTATCTCCATCGTTATTTATAATGATCCTAGAGGTCTTGCTGATTCAAATTGATGAGGATAAAAAATAGAGGGTCTGAAGTTGAAAGGTTTTTCCTATAAATACAGGGCCTTTGCGGATGATGTGATGTTTATTAATGAAAATCCATTACAAGTGACACCTTTGTTGTTAAAGAAAATTAAAGAGTATGGAGAAATGGTGGGTTTTTATATTTATAAAGAAAAATCAAAAATCCTTAGTAAGAATCTGTCACCAAGCAAACAGAAAGAGCTACAAAATGCTACTGGATGTGAAGTTACCTCAAAAGTAAAATATTTAGGTGTGGAGATTACGATGAGAAATATTGATTTATATAAGAATAACTATGAAAAGATTTCAGGTTTTCACGGCTGGTAACATCATTAGGGTTTGTAGAGTCTTTCTGGATCAAGTGCCGTGTTCTACTGGAGAAAGTTTTCCTTCCAGATGTTTCGTTCTCAGCTGTGGAGAACATCCTCAGTGGCGTTGCAGCCGGAGCAGGCGCTCAGACCTTCTTCAATGCACAGCAGCCAATGCACAGCAGCCAAGAAGGTCTGAGCGCCTGCTCTGGCTGCAACGCCACTGAGGATGTTCTCCGCAGCTGAGAATGAAACGTCTGGAAGGAAAACTTTCTCCAGTAGAACACGGCACTTGATCCCGAAAGACTCTACAAACCCTAACTATGAAAAGCTTTGGCATAAAATTGAAGAGGATATGTTAAAGTGGAATAAATTGAATTTATGCATGCTGAGGAGGATATCTGCAATTAAAATGAATGTTCTACCAAGAATTATGTTTTTCTTTCAAACTATTCCAATAGTGAAAGATAAGAAACAATTTAATCTTTGGCAAAGAAAGATCTCAAAATTTGTATGGGCAGGCAAAAAAACAAGAATTAAAATGAAAATTCTGACGGATGCGAAAGAAAGAGGTGGCGTCCAACTACCTGATTTAAGGTTATACCATGATGCAGTTTGTTTGGTTTGGATTAAGGACTGGATAACTTTGCTTAACAGAAAATTATTGGCATTAGAAGGTCATGGAATTATTTTTGGTTGGCATGCGTATATGTATTATGGGAAGGAGAAGATGGATGGATTTTTCTCACACCATTATATAAGAAGGAACTTGTTGAATACTTTGAAAAAATATAGTAAATACGATGATGAGAGAAAACCACTTTGGATTGCGCCAACAGAAGTTATAAAGTTGTCTTCAAGTCCACAGGAAAGAAAATATGTATCATATAAACAACTGCTAAAGATTCATGTAGGCAAAGTAGAGATGAAATCGGCCGAAGAGTTGCAGAATAAGGTTAATTGGTTTCAATTGCAACAAATTAAAAGCTTGGTAGAGAAGGATGAGTACAGGTATAAGACATGAACAAACAGAAATGGAAAAAATGCTGTTGGGTGAAAGTAAAAAATTGATTTAAAGGATTTATAAGCTGTTACTGAAATTGTCTACAGAAGAGGAGGTGGTAAAACCTCAAATGATTAAATGGGCAATAAATTTTAATAAGGAAATACAAATGGAGATGTGGGAACACCTATGGAAGAACTCTATGAAAATATCGATGTGCTATAGTATAAAAGAACTGTTTTAAAATGCTGTACAGGTAGTATATGACACCTAAAAAACTAGCAAAAATGAACACTCAAGCTTCAGATAGGTGTTGGAAATGTAAAAAACATGAAGGTTCCTTCTACCATATGTGGTGGACTTGTGAAAAGGCGAAACAATTTTGGCTTATGATTCAACAAGAGATTTCAAAAATTTTGGGATATAATATTAAGAAAACACCAGATGTATTTTTGGTGGGATTACAAATGGAAAGCTTTCCAAAGCGAGATAGGACATTGTTGTGGTATTTGCTTTCGGCTGCGAGGACATTGTATGCGCAAATGTGGAAGCAAGACAAAATACCTGAAAAATGGGACTGGGTCTTCAAAGTACTAAACTGGAGTGAAATGGACAAACTTACTAGAATCCTAAAAGATAGTAATTTGGAGAAATTTAAAGAAGATTGGGAGAAGTTTCAAAATTATGTGGAGATACAATGGAAAGTGAAGAGACATTTAGTGGTTTTTGACCATATTAATTGAACTTTTAAAGAGAAAAGAAGAACGGTGATTATTGATTTTTGATTTAATATGTAAGTTAGATGAATTAGAGCTAAGTAGAGGATAAAGCATAGTAACTATATTTGAGTTAAGATAATGGTAATTGTTTGTGAAGTTTCTATAATTGTGAATTTTACCTTTAGAATGTTTTTAATTTGTTTTAGATACTGGCGGAGGTCATCAATTAGAGGTGAGGGGGGGGGAGGAAAATTTGTAATGTATTGGCTGATTATCTTTGGGTTTTAATAGAACTATATTTTTCAATATATTGCAAAAATAATAAATTTGGTTATCATAAAAAGTTCCTTTGAATCAATTGTTGCATGAGTCCATGACTTAGCAAATATAATGACTTCTTTTCTTCCTTGTTGCTTGCAAATCATAACATTTTATTTACATTATATATTATCTGTCTTTCTCACTGGGACAGTGGGGCTCCAGTAACAAGTTCTACTAATTTAAAATCCCAAATTTCAATAAGAAATGTAGCAGAGAAGAATTTTGCAAGGTTCCTATTATAAATGTAATGCAACCACATAAAAAGGTGTCCCACCCAGCCCGGGCCGGGCCACTGCAACCCCCCCCCCCACACACGCTTGCTAGACTCCCTTCCCACCCACCAGCACCTGGGGGAGGGCTACCTGGCACGACACTGGCAGCCTCCAACGCCGCAACCCAACGTACCTTGACGGCCAGCAGCAGAGCGATGCCGCCGACAACACACTCCGGCCCCCACAGCCAGTGCGCCCGTCCTCGGGTGGGGGGAGATCGGCTGCCTCGCAGCATTGGCGGTGGCCAAAGAGGATAGGTGAGGAAGCAGCCCGAAGAGGAAGGAGGGAGGGGCCGACAGGCTGAGCCGTGGCGGCTAGCGCCGTCACACCCTGACACTACACTAGGGCCAGGGATGACCCAGCAGCCCCAGAGAGGCCAAGCCCCGGAACGCCTCTCCTCGGCATCCAGGCTTATTAACGGGGGTGGAGCTAGCCAGGGGTGGGACCCGGGAATAGGGGAGGGAACTTGCTGAGAGATAAAAAGGCAGAGGGCCAAGAGGTCGGGGAGGAAGCTGGCTGATGTTACAAAAGGGCTGCCAACTGAGAAAGACAGGGGCCCAAGCACAGCCGGAGGGGAAAGGGGCCTGAGGTGCAGTAACCCGGCTCCCCCTATTTCTGAGACCTCAGGGGACACCTGCATGAGACCCAAAGGGGGCGGTCGCACGCAGAGGGGCGAAAGCCACACCGAGGGACCCTGGGGGGTGCCGGGGCACAACAAAAGGTAAAGGCAGGTCTCAGATTCAGTGGGAGCTCACAGTAGCACAGCTCCTGAACCTTTCTGAGAGTTCTACCTCCTCCTTTCTACCTTGTCCATTGAATAATATGTACAGCTGCATATGAATCCCTGGATGAGCTCCACCACCTATTTTTCTACAAAATGACCCCTGGGTAAAGGTAGAGTAGAAAATATGTTAGCTGTGTTAGGAAAATGCAATAAGACATTGGTAATTAGAATACTGAAATCTATTAAATAAGAGTTGCAGATCTGTGTATTATTATGCATGCATAAATCTTGTGAAAGCAAGTGGGTGTTTAGCCCATTTTGCAGTGCACAAGACTGAGAGCTATGGGATGTGTCTCATAAGGCACAACAAGTAACAGGTCTGGTACTGACCAGAGAGGTATGGGGCACAGGTTGAAATGAATACCATGGAGTTTTTAGGCTCTGGTCCCTTTTAAGGCATTGAGTGCATATGGATACCCAGAAGCAAGTGGGTATCTGAGATTCAGGATATTTATTGCAGTTCAGCACTGAGCTGAGGCTGAGGCAATATCAGTCGGGGGCAGTGCTTGGATTCTAAGGAGACAGGGCTGCCAGTGCACAAGTCGGAGACTCACCAATTTTGACCTCACAGCAATGAGGCTATGCTTTCCCAACTAAGCAATAAGAACATAAGAGAAGCCATGTTGGATCAGGCCAATGGCCCATCCAGTCCAACACTCTGTGTCACACAGCGGACAAAAAACTCAAGTGCCATCAACAGGTCCATCAGTGGGGCTAGAAGCCCTTCCACTGTCATCCCCCCCCACCCACACAGCACAAGAATACAGAGCATCACTGCCCCCAGACAGAGAGTTCCAACAATACGCTGTGCCTAATAGCCACTAATAGCCCTCTGCTCCATATGCTTATCCATTCGTCTCTTGAAGCTGTCTATGCTTGTAGCTGCCACCACCTCCTGTGGCAGTGAATTCCACATGTTAATCACCCTTTGGGTGAAGAAGTACTTCCTTTTTTCCGTTCTAACCCGACTGCTCAGCAATTTCATTGAATGCCCATGAGTTCTCGTATTGTGAGAAAGAAGGAAAAGTACTTATTTCTCTACCTTCTCTATCCCATGCATAATCTTGAAAACCTCTATCATGTCACCCCACAGTCAACATTTCTCCAAGCTAAAGAGCCCCAAGTGTTTCAGCCTTTCTTCATAGGGAAAGTTATACAGGGGCATTATGATACTGGCTGATTTGTTTTCACTTCCCTTCCTAATAATTCCCAGCATGGTCATAGAATCATAGAGTTGGAAGGGACCTCCAGGGTCATCTAGTCCAACCCCTGCACAATGCAGGAAACTCACAAACACCTCCCCTTAAATTCACAGGATGTTACCAGCCGTGAAAACCTGAAATCTTTGATAAACAACATCTATTGGGTCCCCTTTGTCCACATGTTTGTTCACCCCCTCAAAGAACTGTAGCAGGTTAGTGAGACAAGATCTTCCCTTACAGAACCCTTGCTGAGTCTTCCTCAGTAACTTTTGTTAATCAATGTGCCTACTCATTCTCTCTTTGATAATGGTTTCTACCAACTTTCCCGGTATTGAGGTCAGACTGACTGGTCTGTAATTTCCCGGATCTCCTCTGGAACCCTTTTTAAAGATGGGGGTGACATTCCAGTCCGCAGGAACGGAGGCAGATTTCAATGAAAGATTACATATTTTTGTCAGGAAATCCACAAGTTCACCTTTGAGTTCTCTCAGAACTCTTGGATGTATGCCATCTGGGCCTGGTGACTTGTTAGATTTTAATTTGTCTATCAGTTGTAGGACCTCCTTTTTTGTCACCTCAATCTGACTCAGGTCTTTCAATACCCCTTCCAAAATTAGTGGTTCTGGAGTGGGCAAACACTTCTCATCTTCCACAGTGAAGATGGAGGCAAAAAATGCATCAGCTTCTCAGCCATTTCCCTATCCTCCTTCAGTAATCCTTTTACCCCTTGGTCATCCAAGGGCCCCACTGCCTCCCTGGCTGGTTTCCTGCTTCTAATGTATTTGAAGAAACGTTTATTGTTGGTCTTTACGTTTTTTGCAATATGCTCCTCATAGTCCCTTTTTGCCTGCCTGATCATGGACTTGCATTTAATTTGCCACAGCCTGTGTTCCCTTTCATTAACTTCACTTGGACTAGATTTCCATCGCTTAAAGGAATCCTTATTACCTTTTACAGCTTCCATTACTTTGTTTGTTAACCATGCAGGCTTTTTCTTGTACCTGTTTGTGCCTTTCCTAACTTGTGGTATATATTTTATCTGAGCTTCTAGGATTGTAGTTTTAAATAGCCTCCAAGCTTCTGCAAGGGTTTTGATCTATTTACCTTTCCTTTCAGTTTCCTCTTCACATGCCTCCTCATCTCAGAGAATTTACCCCTATTAAAGTTAAAAGTGCTTGTATTGGTCTTTTGGGGGCAACTCCCTATTTATACAAACGGTGAAATCAATAACATTATGGTCACTGCTCCCAAGCAGTGCAATCACTTTTACATCTCTCACAAGGTCTTGGGCATTACTTAGGCCCAAATCCAGGATCACTCCACCCCTGGTAGGTTCTGTGACCATCTGCTCCATAGCACAGTCATTGAGAGTGTCTAGAAACTCAATCTCTTTCTCCCAACCAGAATACATATTGACTCAATCAATCTGTGGGTAGATGAGAGGCAGATGGTGTCACAGTGCATTGAGTAAGTCAACTGTGGTTTGTTTTACATGTGCAGGCATATCATGTAACCCACTCAGGGTTCTCTTTCTAAGCCATTCCATTGCCTTTTTGTGTAAAGGTGGTCAGCATTTGACCTCTCCCTGCTTGCAAGCAAGTGGCAAGGCAACTGTGGGATTTTGGGAGGTCAGTTCTTGACTTCTATCTACAAGGTTCTAGAGAGCTGTCCAGGTCACCTCACTTAGGTGAGAATGATCTGGTGCAGACCAAGTGTTGCGATTGTTCTAAAAGAGCTTTTGGAGTTATAGAGGGTTAAGCAAAATTGTCTAGGCTTTATGTTCGTCTGGACTAAACTCCTTCACATGAGGGTCTGGAATGGGGCCTTCAGCCAGCCAGCATAGAGGAAGATAGATGCAACATAAACATGATGGTAAGAAGGCTTTAGTAGGGATGGAGGAAAATATGCCACACTTATGTAAGAATAGGGGTCCATCTTTCCAAGTAGTCCCACCATCAAACAGAGTTTAAGTCCAGTGGCACCTTTAAGACTAACGAAGTTTTATTCTGGGTATAAACTTTCATAGCCAGTTTGGAGAGCCAGTTTGGTGTAGTGGTTAAGTGTGTGGACTCTTATCTGGGAGAACTGGGTTTGATTCCCCACTCCTCCACTTGCACCTGCTAGCATGGCCTTGGGTCAGCCACAGCCCTGGCAGAGGTTGTCCTTGAAAGGGCAGCTGCTGTGAGAGCCCTCTCCAGCCCCACCCACCTCACAGGGTGTCTGTTGTGGGGGAGGAAGGTAAAGGAGATTGTGAGCCGCTCTGAGACTCTTCGGAGTGGAGGGCGGGATATAAATCCAATATCTTCTTCTTCTTCTTCATATGGCTGAAATGTGCATGCACACAAAAGCTTATGCCCAGAATAAAACTTTGTTGGTTTTAAAGGTGCCACTGGACTCAAACTCAAACTTTGTTCCACTGCTTCAGTCCAACATGGCTTCCCACCTAAAAACAGGGTTTAATCAGTCATTTGCTTACCAATGAGAGCTGCTGTTGGAAAATGAGAGCCACTGCTGTGAATTTTTTCTCTCTCACTTTGCAAACTTCATACCACATCAAAGTGCAAAATGAAAACTTTCTTACTTTATGGTGATAGATGCTAAACTCTCAGAACTGCCCACTCTAATGGCACTGCCCCCTCTCTTTGTTAACAGTAAATCAGTAAATTAGGGGGAGGTATTTGTGAGTTTCCTGCATTGTGCAGGGGGTTGGACTAGATGACTCTGGAAGTCCTTTCCAACTCTATGATTCTATGATCAATGAGAATTTTCTGAAATTTCTGTATGTCACAGAAAATATCTTGCAAGCACTGTGTTAGGAAGGATGACAGAAAAGTATGGTGTTTTGTAGCCAATACTGTGATAAAAAGTAAGTCCCGTGGCACAGAGTGGTAAAGCTGCAGTACTGCAGTCTGAGCTCTCTGCTCATGACCTGAGTTCAATCCCAGCAGAAGCTGGGTTCAGGTAGCCGGCTCATGGTTGACTCAACCTTCCAGCCTTCCGTGGTCAGTAAAATGAGTAACCAGCTTGCTGGGGGGGAAAGTGTAGATGACTGGGAAAGGCAATGGCAAACCACCCCGTAAAAAGTCTGCCATGAAAACATTGCAATGCAATGTCACCCCAGAGTCGGAAACGACTGGTGCTTGCACAGGGGACTACCTTTTTTTTTTTTTACTGTGATAAAGTTGCCAAAGGAGTACAAGCATTGTTCCAGGCTAATTTGTATCTTGTTCTCCCCACAACTTGAATTCTTGTGTTGATGCATGCTACAGACACTTCTGGCCAAGCATAGGATTTATTGGTAATATTATGTCATATTCATTCAATTTTTTTTCTGGAGCAACATAATGCTGCTAAGTGGCCTTACAGCATTTGCCAAAACTGACCCTGAAAGCTCTGTTTCAGGTATCTTGGAGTACTATCTGTTGGAGCAGATGCTGTCAAATCAGTTTTGTTGCAGTTGCCACAACCAGACATGAATAAGAGGCACACATCATTAGCAGGAACTCTTGGATATTAGGCCACAACCCCTGATGTAGCAAATCCTCCAAGAGCTTACAGGGCTCTTATTACAGGACCTACTGTAAACTCTTGAAGGATTGGCTACATCAGGGATGTGTGGCCTAATATGCAAAGGAGTTTCTGCTACAAAAAAAGCTCTGATTATTATGATACACAGAAGCGAAAAATATACTTGGCCCACTCTGTACACAGTTAGGGCTATTAAGGAAGTCAACAGTTTTAAAAGATAATGCAAATCACTTTTTAAAACACATATGTATAAAGCCAACAATTAAAGATTTGGATTGTGGTATATTTTGAGGATTAAATTAAATGTGTCAAAGATGTAACTTTGTTTAAAATACTGAGTGGTGCATTTCTCAGTGTTAAAAACAAGTTTTATTTTCTTCTGTTAATGTATGTCTCCTTTGACCCGGTGCTGAGTGATGAAATTAAATTCCCTTCTTTATACCTGATGTTTCCAAATGAACATCTTCAGTATGTTAGGATTGTTCAATTACTTAAGCATTTTGGATGGATGTGGATTGACCTCCTCACTTTCAGTGCTTAGAGTGGAGAAACCTTTCACAGATCTTGATTTCCTCCAGTTTAATATTTTTATTGCTTTTATACAAATGATACTAATTTTATTGAATGTTCATCAAATAATATCATGGAAGGCAGGATTCATTTTGGGTAGGAGCTATCAGGAGTGGATCTTCAGAACCTCTAAATTTTATTGTGCTCATTCTTTCTTAAACACCACCCCCTCAAAATACTTGCTTCTGGGCCCCATTGTTCACACCCCCTGTGAGAATTTTGCTGGATTCTTGAGATTCAACAAGCTTTCTAATATTTCATCCCCACAAAAAATGGTAAAATAACCAAAACATACTAAGCAGACAGATGGAAATCTTCATCATGCTGCTGTGGCCACATAGGAGAAAGTCATGTAAAAAGTATGATGGGAGTTTTATTATGACAATTCTAATTCAAGAAGCATCTTAAGGTAGACGCTGAGCTGATATAAGTTAATACACCTTATGTGATGTCAGGGGTGTGTGGCATATGCAAATGAGTTGTGCTAATGAGCTCAAGCACCACTTTTTCCATGAAGGAACCTCTGATGGAAGGCATATTTTCTTCTATACAAAGTAATAAAAATAACTAAGCACAATTTGAGATTAGGGGCTCAAGTGCCGCATTCTACTGGAGAAAGAATTTCTTCCAGACATTTCGTTCTCGGCTGCGGAGAACATTATGCCACTGAGGATGTTCTCCGCAGCCGAGAACGAAACGTCTGGAAGAAAAACTTTCTCCAGTAGAACACGGCACTTGAGCCCAAAAGATTCTACAATCCCTAATGATGTTACCAGCCGTGAAAACCTGAAATCTTTGATAACAATTTGAGATTATTTCTCTTTACCATAGGGCCCAATGGAAGGAGTGTAGTTGGAGGAAAAAGAAAACATACCAAAGGGGAAATTGGTCCTGTTTCCAAGTAAGGGTATGATATCTACTAGGCTGCTCTTGGTCAAGGCCTGAGTGGCATTATAGTCAGCAGGTGAAGCGAAGGATATTAATCTAGGCTAACCCCTTGTGTGGCAAGAATGGGTCAATTAGATCAGGGTAGGTAGAGTTAAATAGCAAGTACCTTGAGACACCTGGCATGATAGGGGGAGTGTTGGAAACAGGCAGGACCAGCCCTAGGGTGCATGGTGCCACAGGCAGCTATGCTGCCCACTGCCCTGCCATGCCCCTACCCCCCTCCGCGGTGCCTCCTCCTCCCTCCCTCACAATTTTAATGAACAGTGAAGTGCTGCACTCCCGGGGCTCTTTAAAGGCTGTTGCTCTTGGCAGGTCAACATGCTCCTGCCAGCTGATTGGCAGGAAAGCAGCATGGAGGTGGGCGGTTCCTATGCCATCCTTCCAGCATGCTCAGGATGCTCAGAGCTGTAGCAGCAGCTGTGGGAAGGATGAGTGAGCCACTGAAAGAGCGGCCACGCCCCTGCCTCCTCCCCACTTCTTTCCTGGGGATAAGGCAGCTGCCTGGCTGCTTTTTTAGCAGCTTGCTCTTCCTGCCACTGCTGCCCCAGCGTTGATCATTCTGAGCGCACTGGAAGGCTGGCATAGGAGCTGCCAGCCTCCATACTGCTTTACCCACCAATCAGCTGATTGGCAGGGGG
This sequence comes from Heteronotia binoei, assembly GCF_032191835.1. Taxonomy (NCBI): domain Eukaryota; kingdom Metazoa; phylum Chordata; class Lepidosauria; order Squamata; family Gekkonidae; genus Heteronotia; species Heteronotia binoei. Next base: position 77,481,390 of record NC_083229.1, read on the forward strand.
AAACCTTTAAAGAACCCGGGGAATGCAGTGCTTCACCACCTGTTCCCAGGCATTAAAATTGTGAGGAAGAGAGGGGAAGGCAAATAGGGATTTGCCTAGGAGAGGGGCGGGGGCAAGGGCTGATTTTGGTGCCCCTGCCCTGTCGGCGCCCCAGGCAAATGCCTAGTTTGTCTAGTGGGTGGGCCGGCCCTGGGAACAGGCCATCAGATGCCTTGCGGCTAGGTGTTCTGTGAAGGAGTGCCCCTGGTACTAAGTGGCATCTTTTGAATCTGGTAGAATCTGGCAGCACATTGGGGAGAAGGAGGAAGCTTGGCATCTCTCTGCACAGCAAGGCCGGCAGAAGTATTGGCTGAGTTTGGAGCCAGGGTAGATCTGTCCAAAAGGCATAGAAGGCAGATGCCAGCACAGCCTGCCTTCAAAATTGTGGGCTTACTGTAATAAGCAGTGACATACATCAGCCATTTAATGAACTGAAATAATTATTTAAATAAATAAACTAGTTGAAGCCACTTGGCTGCCTTGTGTTGTCATTTGGGGTGGGGGGTGCCAAGGCAAAAAGTTCCTTAGGTATGTTGAACCCAAATAATAGTATGTATGGGATTGAATTTGCAAATACAGAGCTCTGTTGGAAGTTCTAAAACTTCTGAGTGAGATCCACAGGTTGCATTGCTTTGCTTCAGTAGAGGACAGTTCTTGCTCTGATTTGTGAGAGGAACTGAATCTTTGGATCATACCCACTGACATTTAGAAATAGTGATGATACTGCCCTGACCTGAATATTCCAGGCAAACCCAATCTCATCAGATCTCAAAAGCTAAGTAGGGCCGACTCCGGCAAGTACTTAAATGGGAGACCTCTTTGAAGTACCAGCAGTTGGGAGGTGGGGGCAGGCTTTATTCAACCAATTCTCTGAATATCCTCCATGTCCTCAGAAGGGTCCATCACCAGAGGTTGCCATGACTTCCAGGTGTGCACACACACTACAAAAATGCCCCCCCCCCCAAGAAATAGTGATGATACTTTGCTGAATGAAAACCCAGGTCCAATCTTAGCAAGCTTGTAAACAAAGCCCTAATTTGTTTGGCTTCTATTTCTCCAAGCAGTGTATAGTTCAGAGTCACTAATATTCATTATTTAAGCAGACTAGTAATTCTGTAGTGTACAGCTTTTCCCTGTAGCATTGTAGACCAGACAAACATAGCATCAGGGTAGGTTTAGTTAAATCACCAAGCACAAAGTTTTGATTGAAATCATTGATTTTAATTGAACTTGTTATTAGCTCATCAGTTACCTACTAACTACAAACAATGTAAATTATTTCTGTCACCCTCTAAACATGAGAGTATATATCTAGATGCCATGCTCCCACCCAGTTAAACTGCAGCTGAGAACAATTGGTTACATATAACAACTGGTGACACCAACATGGATCTTTGGTCACATCAGAAGATGCATCCAGAGAGTATGGCACACACAAACAGTGTGGAGATGGATGTGCACCCAGAAATGCTGTTGCATCAACAGTGTGTGCAGAAGACTTCTAATGTGTGCAGATTTTTCTTGCTAATTCAGAATATTCTGTCTCTCTGCATTCACTTATATTTGTTATTTCCAGTTGTGGCAAGGCATTAGGCTGGAACTGAGCTGTATTGCTAATCTGTTCCCAGGTACATAGAACATGAAAAGAGATATTACAACAAGGGTTTGTTTTTCATTCAAAGGCACATCAATTCAGTATATTCATTTAAAATGTGCCTATTTCAATGTTTAATTTTAAAAATCTGTTTAACCCCTCCCCCCAGCAAATAGATATTGAGATGTCAATAACCAGGAAGGAAAATCATAACAACACTTGCAACAGGAAGATACTGAGATACTCAGCATTTAGCACCATCAAAGAACAGTTTTAACATTAATTCACTCTGACAACACCTTGCCAAGTCAGATGAAAATATTAATCCAAGTGCAGGAGGGTAAAGCCAAGGCATGGATTTAAAACACAATGAGAAATATGGAGCAAAGGGATAAGCCCTCCTGCAGCATCTCATGTATATCAACACTTGTTCCTTACCTGATGTTATAGGATGGCTGTCAGCTATGGCTGACATAACTAGACCTCCCAGAGCAACAACTGATGCAAAGAGCAATGATAGGGGTTGCAACAACAGGAGAACCTTCCAGATGGTCACATATGTTGAATAAGAACTTGATGCATGTGGTATACATTCCTGCCATCAAAAAAATTAGTGACTTTTTTTTTTTTTGCAGAATAACAACGGCTCAGGCATCTTTGAATGGAAGCTGTCAGGAATTTTGAAAGAGAAATCAGTAGCTTTGCTTGTGTCTGAGGACCTGAGAAAGGACTGATAAGACAACTGAAAAAAGTAGCATGTATGGAAGTCCAGATTTCCCCTCATTCTAGATTCAGAGACTGATTGAAATGTGGAATTTGCTGCCAGAGAATGTAGAGATGGCCACAGGAAAAGGGGTTAGATAGATCCATGGAGGATAAGTCTATCAATGGCTACTAGCCATGGTGACTGAGGGGAAACTTCCACATTCAGAGGCAGTCAACCTCTCAGTCCCAGAGCCAAGAAACAACATGAGGAGAAGACCTCAGCCTATATGCCCTGTTGTTGTCCCTCCAAAGAAACTGCATGGCCACTGTGTGATGCTGAGCTAGATGGACCACTGGTCTGATCCATCAGGGCTCTTCTTATGTTCTTATTTTAGTCAACCTTGGCCTTGGAGAGAACATGGCTGGCCCAAACTCACACCATGAGTTTCACAGTAATTGGGAATTTGAAGCCAAAATGCCCCAGGCCTAGTTCAATGCTACATCTCTTGAAGTATCTGTAATGGACTAAAGCAGTTAGCCTGAGTAAGTAGGGAACAGCTTTCTCTGATTGGTTGAGCTGCAGCTATGGATAACAAATGTATCAATTTGCAAAAAGGCTTGCAGTGGGGAGGGGGGAAATCACCATACAGGGGAGTTCAGTTTTAGTACTGAAGCAGTTCAGAGTTGGGAGTTAGCTCTGAAGGAGTTCAATTGTGACAAGCAACTGGGAAGGAGCTGAGAACAGCCTGTGGGCTGAGTTCCTTGTAAGACAGAACTGATTCTAGGGTTTCGATCTATGATAGAGTTATTGGGAAGAAGGGACAAAGCCCCTTTCTGTGAGGAAACTCTCTGAGTGGAAGCCGAGGGAAACTAAAGGCTCTGCTGAGGAGATCTTTCAGCATTTCAGGGCAGACTCCTGGTTCAATTAAGAACACACCAACGCACTGGGGGAGAGACTAGATTCTTGTGGCTGATAAGAAATCCCAGGAGACAGCTGGGAGGGACTGAGACGCATGGGATTGAGGAGCTTGTGAGATAGCATTCAAAGGAATGAGTCCTCAGTGTGAAAGACAAAGAGTGTGTGACCCTTTTTTATTTTATATTTCTTCTCTGATTAGAGTGTTTCCTAGTGCTAAAGAAGCACTGCCTGCCTGCTTAGTGCCTGTTTGTTAGTTTATAAATCTTAAGTCTGTCTGTAGTTTTCATTAATACTTCAGCCTGTTAACATCTCTGGGGATTAGAGATTGTTTTAGTTGAATGCCTGCCTGCCAATTGATTTGTTAACTACCAACCAATTACTATTATTTCACCCCCTCCCTTGCCTTTTGTAAATCAATAAATATACTTTTTGGTTTTGAATTTGAAAATATCTGGTGCTTAGTTATTTTTATGACAGGATTCTAGTTTTTGTGCTGGAGGTACTGGGTGAAAGTGATTAAAAAAAATCACAGTGGTTACTACCTCCAAACTGACCCTGACTATCCCTCATAGATAATTTCTAGTTCCAAATATATGAAATTTTAAACACATTTTCTGTTTAGTAAATTGATAGTACATTCGTCCAATTGTATAAGGAAGAGATTAGCAAAACTGCTTTGCTCTTTTTAAAACTTAAATTCTGGTTGTACGAGCCACATACAGGAATTGTCACAAGGTCATGGGCTGTAATACATATATATTGTAACATAAACCATATAATACCAAATACACTTAATAAGGATTATGTATGGAGAATGTTTCCTTGCTGGTATCCAGGTAGGGTTCCTATTCCCCCGCCCCTGGTGGGGTATCCCCTAATTTTGGTGTCTCCAACCTGCCAGCAAGGAGATGGCCAGCAAGGGGAGCTCCATCCCCAAATTGCTCCATCATCACCCAATGTGCCCAGCATAATGACATCACCTTGAAGTGACATCATTGCACCAGGCATGTCATGTAGTACTGTAAGGTGCTATAGAGTTTTTACCCAAATGCTAGAGCATTCCCTGCATGATGTAGCTGGCACAATGATGTCACTTCCAGATGATGTTATTGTTCCAGGCATGTTGGGGAACAATGGAGCTCTTCAAGGGTGGGGCTTCCCCCCTGCCAATCATCTCCATGCCCCCATTGACAGTCAGTTAAGACCTGGCAACCCTAGATCCAGGCTGCAACCAAGGCCTGCTGCTATCCAGCAGCTTCTGGAGAAATCCAGAGAAGCTGTAAGGAGAGGAAGGTGTTTTTGTCAGTCTTTCCTTGGACAGCTTGGAAAATGTTGGTTGCCAACAGTCCTGGAGAAGAATGTCCATTTAATAGAGGCTTAATATGTGGAAATGGGCAGAAGAATCTTCATGACATGAAGATTAATAACATATGTTAAATAACATCCCATTAAGTCTGCCTGAAAGACCCTTCCTCTAAAATGGAAGCCTTTTTGCCTAATTCCAGGTGAGTGGTATCTAGCTGCAGTTATTCCATGGTGAGAGAAAGGTACTTGCAGATGCTTAAATATGTATCAGCTTCAATTATTAACATGATCCTGGGTCTTGACACCAAAAAGGAAGTTGGGACTAAAATCTGGTTGCAACTTATTAAAGTTAAACCCTGGTGTATTCTTTTAAGTCATACAATGCACTTCCAAGTTCTATAGCCCATTCCCTTACCTCTACACACTGCAGCACAGTGGAAGAAAATGGGGAAATATTCTGCATTGCTGATTCAATGGAATGAATTCACCTAGGGGTGCCAACTGCCTGGAATAAAAAAAATGTCCCCCCTTCATCCAATCAGATCTTATGGTTCTTATCTTAAGAGCTGTCTCCTATGGATCTCCATAACAAAGCTGAAAGAGGAACAGCTCAACCACAAATCAAATAGTTTTAAAATTAAATACTATATTGATTATATCATCTACTGGCCTCCCTTCACTGATTTACCATTCTGATTGCTGGAGATTGGGCCGATATTCTTGGTATTCCTGATATTTCTGACATCTAGGGCACCTATGACATCTATACAACATCTGTAAAATGTGCTACACCATTCATGCTGTTTTTATCTAATTGTCTTAATTGTTTTAATTGTTTAACTGTTGGATTTTAACTGTTCTACTATGTTGTAATTCGCCCTGAGCCCGCTATGGAAAAGGGCAGACTATAAATCTACAAAATAAATACATAAATTGTCCTCCATTGATAGGACACAGTCAGGCATACAGTAAGCAAACTGTGGTTGGAGTGTCAGACTAGAACTGGAACAACCAGATGATTTCTTGCTCTGCCAAGGAATTTTCCCAGGTGACCCTGAACAATCACAGTCTCAGTCTAACCTACCTTGCTGTTGCGCAGATAGAGTGAAGGAGGGGGGGAGATATGAAAATTTAAAAAATCCCTAAACTTGTTCAAACAGAAGAAGATACTGGGGTTGCCAAAGAACCAGGAGAAAAATGTTCTGTCCCTTAAATAGAAGCTATTGCATGGAAATGAGCTGCTGAAGCTTTTCATGACATGGGGATAAATAACCACCCCATTGAGCCTCTTTTGAAAGGAGAGGACATTTTTCTCCAGGAAGCTGGCAATCCTAAAAGAGATAAAACTGGCAAGAGTCAGGAAACAGGAGCAGAAAGTCCCAACATGTCATGTGGACCTTTTATAACAACACCAGGCAGACACAAATGAACTTATGCTTACTCCAAACTACATAATATAGCACATTACTATTACTCCAGACCTCTGGAGGTTTTTTACAGCTTACAGCTGAGGGAATTCTTTGTTCTTTCCTTGATGTAGTAATATGACTTCTTCACAACAATGCTTACTATTACACAGTCATGGATCAGATTTTATTTGGGTTGCTGCTCAGCACCCCGGCTCACTTTGCTGTTTTTTTTTGCATTGAGTTCATGCCTTTCTTGATGTCACTTTGAATCCCATGCAGGGTCCACTCCCTCTGCTGTGGTTTTCACAATAGTTATAAAAGACTTTGAAAGTCTGTCCCTGTGACCAAAAGTTTCATATGATTCTTGAATATATTGAATACCTAGGACTCAAACATGCCTTTTTCTAGGAATGTAATAATTTTCTGCCTTTTAAAAAATAAACACTCTAATTTGGTGCACTCCCTTCCTCTTCAGATGTGAGTAAATTATGGTAATCGTGTTCTCCTGCACAGTATGTATTCAGCTTTGCAGATTTTCTAGACTGGAGAGAGCTTTTTGTTTTTTTGTTTTTTGGCATAAATGTATATTAAAATACTTTATCCCAGTTCTTCAGTTGCATTCCATGTGTTTGCTTCACTTCTTGACTGCTAGGGTGTATGAAGCACATTCAAACACTACTAAAATCCTTAATTTACTGGCTCGTCAGCTGTTGTCTGTTTCATTTTCTACTTAGCTTCATCCAATATTGTTTTTATCATAATGGCTATCTGTAGGACAAGATACAGTCAGATGGCAATTCACAGGAGCATCCAGGACTAATTTAGTTTGTACCTTACTGCCCAAAGGACTAGGTTAGCTGGGATACTTTATATGATAGCAGTCAGTATTGACAATTACTTTAAAATTCAGCCAAAGAAACAGGGGAGAAATCCACCATTGCCACTCAATTACTTGAGCAGAAATGTTTAAATAGACTGTATTCAATGAACTATGTCTACATGTTCAAGAAGTCAAATCAGACAGGTCACAGCACAGCTGAAAAGTGATCCAGAGTGCTAAATTCAAAACTTGCAAGACTGCTTTACAATCTGCTATACATTTTCTTGGCAAATACCATCTGCTGTTTACACCTTACATGATTACCATGGCAAACACTAATTAAGAGGATATTCTAGCTCAGTGATGCATCACAGTTTAGAGCCACATTCACAAGTACTATCAACTGAAAGAGCCATAAGACTACTATATGCCATGCCACCCCACCAAACAAACACACACACACACATACATCATCATCACAGATAATAATTCCCCTATAGCCAAATAGATTGTTCCCATTGGCTGATGGGTAAACTCAACAAGCCATTGGCCCATCATGCGTCAGTCACCACCTCTGGGTTCTCATTGGCTGACACCCCTGTCCCCTGCCTACTGCAGACCTGGGAACAACTGAACAAACTGCTAAAACAGTCTTACCTCAGAGACAGACACATCTCTGATGCTTCACTGTGTCCTCTCCATCAGCTGACCTCAGAAAGGGCTGCCCCTCATGAAGCATTTCCTCAGAGGCCATGGTGGCCACCTCTTTCTGTCACTCCCTCCTTCCTCCCCACTTGGGAAGCTGCTAGACAGAGGCTACCGCTAGGAAACCAATGTTGCCCTCAGCTGAATATAATGCCACAGAGTTCACCATCCAAAGTGGTTACTCTCTCCAGGGGGAGATAGATCTGTTGATTGCAGTTCAATTGTGATCCAAGGAGATCTTCAGGCTTCACCTGGAGGTTAGCTACCCTAGGCCTGGCAGCACCCTCTAGGTGACTTGATACCACCTGACTGGCATGACTTAACTAGGCCTGGCTGCTTGCTCCTGTTCAGCAGCAGCCCCCCTATGATAGCCAGTGTGACTAAGCAGTTGCCAACTCCAAGTTAGGAAATTCCTGGGGATTTGAGAGGTGGAGCCTGGAGAGGGTAGAGTTTGAGGAGGACTGGGACCTCGGACAGATACAATGCCATAGACTCCATCCTCCAAACCAGCCATTTCCTCCTGGGGAACTACTTTTGCCAATCTCCAGGTGAGGGCTCAGAATTACAACTGCTTTCCAGATGGCAGAGATCAGCCCCCCTTGACATGGGGTGAGTGGATGCCTTTACCTGGGTGGGTGGGAAGACAACAAGGGTGGGGGTACTCACCCAGAGCCTCTTTCTAGAGCCTGTTGTATTTTTCTCATAGAGGGCCTTATTTCCTAGTTATGATATATTGAGAGCCAGTTTGGTGTAGTGGTTAAGTGTGCAGACTCTTATCTAGGAGAACCAGGTTTGATTCCCCACTCCTCTACTTATAGCTGCTGGAATGGCCTTGGGTTAGCCATAGCTATTGCAGGAGTTGTCCTTGAAGGGACAGCTGCTGTGAGAGCCCTCTCAGCCCCACCCACCTCACAGGGTGTCTGTTCTGGGGGGAGAAGATATAGGAAATTGTAAGAAGCTCTGAGTCTCTGATTCAGAGAGAAGGGCAGGCTATAAATCTGCAGTCTTATTATTATATAATGATTTTATATAGTTGTTTTATAATAAATTGATTAATGTAAACAACCTTTTAAATTACTAGATTACTCCCCAGAATCTAAGATTTTCTTTTCCCAATGCAATCTGTTACCCAGATTGGCAGTCTTCTAATTAGTGAGGACATTAGCTTAAAGTTTAAGCCTTAAACCAAGACAGAGTGAGAGGCAGGTAACTTGGGATCTCCATCCATGTATACTAGAATTTTCCCTTAGAGAACTCTCAAAGTAAACCAGTTAAATGGTAATCTAGAAGGTGCTTTATTGAAAAACAATAAAGGCTAAAACACATACATAAAACAAATATGCAATGGGAAACACACTAGCTAAGTAAGAAGAAGATTAAAGGGAGGAGAGGGAGAAAGCAATTTTAAGGAAGGCTATACAATTACCAATCTTGAAGAACAAGGTCCACGGAGACAGCTGCAAAACAGCCATTGTTTCATGGAGTAGAGGAGAGAAAGGGCCCACACACAAGTGACCCATATGGAAGATTCAAGACACACACACACTGTTTGCTGGCTAGGAGTGCTTGATATAGGGAAAGTGTTCCCTGGGGCTGTACTGATGTGATGATCCCAAAACAATTAGCTTTCTGATGATGGACAAAAGGTGTGGAAGAGGCTTTGATGTGTTTATATTTGAGAGAGCCTTGATTGGTATTGGAAAGCTATGAGCTTTGAAGTGCTAATCTAGGGCAAATCGGTCAGAAGAGGAAGCAGAGGCTGTAGTTAGATCATAGCTTCTTGGGGAACCTATTGCCTTTAATTATGCATTCCCTTAGGGTGTGAAAGGGTTGTTAGTCAGCCAGTCATCTTTTGGCTTCACTTTCCAAAAGACAGAAATATTTTCCCAGGCCTGTCTCTGATGCCACTATTGCTGGCATCTATTTTGTGTGACATTTCAGGCCAAACAGTGACTCATAATTGTTATTATTATTGGAGATTATATTAGTGTGAAGGGTGTTTAGCTCTATCTCCCTGTATACAAACTGCTCTTTCTGTAAAAGGAGGGGTCTGTGTTGGGGGATTTTAATGTCCATGAGATTTCCTGGGACCCCCACTAACATTCTATGGGCTGAGTTGAGACTGGCTGGAGAGATTTCAGAGAGAGAACCAAGACTGTGACTTTAATTTAGAAACTATTTATTAAATCTTGAAAACCATAATGCTGGTTTTGATCATATAACATTCTACTATGCAGCATCAAATCAATCAAATACCTAAATAGAATGCACTATAATTCTTTAAAGGATGCATCCAAGTTGCTCTGTCAAGACCCATAAGGAAGGTGGTTGCCCCGAACAACCAGGAACAAAAGCAAACACAGGTAATATATCTTGGAAAATTTGCATATAGCCATTATTCAGAATGTATTAACTGTGAGGACCTGATGCATTTCCAAGATGGGTGTCATTGAGAGTGCAAATAACAATATGCAGACCCTTCCCACGAACAGCATCATAAACTATGATCCACTGTGGGATAGATCAAGTTTCACTTAGCACTGGTGACAGACCTGACTTCAATTTGTAGATGTTTACACATGGAGCTGGGACATTCTGTCTTAGATAATGTAAATGACATGGATAACAAGTTTAGACAGATACAGGGTGTTCCTAGAACACAGGCAGAACTGAACTGCAGGGCTTCCTGGGACTGAACCAGAGTTCTTGCTAAAATATAAGCCTTAGCATCCTTGGTATATTGAGAAAAACAGAAGTTCTCATGTATCCACCTAAGCCAAAATTCTAACAGTCTGACAACTAACAAATCAGGAATGAGGGTAAGGGCTTCTCTCTGTGCCTTCTCAGTCTCTCCTTAGCATAAGGCACAGCAGCTCATGAAAGTCAGTGAAAGGGCCAAAGTTCCCCAGAGGAGACCAATGTGGTCCTGTCATATGTAATGGCTGAGGATGTCTTTTTTCACTGTATCTGAGGAAGTGTACATACACACAAAAGCTTATACCTTGAATAAAACTTTGTTGGACTTAAAGGTGCCATTGGACTCAAACTTTGTTCTGCTGCTTCAGACCAACTTGGCTACCTACCTGAACCTATCTTCAAAGATTTCTATATCACTTGAGCAAACTATGACTTGAAAGGGAGTTCCTTGGCACATTAAGGATTAGCAAAATATATTCCAGCATAAGCTTTCATGAATCAGAACTCATGGCAGTTGATAGGTAGGAGTGAAAGTCCATAAGACTCTGTATGCAACAGAATGGTGTAGAGGGGGAATGTGACAAAATGATTCCACTTCTAAACAAGATTCAATCCAAATAGTAACAAATTCACTCTGCATGGGTGGAAGACACCTCAAACAGTTAATAGTCAAAACAACTGGAGGACTCAAAAGAGCTCATGGGAGAAGATCATTTGCCCCTGTATTTCCTATCCTATTTCCTTTCCTCCCATAGCCACCCTTACTTGTTCCTTCTCACACATCACCTCACTTTTTGTCTCCCCATTTCTTGCTTTTGTGCAATCATCATGTAGAATTAGTCTCATGCCAAGTTTCAAAAGTTCCTAAAATTTCATACAGTGCTATGCTTCTGCAGTTAATTATATCATCACCATAACAATCAGTTTCATGCTGCTTTAAGGCCATGGCTTATCTCAAAGAATCTGAGAATTATAGTTTAGTGAGGGTGTAGAGAATTCTTAGACATCTATTTCTTCCTCCTAGTATTACAGTTCCCAGAGAAGTGGGAGTGAATATTAAGCCTTTTCTATGCCCGTTATGCATATGCCCTGAATGAATATGTTGTTTTCTAGCTGATATTGTATGCTTCAGAACTGAAAAGGTTTACAGTACCTAAAAATGCAGATATAAATAGATGTCAATCTTCTTTTAGGAATTAAAGAACGAGGAGAGGGGAATTACCTGGACTCTATACTCTGTTCAAGGAAAGTATCTTTTGGCTGTAATCTGTTCTGCTGATTGTACCTTTAATAAACTTTTGTGCAAGAAGTGGAAAGGATTTATATTGTCAAATCTGCTTCTTCACAGCAAGTTTAGGATTATGAACTGAAAGTATACTTTATCTTCTTTCATTATCCACTATAGAAAAGGTAGGAAGGGAATGAAGTATAATTTTTACTTGAAAAAGAATTAACCAACAGGATAACCTGTAAAGTTACCTTAGAGATACAAAATGTCAAATAAGAAATTTACTTAAAAGAGATTAGACAATGAAAGTTTTTGGATCAGTTTTGAAAATCTTTGGCAACACAATTTACTTGCCCATTGTAGTATATAATCTTGGGCTAGTTTGCATATCCTCCCTCGTAACTGCTGTCTAATCCTTGCCATTTATGTATGCTGAAAATCAGTCTTGTGAAGTGAGATCTCAAATACAGATTTAATAAAGAAGAAAAGATCTAAGAACTGCAAATGAAGATTGCTGAGAATTTAATAATTGGAGCCCAATTATCTCTGTTAAATTAGAAATAAGCTGGAGTTCTTATCAAACTGGGCCATTCAAAGCCACTCAGAGCTTTGCAATATGCCACGGATCTCAAGATAAACAACAAAGTTGAGACCTGGAGCAATATGATTACATCTTAGTTTCTTCAAAATGTCTCAAGAAATGGTAACTGCTGTCTAATCCATGCAGTTCCTACTCAGAGCAATAATAATAATTGAGGTAATAGCAGGCTTATCACGTATTTGTGTGACTCCCAGCTTCACAGACACTACCATGCACTAAATATCACACAGTTTTAGGGATACTTGTAGGTCAGGCAGTCACATTTTACCACCTGTCTTCTCTCTTTTTACTATACAGAGATCCCAGACTCTTTCACATACCAGATTCCCCTCTCTCATTCCCAGAGACACTACCAGACAGGGCAGCCCAGGTCCCTTATTGACCATTCCCCACCCAGATACTTCACTGAGCTATTGGGACTGGGAATTAAATACGACTTCCCTTTCACATTGCCATCACTTAGACATATCTTAACACATACATACATACATGCTAAGATAATATAGGTTTGTGTGTGTGTTTCTTCCCCTCAGATAGCAATCAGTGGGTTAACCTAAGAAAGCTTTTATTAAGGTTTCAAATAACATTGGAATGATTCATTAAAATAAATATATATTTCCTATGAATTTTTTTTCATTTCCAATGAAAACTTTAAAGTTTAACTGCATTCATAATTCCCAGCCCCTTTGTCACAAGTTATCTTTTTCTCAGCCAGCATTGTTCTCTCCCTTCTGGTTCAAGCTGTCCTCCATTCTACATTGTTCTTCTTTCCCCTCAACTGACATAACAGCTCTAACTGCCAGCTCTTCTTCTAATATTTCATTAGCTCCCATTGGTTTCTTTTAGAGAAAGGCAGAACCTGTCCATCACAATTTACTACCAGATAAATGCTCAACAACAACAATAAAGAATAAGTGCTGAACAACAACAATAAATGCTCAACAACAAAAATAGTTTGTCACATTCTGGATTTTTTTTTAGAAATATGGTTGCACTCAAACATATTTCAGCAACCCTAACAGCAAGATAATTATATTCTTTTTTTTAAAGCCAAAAATATCAATTGAGTCAGAATCTTTTCCACTACACATCAAATATTTGTAAGTATCTGTTGATTTTGCAAACTGGAGCACATTTACTGTTAAAGGTGATTAGCAGTGCCATCGTAAGCTTCTAAGTCCATAGACTAAGGGTGTAACTGTTTAGAATGGCACAGCAGGATGTTTGTTTGTTTCCCCTGGATGATATTTGCATGACTCTAAGTTTTTATTGAAAAGTAGGATCTAAAGATGAATTGAACAAAGAGAAAGTGCAGACTGTAAACTGAAAGTGCATAGCATCTAAAATGAATCATACAAGATTTATATAAATGAATAAGTGTACTCCTGTGGATGCTGCATTTAATGATGATTACTGTAATGCATTATATTATCTGTCAGAGGTTAATTGCTCCAGCTTTCTTCATTTTTAGCCTTAACTCTTCTTAGTGCTCAGACTCACCTTTTCTTTACATCTGACAGATGAGAACCTTTGCTGGAAGTTTATTACCAAGACTTAGATAGATTGAACATATGAACATATAAAGCTGCCTCATACTGAATCAGACCCTTGGTCCATCAAAGTCAGTATTGTCTTCTCAGAATGGCAGTGGCTCTCCAGGTCTCAAGCTGAGGGTTTTCACACCTATTTGCCTGGACCCTTTTTTGGAGATGCCAGGGATTGAACCTGGGACCTTCTGCTTCCCAAGCAGATGCTCGGTGGGGTAGGGCGGGATATAAATCGAATAAAATAAAATAATAATAAATAATGCTCTACCACTGAGCCACCGTCCCTCCCCAACAGATTCCAACAGTTCTAAATAGATCTGATTACGCATCTTTCAGGATTTACCAACAAGTGTGTTAAAGAAAAGGAAAGGCTTTGATTTTTTGAGAAAGAGTTTACAAAATAAATAAATAAAATATCATTGGAAAATACAATTTGCAATAGAGGTATACTTACCAAAAGGAAGAAAAGTAATCACAACAGAGGAACAAGCCGAGCAACTGACTGAAGAATTACAAGTGGGGGACTTACATAATAATAATAATAATAATAATAATAATAATAATAATAATAATAATAATAATAATAATAATAATAATAATAATAATAATAATAATAATATTTATTTATACCCCGCCCTTCCCGCCAAGGCAGGCTCAGGGCGACTCACAGACATGGGAGTGCCATGATTACAGTAAATACATTATACGATAAAATACAATAAAATACATTAAATTAATTAATTAATTAAAACCACTACAGTTAAGGTGCTATAATACAAGGCAGTGTATGTCAGATGGCTAGGTGTCACTTCAGGATTCAATCTTGTAGGCCATTTGAAAAAGGATAGTTTTGCAGGCCCTGCGGAACTGATTGTAGTCCCGCAGGGCTCGAACTTCCGCTGGTAATTGGTTCCACCAATGGGGAGCCGTTACTGAGAAGGCCTGCTTTCGGGTTGTTTTCAGTTTGGCCTCCCTTGGTCCAGGGATTTTTAAGAGATTTTGGGAGCTAGATCTCAGTGCTCTCTGGGGGGAAATATATAGAGAGGCGGTCCCTAAGGTAGACAGGTCCTCGGCCATATAGGGCTTTAAAGGTAATAACCAGCACCTTGTAACGAACTCGGAACACAATTGGCAGCCAGTGCAGCTCCCGCAACCTAGGCTGCACGTGTTCCCACCGAGGTAGTCCCACTAACAGCCTGGCCGCCGCATTCTGCACCAGCTGCAGTTTCCGAGTTCGGTACAAGGGCAGCCCCATGTAGAGGGCATTACAGTAGTCCAACCTCGAGGTGACCGTTGCATGGATCACTGTTGCTAGGTCGCCATGTTCCAGGAAAGGGGCCAGCTGCTTCGCCCTCCTAAGATGGAAAAAGGTGGCTTTAGCAGTGGCTGCTATCTGTGCCTCCATTGTCAAGGAAGGCTCCAGAAGCACTCCCAGGGTCTTGACCCTGTGCACTGGCATCAGCGATGCACCGTCAAAGGCTGGTAGGGAGATCTCCTCCCATGGCCCGCCGCGGCCCACGCAAAGGACCTCTGTCTTCACTGGATTCAACTTCAGCCCACTCGACTTGATCCACCCTGCCACGGCTTGCAACGTTCGGTCCAGGTTTTCAGGGACGTCTCCAGTCCGGCCGCCCATCAATAGATAGAGCTGGGTGTCATCAGCATACTGGTGACAACCCAGCCCATACCTTTGGGCAATCTGGGCAAGGGAGCGCATAAAGATGTTAAACAGCATCGGGGAGAGAACTGCCCCCTGGGGCACCCCACAAGTGAGTAGGCGCCTCTGGGACACTTCTCCCCCAATTGCCACCCTTTGTCCCTGACCTTCAAGGAAGGAGGAGAGCCACTGTAAGGCTAGCCCCCGAATTCCTACATTGGCGAGGCGGCAGGTCAGCAGCTGATGGTCGACCATATCGAATGCCACCGATAGGTCTAACAACAGCAATACCGCCGAGCCGCCTCGGTCCAGATGCCGCCGGAGGTCATCCATGAGGGCGACCAACATTGTCTCCATCCCATGGCCCGGGCGGAAGCTGGACTGGACTGGATCTAAGGTGGAAGTGTCATCCAAGAAGCCCTGTAACTGCAACACCACAGCCCTCTCGATAATTTTGCCCACAAAGGGCAAATTTGACACCGGCCAGTAGTGAGCCAATTTGGCCGGGTCAGATGTAGCCTTTTTCAGGAGAGGGCGGACCATTGCATTGGAAAAGAGCCCTCCAAAAGAGATCTATTTATGATGTCCCGTATAGGACATCTTAGCTTCTCCCGGCAGGCCTTAATTAGCCAGGAGGGTCATGGGTCCAGATCACAAGTAGTTGGGTGTGCAGTGACAAGGATTCTGTCAACTTCCTCCAAGCCGAGTGGGCTGAAGTGGTCCAGGATCAAACCAGAAGACACACACGGGGCCTCGAGTTCACTTACTGTATCTAATATGGCAGGGCAGTCGTGGAAGAGAAGAAGAATTTCCAAGCAACTCAAAGCAATTAGCTAGCATCTCAAAGCAAAGTTCATGAACCAAAAGCTCTGAAGAAGAACAAGCGCATATCATTCTTTTTGTTTGCTGTGCATTGTTGCCGCCTCTTCCTGTCATATCCACCTTGTGGTGTTTAGCATCAGTGTGAGCTTGTGGCATGATTTTTTTTTTTTTGGCTTGGCATGGTTGTGTTATAGAGCATGCGCAGGTATTTTCTGTAAGGGAATTTATCTGATTTCAGTTTTCCATCTTCTCCCCCCTCCCTGCAGCATCTACCTAGTAAAAGTACAGTCTTTCTCCACAATGGGGACAAAAGCAGGAAGCAACCTCAGCAGGGTATAATGACACAACCCTCACCTGGAAATTGGCAACAATGGTTCTCCAGGCAGAAATGGCTAATTTTGAGAGTGGATTCTATGCCATGGTACCTGTCTGAGGTCCCATCCTTTCTCAAACTCACCATCTTCAGGCCCCACCCACCAAATCTCCAGGAATTTCCCAACCTGGAGTTGGCAACTGTTTAATCATGCTGGCTGTCATAGAGGGATTGCTGCTGAACAGGAGCAGGCAGCCTGGCCTAGGTAAGTCATGCCAGCTGGGTGGCATCAAGTTACTCAGACGGTGCTGCCAGGCATAGGGTAGCCAACCTCCAGGTGGAGCCTGAAGTTCTCCTGGGATCAGAACTGAATTCCAGACAACAGATTTCTCTCCCCATCCTAAAGAAAATAACTGTGGACTGAATATTATTCTATTCCTCTGAGGCCTCTCCCTTTACTCTCCCTCTCCTGGTGCTTAGATGTCTATCAAGTGGTCAGCTTTGGTAGCAGGGTTACAGATAGAGAGAAATAATGGGTTTGAATCCAGTGCCTGCTCAAAAAAAGCTCTCTGAGACCACTGCCTCAGACTACCACCGTCCCCATTCCCACCACTGTCACCAAGACCAAACTCAAGTCTCCACCACACTCTGGAAACATAAATGAAATTGACCTGAAACTAAGGAAGTATTTTTAAAGACTTTCTATTAAGGGCATAGTTGTTACTCTAGCTTTTTTTCAGTCATAATATTTCTAGCACTCTTGCTGGGCCTACCAGGATAATGTGCTACTTGTGACCATCTTGATATGCACAGTCATGACTTCCGGTTATGGCAACTTGCAATTAGAAGCGGCTTGGACCAGTGCATCCAGAGCTGCTTCTAAATCGGACCGTTCGAGGGGTCGCCCACGAAGGGTTCCAGAAGGCAGAGTGCTTGAGCGGTAGAATGGGGGTGTCAGCAGAGGCAGCTGCTCCCCGATCCCGCTTGCTCCTAGCCTCATTGCTCCGATGGCCATTTTTAAGTGGCATAAGAGTCGACTGCCAGCTTTTCTCTTTCTTCTTGCACTCTGTACTTTAAAAACTCTGCAATTTCAAGACAAACTGCATCTATCTTACCATCACTGTAAGTGTTTTTTCTTCATATTATTGATGTGAATGGGATTATCTCTGACAAGCAGGGAAATGGAGAACCAGGGCTGAAGCAGACTTTAAGTGGAGGCAAAAGACTAAGGGGGGGGGGGGGACTCTCCTTCTTTTTCAAGGCTTTTAAAAGTCTCTGCCTATCCTGGTAACATTTACAATACCTGCATGAGGAGAATCGCACCAATCTTTAGTTATACAAGAGACTTGACAGCTGAATTTAATTGACTTTACCTTTAATTTTGTTTTCATTTTTTTCTTTCTTTCTATCCGTGGTTGGAATATTTTTGACATGGTTTAAACATTTTTCACTCTGGATTCCATTCCCCCCCCCACCCTTCCTTTTTCTGGATTACCAAATATGGAAACTTTTTTTTCAGGTTTAAATGACTTTATTGAAGTATAATCACATCATACATATAGCAGTTTAATGTAAGACTTACAGAAAATATTGTAAAAGTTATCATTACAATAACTAACAATAATTTTTACAGAAAAACAAAAAATCATCAGCCAATTAAAATAAAAGTACCAAAATTACTACATGACAATAATAATAGGGGAAAAAATAAGATAATAGCTTAACTATACAGTTTTTTCCAAGATAGGGAGCCAAGTTGCCAGGTACTGGGAATAAGCCTATCTACATGCATATCTACTTCAAATGAAGACACAAGATGAAGTTGTAAAAGATTGTATGGCTCAATGGGTGAAAAACTTTGGTCACAATATCACATTAGAAGAATGGGAGGGATTGTGGAAGTTCAATGTTAAATTAACTAGGTCAGTAACTTTTAAAGAAAATGTGTACAGGAAGTTTTATAGATGATACTTGACTCCACAGAAATTGTATAAGATTTATACTAATATGTCTAACAAATGTTGGAAATGCACCAGACAGGTTGGTTCTTTTTATCATATGTTTGGACATGTGAGACAGTGAAGGGCTATTGGAAAATGGTTCACGAAATACTACAGAAGATTATGAAGACATAGATTCAATTCAATCCAGAACTATTTTTATTGAATATATTTCCTGAGGATTATTCCAAAGAAATGAGACATCTGTTGACACATTTCAACACAGCAGTCAGGATTCTCTTGGAATCTCTCAGGAAATTCCCATGAAAATGGACTTGGTGGGAAAAATTCTGGAAACAGCAGAGCTGAACTTTCTATCCCAGCTGTCGACTGGGAGATCTAAGGAAGAAGCAAGAAAATACTGGATGAAATTCTATGCCTGGTTAGATACACAAGACTCTTAAGATTCTCTGGTGTGAACTTATTTCTCCTTTTTTCTTGTATTTTATATTACAAAATTGCCTTTACTGGAATTGTCAAAACCAATAGATATCTTAAGCAAAAGATTTATAATATAAAATATTAAAATGTTGATGATGTTTAGCTTAGAGATAATAATATGGGACAATTTATGTAAAGAAAGTATTGCAGATGTAGGCTTGTACTCTTTGAAAGTATCTTTATGCAGAATAAGGTTAATATGTATTGTGCTCTCTATTCCCTCTATCCCCTACCCCTAATAAAACTTTTTAAAACTGATATGCACAGTCATACTTTTGTCTATACTTAAATCAGGCAAGGTGAGCTTTTGGTACAAGTATCCAAAGGCCTTGCTTTTTTAAGGTACTCATTTACATGCATTGAAGCTGGAATTTATACACATTGTCCAATTCAGATAAAAAGATGATTGTGAACATTGATGTGATCATGCTTGGTGGGCTGTCTCAGTATGCATGGTAGCAGCACTGGAAATATAATGACTGAAAATGGCTCCTGTGGATTATTTTGCTAATGGCAGGTAGATTTGGTGTTAGAAATTGGGTTGAAGTTTGCTTTGCTTTTTGACATGGTACACTGCTTTTAAGACTACATTGAGTAGGGAATGGCATGCTATAGGTAAACTGGTGTTGTACCTTGTATACCAAAGGCTTAAAAGTGCTGTTTACAGGCTATGAAGGAAACAGAAAAAGGAAACATCTAGCCAGCCTCAATGGTGGAATGGAAACATTTGGACTTCTTTGAACTTAGGGGTGTGCAAAAAATAAATAAATCGGAATTAATCAGATTTGGAAATATACGGGGCCAAAAAAATTGGAATCCCATATATTTCTGAATACTGGTACTCAGAATAGCCATATATACAGGAGATATATGGCTATTTCCAAATATCTCTCTCTCGGCTTGACTTCGCGAACGAAGATTTAAGAAGGGTGCAGTAGTCCACGTCTGCTGCAGGCTCGCTGGTGGCTGACAAGACCAATGCGGGACAGGCGGATCCGGCCACAGTGGTTGCAGGGAAAAGTCTGATTTGGGGTTGGTGCTGTAGCAGTGTGATTCTTCCTCAATCTCCTTTTGTCCTCAAGACCAGCTATGCGTGTGTTCTCAAAGGAAGAGACAGCCTGGTGGATGGTGTGCCTCCATGCTTTGCGATCTGAGGCTAGGTCAGACCACTGGTGATGGTTGATGCGACAGGTGCCAAGGGATTTCTTCAAGGAGTCCTTGTACCTCTTCTTTGGTGCCCCTCTATTTCGATGGCCAGTGGAAAGTTCGCCATACAGAGCAATCTTGGGAAGGCGGTGGTTTTCCATCCTAGAAATATGCCCTGCCCAGCACAGCTGCGTCTTCAACAGCAGTGCCTCGATGCTTGTAACCTCCGCCCTCTTGAGGACTTCAGTGTTGGTCACAAAGTCACTCCAGTGGATGTTGAGGATGGTGCGAAGGCAGCGCTGATGAAAGCGCTCAAGGAGTCGCAGGTGATGACGGTATAAAACCCACGATTCGGAGCCATAGATGAGGGTTGTCATCACAACCGCTTTGTAAACATTGATCTTTGTGCCTTTTTTCAGATGCTTGTTGCTCCACACTCTTTTGTGCAGTCGGCCAAATGCACGGTTTGCCTTTGCCAGCCTGTTGTCAATCTCCTTGTCGATCTTGGTGTTAGCCGAAATGCCCTCAAAACGAGGTTGGGGAATTAGTTAGGTGGACACCCGGCTTAATAGGAGTCTTTTTACCAAATGTATACCAGGCTCAACCATCCAGATAGTAAATGCTCAATAAAATGGACTCTACTTTAATAAAAACCAATTGTAATTTATTTAGAATAATAGTTCTTTCACACAAGATAAAAATACAAAACACTCACACATTCACACAGGTCTAGGAAACACAGATAGATTGATAGGGGAACATATATGGGTAGACAAACAGGGTAATATTTACCATCGTAGTCTTCCAGGAAGGTTTCCAATGGCGACATAAGAGGACAGGGGAAATGGACCCAAAACTGTGGCCAGAATTGGGGATGGATCTAGACAGCGGACCTGGGATACTGTTAGATGCACACATGAGAGGAGTTGGGTCAGAGGTTAAATAGACTCCCTCAGACCCTTCAGGGGCTGGGAGGTCTTGGGGAGGAGCAGGGGGAGGCTCTGTGATGACCAAGGAGGCTGGACATTAGCAGACCAATGGTGAGTCCTTTGGTGACATCCAATTGGGTGTCAGCTTTAACCAATGAACTTCACCTTAGTCCTGTGAACCTGGAAATTTCCTAGTTGCAACATGGCCTGAGGCGGCTCCAAGGAGTTGGACTGGGGTAAGAATGGGAATGGCTGGATACTTAAGGTTAAATGGGATTATCTGGGAAGGTGACAATAGGGAATCAAATACTGGCCTAGGTATCCCCGGTGTAGACAAAAGAGTTGACAATGACAGGAGATGTTCTTCTTCTTATCCCATCATCTTATGGGCAGGAAACATTGTTTAAGGTTCTGCTAAACAATCAGGACTAACAGTTGGGCTATTAATCCATTCATGAGGCAAATGGGTTGCTTGCAGGCAAAGGGTGACACAGGGTGGGTGATCTTCCCACTAAGAAGGAATGGAGTCCAGCCTGGCAGGGTATGCTTGGATCAGGAAAGCAAGATGGATTCTGGTGGTGTTAAGCCTTTGGTTCATGGAAGCAGGCTGGAAATATGGTGGCCTGGCTTCTTCCACTGCAGTGGCCAAGACTGGGCACACAGGGAGCAGCTGGAGCATGTCTGTAGTTCTGGCTAACACCCTTCAGAGATGTAGAATGCTGCTGCAAAGCTGAGGCTTATAGTATCCACATAAGCCTTAGAAACTGTAAGCAAAGTCCACTTCTTAGAGCAGATGTGTGAGAGTCAAATCTCCAGGCACCCTGGCAACCATACTGGTGATCACGATGTCCATATGTATGAAAAGTAGGGGGCTTTTCCTCACATTGGCATCTGAGGAGATGATGCACCCCAGGTAGCTGAACTGCTGGACTGTCTTCAAAACTGATTCACCCACAGTGATGCAGGGAGGGTGATAATCTTCCTGGGGTGCAGGCTGGTGGAGAACTTCTGTCTTCTTCAGACTAACTTCTAGGCTGAATAGCTTGGCAGCCTCTGCAAAGCAGGACATCATATGCTGCAGAGCTGATACCGAGTGGGAGACGAGTGCAGCATCATCAGCAAACAGTAGCTCTCGGATAAGTTTTTCCATTGTCTTGGAATGAGCCTTTAGTCGCCTCAGGTTGAACAGGCTGCCATTGGTGCGATAGCGGATGTAGACACCATCGTCATCATCTAGATCTACTGCGGCTCTTTGAAGCATCATGCTAAAGAAGATCGTAAAGAGAGTTGGCGCGAGAACGCAGCCTTGCTTTACACGTGTGCCTATTGGGAAGGGCTCCGAGAGGTCGTTGCAGTGTCTGACTTGGCCTCGCTGGTCTTCATGTAGCTGGATGATCATGCTGAGGAACCTTGGGGGACATCCTAAACGTTCCAAGATTTGCCACAGGCCTTTCCTGCTAACGGTATCGAAAGCTTTGGTAAGGTCGACAAAAGTCACATATAGACCCTTGTTCTGTTCCCTGCATTTCTCTTGGAGCTGCCTGAGAACAAATACCATGTCGGTGGTGCTCCTGTTAGCTCTGAAGCCGCACTGGCTCTCTGGGAGGAGTTCTTCTGCAATGGTGGGCACCAGTCTGTTCAGGAGTATTCTGGCAAGGATTTTGCCTGTGATGGAGAGCAGGGTTATCCCCCGGTAGTTGGAGCAGTCTGACTTTTCCCCTTTGTTCTTGTGTAGAGTGATGATGATTGCATCGCGAAAGTCCTGTGGTAGTTTGCCTTGTTCCCAGCAGGTGACAAGTACTTTGTGAAGTGTGCTATGTAGTACTGTGCCCCCATGCTTCCAGATCTCTGGTGGGATTCCATCAACTCCCGCTGCCTTGCCACTTTTCAGTTGCTTGATGGCTTTAACAGTCTCTTCTAGGGTGGGGATCTCATCCAACTCTGTTTTCACTGGTTGAAGTGGGGTGAGGTGGATTGCTGAATCTTGAACTATGCGATTGGCACTGAAGAGAACCTGAAAATACTCTGACCACCAGTTCAGTATGGATGCCTTGTCTGTGAGGAGCACTTGGCCGTTTGCACTACGCAAGGGACTCTGAGCTTGATATGATGGGCCATATGCTGCCTTCAGGGCTTCATAGAACCCTCTTAAATCACTAGTGTCTGCACACAGCTGGGTTCTCTCTGCAAGCTTGGTCCACCACTCGTTCTGAATGTCTCGAAGCTTGCGCTGGAGGTTGCTACATGCAGCACGAAAGATTGCTTTTTTCCCAGGACAGGAGGGCTGAGCAAGATGTGCTTGGTAGGCAGATCTCTTTTTTGCTAGTAATTCTTGGATCTCTTGATTGTTCTCGTCAAACCAGTCCTTGTTCTTCCTTGTGGAGAACCCAAGGACTTCTTCAGAGATCGACAGGATGGTAGTTTTTAGGTGTTCCCAGAGTGCTTCTGGAGAAGGGTCTGTGGGGCAACTGGGGTCCTCAATTCTTGACTGGAGTTTTGCCTGGAAGGCAGCTTTAACTTTGGCTGACTGAAGGCTGCCAACCTGAAGCTTCCTCCGAGGGATACCTCCTCTCCTGGGTGTGAGTTTAAAGTGAAGACGGAGATTGCAGCGTACAAGACGATGATCCGTATGACATTCCGCACTGGGCATTACTCGGGTGTGTAAGACATCTCGAAGGTCTCTCTGGTGCACCAGAATGTAGTCGATAAGGTGCCAGTGCTTGGACCGTGGGTGCATCCAGGTTGTCTTCAGGCTGTTCTTCTGCTGAAAGATAGTGTTGGTGATGGTGAGCTGGTGCTCCGTGCAGAATTCTAGCAGGAGGCGCCCGTTATCATTGCAGTTGCCAATGCTGTGTTTGCCAAGTATTCCTTTCCAGGCTTCCGAGTCTTTACCTACTCTGGCATTGAAGTCGCCAAGGATGATCACCTTGTCCTCTGTAGGGGTCTTCTGTACGAGGTTGCGTAGATCAGCATAGAACTTGTTTTTTTCTGCAGGATCTGCTTGAAGGGTTGGGGCATACACACTGAAGAGTGTTGCATGTTGCTTGTTTTGAAGTGGGAGGCACATGGACATGATGCGATCTGAGTGACCTGTTGGCAGGTTTTCGAGTTTGGAGGCAATGGAGTTCCTGACCATGAAGCCAATGCCAGAAAGGCGGCTCTCAGCCTTTGACTTACCCAACCAGTAGAGGGTATAGCCAGCACCATGTTCTTGAAGACTACCTTGCTCAGGGAAACGGACCTCACTGAGAGCTGCTATGTCAATATTCAACCTGAGAAGTTCGTGGGCAACTAGAGCAGAGCGTCGTTCAGGGCGACCACTGTCTACTGCGTCAAGCATGGTTCTGATGTTCCAACTCGCAAGCTTTAGTCTTTGCACACTTTGTGAGGCAGGTGCATGCCTTTTCTTTGTTGTTATTTTTCGACCGCAAGTAAGGATGTCCGTTGACCGCGGCTAGCCAACTGGGGTAGGGGAGACGAGCTTTGTTTAGGCCACCTTTTCTAGGCCCCTCTCTGTGTGGAGCAAGCAGTGCTGTCCCTAGATAAGGCTGCTTGGTTGTTCAGGGTGCTGCCGAAAAATGCTTTCGTCTCCGGGTCAGCATCAGGCGAACAATACCCTGAACCGCCTACATGCAGGATCGGGACTGCGGCTTCCAGTGGCATCTTCCACCTGCCGTTCTGCCCCTTGCCCATTGCTGCAGGACTTGGTGTGTTGTGGGTTGTGGATGTGGATATGCCCTTCAGGCCTGTGCAGAGGAATTTTTAGGTGAAGCACAGTGTGCGTGGTACTAGCTCCACCCTTTCACCTTGGGGTCATCTGCCATGGCCCAGTAAGCCGGGACGCCGGCAGCAAGTCCTCCAGGTGGTAGGTGTTACATTAACGAGCTCTATCTGCCCGGGTTTGATGTTAGAGTTTTCCTTCTCTTATATTCCTTTTCTTATATAAAATTTTTTTTATATACGCACAGATCCATCAGTGGCTATTAGCCACAGTGTATGTGTGTATATAAAATTTTTTGCCACTGTGTGACACAGAGTGTTGGACTTGATGGGCCGTTGGCCTGATCCAACATGGCTTCTCTTATGTTCTTATGTTCTTCTCTTGGCTGGCGAGGTTGGTGAGCCCAGCCTGCCCATCCGGTTATACCGCCGGACATTCGGTCGCAACATGACGTGGCAAACTGTGTGAGAAACGGGGGGGACCAGCGGGAAGGTGTTGCCACAGATGCAGTAATGCAGGAGAGGCCATTGCAGTGACCATCTGCCAGGTATAGCCAGACATTTATTTCCAAATATATTCCCAAATATACGGCCCCATTATACCCTATGGGCCATTGAAATCAATGGCAAAATAGGGTATATTGGAAGCTGCCTGGAGGGGAGGGGATTTGAGGGAGAGCCCCCACATTTGCAGGGGACCTGCAGGGAACTCTCCCCTATGAACCCTACAAATCCGAAAAAGATTGGACCAGGGGTTCCCATTCCTATCCCATCATTATACCCTATGGGCCATTGAAATCAATGGCAACATAGGGCATAATCAGAGGCTACTGGGGGGCAGGGGGTTTGAGGGAGAGTTCCCAAAACTGCAGGGAACCCGCAGGGGACTCTCCCCTACAAAATCCCCAAGTCCCAAAAGGATTGGGCCGGGGGGTCCCTGTCTTTGGGCTCCCCAAAAGGCCCATTGCCACCAATGCTGGGGAAAGCCCAATTAGCCACTTCCTCCACTATAATTGCTGTGGGGAAAGTGGCTCTGGCCAGAGGGGGGTTTGAGGGAGAGGCCCCAAAACTGTAGGGCAGCTTCAGGGGACTCCCCTGCATGCAACCCCCATGGCCCAAAAAGACTGCACCCATTTGTGGGCACCCCAAAAGGAACACTGTTTCCAATGATGAGAAAAAACCAATTAGAGCCACTTCCCTCACTGTAATTATAGTGGGAAAAGTGGCTCTGGGGAGCAGGGGGGTTTGAGAAGAGCCCCCAAACTGCTGTGCAGCTTCAGGGCACTGTCCCACACAAAACTCACAAGACAAAAACAAAATTGGACCAGGGGGTCCAATTCCTGGGCACCCAAAGCCAAACCTAACTTCACACCAGATAATCTCTATAGGACCCAAATGCAATACATCCATCTATCTACAACAACAACAACAAAATTTTATTTGTATCCCGCCTTCCCCGCCGGAGCAGGCTCAGGGCGGCTAACAACACAATTCAAGTTTAACTATACAAATAGATAAAATTACATTTAAACGACATGAACATTTAATTAAAAATCTGCTTAAATTTTAAAATTAAATTAGATTAAATTAATAAAAGTGCTAATGCTATGTTTGCTTTTATGATGGCGGTTTCCTTCGCGATTTCCATTTTCATCAGCGAAAGCCAGTTGAAAGAGGAAGGTCTTGCAGGCCCTGCGGAACTGTTCGAGGTCCCGCAGGGCCTGCATTTCCTCTGGAAGTTGGTTCCATAGGCTCGGAGCTATAGAGGAGAAGGCCCGGTTACGGGTACATTGCAGCTTCACCTCTCTCGGTCCGGGAATAGTCAACAAGTTTTTCCCGGCTGACCTCAGTGCTCTCTGGGGTTCATATGGGGAGAGACGGTCCCTAAGGTAGACAGGTCCTCGACCATATAGGGCTTTAAAGGTAATGACCAGCACTTTGTAACGAACCCGGTATATAACTGGCAGCCAGTGCAGTTCGCCCAGCCCAGGTTGTATGTGTTCCCATTTAGGAAGCCCTAACAACAGTCTGGCCGCTGCATTCTGCACCAGTTGCAGCTTCTGGGTTCGGTACAGAGGCAGCCCCATGTAGAGGGCATTACAGTAATCCAGTCTCGAGGTGACCGTTGCATGAAGCACCATTGCCAGATCTTGGCGCTCTAGGAAGGGAGCCAACTGCTTTGCCCGCCTTAGATGGAAAAAGGCTGACTTGGCAGTGGCTGCAATCTGGGCCTCCATTGATAGTGCAGGCTCCAGTAAAACTCCCAGGCTCCTAACCCGGTGCGCCGCTTTTAGCGGCGCCCCGTCGAAGACAGGGAGAGGTATTTCCCCTCCCTGAGCGCCCCGACCTAGACAGAGGACTTCTGTCTTCGCTGGATTCAATTTCAGCCCGCTCCTCCTCAACCAAGTTGCCAAATCCTGCAGGGCCCGGTCTAAATTCTCTGGGACGCAGTCAGGCCGGCCATCCATTAGCAGATAGAGTTGGGTGTCATCTGCATATTGATGGCACCCAAGTCCATGTCTCCTGGCGATCTGGGCAAGGGGGTGCATATAGATATTAAATAACATTGGTGAGAGAACTGCCCCCTGAGGCACTCCACAGTCCAGTGTGTGCCTCTGGGACCGCTCGCCCCCAATTGCCACCCTTTGTCCCCGATCCTCGAGGAAGGAGAAGAGCCATTGTAAGGCAGACCCCCTCACCCCTACGTCGGCGAGGCGGCGGGTCAGTAGCCGATGGTCAACCGTGCCGAACGCAGCCGACAGGTCCAACAACATCAGCACCACCACACCGCCCCGATCCAGATGCCGTTGAAGATCATCTACCAGGGCGACCAGTACTGTCTCCGTCCCATAACCCGGGCGAAAGCCGGATTGGCAAGGGTCTAGGATGGAAGCGTCATCCAGAAAGCTCTGCAACTGTGGCGCCACTGCCCTCTCTATGATTTTACCTAAAAACGGTAAATTAGAGACCGGCTGGTAGTTTGCCAATTCGGCCGGATCTGCTGTACTTTTTTTCAAGAGGGGACGGACCAAAGCCTCTTTTAGAGATGATGGAAAATGCCCCTCCAAGAGGGATCTATTTATGATGTCCCGTAAAGGACATTCAAGCTCCCTCAGGCAGGATTTAATTAGCCAGGAGGGGCATGGGTCCAAATCACAAGTTGTAGGGCGCGCAGAGGAGAGGATTCCGTCAACTTCCTCCAGGCTGAGCTGGTCGAAGTGATCCAGGGTTAAATCGGAAGACAGGCACAGGGCCTCGGGCTCATATACTGTATCCAAGGTGATGGGCAGGTCCTGGCGGAGCGACGTGATTTTGTCTGCAAAAAAATTCGCAAAAGCCTCACAGCCTATTTCCAATTCTCTAATGTTTGGTCTGCCTTGGGGCAGTGTGGTTAAGTGTCCAATTATTTTAAACAATTGTGCTGGGCGCGAATTTGCAGACTCAATCTTGGCCGCGAAGTACTTCTTCTTCTCGGCCTTGACTGCCATCTCATAAGACCTCATAAGCGTTCTGTAGGATGTTCTTGCCGCTTCGCCATGAGTGCGCCGCCACTGCCTCTCTAGTCGTCGGAGTCCTTGTTTCAGCAGGTGTAGCTCCGAGGTATACCAAGGAGCCAGCCTTGAACGAGGACGCAGAGGACGTCAGGGTGCGATCTCGTTGATTGCCCCAGATAGCCGATCTTGCCAGGCATCAACCAGGGCATCAAGGGAATCGCAAGGATCCCAAAGAGCTGTTTGGAACCGTTCCGGGTCTATCAGGCTCCACGGGTGAGCCAAAATAGGCTCTCCGCCCTTACAGGGTTGTGGTAGCATCTCCATACGAGCCTTGAGGGCTAAGTGATCCGACCATGGTATCGCCTCCATTGTGATTTTGTTCACTTGAATCCCAGTCGCAAAGATCAGATCTAATGTGTGCCCAGCCTGGTGCGTGGGAGTCGTGACAAATTGGGAGAGTCCCAATGTCGCCATAGAAGACACTAGGTCCATCGCCTGAGTGGAGGCTGCGCCGTCGGCGTGGACATTGAAGTCACCCAGGACCAAAAGCCCTGGGTACTCCAATGCCCAGCCGGACACCGCCTCCATCAGGGATGGTAAGGCGCTGGCCGGTGCGTTAGGCGGACGGTACACCAGCCAGATCGCCAACCTCTCCCCGACATCCCACGCAAGGCCAACGCACTCAATACCGTCGATCTTTGGGGCCGGGAGAGCCCGGAAGGAGTAACCCTCTCGTATGAGTACTGCCACCCCACCCCCCCGCCCGCTAATCCGGGACTGGTGAAAGACCGAGTAACCTGGGGGGGTCATCTGGGAGAGTGCTGTCGTCTCCCCTTCTTGAACCCAGGTCTTGGTCACGCAAGCCAGGTCAGCATCCTGCTGGAGCAGGAAGTCCCTGATGGTCTCGGTCTTATTATTTATACACCTGGCGTTGCATAACACCAGTGTCGGACGCGGGCAATTTCTCTTGGTCCCACTACTTGTCACCGTTGGGATGGGAAGTAGACTAGAAGGGGGCCGAGCACTGTTTTGTCTCTGCTTCCTTCTCTCGCATCTCTGTCTATTCCCACCGTCATATCTTCCCCTTCCCAGGAGCACTGGAATCCCCTCACCGGACATCCAAACCTATTCTCCCAAATCGTATTCAGCTGACTAATCTGTATAGGTACACAGCATAGATCCCCAGCCCACCTTCGTCCTCAATTCCCGATTATCTAGTTCACCATAGTCTTCCCAATTTGATTAGTAAATAATTCCTACTTAGCACTTATGATAAAATCTAATTCTTAATTAATTTAAGGTGCTAACGTGAATAAATAGTCAATTAAATTAAGTAATTCTATATGCATTTAAATACATAAATACATAATAAATAATATCCAATTTCTAATCAATTTAAAATCTAATTCATTGTTAATAATAATTCTAGTTGGTGATCAATAGTCAATTAGGCAGTGAGGATAAAAAATTTGGGAGGTGGGGTAGGGTTTAGTTCTTAAAATGCTGTTGGTTGGTATAAAAGTTTAAAATCGAATGTCCAGGTTTCAGGCGTCTCTGGTGCTTCGTGGCGGCTTTTAAAGTGCAGGTGCTGTTTTCTAGTATAGAGGCAGTTTTTAAATGCAGTTCTTAGAGGCATGGGTGAGAGAGCTTCTCTGCTGATAGCCCAGCCGCAGGTGGGGGGGAGGGGAGGGTGCGGGAGCGCGAGGGGAGCAGGAAGGAAAAGCCAGGAGAGAAAGGGGAAAGGGGGGGGTGAAGACAGAGGCCGGGGTGTCCACCGGGGCCTACGTCCCAGGGCCAGTCCACTCCTCCGCTCACTCACACCCCCTCAACTCCGTCTCCCTCCACAGCTGTCCCACTCACTCAGCTCACCCCTCTCCCTCCTCGTTGTATCAGTCCACGCCCCAGTCTTTTACAAAGACTACTCCAGCCGCTTGCCTATGGCCGCGCCCGATCTTTCCTAGTCTCGGCGTCGGCCCAGCGATGTTTCTCAGCGGCTCCGGGCAGTGGCGACGATCCGAGGCAGCAGCGCTCCTCCACGGCTTGAACTCAGCCGAAGCCCGCCGCGACCCCAGTTGGCTCCACGCTCTGTTCTCTCCACGCCTCCGTGCCCTCCTCCCCGGCATCGGCTCAATTCCTTCCAGCCTCCATCCGACGCTAGCCCGCGGCTGCGTCCCGGCCCTGTCTCAGCAGCTCGACGGACCCCTGCAGCCCGGTGCTCGCACCTCTAACTCCGCCGCCAGCCGCCGCCTAGACCTCAGTTCTGTTAGTAGTTTGTTGTTATTTGTTGTTATTTCAGTTCACTCGCTGGTGTTGGTGGTTGCTATAGTATAATAGTTGTTATTATTGTTAAATTATTGTTAAATTATTGTCAATCAGTGGGAGCCCTAGCACTGGGCTTCTACCGCCGCCGCCATCTTGGGAAACTATCTACTCTATGAACCCTGCTGGCCTGGAACCAATATAATCCCAGTTGCCAACATCACTGCCACACAAAACACAATCTGCTCAAGGTCTGCTCTGCAGACCTGGATGCAGGAAACCCAGATGCTAGCTCTCCAGCCCTGCCCCAAACAACGTGGGGAGAGCTGGCCAAGCACAATGGGCATGCTGATTCTGGGTCTCTCACCCAGATGCCAGCTTTCCTGCCACAGAATACTCAATCTACAGATGCCAGCTCTCTAGCCCTGCCCTAAACAACACAACTCTCAAACAAGAGAAGTGGTGGACCACACCTAGCTCCACATAATTTTGTATCTGACACAAAGCAAGAAGCATTTAGACTTACCTTGAGTGATGGATGGTTGGCTGGTCCAGGCTCTTTTGTGTTACCCAGGGTGCACCATGAGGAGGCGAGCCAGAGTTGCACCCCAAATGAGGAAGATCACTGGGAGGGCCTCATATTGTGTGAGAGGAAGGGAACCATTTCTTCTCTCTCAGCTCAGCAGCAACACACTAGCTATCACTGTCCCATTAGAGGGACCTCAGCATTGGTATGGCTGCTGGCTGCCTGTTATCATCACTAGCACCTCCCTCTTTCTTCCTCCTGCCCCTGAAAAAAAACCTGGGTTATCCTGGCTGGGCCTGTGGGTGCTATCGGTTACAACTGGGGGCTGCAATGACCATTTCAGTATTATTAGGCATGTGTGGATGGGGACTGGGGAAATGTGGATTGCTTTGCAGATTTTAAATCAGCATTCACTTTTGGTTTGGGGATGGATGAAAGGTGGGGGGGGGTGCACTGCCAATCAATTTGTGAGTGAGTTTTTGGGCTGTCTTTGGACTCTAGTCTATGTTTACTGGGAGAGCGTTTTACAACCACCTTCCAAGCGTGCACCAAGAGAGGATGCAGGCACAAGTAGGTGCTCACTTCATTCACTCTCAAAGTCTACTTTCGGGGAGCCGAACAGAGGCAAGTTGACCTTCAGGAAGACCAACTTTCCAGGGTTGCTCAACTTTCCAGGGTTGCAGGCGATTGCGATGTGGGCAGACAATGTCACCCATATGCAAAAAGACATGCTCGCTCTGCATGCTCGTCGGTGGGCATGAGAGGAATGCCTTGGCCACGGACGAGAAGGCCGGCCAGACCCCCTCCTTCACAACCCAATAGTCCAAAGGAGACATTTCCTGCGACTCATTGGGTTCTGAAAGATAGTTCCTCACCATTGGAGCACTCGTCTTTGCTCTCCGAGGCCTACTGCTCCCATAGGACCCAATGAGCCACCCAATGAATGTCATCTCGGCACACTTCTTGGCATGAGTCTGGTGGGAAACACTGCCTAGCCAGGGAGGTTGGGAATGAACAGCAGTGGAAGTGGCAGATGAGCTGCTTCCATCCCCCCTCCTCCTCAGTTACTGGCACTGGGCCCGCCCTGACTCTGCAGCGTTCGACCTTCTGGGAGAGCTCATCTTACCAGCGATCGAGCTCGTTGGCCCGTCGGTGATCATGCCCTTAAGGAAGGCGCGGGTCTAACATGGTCGCTATCATTTAGACCTTATCCTGGGTGAAAGTCTGAAAGCGGGCCTCAAGCCCTTCTTGCAGCCTAACAACCAGGGCGCACACCACTGGAAGAACATCTGCACAGCCTTGAGCTGGCACTAGAAATGAGGCCAAGTCCTCATGGGCCATGTGGACCATGGGGACGACCAGTGTGATGCTCGCCGTGTCACATGAGAGCATTTCTGTGTGGGTCTTGAAGGGCCCAAGAACATCCACAGTCTGAAAAATGACCACCCAATCCTCTTGAGTGAGACGGTTCTCATCCCGGAAGACCCTCATCTCAGAGACAAAGGCATCCAGGGTGGAGTTCCAGCATGTGCTGATGTCACCAATCAGGTGGTGCCCTGGCATGCCTGTCAGTGTGTGTTTCTCATGCAGCAGATACGAGTCCGTATTGCTGTGTGAAAAGTGACCCGTGATGTGCCGACACTTCTGGAGCAGAAGTTGGAATTCATGAGTTGTGGCTAGATACCGATGATCCTGCCTTTTTGTCTAGCCCAATGCATCCTTAACCACAAGGTGGAGAAGGTGGGCCATGCAAGGAAGGGGTTTTAGGCCCTGACGCTGGACAGCCGCCTTGATGTTGGAGCCACTGTCAGTCACCACAAAGCCTGTGGCGACATCCCTGCTGCCTACCCAGCCCTCTAACTGCCGTGAGAGGATGGCTCCGAGAGTGTCCGCCGTGTGCGGTGCATCGACTGCTTCGGCGTGCAGCAAGGCCCAGTGATAGCTGGCCTGGTGGCCCTGACCCTGCCTGCCGCTACTGCCACCCCCACCCTGCAGCTCACTGGGTTGCCACCAATGCACAGTCAGGGAGAGATACCCCTTGAACGCATGTTGGGAGCTCCAGATATCTAAGGTGAAATGAACAGTCCCCACGACTGCACAGAACAAATGCTCCTTCACCACAGATCTGGTCGCCCTGAAAACAGATGGCACAATGGCCCTGCTAATGGTGGTTCTAGCAGGAACTTTGTACCTGGGCACCAGGTACTCGAGCAAACCTGGCACCCCAGGATTCTCAACCACTGAAAATGGAAGCCATGGGTGACCAACCTGACAAGGTTCCAGGCGATCACCCTCCTGCCGTACCTGATTCCCCCTCTTGGCACACAGGTGCCACCCACACCAAACATCTCAGGTAGAGATGGCTGATATCCCTGCCCTGTCACGGAACTCTCCTGGAGAGCTCTGGAGGTAGTCGCAGTGGGACGGGCATCCTGGCTGGGTGGTGTTGGCCGCTTGGGTACCACAACACCAGCCTGCTTCTCCCCCTTAAGAAGCACCACTTGGTGATGCTTCCACAGGTGGTTGTGCATCCCCCCCTGGAGTCAGGTGCATAGCATGGATCCTCCATAAGTCAGAAATGCTTCCAGACTTTGGAGATGTACGGATCCCCAAGCTGACCAGCAGCTTTGGTGTCCGGAGCCACCTCCTGTGAGGTGCTCGGGGCAGACACATCGTGTCGTGGGGTGGCAGGAGGGGCTGGCCACTGGGGGAAAGTGGGTGGAGATGGAGGCACCTTGTGTGTCTCCATTTCTTCCCCCTCCACCCCATGCGGCCTCCCCTCCTGGCCATCCCCTGAAAGACTGCTGGTTGTTGAAGGAACCGAAGAAGGGGGCTGGTCCTCCTCAACCAGCAGCAGCCTAGATGAAGGGCCCAAGGCAGGCCTTCTTCTTCATCACACTCTGGCCAGATGTCGGAGTGCTGGAAGGCAGCTGTGGAATGGCCCTATGCACAGGTGGGGGGGAAACCTGGGGCCTCCCCCTCACCCCTCTAGTCTTCTCCTTGGCCTTGCCCCCAGGGCCCCTCTTCTGCTGCCTGTCACTCATATCATCCTTGGCCAGTCTCACACAACCTGAACTGAGAGTGTTTTTTTTTTACAAACCTAACTCACTGCACTGTACCCTGAACCAACAGGTGCCCTGACTTCTTTTTAAAAACCCTCCCCCAAAACTTGTTTTTTTGGTCCCTAACCTGTCCTTCTTTGGGTTGGGGTAGTAGTAGTCTGGTAAAGTTTAGGAGACTAGGTGATTCTGCCTCTACCTGGCTACAGTTTTCAAAAGGCTACCTTGAGATGAAGGCAATCCTTGTTATATCCTCCTAGTTAAACTTCTCCAAACTAGATCCTGGGACAAACCAGATTTCCTTGCAAACTAGAAATCAGGTGTCCCCTATAACTAGAGAGAAACTGTGGTTTACCCAATGGAAATCTAAGGATGCGCCAGCTTTCAGTGGCTGAAAGCAAGATGCACTGCAACCCTAGTCTCTTTAAAAGGGAGCCTGATGTGGCCTGACTACATGCTGCCTTTTATGAGAAACCTAAAATCTTTTTAAATTGCCCCTATCTGGCCTAGTAGAATTCTGAAAGAAGATAAAGCCCTGAATTGGATTATTATTTTTTTAAATTTCAATAAACACAATCCCTAAAAACACCCTTATTAGTGGGGCAGCCTATTTAGTGGCCCTAGCCAAACCAAAAGCACCCTTAGACTCCAAAAATAACTCTATAAAAACATGAAAGTGACCCACCCCACACAGCCCACATACTAATCAGAGGTAATTTGAAAAAACCAAAACGTGACAGAAAGAAACTTAACTTTTAACCCCACCCCGCAAAAGAAAAAACCAGAACCAAGAAAAGGGACAACAGGACAGGATGCAAAACCAACAACAACAGATCCAAACAAATCACTGAGAAAAGGCCAAGAAACTCAACTGTTAAAAAAGTGATGTTTTAACAATAAAAAACCTCAGGCCAAATCAGTCAACAACACCCCCCCCCCCAAAAAAAGAAAAAAAAATAGAACCAGGAAAAGGGACAACAGGATAGGATGCAAAACCAACAACAACGGATCCAAACAAATCACTGAGAAAAGGCCAAGAAACTCAACTGTTAAAAAAGTGATGTTTTAACAATAAAAAACCTCAGGCCAAATCAGTCAACAACACCCCCCCCCCCAAAAAAAGAAAAAAAAATAGAACCAGGAAAAGGGACAACAGGATAGGATGCAAAACCAACAACAACGGATCCAAACAAATCACTGAGAAAAGGCCAAGAAACTCAACTGTTAAAAAAACTGATGTTTTAACAATGGAAATTAGGCCAAACAGCCCCCCCCCCCAAAGAACCAGAACTGGAAGAGAAAAGGAACAACAGCAGCACAACACAGCAGCAACAAATTAAACACAGAATCTTTTTAAAACAGTAAAAAAATCAACTTTTAACAATACAGGAACTTTACCAACCCCTCCCCCTGAAGAAAACCTTCACCCTAACCCCAAGAAATCCAAGCCACCCAAATCAGGAAAAGTAAAAGTACACTGCACTTTTAAAAGCCGTATACGGCTCCCGTATTATGCCTTCCAATTGGATTCGGAAGTATACGATGCTGTATACTTCTGAATCAGGGGGAATTCGAAGGTTTATTCGGTTCGGCTGAATAAAAGTGCAGCTGAAGGAAAAAATAGTGTCTGAGCACTTACCTGCTCTTTCCTTATGCCTGCCTGCTGCTTCTATCCCTAGCCTACACATAATTAATAGGCATTTAGTTATAAGCCTGCATTCTGCTCCTGTACTCATGTCTTTCAACCCATTCACTGAACACGGAAAGCAACAACAGCTCAAGCACATTTTAAATAAATTTCTATACATTTTCTGAGCTGCACTGGAAGCAACAACTGAGGCATGTATTTGTGAAATCATTTTAAACTAGTAAGAGTTGTTCATGGTTGGTAGCTAGAAGGAAGGGGGGTACCCCAGGAAACGATCTTAAAACTGTGTGTGTGTGTGTATATATATATATATATTTAAAATCCTCAGTTCTTTTTGATGCATTTACTTTGAGACTTTTGGGCTTAGTGGGCTTCCCTGAGACTTTCTGAGTAGAATATTACATCAAATATGCCAGCACAACAGTGATCTCACAGCACTGTCTGATATTCCCTCTGTGCATGAAGCAGGGAGAGATTTCATTTCATGCATCATTCATAAAGCCACTGCTGGTATTCCACAAGTTTCTACATCTCTCCCCTCCACCCCACCTCTTCTCATTCCCAAAGCAAAGACTTCAAAAAAGAAAAGACATCTCTATATTCTTCAGTATATTCGGAAATTGGCCATAGAAACTGCATAGTACTAGTAGCAAAGAAACCCCTTGGTGTTTTTTCTTTCTTTTTTAATCCTGTTTGGAATTTGAGTACAAGCACCTAGTGAGTTACATGATTTCCACAAGCGATAGTCATAGGCAAGTTATAAATAAATTGCTGCAAAATGAAAGACAGAAAACAAAATGTGTTTATGCTAGAAAAGAAATGGCTAATTAACCATTTTAATGTGCCATAGAACATGTTTTTAGATGGCACTTATATCTTCTAGTCATTCACCAAAGATTCTCTCAGATCATCAATACTACAGGCCAGCTCACACTTGCCAGAAGCTTATAATATAATAATAATAATAATAACTTTTTATTTGTATCCCGCCCTCCCCGCAAGCAGGCTCAGGGCGGCTCACAACATGTGAATACAGTATACAATAAAACCATGTGCAATCAATTATAAATTCTTATACAATTTCAATATAAAATCATCCTTAAAATCATTAAACTTACATTAAACTTAAGATTATGGTGCTATAATTAAGATCTTTCATAAAATCCAGTGATTAAAACATAAAACATATCCAACAGGACTTTCTTGGCTCGGTTTTTGTGAAGGCTGCTTTAAAGAGGTGGGTCTTACAGGCCCTGCGGAATTGATCTAAGCATCGCAGGGCCCGTACCTCCTCCGGGAGTTGGTTCCACAGTAGGGGGGCCGCTACAGAGAAGGCCCGATCCCGGGTGGACTTTAATCTGGCCTCCTTTGGCCCTTGGATATTCAGCTGGTTCTTTCCAGCTGACCTCAGTGCTCTCTGGGGTTCATGCGGGGAGAGACGGTCCCTCAAGTAGACAGGTCCTCGGCCATATAGGGCTTTAAAGGTAATAACCAGCACCTTGTAATGAACTCGGTATGCCACTGGCAGCCAGTGCAGTCCGCGTAGCCCCGGCTGTATGTGTTCCCATCTTGGGAGCCCCAACAACAGCCTAGCCGCTGCGTTCTGCACCAGCTGCAGCCACCGAGTTCGGCACAGGGGCAGCCCCATGTAGAAGGCGTTACAGTAGTCCAGTCTCGAGGTGACCGTAGCATGGATCACTGTTGCTAGGTCCTGGCGCCCAAGGATTTTAAAAAGATAATATCTGCATAGAGCAGATTGGTGGATTCACAGCTCCAATCTCCCTTGCTTGCACACTCCCACAGTTAGATGCCAGGAAATATGGGAGAAGTGCGGCAGAAGACTTTGCTACCACTTCTCAACTGGTAGCTATTTGATGCGTCTCAGAGACATTGGAGAACGGGTGAGTGCAAGTTTGGAATGGGCAGCAGCTGTGTATGTCTGACCTTGACTTTTTGATCCTCCTGGGGGATGTGCCTATTGCCTGTCTAAATGCAGCCTTAATGTCTCAAATGTTTTAATGCTGAAATATTTTAATGTTTTGATGTTCACTACCTTGGGAACCCTATTTGAGTGGAGAGGCAGTGTCAGGCGATGGAGACTCAAGGCAGTATTCATTGAAACAATGTATACTTTATTGGAAACTCATAGCTGGAAACAAAAGTTGAGACTAATACCTGGGAATGGGTGCCTCTTAGTCTTATGGAATCTACATCAAAGCGAATCTAAGCAACACCACTATTCTCAAAACAATGGAGTGAAGGTGCAAACTTTCACATGACAGCTTCCGCTTATCTCTTTGCCTCTGGGAAGATGCTGGCTGACCGCGGTATCTATTAATGGTCGCATTCCTTTGCTCTTTTTACAACCTAAACAAAGTTAACATTTCAAACGTCCTCTCTTTGATATGCATGCTAGTTACAGTATAACAAAAGGCTGTGGGTTAGTATAGAGAGTCCATTTGGTTAGTATTTTATAATTTCAGCATGATAGAGTTACAGAGCCTGACAGGCAGTACATAAATGTTTTAAATAAATTGACTTCCAGAGTTGGAAGATGGCGAATTGACCCGCTTCTTTTAGGAGGAGCAGACCAGAGCCTTTGTTTTGGGCATAAAAGGCAATCCTAACGCCTGCTGCCTACATTTTTCAGAAAGGAAACTAAGACATGCTTGAAGAATTTTGAGGGGATTTACTTTGGCTGGTGAGGAATCCCAGTGGGGTTCCTTTCCAGCTTTGAAGAGTCCCTGATGAAGAATTGCATTCCATCGTCTACAAAGGGTCTCTGGGGTCATTACATTGGCTTAAATTCATCACGACTCCAACTTTCTATGGATTACAATAACATCTGAATGTGAACGGAATGGTGTACAGAAGAATAGACTTTTGTTAAGGTAAAAGATCTTTATCTATCACTCCGAGACTAAAATAAGACTTTTAAAATAAAAAGATTAAAATCTGGAACTAACTGTAAGAGCATAAAGTTAAGAAGAAGAAGGGGGTAAATTTGGAATTTTTGGAAATTAAGCTAAGCAGGAAAGTGCAGAAAAATAACTGAGGCTTTGAAAACCCTCCCCCCTCCGACATAACAGAGTTGCTGATCTTCAAGACGACACAGGAAGTGACGTTTTACAACTATTGTGGGATTACCAACCATTGAGAACAAGACTTCACGGCCAGAAAGTCAGGAAGTGAATATTGAAAGAAGGGAAGTCTTTAAGCCTCCTGGCCATCTCTACAACCAAAAACCATAGAGAAACAGCAGCGGCCATTAAAGAAAGGTCAAAAGTTTTAAGCTTTTTAAAATAGAACGGGAATTTAAAAATTTATAAAACTGGCAGGAATCATCCCAAAAAGGTGAAATATTTTGGACTATATGTTTGAAATTAAAATTTAAGGGCTATTGGAAAAAGGAAAACTTTTTTTTTTAAGGGCTTGGAAAAGTCACAGCCACCAGTTTGGTAATAATAAAAATTTTAAAAATTAATATCTCAAGCTAGAAAGCTCGGAGGATGGCAATTTTGGGCTTGTTGAAAAGGGCATGCTCTGATCTTTTGAATTCTGTTGTTATTGGTTTGCTGATTGGTGAAGTCAACTTCAGAGCCCATTTTGTGCAATGGGAGAACAGTGATGTCTGACCAAAAGCTGGGACCAAGGCTTACATGTTTGAGAGCAAGTTCTCTGGGGGAAGGAAAAATGGCCAAACAAGTTCAAGAGCAACTGGATGCTATGGAGGCAAGACTGGTGAAGGTGATGAAAGAATTAATAACTGATACCAAGAAACAATTAACTAAAGAAATAAATTCTAGTGCTGAAGAAGTCAAGAAAGAGATTAAAAAAGAGATTGAGGATCTCAGGAAAGAGTCACAAGCAACAGCACAGAAGACACAGGAGATAGAAGTTAGAGTTAAAGATCAAGATGCCACTATAAAGAAGATGCAGGAGAAAGCAATATTACAAGATTGCAAGTTAATGGAAAACATAATTCGTTTAAGAGGTGTGCCTGAAAAAGAGCAAGATGACTTAAAGAAGTCATTTCAGATCATTGCTGAGTTTTTGGGAGATGGCCCTGAGGAGACGAGACACTTATATGATTATGTTTACAGGGTCAACTCAGAATTTGCTAGAAAGCGTAAGCTACCAAGGGACGTGGTAGTAAAATTTACTACAAGAGATATGGTGGGAAGGGTGTTAAGTCAACAATTTGAAAAAGCAATGGTAGCGGATGAAAGCAGAGTAAGAATAATGAAGGAGCTGCCAAGGAATGTTATAAGTGACAGAAGGCAGTTCAAGAAATTGACTGATAAGCTAAGAGAGAAAGGAATAAGATATAGATGGATTTTACCTGAAGGTCTTAACTTTGAGTATAAAAGACTGAGAATTACAATACTAGATACTCAAGGCATGGAAAGGTTTTTTGCGGACAATAAAGAATTTGGAGACACAATAATTGAAGAATCACTATGGATTACAAATTAATTCCTTGGAATGTAAATGGACTAAATTCACTACAAAAAAGAAAAGCAATGTTTCATTGGATTAAAAAACAAAAATGTAATATATTGTCTACAAGAAGTACATATCAAACAAATGGATTATAAATTTTTTGGAATAAATCTTTGGGTGAAGCATTTTTTTCATTGGCTAAGGAAAAAAAGGGAGTGATTTTTTATATTAAAAAAGAATTGGAGTCAAAGTTGATTTTTAAAGACAGTGAAGGTAGATATGTTGTAGTGGAGGTGTTGATGATTGAGAAAAAAACGTTGTTACTGGGACTCTATGCCCCAAGTAGGGCAAAGGATGCTTTTTAAAAAGATGTTATGCAACAACTAGATCAAGTGACATATGATCAGATAATTATAATGGGACTTTTAATGGAACTATCAACAATTCTTTGGACAGATCCGGGGGAAAAAATAAAGATGGCAAACTGCCAAAGTCATTTTTTGAACTAATAATACAAGAAAGTTTGGAAGATGTATGGAGAAAGTTCAATCCTAATACGCGTGATTATACTTTCTTTTCAGCAAGGCATAACTCCTTCTCAAGAATTGACATGTTATGGTTTACTAAAGACTCGGGACTTATTACAAATAAAATAGAGATTCTTCCAAAAATAGGTGCAGACCATAATCCATTAACGTGGCTGGCAAAAGATAGGAAAAAGGTGAGGAGATGGAGGATAAATGAAGATTTATTGCAAAAAGTGGAAGTAGTGGCATCTCTTGAAAAAAAAAAACTAAAGCTTTCTTCCAAATAAATGAAAATCAGGACGTTCAATTTCAAACCATGTGGGATGTGTATAAAGCTGTGATGAGAGGAATATTAATTATTCTGAACAATAAAGATAAAAGAGACAAAGAAAAACAAATGGTGGACTTACAAAAAGAAATAGGTAAAAAAGAAAAGGAACTGAAAAAAAGACCAGGGAAAAAGAAAATTTTGTGAGAAATTACAATATTACAGGGTCAATTGAGTAATTTGTTGAATAAGGAGGTGGAATGGAACTTTAAAAAAACTGCAGCAGAAATCCTTTGAGGGTGCTAATAAACCTGGGAAATATTTGGCATGGCAAATGAAGAACAAACAGGGAGAATAAATTTATAAACAGAATTTTATCGGAAGGTAAAGAAATTGTGGATCAAGCTGGAATTAAAAGGGAA
The DNA here is from genome assembly GCF_032191835.1 of Heteronotia binoei. Classification (NCBI taxonomy): domain Eukaryota; kingdom Metazoa; phylum Chordata; class Lepidosauria; order Squamata; family Gekkonidae; genus Heteronotia; species Heteronotia binoei. The sequence goes on from NC_083229.1 coordinate 77,522,633, forward strand.
TTTTACAAATACTATGCTAAACTATTTAAAGGTCAACAAGTAGACAAAAAGAAAGTGGAAGCGTATTTGCAGAGAATAAAAGTAAAACCCTTAACAAAAAGCATGGAAAAAACTTTAAATGAACCAACTGAAAAAGTTGAAGTTGAAGCAGCAATAAGTTCAATGAAATTAGGCAAAGCACCGGGTCCTGAAGGTTTCTCAGCAAAATTTTATAAAGTTCTGGTAGATACATTAGTACCCAAACTTCAAAAATTGATGAATAGTATCAGACAAGTTGGGAAAATGCCAAATACATGGAAGGAAGCAGTTATTTCATTGATACCAAAAGAAGATAGAGATGCCACGAATGTTAAAAATTATAGACCAATTTCGCTACTTAACAATGACTATAAAATATATGCTAGGATTCTAGCAGAATGACTCAAACAGCATTTGAATACTTTTATACAAGAGGAGCAAGCAGGTTTCCTCCACAGAAGGCAAATAAGAGACAATATCAGAACAGTAATAGATATTGTAGAGTACTATGAAAAGCATCTGGAAAAAGAGGTTGCATTATTTTTTGCCGATGCAGAGAAAGCTTTTGATAATCTGAATTGGGACTTTTTGTGGTGATGGAGAAATTGAAATTGGGAGATGCTTTTATAAGAATGGTCATGGCAATTTATGCAGAACAACAAGCTAAACTTTGTGTAAATGCAGACTTGACAGAACAAATGACAATTAGCAAAGGAACAAGGCAAGGTTGCCCTCTATCTCCGTTGTTATTTATAATGACTTTAGAGATTTTGTTGATGCAAATCAAAGAGGACAAAGAAATAGAGGGACTGAAATTGAAAGGTTTTTCTTACAAATATAGGGCATTTGCAGATGATGTGATGTTTATTAATGAAAACCCACTACAAATTATGCCCTTGCTGTTAAATGAAATTAAAGAGTATGGAGAGTTGGCGGGATTTCATATTAATAAAGAAAAATCAAAAATTTTAAGTAAGAATCTGTCATTGAGCAAGCAGAAAGAATTAAAAAGCTTAACTGGATGTGAAGTTACCTCAAAAGTAAAATATTTAAGTGTAGAGGTTACGATGAAAAATATTGATTTGTATAAAAATAACTATGAAAAGCTTTGACGTAAAATTGAAAAAGATATGTTAAAATGGAACAAACTGAATATGTCTATGCTGGGTAGGATCTCTGCAATCAAAATGAATGTTTTACCAAGAATGATGTTTCTTTTCCAAACAATTCCAATAGTGAAAGACAATAAACAATTTAATTTTTGGCAAAAAAAGATCTCAGAATTTGTATGGGCAGGTAAAAAACCAAGAACCAAAATGAAAATTCTGAAAGATGTGAAAGAAAGGGGTGATTTCCAGTTGCCTGATTTTAAGTTATATCATGATGCAGTTTGTTTGGTTTGGATTAAGGATTGGATAACTTTGCTTAATAGAAAATTACTGGCATTAGAAGGCCATGGAAATATTTTTGGTTGGCATGCCTATATATATTATGGAAAGGAGAAGATGGATGGATTTTTCTCACATCATTATATAAGAAGAAACTTGTTGGAAAAAAATATAACAAATATGGTGACGAGAGAAAACCATTATGGATTGTGCCAACAGACGTTATAAAGTTGTCTTCAGATCCATAGGAAGATAAATGGCTATCATATAAACAACTGCAAAAAATACAGGGAGGCAAGGTGGAAGAATTGCAGGATAAATTTAATTGGTATCAATTGCGACAAGTTAAAAGCTTGGTTGAGCATGATATTGGATATACAAGGTTAAGGCAAGATCAAACAGAACTGGAAAAAATGCTGTTGGGCGAGGATGAAAAATTGATTTCCAGGATGTATAAGTTACTATTGAAATGGTCTACAGAAGATGAAGTAGTGAAACCTCAAATGATAAAATGGGCAATAAATACGAAGAAATACAAATGGAGACATGGGAACATCTATGGAAGAACTCTATGAAATATACAATATAAAAGAGAATTGTTTGAAAATGCTGTATAGATGGTACATGACACCTAAGAAATAGCAAAAATGAATAACCAAGTATCAAACAGGTGTTGGAAGTGCAAAAAACATGAAGGTTTTTCTACCATATGTGGTGGGCTCGCGAAAAAGCGAAGCAATTTTGGCAAATGATTCAACAAGAGATTTTGAAAATCTTGGGTTATAACATCAAGAGAGCACCAGAGATCTTTCTGGTGAGATTACAAATGGAAAGTTTTCCGAAGCGAGATAGAACATTGGTGTGGTATTTGTTTTCAGCTGCGAGGACATTATATGCGCAAATGTGGAAGCAAGATAAAATTCCAGAGAAATGGGACTGGATCTTAAAAGTACTACACTGGAGTGAAATGGATAAGCTTACTAGAATCTTAAAAGACTGTAATTCAGAAAAAAATATGATGTTATACTCCTCCAGGAGACTTGGTCCTTAGAGTCTATGACTCTGGACGGATATAACATATATGAAGCCCAGGCTGAGCCGTCGGTGAGAGGTAGAGCCAAGGGAGGTTTGGGAATACTAATATCAACAGCTCTGAGAGTCCAAGTCATCCAACCACCTTTCTATACCAGAATGGCAATGGCTCTGATCCTCAGATTTAAAAAAATTGATTGTTTGTTTTTGAATGTCTATATTCCCCCCACTAAAATCAAGGCCCACACAGAGCTTGCCTGGAGAGATTTGGAGAATTATATGGAGGAGTTATTTAGGACATACCCGACAGCGTATGTTATAGTGGGAGGTGATTTTAATGCTAGATTGGGAAAAGATGATAAGTCTACTAGAATCTTAAAAGACTGTAATTCAGAAAAAAATTAAAGATGACTGGGAGAAATTTATATTTCAAAAATATATTGAAAAACAATGGAAAGTGAAGAGACACTGAATGTTTTACTGAGAAGATAAAGCTGCAAATATTGACTCTTGTTTTAATATGTAATTTAGCAGAAGGTTAGATTATGAGATAAATAGAGGGTTAATTATAATTATTATTATTACATAGTCTTGGTTCATCCTATGTTAAGGTAACTGTAATTTTTATTGAAGATTCTATAATTGTGAATTTTACCTTTATTTTCTTTTTTTTAATTGTTTTGAACACTGGCGGAGGTCATGAAAAAGAGGAGGTGGGGGGAGGAGGGAATTTTGTAGTGTATTGGTTAATACCTTTAAGTATATGTTTGATGACTATTTTTCAATATATTGCAAAACAATAAAATTGGTTTATACATAAATGCTTTAAATAAATTTAAATCAATAAAAATTGTTTCTGGTTCTATTCTACCCTATTCTATCCTATTCATGTCAGTAGCCCTCTTAGCTTTCAGACAGAGCTGCATTTATGGATGACAAAACAAGTAGTTAGTAATCTTTTGTTATTATTTATCTGATTTAAACATTTTTGTGTTGCCTTTCCTTTTTGGTCAGTGTGGTTTGAACATGGTTTTGCTTTCATTGCTTGGACCATTGATTCCTGGAGCTCTCTGACAGACTTTCATATACTCAGATTTGCCTCTGTTTTGGATGCCTACATCCCAATATTAGAACTGAATATGAACAGATTTCATTGTTAACTGGGTACAGGTAAGTTACAGTACACACGAGTGGAAGGAATCGTCTTGATTTTGTGCCAAGCATTTAACTACCTTCCCGGTACAAGTGCATTTTATGGGGTTTGACCTCCCCCCATGTCTTCTTAGTCCTTGCTCCGTCTGCCACTGTTATCTAAAAAGCAATTTATTCTGGTAATAGCATGTTAAACTATCCCATCTGTCCACTGATCAAGATGTGGTAGTAAGTCATCTAGTTCACAAAGGATCAGCTAACCTTTTTTCACAAATATTTGTTTAAAAGCTTTTTTTAACTTCCAAAATATGTGGCTCTGCTAGAGCTATTAGTTTTATCTTCTTTTTTGACATTATGCATACTTTAGATATCAGCGCTTTCATGTGGCACACCATCACAGCAATCCTAAGCAAAGCTACATCCTACAAAACCCATTGACCTCAACGGTAAAGGATTGTATGTGACTCTGAAAACAGTAAGACACAGGAGATAAGGAAATGGACTACTGGGAAAGGAAGGCCCAGGACAAGGTAAATGATACGTTGAAATATAAAAGAAAAGTGTGCTGATGTCCCTATGAACTCCATTTGTTTTCTAGACTCTGTTTGGGTGCCTTTAACTACAGCTTGATCAGCAGATATTAATCCTTCTTTTATACATCCCTTCTGGTGGTGGCAAAATCGAGCACCATCATTGGTTGGAACTTTTCTGCATGAACTATTGCCTTATGAACTGCCTGTCACCGTCTCTGGCCTCCTATTGGCTGACTCCCCTGTCACTGCCTACTGCAGGCCCAGGAATGTTGAACAAACCACCAAAACAATCTTACATCACAGACAGAAACATCTCCAATACTTCTCTGTGTCTTCTCTGTCAACCAACCTCAGAAAGGCCAGCTGCTCTACTGCTGCCTCATGAAAGGCATCATGGCTGCCACCAGCAACAGACCTCTACTACTCCATCAACAGCCCACACAGACAGCCTCCCAGCACACACAGCCTCCAAAGGCTGCCAAAATACCCAGGGAGTCTCTGCTGCTGCCATAATGCAACTAGGTGACAAGGCCTGGCACCGCTGGGAGCTTTCCTCAGAGGCCATGGCTATCTCACCTTTATTGTCTTTCCTGTCACTCCCTCTCTTCCTCTTCCCCTCAGCTTCATCCCAGGATGATTGGCTGAGAAGGAGATAGGGTTGCCAACTCCTGGAGATTTGAGGGGAGGAGCCTGGAGAGGGTGGGTTTTGAGGACGGGTGGAACCTCAGACAGGTACAATGCCATAGACTCCAAACTGACAATTTCTTCCTGGGGAACTGTTGTCAATCTCCAGGTGAGGACTGAAAATCATAATTACAACTAATCTCCAGATGGCAGAGATCACTTCCCCTGGATAAAATGGCTGCTTTGCAGGATGGACTCTGTGTCATCTGTTGTTACTTTCCTCCTGCTTTGGTCTCCACTGTGGAGAAAGACTGTCCTTTTCCTAGAAAAAACACTGTCCTTTTCCTAGGTAGGGAGATGGAAAGCTAATCAGTTCCCCTTCAGAAAACAGCCACCTTGAGGTGCACACTCTAGCCAACCAGGCAAACCACACACAACCCAAGCCAGGCAAAACACCCAGATCATGCCACAAGCTCATGCAAAAATGCACTGCAAACTTCAGTGTCTATGTGAATGTCTTCATTCTCCCCCCACTCCAGTAATTATTATTCTTTGTCTCTGTTCTGGGCCTCTTGCAGGGCTTTGAGCCACCATAGACACGGGGACACACACATGTGGCAGGGGGAGTAGAATCAGCATCTGTTTAAGCTGCAGGGTGGGTGGGAAGACAGCAAGGATGTGAGTGACTGAATGTCATGGATGAGGTGTAGTGATGTGCCAAGGGTGTGGGGGATAGTTGAGGGGAAGAAGTGGTTGTGAGTGGGTGGTATTAGGATGGGGTGGGAAGAAACCAGGAGTAGGTGGAGTGAATGCCTTGACTTGGGTGGGTTGGTGGGAAGACAGCAAGTGTGGGGGGCACTCACAGCCTTCTTCTAGAACCCATTGTATTTTTCTCCACAATAGGCATTATTCCTAATAGGTAATAATACTGATTTCTATGCAAGGGGGAGGGGAATCATCATCTGAGTTTTGCAGAACTGCTAAGGCCGCATGAGGAGGCAAGTGTGACTTTCTAGTCAGTTGCCAGCTTTCCTTCTGCTGGGAGCCAGGACCAAGACTTCTTGTTTGAGGCCTCTGAGATTTGCAAAACATGATCAGTGGTGTTTCTGACATACATTCCTGTTCTTGTTGGATACAGTGAGGAAGGTGTGAGCAGATGACAGCACTTGATGAATGGATGGTCAACATGACTGGCAGGTGCTTTTCAGGCTTGCAAAAACCGCTAAGCACAGTCCCAGATGGTTGTTTTAGGTTATTAAGCTTTGGAGATAGAAAAACTTAACCATGAATTACTTCATCCAAAGCCTGATTTTTGACCTGTCAAAGACCATTTTAATATATGAGCTTTAAAATTATTTTTGTTGAAATATCTCCATATACATAATTTTCAGTAGCCAAAATGTACATTCACTTAAAATTATTTTCCTCCTGTTCTATTAAAACCATCCACATATAGTACCCATAGTGCAGAATGCTCAAAGGCATTTGAGGCATCACACATGAAAACAATTTGATTCAGCAGCTATTGCCAGTGAGGGAAAGTATCCCTGTGAGAAAAGCACACAGAATAGGCTTTTCACATCTATGGCTAGAAAATTGCACGATAGGGAAAAAGATAGATTTTCTAAATAGTTTATATTCAGGAAATTAAATAGTGGACTTGCACATGTTATCTAGAGTTTAAAAACATATCTGATGCATGAGATTAATTTTCAATGTAGTTCTATGCATATTTATTTGGGTATCAATCCCACTACCACTCCCTAGGCCTAGGAAGTGTCCATAGGATTATAGCCTAATGTACAACTCATACCAGTTATGACCAGAGTAATGATATTAACCTGAAGGGTTAATATTGGAACAGGTAAAGTGACATCATGGGCTCCTATGGAAAATTTGCTCATCTAGCTCCAGGTAGTAATCTATTGTGTATGCACAATACATTCATCGTTGATTATGGTTTTACAATAGAATTAAAAAGAAGCACAAAGGCTGTTGTAGCTTGTTTTCTGCTACAGACTGTAAAAGGGATGTTGCTTTGAATGAGAGCTTTGATTTTTTTAAAAAACCAAACAAATAAAAGAAAAATATATTGAAGGAGCATTACCCTTGAGGGTAGAAGACTGACACTAAGGTCTCCAAAATGCCCCTTCTACCACTTGGAAGGCTGCATTTTGCTTAAAAAGCAAAATATTGGAGACTTACTGAAAGATTAAGAGGGAGCAAACTTTGAGATGAAACTGAAGTAAGAATAGTAGGCAAATAGAAACAAGAATAGCTGCAGGGAAAAAAGAAATCTCTGCCTTTGTCAAGAAGCTTGCTTACATTTCCTTTCCACAACAGTGTATAAAAAGGAATTGACTGCTATGAAATCTAGCAGTCAAAGAGATCTAACTTTTGGAGACACTAGGTACTAACATCTTGTAGTTTAGATGGTCCATATGGTGCATCTCCATGTGGACTGTGGTGCATCTCCATGTGGAGCAATTGATTTTATCTTTTCATGTTCCCTTAAAAGCATCTTAGGGAGATGTGGCAGATGAAAAGCTATGGCTTCCATTATTCCGTTGTGTAGTTGCACCCATTATCCTTCTTTGCTAGGTCTTCCAGGGCTCCTGCTATAACTGGTGGCTCCTGACCTCCCACTGCTGCTAGGTAATGTGGCAGAATAAAAAAGAAAGGGAAAAATCATTCACAAGGCTTAGCAACTTCCAAAATGGCTACTGGGAGCTCAGAGGGCATTCTTTTCTTAATACTGCAGGCATTATTTCTATTATTTTGTGGTGTTTCATCTCCCATCTTTTAGATTTCAGCCTTTCTGCAAGCCTGGGATTTTCCTCAGGTTTGTAAAGAAATCCTCCTAGCTGTCTCTGTCCCTTGTAGATCTATTGACTGTATCCTCTATGTTGTAGTTTAGAATTAAATATAGGATAACAAATTAGGGGGGAGTTAGTTCCTATTATTTTATTTGTAGTAGGATTGCCAGCTCTTGAAAGATTCAGATTTGGCAATTAGAAATCTAATAGTTAAATGATTCCTGTTCAAGTTTTCTCTCACGGAAACAGAGGTCATTGCTGAGGGGTTAGGCTTCTCCACTGAACTTAAGGGAACATTTAGTATAATTTGAAAGACCAAGTGCTTTCATGATAAGACAGCCAACCCAGACCACACAATCTAGCTTCTTGAAGATACATTTCAGCTTAAATATTTATCAGAGTCATGAATACACATCTCTCCAATCTCTGAATTGTAGCTGACACCACCGGGAACTCTTAATTGTGTTCTTAACTGTCTTTGATCCACCAGCTATTGCAGAGAATTAAGAAATTAAACAAAGTTTTAGAATCCTTTTCTACAAAATCAGGATAATTAATTCAAATCTGGAGGAGTCATGACCTCTTGGAGCTGCTAAACTTCATTCATGTCAAAAGTTTAGGCTTGGTGTTCCTTTAGATATGGATTTGCTTTAAGGAGGCTCATTGCTCTGCCCGTATGGCATCTTTTACTTTCAGTAATTTTAAGATTATTGCGTTTACAGCAGTTGACTGAACTATTTAATCATGCTTTCAATACAGAATGCAAACCCCCCTCAAAAATAATTTGTGGCGATTTAAATTATGGCTTAATATTATGTAAACTGTACAGTTTAGTTCACTGATAAAATGGAACTTGCACTACTAGTGTTCAAACTGTTGCCTTCAGTGTTCCCTGAACAGCTTCATTATGCTCCATTCCATTTTTCTTAAATAAGCATGCAATCCAGATTTTCATAAAGTTAAAATATTTCATCAATTCCTCTTATATACACTGAAACACAAGAAGTGTCTCCAATTTTCTCTTCACATTTTATTTTCTAGCTTAACGAATACTTTACTTGTTAAATGGTGAGTCCAGACAGCTCTCATCTCAACACAATTCATTTATTAGCAAGAAAAGTCACAAGCAAAACAGGCAACAATGACAGAGAAATAAAGAAAGCCACACCCCACAAGCAGGCACTGTCCAATCCTGTGCTGCTCTCCAGGATCCTTCAATTGCATGATTTTGTTACATGCCTAGCATCTCAACTGGCCAGTTCCAATAGAACATCCAATCAGGATGCAGGCTTCAAGATCCTGGGTTGCGATGAGGATCTACCTCAAGCTCCAACGACAGAACAAAATCATTAACACAATATATAACATTACTTACCACTTGTTAATGCCATTTTGCATTAGTAGTCTCTGAGGTAAACTCTCTCTGCCTAACCATTCTTACTACAGCAACAAGCTTGTTTTCAGGGCAAAGAACTTCATATGAAAAGTCTCTCATGTTGCCATCTAACTTTGTACTCACACACACGTGCGTGTGCTTCTTGCAGGAGTGAGTGGCAGAGTCAAGGATGCTTGGGAGTACTGGAAAAGTACCCCCCCCCCTTGCTCCCTGGCCCTACTATGCCAAAGGATGGAAGGAGAGCCTGCCTGGCAGGCAGGAGGTGCTGAGTCTGTTGGTCTTCCCAGACGTTTACAGTCCATACATACTGTTTCATGTTACTATTCCATATTCCCTTCCAAAATGTGAACTATGAATAACATCAATTGTCTTAAGACAGTCTTGAGATAGAAAAGTCAGTTTTTGTGACTGTGATGTTATTATTCTTCTTAAATCTTCGTTCGCGAAGTCAAGCCGAGAGAGAGAGAGAGATGTTATTATTGCAATAATGCATGAGCAACTTAATTAAGACTACTGAACACAAGCTCATTATATTGGTTATTGAAAGAAGTTTAAATTTGACTATTTTTGCTATGATCTTCTAATATAAGAAGGTTTAGTAGGGAGTTAAGCTGAATGTTCAGTCATGAAGAAAATATTAAAAAGTTGGGAGGGAGTGCTGGTGATTCTGAGACTTGGTTGAAAGGATACAGAGAAGCTCTCCCCTATAGGTTGCTGATTGAAATCCATCACAGCGAGCTGTTAAAAAATGAGTGCAATTTTAACAATGGCATAGAGAAAGAAGAGGTTCATTCATTGGCACAAAATAACCAGCCATATCCCATCATCTGCTTGAATCTCACAGATATTGCATGGTATCTTTTTAGAAGTTGCTGTTTCACGAATTGTTTTCTTTACATTAATCAAACAACTAAACCAGAATAATAATGATTATTTAGGCTTCAGTAGAATTTTCCCCCTAGAATTGCCTCTTAATGCTAGAACAATTAAACAGTCCCAGTGTTAACACACCGGGACTGTAGTTATCCCTTCTTTTATATCCCTTTCATTTTTGAAAGAATGCCCCCTTCCCAAACCACTACAGCTTTCTACAATATAATGTCTAGCTTTGAAAAACAACACCACTACTGTTCCATTAAAGGTCAGAAGAGAAATTGTATTTCTGGTCCTTGCTATCTAATATTTTGATTTGACAACAGCCTCATCTTTGCCCAAGCTGATGCTGGGCAAAATGCCAAAGTTAACTCCTACTTATCTTCTTGAACAGGCATTCTAACACTAAAAGCACTGCTGGTGTCATTCTCACTATAATTATAACATTTAAATAACCATGTATCTCTAAGACAAACTTCATTACTTAGTGAACAATATGAAGTTAATATTCTTTCATCAAGTGGAGTTAGAGTTGATTCCAACAAGGTTGCCAGTGTGGTGTAGTGCGATTCAAGTGTCAGGCTGAGATTTGAGAGGTTCTGCCATGGAAGCTTGCTGGGTGACTTACTTTGGGCTAGTTACACATTTTCAGCCTAACCTACTTCACAGGAGGATGAAATATGATAAAATGGAGGAAAGGAGAACAATGTAGGAAACTTCAGATTTCCACTGGGGGATAGGCGGGGTGGGTTCAAATGAAATAAATAAACCTGTCATTGTTGTAGTCAGAGTTGGAGGGGAACTAAAAGATGTTTCCAAATTGGATATGGAAAAACAGGCCTAAATTAATTGACTAATCTGAGGAACCCCCCCCCCCCTTACAGAACATCGTGATCACCAGCTTGGTTGCCAGAGCACCTGGAGAAGTGACTCACACACGTCTGGCCAGAGAGTGTGAGCACGCCTATCCAGGGGCAAAAGGGACTTATGCAGTACTAGCAGCCATAACGCTACAAAGGCACTCTAGACCGGTACAAGAGTGCCCACCAAAAGAACGGATGGTTTCCCATCGTTCCGTACGACGTCCATCTCAGTCATGGAGCGGAAGAGACTGTGTCGCCAGGAGCTATCCAGGCGAACAGTTTTGAAGTTCTGACCATGGAATCCACCGTGGAGGGCTAACACCACACGCAGCTATCTTCCTACCAGGCTTGACTCCATTCCAGCGAAGCGGACGGCTCACGCACACACCAGATGTTACCTGTGCCTGCAAGCAACCTACCCATCCCAGGAGTGGTTAATTGTCCAACCGCCACTTTCTTTGTTTGACGGAACTCAAGAAAAAGACTAGTGCCAAGGAGAAGACAGAAGAAGAGGAAGACCATCTTCAGCCAGAGCCAAGTTCCTTTGTACAAACTGGCTGTTACCTAGGCCATGATTTGACTCTCTATTGTCACCCTTTTAGATAAGTCTAATAGTCCTAAGTATCTCCCCACCTAAGTAATCTCTCTATTCTTCTTCCCAACTGTCATTTTGGAGCCTCCCCTTGGTCCATTTCAACTTGAAAGTTCACTCAGGTATTCAGGATCCAAGCCAGTCCCTTGGTCAAGAGCAAGCACCCAATTAGGTGCCACCAATGAACTTTCTATTGGTTGTCGCAGTAGTCCAGCCCTTATGGTCACTGCGAAACCTCCCCTTTTTGTGAGGTCATGCACCAGCTGACCACCTTCCTCCTCCCTCGTACCTCCCATCCCCTAAGGGCTCAAGAGAGTGCTTATAATCTGTGGACTAGCTACCCACAGGTGTGGTTCTATCAGTATCCCAATTTCCGCTGCATAGATCCATCCCCAATTCCTGATCAGTTTTGGGTCCCTTCTCCCACTTCCTCACTTGTCGCCATTGGAGCCTTCCTCAAAGGCTACTATAGGTAAATATCGCCCTGTTTGTCTACCCATGTGTTCCCCTATCTATCTATTTTTCTTAGGACTGAATGTGTGTTTTTATGAGTATTTTATCTTGTATGGACGCCTATATTTTTCTTAATAAATTATAATTGTTTTACTTAATTAGAGTCCTTAATATTTTAAGCATTACTTTTCTGGACGTGGAATCCTGTATACACAGGTAAAAAGATCCTGAGTGAGCCAGGTACCGACCTGACAATTCCCCATCCTCGTTTTGAGGGCATTTTGGCTTACACTAAAGGGAATTTTAGGGTGAGATGCAACCAGTATGCTGACAATATCAAGCTTTATTCTTCATTTTCATGAGAGTTTAGTATTACAGTTGATGTGCTGAGCAGTCTGGAGGTATAGATTCTTGTGGTGGGTGTCTCCAAACCAGGGAAATTATTTCCATCCTTCTTTGGATGGGTTGTCTCTGCAAAGTGTTAAGCTTGCAGCTTTGAGGTACTTTTAGATCCTGCCTTATCTTTGGTAGCTTCGCTGAGGTAGCTTTTACCAACTTTATTAGCGATGTCCTTTCTTGGGATGAACTTGCAGTGAATACCCGTGCTTATCCATGTCAAGGTTGGGTTACTATAATATTTTTTAGACAGGGCTACCAATTTCAACTTTTCCAAGAATGCTATAGCAAAAATGTTAACAAGTGCTGCAGTGAGCTTATTGTCTCATGTGTTACAAGATTCCAGTTGGCTTCTGGGCACAATTCAAATAGTTGTTTTTCACCCAGTTATCTGAAGGACGAACCAGTTCATTCACTAAGGTTGATTACAGACTGGTACTTTGGGCTGACTCAGAGATGCCTCTGAAGTTGGCCCAAAAAATCCCTGCAGATGGCAACATCCCTATCCCATCCTCCAGTCCACTCCACCCAGCTCAAAAAGCTACCACTTCCAAAGTGGTAGCAAATTTTTGAGCCAGCCATCAGTCACCTCCCCGTCGTCTGGATGGGGAAGGGTGCAAGTGCGGTGACTTGGTGTGTGGACCTTCCAACCCACCCCAAGCTGTTCCCGGGTTGTTGTTTTTTTAGGAAACCTATCAGACCGCTGGAGCGCTCATGTGCATCAATGCTTGCCCCCCTCCAAGGGAAAAGAAAAGGAATTCAGCTTCTGGGTCGCCCTCCTGTGCGGAGGCACCCAGCCACTTCAAGGATGGGATGCGGGAAGCATGTGGTTGACTGTGTGGAGGCTCTGGGATGGCTCTTTTTGATCTGTCCCGATTCAGGACACCTTCAAGCCGCCCCAGAATGCCCGTCTGTTCTCAGCCAAGAGTCTCTTTAGAGGTCCTTTTCTGAGCCCTTCATGACTTAAAGGGAGTTGGATGGTTTAGCTGTGGCCTCCATGTCTCTGGCACATCCTTAGCTCTCTTTAAAATCTAACTGCCAACTCAGTGACAATGATGAAGGTAATGTCCAAAGAGCTTTTCATTTCTATGTGCTATTGCATGATCCTTGTAACTCTTGCATCCTCTATGCTGTTTTTAAAAAAATGATGAGTCAAGTAGTACATCCTACTTCCAGTCTTACTGTGTTGCCTTTTAAAGTTATTTTAATTAATTCTTAAATGGTAGCACTTTGGATTTTAATTGCTGTACTGTACTGTAAAGCAGCAGCCCCTTGATGGTTGGGTGACAGCCCCCATGGCAACAGAAATAGGAACAGCTGGGCCAGAAGTGACATGGTCTTGACATGGTCTTGATGATGATGGAGTGCAAACTGCACCTTTACCACCATCAGCATAACATACTTAATCATGTAAGTAGTAAGCGGGAGACCGAGACAGTCAAGATGGCTGTGGAAACAAAGATGCTGTATCATGCATACCAGCAAATCAAGCCAGGTCAACTGTCCTGAGTCCGTGACAACACTCTTCTTTGAGATCCAGCTCCAAGATGTGATGAGGGAGTTAGGAGGAAATACCTTATGCAGCTGAACCTGGGGAGGGCCTAAAAGAGGAACAAGAAATGGGATTAACAGACATACCTATGAGTAGAAAAACTTCTCTATAGAGAAATATATTTCAGACTCAGAGAGGTTTACCTAACACCTAACTTATAATGAGTGTGAGCTATCTCCGTTACCTGCAAAGGCACACTGAGACCCCAGCATATTCATTTGGAAAAGTGGGGCGTAAATTATATACATAAATGCAGAATTTTTAAAAAATGGAGAATTACAACAACAGAGCTGAGGATACAGGTCACATTTACATTCATAATTTGTCACTGTATGTAATTCCTGGTCAGTGGTCAATTTCATTAGCCACTTTTCATTACCCTCATTCCATTAGCAACTTTGTATATGATTAGTGGAATGGTGTCATCTGTATATTTTCACTAACTTTATAAACATCACCAGTGCTGTGCACTAGAAATTAGTTGCTATAATAACTCCATGGCACCAAAAGAGAAGAGAAGTTTAAACATAAGGAAGGCCTTGTCTGTGTCCCAGTAGGCCATAACCTGCCACTACCAGCAACCAACAACACAAGTAAAAAGTAAAATTAAAGCAAAAGTTTGTTATCTTAAGGGATCATGTTAAAATAACTATTCCATACAATAAGGAAACATCAACAAATTCACATCTGCCCATAACAGTTGCTAAAGGATTCTGGATTTTCAAAGCAAAATTAAGTCCTTGCCCTTCAATACTATTGGTGTAATAGAAGAACATAAAATGAATGCCAGTCAGTTCCAAATAATTGTCTATTTAATACATCAAATTAAACATCTGCCCAAATATCAACAATGTGTCTTCACCCCCTGAATTTCCAAACAGCAAATCATGAGCTAGACTTACTTTTCCCCAAGGAAGGGAAAAAAACCAACAATTGTTGAATATTTGCTAGGTTTGAATATAACACCTTCACAATGTCTGAAGCTACATAATTAAGCATATTCTCTAAACATTTTCTTAGGTGCCTTGAAATGTTCTGTGAACTCTTAATAGGACAGTCAAAATGGAAATCAACTCTTTTAAGACATAGAAGCTGCTAATGTGAATGTTTCTATGGGATGAGATTTAGCAGAGTATACGCATGCATTTGCATTTTGCTCATTTAGAAAGGAGAGCTGAATAAACATCAGCCTTTATTGAAATGGACGGCATGCAGCGTGGATGCTGTCATAATTAGGTCTGTGGTGCCGAGAATAGTGATAAAAAGGAAACAATAAGAATGGTGTTTTAGTTTATGAAGAGTGGTAAACTTCCTGAGAGCTGCAGTCTCCATTTTTGGCTTCCACATCAAAGAGATGCACCTGTGCAGCAAGGCTTGGGACTTAGCCATATACCTGGAGATAACACCCATGTGGCCTATGTGGCAAAGCTGTCCTTTACCTTTGCACTATATGGCACAGACTAAGGAGATTCTCTGCATAAGGTCTAGTAGTTTTTCCTGCCTTTATATGGGAGATACTGCCTAGAACCCACTCATTTCTAGATTCCATCTGCAATTCTGAGCACATTCCAAAAATCTGCGTATAGTTCCACCCACAAATATCCATAGTGCATAGCCCTGCATCTGCTCATCTCCATTTACAACTGAAATCTGAATTAAAGTGTTAAAATTTGGCATTGAAGTGTTAAAACTAACCAAATGAATGAATAAATCAATAAATCTCAGCCTTGTAACTGAAAATCCAACATCTTATGTTACTACTCAGAAGCCCCCCCCCCCCTTGTATGTTACTATCATGGCAACTTTATTCTGGTTTTAATTATGGATTTAAAACGTTAACTGTTTGGATTTTAAACTATTGTATGCTTATCACGGAGCCTTAGCCTGCTTTGCAGGGAGGGTGGGATTTAAAGTAGAGGAAAAAAAAACTAAATAAAGGTTTTCTAGTATCAGTGCTTACAGTGGATGCTGCATAACAGCAGTATGACCCAGCAGTGATATTTAGCCAATGCTGTGCCAGTACTAAGTGCCACCCCACCATCAACATAGCTCCAAATGTTGTATTGTTGAATTAGTGACAGGAATTTCAACATGACATCAGACACAACAGTGGAAAAATGATGTTTCATCAAATCGAACCAGGACTCACTACTGGACTTCAGGTAACAGTAATGAGAGCTTTAGAAACACAAATGAAATGCCTTGTTCGGATCCTGAAAACCAGTCTTGAGATATATTACTTTTTTTAAACTTTGGAAATAAGGTTTGAAACATTTTGTTAACCAACTCAATAGAAAATGAGTTTCTTGGCATGGGCGTAATTCCTACAGGGCATATATAGACAGCTGCCGTGCAGTTTGATAGGGCCAGACATTAATCTTCACAAGACAGGAGCAGATGACCTGGCTGTATTGGCAGAACTCTATAAAAGAATTTGTACATTACCCATGAATTTCAAAGCTGAGCTGTGAGATATCTATTATAAAGTTAATGCTGCCCTCTTTTTTGCGTTCTGAATGCCAGAATCTAAGACTGTTTACATGGAAGTAGAATGATGCATCTGGAAGAATCTAACTTTGATTTTTTTTCACCCCCCTCCCTGCTATAAAATGGCTGAATGAACTTTCTGAAATATAAAAAGGAGGACACATAAAAATGACTAGCATGATGAGACCTTGTATGGTAAGTTGCAGCTCTGAGCAAATTTTTATGACTGGATTTAAAACAGAAATGTTGATGGAAATGGAATCTTAATTACACTGTTACAACTGAGGATGCATTGCCCACGACTATTACCCTGCAGTGTGGAAAACCTGTAATTGTGTTTGAACTTTAAAAACCTTCACTGCCTTGAACATTTCTTATTTGCATGGATAACAAAACCTTGATTTTAATTTGATGCATAACCTGTGGTTAACCTTGATGGAACAGTTCCTCACAAGAATAATTTGTGGAACTCCCCCCCCCCCACCCCGCCGCATATCAGTTTAGTCTTGGAGTGCAGGGAGGGGGAGATCTCAGACACAAATTCTTTACAGAGATTGTTATTTATATGATGCAGGAGAAGTGACTTTCTTTCCCCTTATTGCTACCACGATTCCAGTCTAATGTGGGGGAGGGGGGGGATTGTTTTATTCTACAGTTTCCGTCACAGCCCCTAGTTCTATAAGAGACAATGAATTGGTAAAATTAAATAAATATATGTATACAGCTTTTAGTATAGTCAATTTCACTTCTACAGACAACTTTTTAAATCTTGATTTTCTCTTTTAAAAGCTCTATGAGTTCATATGTTTACATACAATCCTTGTTTGATAAAACCCTCTTTAAAACCAGATCCCAAACTAACACACACAACAGGGTGACTGAGGAGATACGTATTATTTGTCATGGGTGCTATCCAAATAAAGTGGTACAGTCATAGCAAAATGTATACATTTTGGAAGAGGAAGAGTGTGCCCTTGATGGCCTCAGGATGCCATTTTTGGCTTTTCATTATGACATCAATTCACAACCCTCTCTTTGCGGTTTGCAATCAGCAATGGAAATAACTACCACTGTGTGGGTAGTCACTGTCTCATATGATTTGCATGGGGCTTTTATCTTCCATGTTTCCAAATAACTACCTGCGTGTATGAATAAGTGCTTGGCGTCTGTCTAAACTGGCATGTCATATAACAACAGCAATGTGCAAATTTGGGACTCCTAGATGTGAATGTGTATTTCCTGAGCTCTAAGGAAATATTGGAAATACCAGGAATCTCTAGTAAATATAAACCACTGGGATTCATTTTCTTCTGTCAAATGTAGGAGAGTATGTGGTGTTCACAGGCCATTTGTAAGTTGGTGAGATGGTCAGAACACATGTGAAGTTCTTCTGCTATCACTCACTGTTCTTCATTGATAAGGCACAGTTCCATTTTGTCAGTTTTTGATGTGAAATGCTGAACAATCTGGGCTCACTGAAGGAAGTATCGTTTCTCATAGTTCCTTTTATTTGGAAGACTGAAGCAGAAAGTGTCTCTCTGTTTCAATCTCTGAGCTGTCACAACGCCTCTCCTCTCTGCCTTTGGAATGTGATTTGTGCCTTCAGATATCTCTCTGTAACTACGATAAATTTACTGTATATTTAGCCTGCTCACAGAGGCATGGAAGCCTGGGCAGAAGCCATATCCATGTTCATTTCCACAACTAGAAGGTCAAATTAATTATCAACAGCAGTGTGAGAGTATTACATGTTTAGTGTCCAGTTGTTCTTGTTCCATGCTTCTAAATTTGTGGGGGGGGGGGGCGGTTTGCAAATACAGTAGAAGACAGAGACAGGATACAGGATGAACTTGACAGGCTGGAAAACTGGGCTAAAAGAAATAAAATGAATTTTAATGGGGATAAATATAAAATTCCACATTTAGGTAGGAAAAATCAAATGCATGATTAAGGTAATCACTCTTGTGGGGATAGTTTTAAGACAATGACTCTTGTGGAACTTTCTGAAGACTCAAATTCAAATACATCCTCCAGAAAGTCTTTGTCCCCTCTTCAGCAGTGTACTCAGCACTTACTATGTAGATATGAGACAGAGCCTCTTTTCTGGGGGTAGCGAATAGTAGTAATTCTTCTTACAGGGCTTACTGTAAGCTCTTGGCAGGGCTGGCCCTAGAACATTTTGCACCCTAGGCAAAACTAATGACTTGTACACCCCTCTGCAGTGCCACACCAGAGATGGGGTTTAAAGTTTAAATCCTGTTCTCTAGAGTCATGCAGCAGTAGCAGCCTGATCCCTCCATTCTATCCTATGGACCCTATAGGATAGAATGGTGGGATTGGGCCACCTTTGCAGCATGACACTAGAGAAGATTTAAACTTTAAACCCCTTCTCTGGCATCACATTGCAGAGGCGGCCCGATCCCTCCATTCTATCCTATGGGCTCATAGGAAAGAATGGGCCCATAGGGTAGAATGAAGAGGGGGAGAGATCCTCTCCCTGCCTTTGCACCCCAGGGGTGCAAAATCAGGGAGAAAGCCTGTAATGTACTGAGTGACGAGGCGTGTTGAAGGCAACATGCTTTATTAACGAGTACATCACAAGGCAAGGCAACACGGGCCGGGTCCCGATTGTATACATACCCCGGAACAACCCTCAGTCTGGCCAGGTCCAATCCTTCCCGCCACAGATCTTGATTGGCAGAGTGTATTTGCGGAGCTACATCCTGGGACCAGTGGACTTCCACTGGTCACCTCCGTAGCGTCCACTGTGTTATAATTTCAGGACTGAAATGCAAGACACAACAAAGCCCCTGCCTCCATGCCTCTCAGGAGACTCCCAGGTGGCACAGAAGGGTGGGGAGATCCTCTCCCTGCTTTTGCACCCCGGGGTGCAAAGTGTTACAGACAGGCTTTAAGCCTCTTATTTTGATGGGGAAATTAGCTAAGAGGCTTGGTAGAGTGAATTAGGAATGAAGGTCTTTGCTTTCAATAATACGGAGTTCAGGTTTTCAGCCAAGAAATAGACCAAGCAATTGTAATTTGATAGTGTTTACTTAAACTATGTATCAAGAGGATTTATACACATACACACATACGTTGTACAAGCAAACAAGAGTCTAAGAAAAATAGAGGTTATCGATAGAGAATTCAAGGGTTTTGAAGCGGGTAATATTCACCTGATCCAGAAGAGGAGACGTCCATCCAAAGGAAAAATACATGGAGAGGAACGCAAACGACCAGCATATCATGCCCTATAGACCCAATTACAGGAGTAACGGGTGGTACAGACTGCAAATGGCATCCTACAGAATGTACCCTGAGGTGGGTTTTTGACCCACACTTTATAGGGGTACGGGGGTTGGTAGTTACCAAAGGGGCTTTGCTGTTCCTTCAATGGCTATCTTGGATTGCTATGTTGGGAAACTTCGCACATTTCGCTAGGATGATAAGCTTGGAGGGACTCCATAATTTGTTACTGAGTTTTGTCTGACACTCAGAAAAGGGATCAAAGACTTTAAAGGTGGGATCAATCAAGTTATGCATTTGATTGGATTTAGCAAGGTAGAGGTGATAGACTGGAGGAAGAGACAACTGACAAGTTCCAGAAGATCAGAGTGAGAGTAGTACTTACCTGCAGTTCCCATGCTATTATGCATCCCGCTTGGGTGGGGATGCTGGAGGGGAAAATGGATGAGATTTTGCTGAGATACAGACTGCAGGCACCAACCAAACCAGGCTCTCTACTGCGTCCACTCCACCCGTTTAGTTGGAGTGTTGTCTTGGCCTGTCTTTGGTCGGTCTCCATTTTGTTTATCAGGAATAGGAGACCCTCTCTCTATATTTGCACTGGGGTACTCCTTTTATATCAGGCAACGCCTCTCGATAACAATTGGCAGGGAGAAAGCCCCTGCCTCCATGCCTCACCAGGGACTCTGGAGAGGTGCTGGGGTGGGGAGATCCTCTCCCTGCTTTTGCACCCCGGTGGAGCAAAACCAGGGAGAAAGCCCCTGACTCCATGCCTCTCTGGAGACTTCCAAGAGACGCAGGGAACCAAGCCTCTCAGGAGACTTCCAAGAGGCACAGGGAATGGATGCAGCCATTCACTGAGTCACCTGGGGGGTGCCCAATTCTCTCCACCCTCAAAAGCAACCCTTTCCTCCGGGGTACTCTGTCATCTGGAAATCAGCTGTATTCTCAGGAGATCATCAGGTTCCACCTTGAGGTTGGCAACTCTACTGGTTGAGCATTTCTTTTAATCAATTAATTTAATGTTTAACTAAATGTGCACATTACCAACATATCAATATGCATGTCCTTTTCAGAGGTTCCATTAAGTGTGATATAACTTTTGACTTAATATACACATGCCTTGATCAATCTAGGGGACAATATGCACACAGAAACAGACTTCATACATGTATGTCTAGCTGAAGGAAAGAGGCCTGGCCAGGAAAAAGATAGATGTCTTAACAATTTAAATGAAAGGGAGGGGAAGCCAAAACCACTCAGTCTGTTAAAAGTTCATGAACATAGTAACATTCACTGTTAAATATTATTAGAAATGCAGCATAATTTATTTAGTTATTTATTGAATTTATATCCCACCTTTATTTATTTAATTTATAGCCCACCCTTCCTGTGAACAGGCTTAGGGCAGGTTCCATCATATATGTACAACAATAAAATATAGTAAAACATCCAGAAATTCAGCAATCATCATTTATGCCTCAACAGGTACTGTTGCAGTTGCTCAGTTGGGGCCGTGGGGCCTAGGAGAGGCCTAATAACAAGGAGAAGCCCGCTGCCTCAACTGAAGGCTTGGCAGAAGAGCTTTGTTTTGCAGGACTTGCAGAACTGTAATAGGTCCAGCAGGACCCTGATATCTGTTGGAAGCTCATTCCACCTGGCCTCAAAAATGCTAAGCCCTTGATTGTAGGGTCCTACAGGGCTCATATGGGGGAAAGGCAGTGCTGAAAATAATGTGTAAAGTAGTATGAAACACACAGAACATATTCAATTATATATGGACATTAATTGCTGTAGGTAACAGAGGATATGATGGTACTTTTTCTAGGTAGTGTCTATTTATACATTGCAGTCCTCAACAGAGCTACTTCAGTAGACTTAGAAGTAGGGTTGCCAGCCTCCAGGTGGGGCCTGGAGATCTCCTGCTTTTACAACTGATCTCCAGCTGGCAGAGAAAATAGTTGCTTTAAAGGGTGGATGGTATGGCATTGTACCAAGCTGAGGCCCTCTTCCTCTCCTGAATCCACCCCCCCCCCCCAGCCTCCAGGTATTTTCCAACACATACCTGGCAACTCTACTTAGAAGGGTCTAATTCGGTTTACAATTGCCCAGGTAATGTCTCATATGCAGACAATGAAATGCTGGATAAGAGTAGGAAAAAAAGCTGTAAGGTTTCATCTTTTTGAAAAAAGGATCATTCTAATGTCTTTGAACTAAGAACTGTGGCAACACAGTTCAATTACCACATTAGATAATGATTTCAGAGTGGGGTTAAAACTGAAAGTAATGACTCCTTAGGTGAGAGAGCTGGAGCAATTAGAGGCCTGGAAATGTATTGTTATGTAACTAAAAATATAATTGCTTTTAAATAGTCTGTGCTGCCAAGTCTTTTCTTTTTCCCATGCTGAAAGGTATTTTTCATTCCTTATTACTTATCTATATGGCTTTAATTGACTGAGGTTTTAAACTTCAATTGTCTAGTGAGTATTGATGAGGCTGTAAGTTCTGAATTGCAGGGCACTTTAAAATATAAATAAAACAATGTGAATCAGAACAATGATATGATAAACAAGAGATGTAGCAACATGAAACAATAATTAAGATTTTTAATGCTAGCCATGTTATCCATCACCCAGCTTAGCCAAAGGCTTGGGCAAGAAATTTTTCCACTGTAGAAAATGAGGAACTTCCCTGCCAATCAGACCACTAAAATTCAGGGGTAGAATTCTAGCAGGAGCTCCTTTGCATATTAGGCCACACAACCCTGATGTAGCCAATCCTCCAAGAGCTAACAAAAAAGAGCCTTGTAAGTTCTTGGAGGATTGGCCACATCAGGGGTTTGTGGCCTAATATGCAAATGAGCTCCTGCTAGAATTCTACCCCTGCTAAAATCTCTTGCTTGGAATGTTCTGATCACCTCTTGAAGAAGAGACACATCCCAGACTTTCGCCAACTTTCCCACATTAGGGCTAAGACTATTTCATTTTGTCAGCATGTAAGTAAGAGAAAGATACATTTCCATAGGTAGTGGATACATCATCCCATTCAGCAACATCCTGATGCCCATGAAAAAGCAGAGCTGGGAGCTATATCCTGTTTCTGTTTGTGAATATGTTTGATAGGTTGAAGTACTATAAGATTAGCAAAAATTACCTGCTACTCACTCCTGCTTTGGAGGGGAGAGTATAAGAACATAAGAACATAAGAGAAGCCATGTTGGATCAGGCCAACGGCCCATCCAGTCCAACACTCCGTGTCACACAGTGGCCAAAAATTTTATATACACACATACACTGTGGCTAATAGCCATTGATGGACCTCTGCTCCATATTTTTATCTAAACCCCTCTTGAAGGTGGCTATACTTGTGGCCGCCACCACCTCCTGTGCCAGTGAATTCCACATGTTAATCACCCTTTGGGTGAAGAAGTACTTCCTTTTATCCGGTTTAACCTGTCTGCTCAGCAATTTCATCGAATGCATATGTATATGGCATTGTACCCTACTGAGGTCCCTCCCCTTCCCAAACTCCATCCTCTACAGGCTCCACCACCAAAATCTTCAGGTATTTCCTAACCTAGAGCTGGCAACCCTGGCGAAGAGCCGAGTTGGCACACACTGGGGTAATTCACATTTTACTCTCACAATCAAGTCAGGTTAACTTGTACACTGAATTCAATCAGTCAACTGTTCTATTTAATCTCATCCAATTCCCCTCCTTACTCCGCCCCTTGTCCCAGATGTTTTTAGTTCATGGTGGTACTACAATTCATGGCATAGCCTTTTTGGTGGTCAAAAGTGTTCCCTGCTCCAATGCTTTGCCAACCAAACAATCTGTAGGTATCTAAGTCAACATCTCCCTTTTCCAAGTCAAGCATAACAGCTGCAACACTGAATCACTCATGAGCTTATAACCTGAATATTGTAAGTTGGGACAACAGAACAGACTAGACACAGATCCTATCATATCTGGCTAGTTTAGCTCTCACTTTAGTCCATACTCTTGAATGTCTGAAAATACTCTGCTTTGGCTGAGATGACCTAGAGTGAAATGAAAGACTATGTGGCAATGGTACAATGCTAAGAAAAAATAATTAGCTGGCTAATATTGTGAACAGGACATTGTTCATGAAAATTCTAGCAATATTAAGTGACACAGTCAGCAATATTTTATAACTGAAGTTTAGTAAGGACATAGCTGAAAAGACCAATTATTACTTTCCAAGTCTGGGATGTACAGACTGCAGAAATCCACCAATATAAAATGTAAGCTGCCAATGCTGAGATTACATATAGGCCTACTATGGAATAAGATAACTAATTTGAAGGAAAATACGTTTGTTCACCATTTAACTACTAGGGATGGCCACAGACCTCATGAACTGCTGCAAACTGCCTTAGAATTCATGGAAGTTCATGGCAGCTCTTCAGTTTGTGAACTTTGGTTCACAAACTGGCCAAAATTTATCACAGACATGTTTGTGAGCTAGTTCATACCTATCCCAGTCCAGACCACTTCCTGATATAATAATATAATGTAGATATTGAAGATTATTTAAACTAACACATTCATTCTCTTGGCTCTGAATCAGAATGGCATTGTTCTTCAGTTCAATGGCATCAGTTTGCCTTGGAGCACCAAAGTTACTAATCAAATGTAGACAACTGTATTGCACTTAGAGTAGCAAGTATTAAGATACTTGAGGGAAAGTACTAGTATTATTGGTAAGAAGAGTCTAAGTGCATTTACAGGCAATCAGGATTACAAAAAGATTCTGAGTGTTCAGGTTCAGTAGGGCAACTGGGACAAGAGGCAACAAATGCAGTCCATGGTCAAAGTACAGGTATTCAGAAGTCCAAGCATCAAACCAGAAGGGTGAATGCAAAGAGCACAAGACAAACACATTGAGGTCTAGAACAAGCCACAAAATGACATGTGGCATACAAGGGTTATGGAAGAATTGCCAATTTGGTGTAGTGGTTAAGAGTGCAGACTCTAATCTAGAAGAACTGGGTTTGATTCCCCACTTCTCTACATGTAGCTGCTGGGTGACCTTGGGCAAGCCACAGTTATCTCAGAGCTGTTCTCTCAAAAGCAGTTATTTGAGAGCTCCCTCAATTGCACCTACCTTATTTTATTTATTTATTTTATTTATCAAATTTGTATCCCGCCCACCCCCGACAGGCTCAGGGTGGCTAACAACAGTTTAAAAACATTAGCAATTTTCAAACATATTAAAATTAAATATATAAAAACATCTCCATACATATTAAAAATCCAAGATGGCAAGCTTCTGATTTCTATTATATGAGTTCAGTGAGATTGTTGATGCTGAAGGTAATAGCCACCTCCCCCCTAACCATTAAAGGAGAGTTTGAATAGGTCGGTCTTACAGGCCCTGCGGAACTGTGGCAGGTCCCACATGGCCCTGATGTTTTCAGGGAAGGCATTCCACAAAGTGGGCGCTATTACCGAGAATGCTCTGGCTCTAGTGCTGGTCAATTGAGCTTCTTTCGGTCCAGGGATCTTAAGGAGATTTTGAGACCCTGAACGTAGTGCTCTCTGGGGTACGTATGGGGAAAGGTAGACAGGTCCCAAAGGTAGACAGATAGACAGGTCCCAGGCCATATAGGGCTTTAAAAGTTATAACCAGCCCCTTGAAGCGAATCCAGAACGCCACAGGCAACCAGTGTAACGCTTTCAGCACAGGTTGAATGTGCTTCCGTTCAGGCCGCTGTGTTTTGCACCAGTTGCAGCCTCTGAAGTTGAGTCAAGGGCAGTCCCATGTAGAGGGCATTACAGTAGTCTATTCTCGAGGTGACCATTGCATGGATCACCGTTGCCAAGTTGTCGCACTCCAAGTATGAAACCAACTGCCTTATCCACCTAAGATGGTAGAATGCGGATTTGGCAGTGGTTGCTACCTGGGCCTCTATTGTCAATGAAGGCTCCAGAGCACCCCAAGCTCTTGACCCTCAATGCTGGCGCTAATAGCGTCCCACAAAGGTCGGCAAGGGGATTTCCCTACCCAGCCCTCTGCGACTCAGGCACAGGACCTCTGTCTTCGCTGGGTTCAATTTCAATTAACTCTACAATGCCAGGTCCAGATCTTCCAGGGTGCAGCTGGACTGGCATCCCAACAATAGATAGAGCTGGGTGTCATCCACATACTGGTGACAACCCAGCCTGTATCTCTGGACAATCTGGGCAAGGGGGCACATGTAAATGTTAAACAACATCAGGGAGAGGATCACCCCCTGAGGGACCCCACATACAAGAGGATGCCTCTGGGATGACTGCTCCCCTATAGCCACCCTTTGTCCCCGGCCTTGGAGAAAAGAAGTAAGCCATTGAAGGGCAGACCCCTGAATCCTCACGTCGGCGAGGTGGCAGGACAGAAGCTGGTGGTTGACTGTTTCAAATGCAGCTGACAGATTTAACAACAACAGCACTGCCAATCCAGATGTCCTTACACAGTGTCTATTGTGGGGAGGGAAGATCCAGGCAGTATAACAATAATAAGTTTATTGTAAGTATAATTGTTTGTAAGAACAAACAAGTGAGAGAGAAGCGTGGGGTATAAATCTGCAATTCTACTTTTTCACATTCCATCCTTCTGATTCCAACTCACCCCTCTTTTGATGAGGGAGCTCTCCTGCTGCAGCCTCTCTCCAGCTCAGCCTTTCCAGACAGAACTCTTCCCCCCTCTCTAGTTAAGCCTCTTATCCATTCTTCCAAGATCCCACCCCTCTATTCTCCATTGGGCATGTTCCCCCAGATTTAACAACAACAGCACTGCCGATCCAGATGTCCTTACACAGTGTCTATTGTGGGGAGGTAAGATCCAGGCAGTATAACAATAATAAGTTTATTGTAAGTATAATTGTTTGTAAGTGTATTGTTTGTAAGAACAAACAAGTGTGTTTTAATTATTAGTGCAACAGTGAAAGAGGGGAACTGTAAACATGGTACAAAGAAAATAAAAGCCCCACCCAAACATGGTACAAAGAAAATAAAAGCCCCACCCAACCCAGAGTGTATGGGAAGGAGATAAAAAAGACTGTAAATCGCTCTGAACTTCTGATTCAGAGAGAAGGGTGGGGTATAAATCTGCAATTCTTTTTCACATTCCATCCTTCTGATTCCAACTCACCCCTCTTTGGATGAGGGAACTCTTCTGCTGCAGCCTCTCTCCAGCTAAGCCTTTCCAGACAGAACACTTCCCCCCTCTCTAGTTAAGCCTCTTATCCATTCTTCCAAGATCCCACCCCTCTATTCTCCATTGGGCATGTTTTCCCTCCAAAACTGCAGCCCATCCAGTCAGAGGAACAGAAGAGATCCTGGGAGATATAAGCCCACTAGCAACTTCAAGGTAGGCTTCTCCAGGAGCCTATAGACTGCAGTATAATTGGCCCAAAGTCATCCAGCAATTTTTCATGACAGAGTGGGGACTGGAACCTGGGTCTCTCAGATCCTAGTCCAACACTGTCACGCCTACACTGCACTGGCTGCACTACTATACCACATTATTTTGTGATATCTGAATGAACCATGTGTTCCATGCCATGGGGACTCAGATAATTTTATAAACTATAATCTGCCCTGAGTCCTAAAAATATTTCTTTAGAATTGTGTCTTTCTTATCAATATGACTTGTTAGGATGAGTTCAGATTTCACGGGCAGGATAGGAAGGAAGTACAGAACCTGCATATACTATCTAATAGCTATCTCCAAATGTTACACGTTATTTTGCTGGATTCTCTTGAGTGAGCATGCAAGTAAAAATACCCAACAGCCAGTGTTCCCTCTAAACTGAGTTAGTGTAAGCTGGCCCACAGATTTTTAGCCTCCAGCTCACACATTTTTGTCTTTGCTCAGGAAGGATGACCCCAGAGCACAATAATTTATGCAGTAGCTCACAACTTTTAATGCCAGCAGCTCACAACTTTTATACCACTAGCTCACAAAGTAGAATTTTTGCTCACAAGACTCTGCAGCTTAGAGGGAACATATATATTTGCTGGCTAAAGAAACATGTGACTGGGGCTTTGGGATAAGTGATCAGTGTGGGGTTGGACAACTCTTCTTGAATGCTCAGAACTGAGAATGAAACTGAACACTTGACTAAGGAACATAGACTGACCATCTTCTTCTTAGATTACTTTCTATTAAAGTATAGAAATTCATGTGAAAAGGAAGCATTGAAATGTGCAATTCCAAGAAGAATTCTGGGTTTAAGATATTTTAGACTGGGAAGAGTGCTGATGAGGATAATAAATTCTGCATAAGGTAGTTCCTGACAAAGATGAAGTGATCATGTTTAATGGAGCTCTGCAAGCTATAACGGAGCAGACATCATTCCATTTGCAAGGGCTAACATTTAAAGGCACTGAAGCTTGCTAGGTTCAGCTTGTCTTCAGCTCTGAGTCTGTTGATGGGTTGTGATTAGATCACACCATAAACAAAAATACCATCACAACCCTCCACAAATGGATTACAGTGAGCTTGATCCCAAAGAAATTGTTGCTTCCATTGCAAGCAGCCTTGGACTAAGATGGGTGACAAGGGGTTTAGTGTTAAATCCTGCTTTTCCAATTTTCTGTGACCAGTGGCAAGTTCGACCTGAAAATAATACATTGCCACAATTGTTAGCAGTGACCTTAAGCCTTTCTGTCCTTCAAGGAATACAAAAATGTTGTCCATTAGAGGGCAGCACAGTTACATTTTCTATTTTGTAAGTGAATCCTGAAATAATTTTACTCTGCCTCTTCCTTGGTTTAGCTTATTTTTCACCCCTATGGAAAAGAACCTTACATTTATGAATGGCTGTGAACGGGAGCTGAGTGAAAGACCAAAAGATGGAGTGCTGTCAGAGAAAAGGAAGACTGTGAATGTCAGACTTGCATTTCACACGACTTGCCAGGTTTCCTGGCCAAATGTTATTTATTACTCTGTTTCGGCAACATTTGGTGCTTCAGAAATCAGAGCAAAAATTGTAAAGTTTTGCTGATGATCTCAAAAAATAATTATAGTATATTATGAGACTCCAAACCAGCAAACAAAAAGCAGTGTTCTGAAAGAGGCAGGCTTAAACTCAGGAAGAGATAATAATGGATAATCACTTGGATACTTTGTTCTTACTGGCTCCAACTATTGTGTCTTGGGCAGGTAGAACAGAATCCTAATAAATGCACTAAAGTTGACAAAATTATGCTTTCATATTGGTAATGGTGCAGATGAATGCAGTCATAACAGAAAGATAGAAGAACCATAAGCATAAAAACAGCAAGGTTACAGTTTACAAGTCATTTCATAATAGCCACCAAAGGCTGATATGTGAGGGCTGCAGCTTATACTTCCATATATTGCATTGTAGAGACTATTTCACTTTTCTTGGAACAAGAGAAATAGATATATGCTGCACACACCCAGCAGAGTAAAAATATGACCCAAATCTGGAATGCTTTAGAAGACGCAGAGGCAGAGTCAATTTCTGTAAGTTGAAACCACCATCAAGTGGAAGAAAATGCAGCTTAAACTCCTCAAATCTTAATGTGACCTCAGAACTTGCATTCCGCAGGCCAATGGACTGACCCCAGGGGTAACAAGGAAGTGAACACCATCTCAGTTGCTAAGTCATAGCAGCTCCCATCTTTACCCAGCACATGGCATCACACCCACTTCTCTCTGCGGTAATCAATCACAAAGGGTTCATTCTGATCACAGGAAACTGCAGAACATCTCAGCAATATTCAGAAGTCTGGAAGCTGTCTGATGTTAAGAGCATGATAAGAAGAGATATCAAACACAGACAAGGAAGACTGAAAAAAACACAAACTCACCATTTCCAGCAGGTAAGAAGCTTCCTCTACATAGTAGACAGGCAAAGACAAGCGCCTACGGCTTCCACCACATGCAGAAAAGAAAAGAGAGTATATTATGATATTTGCAGTGCAGCAGTTGATGGAAAGCTTGTAACATTGAATTAATGTTCCGATCAACCAGGCTAGCCTGCAGTCCAGGCCAGGGCTTTCTTTCTCGAGTACTCATTTTGACATTCTTTACCCATTCTCTCAAACACTACCAGCTATCACTGAACTCTGCTGCAGGGAGCTTGACAAAACACTGGAAAACAAAAGGCATATATATAAATAAAATGTGGCATGCTGTGCCATTCTGCCTCTTTGGATCAGGACAGTCCTTTGAGTGGAACATTACTTAAAACAGCTTACCCTTTGATAGCTCATATACTGATTTATAGCCCTATGTAGGAGGAGGTGATTGGCACAAGTTATTCACATTTCCAATTTCCGCTTATGGAAGTGGGTTTCACTTCTAGGGATGTCCTCTGAAGATCTTGAATCTTACAGTAGGGCACAGTTGGGATGTTATACAGCTAGTGTGGTGAATCAGAAGCTTTTATGGTAATACTGGAATTAGTTCTTCATATAGTCATTTATGGGAACAATGAAGCCAACATCCATCAGTAGTGCTTCAGATGCCTGCTTGTATTGTAGAAAAATAGGTGGTGGAGCTCATTCAGGGATTGTTATGCAGCTGTACCTACTATTCAATGGACAAGGTAGGTAGGTGGGGAGGAGAAGGGGGAACTCTCAGAAAGGTTCAGGAGCTGTGCTCCTGTGAGCTCCTGCTGAAATCAAGGTTTGCTTGCCAGCAATGGTACTGATTTGCTTTGCACACCATCCACTGTTTAAAGACTGGAGAGTGAAAGATGGTCAGGTTTTAGCATATGCATATGAATTAGTTGCCGTGAGCCCAAAATGCCATGTGAAAATAGGGGTCCCAATCCTCCCGCTCTGGCGGGAGACGCCAGGTTTTCCAGTCTCTTCCCCCGCTCCCCCCAAAAACGGCAGCGGGGGGAGGGGAGGGGAGGGAAACGGCGCCTTCTGCAGATTCAGAAACGAATCTGACTCTGCAGAAGGAAGTTCTGAGGAAGAGGTGTGCGTGCGTGTGTGAAGCGGCACGCGCAGGTTTCTGTGGCATGCACAGTGGCTGAGGCTCTGTTCGAGAGAGCGCGCCATGCCGTTGAGGCGCAGGCTGAGGGAAGGCGGGTCGGCCAGCTCGCGGCTGCCTGGCCTCGGTCTGTGGCGGCTCCGGCGCCCGCAGGACGTTCCAGAGTCCCCGGGGCTATGACCTGCCTCCCTGGCTTCCTCAGCGGTGGCTCTCCCTGCGCCGCCCTCCGCTCCCTAAGTTTCCCCTCCTCGCCTCCACCGGGCTCCCCGCGCCTTCCTCAGCGCAGTCGTCGCCCTCGCCACGGCACCTCAGCGCGGAATCAGTCGTCCCTGGGATCTCTGACTGTCAGCCATGAACACAGATGCCTGTCTCTTGATGAAATTAGATGGGGGTATGTGAAGAGAGCAAGCACACACACACACACACAGAGCTCTTATGGTTTTTTCTGTGTGCTACACGATAGTGATCTGTTTGGAAGCTACAATGCCTTTTAAAATTTAACTATGCCTCTCTTCCTATATTTCCTTCTGTATATAGTAGGCCAAGGGCTATTTTAAGTTTTAGATTTGGAAACATGTTTTCTTTCTGGCATGATTAGGGCTGTTTGTTTTCTGCCAGCTGCTGGTTAATATTTGGGCGGGGGGGGGGGGGTTAACATTAGAATAGGCAATAAGCAACTTTAGCTTGACATATATGTAAATGAAGAGTTATATGAAAATAGTCTGTGCCCTATTTTGTGCCCTCAGAGTTCTTGTTTCACATTCACAGTAGAGGAGCTTTTCCTTTATAGAGTGTCACAAGATTGCTAGAAACTATTTTAATAGCTATTTTTGCCATTTTGAATGTGAAGTAAGGTATAAAAACAGCAGGTTGGACCAGGGGGTCCAATTCTATGAGCCCCAAAAGAAGGTGCCCCTATCCTTCATTATTTCCTATGGAAGGAAGGAATTGAAAAGGTGTGCTGTCACTTTAAATGTGATGGCCAGAACTCCCTTTGGAATTCAATTCTGCTTGTCACAGCCTTGATCTTGGCTCCACCCCTAATGTCTCCTGGCTCCACCCCCAAAGTCTCCTGGCTCCACCCCCAAAGTCCCCAGATATTTCTTGAATTGGACTTGGCAACCCTATGTGAAAACCAAAAGGTAATTCCTGACTATATGTGAGTTTTGAGTTCTAATGAACTCATACATTCATATACTTAATGCACGTGGCTAGTTTCACTTAACTCATACACTGATTTTAAAAATGGTGCCATTAAACCAAAGATTTAAAAAAAAAACCCTGTAGATATCTACTATGACCTGAAGATGGCTTTTTGGGTCAGTCACTGCTAGGTCAGATCCCATCAGTGTACATTTAAAGTGAGGACTTTTACCTCAATGTGCATCACTTTACTTTTCAAAAGTATTTTGAGTAGTTGTAGGGATAAAAAGTTCTTTTTGGCAGGCATAATTTGCCAGTATGCTGAGAGAAGACAGACTTTTTCAGAGGAAAGAACTATCTATGTACTTTCCATGGCATGAAAGGCTTGAATTTTAACAAGGGGAACAAGAGCCCTCCTAAGGGCAATGCACACTCCTGGTGCACTTCTGTATGATATCTGATCTCATCTGTGTGAGGAACTGTGACACTGGGCAATAGTGTTAGTTCTTTTTTATTATATTTCATATAAAGTGTGGTTCATTGTTGGCTTTGGACATTTTTAAACCTGAGCCAGAAGTAAAAAATTATAGCCTCCAATTCTAGATGATATGACAGAGAAGTGGATTAGAGGCCTGAAATGGTTTTATTCTCTAGAATCTGTAATCTGAAATGAGTGTTTCAAGTTGCTTCATAGTGAGACTTGTTCTGGCCTCATTTTAATTTTATTTTCCTTATTAATGACATGCTTCTCACCATTTCTGCTTCAAAGTAGTAATGGAAACCTTGTGCCTGTTTCTGTGCTGAGTGCACAGTTGGCAGCAATAACTAAGCATAATTGTAGGGTATTTTTACAAAATACAGACAGATGTGAAATATGCCATGAATTGGAAAGACTGAGGACAATTTTCAACATCAGGACCATTTTCAATATCCAGGCCTTTACGCCTTCAATATCAAGGCATTTTTTTTAAAGTCTGGAATTCAACTACTTTAAATCCCCCCCACCCTCTGAAATTTGGCCAGATTAGATCATACTCTAGATAGATTCTCCTTGCCATGTTTTATGTTGATGTGGCAAACAATCTATAATTAATAGCATTTTCATGTATTACACTAGTAGAATGCTGAAAACAAACATGTTTTAACTATTCAACTGTCCTCATGGACTGTGTAGTCATTTTTACAGCAGTTTCAGACAGGTCAGATTTACCCAGGCTGGAGACTCTTGCCTGGTGATTGTTGGCTCTCATTTATCAAGAATACATCATGTGTATTCTTGATGTGTCTGATCCAGAGCTTTTTTTGTAGCAGAAACTCCTTTGCATATTAGGCCATGCACCCCTGATGTAGCCAATCCTCCAAGAGCTTACAGTAGTCCCTTTAAGAAGAGCCCTGTAAGCTCTTGGATGATCAGGGGTGTGTGGCCTAATATGCAAAGCAGTCCCTGCTACAAAATAAAAGCCCTGGTCTGATCTAATTTCAGAAAGTGTGAAACCCAGAATAGCCCTTGGTCATTATCTGTTATCTATTAATGCTAGCTACTATGTGACAGTGCTTTGGGAAAACCTAACATGAATTTTGGGAAAACCTAACAATGGCTTCTAAATGAATACAAATATCAGAAATGAACAAAACAAAGGAACCAAGGCTTTTTTCCCCAGCGAGAATGTACAGGTAGCAGTTACAGCTGGCTTGGTGTCAGGGGGTGTGGTCTAATATGCAAACGAGTTCATGCTGGACTTTTTCTGCAAAAAAGCCCTGATTATAACTAAAGAGCAGGACATTTCATACAATGACATCAACATGTCAACTCCTCTTTAAAAGTATTTCCTTTCCTGGGAAGGTTTGCATCCATCATGGCCAATATTGCTCAGAAACAATCTGAGACACCTGAGCAATTTAACTTTTCTGCCAGCTTTACCAGATATCCAATGCTTCATTTGATCCTCTCATATAGGAAAAAACTGAATTGGCAGAGTCGTCTAAGAAAATGGCTTGTAAAGGACATTGGGGTGGGATCATTATAAGAGTTTATTTATCCCTCGTTGCCTAAGTTTTGATTTCTTTGCTTACTTGCCATAGTTGTTTTTTCCTCCCAGAACTAGAGTTTTGTATTTCCATTTTTTTTTAAAAAATTGCTCTTTTGTACTTGTGAATTTATACATATAGCTCCCAAAAGTTGATAGTTTCCCAAATGGGGAAAAAAATTGTGATAAGACTGTAATGTAGTCAGATTTAGACTCTGCTAAAATAAATTAGCAGATAAAATTAACAAGGCTTCTAGGTGAGTATGTAGGAATTGAAAATGGGCTCTGATGATGACTAAGGATGAGTGAGACAATGGCCTAGAAGAGTGATAAACTGTCATCCTGAGAGAACTACTCTAATGCATGTTCCTCTCTGATGAAATGCAAGATGTTGCGCAAAAGGAGACTGAGGCAAAAAAAAAGTCCAGGTTCACAAGGAATAATGTGGTTGTTGCTGTCCTATCATCAATGGTTTATTTCCCCCTCCCCAAATATGCCAATTTGGGTGAAGCTGAGTAGCAGATGATGTGCTATTTTGTGCTCATTATCTGTATGTTTTCACTCCTCAATTACAGAGTTTTTACTGCAAAGAAGCTCCCTCTGGTGACTTAAGGAATTAATGCTTTTCTGTTCTGTTGCCACTGTAGATATCGATTCCAAGGAAGAAGCATTACTATCATAATTGTAGCCATGAACTTGTTCATTTCAGAGATGCACTAAAATTTCCAATTTAATATGTGCTTGGTGCATGTATTTCCTAATTGCTACCCATAATGCAACTCTAACCTCAGAGAAGCTCATTTTCTTGGTTTTCCCATCACACTTTGTTAGGTGCTATTATGTTGATGTCATGTAAATTTAAGCAACAAAATTCACTTTTGACACATAAAAGATGCTGTTGGAATAACCCATGAGAGGTGAGTACTTCTTGATTAGAGTACCTAGTGTTGCTAAATTAAAAGGTGCCTATGAACGTGCTTTAAAACAGGCAAGGTACAATGGCCTTTTCTTTTTATTGACAATTCTGCTATACATAAGTATTTCCAAAACTTCCCTCACTTCAAAAGCTTTTGAGCTTTCTCACCTTTTAAAATCATTAAGGTGTGCAGTGCCAAAAGTGGGTGGTGATTTAATTATTTCAATTATTGGGTAGCTCCCTTTGTTTCTAGACAATACTGGTGGAATGTAGGCTTTGCACATGTGGAAACAGCAAACAGTATAATGATATGCCATGAATTGACCCTGACTCTTGATTGTGCAGACCAGCTATTATGTTCTCCCCTCCTTTGAGATCCTTGTTGCAATCCATTCAGATTTGCGTTCTAAGCTTAAATCGGGATGTATTTTTATGGGCTGTTCTTCAGGCTGAATGGGTCTCTTTTGCATTTACCTTCTCTTTTGTCCTGTTTTGAACTCTTGAGGACATGGAATGTAATGAACTATATCTGGAAAAATCTGCTGGTTTAGAATGGCAGAAATTTCAGTTCTCCTCTAGCTTTCATTGTTTCTCCCCATATAAACGAAATACATAGAAACTTGCTTGACATTACATATCAGGGAAGATACAATTGCAGAAGCTGTTCATCTCCTGCATTCTTAGCCACGGACACCAAATTGTTTTCAGTACAAGTTACAGCCTGCTTAAATACAATCTTTTGGGGAAGAAAGCAGATTTGTTGCTTTTACAGCTTGTTTTTCAACTTATCAAGCTATTTCTTTATTTTCCCATGAATTTTCTTTGTCTGAATATATGAAGGTTACTAGTAAATGAAATGGATGTGACAAGACATTTTTAAAAATCTATTGGCTGTAGCTATAGCCTAAATCATGTATGGTGTTTTGAGATTAAATTTCCAGAGCTATCTAATATTGATTCAGTGGGAACCCTGAATTGTTCTACTTCTGTTTCTTCGTTGCATTTGCCCAGTTGAAAATAAGAATGCTCTTTACGTTTTTATTTCTATTTCATATAAATATATTTTCTGCAAAGAAAAATGCAAAGAAAAATGCCATATGGCTCAAGTCATTGATTCTATTACTACCTCTATCTTTCATGCTCTTCCAGAATCCCTGAAATGGTATCCTTTTCTGCATCCCACCCCCCATCCTTCACAATCCTCCGCTGCCATCTTTCTATCATGTTAGATCCGGGACCCTTTTCTCCCAACTATGCCATCCTCAGTTGCCAAGAAACTCCTGGTTCCTTAATTTTTGACAATTCTTCCTTATTCCATAAACTTCTTTCCCAGACTACCCTAAATTGCATCCACTTATACCCTCCCTTACATGCCATCAGTCAAGAACATAAGAAATGCTCTGCTGGATCAAGCCATTAGACCAATAATCTCTGCTGGATCAAGCCATTAGTCCAATAATCTCACACAGCATCTCACATAGTGGCCAACCAGTTCCTCTGGATCGCCAACAACAGGTCATAGAGGTCAAGGCCTTCCTCTGATGTTGCCTCTGGGCTCTGGAATTCAGAGGTTTAGTGCGTCTGAATGTGGAGGTTCCCCTCAGTTAACATGGCTAACAGTCACTGATACAACTATCCTCCAGGAATCTATCTAATCCCTTTTTAAAGCTGTTTATTCCTGTGGCTACTACTACACCCTCTGGCAGCAAATTCCACATTTTAATGGCAGCAAATTCCACATTTTAATCACCTCTCTGTGTAAAGTAGTATTTCTTTTTATCTGTCCTGAACCTACTGCCTATCAGTTTCATTGAATGCCTTTGAGTTCTAGTATTTTGGAAGAGGGAGAAAAATATCTTTCTCAACTCTCTTCACCCCATGCATAATTTTATAAACCTCTATCATGTCCTCCCTTAGTCATCTATTTTCTCAACTAAAACATCTTAGATTCTGCAGCCTTTACTCATAGGCAAAGTACACCAACCCCCTAATCATCTTGGTTGCCCTCCTCTGTACTTTTCCCAGCTCTGCAATGTCCTTTTTGAGATACAGTGACCAGAACTGTACACAGAATTTCAAATGAAGTCAAACCATAAATCTGTTACATTACAATATTGACCATTACAATATTGACCATTTTATTCTCAGTCCTTTTCCTAATAACCTCTAACATAGAGTTTGCCACTGCAGCACACTGGGTTGACACTTTCATTGAGCCATCCACTATGATGGCAAGATCTTTTCCCTTCTTAGTATCAGCAAGTTCAGACCCCATTAGCCTTGTCCTGGGTTTTCCCTCTCTGCCAAGCTCAGGGAAAAAGGAAAGCCCTTTTTAACAAAAGGCAGAGACAACACTTTATCAAAATCTTTTGGAGAGTCTATACCCTCTCTTCCAGCTAAACAGTAGAATGCCACCAGGCTCTTAACTATTCCCAACAACTATAGATAACTATATAGGAAGAGACAACCTTTCAAGGAAATGGTTCCAGAAAGTCAACCCTGCAAGGTAGACTTGCAGCACTGGTTTCCAAACTAAAACTTAAAGCAGGGTAAAGCTCCTGGATTCAGCTTTGAGACTCTAGAGACAAGATTCACACAAGATGATGGATGGATGGATGGACAATGGAAAGAAAGAAAGAAAGAAAGAAAGAAAGAAAGAAAGAAAGAAAGAAAGAAAGAAAGAAAGAAAGAAAGAAAGAAAGAAAGAAAGAAAGAAAGAAAGAAAGATGGAAAGCCTTTTCTGCAGCTCTTAACTGAGTCAACAAGGGTCAGCTGAACTCCATCAAAAGTGGAAAGCCCAATGTCCTCAAGATTTTTTTTTTAAAAGGAATACTTCCTGTTTTAAACAATCAACAACAGCCGTCTCACAATAAATGGTGCCTCCCAAATTTGTATTACTATCAACTTGATCATGCAGCCCATTCCACTCAAGGAGTTGGATCCAAACTAAGTTTTACATCAGGATAATATAATGCTCTTCTTCTTCTATGTAATGCAACCTACTGACTATAACTCTAAGCGCGTTATTATTGGTTTACATGTGTGTATAAAGTAAATGTGCTCAAGTGCTTAAAATGTGCTTAAAACGGATAAAAGGAAGTACTTCTTCACCCAAAGGGTGATTAACATGTGGAATTCACTGCCACAGGAGGTGGTGGCGGCCACAAGCATAGCCACCTTCAAGAGGGGGTTAGATAAAAATATGGAGCAGAGGTCCATCAGTGGCTATTAGCCACAGTATGTGTGTGTGTGTATATATATATGTATGTATGTATATATATATATATTTGGCTGCTGTGTGACACAGAATGTTGGACTGGATGGGCCATTGGCCTGATCTAACATGGCTTCTCTTATGTTCTTAAGTGAGATGTGTCAGTAATATAGAATGGATCCTACCCCTATCCTCGCACTCAATTGAGCAAAGTTTGAATTCTTACTACAGCCTAAGGAAGCCTCCTCTAGGTTCAATGGATGGAGGAAAAGGAAGAGGTTGGAAGAAGGAAGGCTCCTTGAAGGATGGTTGGATTCACCCCACAGTTTTGCTTCAAATATAACATATAAACAAATGATTTTTTTAAATAAAGGCACCTTGATCACAGTCCAAAGTGTACATCAATCAAGTATTTACTTAACTTTGACTGGAATTTACTGAACCTATGATTTTGTGTCACTCTGTTTTATGGTTGTTGTAGATTTTCCGGGCTGTTTGGCCATGGTCTTGGCATTGTGAGTAACAAGACCATGGCCACACAACCCAAAAAAATCTACAACAACCAATGGACTCCAGCCATGAAAGCCTTCGACAACATTTCACTCAGTTTTGTTTGTAACTTGTCCCATCCTAGCTGGTGCAATTGACTTCTGACAGACTGAAACAGCTGTTGCATGTACCCATTTAACACAAATGGGTACATGCAAGGTTGGTTGGGCCATTTCAAAGTTCCAAAGCCTTAGTTGTAATCCTCTTAAAATATTATGCTGTGTGACTCTGCATACCATATGGTAAGTGGCATTAAAGGTCTTTGAGTTTATTTACATTTCTACACACAGTTAGTCCATGTTTCTGACTTCCATTTTCCCTTTTACTAAAAAAGTTCCTCACATCAAAAGAGCTAGATCATTACTATTTCATGTTTGTACAACATTTGTGGAAGCATAAGGTTTGTTTTTCAGACACATTTCTTCCTCACATGGTTTTCATAGCATAGGGTAAATGTACCCTCGGTTACTGTGTTTCATGCAGATGAACTGAACAATTGCTTTTCTTTGGAAGATTTACCTTTTGTTTTGACAATGTGTTTTACAAGCCTATAGCCCTCTTTTTTAAAAACAAAGGTATTCCCTTCATCACACCGGACAAGCTGTTCCTTTTTTTAAAAAAACCTAAACATTCCTCATTTATTTATTTGAAATCATTGAAATGTATACCAAGTCAATTTTGACCATTGACAGGCAGCATCCCTCCATTTTTCTGTGGCAAACTCACAGGCACACAGTGGTTGTTTCATAGCAATAACAGACTGGGCTATTAGTCATTTCCATTCTTCACTAATGTTGAGCCAACTAACCTTCTTCAGTAAAGTACTTGAAGCTGTCTACTCTTCAAGACAGCTTGATAAACTATTTCTCTGACCTACTATAGTACTGCCTGGATTCTATATTTGGTTCTTTTATAGGAGAAAGAAAAAAAATTAGAAAGGGGAGTAATGGTAATTGTAAAGCAACTGGAATTGATAAGGTACCCTGGGAACAGGTGGAAGAACCTGAGCTACATTTTAATTTATTATTTTAAATTGGCCCAGATTGCAGTTCAGAGCATCCTCTCAATAACTGGCTACCAACCTGTTACACAATGCATTCTGAAGTTGTGTAGCACCATTTTGGAATGATGGATAATCTGTCCTGTAAATTAAACGTCACCCTATGTTAAGTACTTGATAGCGTGAAGTATGACTTCAGGGACTGGAGCAAAGAACTGGAGGAAAAGTAGACATACTGGCAATTTTCTTTCCAATTCTGGTGTCATTTGTTACTTAGGAAGACAGAAAACACTGCTGAAAAAGGCAGAGCTACCAAATACTGCTTATGGTAATGTCAGGTGAATCATCCATAAAAGCTACTTTTTTATATAGTACTGTAGACATATTCTGCAGGTGGAGTCCCAAGACAGAAGTACTCACCTAATGACATTATGATCATGTTATAGACCAAATAGTTTCCTCACACATTAGCTGTCTTTGTTGCAATCTTTTCATAGACAGTTAATCAAACATAGAAAATAGACCATATCTAATACTAAATTTCAGCCATGATGCACTAAATTATATGTATAGATTGTTTTTAGGATTTATGAAAATGCAAATTTAGTAACAAGTGTCATTGTTGCAGAAAATTCAGACTGTTATGCAGGTTGGGAATTAGGTCCCCTCCCCCCTAAAGAAAAAGCTGGCCTCTCTTTTTTAGTTTTACTGTGCCAGGCTACTGTAAATTAATTTTTTTAGAACACCATCTGCTGTTAAGGGGTTTTAAGGGTTTATGATTTTATTGTCTTATAGTTGGTTTTTATTATTGTTAGTCTCATATGTTGTAACCTGCCCTGAGCCCCTTGCAGGAAGGGCAGGATAGAAATTAAATAGATAAATTTAATCCTGTTATTAAGCTCAGGCAGCATAAATGGTTCTGCATACCTCCAATTTATCCTCTCTGGAGTGGGATATGCTGATAGAGGGTTGTAAAGAAATGCATTTTCTTCTTTTGGAGATTTGAACTGAGTAAAACCTTCACCAGGAGTTTTTTAAAAAAAATTTCTGTTGACAAAGAACAGGCAGGAAGGGGGAAGTCAATTCAATGGTTTTCCAGCCTCACCTCACTTCCTCTTAAGAAATGTTAATAGATCTAGATAGACAATGAGATGGTCCAGACCAGGGATGGCCAAACGTGCTTAATGTAAGAGCCACGCAGAATAAACATCAGATGCTTGAGAGCCGCAAGACATGAACATCAGATGCTTGGGAGCCACAAGGCGTGAGCATCAGATGTTTGAGAGCTGCAAGAAAGGAAGGAAAATAGATGGGGAGGGAGGGAGAGTATTTCACTGTAAATACATTCTCCAAGCCACTGGAGAAGTGATTTAAAGAGAGAAATGCCTTTTCCAAGTCAGCCAACAGGGTGGTGAGGGCTTCAAGAGCCACACAATATGTGTAAACAATATGTGTGAACAAGCCACATGTGGTTCCCGAGCTGCAGTTTGGCCACCCCTGGTCCAGTCTCCTCCCCCCCCAAGCAAGAAACAGAGATTTGGAGAAATTATGACTAGACTTCAGTAAATTTCTTTGACCCAGTCTGCTCTTTACAAGACAATAATGTTGGGACCCTCATGTGTGAAGCAGTTCTGTCCTTCTCCATTAGTGAATACTACCTACAACTTTGTTACACAAAGCACACAGGAACTCAGTACTGAAATGTACCGTAACTAATTCCAGGGCTTTTTTTGTAGCAGGAACTCCTTTGCATTTTAGGCCATGCACTCCTGATGTAGCCAATCTTTGGGCTGAATATCCATTGGGAATATTAGCAAAAGAGAGAGAGATGTGAAGTGATATTAAATGATGGGAAGGTATCACTGTGTAACCTATATTAGAGGAGGCCAGTTATTACATTGATGGGCCCAAGAGCACTACATTGGAGAGAGGAGTGAAAGAACACTCTTTACCAAACAATGCAGATAGGATTTGATCAGCCAAACTAGTAAGCCATTCTCAGCACACAAAGCAGTAAAAGCCCAAACAGAAACTATTATCTGCTAGGGAGCTGCAGGACAACAGTGAAGGAAAACACATCCTGAACTGTGTAGATCAAATGTGTTGAGGACTTTTGTTTGCTGCACCACCAACATGAATAGCAGAGTTAAGCCCCAGTTATCAAAGGCATTCCTAACTTAAAGTTGCAATGGTAAACCATAAAATGAAAGCAAACAAATCCTGAGCCCCTTTATTACCCAGAGAAAGAACATGGGTTGGGTTTTTTTCCAATTGAAGGTGCTGTTCAAGTTTGACATATTCATATACTATAGTGAGCATGGGGACTTTTACAACAGAAATAGGGTTTATTCAGCAGAGCTCTCAGCAGGCTTAACTCATATTCTGGACTGAATCAGCAACCTAACACGGAAAGTCAGAAAAGACAAACTAGGAACCTGAAGAACAGAAACTCTCCCATAGTTGGCTATGTCAGGAAACTGGTCCCTTTAAGTAGTTTCTTGTTCAATTCAGACATTGGTTCAGGCTAAGGCCCAGAAAAGATGGAAGTTTTTTTATTTGAAAAAGTAGGTCAAGCTGCTTGTAGTTTCAAAGACTCGGATAAGGAGGATGGGTGATAACCCAGGTGCTGGACATACCATTAGGCCTGCCAGTTTCAAGGATACAAGAATCTAGGAAAGTATATTCCATCTTGTTAGCACTTAAGCTCATGGGCAGGAGAAGGTGTTTGTTAATTAAACTCAATGCAGCTGCAGGGCATTTGGTATAATTGGCAAACCCATCTGATTGGTCAGATCATCTGATTGGCAAAGTACCTGATTGGTCAAGGTTCTTTACATTTGATTGATCAACTAGAATCAGGCCAATGTGGGTTGTTAGGCATAAACGGTGGACTGGCCAGGGTGTCAGCTTGCCTGATGGCAAGTGGGCCCCCGATGAAGTGGGCCCCCTTAAACATTAGACAATATGTTAAAAATGTTAGTGTCCTTTTAGTAGCTTGAAAATATAATAGAAGTTCCAATATTATTACTGTAATGCAACTAAAATTTACATTGTATTTCGGATTGCCAGTCTCCAGGTGGAGCCTGGGGATCTCCTGCTTTTACAACTGATCTCCAGCTGGCAGAGATCAGCACCCCTGGAGAAAATGCAATCGGTATTTTCATTTAGTATCTACTGCATACTGCCAGTAAAATGTACAATATATGTACACTGTAATTACTAAAAATACATATACATTTATTTTGCAAAAGTTTTAATTATACCTTTTTTCCACTTATGTATTTTTTGAAAATTTTATTTATTTCTTATAAAAATTAAATGATAGCCTTAGAGGTGTGGCTGGGCCCCCTTTGTCTCCTGGCAACCAGTATTTTTACACTCAGTCCGCCACTGGGTATATAGGAAAGATCTTCCATTCTATTTTTGTCCTGTGTCTGGATTACATCTCATTTGGGCCACTTCTTGATTCTAGGTGGATTGGGTGGGTCATACTGGCTAGAAACCTTGCCTTGGATGTTGAAAACCTATAGGACTTACTTATGGGTAACTAGGCTTGCAAGTCCACAGGTCCTTGAGGATGATCCCTCATTTTTACAGGCTCCTCCCTGCCTCCAGCCAACTTGCCAGCAGGGGAAAGCCCTGCCCCAACACCCACAATGTGCCTTTAGATCTCAGGCAAGTTCAGAAGCTTGCAACCGCTTCTGAAGGTGTGTGTGCCTTTAAATCTCAGGAGGCTGAAACTGTGGGGGGGGGGGGCAAGCAGGAAGAGCCACATGTGTGAGAATCCAGAGCACTGTTGGCTTTGCATTCCTTTCAGAAGCTGCTTGCATAGTAAAAGGGATAGTAAAGAGTTAACTAGAGCTTGAGTATGAGATACTCCACTCCTTAGACCTCTCTCCCCATAAGTTGATTGGAATACAGCAGATTGTTACATTCAGCAACTCCAGTGAGTAAAGTTGTCTATGTCAAGCATGGTAGAATTCCATTGGTAATTGATGTAACAGGTTAGTGAACCCATGCTGAGTCTTCCTCAATAACCCGTGTCCATCAATGTGCCTACTAATTCTGTCCTTGATAATGCTTTCTACCAACTTTCCCGGTATTGAAGTCAGCCTGACTGGCCTGTAATTTCCCGGATCTCCTCTGGAACCCTTTTTAAAGATGGGGGTGACATTTGCTACCTTCCAGTCCTCAGGAACGGAAGCAGATTTCAATGAAAGATCACAGATTTTTGTTAGAAGATCCACAAGTTCAACTTTGAGTTCTTTCAGAACTCTCGGATGTATGCCATCCGGACCCGGTGACTTATTAGTTTTTAATTTGTCTATCAGTTGTAGGACCTCCTCTTTTGT
The DNA here is from genome assembly GCF_032191835.1 of Heteronotia binoei. Taxonomy (NCBI): domain Eukaryota; kingdom Metazoa; phylum Chordata; class Lepidosauria; order Squamata; family Gekkonidae; genus Heteronotia; species Heteronotia binoei. The sequence goes on from NC_083229.1 coordinate 77,566,230, forward strand.
CACCTCAATCTGACTCAGGTCCTTCAACACCCCTTCCAAAATTAGTGGTTCTGGGGCAGGCAAAAAGTTCTCATCTTCCACAGTGAAGACGGCGGCAAAAAATTCATTCAGCTTCTCAGCCATTTCCCTATCCTCCTTCAGTAATCCTTTTACCACATGGTCATCCAAGGGCCCCACTGCCTCCCTAGCTGGTTTCCTACTTCTAATATATTTGAAGAAAATTTTATTGTTGGTCTTTATGTTTTTTGCAATATGCTCCTCATAGTCCCTTTTTGCCTGCCTGATCACAGTCTTGCATTTGATTTGCCACAGCCTGTGTTCCCTTTTACTAATCCCACTTGGACTGGTTTTCCACCGCTTAAAGGAGTCTTTCTTACCTTTTACAGCTTCCATTACTTTCTTTGTTAACCATGCAGGCCTTTTCTTATGCCTGTTTGTGCTTTTCCTAACTTGTGGTATGTATTTTATCTGAGCTTCTAGGATTATAGTTTTAAATAGTCTCCAAGCTTCCCCAAGGGTTTTGACCGTATTTACCTTTCCTTTTAGTTTCCTCCTCTCATGCCTCCTCATCTCAGTGAATTTACCCCTTTTAAAGTTAAACGTGGTTGTGGCAGTCTTTTTGGGCAACTCTCAAATTGTATCAATGTATCAAAGATTTCAGGTTTTCACGGCTGGTAACATAATTAGGGTTTGTATAATCTTTCAGGATCAAGTGCCGTGTTCTACTGGAGAAAGTTTTCCTTCCAGACATTTTGTTCTCAGCTGCAGAGAACATCCTCAGTGGCGTTGCAGCCAGAGCAGGCGCTCAGACCTTCTTGGCTGCTGTGCATTGAGTGCACTCAGACAAGGTCTGAGCGCCTGCTCCGGCTGCAACACCACTGAGGATGTTCTCCGCAGCTGAGAATGAAACGTCTGGAAGGAAAACTTTCTCCAGTAGAACACGGCACTTGATCCCGAAAGATTCTACAAACCCTAATGTATCAATGTATTTTTAGCATCGCTCTCAAGAATCTGTTACACTGAAAGTATTGGTCTATCAATAAACATAGTTTTGTATTTAACCTGACTCGTCATTGAAACCGCATGCTTGACATTTTGAGAGTGATCCTATAAGAAGTTTAACAGCCCTGGCAACTTTGTAACCAGATGGCTGAAAAGATTCCAGTGAGCAGTGAACTTCTGGAACCTGAGGAAGGTGCGAGAGCACCAACACCACCATGGCACGTGCTGGACGCCCAGAGAGTCTCTGGGAAGGACTCCCCTCTCCATATTCAACAACTCTTGGTCACCCCGTGCCAGTGGCAACCGTGTACCTCTACCACCACGATGGATGAGGCACCGGCATGCAGAGATGCCATCCTAACTAGGCACATGCGCCGGGTGAAGATGGCCACAGGAGCAGGCGAGGCAGCCGAGCTTGGAGAGGAGGGGAGTGCAGCAGCGACCTGCACAGAAATCGGTCCACCTTTGGCTGAGGTGGAAGCGGCCAGGACCCATGAAATAACTGGCTCGAGGGAGGAGGAAGACGAGCTCGCTTGAGAATTCCGGTTGATGGTAAGAAAGGAAGTCGAAGAGTTCGCCAATGGGTTGCCGGATGAGATGCAAGCGATGACTACCATGATGGCTGGAGAATTCAACAGGCAAGTCAACCGTATTATGAGGACGACTGACCCGAGAAGAGCCCCGCAACCGCCTGCAGCTAGACCCTCGACAATACCGCCCTGGGTGCAGCCGGTGGCACCCTTGGCCCCTCAAGAGAGTGGCCGAGGGAGGGAGTTGGAGGCTACCTTTGACGGGGACCCTGAAGAGGTGGAGTACTTCACGATCCAGGCCAACAGCTACATGCATTATTGGGGAAACACCTTCCCTGACGAATTTAGTCGCGTGGACTACCTGGGATCGAAGCTGAAGGGAGCCGCTAAGTGATGGTACATGAGTTTGTACGAGGCCATGAGCCCAGAACTGGACAACGTGGCCACTTTATTCCAAGCATTACTGGCCCAGTATGAGGACCCCCTACAGGAGACTCGCGCGTTCGCTGCCCTGAGGGACATACAACAAGGCTCTAAGTCAATCCGTGAGTACGCGGCCGAGTTCCGCACCAATGCAGCTAAAGTGAGGAGATGGAGTGAGCTGATGAAGATGGAGCATTTCACCTGGGGGTTGAATGCTAGTGTCCCGGATCAAGCCCTGCAGCAAGCGAGGCCAACCACCCTGGTGGGGTGGATACAGCTGGCAGGAGAGGTAGAGACCAACATGAAAAGAGTGGCTATGCAGTGCCAGCAGCAGAGCGGCAAGACGGGCTGTGACCAGAAACCAGGGGTAAAGACGGAGGCGTAGAAGACCCAGGTGGGGGAAGGAGCAGGGAAGTCCTCGGCGATCCGCAAGTGTTTTCGTTGTGGGGACCCAAACCACTTGGCCAATGGCTGCCCTAACCCCCCTAGGCCAGCATCAACCACCACCAAGACAAACACTTCGACTCCAAACAAGCAGACCAGCCGCTCTAAGGATGCGGCGAAGAGCGGTGTGGCAGCGAGCTCGGTGCCTGACGAGGAGACCATCATCACCGATGAGCTGAGTGAGATGTCCTGGGAGGATGAGCTGGTGGGAAACAAGGACGACCTGCTCTAAATGGTGCCAATCAGCAGGTCACTGACAAACCGGCACCACTCAGGGTGAGAGTAACGGGGTTGCTATATTTTGTACCAGTGACTTTGTTAAACAGCAGACTCAAGAGGTTCATACAGGTGAAGGCCTTGATTGACTCAGGGTGCACGAGGGACATAATCACCCCTAAACTGGTGGATGCGTTGGGGCTTCCCACAACGGCTTTGCCGCATGCCATCCAATTCGAGCAGTGATGAGGGGGGAGCCATGCATGTTAGAGACTCAATCAGTACCGGTAGGCATTAAAGACCACTGGGACCAGGAGGCTTTTGTAATAGCCCCATCCTCCTCTTACGATGTAGTTTTGGGAGTGGGGTGGCTGGCAAAGCACCAGCCAGACATTCGCTGGAGGGATCAGACAATAGAGTTCAATGATACGAGGTGCCAAGCCCATCATTGGAATAAGGAGTGGGGCCCCAATCCACCACCCCGAAATGAGAAGGTTTGCCTGACAATGGAGGAAGTCCAGACAATCCCTAAGGCATATCAAGACTTAAGGGGGGTATTCAGTGAACAGGGGGCCGATGAACTCCCGCCCCATAGGGACACGAACTGTGCCATTGAACTGATCCCAGGGCAAACCCTGCCTAAGGCAAAACTGTACTCAATGGGGTGGGCTGAAAAAGTGGAACTGAGGAAGTTCCTAGATAAGAACCTGAAGAGACGCTTTATACGACCTGCCATGGCCCCCCATGCAGCCCCCGTCCTCTTCCGGAAAAAGAAGGATGGCTCACTTAGACTTTGTACTGATTTTCACAGGAGCAATGGGATTTCCACTTCTAATGCATATCCAATACCCCTCATCAAGGACTTACTCAGTACAGTGTCGGAGGGGAAGATCTTTACTAAGCTGGACTTGAGAGCTGCGTACTTCAGGGTGCGCATCAAAGAGGGGGATGAGTGGAAAATGGTGTTCAATACACCAATGGGACAATTTGAATACCTAGTGATGCCATTTGGGTTACAAGGAGTGCCGGGAGTGTTTGTAACTTTATCAATGAAGTGCTGAGAGAATATTTGTTTAAGGGGGTGGTGGTGTACCTAGATGACATAATTATCTATTCTCAAGACCTCCAATCACATGTGAAACTAGTGAGGGAAGTCCTCAGCACACTGCTAAAGCACAAGTTGTATACTGCTGGGCCTTCTCTTCTTTGCTGCCTCCTATTGTCTCCTCATGAGTGAGCAGGTGACAGCACCAGCAGCTGCCAGTATCTGAGGTGAAGGCGAGTGCCAACCAACCACATATGGGGGTTTCTTTGTACACAGAAGACATGGAAGGAGAAGATACAGTACCTCAGCTCTGCATTGATGTATTCTGCTCACATTCTCAGTGTCTAATTTGGTTGTGTGATAGTGAAGAGAGAAAATAAACTGAGATAGTATTAGATTTGCCATGGGTAGCTGGATTCTACAATCAGCTATCAGGTTTTTTACCCCCATATGTTCATGATGAGAAAGGAGGCCCCACTGATCTGGTCTCAAATCTGACAAGTATGCAGAATGATAAAGTCTCCCAGTCTATTAATATAGACTGTGAAATGTACTTAATTAAAATAACAGTTATCATCCTATCAGTTTGTAACAGTATCCCCCTGTTCCAGTTTTTCATTTTCCACATGCAGTTCATTGCATCAGTGGTGAGCCTCAGGTTGTGATTTTTGTTTCTGTTTTTGCAATCATGTATTAATTCTGGCAACACATTTAAGACTTTTGCATTTATCACAGAAAGGTGTTAATAAAATGCAGAGAAAACTGATGTGATCATGTAAATTAAAAGCAAAGTCCCTAGAGAAGCAAGGAGAATAACAGACAGAAAGGAAAAGCTGCTGGATGAAATAATATGAACCCAAGATATCAAAATAGTCTAAGCCAACTGTGTACAAATACCACTGAAGGGCAGATTGAATGGAAGGTTTTTCAGCATGGAGAGAAAAATGCATGCCCAGAGAATTACCATCACCTAAGCAGTGACTTTTGGACAGTTTCCTATCGTAGAGTTCTTTATGCATTACATTAGACCAGCTGGCTTTACAGTGGGTAAAGTGCTATAGCTATGAAAGTTACATTTTATCCTTGGAATTCTTGCTGTGACAATAGAATTTAGGGGCAATCTCCAAACTTGGTGGGTTTGCAAAAGCAATTTTTACTGCCTTCCTTTTCCCAGTGCTGTTCTTGGTACACACTGAATAAAATGGTTCCCGGAGCTGGAGGAATCTATAAGAACAGGGAATGTAGATGTGATGCAGGGGCTACAGCAAGAATAGGGGATGAGTAGAAATTATACACATGCACCAGTTTAATATAGTGTGCGGACTCATATCTGGGAGAACTGGGTTTGATTCCCCACTCCTTCACATGCACCTACTGATGTGACCTTGAATCAGTCACAAGTTCTCACAGAGATGTTCCTCTCAAGAGCAGTTTCTGTTAGAGCTGTCTCAGCTCCACCTATCTCACAGGGTGTCTGTGGTGGTGAGGGGAAGGAGATGGTGAGCCAGTCTGAGGCTCCTTTGGGTAGAAGAAGAAGAATTGTAGATTTATAGCCCACCCTTCTCCCTGAATCAGAGACTCAGAGCGGCTTACAATCTCCTGCATCTTCTCCCCCAACAGCAGACATCCTGTGAGGTGGGTGGGGCTGAGAGGGCTCTCATAGCAGCTGCCCTTTCAAGGACAACCTCTACCAGAGCTATGGCTAACCCAAGGCCATTCCAGCAGGTGCAAGTGGAGGAGTGGGGAATCAAACCCAGTTCTCCCAGATAAGAGTCCACGTACTTAACCACTACACCAAACTGGCTCTCACTGGTAGGGCTGTCAATTCAGTATAGGGCTTAACAAATATTTATCAAAAACTGCCTTTTCAGTAAAATTCAGAATTAGAGAATTCCGGATAGGCATCTGAGCCTATTTCTGGAATTCCAAATAATAACAGTGGTATTCGGAAATTTTCAGTAAAGCCCTGTTGTCCATAGAAAGCAATGGGGCAAAGCAAAAGGCAGTCTGTGATTGTCTTTTCTGCCATTCTCTTGGCTTTTCCCACCTCTGGCTGGGGTGAGAGGGAGGGGGAGGGAGGCCCCTGATCCAATCACAGCTTTGCATATTTCTGCCTCTGTCTGGGGAGAGGGGGAGGGATTTTCCTGCTTCTGTCTGGGGAGGGGGGGGAGGAGGCCCCTGATCCAATCACAACCATGCATTTTCCAAATGGCTCAGGGTGTCACTTGTATATGAGAGAAGTGACAGCTTATAGCACATGCTGGGAAAGTGAAACCAATGCTTGAGGCTAGATCATCTAGATGACAGTAGGTGGCTGGGTGCCAGGGATATTGCATCAGCCAGCACAGTCAGCATGACACAGCAAGTTGCTGATTGGCTGCTCAATGTATAAATGTACAGAAACACTTTGGTGTGTGTGGGTTAATGAAGTTGGAGAGCAGCGGAGCATATTGTCGGAGTGGAGAGTGATTGGTGTGTAAATAAATGTATATAGTGGTTTTACAACTACTGTGTGCAACCTTCATTCTTGCGTCACTAAGGATCACCCTCTTGGGCTCTAAGCGCATCGACACAGGGCTGTTGTGTGCTCCAGCAAGAAAGTTGCTGCTGTGTTGCCAACTTACCATAGAGAGACTGTGAGTGAGCTTTTGTGCCCTTTGCTATGCTCTGCTCTCTGTGGCCTGGCCTTAGCTGCTGATGTTTTTGACTAGACTGGGGGATCTTTATCTGGTAAAATGACTCCTTTTTTGGGGGGCAGGCGGTTTCTGTTCAGATTAGAAGCAGGTTTATTTTTAATGTTTTGAAAACCTTGATTCTTCATCCTGCTCTGGGTGGTTGGTTTTCTGTTGAGGACTGGGTTGCTGGGGAGGTGGGGGGGCAGGTGGCTCTGGTATGACCTGGCTTAAAGTGTTTAATATAATCTGTTATTTTTATAATATTTTCTGGGAATCTTAAAAATGTTTTGAAATTGCCTGTTAATTTTGTTGTTGTTGTTTGGAGTTGCCTGTTAAAATTATGCCAGGCTTTGGTTGCCCTGGTTGTATGGGGTTTGATTTCTTCCTCTGTTTTCTCTTGCCCAGGCTGTGGTGGCTTACTGACCTGTTGAACTGCTGGTGGTGTTTTTCTGTTTTTTTTCTGGTTGTATTGGGGTATATGTGTGTGGTTTGGACTGCTTTTGGTTTCTGGGTGCTTGGCCTTTGCTTGGCTGTTCCTCTCTGGAGCCTGAGACATGTTTGGCCAGGCCTGGTGGTGACTTGACCTGTTGAACTGCTGGTTGTGTTTTACTGTTTTTCTGGTTGTGTTGGGGGATGTGTGTGCTTTTGTAAAGCCTTTAGGGGTGCCCATAGTAATGTCCAAACTTTTTGGGCCTTGGGAGAGAATCACCTGCAGCTGCCCTGCCATTTTGGAGGCTCTCCCCCAAACCCCCTCCCCTCCAGGTGGCTTCCATTATGCCCCATGTTGTGCCATTTACTTCAATAGGGTATATGCCATAGGGTATAATGGTGGGATAGGGGTACCCTCTTCGGGTGCCCCTGGAATGGGACCCCCTGGTCCAATCTTTTTGGGACTTTGGGGTTCCTTGTGGGAGAGTCCTCTGAAGCTCCTCTGGAATTTTGGAGGCTCTCCCCCAAACCCCCTCCTCTCCAGGCAGCTTCCAATATACCCTATGTTGCCATTGACTTCAATGGCCCATAGGCTATAATGGAGCTGAATATATCCGGATATCTCAGTATATTAGCATATATTTGGATACTACTATTCGGAAATATCTGGAATACTAAAAAAATTATTACTGAATATTTCCAGATCTGGATATTACCGATTTTTTTTATTGACAGCCCTACTCACTGAGTAGTGAATGGCAGGGTATAAATCCAATCTCTTCTCCTCCCTCTCTATCTATTGTTATTTATTAATTGATTTCTAGCCTGCCCATCCCTCCACAGAAGGCTCAGGGAGAGTTTCAACAAACAGTAAAAAACCAAAATAAATAGTTAAAAGTTGTTAAAGACATATAATATCAGACAGCTACATCATTATATGGCAATCCTTTAGTACAGATTGACAGTCTCTCCCAGAAAACAAGTATGTGCTCACAAATAACAAATGTTTAAAAGTGGGTAGCCAAGAAAAACAGACCAGAATAGTATAAAGTAGAGAAGGGAAGAGTAGGGCAGGAGAAGCCAATGCATATGGAATTCCACCATCTCAGTCATAGGCCTGGCGGAACATCTCCATTTGACAAGCCCTGTGGAACTGTATTGGGAGAGTATTCCACCAGGCTGGCTCCAAGGCTGAAAAGCCCTAGCTTTAGCTGAGGATAAGTGGATGTCTTTCAGGCCAGGGATCACCAGGAGATGTTGGTCCATACAACGCAGAGTTCTCGGGGGGACATACTGGGAGAGACAGCTCTGCAGATATGCTGGTCACAGTTTGCAAAGGGCTTTGAAGGTTAATACCAGAACCTTGAACTTGATCTGGTATTTAACTAGAAGCCTGTGCAGCTGGTGAAGCACAAGTTGTATATGTGTCCTTGCTAGTGTCCCAGTAAGAACCCACACCACTGCATTCAGGATCAGTTGTAGTTTCCAGGTCAGTCACAAGGGTAGCCCTGTGTAAAGCAAGTTACAGTAATCTAGCATGGATCACTGTAGCTAGGTCTTGGGGAGAAAGGTAAGGAGCCAGTTGCTTGACCTGCTGTAGGTGGGAAAATGCTGATATAGCAACACACATGAAATGGGCCTCCATTGAAAGTGAGGTATCCAGCATCATACCCTTACTGTAGACATTGGTGCCAAGTAATGCTCCATTGAGGGTTGGGAGGTGGATCCCTGACCCCATTGTCCTGCAGCCCAAGTACAGGACCATCTTTGATGGATTTAACTTCAGTCAACTGCTTTAACCAATCAGTCACAGCCCCCAAATCTTTGGCTAGATTATCTGGGATGGTATCTGGCTGGCCACTTCTCCACAGATATATCTGGGTGTCATTGATGTATTGATGACAGCCCAGACCACAACTCCTGACCAACTAGGCAAGGAGGCATATAGAGATGTTAAATAACAAAGGAGAGAGGATTGCCCTTTTTTGGTGGGGGGGGGGGTCACTGGATAACACGGTGAGAGCTCTCCAAGCACCACCCTCTGTCCCCATCCATGAAGAAATGAGACTAGCCACTGTAAGGCTGTCCCACTGCTTTATTTGCATAGTTCCACTTCTGCAAGCAAAAGGGGGGCAGTTTCTTACAATTCCCAATTTTGCTGCATCCTGCCACCTGTTACTAAGATACCAATGATCCTTAGGAGTGACTTTTTAGGAAGCTCAGAGGACTCTGCCAGAAAGCAGACAGAAGCAGCAACAAATCCTATTGTGAAAGAACTCCATTCTGGATCCAAGCCACTACCTTAAACAACTATGAGCCAGGAAGCTGGGGACTGCAGGATGAGCCTTCAGGAAAGTACCTGAACCAACCATAATTTCAAAGACTTTTCTTTCTTACTAAAGTTATTATTTCTCATTCATTATTGGTTTATGTTGAAACCTATAATTATGACACATACAGCATTCAGCATCAAGTGGTTATTTTTAAAAGTCAGTGAGAATAAAGGGCAAGATGGTAAAACATGCCTTTCCTATATTTAAGTGTTATTTCAAAGGCTTAATCATCAGAAAGAGCAGGAGCCATACAGAATACTAGTGCTCTAGTGCCAACATGTCCTACATTCCAAAGTTATTCTGCAGTCTGGTTCCATACATATTAACTCTTTCACATATATACACACAGAACAATGTACCCTGGCCTATGAAGGAAGTAAAACACAAGCCAGTGGGACAATTACCATTAGCAATGCACTGATATAGCCATTTTTAATTCTTTTTTATTCCATATGTTGTCATGGTCTTAGTTTAAGTTTCCTTTGCTGCCACAGATTAATCTCCCCCCTTATAAAGCATTTTATGGCATTTTATGCCACATTACATCATGACTACATTATATATACATGCTATTTTTACACCTTTTGTACACAGATTACATGCACGAATGACACACAATATTGAAAAATATGTACATTTTAATTGAAAAAACTGCACAATAAAACATAACATGTTGCAAAAGTAAAGACTATTTAGTTAATTTCTCACAAGGGAGAAGTGAGATTGGAATGAGAATATTAAATTAAACCAGCAAGCTCACAAAAGATAAAAGGTAAAGGCAGTCCCCTGTGCAAGTATTGAGTTGTTACTGACCCATGAGGTGACATCACATCACAACATTTTCTTGGCCAACTTTTTGTTATGGGGTGGTTTGCCATGCCTCCCCCAGTCATCTACACTTTACCCCCAGCAAGCTGGGTACTCTTTTTACCGGCCTCGGAAGGATGGAAGGCTGAGTCAACCTTGAGCTGGCTACCTGACCCAACTTCCACCGGGACTGGACTCAGGTCATGAGTAGAGCTTGGAGTGCAGAACTGCAGCTTACTATTCTGTGCCATCAGGCTCCTTTGCAAAAGATACTCCATCCTTAATCACTAACTTTTTGTGTGAACTATATATATTCATCTTGCACTGAATAATAGACTAGGTAGGCAAGTAATCAAAGGTGCATAGATTCTAGAAAGGATTTAAAAAAAACACTGTGGGAATTAAATCAAATTTGGAGCTATGAGTCCTTTTTATGCATTGCTCTGATGGATTAGACCAAATTCCATCTAGTCTAGAATTTTGGTTGGATGCTCTCAAGTAAAATATGACAGTGATAGCCTTCTACTGTTAATTTGTACCTAGTGCCATGTTTGAAAATACACTGCTTCTGTTGCCCCATTAGACTGTCACTTCTAAAGGGTTTTGATAGATCTACAATATAACCCTATGTGAAGTTATACTCTTCTAATCCCATTGGTGTTATTGGATTTATAGAATTTCTAGCCTACTTGAATTTGCCTGATCCCTTTATAAAGGATCAAGTAGCAATCATCACTACATCTTGCTGCAGTGAATCTGAAAATTTATAATCCTAATAAATCTAGTAATATTTAAGGTACCATAAGACTTTTTGCTGATTTGCTGTAACAAAACCATGACTATCCCTTTAGAATTTGTGTTTACCAAAGGCACTAAGATATTGTATGAGCTCTAAATTTCCAGAAGAACATTCCAATCCCAACCTTGTCTTGTGTCTGCGCACAGAGGTTGTAACCTGGTATGTTCTTTGGCAGAGGATGCAGGGCAATCATTAGGAGATGCTATCAAGAACCACAGCTGTTATTATCTTGTTAAAACACACAGCTGCTGCTATGTCAAAATACAGACATCCAGGTCAAGGGGATTTGTGCCATGCCTTTTCAGATTTGCCAAAAGGAGGGGAGAAAAATAACTTTGGAAAACTATAAAATAATATCCTCATGGGTTCTTGTGGTCTAGTGGAATTCCTGGTCACAGGTCTACAAATACAGAGTCAAATTATGGAAAAATATATATACAAAGTCTATTTACAAAAAGGGGAAGAGGAACATTAAAAGGAAGTTAAAAACCAAACAAAAATATTACAGTATGCACAAAAGAACACAGAAATAAAAGCCTATGGCAATCAGCCAACTTGCATCCACACTTCACTGTGCAGCATGCCTTGTCTACTTGCCTAAACCTACTTACATGACGCTCTCACAGTCAGGCATACAACACAGGCAGATGTCTTGATGTCGCGGCATCTTATCTTCAGAGTAACCTGTGTCCTTCATGAATTGATCATGATTCTTCCTTCACATGCTTTGGTATGGCTCCTAGGCAGAATATATCCTGACTGGCTGATTGTCTAGCCAATCCTGACCATGATCTAATTAAGAGCTGTCATCTAGCTTTGGATTTTAATGGCAAACTGTCAGAGCTAGATCTAAAAGGATCTACCTGTCACATAGATCTGACTATCTCTCTCTTGGCTTGACTTCGCGAACGAAGATTTAAGAAAGGTGCAGTAGTCCACGTCTGCTGCAGGCTCGCTGGTGGCTGACAAGACCAATGAGGAACAGGCAGGTCCGGCCACAGTGGCTGCAGGGAAAAGTCTGATTTGGGGTTGGTACTGTAGCAGTACGATTCTTCCTCAAGACCAGCTATGCGTGCGTTCTCAAAGGAAGAGACAGCCTGGTGGATGGTGTGCCTCCATGCTTTGCGATCTGAGGCTAGGTCAGACCACTGGTAATGGTTAATTCAACAGGTACCAAGGGATTTCTTCAAGGAGTCCTTGTACCTCTTCTTTGGTGCCCCTCTATTTCGATGGCCGGTGGAAAGTTCGCCATACAGGGCAATCTTGGGAAGGCGGTGGTTTTCCATCCTGGAGATATGCCCTGCCCAGCGCAGCTGCGTCTTCAACAGCAATGCCTCGATGCTTGTAACCTCCGCCCGCTTGAGGACTTCAGTGTTGGTCACAAAGTCACTCCAGTGGATGTTGAGGATGGTGCGAAGGCAGCGCTGATGAAAGCACTCAAGGAGTCGCAGGTGATGATGGTATAAAACCCACGATTCGGAGCCGTAGATGAGGGTTGTCATCACAACCACTTTGTAACCATTGATCTTTGTGCCTTTTTTCAGATGCTTGTTGCTCCACACTCTTTTGTGCAGTCGGCCAAATGCACGGTTTGCCTTTGCCAGTCTATTGTCAATCTCCTTGTCGATCTTGGCGTCTGAGGAGATGATGCACCCCAGGTAGCTGAACTGCTGGACTGTCTTCAAAACTGATTCACCCACAGTGATGCAAGGAGGGTGATAATCTTCCTGGGGTGCAGGCTGGTGGAGAATTTCTGTCTTCTTCAGACTAACTTCTGGGCCGAATAGCTTGGCAGCCTCTGCAAAGCAGGACGTCATATGGTGCAGAGCTGATACCGAGTGGGAGACAAGTGCAGCATCATCAGCAAACAGTAACTCTCAGATAAGTTTTTCCATTGTCTTGGAGTGGGCCTTTAGTTGCCTCAGGTTGAACAGGCTGCCATCAGTGCAATAGCGGATGTAGATACCATCGTCATCATCTAAATCTACTGCGGCTCTTTGAAGCATCATGCTAAAGAAGATCGTAAAGAGAGTTGGCGTGAGAACACAGCCTTGCTTTACACCTGTGCCTATTGGGAAGGGCTCCGAGAGATCGTTGCAGTGTCTAACTTGGTCTCGCTGGTCTTCATGTAGCTGGATGACCATACTGAGGAACCTTGGGGGACATCCTAGACATTCCAAGATTTGCTACAGGCTGTTCCTGCTAACGGTATCAAAAGCTTTGGTAAGGTCGACAAAAGTCACATATAGACAATTGTTCTGTTCCCTGCATTTCTCTTGGAGCTACCTGAGAACAAATACCATGTCGGTGGTGCTCCTGTTAGCTCTGAAGCCACACTGGCTCTCTGGGAGAATTTCCTCTACAATGGTGGGCACCAGTCTGTTCAGGATCTGACTATACAGGTGTGACAAATCACCTTAAGGACTAACTAGGTAATTGCTTGTTAATATAGGCTATTTACTAATACAAATACTGACATTACTTTTGTACAATGACATCCAATAACACAAACATTTATACCCATAGTAAATAACAGGTCAGTTTCTTGACAGATGCTTCTACACACAGTATATAATTCACTTAGAAGAGCATCAGTGTGGTATGTTGGTTAGAATGTCAGACTTGGGATCTGGGAAAGCCAGGTTCAAATTCTCACTCCACCATGAAAGCTTGTTGGGTGACTTTTGGATCAGTTACAATCTCTCAGCCAACCCTACATCACAAAATTGTTGTGTGAATAAAATGGAGGAAAGGATAATGATGCAAGTCTCTTTGAGGCCTCCTTGGGGAGATAAACAGAATAAAAACTAAGTGAACAGTCATAATAATTAATTAAAATATTAGTAATGATATGCTATGTGTTTTGTCATTTTGATAAATCTGTTGAAACTCAGATTTCTGCCTTATTTCAAATCAATCCAATTTTTATTAAAGTGCTTTTGGAGGTTTTATTAAATTTTCATAGCAAATACAAATCCTTAAATGTATGCTTAGAGTGTTTGCTGAAATAAAACAAGTGCCATGTATTTTAAGTCATTCAGCTAACATTATGATCTAGTAAACTGTAGTTTGAAATTTGGAACATGCTATTAAAAGCACCACTATTGTTGCTACTGTGACTGGCACAATAAAAATGCTACAGCTAAAGAAATTTGAAAAGAAAAAGTGAGGGGAAAGGTGATAAGCGAAAGCAGTACTAGATCCTCTCGGAAACCTGGACCATTAAACTATCTTCAGGAACTTTTTCAAAATGAAAAAGAGACATAAGAACATGAGAGGCCATGTTGGATCAGGCCAATGGCACATCCAGTCCAAGACTCTGTGTCACACAGTGGCCAAAAAACCCAAGTGCCATCAGGAGGTCCACCAGTGGGGCCAGCACACTAGAAGCCCTCCCACTGTGCCCCGCCCCCCAGGCACCAAGAATACAGAGCATCACTGCCCCAGACAGAGAGTTCTGACAATATGCTGCGGCTAATAACCACTGATGGACCTCTGCTCCATATGCTTATCCAATCACCTCTTGAAGCTGTTTATGTTTGTAGTTGCCACCTCCTGTGGCAGTGAATTCCATGTGTTAATCACCCTTTGGGTGAAGAAGTACTTCCTTTTAGCAGTTCTAATCTCTAAAATTGTGCTGTCTTTCCATGGCAGACTAGGAGATGGTATATCAAAGATCAAGACTCTGTTCTGAGAACAAGTGTTAAATAGAAGGGGTTCAGAGAGCACTAACTTCCCTAAACTCTATGATGGAACACAAACAAATATGGGAAGTGCAATCCAAGATCAACTAGGTAAAATAATTCTGCTTATTGCACCATGAAAAAACTTTGTCACACTTAGAGCCTGGAGATTGCTGAAAGATGTCAGGGAAGATTTGTCTGGGGGTTGGACAGTTACCATCACCCTCTTCATTTTATGGAAGCTGCCTTTCAATGGAGAGAACAACCTTCTGCCTGTTGGCTTCAGAATGTAGCTGCTTGTCATGTTAGACAACATGGAGCCCTCATCAAAGTTCAGCTGTACAGCCAGGACCAGTGCCCTAAGGACCCCATGCAGAAATACTTAGATCTCTAGCCGTGACAAGCCTTGGCTAACAAGCCTCTGGACATTTGAGATGTTTGGTCATCAGCCTTCTATGCCAGCAGAATACTAAAGCAGAAACTTGCAAGGACCTCTGATAGCATCAAAACAGCAAGTAAAACTTTGCAGGTGAGACATTCTCCCTGCTTCTCTTTGCATCCTTTCATGAAATACAAAGACTATATGTAATGGATCTTTTCCTTGAGAGTTCTGACACACTGAGAGCTGCTGCTTGTTTGAGCCTAGCAGTGAGGTGAGAAATAAATACAAACATCCCATTCATTTTGGAAACTCCGTAGAAATCTTGTGTGCATGTAGAAGTGCAGTAGGGATAAGAATTACTGGAGCCATGCTGAACCTCTTAATTGCAGCAGTCTGGTTTGTGGTTCAAGACTCATGGTTGAGATGTACATGCCAGTTAAGATATTTCCACTTGAGAGAAGAAATATAGGAGAAAGGAATATGAATACTTCAGATCAAATGGCACATTCTGTCCATCAAGTGGTGGTCATTTGTTTATTTAGGATATTTTTATGTGACCTCTTCAGATTCCTCCTCAGGCTGGTTTACAGTTAAAACTACTTAACTATATAAAAACAAGCTACATGATTCTAAAAAGATTTCAGTTAAAGAATGGATTAAGAAATTACAAAAATGCCTAAATTGAGGGAAAGTGTTCATTTAAAGAATGGAAGCCCAATTAAACCAGTGTTTGGAAGCGTTTTGTAAAGTATTGGAAATTAATCTTTAACATATAGATTGATCATTATAATCAGAAAAGTTTAAAGTGAAATGATGTTTAAACTATGTGATGATATATGGATTTTTTGGGTGAAAGTGTCACGGCTGGGGCCGGGTCAGGCAAAGTCCAGAGGCAGTCCGAGGTCTGTAGCCAGTAAGCAGGAGGGTCCGAGGCGCCAAATCCGAATCACTGTAGAAGTATCGCAGGTCTGAGGTCCAGAAGCCGAGGTCAGGGAGTCCAGAAGTCCAAAGCCAAAGTCAGGGAGTCAGGAACCAAAGTCAAGCCGGAGTGGATGCTAGAATGTCAGGGAGATGACTAGTTGCTTCCACAAAGCTTCCTCCCAAAGCCCACAGCTATATAGCCCTCTGCTGGCTGTTGCCCGTTTGCGCTAATTGCTGGCTCAGGGAGGCAGCCAGGATCCTGTTACCACTCAAGCATCCTTGCTCTTAGAAGGGCCAGAATCCTCTCAGAACTCAGGGCTCAGGGAGCGTCTTGCTTGTGAGCGTGCCGCCCTCCTCCGATCCCTGAGGTCCTGCCGGAGGCGGTCACGCACACGAGCCACCCGAGAGGGCGAGGCAGGGGGGCTGGGATCTTCTCCAGCAGGAGGCAGGGGCACTGGTGCAGGTGGCAGGGGCACAGTTTCCTCATCAGACTCAACTTCCTCTGAAGGGTCCCCAGCACCCATGACACTATCCCCCCCCCAGGGCCCCCCTCCGTCGAGGGACCTGGAAGGTCGGGGTGGTCGTTGTGGAACTGGTGCACCAAGTCCGGGGCATGAAGATTGTCCTCGGGCTCCCAAGACCGGTCTTCTGGGCCGTATCCCTCCCAGTCCACCAGGTACTGGAGGCCTCCACGATGGTACCGGGAGTCCAGGATCTGGCGCACCTCATATTCTTCCTCGTCATCCACCAACACTGGTGGCGGCGGTGGGGAAGGAGTCCGAGCTGGGTCAGGGGGTGCAGCCGGAACAAGGAGGGAGCGATGAAACACGGGGTGAATGCGGAGGTGGGGTGGCAACTGGAGCCTGAAGGCGACGGGGTTTATTTGTTCAACGACGGGGTAGGGTCCAATGAACCGTGCATCCAGCTTGTGAGACCGACCAGGCCGGCGCAGGTAGCGAGTTGAGAGCCACACCTGATCCCCCGGCTGCACTGGAGGGCCTTCTTGCCTCTTTCGGTCCGCAGCCCGTTTATATGCCTCCTTGGCTTGCTGTAGCTGCTCTCGGAGCAAGTCTTGGCTAGCACGGAGTTCTTGCAGGTAGGCATCGACGGCGGGGACATTCGTGGGTGGTAGGATCGCTGGGAAGAACCAAGGGTGGTACCCGTAGGTTGCAGCAAACGGGGTCATTTGGGTGGATGAATGGACCGCGTTGTTGTATGCAAACTCCGCTAGGGGCAATAGAGTGGTCCAGTCATCCTGCTGGTAACAGGTGTAACAGCGGAGATATTGCTCTAGCGTGGCATTGGTGCGCTCTGTCTGGCCATCTGTCTGTGGGTGGTAGGCCGAGGACAGGTGCACTCGAGTACCCAGGCTGGAATGGAGGGCTTGCCAGAACCGAGAGGAGAACTGAGGGCCCCGATCGGAGATCAGATGGGCTGGGAGTCCATGCAGACGAAAGATGTGTTGCAGGTAAAGCTGGGCCGTCTCCTGAGCTGTGGGGAGTTTCGGGCACGGAACAAAGTGGGCCATCTTGGTAAATAGGTCGACGACCACCCAGATACAAGTCTGACCCTTGGAGCGTGGAAGTTCCGTGATGAAGTCCATCGAGATGGTATCCCAGGGTCCTGAAGATGTGGGCAAGGGCTGCAGCAACCCTGAGGGTTTGGCTGGGATGTCTTTGGCCCGTCGGCAGACGTCACAGGAGCTGACATAGCGGGCAACATCAGCGCGAACTCGTGGCCACCAGAATTCCCTTGTCAGCAAGTGGGTGGTCTTATGCTGTCCAAAGTGCCCGGCGGGTAACGAGTCGTGGGTCAGGCGTAGCACTTCTGCCCGCAAGGGCCCGGGCGGCACATAGAGGCGTTCGCGGTGTAGCAAGAGGCCGCCTCGAGTCGTGAACTCCCCTGTTGGGTCATCTTGGAGAGCCTGGAGGTGTTGCTGGACCCAGGGATCATTGGCCTGGCTAGCCCGAATGTCCTCCACGAGTGCTGGTGAAGTGGAGGTGGCTGCAAATACTGAGGGCGGCAGGATTGGAGCAGCGGGCGCGGTCTCAGTTGAGGCAGGGGCGTATTCCGGTTTCCGGGAGAGCGCGTCTGCTTTCCGGTTCTGGGTATGGGGGATGTAGGAGATCCGGAAGTCGAAGCGAGAGAAGAATAGGGACCACCGGATCTGGCGCTGGTTGAGACGGCGGGTGGTCTGGAGGTGTTCCAAGTTCCAGTGATCGGTGAGCACTTGAATAGGGTGGCGAGCCCCTTCGAGGTAATGTCGCCAAACCTCAAACGCCGCCTTGATCGCGAGCAACTCCCTCTCCCAGATGGTATAGTTCCTCTCTGCAGCAGTGAGCTGCCGCGAGTAATAGGCGCAGGGCTGTAGTGGCTGGGACGGCTCCTCGCGCTGGGACAGCACTGCTCCCAGGGCCACGTTGGAGGCATCAGCTTCCACCGTAAAGGGAAGCTGGGGGTCGGGGTATCTCAGGAGTGGCCCGGTGGCAAAGCGAGTCTTCAGGGTGGAGAAGGCATTATCGGCCTCTGGGGACCAGTGGAAGGGTTCTTTGGGGCGGAGTAGTTGAGTCAGGGGTGTGGTCAGGGATGCGTAGGCCGGGATGAATTGCCGATAGTAGTTGGCAAAACCGAGGAACCGCTGCAGGTCTTTGCGATTCTGAGGAGCCTGCCAGGTCAGGACCGCTTCTACTTTTTTCGGGTCCATGAGGATCCCCTGCGGTGACACGATGTGCCCAAGGAACTCGACGGAGCGCAGGTCGAAGTCGCACTTCTCCAGCTTGGCGTAGAGACCATGGGCTCGTAGGCGCTGCAGGACCTGGCGGACGTGCTCGGCGTGCTGGGCAGGATTGCGGGAGTAAATTAGGATGTCATCCAGGTATATGATCGCGAAGCGGTCGAGCAGGTCCCGGAATATGTCATTCATGAACCTCTGGGAGACAGCGGGGGCATTGGTCAGTCCGAAGGGCATTACCAGGTGCTCGTACTGCCCGTATCGGGTCCCAAACGCGGTCTTCCATTCGTCTCCGGGCCGTATGCGCACCAAATTGTACGCTCCACGGAGGTCCAGCTTGGTGTAGATTTGGGCCCCCTTTAGGCGATCCAAGAGTTCAGGGATCAGTGGTAGAGGGTACCGGTCGCGGATGGTGATCTTGTTCAGGGCCCGGTAGTCATTGCACAGCCGGAGCTCTCCACTTTTCTTCTTCACGAAGAGCACTGGAGCAGATAGGGGAGAGGTTGAGGGTCGGATGAATCCGCGTTTCAGGTTCTTGTCCAGGAAGTCTCGCAGAGCTGCCAACTCTGGCTCCGACATTGGGTACAGACGCCCCACCGGGAGTGGTGCCCCAGGTACCAAATCAATGGCACAGTCGTAGGGCCGGTGAGGGGGAAGCTGATCAGCTCCTGTCTCTTCGAAGACATCAGCAAAGTCCACATACTTCTGAGGGAGCTGAGGACCACCACTCGGGATGCCAGCTGCTAGAGTGGTGGGAGGAGTCAGATGGGGGCATGGGTCTCGGAAGCGTAGTTCCTGCTGGGCCCAGTCCACGATGGGGTTGTGCAGCTTCAGCCAGGAAAGGCCTAGAATCAGCGGGAAGCGAGGCATGCGGGCGACATCAAACCGCAGCTGTTCTTGGTGCTGCTGGACGTGGAAGGTGATGGGACAGGTCTCCTGGGTGACGGGGCCAGAACGGAGGAGGCGCCCGTCAATAGCCTCCACCAGCGACGGAATCCCTTTTGTCTGCACAGGGATCTGGTGCTGCTTCACAAAGGCGGCATCTATAAAACAGTGGGCCACTCCCGAGTCCAGCATGGCATACACGAACAGCCAGCGTTCGTCAGGCAGACGGAGTTTGACTGGTAGCAGGAATGGCCCTGGGGTATCAGCCCGCTGTTCGGAGGACCCAGCTAGTCGCCCCAGGCTGGGGGGTCCACTTACGCCTGGGGCTGCCCTTTTGGCGGCGGTGGCAGCGAAGGTCCAGGTATCCGATGCTTAGCAGGGCAGCCAGAGGCATAGTGGCCTGCCGTGCCGCAGTAGAGGCACAGATTCTGCGTGCGGCGTCTGGTCTTTTCCTCTGGGGTCAGGCGGGGTCGAGCAGCTCCAAGCTGCATAGGCTCATCCTTGGTGCTGGTACTAGCTGGGGACGGGCGAGGAGCCAGGTAGCACGGCGCAGGGAGCTGGCGCCCTCTGGTCTTGGCTTGGCGGCGACTTTCCAGGCGGCCATCGATGCGGAGGCAGAGGGTGATAAGTTCTTGGAGCGTGGGTGGCTGCTCCACCCTGGCCAGTTCATCCAGGACCTCCTCTGCCAACCCCTCAGTAAACTGGTCCATCTGGGCAGCCTCATTCCACGCCAAGTCCTGGGTCAGGAGCTTGAATTCAGTGGCATATTGAGCCACCGAGGAGTTGCCTTGTTTCAGTGCCCTGATCTTCCGGTTGGCTGTGGCTGCTTGGACTGGGTTTGAGAAAGCAGCAGACAGGTGGGCCTCAAACCCCTGGTAATCAGTCAGTAGGGGAGAGGACGCGACCAGTAAGGGTGTGGCCCATTTGGCCGCCTGCCCCTTTAACAGACTGATGACGAAACACACCTTGGTTTTGTCATTGAGGAAGTCCCGTGCTCTCAGTTCAAAGTACAGCCGACACTGTGCTAGGAAGGCAGGAAATTCTTCCACGGCACCCCCAAATCTGTCAGGTGGGGGAACTGGGCACTTGGCTGGAGCACTGGCCGCAGGTTGTTGCTGCAAGTGCACTACTGCCTGTGTTAGCTGCTGTACCTGGGCTTGGAGCGCAGCCAGTAGTTCTGTGGTTTCACTTGCTTCAGCATCCATCCTGTGGAGTGGGTGTTTGTCGGTGGAAGCAATCTGTCACGGCTGGGGCCGGGTCAGGCAAAGTCCAGAGGCAGTCCGAGGTCTGTAGCCAGTAAGCAGGAGGGTCCGAGGCGCCAAATCCGAATCACTGTAGAAGTATCGCAGGTCTGAGGTCCAGAAGCCGAGGTCAGGGAGTCCAGAAGTCCAAAGCCAAAGTCAGGGAGTCAGGAACCAAAGTCAAGCCGGAGTGGATGCTAGAATGTCAGGGAGATGACTAGTTGCTTCCACAAAGCTTCCTCCCAAAGCCCACAGCTATATAGCCCTCTGCTAGCTGTTGCCCGTTTGGGCTAATTGCTGGCTCAGGGAGGCAGCCAGGATCCTGTTACCACTCAAGCATCCTTGCTCTTAGAAGGGCCAGAATCCTCTCAGAACTCAGGGCTCAGGGAGCGTCTTGCTTGTGAGCGTGCCGCCCTCCTCCGATCCCTGAGGTCCTGCCGGAGGCGGTCACGCACACGAGCCACCCGAGAGGGCGAGGCAGGGGGGGCTGGGATCTTCTCCAGCAGGAGGCAGGGGCACTGGTGCAGGTGGCAGGGGCACAGTTTCCTCATCAGACTCAACTTCCTCTGAAGGGTCCCCAGCACCCATGACAGAAAGCATATATTAATAGAATTTTTTTTTTAACTCTACATGTTTCTCGGTTCTGAAGACCTTAACAAACACATGTGGGATTGGACCAATTTGTACAGACTAACAATCTAGAAAAAGTATACATCCCTGAATTTTCTGTGTGGTGGCAGTGAAAAGGTTAATGAATTTTTGACATAGATTCAGTTGATGAGTAACATAGAGATGGCATAGAATTATTCAGCAGACACCAGAAATACCAGGTTGTTTGCATCACAAATATCTTACCTTAAGGGTAGAAGATATGTTTTAACTAGATTGTCAACAGTGGAGCAGTGACTATATTAACATATGAATCATTTTAATAGAATTGTGCTCCCACAAAATGCAAATGAGAGAGAAAGGGCATGGCTGGCTAAATTAATAGAAGTAATATGTTTTGTGGAAGAATGCATGTGGTGTCTGGATCTCTGTTCTATTTATTTAGGGCTAGATTAAACAGTTTTAAAGCAGTATGACTGTCTTAGAAGCATATGCACAATGCTAATTACAGATGTTATTGTCCTTTGCTGTCATGTAGTGAGTTCTGAAAAGCCATTTCTACAAGTTTGTGGTTAGCTTTAATTTCAGTCCCAGAAAAGAGAGCTGTGAAGGTTGTCATAAGTGAATGCCTATAAAGCCACCAACTGCTACCAGTTCCTGGAGTAATTTTATCCTCTTCAACAGGGCAATAGATATAATAATATGTAGGACATATTGGAAGGGGCAAGACAATCACCTGAACCAGTGTTAGACTTCTAGTATGTATACCCATAACTTCTGTTAACTTGGGCAGGGGGGATTTTTTTCCAACTCCCTCTCTTGCTGCAAACATCACACTCCACTTCCTGAGAGTCCCCTTACTCAGGGAGTATAATGGGGTGCAGCAGGGTGGGAGAGCAGAAAAGATCCATTCCGCTCATGGTTCTGGATCCATATCTAATTATTTATTTTTAAATTAATATGCTGCTTCAGCATAATGTTGCCACAAAAGGGAAGAATGTCACTGGACATGTGCTTGAGCCAAAATGAGGAGCCAACATTGCCTGGACTTAGTTCAGCATATTTTGGCCAAAACTTTAGTAACAGAGAATGCTGAGATCTTGCTATTGTCCAGGACTTTTTTTCTGGAAAAAGAGGTGCCAGAACTCTCAAGATGGAAATGAAGGAGAAACACATGGATGCTCCTCATGAATTGTTAAACTTTTTTGAGAATTGTGTTTCCACAAAGAGGTTCCAGAACTCTGTTTCACTGTGTTCCCCCAGAAACCCCCCCCCCTATTGTCTATGAGACATGAACATAACATTTGAATTTATTCCTAATTGCCTGAAACGTGATCTATTTTTAACAGCTTCTTTATTCATGGAAAAGTTTTATGATGCTTCCTTATGAAGCTCAGAACACTTGCACGTGAACTTCCTGGGCAATCCTCTGTTCACGAACTTAACAAGTGCAGATTTGCTGTGCTTTCCCAATACGATATCATCATGTAACCTCTGTCTATTCTGTGAGCCATCTATTGACCCTTTGGTGCAAGCGATAAATATACTTGCTTACGTTTTATGCTATAAAAACAACTGGAAAGTCAAGGAATACATTTGTGTACAATTATCACATTTATTCAAAGTAAGGTGACTGCCTCTTCGATGGGGGGAGGGAAGGAAGTCACATAATTGCTCATTTGCATGGAACTCAAACTCACACTGTACTTTAAAGCTTCCCATTGATGAAGGCTGCATTTTTTTTTCAAAAGTTAGCTAGTAGGCAGACCTGACACATATACACAAATCATTATGAACTTTTGCCCCTTTGTGCTCCTCTATGACCCTTCTTCTGCATGTGGACCAGCAGAAACAGCTGCTGCCATCATTATAAATCAGCCCCAGAATGAGAAGTGAAATGCTTTGTTACTTGGCTAGAGTCTGTGGAATTAGAAAAATAGCTGAGTAGCTATAGAGTACTGGAGTCTTATGATAGGTGAAAGACCAATGGGTATGAAACCTATACTGCTGTGTTGGGTTGCTTGATAGTTAATTGTTACCTAGCATCCTAGATGTGACCATCTGTCATGGAATGGCTTTTTTTTACAATGCAGATCTCATAGTCACCATAGATCTGTTTCTCAACACATGTTAGTGCACAACTGTCCTTTTGTTGCGCTTTTGGGATGATTTTATCATTTAAAACCTCCTCAAGAATCATGGAGGGTGTTAAAAGTCGAGATAATTTGGAAGCAGCTTTACCAGTGATTAAAAATGGCAAGGATTATGCATTTATTTTGTCTTGCTTCATTTTTCAAATGAGTGCCATACCTGTAACTTTAAAGAAGTTTTGGAGCATTGTGAGTCAGCAAGAGACAAACAGCTTTCAAGAGCAGTCAATATCTGCTTTTAATCTCAAGGACAATGGAAGTGCTAGGCACAAATCATGTCAGACTAATAAGAATAGAGCTGTGCTGTTTTGTTTGTATTGCATCAGAATAAATTTGCTCTGAATCTTTCATAGAATTGCGGAGGGTGAAAATTCCTTGGTGTGGTCAGAAGCAGCATTCCCTCAAAGTTGAATTAGTGTGCACTAGCTCACAGTTTTTAGCCTCCAGCTCACACATTTTTGTCTTAGATTAGGAAAAATGACCCCAGAGCAAACTAATTTATGCAGTAGCCAAATCACTCACTCACAACTTTAATGCCTGTAGCTCACGAAGTAGAATTTTTGCTCACAAGACTCCACAGAGGGAACATTGGTAAGAAGTGACTCATTTTGTGCCTGCTATTTGCACAACACAATCATATAATAAACCACCTTGAGGAGGACTCACAGCAACATTCCAAATAAATATTGGCTACAGATCCCAAGAAGGAATTGGGATCTGCATTATTGCTAGTATGGGTATCCATGAGAGATTCAGTTCTCCTTATCTAAGTTTCTGATCCATCATTAGATATCCACCTAGCCTCAACCAGGGCAAGGGCATCGTCTGTGGAGGAGGAGGAGGAGATTGGATTTATACCTCACCCTTCACTCGGAGTCAGAGCAGCTTACAATCTCCTTTCTCTTCCGCTCCCCACAAGACACCCTGTGAGGTAGGTGGAGCTGAGAGAACTTTCAAAGAACTGTTTTGAGCTGAACAGCTCTGAGAGAGTTATGACTGACCTAAGATCACTCCAGCAGTTGCATGTGGAGGAGTGGGAAATCAAACCTGGGTCTCCCAGATAAAAGACGGTGTATTTAGCCACTACACCAAACTGGCTTCCACTTAAGATCAGGGCCCTGCAGGATTTATTACAATTCCACAGAGACTGTAAAATGGAGCTGATCTGCCAGGCCTTTGGTTGACCTCCCCTGCTCATACTGCCTTAATCAGTGGCCCCTCCATGCTATAGAGATTTGTACAGCACTCTCTGGAGAATTGGATATCCATTGATCACCTAGCTGAACCCATGCAGGAGGCACTCTGGACTCTCACAAATTGGTCTGTCATCTTATGTGAATTGGTTTTAATCTGGTTTTAAATAGTATTGTTATTATGATATTGTGTTTTGTGACATTGTTGTGGTGTTAGTGTTGTGACCACCTTAAGCCTGCTCTCAGGGGAGGGAGGAATATAAATAAAATAAAATAAATAGTAATTAGCTCCTTACAGACTGTTTGCTCACAGTCTTTTCCATACCCCCCTCCATATTGCTCACACTACTTGCAGTCAGTGAGAAATCTAGTGAGACCTCTGATGATGACCTCCTAATCTGATCAGTCACCTATGCCTTCTGTTTATTCACAAGCTCACTCAGAAACACCTTCTGAGAGCTACTTTCTTGAAGCTAAGATAAACCGGTTGAGGGTCGAGCTTAATAGGAAATTTGCCATGTTGCCTAATTGTCTTGGATTTGTCTGGGAGATGGACAAGCCGATCAGTAGCCCAGGGCGAGATTCCATTTTCATTTTTAAAGCATACATTTAGCTCTTATATGAAGTGAAATGTGGAGAAACATTGTGCCTGTCCTCACTTCCTGTTGTTCTAGCCAATAAGGGCAATCACAGCCAAGATTAATATATCTTTTCCCTGACTAGCTTTACTGTCACCTGAGAAGAAGGCATGAGAAAATTCTGGCACTGGCAGAGAAACAATGCTTGCTACCAGTTGTAAGTCAAAATGCCCTCAAAAGAGGTTGGGGCATTGACAGGTGGGCACCTTTGGCTTAAAAAGGATCTAGAATCTATGTATACAGGATTCCACTTCCAAAAATTATTGCTAAATTTACCAAGGACACTAATTAAGTAAAACAATTATGATTTTATTACAGAAAAATATAGAACACACATACAAGGTAATGGATACATACAACACACATACAGTTCTAATAAAAATAGAGAGAAATGCATAGAGGTAACATAAGGATGGACAAACAGGGTGACAATTACCAATCGTAGTCTTCAAGGAAGGCTCCAATGGCGACAAACGAGGACGATGGGGAAGAATCGGGGATGTATCTAAACAGCAGGAATGGGGTACTGCTAGATGCACACCTGTGGGGAGTTGGGACTGTGGTTATAAGGACTACTTCGAGCCCTTAGGAGGTAGGAGGTACAGGGACAGATGACAGGTGGTCAGCTGGTACATGACCTCAGAAAAAGGGGAGGCTCCACAATGACCATAAGGGCCGGACCTATGCGGTAGCCAATAGCCAGTTTATTGGGGGCACTTGATTGGATGCCCATACCTGGCCAATGAGCAGGCTTGGCCCTGGTTACCTGATTGGACTTCCAGGTAACAATGGGCCAAAGGGGGAGGCTCCAGGATGACCATTAAGGGAAAGAATGGGTGAAATTATTGGGGTGGAGGTGATTAAAAGGCTATCAAAACTTATCTAAAAGGTGACAATAGATAGCCAAATTGCTACCTAAGGTAACACCCAATCTATACAAAGAAACTTGGCTCTGGGTGAAGATGTTCTTCCTCTTCTTCATTCCTCTACTGGCACCATCCTTTGTCTTGGGTTCCATTGGACAAAGGCTTAGACAGTTTGACAGGATCCATGCCTAAGATAAGCTTGTTTGCCTTATGTATAGGTGACATCTGTTGAGTACGTGAGCCTCCCGCTTCACTGTAATGGAGTCTGGCACTGCAGGAAGATAGTTGCTGGTGATGTTAGCCTTCCTGTATGGATTCTATGGTCAAGGCTGGAATCCACTTGCCTGGACAGTTCCTGGCGGTACAACTTCTTCTGCTGCAACGGCCGAGATGGTGAGCACACGGAGCGACTGGAAACCATCTTTCCTCCTGGTTAGCACTCTTCCAGAGACACGGAGTGCTGCTGCAACTGTTAGTACTCACATAAGTCCCTTACAGTCTGGTAGACAAAACCCACGTTTTCCTGGCAGATGTGTGTGAGTTGAGTCTCCAGGCACCCTGGCAACCAAACGAGTTACTACGATGTTCTGAAATTAGGGGTCTTTTTCTCACACAGTAGACCATTCAACAATTAATGCTTTCATTTGCTCAGTTAGCATTATACAAATTAGTATACTGCAACTCGGCAAGAAATGCCAGTTGAACCGTACAGTGTTAACAGCATTTATGCTTATGTTAGGGAGCAGCCTCAACAACTATGGAAAATGAACAGTAATGGATGAACACTCCTCTGCTTGAATTGCAACTTGATTGCAAATTGCAAACAGCATCCTTGAACACTGACGAAGTTTCCTTTTTATCAAACATCCAAACTGTTGAGTAGCAAATGATTCATCTACAAACATTCTTGCACTGCTTTCCAATGGCTGTCCTGTCCTCCCACTCCACATCCTTCCACCAGGAACTGTACTTTGATCCATTAATGTCTGAAAATGGTCCATAGTAATGAACTCTGCTAACTGATGAATGGCAACAATTGCACAGGAATAAAGGCAGCACAAGAGTGCTAACCAGGAGGAAAAGAAGCTGATTTTGAAAGGTGCTTTACCAACCCATGATGACTCTGGGGACCTCAAGGCAAACAGGTAAATTGTGAGTCTGCACCTATAACAGCTTCCTGACCAGCCACAAGGGCAAAAGCACTTGGTCATTTAGTGCTTATTTTAAATTGCATTCAAATCATCAGCAAGATCATGTGAAGTGCTCAGCTCAAGAGAAATTAGGCATTACAAGCAAGCTAATTACAGTTTCTGAGTGCCTTTTCAGAAAAAACCAAATCCTCTCTAAAATGATGCATAGCCATGTCTATCCACCAGTTCCTTTGTCTGTCCAGCATGACTGTCAAATCTGAATAGAACTTAAAATAAACACAAGCACAATGAAAAAAATGGAATACACAGCCTCGGTTTTACTTGGTGGCTTTAAATTGATTCAGAAATGCTGGCAGAAAAAGATATTCTTCATACATCATGAAATGTTCCTTGTAATAGAAATGATAAAGACATATTTGCTCCCCCTAGAAACAGGTGAACATTGTGTATGCATCTTTGCTTTCATTTAAATCCTCTCAATAGTCCCTCTTACTGTGTACTTTCTTGGATGGATCTATCCATACATTTTCATTTTTGTTTTGCTACCAGGATAAAGGATATCTTGTTAAAGAGTGCTGAAATGTCTCTAGCATTAGTTTCTTAGAAGAGACCCCTGAATCTGGCTTTCCTGCCAAAAATTCCCAACCATCCTGTCTCCTGACAAGAACTCTTGTGTCAAAGAGCGAAAATCGACTCTGTAAGCATTTGTAGGGTAAATGTGAAAACTCGCCTAGAGTGCTAAGGGAAAATTTCCCAGGAGTATTTCGCAGTGTCAATCTCCACAATCGTCATGCAGTGCCCAGTGACAATGAAAATGACATAGCTGCTATATTACTTCTCTTCTGTTGATGGAACACTGACAGTATTTCTTCTGGTGACAACATTTGTTCATTCTAGCAAAGTAACAATCACCTTGTAGCATGTTGATCTATCTATAACACATTCATAACACTATCATTATCCGCAGAGTATCAGAAGGTATCTATCATATAACTTCTGCATTGCACCTTAAGATTTCTCTTTTGTACCTGCAAAGTATTTTGTTACTTCAATCATTCTCATTTTTTCTTTCTATTTCAACACTTAATGAATTGTTTTAGATGGGATGAAGGAAGATTAACCCTGGCTACTCGCTTTTCTTGGCTACATAGACTTGAGGAAAATGAGGTGTTTTGTTTGCCAAGAACTTCATGAAGGTGGGAAACGCTCACCAGAAGAATCATACCTTGCTCAGACTTCCTTGATGGCATGTGAGGCAACTTCCAGATCAGATCATCTTGAATGGATCCAAGATACCATATTTGAAATCAGACAAAATAGAAATATCAGTATACAGAGGCAGAAATGCTATTCCTTAACAGTTTTTTAAATGGCATAAACATCTTTCTAAAGGCCAACAAGAGCAAGGAAAGCACATTGTTCTTAAAAAGGCAAGCATCACTTCACCTGACCCATCAGGGCAGCCAACTTAACAATCAAATAAGGAAGGCATCCAGCACAGGTTTCCACCAAATGACCCCACAGCATGCAGTATGCAATAGCAGGCACACTTGGAATGACATACAGTTGACCATCAGTTGTCTAGCTGCCTCGCCAACGTGGGGATCCAGGGATCTGCCTTGTAGTGGCTGGCCTCTTTTCTCCAAGGTTGGGAACGAAGGGTGGTAATAGGGGAAGAATCATCCCAGAGGCACCCACTTATATGCCGTGTGCCACAAGGGGCGATTCTGTCCCCGATGTTATTTAACATCTATATGCGCCCCCTTGCCCAGATTATCAGGAGGTTTGGGCTGGGATGGCATCAATATGCAGATGACACCCAGCTCTGTCTATTGATGGCAGTCTGACTACACCTTGGACAACCTGGATTTGGCACTACAAGCTGTGGCATCTTGGTTCAGGCTGAGTCGATTGAAGTTGAATCCGACGATGACGGAGGTTCTCCATCTGAGTTGGGGTGGCCTAGGAAGGGAGATCCCTTTGCCATCTCTTGAAGGGGTGCCACTGATACTGACCCCTAAGGTCAAGAGCCTAGGAGTGCTCCTGGATTCCTTTTTGGCTATGGAGGCTCAGGTAGCAGCCACTACCAAATCTGCCTTTTTTCATCTTTGGCAGATACAGCAGCTGGCCCCTTTTCTGGAGTATGATGACTTAGCAATGGTGATCCATGCTACAGTCACCTTGAGAATAAACCACTGTAATGCTCTCTACATGGGGCTGCCCTTAACCCTAACTCAGAAATTACAGCTAGTGCAGAACACCCTCAGCACGGTTGTTAATGGGACTTCCTCGATGGGAGCACATTCAACTAGTGCTAAAAGAGCTGCACTGGCTGCCTATGGTGTTCCAAGTCTGTTTCAAGGTGCTGGTATTGACCTTTAAAGCCCTATATGGTCGAGGGCCTGCCTATCTATGGGACCGCCTCTCTCCATATGTTCCCCAGAGAGCACTGCATTCAGGGACACAAAACCTGTTATCTATCCCCGGACCAAGGGAAGCCAGACTGTGCTCTACACGGGCTAGGGCCTTCACAGTGGCAGCACCAACAATGTGGACTGCCCTCCCAGGGGCCATAAGGGCCCTGCGGTATCTCTCCCAATTCCACAGGGCCTATAAAACTGAATTATTTTGACAGGCCTTTAATACCTAAATGGGAAAGGGCTGCCACCCTACACTGCTGAGCAACATCACTCATGAGGAATTAGGATCACCATAGGATCACTGTCAGAAGAAAGAAAAATATGATCCTGCCTATAGTGAAGTTTTGAGCAGCACCATGAAATGTATTTTAATTGTATTTAATTGTTTTTAAATTGTAACTTTAAATTGTTTTTTAAATTGACTATTAGTATCCCTGAGTCTGCTTGCATTTAGCCCAAGTGAACGGGCAGTCAGGAAATAATATTTTTAGTAAGAATATAAATCTGACAAGCTACATTTTGAACCCAAAGAATTTTCCAGACTGTCTTGAGACAATCTCACATAACACATAAGAAGAAGAAGAAGATGAAGAAGATATTGGATTTATATCCCGCCCTCCACTCCGAAGAGTCTCAGAGCGGCTCACAATCTCCTTTACCTCCCCCCCCCCACAACAGACACCCTGTGAGGTGGGTGGGGCTGGAGAGGGCTCTCACAGCAGCTGCCCTTTCAAGGACAACCTCTGCCAGAGCTATGGCTGACCCAAGGCCATGCTAGCAGGTGCAAGTGGAGGAGTGGGGAATCAAACCCGGTTCTCCCAGATAAGAGTCCGCACACTTAACCACTACACCAAACTGGCTCTCCTAAGTTCAGTTAAGTTCAGCGTACCACCCCCAGACGGACAGACAGACGGAGAGAGTGAACGGGGTGCTGGAACAGTATTTACGGTGCTTTGTGAGTCAACGCCAGTCTGACTGGGTGGACCTCCTCCCGTTTGCAGAATATGCCTACAACAACAGTGCCCACAGTTCCACCAAAGCTGGCCTTCCATCCAGGAGAACTTAAAAGCAGCAAAGGAGGCTTACAAGAAACAATATGACAAGTCTCATGTGCCAGTCTGGGAACTAAAAGCTGGGGACTCAGTTTACCTGTCAACGAAGAATCTACCTCTCTCCCAACCATCCAGAAAGTTGGCTTTTAAGTTCATAGGTCCTTTTAAGATCAAGCGAGTGATTAACCCAGTAACTGTGGAATTAGATTTGCCTCCGGCCCTTGGTAAAGTCCACCCTGTGTTTCATTGCAGCCTGCTACGTCGGAGCCCGACCTCGACCAATTGGCATCAATCAGAATCAACACCCATCTCGGGCAAAAGGGAGTGTCGAATCCTCCCGAGTTCCAAAGCACAAAGCCATGATCGAGAGCAACCTCGAGCCCGCACCGTAGGGGGGGCTTAGGGGGGGGCAGTATGTCAAGTCTGCTGTATTTTTATTAATATGTTTTCTAACTCTGGTTCAGAAGCAAGGGATTCTGGTCCTATATTGAACACCGAGTGCTGCTAGTTAACTCTCCTTCCCCCCCCCTCCTCTTATCTATGCCTTTGTTGTGTAGTCTGCTTTGAAATGCTGATATGGGAACAAGATTGTGGAGCCTTCTCAAGCCGGGTGTCTGTGGGAGTGCGAAGCGCCAAGGCCTTGGCATGGGAACGAGGGAGTAACATCCTAGTGTGAAAATATACTGCCTAGAGTACCCCAGAATTAAAACATCTACAATATTTAGTGCTGCTATATTTTCTGCTTTAGTAAGAGCCCTAAAAACCCTCTTAAAAATTGGGTTTTGAGTCTTAGAAACTTGTTCTCTTATGTTCTGCTAAAATTTCAATTCCCCATCCCCCCACCCCAGCAAACTAAGGGTACAAAAACAAAATGCCACATTCTTTATCAGACTCTATTTTCTGTATAGGAACAAGTCCCATCTCACATTTATGACTTGTTCATGTGTGAATGGAACATGTGTCTAAGAGGATTTTTGATAAGATAAGCACTATGATAATATCTCTCCTTTTGAAAGTATCTGCCTTTCTAAGAAAATTGTCCAACTTATTTCCAAATTAAAAGTATACTGTATCCAGGCAGGATTTCAGGGAAATTCAGTAGATATTATACAAAACACCAAGGTTTAAAGTGGACCCAGCATGAACGCTTAGGTGACACATAATGCAGAGCTGTTGCTTAATCAGTGAACTTCCATGGCAGAGTGGGGATTTGAACATCTGGAGACTAACTGGCTTATTGTGACATGTGTTTCCATAAGCAACAGTGCACTATTTCAGATGCATGAAGTAAACTGAGAATATTCACCTGGCTGAGATAAACAGCATAGGCTAGGCCTAGTTAATGAGGTAAGAATGAGAGATAATGAAAAAGAGAAAAACATGCTCTGAAGTGGCAACTCAGTGCTTCTGGAACTATGAAAGGACACTGGCTTATTACAGATTCAGAGGAAAGAGGCTGTATGCTGAAAGTACCTGCTCCAATTTCAGGAGTAACAGGATTTTTATTAAATGTTTCCCATGCAAGTATTAACCAGGCTTGACCCTTTTTAGCTCAAGATCTGAGGTGCTGTTGGTCTGAAGTATAAATGGCTCCGGGCAATAGTATGTAGGCAGTTTTCCCAAATGATATAGCTTGTCTGTCACAGTACTACTCTTCACAGGTTGATGATTTCTCCAAAATCATCAGCAATTTGTATTGGATGTATAGTTCTACATTACAGCTGTGCCAGTTATAGCAATATTTGATAGAATGCAAAAAAAGAAAAAGTGTTTGGCCATGCTCCCACACACTTCTCATCCTATTTTCAGTGTACTTTCAAGAAACATGGATTAACTGACAGATATTTGTAGGAAATTAGATCTGGTTTATTTGCACATATTTTCAAGTATTATCCGATGCTAAAACTTTAAACTTGCCACTGATACTTTATCTCAAAGTGGTTTTGTATATATAGTTAGTTGGGTAACAAGAACAACATGACCATGATATGATATGAAGATCACAAACTATGAAGCTCTGTTTGAACGTTAAGATAAGAGCTGTGTATTTCAAAAAGTTTCAATTTAATTTTGTTTTGGGGTTTGTGGAAGGGCATGTTATTCAGATATTTCTGGCATGTTGATACCATTCCAGAAATTTATTTTGGGGACACATTTCAGGAATATCAGCACCTGAAAATCATGTCCTTAAAGAAAGAAATTAAAACATAATTTTAATGCCAGGAATTAAACTTGAAGGCACCAGGAATGGCAAAGAAAGAAGAAGAGAAAGACAACAAATGCACCCCAGTTGGGCCAAGGTGGTGCTGCTGCTGTGACCCTTTAAACAATCTTTAAACTTTAATGGTATATTGTTGTAGAAGACTTTGGCATCAATGGTCGGTAGACAAGTACCCAGATTCAGGGGCTATGTCTACTGTCCTTTCATTCCATTGTGTGATAGATTTAGCCTGGGAAGCCTCAGCCTACCACACTGGATCTTTAACGTTTAAAGAGTGTTTAAAGAGCCATGGCAGCTTTGGTCCTGCAACCCATTTGGGACACACTCATTCTCTCTCTCCCTCTTCCCACCTCTCCTGACCTCAAAGGACTTCTGACATTTTGTGAGATAAATTTGCATTACTCCCAAAATTGTAGGCTTAGAAAAGACATCCAGATATTCCAAAACAGAATTTGTAGTAATTTTGTCTCAAGAATATTCAGATGCACCTACCCCCCAGTTAAAATACTCCAGAACAGGAGTCATCTGCCAAGTCTCATGACTTGGCCCATCTAATTCCACAAGGCATGGGAAATCATCATAGGAGCCCCTAAGGCAATTTCCCATTTTATTCTGGGACAGGCATCTGGAGAAAGTGGAGCAAACCTTTTCTCATTCTTTTTTCCTTTCCTTTGGTAATATGGGTCACAGGAGTATGGAAAAGTCACAGGGTCTTCTCCTCTTTCAGGAGAATGGGCTGAACTGTGTATTCATACACAATGGGGAGAGACAGTTTGTAGCCCACTGGAAGGCATCTTGCCCAGTGACTGAATCCAGTTTTATCATGAACCCGTAGGATAAAGCTTTTCCTAGGTCTTAAATAATATGAAAAATAACTGAAATAAAAGAAATAGCATATATTCAGATAGCATTAAAAACATGTACCTTACAGAAAAATAAAGCAATAGTATTGTAGATGTTTAGGTTTTGTGAACTCAAAATTTCCTCCCCTGGTTTCCTCTTGAATAAGATAATTTTTTTTAAAAAAATAGTGTTAAATATATTATTCATTCCATGACTTCATACAGCATAGAATAAATTCAGTCTATTGGTGTAGGTAAATATAGTTTAATCAGTAATATATCTCATGACTTATCTACAGGTGCTGCTAGCATTGCTAGAACTTAACTTTGCTGCTGGAGGAGGAGACAATAGATGACGTAGCTAGCTGCTGGGGATAAGATACTTTGAACCAAAGATACCTTCCTTCCTGCATTCTCTGCTTAAATCACTTCTCCTCAGACATCAGAGGGCACAAAGTAGTTTCAGATGTGCAGAAGAGAGTGACTGAATATGAATGAATGGATTATGAGGAAACAGGCGCAATCTCTGACACACCTGAGAAGATCAGGCAGTGCTGATGCTCACTCACCAGGCTCGCATTGTATCAACAAAATGAGCTGCCCTGAAACACCTTTGCTTGCCAAAATTGTGGGTTATATGGGATTCCATGGCTCCTTTTCTAACTTTATTCAATGTAGCTGTTGGGAAAATATTTTTTTTTAAAAAAAATTATACAATGCAGAGAAGGAGATAATCTTTTAAACTTTCTCCCTTGCCCCACCCCATAAAATCCTCAGTGCTTTTACTCCATGGATCCATACACCTTTCCTTTCCATACGTACATTTTCCTTAGGAGATGCAAAAAACAGTTTGTGTGGGACAATTTTCAATGGAAAACAAGTTGAATGGCAGAGGTAAATAGACCCCAGTAACCAGAAAGCTTCTTTACATGTTGGGAGCATATTGCTTTAATTGGTATTCTGGAAAGGTCTAAATCCTGGCATGCTAAATTTACATTACTGTAATATTTTTAATTTGTGCCTGTATATATAAGTGGCGTAAGGTCCAATTAATGGCTCAGCAATTACTGCACTTTAGTAATTACTTCTGTAGAAACAGGTGCTATTTTGGGATCTAGCTTTACAGCGGCTCAGTGTTCCCTCAGTCTCCACCAGGCTCCAGGTGGGGAAAGAACATACTGATTTGTAAACAGGCAAGGGGAAAATCTTTCCCTGTGGAAAATTAAGAAACTTGTCCAGTTCCTGTGAGTTAATTCTTTGTTACACAGCTGTCTGATCAGGAAGGTCATTCTTGAACAGACACACGGAGTCTTTCCCTTTCCTCTTTAAGGGATGCTTGTTTGTTTTTCATCCTGAGTCCTGGGTCTGTAGTCATTCTGGTACTCATACCACAGCTCAGAAAAGGCCAGCTTTTCTAATCTCTCATAGAAGATTAAATTTTGTGCAGAGTTCTGGATAAGATTAAATAGAAATGCTTAAACATGGTACTAATCCTAAACAGGTACCATCACAATTGAGGCAGAGCTTGGTTTCCTATGCAGAGTAAAGAAGGTTGGAGGCGATGCTGCTTTGACAGTTCCTGAGTCAAAATCCTCATCTCTTTGACACTTATCACCTGCATAATAGCAATATCTTTCTCAGCAGGCAGTCAAGTTCTGCGGCTGCAATCAAGCTGTCTGTGGTTAGACAGCTAATGAAACACTGCGCCGCTCTCCAGTATTACTGAAGAGAAAAAACAGTATTTACTCACTGTGATAGCAGAGCTGTGGTAAATATATTTTAATAGAAATTATAGTCTTAAATAGTCAATTAAAAGGCAAGGATTTCCATACTGAGAAAGGTGGCTGTACTCTAGGTAATCCCTAATGAGAGTGAGCGATCATATTAAGCTTATTAAACATCGTAGCCAAAGGCACTCTGTTTACTAAGGGGGTGTTCATGTCTCCTAGAGAATTTTTGAAGAGACTATCATCTTTTAATTGCTGGGAAATACTGACATATTACTATTGTTAGGCTAAATGGGAAAAAACATGTAAGAAACATGACTGAAAGACAAGAATTTGGGGGGAAAGTTGCATTCTTTAAGAACTGAAGGTCTAATTATGTAGTGAACTAGCTAGATTGGTGGCTATATCTGTTACAGCTGGGTCGTAATCTCTGGATAGTTTGTGAGAAATGCCTGTCCCTCGGCCTCTGAACCTTATTTGTAAAATAGTAGTCTATCTCAAAGAATTTTTGAGACTATTCAAGTAACAATTCCCATGATTCCTTGAGGAAACCGTGATGTCAAACCAGTTTAAAATGATGCTAGATTGCACAACAGTTTTGTAAAGAATTATGGATTAAAGCACCCAGTCATTGCTCATGACCAACATAGTTTAGAAATTCAAAGCTGACCACTGCAAGGCAACAAGATGAAGAAGTGAAATGAAGCAAGACATATCTGCTTCAACTTATAATTTTAGCTGTGATTAAGAATGTTAAGGTTGGTAGCATGACACATTTTAGCCAGTGATTACTTTAAACTTCTGAAAGCATAATTAGAAAGAAGTTTAAAATTAGGAACTGGCAAGAAGCTTGCAAAGATAATAAAGCAGCACTAAAAATAACTATAGTATTCCAAACATTGTTTCAAAGCCATGTTTTTTATAGTCATTGACTAATTTGGGTTCTTCTAATCAAACGCCTACAAACTCCAGGGTAGAATGTATATATAAACATTAACAATACAATAATAGCATATAACAAACAACCAGGGAGAAGGGTCAAGAAGAGTTTATTTATTTAAAATATTTAGTAGCTGCCTACAAAGATCAAGGCATACAACATAGATAAAATATATTAAAAACATACAAACCAAAATTTAAAATCACATTTAAGAGCTGCTAGTAAACATAACCAAATGCAGTCCTAAATAAAACCCTCTTCAACTGCTTCCTAAAGATCAAAAGTGAGAAGGCCAGGCATACCTCCCTGGGGAGGTTGTTCCATACTCATTTACCGGGGATATGCCAAACAAAACAAAATCTTCACCCACTTGTAGAAGACAATGACAGAAGGAGGCAAATGAATCTCCCTGGGGAAGGAGCTCTAAAGTTTTCATGCTACCACTGAGAAGGCCTTTTCTTGGGTTGTTTGTTTGTTTATGTTTAATTCGATTTATTCCCTGCCCTCCCCGCCATGGCGGGCTCAGGGCAGCTTACATCAAAATCATAGTATACTATGATCACAATCATAAAATCAATAAAACTATTAAACAATATAAGTTAAAACAATATACAGTTGGTGCTAACAAATTAAATGTTACTCATATTCTTAGGACGACAGTTGTTCCAGAATTCTCCTACAGTCGACTGAAGGCTTGCCAGAAGAGAACAGTCTTACAGGCCTTGCAGAACTGAGCAAGGTCCCGCAAGGCCCTAACCTCTTCTGTCAATTGATTCCACCAGGAGGGGAATGCCACTGAAAAGCCCCGATCCCTGGTGGTTGACAGTCTCACCTCCTTCAGCTCGGGGATCACTAGAAGATGTTGAGATCCAGATCTTAGTACTCTCTGGGGAACGTGTGGGGACAGATGGTCCCTCAGGTAAATGGTTCCTCGGTCATATATGGCTTCAAAGGTGATAACCAGCACCTTGTAATAAATCCAGCACACTATTGGTAGCCAGTGCAATTCCTGCAGCGCTGGTTGAATGTGCTCCCACTTGGGCAGCCCCAATAACAGCCTAGCAGCTGCGTTCTGCACTAGCTGAAGTTTCCGATTCGTGACAAAGGCAGCCCCAAGTAGAGGGCATTACAGTAGTCCAATCTCGAGGTGACCATTGCATGAATCATAGTTGCCAGGTCACCACTGTCAAAGAAAGGAACCAACTGTTTTGCCCGCCTAAGATGAAAAAAGGAGGATTTTGCAGTTGCTGCTATCTGGGCCTCCATTGTCAGGGAGGCCTCCAATAGCACCCCCAAGCTTCTGACATTGAGCACCATTGTCAGTGGCGCCCCGTCAAAAGCTGGTAGGGGGATTTCCCTGCCCAGGCCGCCATGACTCAGACAAAAGACCTCTGTCTTCGTTGGGTTCAGCTTCAGTTGGCTTAGCTTAAGCCAACCAGCCATGGTTTTCAACTCCTGATCCAGGTTTTCTGGGACATGGTCAGGTCGGCTGTCCATCAGTAGACAGAGCTGGGTGTCATCAGTGTACTGATGGCAACCAAGCCCATACCTCTGGACAACCTGGGCAAGGGGTCGCATGTAGTTAAACAACATTGGGGATAGAACCACCCCCTGAGGCACACCGCAATTAAGTGGGTGTCTCCGGGACAACTCTCCCCCGATTGACACCCTTTGTCTCCGACCGCATAGGGAAAAGGTAAGCCACTGTAAGGCTAGCCCCTGAATCCCTGTGTTGGCAAGGCAGTGGGCTAGCAGTTGATGGTCAACCGTATCGAACGCAGCTGATAGGTCTAACAACATCAGTACCGTTGAGCTGCCTCGATCCAGATGTGTTGGCACCCATTTAGCCTCAGATGGCATGGGTACCCAAAGCATGATCTCTAAAGGTGATTGGCGTAGATAGGTAGGTTCATATGAGAGAAGTCAGTCCTTAATGTATGCTGGTGTCAAGCCACATAAGGTTTCAAAGGACAATAGCAGCACCCTGAATTGGACCTGAAAGGAAACTGGGAACCAATGTAAATAGAACAGGAGTGGAGTAATATGATTTCTATGACCCAAAACCATTATGACAGAACCAGCCCCAGGGTTGAATATGAATCTTAAATTGCTGTACTAGGCAGAGTGACTCCCTTCTAAGCCCATTGACTTCAATGGATGTAGGTGTAACTCTGTTTAGAATTGTGCCATCAATCGATCAGATGGATTCCTCACTAGCAGTTTCTTTGCCCCCGGGCTTCTGCTTTCCCTGGTTCAAGTGATCAATTCCCCTCCAGTTGATGCATGGGCACATTTTGATCCATGGCTCCCTCCAATTTCTCTTGCAGCTTCCGGATCTCAAAAAACAAACCAAAACAAGAACAGGAAGTCATGAGGGAAATTGGAGGGAACTGCAGATCAAAATGCACCTGCACAGTAACTGGTGGGGAATTGATCACTTGAGCTTGGGAAAGCAGAAGCCCAGGAGTGGAAAAACTGCTAGTGAGGAATCTGTCTTGGTCAGCTTCTACCCATTCAATTACGCTGTTCTGTACAATCTAGTAAATTGTGTTTAGGGGCTTAAGCCATAATCATGCCAGAGCAGTGAAGGTGGTTATGTATTTCTTCAAAAAGAAGTATTTCTTCTATTCAGCACTTTGCAAAATGCTTCTTGTTTTAAGAAAGCTATCAAGAGGGGCCACAGTGCTTTATATGGAATGGCAAAAAAACACAAGAATTAGGTTTAAAGTGTGACAAGATGAGAAGAAAAGAGATGGTTTAGCAGTATCAAATGTAAAGCTATATTATCAAGTGAAATTTTAACTTGGATTGTTGATAGGATTAAAAACCCAAATGAAAAACATAAAACTAGAAGTGGAAGACCGAATAGAAGGGATACACAATACTTTATGAGTTAAGAAAGAACACACATTTTAAAGGTTCAGTGTGTTATCAGAGATAGTTTACTTAAGACTTGGGACGCTTTAAAAATAAGGATCAGTCCATTGACTTCACCAATCATGTCTCTGATAAATATATTTTATGACGCTTTGCTCTGCTCTGTTAAGACCTCACCTGAAGTATTGTGTTCAGTTTTGGCACTACATTTTAAGAAAAATATAGATAAGCTGGAATGGGTCCAGAGGAGGGTGATGAAGATGGTGAGGGATCTGGAGACCAAGTCCTATGAGGAAAGGTTGAAGGAGCTGGGGATGTTTAGCTTGGAGAGGAGGCGGCTGAGAGGTGATATGAGCACCATCTCCAAATACTTGAAGGGCTGTCATCTAGAGGATGGTGTGGAATTGTTTTCTGTGGCCCCAAAAGGTAGGATCAGAACCAATGAGTTGAAATTAAATCAAAAGAGTTTATGGCTCAACATTAGGAAGAACTTCCTGACCTTTAGAGTGATTCCTCAGTGAACAGGCTTCCTCAGGAGGTGGTGGGCTCTCCTTTCTTGGAGGTTTTTAAACAGAGGCTAGATGGCCATCTGACAGCAATGAAGATCCTGTGAATTTGGGGTAGGTATTTGTGGGTTTCCTGCATTATGTAGGGGTTTGGACTAGATGACCCTGGAGGTCCCTTCCAGCTCTATGATTCTTTGATTCTATGACAAATATGAATGACTTCATAACTTTCCAAAAAATGTTGAATTCTCAAGGGGAAATTAAAGTGTGGGAAAATAGAAGCGGGAGGGGGGGATTAGATAACTGGTATATCTTCAACTAACTTCAAGACCCAAGGAAGTTATGCATGACTATAAAGGTCGAATGAAAGAGCTAACTGACTGTAAAAAAATACCTCAGCTGAAGGATTATTTGCTTGGAAAAATTTACAAACTCTTACTCCAATATGAAACAGAAACAGAACAAGTTAAATCATATATGATACATTGGTCTCAGAATTCAGGATTAGAAATAACATTTCACCAATAAGAAAATTTGTGGACAAGAGCTATTAAATTTACTGTGTGTCAGGCATTAAGAAAGAATCGGTACAAACTGCTTTTATATTGGTACATAGCTTCCAAAGACATTAAAAACATGATCCAGAGTTACTTAGGTGTTGGAAATGTAAAGAGGTGGAAGGCTCTTTCTATTACATGTGGTGGACTTGCAAAAAAACAAGAAAATTCTGGAAAGAAATTCATGAAGAGATCAGAAAATTTTTAAAATTAAGCTGGAGATAATGTTACTGGGAATTTTACCAGATACGATAGAATTAGCACTTCAAGAATTGTTTAGATATATACTAGCTGCAGCTGGAATAGCATGGACAGCTAAGTGAAAAGCTAAGGAATGTCCAAATAAAGAAAGCTGAAAAGATAGAATGGCAAAATATGCAGTCATGGCTAAATTAACTACCTATATAAATAAAAGGCTGATTAAAGAATTTGAAAAAAATGGAAAAATTATGTGTGTAAAGGGGGAGAAAAATGTAAAACGAATATGAAAATCTAAAATGAATGCAAATGATAACATATTTTTGAAAGAAATTATAGAAACTTCGGTGAGAAGGGCGGGATATAAGTCCATTAAATAAATAAAAATAAATAAATAAATAAATAAATAAAATTATTTTAGTCATAGAGAAGAGATGTAATCTTGGTGCGTGTAATTTGAATGTATCTTAGTTTATTGGTGTTCCTTTTTAAAGAAAATCTGTTACAATTGAATGTGTGTTGAATTTGAGGATAAATAGTAATATGTTGAATTTGGGGATAAATAGTAATAGGAAAAGAAAACTGTGACAACAACCAAGGGAATAACTATGTTTAGAAGAAATTGTTGTATTACAAAATTGGACTAGTTCTGTACTGTTAGGATAATAACTGAATATATTGTTAATGTTTTGTGTGCACTAATTGTTGAACATTTATTTGCTCAATAGAACAATACTCCAGTTTGCAGAATTTTAGATTCTAGCACTAGTCCTAAAAATTACGGTATGGCCAACCACTGATGGCCCTGAATTCAACTATCTATATCTATTTTCTTAAATTAAAAAA
This sequence comes from Heteronotia binoei, assembly GCF_032191835.1. Taxonomy (NCBI): domain Eukaryota; kingdom Metazoa; phylum Chordata; class Lepidosauria; order Squamata; family Gekkonidae; genus Heteronotia; species Heteronotia binoei. Next base: position 77,607,569 of record NC_083229.1, read on the forward strand.
AACCCAAACTATTGGCACTACAAGACATATATTAGAGCAAAGCAGTAGGAGAAAGATTAATAACCCAGTGAATCTTCACTAAGAATTTAATGATGGATAACACAAGACAGTATCTTTAGAAAGAAACGTAAAATAGGATTCTGCCTTGCCATTACTCTAGTTCAGGATGTGTGTATGAGAGATGATGATATGTGTATGCTATTGTAGCTGATTCCATAGTGGAGCTATGCTAGTGGGATACAGTTTCTGCCTTTCAACTGTAGTCCACTTTGCTTTCCCCAAAGTTGCTTCTTGGGCCTAAGAGACTTTTGTGGGGGTGAAGCAGGTATCTGAAGTGGGAAGAGAAAGGCAGAATTGCCTCCTCTTCCATTGGCAGATATGCCTTACACTGGTCAGAAGTGAAATTCAGAACCAATCAAATGAAATGTATTAAAGTTTATAGTCTTTAAAATCCTGAGAATGACTTACACAATTCTATAAAAAGACAAACATACCCCTTCTAGTAGAAAAGTTCTAGCAGCCTACAGCTATACCCTCCTCAATTTGTTCTGCTACTCTAGCAAGTATAATAGCATAATACCTGACTAGATGTGACATTTTCTTGACATATTTCTTCTTACAATCAGCTTAGCATCAAAAACTCACCTATTCCGGAATGCATCTTTCCTTTGAACTAGCAGTGTGAGCCAAGTGAACAATAAAGGAGCCTTCAAATCAAAATTACTGAATGCATTCTTCAAAATGACACTCTTTTCCATTTACTTAATAATTCAGGATGATCATATGTGAATCAGGGAAGGAAAGAAGCTAAAGTTTAAGTATTTCAATCATGGTGTGTTTTTAAATAAAATAACTGATCACACATATTCAGAGGTTACAATTCTAGGTAAGTGTATCCCTTGGGATCAAAAGGGTTTACTTTCATAACAAAGTGCTTACCTCATACTGAAAGATGTCTTGTTGGTTACCTTTACAGCTCACCTCAGTACAAGCCCAAAATGTCCCTCAAATGTTGCTCATGAGGGATGGGGGAATCCCCAGGAAGGACATGGGGGAAATTGGAGAGCTGGTGAAGGAGAGAGTATTGGCAAACATACTCCCCTAGTCTCACAGGTCTATTGGAGAGGACCCAACTTGCTGGATCCCATTTGTATTGGAAATATTGGGTCTTAAAGAAAGTCATTTAGAACTGTGCAACAAAAATTGCTAGTGAAAATGCTGTGGATGAAACAAAACATTACACAGAAACCGACTTTTGCTTACATTTTCATACACTATTCATTTTTGTGACCCATTTCACAGGTCTTCTGAAAAAAGAATGGAAAAGCACATTTTGCACAGGATGAAGTTTTTCATACATCATGTTCTTCTGCTCTTGCTTAAGTTGAAGTGTATTTTTAGATTCTTCACATAATTTCCCATAATTCTGGCTTTCAAACCATGCTGCTAGGACTATGTGGAACCACAGCATTTACTTCTGAAAGCAGCACTCTTAATTCTATCCCCCCACACAAAAAAAGTCTGAAATCCCTATGACTAAATGTGCTGTAATCATAAGAAGAAAGATTTAATGAGATTTTAGTTGACCTGGAACTGGAACATTAAGACTAGTTGGTTGCCTTGGAATGTGTCAGACAAAAGTTGTCCTTACTTGTAACTGAGTGTGCACCAAATATAGAAGTGGTCATTAAAACCCAGAACAGAATTCATCTCAGAAAAGAATGACTACTGTGGATTTTCAGATGAAGTTCTTAACACAGCAGCAGATGAATTAATGAGGACAGCAAAAGCAACTTGGCCCACTTTCTGAAAGCCAAACACAGGATCAGACAGCACACAAAGGGGAATACAAACAGCTCAGAAGTAGCTTCTCACAAATGAAGATTTAGGCAACTGTTGTTCCATAGGACCAGAAACTTATTGAAAAGATGTGATTTGGCTCCTATTTTACAGTATTCAGGATAAATACCCTCATTAAAAAATAGGTCAATCATGTAGATCTTCTAAACTGTGGTTTCAGAGTAGTGCCTAACAGATTCCTTCTCATTATTCTCTCTTACAGTAACATTACCCAACTGAAAGATGCTGCAAAACTATCTGAGATACATCCAAAGGGAACCATTATTGTTAGAGAAGGGATGATAATTGACTAGAGCTAATGATAGTGTCCTTTCCTTTTGTGTAGTGCGAACGTCACCACTAATAGTGAGGATGTCATCACTAAACTATGGATGGCCTTAGCTTCTGAAAATGTAAAATTTGAGGAGAAAGCATTCTGAAAGCAAACCCCTTTAATCTGCATACTTGAGGGGCATTAAACTGTTTCATTTATAACAATGTTCATCTGAGAACAGGCATGATGCAGTGGTTAGAGTACTGGACCAAGATCTGGGGGTCTCAGTTCCAAAACACCCCTCTGTCACATAAACTCATAGGTTGAAAGCTAATGCTGCAATAAATGTTGTAGCTTAGTCTGTAAAATGCCACTGAACTTAAATTATTGTGCTATAATAGACTAACATTGGGTGATTACAGACAGCTAGCTCAGGGCAGCATCAAGCCTCCCCAAGAGAGCTGACCAGAAAAGGAGAAGCCCAGAAACCTCCAGACGCCATGCAACCCACCCCCAAAACAGGGACAGGCTGTATGCACCCTGGAGGAGCATCAGGAGTGCTCGTGCACCTCTCGGTCGCTCCCCAGTCACTTCCCGACCTCAAAGCCACCTTGGAAATTAGGCACCTCTTTGTAAGTCGTGCCTTTCTGAGGCAGCTTCGATCTGGTCCCGGGCAGGCTGATGTTGGGATGGGGACAGCATGTACATGTGTGGACGTGCTTTTTTTATTCGCCTGCCTCCCATCCCCGGGGTGGCTTAAAATGCCTGTCTGTTATTAGCCATTATGATCCTGCTGAAGTGAACCTGGGCTAGTCACTCTCTCTCAGCTGTTAACGTGGAACTATACATCCAACACAAATTGCTGGTTATATTTTGGAGAAATCATCAACCTGTGAAGAGTAGTACTGCGACAGACAAGCTATATCATTTGGGAATACCGCCTACACACTATCACCTTCAGTCCAAGAGCACCTCAGATTTTGAGCTAAGAAGGGCTAAGCCTGGTTAATACTTGCATGGGAAACATTTAATAAAAATCTTGTTACTCCTGAAATTGGTGCCCGTTGTTGTTATGAGGATTAAATAGAAGAGAGGAAAACACTGTTGTAAGCCCCTTTGGGTCTCTACAGGGGAGAAAAAATAGATCTACATGTCTAAATTAATAAAATAAATAACTGATAAAGCTAAAATGTTAGCATTTATGGCTGCAATTGAGTTACTGCACTGCTGTGCTGGACAAACTGGCCCTGTTCACCAGGTGGAAGAAGAAAAGGGATGCACAGGAGAAGAGTTGGAAAGAGACTTTACTTTCTGGACTTCAATGATTTGTGGTACACCAGGGCTTTTTTTGTAGCAGGAACTCCTTTGCATATTATGCCACACTCACCTGATGTAGCCAATCCTCCTGGAGCTTGCAATAGGCCCTGTACTAAGAGCCTTGTAAGCTCTTGGATTGGCTACATCAGGGGGATGTGCCCTAATATGCAAAGGAGTTCCTGCTATGAAAAAAGCCCTGGGTACACCCCTATGCAGAATTACAACTTTCTAAGTCTGGCTTGTCCCAGGCACCAATGGTGCAACCCTGAGCAGAGTTACACCCTTCAAAGCCCATTGATTTTAATGGACTTACAGTGCAATAGTAAGCCAGTCTACTCCCACTCAGAACCCCACTCATTGGGGTTTACTCTTAGGAAAGTGTTTTTAGGATTTCACTGTTAAGGATGTGACTCTGCTCAGGATTGCAGTAATGGTATTCTTACTCTTGTAGAATGCTGAAAGTTACTCAGTGGAGCAGAGAAAAGCACACACACATTCACACTCCAGCACTGTTGAAGTGAATCTATAAGAAATACTGCTTGCATACTGGTTTCATTTTCTGCCATATGCTAAGAATAATCTTTGGAGGGTCTTAATATGTGAACTTGGGAAACATCTTTATATTTAGTCTTGGGAACACAAGGCTACAGTGTTTCAACTGATAAAACATATTATTATTTTGTATCTGTGATCCTACAAAACTTAGAAAAGTGTACCAGTTCTTTTTCAGTTGTTTTCAGGTACATTGGATTATAGTGGAATTCATTCTAAGCAGTGAATGTCTGCATTGCCATTACAACCCAAGTTTTAGGAAACAGTGCAGAATCTTGCAGTTTAACTTCTGCTTGCATGTGTAGCAGTAGGCCAAGAAAACAGCCAGGCTCTTACTCTGTGAGTAAGTGATTAGGAGCCCATGAGAGTAGCACACCAAATGCTAAATCCTAAAGAACATCTGTGAAAATTGTAAATTGAGCAGAAGAGCAGTCTTGACAGGTTGTGCTGGTGAACAATTGGGAGCCTGGGAATGTGTTTGTGATCTGTGTAAGAAAAGGTTTATGAAAATATCTGCTTGGCAGAAGCAGGCAGCAATTCCAAATGATTCTGGAATGCCTGAAAGCACCAGGTAAGTAACCTCTTCAGAACTGGCAGTCATCAGCAGATCATTAATTTATTTTTATTATTTTCTTTCACATACATAATGACAAACCTTGCACCCTTGTGGGCAATCAGGTGTGATGGGCTGGATAGTGTGCAACTGGCAACTAAAAACAAAAAAAAGCAAAAGGTGCTCACTTAATTTCTGATCAGCTTTGCCATCGTCTCAAATTCCATACTGATAAAATGGAATTAGTTCAGCTGCCTGGCAGTTTTCTAAGTGTAGCTTTTACAAGCTGGGACAAAGCACCAGTTCATTTTGTTTGGCATATGCTCCAGATTCAACAATAAACTCTAATGAATGTAATACTTTAATAGTGCTGTCTACAGGAACTAAGCATTTGAAATGTTATGAGGAGGTGTATGCTTATTATGTTGTATTTTAATAACCACTGTGAGATGTTGACCACATTGATGAGTCACAGGAGGGGGAGATTGCTAATTAACTTATTGCTGTGGAAAACATGCATTTGAAGAGTGGCAGCTGTCCTGCTATAAGGGGGAGGGAATTAAAAGAGCTGTTAATGAAAAGAAGCTTAACTTTCCTGAATTGCCTGATGTGCATTTTCACTAAACATGTCTGTGTGTGAGGGTATAACTTCATTTATAGTTCTTACTACTCTATCTTGAGAACTGACCCTGACCCTGAAGAAAACACTGTTGACATAGTGGTTGTTTGTGGAGTCTGTACAGAAATTCTGTGGGTTAGAGCAGTAGTCTTCAGATATTCCATACCTGAAATCCCAAATAGCATGGGGCCCACTGTGGGGCAAGAATGTGACAGAAATTCATGTGACATCACAACCATGTGACAGGAAAAGTTGAACAGTGACCTTACCATTGGGAAGGGGATTCTGCAATGCAAATGTGTATGGAGCACTGGAAGACAAACTGGTAGAAATGGGGAGGTGGTTAAGATATGCAAACAGGAGAAAGAAATAGGGAGGGAGATTCCCTTACCGGCCCTCGACGGTGTGCCTCTGTGCCTCTGTCAGCGGCGCACAGGGTTAGGACCCTGGGGGTACTACTGGAGCCTACTCTAACTATGGAGGCCCAGATAGCAGCTACTGCCAAGTCCGCATTTTTTCATCTCAGGCGGGCAAGGCAGTTGGCCCCTTTCCTGGAGGACGGCGACCTGGCAAAAGTGATCCATGCAATGGTCACCTCGAGGCTGGACTACTGCAATGTCCTCTACATGGGGCTGCCCCTGTGCCGAACCCAGAAGTTGCAGCTAGTGAAGAATGCCGCTGCCCGGCTGTTGTTAGGGCTCCCTAGACGGGAGCACATTCAGCCGGGGCTTCGAGGACTGCACTGGCTGCCGATAACATACCGGGTTCGGTACAAGGTGCTGGTTATGACCTTTAAAGCCCTTTATGGTCTGGGACCTGCCTACCTTAGGGACCGTCTCTCCCCACATGTTCCCCAGAGAGTGCTGAGGTCGGGGTCTCAGAACCTCCTTACAATCCCTGGGCCAAAGGAGGCCCGTCTGAAAGCGACCAGGGACAGGGCCTTCTCAATTGCAGTTCCCTGTTGGTGGAATCAGCTCCCGGAAGAGGTGAGGGCCCTGCGGAACCTTGAACAGTTCCGCAGGGCCTGTAAAACAACCCTCTTCCGGTTGGCATATAATTAATTGTGATCGGAATGCCTGAATATTAAATCTCGAACATCAGATTATTGAATACTGGAAAATTTGAATGACTGATTTAAGGAAACGTAGCATAGTGTATATCAATGTGAGTTTTATGTATTTTTAGGTTTTTATGTATTTTATTGTATAATTATTAATGTATTTAAATTGATCTTTGTTAGCTTTTTTCTGTTGTAAGCCGCCCTGAGCCCGCCTCGGTGGGGAGGGCGGGATATAAATCGAATAAAATAATAAAATAATAAATAAAAAGTTGTGGGAGAAATTCAGGGGATCCTTGCACCTGCTTGTGCTGAAAAGGAATTTTCTCCACTGTTGTAACTGCACCTAGCCATCATGCAGTTCCTTTCAGTGTACATGGAAACAGAAGCAGAGGTCTAGTGAAAAAGCAGGGGAAAGGCATCAGTATAGGGAACCATGATCCAACAAGTGGGACTTCAAGACTCCCTTGAGGATTCAAAACAATTGGTATGAGAACAAGCTAACAAAAGGGGGTTTTTTATTCAGTCCAGTAGCACTTGAATATCCAATTTTCCCTTTAATTGGGATGACTGCAAAATTCACATCTGAATTCTCCACAGATCTTGAACTTACAAATTTCCTGATCTTGTTCCATACATTTGGAAGCCTGTATTGTTTTTGTTTTGTGATGGAAGCCCCTGTTCTTTTAGGTCCCCAGTAGTATAGAAAACTCCACATGCCTGAGCCTCCACTCAGTGACACTTACTCTTTCCCTTACTCCCAGAGTTAACAAAAACAAACTGGATATCACCCACAGCCACCAGCAAGTCTGAGGGTATATCCTGCTAGACTGAGTTGCAAATGCAGCAATCTGGAACTGTATCGCTGTTTAGGGACTCTGCTTAGTTATTGCACCATTCACTTCACTCCTACAAGGTAGCATGGGGGTTATCTGTCACTACTTTGCAATTTCAAACAATCATGCTCCATCAATGAGGATCTTACGCATTGCCCCTCCCTATTACCATACTTCAGCAGCAAGACTGAATAAGCATTGTGTGTTTCCAGAGATCAGGCTTAAGACATTCAAAACAGAAACAAGTTTAATAAATGAATAAAAACAATATACCTAGTCTGTTCAAGCATTCAGACTGAGCAAGGGTTCAAAGGTGAAGGCATACAAAGAAAACATGAGGACCCGATGTTTTACCCTGTGCAACTATCCTAAACATGTTTAAATAGATCACAGTAGCATTTCTTCAAGTTGCAGTACTTCAAGTTCAGCTTTACCTTAGCTGCCATGGTTGGGACTTCTTCCCATTGTCCTTAGGCATTTCAGCAAGATGAAGTCCCTAGGTAAAAACTTAGTCCTTTGTGGCTTGTGCTTATCCAAGGCGAGGAGCAAGAAGTGTCCTGAGAATATATAATCTGCCCTTGGGAGAACCCATGTTGTAAGACAAAATGCCCTCAAAACGAGGTTGGGGAATTAGTTTGATGGACACCTGGCTTTAATAGGAATCTTTTTATCAATGTATACCAGGCTCAATCATTCAGAGAGTGATGCTCAGTAAAATGGACTCTAATTTAATAAAATCAATTGTAATTTATTTGAAATAAAAGTTCTTTCACACAAGATAAAAATACAAAACACTCACACATTCACACAGGTCCAAGAAACACAGATAGATTGATAGGGGAATATATATGGATAAACAGACAGGGCAATAATTACCATCGTAGTCTTCCAGGAAGGTTTCCAATGGCGACATAAGAGGACAGGGGAAATGGACCCAAAACTGTGGCCAGAATTGGGGATGGATCTAGACAGCGGACCTGGGATACTGTTAGATGCACACATGAGTGGAGTTGGGTCAGAGGTTAAATAGACTCCCTTAGACCCTTCAGGGGCTGGGAGGTCTTGGGGAGGAGCAGGGGGGAAGGCTCTGTGATGACCAAGGAGGCTGGGCCATTACAGAGCCAATGGTGAGTCCTTTGGTAACTCTTAATTGGATGCCAGCGTTGACCAATGAACTTGCCTGGATCCTGGGTACCTGGAAATTTCCAAGCTGCAATGCTGCCTGGAGCGGCTCCAAGGTATTAGACTGGAGTGAGAAATGGGAATGGCTGGATACTTAAGGTTAAATGGGATAATCTGGGAAGGTGACAATAGGGAATCAAATACTGGCCTAGGTATCACCCGGGTTAGACAAAACACTTGGTTGAGACAGGAGATGGTTTTCCTCTTCCTTATCTTCTTCCTGGGCAAGAGTTATTGTTCTGGTATTGCTGAGCAATTAGGATCAACAGTGGAGCTGTTAATCCATTCATGGGGCAAATTGGTTGCTTGCAGGCTCAGGGTGTGTACGTGTGACTTTCCCACTAAGAAGGAATGAGTCCAGCCTGGCAGGGTATGCTTGGATCAGGAAAGCAAGATGGATTCTGCTGTTGTTAGCCTTAGGTTCATGGAGACAGGCTGGAAACATGGTGGCCTGGCTTCTTCCACTGCAGCGGTCAAGACTGGGCACACAAGGAGCAGCTGGAGCATGTCTGTAGTTCTGGCTAACACCCTTCAGAGATGTAGAATGCAAAGCTGCCACATAAGCCTTAGAAACTGTAAGCAAAGTCCACTTCTTAGAGCAGATGTGTGAGAGTCAAATCTCCAGGCACCCTGGCAACCATACTGGTGATCATGATGTCCATGTGTATGAAAAGTAGGGGGCTTTTCCTCACAATGTTTTGATCTTTCTGCCTCCAAGAAGAAGAGAATATCTTCAGCCATTTGACTGTTTCTCTCTCTGTCCTCTCTGGTGCAACATTCCCGTTTGACTGTTTCCCTCTCTGGTGCAACATTCTAGCAAGATGTGAGATGGTAATCTATTGTTCCATTTCTGTTAACATAGGTAAAACTAAAGTGATCAGTCCTGGGGCTTAATGGTTCAATCCCTCATCCCTTCCTTCCTGCCAGTGATGGGTTTGCATCTGGGTAAAGCTGCAGTACCTGAGGTCAATCCCAGTGGAAGCTGGTTCAGGTAGCCGGCTTGAGGTTGACTCAGCCTTCCATCCTTCTGAGGTCGGTAAAATGAGTACCCAGCTTGCTGGGGGGAAAGTGTAGATGACTGGGGAAGGCAATGGCAAACCATCCTGTAAAAAGTCTGCCGTGAAAACGTTGTGAAAGCAACATCACCCCAGAGTCTGAAACGACTGGTGCTTGCACAGGGGACTACCTTTACCTTTTTTCCAATTCATAAACTGAATGTAGTCCCAATGGCTGTCCCCCTCTCCTTAACATGTTTCCTGGGCAATGGGAAGGGGAGGGAAGTATCTGTCCTGACTTGGGGAAGACATCTCCCAGACAGCATGAGTTTCACCTAATTCAGGGAAGCTGACTCCTAGCTTCCTTCCCCCCCCTTCCCTCCTTCTTTTGTGAGGGAAAGGGCCTTTTCCAGGGCCATTTTCCCTCCTAGTCCATACTCCTGCAAGTAGGATGTCATTTGGTTGAAAAACAACCGCTTCAAACCCCCAAAGTCCTCATAAAGAAAATGGAACCCTAATAATTCCAGAATCCTAGAAAAACTGAAACCCAAATCCCAAAATAGTATAAGGAGTCCCAAAACCCATTGAATACTGGTATTTATATGCCTTTCCCAAAAACCTAGTATGAAAAATTATGTGTGTGTATTTTAGAATACTTAGCAGGAGACTTTAGTTATAAAATTACTCATCTGAAATATACGGATTGAATTACTCAGTGTTGACCTCACCACCTCAGATTCCATGAAAAAGTGTCACTTTCTTACAGATATTTATTATAAACTGGTTCTGATTATTTTGGACAGTGATTACACATTAAGAGAATTGAATTCAGACCTATTTTGAAACAACATCTGTCTTGCTTAGCAGCTCTCTCAGGTCCTGTAGAACAAACTATTCTTGGTCACTGGATTTGGCCTCCTTGGACAAAATATATGTAGCATGAAAATATATTCTGACTGGTGACAGGTAAATCCAGCTCCAGATGAACCTCACTCAGGCTTTGCTTGGTACCTGGTCAGCCAGGGTAGTTCAGGACAGCCCCCCCCCCCTCCAGAAAGGCAAAAGTGTGCATCAATTGCAACAAAAGATATTTCTGAATAATTTAATTTTAAGTAAGAGAAGCTTTGAAAATGTTTTCAGAAACTGTGACAAAGAGGCTTCTGTAATTAAGTATAAATATTAAAAAAACAATACACTTCTCATGTTCAAAGTAATACTTTGCATGTCACTCTCTTAGGTCCCAAAATGTGTTCCAAAGGAAATGTCAATAATGTGAATACGCTTACTCAGTGTATTCATGCCATAAAAGCAAAGTTTATGATGGTGGCTTATCAGTTTGGCAGCTTCTAGCAAGATGAGTAATTGCCACTGGATTTTCTTTTTGGAAAGAACTAGTATTATCTTGCATAAATTGGCACTCTTAAGCCTATGGAAATGTTCAAAATATATGCATTGAAGAGGGAAATCATTATGTCCAACAAAATACTGGGCATTGTTCTTCTAGGTATTAAGCAGAAAATGGAGAGCCGGTTTGGTGTAGTGGTTAAGTGTGCGGACTCTTATCTGGGAGAACCGGGTTTGATTCCCCACCCTCCACTTGCACCTGCTGGAATGGCCTTGGGTCAGCCATAGCTCTGGCAGAGGTTTTCCTTGAAAGGGCAGCTGCTGTGAGAGCCCTCTCCAGCCCCACCCACCTCACAGGGTGACTGTTGTGGGGGAGGAAGGTAAAGGAGAAGAAGATCCAATATCTTCTTCTTCTTCATTTTGAATTCCTAATACTAACTATGAAACAGAAGACCTTGCATTTCAAACGGTCTCAGAAATGTTACTAACTCATGCTGTGAACAACTCTGCATAACACTAACAAAGCAATAGGCCTTTGAAGATAGCAAGTCTGAAGGAGAGCCAGCAGGGCTCCTCCATGAGAAAGCGAACCGCAAGCGATAAGGGGGGGGGGGGGAGTGTTACTTCTGACACTAGAGTGTGAGAATGTAGGATTGTTTATTCTCGCCCGTAGTGGTGCCGTCAAATCCACGACCTGTTGTTCGGCACCTCTCAGTGCAGGTCGCTCCCGTTTTCTGCCGGCTTTGGCTCCCACGATTCTTCTCCCGAGTCCTCGGTTATTATAGCTTCCTCGTCAAGCACCATGGAGGTGGCGACACTGCCCCGACTGGGCTCTTTGGGCTTGCCCCCTGATTTCTTTTGCCCGGCCACTGTTGGTTTTGGAGTTGTGGGGGGTGCGTGTGGCTTCTCTGGGCAGTTGGCTGAGAGATGCCCGGGATCACCACAGCGGAAGCATCAGTGCCCTGGAGTCGGTTTGTGGGTGCCACCTTGGGGTGCGGCCTTCTTCGGCTCCTGTTTGGTCCCGGCTTTGGGCTCGCATCCCCCTCTCACCCCTTGCTGCTGCTGCCGTTGCAGGGCCACGTGCTTGAGGTTGGTCTCCACTTCTCCAGCCAGTTGTATCCAGCCCACTAGGGTGGTACGATGGGCTTTCTGGAAACACTGGTCGAGAATGCTGGCATTAAGGCTGCGGTGGAAGGCCTCGTACTTCATTCTCTCGTTCCAGCCGCAGACCTTGGAGCAATGTGCCCGGAAGTCGGCTGCATACTCCCTCACGGTTCTCACAGGTTGCAGCTCCCGCAGAGTAGCGAGGGCCCGCACCTTCTGCAGTGGGTCGCCGTAATGCTGGAGCATAGCTTGCAGGAATCCCACCACAGTGGTCAGTTTGGGGTCTCGGCCTTCGTACAGGCTGACAAACCACCGCCTCGCAGCCCCCTTTAGCTTCGACCCCAAGTAATCTACCCGGCTGAGCTCGATGGGGAAGGTGTTCCCCCAGTGGGTCATGAAGCTGTTGCACTGGATAGTGAAGTACTCCACCTCCTCTGGGTCACCATCGAAGGTGATCTGTAGCTCTCGGCCCCGGCCTCCTGCCCACGGTACTAGGGGTGGCTGGCCCATGGGCCCCATCGGCCAACCGGGCGGTAAGATAATTCTGGGGGGCGCCGCGGGGCCGGGGACCGGTGGTGGACCCACTGAAGCTGGTGGCGTGGCTGGCCCACCCGGAGGTCGCCTTGGTTGGTCTGGCTGCCGGGCTGGCGGAGGCTCTGCCAACTCCTCTGGTTGGTCGACCAACGGGTCGGCTGGCAGCTCCCCCGGCTCCGGGCGCTGCGCTGGCTCCCCTGGCGGGGCTCTCATCTGCTCTCACATCTGGTCCAGCTGCCTCTGCACTTCATGTGAGATGTGCATGTTGCTCAACTGGAGTGTCAGAACTTGCAACTTTCCTGTATGCTGTTAGCCTGACCGACTCCATGTTAGAAAGCTCTACTAACCAAGCGCTGTTATCTTTATGCCTACTAACCAAATGCCTTTGCATTTCAAACAAACCCAAGGCTCTGGGAAGCATCTGCAGGTGTCCTTTGAAGCCGGCTTGCCAGAGCAAAGCAGCAGGGTTCCTTCCTCCGCCTTGTAGATAAGGGGCCTGGGAACAGACAACTGTCTCCCTAAGTGTGAGAAAGGGTTTTATTGTTTCTGTTACCCCCATATAAAGAATGCGTCGATAGCCGGACTGGTTATCAGAGTCAATTTGCTTCCTTACTGAATGTAGTTCTCAATAAACGCTTCAACTTTTGAAACAAAGTAACGCGTCTTGTTTGAAGTTCTCCAGTTCTGACATTTCGGATCTCCCTCATCCAGATCCGCATCTCGTTCCTCAGCAGCTGGACATTGTCCGCCCCTCTCGGGCCTCGGCTGTCGTCCTCCCCCGGACCTCCATCTCGGTCTTCCCCGGCCAGAGCTTCTTCTCCTTCCACCCCCATTCCGGTGAACAGGTTACTGAAGCGTCTGGCTGCCTCGTCCGTGAGTGCTGTTGAGGCATGGAGCTGCCACTTCTTCGGGGTGAAGAGTAGCGTTGAGAAGTGCAGTGGTGATCCCCCTTTTCTCCGGTCAACTGTAATGCCCGGCGGGATCCCCTGCCCCTCTGTGAGTTCGGTGGGTTCTCCGTTATCCGGAACCTCGGCAGCTATCCAGCTATCAGGTTGCCGGTTCGGATAGACCCATATTGGATCAGTTCCAAAATGTCAGACGTTGGAGCTTCAAAGGAAACGCACCATCATTTGTTGCAAAGTAGTAGCGTTTATTTGATATCTCAAAGTTCTGGACAGGCAGTCATTGGAACTAATAGCAGGTATTGATACATACATGGGTTTTAAGGCCTCACATCAAAGCATTCATAAACAATCCTACATTCTCACACTCTAGTGTCAGAAGTAACACTTTCCCCCCACTTATCGCTTGCGGTTCACTTTCTCACGGAGGAGCCCTGCTGGCTCTCCTTGGGACTTGCTATCTTCAAAGGCCTATTGCTTTTTTAGTGTTATGCAGAGGAGTTCACAGCATGAGTTAGTAACATTTCTGAGACCGTTTGAAATGCAAGGTCTTCTGTTTCATAGTTAGTATTAGGAATTCAAAATGGGGTTAGTCATGTCAAGAAACAAGTCACTAAATGCATTCAGCATAAAAGCACATTGATGTTCTTCAATGTCTGACAGCGGTCACACGTACCATTAAAAGCCGGTGTGTAGCGCTCAAATCTGAACCGCTGAATATTGATTCAATGCAGGGCAGTTCAGACGAGCATCCAAGAATGCGATTCATTCTGTTGTTGCGCGATCAGACATCCAATACTATCACGCTCTTTTCTTGGAGCATGCATAATCAGATGGTGATTTCTGGACTGTTTGGAGCTGGGAAATCAAACGTTGCTTCAGAGGCAGGGGGGGAGGGGAGAAGTTTCCGGAATTAACATTGCCAATTCAAACCAAGGAACTGCCAGGAATTACTTTCCTAGAAATTGGCAGTGACAATGATATCTGGAAATCATCCACATTGGAAAAAAAAAGATTTTTTCCCTGTTCAGAATAGTGGGATAACGTTCCCCCCCCCCTCCGATCCTGTGTTGATTGGAGAAGCAGAAGCGTCACCTCAGATTCCCGGATGATCTGGCAATGCGCATGTCTGCTGGGGCTTTTTTTTTTTTAAAGGTGGGAGGCAGTATCGCGCGTGAGCTGTCCAAACATGAAAAAGCCGATCTTGTGCCGCTGTTTTGAAAAAGGGCCGGACTTTCTGTGCTGTCAAATTAATGCGCCATTCAGGCATAGCAAGCCAGGATGACCCTGGATGACGCTTGATTGCCAGATGTGGATGTCTGAATGAACACATTTAATCCGTCAGCCAGACGGAGCTGTGTCGCCACTAATGGTACGTCTGACTGCACCCTTAGAAAGTTTTTATTTTGGCACCCTGGTGCTCACTTGGTAAACTGCATTAGATTAGTGTCTTGTTCCTACCTTAACTGTTGACACAAATTTGCCCTAGAATACATAAGAATATCAAAAGCCATCACCTACTGGGTGGTAGAGCAGCAGAGATCTTATGTATTAAGGGATGGCTGCTTCAGACTAGAGACCTTGGGTATTGTCAGCTTCCAGCTTCGATCTAATGACTGTACTTTCTTAGTAATATTGCCACAAGGACAGACACATTAATGGTGGTATGCAAAAACCTCCCTCCAGTGTTTCTAGATCAGACTGCACAAGACACTAGGCTTTTTTACAAAGAAAGATCATTCAGTCAATTAATCAAAACAAGCTAAATGGCTGATATACTTACCATATCTTATTTGGCTATGAAAAGTCCAGTTCAACAATGAAGAAGCTTCGAGGGAACAATTAACTTCCAATTTTAATATAAAACTTGGCTGTGAAATTGACCCAAGAACACAGCCTGATCTGGAATGTTCTCCTGATGTACAACATACAGGAGAGTAACTGCGGTTTTGTCTTCATCCAGTGCAGAAACATAGGCTGACATAGTTATGCACAGACATCTAGGATGGCCCAATCAGGGACATTGAGAGCATTGAGAGCATAGTTCCATTGAGAGCATTTTATCTTATTGCCTCTGCGCGTGGTTTGGGAGCTGCACGGAAGCAGAGAGAAGGGTGCTCCAAAGAGTGACGAGAAGAGCACAAAAGATTTGTGGATGTTCTCTCCCCTCATTGGTGGATCTGTATAATATGGCATGTAAAAGGAAGATACAAATGATCCTAAGGGACCATACACATCTGGGCCATTTGCTTTTTGAGATCTTACCGTCAGGTAGACGATATAGAGTGTTGAAGGCTAGGACAAACAGATTTAAGGACAGTTTCTATCCAAGTGCTGTGGTTAGGTTAAATGCAGGGTTATGAAGGATTATCTGTTTTAGATGTATTTAATGGTTTAAATGGTTTTAATGGTTTTATGAATGTTTAATGGTTTTATGAATGTTTATTTAATGGTTTAAATGGTTTTAATGGTTTTATGAATGTTTATCCATTTTAGTTGTATTTAAATGGTTTTAATGGTTTAAATGGTTTAATGGTTTTAGATGTATTTAAATGGTTTATGAATATGTGTGTTTGATGTGTTGGTATGTTTGTGGAAGAGCACCTCATTTCGTTGCTCTCTTTTTGTTGAGAACAATGACAATAAATTCATCCATCTATCTATCTATCATATAATTTATATGATTTAGTAAGTTTCTATGAAAGTTGGACACCAAATTTAGGGTTCACAAATAATGAAATGAATAATAGATTAAACTATACATTCTCCTTTGGTTTTTGCTTACCCTGTGAAACACTAAGTAAATTTACTTTATTTACATATTATTATATTGATAAGTAAAACTCCAAGAGTTACAACAAATGAATGGATAAATGAAGCAGAAGTTGAAAGAACAGTGTTCCTGTAAGTTCTTGGAGCTGAACTGCTGCTCGCTTATCTAGAACTCCTATTGTATGTTTTTCTTCATCTGAAAGGGCTTTCCTTATGTGGGTGCAGTACATTTTCTGTCTATGAACCATAGAATTCTAAGCAACCATCGAATTTTAAACCAAGCAATGGCTTGAAATTGACTTCAGACTGCACTGTATGATACCTTAATTTCCTTAATCATAACTCATCTCTCATTTTTTGTCCTACTTTGTTCATTTGACAAGTGCTTAAATATCTCGAGAGCCTATTTACTCTCCTATAATCAATAATTCATTCCTTGAATAACTGAATGTAAATGGTAATGATAAAAAATTCTCCCTCCATTAAAAAAAATCCATATTAGTTTCATCAACTGGCAATTACTAACATACCTTACCAGAAGGTTGATTTGATTCTGACAGCTTCTTAATATCTCTAAATTATAGTAAATAAATGCTATGCATATTCAGTAACATGTTGCATCTATAAGAACTAATCTTATTTTAATGAATGGTATACTTTTGAGAATTAAGAGAAGTGGAAAAATTCTCCTTTATAGAAAGACATACATCTTCATTTTAAAGGATTGGATCTATTTTGTTCAGTCTCGTCCCACAAACCTCAGTGTAGCTTCTTTGTGATCAAAAGGAGCACTTTCTCTCTCTTTCACCGGCAAAAAGCTGGCAGGAGACCACTCCTCTCTGTCCAATTCCCCACTAGCTTTATGCTGCTCTCACTCTCCTCTTCTCTGTGGGGCTTCCATCAGATTTCACACTATCTACCCCGGGGCTGCAGCTCACTCCACTTTTTTCACACAGCAAACAAGATCCTCTAAAAACCTGTTTCTGTTTGCCGTGCAAAAAAGGCAAAGTGAGTCACAGCCCTGGGGCAGATAGTGTGAAATCTGACAGAAGCCCCACGGAGAAGAGGAGTGTGAGAGCAACATTAGGCTAATGGGGAATCGGTCTCTGTGTGCAGGAAGTAATGCAGTAATGGTGGGTCTGGGCCTCAGCATTTATCCACTTGTAAAGCAAGTGCTGAGAGATGCCAAATTTCCCTTGTTTATTCTGCCTGAAGTTTGAACCAGAGGAAATAATGGCAGAGGGGCCACTGACTGTATTGAAGAGATGAATCTCTTAAAGAGGAACAAAAATGATAAATATTATCATGGTGCTCAAAAATGAATAGAATCAAATTTTAGTTTGGGTCATTTAATTTACATCCCATGCTGCTTAACTCAGTACATTTTAGGCATTAATTCACAGAACAGTGTTCTTCTACATATAATGAGTCCAGATCCATCCCAGGCCATGACTATGGCAGCACTTGTATGAGGAAAGTAGTCCGCAATTCAAGCAGAGTTAGATTTTCATATGCCAGCAATCTCCACCACAGTGCAACATGTTTTGACCAACATGCTGTCAGGAATGTATCATCATCTTGCACTCCCCTTCCTTCAGTATCAGAATGGCTGTCTGTCTGTTAGGGGTGCATGGAATGCACTGGACTTATCTATAGAAGGCAGGTTTTTTTGTTGGGTTATATTTCAATTGGGTATGTTGCAACATGTTCTGACCTGGTGTCAGGTATCAGGAGGGGTGGAGAGAAAAGTTAGGGCACACATTAAGCAGAATGAGTGAAGAGAAATTAAAAGGGGGATAGGGTTGCTATGACTATGAAAGACATAAGAAAGGAAGGAAGTTGGTGGAAGAAAAGCTGAAGGAGCTATTGTGGTTAATCAATGGGTATGGAATATCTGAGCTTTCTGAGGGGCTACGGCCAGAAGCAAAAGATCACATGTTTTCAAGAAAAGCTTTTTACCAAAATAAAATTAATGACTTTTGGAGAGCTAAGCACCAATCCCTTACATCTCTCTTAGTTAAGCATTCTGTTCTGGCACAATAATATTCAGCATTTATTTACTCTCATGCAAAGATGTTCACACAAACCCCTTGCACAATTGGGGTCACTAATAATTTACTGTGACAAAATCATATTGGAAAAATTCATTCTTAAATATTCTAACAACTTAAACATATGGTGGCATGCATTTTACCAATATTTAGCTGTTGGTTCCATTTATAGTATGTCCTTCTGATTCAATGTCCCTTTTATCACAAGTATTATTTTGTGTTAAGGTGGATTATTGATTAGCTCTCCTTCCCTTGGTATGTATTGACCATTGATCAGATGACTGTATGCCTGCTTTCCTCAAACAAGGACAACTACCGTATTTGGCAGGACTCTTCTAAGCCCTCTTTGTGGAGATGTCTCTAAGCAGCATCTGATTGTTGTAGTGCTAACCTCACTCTTGGAGCATAAGGTATTGTACCTTGTCTGCGTATGTTTCATTCCATTCTGTTTTGTATTGTGTGATGTTGGAACTGCATTAGTTGGCTGATCCTACTCCCCTTGGTGTGAAAAACAACAGCTTGCTAGCAGTCATGGACTCTCTTTTTTGTTTGCTGTATTCAGAGTTTCTTGTATTTTAATCTCAAAATATTGATCCAAGTGAATATACCTGGTTTTTTTCCCAATGAAGTGTAGACTTCCACAAAATTCTACCATAATTTAAAAAAACAACAACAAAAACACTTCTTCTATAATAATAGCAATTATGATAATAGAAGTGGACCACAGGATACATGGCAGTATGATTGTATGAATGTAACTTTTAAGACTTAATATTGCACACCATGGAAGGGATTTGAAATAACACTTTTCTTTGTTTTATGGCAATTGACACAAATCATCATGATCTAGTCTGTTTAAGCCACTTAAGCTGGCATACTGGTCCTTAAATTAGTTAACTACTAGGCATGATAATAAGGGTGTTTGTTCTGCAAAGCTTAAATCAACTTTGGCTTGAGTCAGTTTGCAACACTTAGGTAAAGCCTAGGCTGGTTACAATGTATGCTTACTTTCCCCCCTATGTTCAGCCCAACATTAGCAACATTCACATATAACATGTTTTGGCATCATAGCATTCCCAATAAAAAGAGAGAAAAATCTCTCAGGAAGATTGTGTGCACAGAGGGGGGTGGGGGAATGGAAAGCGACACAGTGTGAAAAGCAACAGTTCTTCAGAGACGGATCCCTGCTGGAACGAAAATCACTGTGTGAAACTCTCATCCCTGTATTGGATTACTTCATAACCATGTTTGTGCTTAGTGTGGGGTCTTCTCAAGACTTGCAGAATGAAGACTGTACACAGTTGCTGTTAAGCTAACTATATACAAGGTTTATTTACAATATTTATACAGACTGACAAAGCGCTCCGCCAACACATCCACTACACACACACCACAAACAGAACAGGTCTATAGCACATTTATACAATTCAGTACCCAATCAGCTTAGTGCTGAGTCACTAAGCACTACCCCATTACATCACCTTGGCTGATGCAACCTGGAGCAATGCCAGCTTGTCCAGCTGTCATTTAGACCATGCAGATCTAGCTGTGGTCTGTAGACTGGATATACTGACAAACTATTGCCTTCCAGTTTAATAATAATAATAATAATAATAATAATAATAAATTTCAATTTATATCCCGCCCTTCCTGCCGAAGCAGGCTCAGGTTTAGAATGCTAAGTGTTGAAAAGACCACAGAGAGAGATATAGTCATTTCACATACCAGGGCTGTGGTCAGACTAGAAGGTTGGTGTGGCTTGGGCACACTGCTAATTACTTCATCACATTTTGTGATGGAGATTTTCAACAGACTCCCACCTTGATCCAGCTTCACCTTGTGGTTCTTCCATGGTTGACCATTCAGATTAGTGCTGCGTATCAACTATAGAGTGCACAGTCTAGTCTTCATGTTTTTAAAAAACCAACAACTTTGATCTTTTCTTACAAACATTTATTGGGTGTGAATGTGTGCCTATGCACCCATATGCATGAGCTATTTGTTTAAAAAAACAGAATAGCAAAAATGGAGTTAAAGGTCCACACTTCTGAACTGGTTTGAGCATGTACCAGGTGAGTATGTATCAAACATCGCAAAATGCAGGATGAATGTGTAAGCACTGGACTTTCTCTGGTGGCTGTTTACTTCACATCCAACTTGTCATATGAACAATTGAAGAATACATGCCCGATGTGGCGGTGTGAATGAGCCAAACTGCCCATCTGACTGCAGCCCAGATCCTCCCTCTTTTTCCCAGAGACTCCAACAGAGTAGCCCATTAAATCCAAACATATTGTGAACTATAACCTTAGCTTGTTATTTCTATTTAGTCTTTGCATATGTCAAAATATCTTCATTAAGTTGTGTGCTAATTTGCTGTTCACCTATGTAGAGGGATCTGACTATATATATGAAACATGATTCTTAGTGATTCATCCAATCCACTCTTCTCCAAATCTCAAGTCTGCTCCCACTGTCCATTCCTTTCCTTGCACTTCAATTCCACTTAGAGACTTGACCTTCCACATACACTTCATGGTGCTGAGTTTGAGCATGGGAGCTAACAATTGGGAGACCTAGGTTCGTAAGCCCCACTCAGCCTGGAAGTTGCTGAGTGACTTTGCGCCAGTCACGGTCTCATACCCTGCACAGTTGCTGTGAGAACGAAAACATAGATGGAGAGAAAGATACTTGTAAATTGCTTTTGGTCCCCATTTGGGGAGAAAAGCAAGGTACAATGCTTAGAAAATAAGACTGATCCAACAAAATCTCATTAATTCTTTAAGGTAGCTCAAGACTCCCATTTTATCTTACTCTCCAACTACACTCCTGCTCTTGCATGCCACTCCCAAAAAAACAAACACTCATAACTTTCCCTGACCTCAATAGCTATATTTCCTCTTCCACAGCTTTCCAAGTGTAGTTCCCACTGTGTACTCCACTGCATAGACGTCAACCCTTCCCTTCCATTCCCCTCCCTCCTCCAATCCCTCATGCCCCTCCCCCAGATACACTCTGGCATTCCCATTCCTACACTTCCCCTAATGCCTGTTTCCATCAGCAGCTCCCATCACCTTCACACATAATGAATATCTCCTTCCCTTCTTCCTTCCCTCTTCCCTCCTATCAAAGCGCTGCTTCTCCAGCATTGTGGTGGAGAGAAAGCAAGAGAGGTGGGCAGAGGAAAAGAACAAAGTGGTGGTGACAATAGTGAAGGAGATGGCTTCTGCTGCTTAAATGAAGGGGGAGGCCCAATGCACATGCATACTGATGGAGGGGTGCAGCAACCTCACTGCCTCTGACAGGAGGAGGAGAGGGGGCAGCAGCTGCATGTGTGTGAGAGAGAGGAAGATGGATCCCCCAGGCTACTAAACTGACATGGGTCTTTTCACCACCACTGCCACCACCCTCCTCTTCTTTGTTCACAGGCAAGATAACAGACATGGACAGTCCAGTTTCAGCCCCCAGACCATATGTTTGACATCGCTGGTTTACACCAAACTTGCTATCTTATATAGGTTTGTCCTATTTGCTAATGCCACCTTCTATTTATGGCCTGAGGGCAGCCACATTATTCTTACCTAAATTTTTATAGTCCTTTATTGAGAACTCCCCTTTGAGATATGCACTGGCTTGTTTTGTTTTCAGTTGACATTTGTTTTGTATACTGTGAGCAGCATCTCTCAATTTATTCTTTTTTGTCTTTCCCATCAAAGAAAGTGGAAATAAGAACATGTCAGTCTCTTCTATTTCACTGATGCTCTTAAGCTGCTGAGTCCTCAAAAACATAGTAAAATAAATAGGTAACTCATGTTTAAAATTCAGTGAGTGCCTGTAAAGAATTTCTGCATGGATTTAACAATTTGTTTCTTATTCCAATGATGTAGAGCATGAATTCCTGCAAACCTGCTGGGGCAAATTGTGCTAAAGTGGGTTAGAAGTGGTCTTTAGGCTCCAAGAATTAAGCAAGCTCTCAGTAGGGAAGCCTATGCAAGTCTGCTTGAAAAAAGAAAATGTTTCTATATAACAATATGTGAAGTGCAAGGCCTTGGTTTAGTCTGAAGTGACGAACAGTCGCTTACAAAACACCTATTGTAGATAGACCAGGTAAAGATACTAGTGTTCACATCAATTCTGTACACTAGTACAACAGGTGACCTTTTCTAATAAGAACTGAAGTTTTTAAAACATCCATTAAATTTCACAGCGGCTCTATTTATCATACATCTTTGGTGTTCATCATCTGTAAGAGGTAAACTTCCTGAGACTGCTAACATTTGCCAATCATCCTCTGCTAAGAGATATTTTCTGAATGATAAGAAGAAGATATTGGATTTATATCCCGCCCTCCACTCCGAAGAGTCTCAGAGCGGCTCACAATCTCCTTTACCTTCCTCCCCCACAACAGACACCCTGTGAGGTGGGTGGGGCTGGAGAGGGCTCTCACAGCAGCTGCCCTTTCAAGGACAACCTCTGCCAGAGCTCTGGCTGACCCAAGGCCATGCTAGCAGGTGCAAGTGGAGGAGTGGGGAATCAAACCCGGTTCTCCCAGATAAGAGTTCGCACACTTAACCACTACACCAAACTGGCTCTCTGATAGGTGTTTGTTTGCATCCCCTTCCTTCTTTCAAATTCTGGCAACTTTAATTCCAAGACATTTTTTTATTTGCTAAGTTATGAACAGAGAACAGTGGCTGTATAAAGAAGTTTGAGAAATCTTGTGGGAGGAACTATAACAATTGGAGGGGGGATTTAAGCTGGTCACAGCCTTAAAGATAGAAAGCACAAGATGTTTAAATGTTCCCTTTGTGGATATCTAAAACTCAAAATGTTCAAAAACTTCCTCCACTATCTAAATTTTGATTGCAAAATGCATGAGGTTATTATACCCTTACCATCTCCTAAAATCATTACAGTCTACAGCCCACCAATCGTACATCTTACAAGGACCTCTGTTTGCTTCCCTGTTCTACAGTTTGTTCTGCCAACACATGCCTGATCATATTCTGATATAACTTAGGGCACAAATTTGTGTGTGTGCACACTATCCCATGTTATTTTTAGAAGAGAAGGGCACTTGTCCTCCACCTCTTACTGCATTCTTAGGAAAAATTGTTAAATATTAAGGTGTTTTCTGTTTGCAGCCTTTTAAAAACGACATGAATTTCTAAAGTTATTTTTCCAAAATGATGTAAATGTGGTCTTTTACAACTATTGTTTCCTTTCAAAAGAATGGCAATCCTATTTTGTATCAAATGATTTTTTTTTTTGCTAGAGAAATAAAGGCTCTTTGCAACATGTATTTCTTCAATTGTCATAGTTAGAGCTGTGTGGGGAAAGATTTCCAATTTTCTACTGCTCTAAGAGTTGTCATCACCACTAGACAGGTGGGTGGTATTTGTAACAAAATGAAAATTACTTGGGAGGTCACATCACAACCGGAGTTTAAATGCAAATTAAATATCAAAAGTGAAAAGGTTTCTGCTTTAAGATTTTTTTCACCTGATATTATCACTTGGTAACAACTTAGCATTTCTCAGATTTTCCAGATGTCTTTGGTATTTATAAGGCTCTTATCAGCAGGGTATCAAAGACCTCTTTTTAAAACTTTCTGTTGAAAGAAATTACAGTATTTTCAGTTCTAACTCCATTGGACAGGTGTGACAGAGCTCTGCTCATTATAACTAGGGAATTCAATCAAGATTCAGATTCACATATATGTTGTTTAAGAATAATACCAGATAGAAAAGGAGAACTGAGATCATTTCACACACAGAGACACACATGCACACACCTGTATTTTTTTTTAATATTTGAGAATGCCTTTGAATATTGGCTAAGGAGCAGCATGACAAAGTTTTCCTACCTGTCAACTCACAGCCCAATCACCATCTTGCCACATGGTTACTTATTCTGCAAGTAATTAAGTTATTACCAGAGAGGCCTCATGCTGGGAAAATAGAAGGACAATTCACCAATATAGAGAGGAAAATTAAGTAATGTATCAGCTGGTTCATCTGAGTAGCCATGTTGGTCTGAAGCAGCAGAACAAAGTTTGAGCTCAGTAGCACCTTTAAGATCAAGGTATATATAAATTTTGAATAAAACATTATTCTTTGAATAAAACTTTGTTGGCCTTAAAGGTGCAACTGGACTCAAACTTTGTTAGGTATCAATTGGGTTTGCAAACTTTCTCTATGGATAGACACATTCTTCAGCATGGAGGTCTGAATGTTTTCCACAACAGCTGAAAGCTATCTTTTAAGGACTCCACAATGTGTCCAGAAAGGTTGGGTCTGTTCCCTTGTAGGATTTGGACTGAAGGTTGAAGCCTGCTAATTCTTTCCACATATGCAAGTGGGTGATTTTATCTAGATCCCCAACTCTCCTTTCCCCCATGTTCCATTGGAGAAGCATTTTTGCTAATATAGGAGGAGCAGAGGGAGAAGTCACACTCCGCTAAATTAAAATTCTTCAGTAAGAGGAGATTTCTGGCAAGATCCACGCCAGTATCTGGCCGCAAGGTATTAGAAAAAAAAAGTGTTGTCACAGAAGGAAGAACTGCATGTGAAGCTGCAGCATGGGAGTGATGGCACAAAATGTTCAGTCCAGGAATCAAAGAAGGGTGGAGGGGGAAAGGTTCAAGGAATAATAATCTGGTAGTCTGTATATGGAGTTGCCCATACAGCAGCCAGTCAGTAAACAAACAGAACACACCCTGGATGTAATCTGTCCCTGAGCTGCAGACAAAACTGCTGAATTAAAATCATTAGCAAAATGTGAATGAAAGAGTAGCCAGCAGAGAATTTACAAAGAAAATACGACAGCAGGTGGTTGTTAGAATTTGAAGACACAGTGGCTCAACACTGAAGGAAGCTAGAGTTATTTCAGGCTTCAGGTCTGTACTGAATTTTAGCTTAAGGACAGCATCAGAATGCTGGCATTGAAAAATCCTCTAAAAGCTGCTTCTTGGGAGACAGCAACCAAGTTCAGAATATCCAGCCAACCCCAGGGTTGCCCAGGACACTGGAGAACGGAGAACTGGGGGTGGGAGGGTGGCCCCTAAGCCACAAGCAGCAGTTAATTGAAGTTCCCTTTTAAAGACAGGGGCAGAATCCCTTTTTAAGGGAATACCCTGCCCTACCCACAATCCTGAAAACAAGACAGACTTGTCATTCTTTGGCCAGCGATGAGCCAGTGTGCTCCTATCCTGATATTAATGGAGCTTACATAGTAGACAGCCAATATTAAAAGTGAAGTCACTGCTTTCCCTCCGCAGGTTCCCTTATGTTCAGCCTGTCACAGCAGGAGGTCCATTCTCAACTCATCAAATTATTTTAAAGACCTTGTCTTTCAAAATAGTCTAATATATTTAACATGTGGAGGATAGAAGAGAAGGCAAGTAAAACCCAAATTGATACAAAAATAGCAGCTTGGCAATGACTCAATAAGGGCTGAATCATCTGTGAGGGTGTCTTTTATCAGTATTATTTCTATGTGTATATGAGCACACATGTATCTGTTTTGCCCTTGTAATTTAGTTTCCCACATATATACACAAAGGTGCATTTGTGGTTTTCTTGAGTGGAACTGACCACCCCACAGGGAGGGAAACTGTATAAAAAGTACCTTCCTTTGTATTTTCTCCCTTTAATTTGATATATTAATTCACCATATACATCAAATAACTTTATAAGTATGTGGGGGCCTCTACTGGTAAACTAGAAATGTTGCATCAATACTTGTCTATGAGTTTTTAAAAACATGAAACTCAAGATTCTACATAATGGTGACATGTCTGAGTCCAGGGTCTTAAGTGTTCCGTAAAAACTTGTGTCCTATCTTCAAATGTACACTTCAAATGTACCAGTTTAATGCTTTACCGTACCCTATCGGTTTGTTTCCCAGTTGCTTTTATTTGTGATGAAAAATGCTTAACAAATGTCCAGGAAGTGGCAGGAAGGGAGAAACGTTGAAAGCTTAGGCATAGTTCTCTTTGGGATGATGGTAGTAATTGCAAGTATTGTTCTCAGGACTGAACTCTTGTCTAAAAATTCCCTCCACACAGAAAAGTGTATATCATGAGAGGGTCATAACCCCATCATTTCCTGCATGTAAGATTCTGTTTGTTTTCATGAGAGAACATTCCATCAAGTACCTTACTTGCAGTCTCAGGTAGTACAAGGCAGGTATAGACTTATCACCTCAGAGAACTTTAGGCCCTAGTTTAAGGACATAGGAGAAACCATGTTGGATCAGGCCAATGGCCCATTCAGTCCAACACTCTGTCATACAGTAGCAAAAAATAAATAAACAGGTGCCATCAGGAGGTGCACTAGTGGGGCCCTTCCACTGTTGCCCCCCCCCCCAAGCCCCAAGAATACAAAGCATCACTGCCCCAAAGAGTGCCACCCTGTGGCTAATAGACACTGATGGACCTCTGCTCCATATGTTTATCCAATCTCCTCTTGAAGCCATTTATGCTTGTAGGTGCTACCACCACCTGTGGTAGTGAATTCCATGTGTTATCCACGCTAACCTGGCTGCTCAGCAATTTCACTGAGTGCCCACGAGTTCTTGTAATGTGAGAATGGGAGAAAAGTACTTCTTTCTCAACATTCTCTATCCCATGCATAATCTTATAAGCCTCTATCATGTCACCCATCAGTTGATGTTTCTCCAAGCTAAAGAGCCCCAAGTGCTTCTATCATAATGTGTGAGAATGCTGGACAGAGCAGAGCAGGTTGCTGGATGCAGTCAGGTGTAATTTTAGAACAGATTAAAAAGAAGGTCAGGAGGGTATGTAGCTCAATGATAAAGCATCTGCTTTGTATACAGAAAGCCCTAAGTTGAATTCATGACATTTCTAATTAGAAGCATTAGGCCATAGTTGATTTGAAAGATCTCTACCTGAGACTCTGAATAGCCAGTCCAAGTAAAAGGAGACAAGATAAATCTCTGGCCTAGCTCAGTGGAAGGCAGCTTCGTGTTTTCATATGCAAGAAAGTGTCTTTTGTAGCATCCACCATGTGTGGGCCTGCGAAATTGAAGTGTCTCATAAAGACTGATGTGTTTAGCATCCCACAATAGAAATCTTTAAGACAGCATAGCCCACCCACCCCCTCTACTATTTGAGCTGGCCTGAATGGTAAATTCTCAAATATGTCTGACAGTTCTTTTGAGTTCTACAGCCATTATGGTATAGGAATCCATACAAACTGGTTTGCCCACAAGCTCTTTCCTCTCTATTAAGCCAGAGTAGCACAAGTGTTATGTTCCTAGAAATGGTGCAATGATGGATGAAAATGACATAAAGTTTTCCACTCACTGGAAATGAGTCTACTGATGCCTTGAGGAGAGAAAATGGGCACTCCAAAACCATGAACACTCTATATGGTGTCACACTGAGTACAAATGTGTTGGACGATGGGGAAAATGGGGAAGTGGTAAGGTAGGAAATGTACTTCTTGGGATCATGGTTTGTAGCATATCTAGATTTAATGGTCAAATGCAAGCAAAGCACTCTTAGCTTATTTCTACTCAAATCACTAAAGCACAGTGACTCCTCTGGGTCCTGATTACATCCTTTTTAGAAATCACTTTCTCAGCTTGAGAAATGCTGCCAGAGCAGCTTTTGTTCTCTCTTTGGCAAGGGAATGGATTTTCCAGCACCTGAAAGATGTGTCTTTCCCCTCTTTTTATTTTACACAAAACAAGCTACTTGGAGACCTACATACATCTGAATTGTGTAGCTGCAGGTGCTGATGATGCGGAATCCAATAAAGTGTGGATGAGGATAAAGAAGTGTCTGGAGAGAATAGCACAGCTGTGTCTTCTCATTGCTTCTTTTGCCAGTGTTAATGCCAGGCTCCCTGTTGGTAGGTGCTGTTGCTGCCCAAGCTCACCTTATGCCTCATTTCCCCCTCCTATATGGAGTATTCCTTGTTCCAGGTCTTCGTTGGCAAACGTGTGGGAGGTGTGTTTTCCCAGATTACTTCTCCCACTCTTTGTTTCTGCCTTAAACTATATAAAAATAATTTGAAGCATACTTTCTCAAAATATATCCCTGTATTGGAAATACCAGGAATCTAAACTTTGACTACAGAAATACAGGGGTAGTTTCTTGTAGCTTCATGTTGATATTACTTGGAGGGAGGAATGAGCACTCACTTGAGCCTTATAGTTTCCCAAATTTTGGGCTGCAACAATTTATAGAGGAATCTTGATTTTTAAAAAAAAAAATACTGTGGTGCCAGATCCACATTGGCAAATTGCTGGAGATTTGGGAGTGGAGCCTGTGGAGGTAGGGGCTTGGGAAGACCTCAGCAGGGTACAGTGCCATAAAGTCCATTCTCCAAAGGAGCATTTTATCCAGGGCAACCAGCCTCTGTAGTCTGGAGATCTGTGTAATTATGGGAAATCTCCAGGACCCATCTGGGGGTTGGCAACCCTAGTATGAGTCTAGTGCAACAGTGTGCTTTACAATAAAATATAAAAATGATTTGAAGTGTGCAGATTGAAAAAAAGAACACCTATATCCAACTTGATTTGGTGCTACTATCCTCTACAGAGAACTGTAACAAATTGGCTAAAACTGAAAGCAGCCTGTCACTGCTGAGTCACAGTGTTACACATGTATTGATTTTATTAAAATTCTTATATAGTGCCTTTCTTCATACATGGCAAACCCAAATCAGTTTACAGCAATAAGTACAACCAATCATAAAAGCTCATACAAAATAGGAGCCTAAAAAGAGAAAAGCAATACAGCAACTTATTAAATTAAGAGCTGTTTTGAAGAGATCCATTTTATGTAAGTAAAAGGTGCAGCCTGGGTTTCCAACGGCAACCCATTATGTAGCTCTGGAGTGATCTCTGAAAAAGCACTGGAAGGACCTGCCAGAGACCAGGGAAAGTCTCAGAAAGGAGGAATAGGCACAAAGATCAAAACTGGCATATAGAATCATACAGGGAAAGTGCACTCCTTCACATGTGAAGTTTTTAAAATTTAAAACCAGCAGCTCAGACTGAGTCCAGAAACACAGAGGCAACCAATGTGAACGCTACAGGACCAGTGCAGTATTCTGACAGCATCAGGTCTTAGACGGGCTGCAGTGTTCTGAACTAACTGAAGTTTCCAGGTTGTACAGTACACTGAAGTAATCTAGCTTTGATATTACAGTGTCATGGAAAACTGTGGCTGGGATGTCTGTGTCCAGATAGGGAATCAACATGTGAAAGAGATGTAAATGCAGGCTGAAGGACCATGGTTCCTAGAGTGATTCTCTTTCTATACAGAAGATCCCAGTTGAATCCCTGGAACAGGTAGTATGTGATAGACCTCTATCTGTGACCCTGCAGAGATTCTTCCAGTCAGAGTAGACAAAACTGACTTTTGATAGACTGGTAGTTTGATTCAGTGTAAGGCAGTTTTGTGTGTGTGTTCATGTGAAAGAAAGCAGTTCTGGCAACAGCACTAATCTTTTGCTCCATCAACAAACCCAGGTCTAACAGTACCTTTAAAGCTGTTGCAAAGCTGTCCAAAACCAGTTGCTGAAAATGAAGAAAGAATATAATCTAAATTTGTATAGCACCACCTTTAAAAAAAAAACATCTGTGCCTTATAGAAAGTTTTTTATTAGTTTTATTATAATGAAGAATCTCAAGAATCTCTCTAAGCATAACAAAAACAAATCATAATATTCCTTCATCTAACTATACTTAGATCTGATATGCCTGAGGAGCAGATCAAAAAGGGGGGAAAGGTACAGAATTATGTGAGTCAGCCTTGTTTTAGAAGATAGAAATGAGAGCTCTAGGTTCAAACTCCCACATGAAAATTAGCAGGTAATCTTGGGTCAGTCACCATTTCTCAGGGTTGTCATGAAGATAGCAGATGGGAGGAAAAAACATGAACTCCTTGAAGCAAGGGCAGTATAAGAATCAAACAGAAAATAGAAAAAGTCCCATCCTTGTAAGAGGGCTGGTGGAAGGGAAATCTGTGTTATACTTTTTATTAGGAACAACCAAATTGGCCCAAAATGTTGTGACAGCTTTCACTGTTCCACCAGGACACTTCATCAGGCTGGATGTTAAAAAGTGTAAAAAGATAGAAGGGCAGGCAGCAGAATTGTTCAGGCCATGATGTAAAAGTCTGAACTTGCACACATCCTCTGTGAGATGCAAGCAGACAATTAGCTTAACTTTATTGATGGGGTGTTGAGTTACAGCACGTTCTCTAGAAAGCTGTATTCAAACCATGTCCTTCATTCTTTGTTCTCCTACTGAAATAAACCACTCTAGTCCATCCAAAATAATCGCAAACGCCAAATGATAAAAACACAGTTTTCCCGCAGGCTGAAAGCAATAGCAAAACACCTTGTGGTCTCTATATAAACAATGCTTGAGATAAATGTGAGGTGTTGCACAAGATGGTAGAGTTAACTAAAGCCAAATTTGGTGGTATTATCTTGTCGAGAACATAATCTTTACCCAGGTCTACTTTCACCCTCTTTCTTGTCTGAAATTCGAAAGAAGAAATTATTATAAAGCCACAGCAGGAACCTAAGAATACAAACAAAAAACACTAAAAATAAACCTGGTGGCCATGAACATTTGAGGTGCCTGGAAAAGGTCATCCATAGCCTATCACATTAAACAGAGTATGAAGGGGTAAGATGGGAGCATGTTCAGACATTACAGCAAACACTGGGAAAAGTGGATTTTCATTTTAAGTCTCTCGTGTAATATCTGGATTTGGAATGCCACATAACCACTGTGGTGCAATACTCAAGCTGTCTGCACAATGAGTATTTGTGTGTCTGATCACAGGCAAGACACATTCATTCTATTATAGTGAAAGCACAATAATGGTTTCTCTTCATCTGTTTTCTTGTCATGCTGCAACTGTTTATGAACATTCTGCATGCATTTTTCTTCCTGGAGTAAGCCCCCGTGATAGACCTGAGTAGGATTTTGAATGGGCCTGTTTGGGACTGCTCCCTGTGCCTCCTATTCCAGTCAAGGAAATTTATCAAGGCTGTGAAGGAACAACTCTTTTCCCTGTTCCTTCTGGTTGGCCTATGGGAGGTTAGAAGACCTCCTGTTGCACCCCAAGTCTCTGCTAGGTGACACATTCTTGCTCCTCAAGGATGCCTGTTGCAAAATAGATAACCACCAACAGCTCTGAGAATATCTCCTGTCAGAGTCATATGCAGGCCTGTAGCTAACCAGGGGCCCATGGGGCCTGGCCTCCTGACAGGGTTGCCTCTTCCCCTCCTGCATGATTTAAATCATTTAAATCATGCAGGAGGGGGGGCACCCAGGAGTGACCACTACCCCCATGCCATTTAAAGGCCTCACAAATCAGCTGATCCATGGGCTCTAAACCATGCAGGAAGGGTGGCAGGAACAGTCACCAATTTCCTGCACAATTTAAAGAGCCCCCTCCCCCATGGCTCCCTTCCCCCATGGTCCCTAGCTACAGGGCTGGTCATATGTCTAGCACTCAGTATTTGTGTTGTTGTTTAGAGGTCCCATCTAGCTACCATGCATAGTGGGAGCACTATGCTTCTACAGTAGTGCAGGGAAATCTGTTGCTATTTTGCTACTTTTGAACTACTGTGCTCCAGGGATGATGAGCTTCTCTGCTGCTCTCTCCTCACTACCATACTTCAGGTAGCAAGACAGAATAGGTGTGGTGAGTTTCCAGAGATCAGACGTAAGAGTTCAAAATGTAAGAAAGTTTAATAAATGAATAAAAGAATACACGTTTTGTTCAAGTTTTTGGGCTAAGCAAGGGAACAAAGAAAGGTAAAAAACATGCAGTCTTCTATCCCTGCACTAGGTAATTCTTAAATGAGAATTCTTACCCAGAACACCAAGGTAGTCAGACAATAGGATTCTTGGGATCCTCAGCTGAGGAAGGGGAGTGGAAAGTACTTGGACATTTATGGCTTAAAATTCTGGACAGGCCGTTCCAGGCTTGCAGTCTCAAGAGACCCAAGCAACCAGGGCCAGTGCATAGGAATAGGCCAGGTAGGTGGCCACCTAAGTAGGTGACCCCCCAGGTGCCCATTCCACCTGTTCCACTGCTCTCACTTTCCCGGGTCTGCACAGATCTGGGAAGGTGAGAGTGGTGGGGTTGGGTGTGCTCTCCTTGGAGTCTGCCTTTCCTTGCAGGGGAAGGCGGGCTCCAAGGAGAGCATGTGCTGCCCTGTCACCCTTACCTTCCCGGGTCTGTCCAGGGGATGGGGTCTAGGGCAGCAGGAATTCTGGTGCCGGCCCTGCAAGCAACAAGACCAGGAGGACAGAAGCCATGGCCTGGAAGCAGATCCCTGCTCAGACTGGCATAGCAGCACTGCTTGGGGCCAGGACAACATATCAGAGTACCAAGAAGACTCTGACTGCAATGGCCATCCCCCTTCTTGACCTTTTATGCCTCTCTACTGGGGTAGGGACAGAGGCATGACCTTAATTTTTCCACGCTTTTAATTGTTTTGGCATCCTTGTTCTCTTCACACTTCCTTTTATCCTTTGGTCCTTACATAGTCAGCCAAACTAACCATCAGCAGTTGGCATGGATGCTCTTGTTTCCCACATGTCCCTTTGGCCTTGAAACCTTTCTTCTGTGAACTGTGAATCCAACAGGCCTTTTAAGAACAAATCAGTTGATTGATCAGTAGTTCCCTTTGCAATAAATGCTTGGCTGTTTCCCTAAGTGCTACTTAGGGTTTCTTTAAAAAAAAAATCAGTTGCAGGTAAAATAGAAATGTGAGTTAATATAGGTTACTTTAATGACACACTAGTGTGGTCACTTCACATTTTCATAAGCACCCTTTCAGTATAGAAAGGCATTTTTCAATCCTACATAGTGCTTTCCACCCACAGACCTTACTTTTATTCTTGTTGTCTGTCTTTTGACTTATGTGTGACGGTTCACTCCCTCTGTGTCTGCAGTGATATGCAGGGCTTTTTACATTGGAGCATCTTTGGAAATAAATTGGTGATAATGGACTCCTCAAGAAAAGCAATACAGCTTCCTCACAGTCCATTATAGAAAGCATCGCCTTGCTCTCCAGTCACCTTTCATCAGCGCCACTGATTGCTTAAGGCCATGCTCAGTGAATGTTTATATTTAAGCATGCAGGAACATCCACTCTTTTGGCAGGTGTTTTCTCTATGACTGTAGAATTTTTTCCCCAGAGAAAGTGTGGGTGTTTTGCTTGCATGTATAAATGCCAAGGACAGATACTTGATGATTTAAAGAAAAAACAAAGAACAAGCCTTGCTATGCTCAAGAGCTGTTGCTCACCAGGCTTTCAATACATCTCCCACATTCTGTCCTATTCACATGCAACACACACACACACACAAACTCATCCATCCATCCCAGAAAGCACAATAGCAGTGCAATCAAAACAGCTACTGGAAAATGTCCACTAGGTGGCAGAAGTGGGTTTTGAGCCAGGGTAGTTCTGTTACTGCCTCATTTGGCAGAAGTGACAAAGGCCTGTCTTAATTATGCTTTTCAAAATAAAATGATTTCCGACCCAGAGCTCATCTCTTCCAGGCCTTGATTCCAAGGTTACTGGGAAATCATGACTCCAACACTACAATGTGATATAATACACCACAAAATGATGTAATACTTCGAGTTGCCAACTTATAAGCCCCTAAACACCAGAGACCATTGCCAGACATGTGATCTGCCTTCCTTGGCTACGTGGCAGGGAGGTGAAGCAGGTGCAAGTCAGGAGAAGCTGCACCTGCATTTCCCCTTGGTTCCAGGATCTGCAGGCTTAACAGCCAGTGCCAAGTCTACACAGTGCTTAATCCCTTTAGGACATTGTTCTCACAACAATATATTATTATGATGTGCCAAGAGAGATACATGATGGAAATATTTCTTGCTTTAAAAAATATTTGGCATAATCCAGAAAAAATATGGAAGAACATTGATTTCTAATAATGTAGCCACCTATAGATTCAGGTTCCTCCCCCCCGCCCCGCCCCCACTGCAGACTTAGTATGAGACTGATACAACCAAACATATTTAGAAGGGGATTTTGAAAAATGGATGCTGTTTCTCACTTTGTACCAGCTGCAGATAGGAGTAGGGAAGGGCAGAGACCATCACCCAAGGAGTTATAGAGAGGAGGCAGTGGGGTGGAGGGGAATATATTATGATGCTCATTGTCATAAATAATAAAATCAATGCACCTAGTAGGATTATTCCTGCAGATATGCTGTATTCCTGCCGGGGGCGGGGGGAGGTCTGTCAACGTGGTGTCCTCTCTTGCAATAACTCTGCAGCTCTCTCCTGCCACCTTGATTCATGCAGAACAGGAATGAAGGCAAAGCATTCCTTTCCTACACAGATCCATCCTCATGGAGCTGTTCTAGAGCCCTGTTGCTGGCTTTGAGTCTGGAGAGTATGTGTTAGGATTGGCTTAGTCCCAAGGGGGCAGGCAACTGGTAGTAAGAAGATGGGGTAAGAGCAGAGGAAAATCCCCATCTCAATAATATGTAGAATTTTTAGCAGATGGATTCTTGCCATCACATTATGCTTGAATTCCACATGCAGCCATGCAACCTGGGCAGAAATGGGATAATAAACTGTCTTACCTTACTTGTTCATCATTACACTATATGATTTAGACATTGTACATAAAGGAATAATGCGTGGCATTTAACTAATGCACAATGCTTGCAAAAAAATCATTATTCATAGTCTTCCAAAGTGCAAATTAAGCTTCTCAGAACAATATGAAATTTGGTGTCAAAACTGATTATTTAGGAAAGGCACTGCTGCAGTGCACCAGTTCTTATATTGATTTAAGCAAAACTGCCTTTGATAATTATTTTAGGGCCACCCCTTCCAGCTTCTTCTGCAGGAACACATGCAGTAGCTGAGCAAACATAGTACTGAAGACTCTAATGAGGTAGCCAAGAACTAAACTGAGACATAGTGCACAGTTCCAGGTATCTCAAACTACCAATTAAAGGCTAAGCTATGCCAAGAATGAAGCAGGGGCAACGTTGTCTCAACACAGAGGGGAAAGCCAGCCAATTAAAGGCACTTGAGAGCCCTAACATAGTCCATGTAGTTGACCTATTAAATGGAGATACCTGAGATCTCCTGCTCACCAGGCATCAGTAGTCCTTAAGGAAACATAGGCTCACCTACTTTTTAAGTAAATGGTCAATGGAGACATCCATCCAAGTGAGCATAGGCACCTGTGAGGAACTCAGGACAGCTTAGTTTAGCCAGCTAACCACAAACCAAATCTGCAGGAAAGGTAAGGCACACTCAGAACAGTATATGCTGCAGTGTAGCATTGGTTCTCCATTTCTGATCTGCTAGACAAAAGGCCAGGTATCCAGTAACAGCTGGGTACCTAGCTATATCTTTGGGAAATGGAAGGTCAGTGAGGGAATATTGTTTCACTGTGGGAACTGGTTCAACGCCAAATGCAGCTGCTTGGGATGCCATACTGGCAGGAGTCATAGACATGGAAGGAGACAACTGGCAACACTTGCTGCACTACTTGTCAACAAGCAGCAGAGGTGCTGCAGCATCACTTTGTGCTTGCAAAGATGGTATGGGAAGAGGCAGCCCCCCTATACACATACAAACACTTGTGCCACTGCTGGGCTCCAAATCAGGATGCAGCTGCCTCAGAGCACCTGCAAACAGCACAAGGGTAGACTGACACATGCACATACCACTGACACACACACACTGCTGGGCTTAGAGAGCTGAATCTGCATGCAGGCTTCAGTGTAGGAAAATATGTTGAGTGGCCATGCAAGTGCAAATGCCACGAAATACATTGAGTGGTCTTGAATATGTCATTGTCTCTAGGGTGTGAGCTTTCCTAGCATCTGGCATATCTGTATTGCTAGGAATCTTCTGATTCTTATCTTCTAATGCAATGTCTGGGACACAAGGACATGATTCCCCTTTAAGACAAAACAGAAAGATCTTACCATGGATTCATGTGTACCAGTTGAAGGGAAGTTTAGAATGGTACATGATGGCTGATATCAGACGACTGAATCAGGGCAGCATCAAGCCAGTTGGGAGAGAGATGGCTGGAAATAGAGTGCCCAGGAGCTTCCTGACAGTGCTTGGGATGGATTGTGGGCACCCCAGGGAGATCTGGAGTGCTCACACGCCCCATCTGGGTGCTCTCTGGGCATTTCCCATCCTTCCAGATGGCCGGGGAGGTGCCTCAGAGGTGCCCCGGTAAAAAAGCACCACTTTTAAAGTGGTACCCTTTCAAGCCAGCTCCTGGCAAGCTGGGGGCAACTCAGGGGCGGGACGGGGATGGCAGACAGATATGCATGTGTGGATGTGCTTTTTTGATCCACCTGCCTCCTGCCCCCAGGGCAGCTTAAAACGCTTATCTGTTATCACCCGATGTGCTGTAAGACTTGTGTTTCATCTCCCCCGTTACTTCAGCTATAGTTTTGTCACAGTCCCTCCTGTGTTAGGGGTATTCATTTCAAGGGGTCTGTTATTCCCTAGTATCCTCATTCATTTCAGTGGGTTTGCACAGGAGAACTCCCTTGTTTCCCGTTATAATATTACTATTGCAACAGCATCCTAATACTGTGATAACATGATTACAATTTCTTAATAATTAGGATTTACCACTGAAAATGCTAAATAGTATCAAAGCCTTGGCTTCTGTCATCATCCAGAATTTATTACCTAAATGTACATTATTCACATTATTTACTAGTCCCAAAAGGATAAACTGAGTTGAGTAAGCTAATTCATATGAGCAGGATTAGTAGATCCCAGGAGAAGTCGTGTCATATTATGACTAAGCCCTTAATTTTTTTTAATGCAGTTGCTGTAGTGTTGAGGAAGCGTATATGCTGTGTTTATTCCCATTTTATTTCTGGAATGGAATCTACAAGGGAGGACTTTTAATTTTAAAGCTTTATTGAGATGCAAAAGGAGCAGCATAAGCTGTGTTATATGTCAGAAGGAAAGTCACTGAAGCTGGTAAGAGAAGTGGTATTCTTAGGGGCATGAATGGGTAAATTACAAATTAATCTATGTGCAGAGGAGTTTTGGTGCTCTCTGTCTGCTGAAACCTGGAGTTTTTATGGACTGCAAGTGACTCTGCACATTTTTAGTTCCTTTCTTAATTTTTCTAGATTTTTTTTGCAGGGGGAGAATGCATATTAGTAAATTGATAAAGCTAAAAGCTTTCCAGATAAACCAGTTTAATTTGGACTTTTATAATGAGACAACAAAGTCTGATGAGGTCTAAAACACTAATAACCTTTATATTTGAGCTCACTACAAGCACAAAACAAACAACCAGTTCCTTGAATGCTCTCTTGAGAGGTTTATGTGTGTGTGTGTGTGTGTGTGTGTGTGTGTGTGAAAATGCCATCAGATTGCAGTCAATTTATGGCAACCCCAGAGGGATTTCATGGCAAGAGACTTAACAGATGTGGTTTGCTGTTGCCTGCATCTGCATAGAACCCAGGTATTCCTTGTGGTCTCTCATTATAGCTAGGGCTCATGCTGCTTAGCTTCGGAGAGCTGACAAGATTGGGTTTGTCTGGGTCATCCATCTTGAAATCACTTAAGAATACCCTGGAATGCTGTCTAGGATAGGCTTCCCAACCCCCCCCCCCCCGCCCTGCCGGGGGACCCCTGGATTAGCAGCCTAATCCCCCGCTCTCTAAAAATCTGATAGCGGGGTGGGGGGGGGGTGGAACGGCGCTGTGTCTCTTTCCCTGTCTGGCTTCAGGCTTCTCCCTTCCTCCGGGTCACAAAGACCCTCCCACCGCCGGCCTGCTATTAGCTCCAGTCCGGCCTCCCTTCGTGAGGTGCATGCTGGGACTTGTAGTCCTTGCATCCTCTCCGGCTGCCAAGTGGAGTCTCCTCAGGGAGTCTGGCCGGTGGGCCAGGGAGGGGAGTTCTGCCCCCCGGAAGACCATGTGTGTTTCTACCTCCGGAGGCTTCAGTCGCTGATTGAAAGGCTTCCTCTTGGGATGGTGTGTCTGTGTTACTTTGAAGAAGCTGGCAGCAACTTGTGAGTAGAAAGGCCCATCCCCTTCAGAGTCGCCAGAAATGGGGTGGGGGAACACGTCTGCTGAGCATTATTCTCTATGTGGAGATTGATTCTCATAGGGTATAATGGGGAATTGATCTGGAGGTTTCGAGGGCTCTGGGGGAGCTGTTTTTTGAGGTAGAGGCACCAAATTTTCAGTATAATATCTAGTGACTCTCCCCAAAGTGTCTCCCAAGTTTCAAAGTGATTGGACCAGGGGGTCCCATTCTATGAGCCCCAAAAGAAGATGCCCCTATCCTTCATTATTTCCTATGGAAGGAAGACATTTAAAAAGGTGTGCGGTTCCTTTAAATGTGATGGCCAGAACTCC
Source organism: Heteronotia binoei (assembly GCF_032191835.1). Taxonomy (NCBI): domain Eukaryota; kingdom Metazoa; phylum Chordata; class Lepidosauria; order Squamata; family Gekkonidae; genus Heteronotia; species Heteronotia binoei. The sequence continues at coordinate 77,645,912 of NC_083229.1, forward strand.
CTTGGAGTGCAATTATGCTTGTCACACCCTTGTTCCTGGCTCCGCCCCCAATGTCTCCTGGCTCCACACCCAAAGTCCCCAGATATTTCTTGAATTGGACTTGGCAACCCTAGTCTAGGACAATAAAGGAGATCTTTTAAATTTCATCTTCTAACAAATCTCCATTAAGAGACTATAATGCTGAACCCATACCAGGGCAGATTTGCCATTAAAGTCACAGGGAAGAGTTCTGGTGGGCTTATGTCTGGAAAGGGCAACCAGCTACTGTAATCACCATAGGCCAAAATGAGGGGCAGCCCATGTCCCATGGCAAACAGTCGCTGCCATTGATGCAAATCAACAGTCCAGTACCCATGACCAGTGGAGAACGAGGCATACAAGGCAGATGGCAGCCACTGCTGCCACAAACCAGCAGCTTGAGCTTGGGAATGAGGTACCCAGGCCCAGCCCCATGCCAGGTGGGGGAAAGAGCACAAAGTCGAGCCTCACTCCCACATGACCCATGGGAATGACTGTCTGTCTGTCTTTTTCTCTCTCCCTTCCTTCCTTGGTGAGCAGGCTAATTTTTTCCCTTCCAGTCCCCCCCATCCTTACTGGCAACAATAATTCAACCAGCCATCAGAGGAAAGGACAACATTTTATGTTAAGATCAACAGATGTTGCAATTAAATCAAATTTCAGGTTCTTGTTCTAAGTTCCATGTAAAGGAACAATGTTCAATACTAGCAGAACAACACTAGCAGAACAACGGTTCCAATGAAAAGCATAAACTCAGTTTATAATTTAGGATGGAATTAGACGATGGTGAGAAACAGAAAAAAGAACCCAAAATGGTTTGGTGACCACTGACATCTCTTATGGTTTAGTAATACCTTTCAGTTTGAGAGATTAGTTTAGAGTACTACCAGTGATGCCTGAAATAGACTCTACTCATACCTCTCAAGAGATTTTGTTCCATCATAAAAGCAGAATTCCAGTTGCTGGCAAGATATGTCAAATATGTTCCAAAGAATCTCCTATGTGGATTTTGGGGATTAATGTTCTTCAGATATTGTCTTGATGCCCAAATATTATCTGAAGGCTATATATTCCAAAATTGCTACTGTATTTCAATATTTAGCTTCTGATAGTTGATATTTTACAGTGTTTGGTAGTTGACAGGGGTTGTTTTGTAGAAAAATAGGTGGTGGAGCTCATTAGCATATGCTACCCCCCCCCCAGCCAAAAGCAACCTGATGCAAGAATGGAGAGCCCCAGGTGAGCGAGGCCTGCTTGGGCTGGCTAGAGATTCAGCCAGCCCAAGCAGGCCTCGCTTGCCTGGGGCTCTCCTGGGCTGACCCCCCAGTCAAAAGACTAGCATGCCACCCACTGCCCCAAATCACATAAGAAGTGGAGAAAGGATGGGGCAGGCTTCTCCAGGGGTTAATGAGGGCTGCTGAAAGCATGGCAAAGCTCCTGGTGGCTGTGTAAGCCAAAATGCCCTCAAAACGAGGATGGGGGATTGTCAGGTGAGCACCTGGCTCACTCAGGATCTTTTTACCTGTGTATACAGGATTCCACGTCTAGAAAAGTAATGCTTAAGATATTAGGGACTCTAATTAAGTATAACAATTATAACTTATTAAGAAAAATATAGGCTTCCATACAAGATAAATACTCATAAAATCATACACACAGTCCTAAGAAAAATAGATAGATAGGGGAACACATGGGTAGACAAACAGGGCGATATCTACCTATTGTAGTCTTCGAGGAAGGCTCCAATGGCGACAAGCAAGGAAGTGGGAGAAGGGACCCGAAACTTGGCCTTAGAATCGGGGATGGATCTATGCAGTGGAAATTGGGATACTGCTAGAAGCACACCTGTGGGTAGCTAGTCCACAAATTATAAGGACTCTCTTGAGCCCTTAGGGGATGGGAGGTACAAGGGAGGAGAAAGGTGGTCAGCTGGTGCATGATCTCACGAAAAGGGGAGGTTTCGCAGTGACCATAAGGGCTGGACTACTGAGACAACCAATAGAAAGTTCATTGGTGGCACCTAATTGGGTGCTTGCTCTTGACCAATGGACTTGTCTGGATCCTGGATACCTGAGTGAACTTTCAGGTTGAAATGGACCAAGGGGAGGCTCCAAAAATGACAGTTGGGAAGAAGAATAGAGAGATTACTTGGGTGGGGAGATACTTAGGACTATTAGACTTATCTAAAAGGGTGACAATAGAGAGTCAAATCATGGCCTAATTTGTACAAAGGAACTTAGCTCTGGCTGAAGATGGTCTTCCTCTTCTTCTGTCTTCTTTTGGGCACCAGTCTTTGTCCAGAGTTCCGTTATACAAAGAAAGTGGCTGTTGGATGATTAACCACTCCTGGGGTGGGTAGGTTGCTTGCAGGCATAGGTGACATCTGGAGTGTACGTGAGCCATCCACTTTGCTGAAATGGAGTCAAGCCTTGTAGGAAGATGGCTGCGTGTGGTGTTAGCCCTCCACGGTGGATTCCATGGTCAGAACTTCAAAACCGTTCGCCTGGATAGCTCCTGGCGGTGCAGTTTCCTCCACTTCATAGCTGGGATGGACATCATACAGAACGACAGGAAACCATCCGTTCTCCTGGTGGGCACTCTTGTACCAGTTTAGAGTGCCTTTGTAGCATTGTGGCTGCTTGTACTGCATAAGTCCCTTTTGCCCCTGGATAGGTTTACCCACACTCTCTGGCCAGACGTGTGTGAGTCACTTCTTCAGGTGCTCTGGCAACCAAGCTGGTAATCACGATGTTCTGTAAGGGGGTTTTTCCGCACAGCTGGCTGCCCGCTCTCCTAATCCAGGGATTGTTATGCAGTTGCACCCACTATTCAATTGACAAGGTAGGTGGAGAGAAGGAGAGGGAACCCTCAGAAAGGTTCAGGAGTGCTCCTGTGAGCTCCTGCTGAATTTAAGGCCTGGCAGTTGCTTTTTTTGTAGCAGGAACTCCTTCGCATATTAGGCCACACACCCCTGATGTGGTCAATCCTCCAAGAGCTTACAGAGTTCTTCTTGCAGGGCCTATTATAAACTCTTGGAGGATTGGCTGCATCAGGGGTGTGTGGCCTAATAAGCAAAGCAGTTCCTGCTACAAAAAAGCCCCGGTTGACAGGATGGATAGCTGGTATACAATGATATAGGGCAATGTTTTACAAACAAGCAACCTCTTTGTGTCTGCTACAGAAATCTGATACATTGCAAAGTATGTGAGAGCATGCACTAGGGTGAGAAGAAGAAGAAGATGTTATTGGATTTATATCCTGCCCTATACTCTGAATCTCAGAGTCTCAGAGCGGTCACAATCTCCTTTACCTTCCACCCCCACAGCAGACACTCTGTGAGGTAGGTGGGGCTGAGACAGCTCCTACAGCTGTTGCCCTTTCAAGGACAACTCCTATGAGGACTATGACTGACCCAAGGCCATTCCTGCGAGTGGAGGAGTGGGGAATCAAACCCAGTTCTCCCAGATAAGAGTCCGCACACATAACCATTACACCAAACTGGCTCTCATTTACAACGGTCATTGTCAATGCTTAGGCTGACTTTTGCTCATTGAAAACACTTGTTAATCATACTAGGCAATATTTAATTACTGGCATGCTATAGTATTTAACAGTATAATATGCACTTAATAGTACTTTATACTTCCCTCTAACAAAGAATACTTAGTGATAATCAGTGTCTGACACAATCTTATTTATAACATGAAGTGGTAGTTATTATTTGGCAGTTTACAGTTTATGAGAAGAAACCTACCAAAATTAACGCTAACAGGACTAAAGCACTCAGGACTGTGAACTATACCACTGTGTATAGTATACATGATACGTTTGCTGTAAGTATTATCCTACTTTCAATGCATTGTTTTTATACATGTAATAGTATTTTCTGTATTACTTATGCTAATTAGCATATTATGCTAATACCTTAGGCTTTGTTTCAGACTGCTGATAACCTAGTCCTATTATATTGCTTATCAGATGTTTCATATTATTGATTGTAGTGACTTACACTGTGTAATCCACCTTGAGTCTCGGTGAGAAAACTCAAAATGAAATTGAGTGTTTGCTTCCAAAGTACTCACTTCAAAAGCTGAATCTGCAAAATCTAACAAATTAGAAATTTTTGGAAATGTACATTTCAGTTCTAGCAACACAGCCTTTTTACCCTGCTTGGTTTGCTTAATATTTCCAGAGATAAAAGTATCAGAAATCTGCAACCTCATTGGCAGTTCTTGCATTTGTCCTATTCGTCATGCTTGATTCTTTGTTTGTTCCTAGATTTGGCCAAGAATATAAATTTTGCTGAAATTTTCTCTGTCAAGGGGGGAAGAAAGACACCTTTGATGTTCAAATAAAAAGCCTGATTTTTAAAAAAGTCATGATGGAATACTTAAATTTGGCACTGGTTTCCCCTTATGGTATTAACTATATTGAATGAAACATTTATAAATAGTAAAATTTCCATCTACAACCTTCTGTTGCTAGCACTTCTACTGAATATTTATAGCACCTGTCAATCCTACTAATTAATTGAATGAAACAATCTCTTGACCACACTATTATGTGCTAACCTCAACATGGATCTACTCAGACCACATTCATAGCACACTACTCACAAAAAAACACACACAAGCCTTTATTGGCATATATAGCACACTACTCAGTCTCCATCCCTATACAAAAAAAAAAGCCTTTTGTATAGGGATGGGCACAAACCAGCTCATAAAACTAAAGTTTGTTATGAATTTTGGGCAGTTTATGGTTCACAAAGTGAAGTGCGTGGCAGGTCAAGTGGAACTAACTTTCCATGAACTTTTAAGCTGTTTGTGGCAGTTCATGAATGGATACATCTCCAGATGGGCTGTCTCCTCTCAGTCTAAATGTTTACCAAACATTAAAGCAACAGGGGGTGCAACTTGGAAGGCATGTGAAGGAGCCTCCCCAGGATGTCCCCTGTGATTTTGATGTCTCTAGCTTGCACAGGATATGTTCTATTCACTCCTGAACCTCTAAACCTCCTGAACCTGCACCTGTCAAATGACTGCCTAATGGCACCTTCTTTGGGGGTGGGGTGAGCATAAATTGAACCCTTTAAATCCAATCCTCACCAAACTTGGAGGGTAGGAGAAGAAGATATTGGATTTGTATCCTGCCCTTCACTCTGATGAAGAGCCCTGTGGCGCAGAGTGTTAAAGCTGCAGTTCTGCAGTCCTAAGCTGTGCTCACGACCTGAGTTCGATCCTCGGTGGAAGCTGGGTTTTCAGGTAGCCGGCTCGAGGTTGGTGCAGCCTTCCATCTTTCTGAGGTTGGTAAAATGAGTACCCAGGGGAAAGTGCTGGGGAGAAAGTGTAGATGACTGGGGAAGGCAATGGCAAACCACCTCGTAAAAAGTCTGCCGTGAAAACGTTGTGAAAGCAACGTCACCCCAGAGTCAGAAATGCCTGGTGCTTGCACAGGGGATCTTTCCTTTCCTTTCTTCACTCTGAATCTCAGAGTCTCAGAGTGGCTCATAATCTCATTTACCCTCCTCCCCCACAAAAAACACCCGGTGGGGCAGCTGGAGTTGAGAGAGCTGTCACAGCAGCTGCCCTTTCAAGGACAACTCTATGAGTGCTTTGGCTGACACAAGGCCATTCCAGCAGCTGCAAGTGGAGGAGTGGGAATCAAACCCGGTTCTCCCAGATAAGAGTCTGAACACTTAACCACTATACCAAACTAAAGGAGAGTCAGCCAAAGATCCTCTGTGAATTTGGTGTCTCTAGCTTGCTAGATGGCATTCTACTGCCTCACGAACCTCACAAATTGAACAGGTTTGATAGCTAAAAGTTCATGATGATTTGTGGTTCATGAACTGGGCATGCCATGAACCGAATCCCATTTTCCTGGTTCATGCCCATCCCTACTTTTGAAATATGGCCACCTACCTATGCCCCTCTCCTGAATACAAAGCTATGATGTAGAGATTCCAAGTCCGATGCAGCAATGCTTCCATTTAAGCTGTGGGGAGGGGTGGGAATCATCTAAACTGTAATTAAGCAGGATCTCTTCACAGAGGGAGTGTAAGTGAGCTCAATATTAAACTTGGACTAGGAATTCAAATTCTAACCTGGTCATGAAGCTCATTGAGTGAGCCTGGGCTAATCCCATTACCTCAGCCAGACCTACTATGGGGGCTGTTGACAGGATAAAACTGGATATCCACTTCAGAAGCCATTTCTCTAAGCATTTATGATGAATGTATATGCTTTAAAACAAATTAATATTCCATATACACTGCCTGAATCCCTTAGATACAAATTGAAATAGTTATTGTACACAAACTTTAGCTAATGTTTGTTAAAATAAGTGGAACTAAAGGGAAGTCCAATGTGAATAAACCTTAATAGCTTAATCGCTTTTCTAAACTAGTTTTGTGTAAATGAGGGATTTTAGGGTAAGTACCTGCCCATATGTGAATAATGTGGCACCTTTTTGTTTGCCTAAATACAAAACATCCAAAGCAACTGCAGAATAAATAAATATCCTACCATTAGACAGACACAAACCCTTTTTAATTGCAGCAATTAATTTGAAGGGTTGCCTAATTAAGTTTTTTTAACTAGCTGACGCTCTCTGCATATATTGAAATCGGCAAAGGAGAATAGAATGAAGAGTGGCAAAAAGTCCTTGAAAATGGCATTTGGGAAACTCCTAAGGTTAAATTGAAGGCCATTAGCAGGAAACAGGAAAATGTGAAGTTCTGATAGAATATGTATGGCAGCTCTTTAAAGTGTGCCTGCCATGCATGTGGTATTTTCCTTGCAAGGAACAGGTTCTTCTCAGTTCCTGCCATTTGTTGTTTAAAATAGAACTAACCTACTTCTGCTCAAGGATACAGAGCATTTGATTTTATGTTTTCAGTGAGAACAACAGCATACATTAAACATGGAAATAATCCCAATCATTTGGTTTCTTCCTGCTGATACATGCCTGAGATCTTGTTTATCTGCTTGTTGTGAGTCTTCAGGTAAGAATTGGGTCATTGCACAAACACATGCTGAGAATGATGTCCGACTACAATAAGGAGGTTCAGCCTGGCTGGTTGATATGTGCTACACCTGATTTAAAAAATAAATAAAAAAACCTCTCACTGTCTAGTATTGGACAGAGCTGACTGCTTATGGGGTCAGCTGGGACTGAGAACCCCCTGTATTGTACTGAACAATCCCCTTGTCTTTTCAACATAGTTTAAGGTGGTCTCTTTTGTGCTTGAACAGGTTTTTCCCCCCTGTGCGTGCCAGTGTATAGCACTATTTATCCATGAATGGTGCACATGAATACTACCATATAGGCATATAGGCATATGTTAGAAATATTTATGGGGTTAAGTGTTTGTGGGGCTGCTGTTTTATTAGTTGTCACCAAGGTGACTTGGAGCATTTAGGCACAGATTTTGAAATATGAACAGGAATGCTACCTTATCTCTTGTTCTGTGGCCCCAGATATAGCATTTTTAAGATCTGAAGCAGTGTGTCAGACCAAACTGGAAACTGAGAATCATTTTTATTTCTTTTCAGGCCCAAACACATATTCAGACCACAGAGAACATAAGAACATAAGAGAAGCCATGTTGGATCAGGCCAATGGCCCATCCAGTCCAACACTCTGTGTCACACAGTGGCAAAAAAATTTATATATACACACACACTGTGGCTAATAGCCACTGATGGACCTGTGCTCCATATTTTTATCTAAACCCCTCTTGAAGGTGGCTATACTTGTGGCTGCCACCACCTCCTGTGGCAGTGAATTCCACATGTTAATCACCCTTTGGGTGAAGAAGTACTTCCTTTTATCCGTTTTAACCTGTCTGCTCAGCAATTTCATCGAATGCCCACGAGTTCTTGTATTGTGAGAAAGGGAGAAAAGTACCTCTTTCTCTACTTTCTCCATCCCATGCATTATCTTGTAAACCTCTATCATGTCACCCCGCAGTCGACGTTTCTCCAAGCTAAAGAGTCCCAAGCGTTTCAACCTTTCTTCATAGGGAAAGTGCTCCAGCCCTTTAATCATTCTGGTTGCCCTTCTCTGGACTTTCTCCAATGCTATAATATCCTTTTTGAGATGTGGCAACCAGAACTGCACACAGTACTCCAAATGAGACTGCACCATCGATTTATACAGGGGCATTATGATACTGGCTGATTTGTTTTCAATTCCCTTCCTAATAATTCCCAGCATGGCGTTGGCCTTTTTTATTGCAAACGCACACTGTCTTGACATTTTCAGTGAGTTATCTACCACGACCCCAAGATCTCTCTCTTGGTCAGTCTCTGCCAGTTCATTCTGCCAGAGAATGTAAAGGGAATATGCCAGGGGGAAATGAGATCACAGTGGCAGGTTCCACTTGTCCAGTTAAAGGACAAGAGCCTCTGGACATGTATTGCGTTTCCTGCAATTGGGAACCATGAAATGGAATTTTCACACCGATAGACTCTGTTCTCACCTGCAATTAAATGGGTGTAGATCAAGCAGGAGTCAGTGGGGATGAGTCCAACTACACACATGCATTCACTATAGATACTATAAGTTCTGAAAACAGCTAAAATCTCAGTTGAATCTACAGTGGGAAATGTGTGTGCGTGTACACACATATAGAGACATCTAATTAATTTCAGGTAACTCAGAAAAATAGGGGTTAGCTAGATAAAAGCTGGGAATGAACACATAGCATCCTCAATCAAAAATGTGATTGTCTAGTTTGTAAATGAAACATTTGTATAGATGAATACTGATTATGTCCCCTCAAACCTGTGCTCTTTACACATATTGAGACCTTGACCATGAAGCTTTTCTGCACCCCTGAACTTTTCCTTCTATTTCACATCCTTGCCAGAAGTTGGAGTGGATTCCTTCTTGAACAGGGTGCAGGCTGCATTGAGGCACTACATTCAATTATTATGGCAATTATAGTATGCAAACATGTGTGAAGCCAGATGACTGCAGTATCTAGTGTTGTGGTAAGAAAACTGTACCAACAATCAGATACCATCTGGAAGTGTGGGGGAAGGAAAGGCATGTTGATGTGAAAACTGGTCCTCAGATGGGAACTTTATTTTTATTTATTTTATTTCATTTATATCCCATCATCCCTGCAAGTGGGCTCAGGGTGTGTTCTATCATAAAACCACACAAAAAAATCCATTGAGTAACTAAAATACAGTTAAAAATCAGAACATCAACATTAAAACTAAACCGTGCTTCAACAGATATCCACCCAAGTGGGCCCAAGTGGTCACTCAGACCTGAGGTCACTGGAGGGGAGGCCAGACATAAATGAATGCCTTCTGCCTCAATTAAAGGCCTTGTGGAAGAGCTACATCTTACAGGCCTTGCAGAACTGTAATAGGTTCCAGAGGGCCCTGATCTCTGATGGAAACTCTATCCAACAGGTGGAGGCAAGGGCTGCAAAAGCCCTGGCCCTAGCCAGGGGCCACCTGGAGGTATTGATTTGTAGACTACAGAGTCCTACTGGGGTCATATGGGGAAAGCAGTCCCAAAGGTATGCTGGTCCTTGGCCGCATAGGAACTTTGCCAGTGCCGTTAACTAGAGATTAATGTGTAAATGTATTTCAGATTGGAAGAATATTTCCCATATCATTCTGATTACTCCAAGATGACTCAACATAAAAATGAATTATGTCCATTATGTAGTCCATGGATTGCATGAATACATATTTACCAAATGTTCATTCAAATTGTGTAGCACTGGTCAGCACCAGTAATCCCTCTAAGCTGAGTTAGTGTGAGCTAGCTCACAGTTTTTTAGCTTCTGGCTCACACATTTTTGTCTTAGCTCAGGAGAAATGGCCCCTGAGCAAACTTATTTATTTATTTATTTATTTATTACATTTGATTTATATCCCGCTCTCTCCGCAAGCGGACTCAGGGCGGCTCACAGTATCTACACAATTAAACCAGTACAATATATAAAACCATAATTTAACATTTTCAGTTTAAAAAACATATTACAATTAAAAATTATTAAAACCATTTTAAAGTGCTGAATCCCTACATTATAGCAGCATTAGAATTCCAAACAGTGATCACCGGCGTTCTGTGTGATGTCCGGTGGCAGCCATCTTCGTCAAGCATCGAAGACCTGCTTGTACAACTCGGTCTTACAGGCCCTGCGGAACGCAGACAGATCTCGCAGGGCCCGTATGGCTTCTGGAAGAGCATTCCAGAGCTCTGGTGCTGCCACCGAAAAAGCCCTAGATCTTGTCACGCATAGCCTGGCTTCTTTTGGTCCGGGGACCGAGAGTAGGTTTTTTGCCCCTGAACGCAGTGCTCTCTGGGGGATATGCGGAGAAAGGCGGTCTCGTAGATATGCAGGTCCCTGACCATAAAGGGCTTTAAAGGTCAATACCAACACCTTGAAGCGAACTCGGAACACAACAGGTAGCCAGTGCAGCTCTTTCAGCACTGGCTGAATGTGCTCCCATCGTGGCAGCCTCATCAGCAGCCGTGCCGCAGCATTCTGCACTAGCTGTAGTCTCTGGGTTTGCGTCAAGGGTAGCCCCATGTAGAGAGCATTACAGTAATCTATTCTTCTATTCTTCTAATTTATTCAGTAGTTCACAATTTTAATGCCAGTAGCCCATGGAGTAGAATTTTTGCTCACAAGACTCCACAGCTTAGAGGAACATTGGTCAGCACATTTTATGGCAACAGCATAATAAAAATTTTTGGGAATACAAATATGATGACACCAGCCTAGAAAGTGGTAGATATTGTCTCTGCACCATTTAAATGTGGTGTGCCTGTGAGTGATTTTCTAGGGAAACAATGGCCAGGACACCTTTTTACCTGTATGCTATACTTGGAGTGCTCTCAGAGGTATCTCCTATGGTACTGTGGGAAACAGGATGCTAGACTAACTAGACCCTTGGTCTCATCCAGAAGGACTCATTTGTTTGTTTATTTGAGCATTTTTAGTTTGCTTTTTTCCATAAAGAAACCAAAGCAGCTTAAAGAAACAGTTTCCAGCTTAAAAAGTAAGACAAACAGAAACAAATAGATCTGGTCTGGTCTGGGTCCGGCAATCCAATTCCACAGGTCTCAGGCTGCAAACCTTAGGCTGCCAAGGACAAAAAATTGTTGATTCTTGCTCTTCAGCACATACCCAAGGGGCTGTCTCTCTGGCACCACCCAATTAAATTTCTGCAGAAAGAGATGGAAAAAGTCAGCCTAGATGAACCTCAGCTGCTGCATCTGCTCTGGCAAACCAGCAAGATCTTCCCTCTTTGTCACAGATTTCCTCCTTAATGCACACACTGTTACCCAAAGAGGCAGTCTCCTAATTAATTGAAAGAAATTAGCTTAAAGGAGACAAAGCAAGAGAGGGTAACTGGGATTCTCCATTTGTTTGTACAGGGATCTTTCCTTTAAAGAACTTTCAAAATAAACCAATCAAATGTTTAACTGGAAAGATTTTTTTTATTGAAATAGGAATAAAAGGGTGAAACATACACATATGAACACATGGAACAAACACAAGCTAGCTAAGGAAAAATCAAAGAGGATAAGGGAGAGAGGAGATCAAGGAGGAGAAGGGAGAAAACAATTTAATGAAAGCTATAGTAACCAGTCTCAAAGAGCAAGGTCTGTGGAGGCAGCAGCAAAAAGACCAGTGTTTCATGGAGAAAAGGAAAAGGCAAGTGGGGGTGTGAGATATGGTGCTGAGAACACACACACTACTATGGAGCAAACAGTTATAATTATAGGGGAAAGTGCTATCTGGGGCACTGATGTGTTTGCCCCCCAAACAATTGTTTGAGGGGTTTTTTGGAACTGGACAATGATCTGGGATAAACCTTGATGACTTACTATAGGTGTTAATATTTCTTATTGATCTTCTAAGTACTACCGGGTTTTGTGAATGGTGTTAAATGTTGCCTAATTAGGATAAGTGGCTGAGGGGAAGTGAGGGTGGGTCCTGATGAGATTAGTCCAAGGTGAGGCAAGATATTCTTGGGAAACTCTTAGTCCTAAACTATGCGTCTCCTTAGGGTGGAAAGGGGGTTGTTAGTGGGTCAGCTGCTCTTTCTCACTTGCCTAAACTAAATGTCTTAACTGGCTTCCATTTTGTGCCCTTTTTAGGCCAGGCATATGATTGCAGCATATGATAATTAAGTGTGTGTGTGATATTTGATTGTGTGTATGTATGTATGTGTGTATATATATATATAGAACAGGTGCATTCACTCCAGCAGTTCAAGTGACTGCACACGGACAGTGGAATCACCCTCCCATCCACCCTCCCAATTTAGCAAAGATGCAACATTCCCTTGCTTACTTATTGATTCCATGCACAGGTCAAATCTGAATGCAGAGCCACAACAGGTGGTGAACTCATGAAATTAATCCTGCAATTGGTGTAGATGGAAATGCGTATTTCCATTTTTCTTACATCCTCCATCCAAGGGCACTAGTTAATTCTAGATACTCTTCATAGTTTGTTGCCTGTAACTGTCTATGATTTGGGGTCTCTTATGAATGTATTTACAGTGCACTATATATGGATCTAAACTGGTTTAACAGACATTCCTGGTGACAACGGATGGCAGGAATCTCTAACAGGGATTTAGAATACTTGACACATTACAATTTCCAAGGTTCCTTGGAGGAAGGCATGTTATAAAATTAATGCCAAGATAGTTAAAGAGAAGTCATATTTTCTTAGTCTCTGTTTTTGTATCTCTCGCCCACCCTTGTATCCCTCCCCCAATGTCTCCTGTTCCCAGTGTAATCATTTCATAAGCCTAGGAGGAATGAGAATTGTTTTCTTCCTCTTCCATTTCATTTGAATGGTATCTTAGCTGCATAAGCATGTTTACAAGAAGTAGAAGGATGTGGTAAACAGAATAACTGCAGGGAAGTGTTTATTAAGGCATGACCAGACTATTGAATATAGTCCAGAAAACACTCTGGGTAGAATGAAAACCAGTAGTAAGAAATCAAAAGTCTGCAGGGAACACATCAAAGAACGGGAGAGAAAAACACTGCTGTTTAAAGCACACAAACCAGAGCTAGTTGAAAGACTATTGTCTGGAAAGGAAGACTCCCACATTTTCATTGCTGTTGGGGTTTTAACCTAACAACACAACATCATAATTCACACCCGACTTCAAGGATTGCCTATGACAAGATAGGAAAGAAAAGTTTCTAAAAACCTTGCATGTCTGACAATGGAACAGAAAATAAAGTCAAAGGTATTTTTTAGACAAGCCTTCTCCTGGAGAAGATGTCATGATTCACAGGAGATGACCACATAGACAAATAGTGCCGAGTATTTGCATTAGACCACAGTCTGCTGTGCTGTAAGCGAATACAATTAAAGGTGGGATTATATACACCACACATATGCCCTGATGAGTAAAGAATGCCCAACATGCAAAAATGTATTCCCTCCATACAGCTTTCTATGTTATGCTGATGAAGTGATGGGGAAAGTATCGCCTCATAAATGGCTACCATTTGGGCAGGTGCTAAAGGCACAGGGAAGAGTAAAATATTGGCAACTTTAATTTAAATAGTGATTAAGTCATAATATGGGCTCACTCCAGTTAAACATTTCAGCCTTTTCAGAGAAATGCTGAAACCAAATCTTGTTCCTTTTGTGACTACACTGATCTCCACAATATAGGTTTAGGTTACTGTGACAGACTGTACATAAAACAGGTTCCCTAGTGCAGCTATTTCAGAGCCCTGAGAGGTAAAGAGTTAATGCCTCACTGTAATGCAGGGTTTGATTGACAGGCTGCTACCTGCTTGTACCGCACCTCTTTCTCTGATTGGTCAGCACCAGCTGAGGAGAACTTTAAGAGCAGTTCAGTGCTGAGGAAGTGTCTTTGGGGCTGTTTGTCATCTCTGGTGAGTCAGTAGCCAGACAGCTGGAGTATCTGTCAGAGGGAATCAGACAAAGTCACTTTTAAAGTGAGGGGACACAACTGCTTGTCCTGACTGTATACTAAAGTTCAAAATAGGCAGAAGAGATTAGTCAATAGGTTGAAACTATCATTCTCGCTAAAGAGAAAAGGAATATTGCTTCTAGGATATAGAGAATATTTCCTTCTCAGTTGTTCTGTGGATTCGACTCTGAAAGGACCCTTGGTTTGTATAAAAGAAAATGGTCTTAGACACCTCTAGAGTCAAGGAAATGTTATAATCTCATAGGGAGGGAGATATGTACAGGAAGATAGTACTAGCCTCCAGGAAACTAAGGTAGTTAAATGAATCTTTATGAAGGCACATTTTTGCTGTGAAAAAATCTCTAAGACAAAGAAATCTCTCACTGTTAAGAACTGAGCATTCATGAAAATAAATATCAACAAACACTGTATCTTATTTAACAATATTATAACCAGTAAACAGAATGATATTATAACCTGTAAATAAAATGAAATTTACCTCAGCTTTCTCATCCCCTGCCTATCCCTAACCCAGCCATGTCTGTTAAATAAAACCGTTATGTTTCAAGTACCATTTTAAAGAAAGGTATTATCCTCAAAGTTGCTTTTCCTCAACAAATCTCTGAGCTAGGCAAAAGCCAAATAACTTCTCTGACCAGAGGACAGACACATAGAAATCTAAAAGTCTTTTACTAACACGCACTACTGGGGGCTGCTCAGTAAGAATGAAGAACAGCTTTCTAGTGTTTTTGATGGGCAAATCTGCCTCACAGTAAAAAAAATAAAAAAAAAAGCAGCAGGAGACTATCATAGTTAAACTGCATCTCTTTCAGATTTGGCTTAAACATGACAATGCCACACATCTCTTACACAAATATATGAAAATCCCAGCATGGTGTAACAGTTACAGTGTCAGACTAGTATCTGGCCACTTGCTAGATGAGTTTGGACCAGTCCATTTATCTAATTACCTCATAGGGTTGTTGTTGTTATGTGGATAAATAGTTCTGCCCTGAACCAGCTTGCAGGATAGAGTGGGGTGTAGTAGTAGTAATAGTAATCCTTTATATTAAGTTAAGAGCTTGGGAGTTCTACTGGAGCCTTCCTTGACAATGGAGGCCCAGATAGCAGCTACTGCCAAGTCTGCCTTTTTTCACCTTAGACAGGCGAGGCAGTTGGCCCCCTTCCTGGAGCGCAGCAACCTGACAACAGTGATCCACGCAACGGTCACCTTGAGGTTAGACTACTGTACTGCCCTCTACATGGGGCTGCCTCTGTACCGAACCCGGAAACTGCAGCTAGTGCAAAATTCAGCAGCCAGGCTGCTATTGGGACTGCCTCGGTGGGAACATGTGCAGTCTGGGCTGCGGGAGTTGCACTGGCTGCCAATTGTTTACCGGGTTCGTTACAAGGTGCTGGTCATCACCTTTAAAGCCCTATATGGTCAAGGACCTGCCTACCTTAGGGACCACCTCTCTCCATATGTTCCCCAGAGAGCACTGCGATCAAGCTCAAAAAATCTTCTCGAAATCCGTGGGCCAAAAGAAACCAAATTAAAAACTACCAGAGAACAGGCATTCTCTACAAAGGCCCCCCAATGGTGGAATCAACTGCCGGAAGAGGTGCGGGCCCTACGGGATCTTAACCAGTTCCGTAGGGCCTGCAAAACTGCTCTCTTCCAGCTAGCTTTTTAAGACGAAACTCCTGATAATATCAATAACACCGAGCCATCTTATACATAATTTGATTGTACCATAATGTCATACCGTTTTATTGGTTTTATTGTTAAATTATTAATTATATTATATACTGTTTTATTGTATCATGGTTTTACCATGTCTTATTAGCCGCCCTGAGCCTGCCTAGGCGGGGGGGGGGGTATAAATAAAAGTTTATTATTATTATTATTATTATTATTATTATTATTATTATTATTATTATTATTATTATTATTATTATTATTATTATGTAAAAGTCAGTAAAAGACAGTAAAAGACAGACAGAGGAGGCCCTTTCCAGGCCTGATTTGGCCTTTGAGGGAGAACTCATTGGGGTCGGTCCTGACTAGGATTGCCAGCTCCAGGTTGGGAAATTCCTGGAGATTTTGTGGTCAAGTCTATGAAAGCTAGATTTTGGGGAGGGGAGAGGCCCCCGCTAAATATAATGCCATAAAGTCCACCCTCCAAAGCAGTTATTTTGTCCAGGGGGAAAGAGATCTGTTATCTGGAGTTCAGTTGTGATACCAGGAGATCAAGTTCCACCTGGAGGTTTCCTACCCTAGGGCTGGCAGCACCCTCTGGGTGACTCGATGCCACCTGACTGGCATGACTTAACTAGGTCTGGCTGCTTGCTCCTGTTTAGCAGCAGTCCTCCTATGACAGCCAGTGTGACGTGGCAGTACTTCAGAGCGAGATCTTCCAGACCCGGGTTCCTACTGTGGAAGCTGACTAGGTGATTTCAGACCACCCACATACTTTCAGTCTAACCTACTCACAGCATTGTTGTGCAGATCAAAAGAGGGAGAGAAGAATGATGTAAGCTGCTTTGGGCCCCACTGAGGAGACAGACTGTCCTTTACCTGGGTAGAGATTTCAGGGAGGGGGAAGGAGATGGAAAGCTGAACTCAGAGGGGCAGATAAATTAGGTTGATGGTTGCCTGGGAAGGAGAGAGGGCTGCCAACTCCAGGTTGGGAAATTCCTGAAGATTTGAGGAGTGGAGCCTGGATAGGGTGGGGTTTGAGAAAGAGTGGGAACTCAGACAGGTACAATGCCATAGACTCCACCCTCCAAACCAGCCAATTCCTCCTGGGGAACCTTTGTTGCCAATCTTCAGGTGAGGCCTGGAGATCACTTAGAACTACAACTGCTCTCCAGATGAGCAGATATCAGTTCCCCTGGAGAAAATGGTACACTGAGTCATTATGCCCTGCTGAGGTCACCTACCTATGACAGCCAGTGTGATATGGCAGTTGGCACTTCAGAGCAGGGTCTGCCAGACCCAGCTTCTTGCTGTGGAAGCTGACTGGGTGATTTCAGACCAGTCACAGACTTTCAGACTAATCTGCCTCACAGGATAGTTGTGCAGATCAAAAGGGGAAAGAAAAGAATGATGTAAGTTCCTTTGGTCACCATTGCAAAGAAAGACTGCATTTTTCCTAGATAGAGGCTGAAGGGAACGAGTTTAAAAGTAATCACCTTCTCTTTTGCCCCAATCTCTTCTTCCTCAACCTCCTTCTCTGATAACCTACCCCACTATTCTCCAATTTCTCCAGTTCCCAACAGCTGCCGTCTCAACATACCTTGCCTCCCTCTATTTTCCCTTTCCCTCCCCAGACCCCCCACCAAGGCCATGACACTTACCCACAACAATTTTCTAGCCTTATTACTAGTAATAATAATAAAAGGAGAAAAAGAGAGCTATGTTGTAAGTGTATTTGGATACCCATTGCGGTGAAAAGCAGAGTATATATGTCCACATAAATAAATAAGTGATACCCAGTTAGACAGTTGGTTTGTTTGACTAAGGCAGAAGATAAGGAAATTTTCCAACTACTACTCCTGGGATTCTTTAGCTGGAAATGGTAAGTATCAGCCCTGGGACTTTCTGCCTGCAAATCATGCCCTCTGCTATTAAGCTATGCCCCTCTTTTCATTTTATTCTATTATATTTCAACAGAGAAGGCAGTGCTTTAGCCTTCTGAAAACACTCTGTGTGATGAAAGATACTTTGTTGAGACCTGGAAGAGCAGAATGATATCCTCCAATCCCAGGCAATAAATGAGTGAGAAGTGAAATGAATTTCTCATGGATCAGCCCCTTTTTCTTCCTAGAGGCTTGTCACAATAGATAAGGCCATGCTGTTAGATGCTACATTAGTTCATGTATGCTACCGAATACCAGAGCTAATAACTGAATCATAATTTTACTTCAGGACACTAAGTCTACTGTCTACTGTCCTGCTTTGATCTCTTCTCTATAACAGCAAACTGGAAAGCATAACAGTAGAAGGCGGTGGGAGACAAGACTCCTCCTATCCAATATCTGAATTGCCCAACAAACCTCTAAAAGGTAAGAAATGGTTTCCATATGAAAACTATTTTAATACTCTGAGGTGGTAAAATATATTACTATCTGATAGTTTCTGGATAGCCTTTCTTGAACCAATCTGCTAAAAAAAAAATCTAAATGTGAATGCTGAAATTACAAAGGTGTAAATTAGCAACAGAATGGTGGCAGAATCTGTCCAAATGCATTGCTTATTTATATCTTTATACCAGTAGGGTATCATAGGTAACATGATGGTCCTGGATTCATAGTCACCCAAAAGATGGACCGGTTTATCTCAGATGTTCCTCAAATTGCCCTGAGCAAGAAACAACTTCATCCTAGCCTCCCTCACAGGGATATTATGGTGATAAAAATGGGATAATCCTTCATACTCCACAGGGTAGAGTTATGAAAAATAATACAATAATGTCTAGGGTCCCCCCCCCCCCTTACCCCCATTACAATCCACAAGAGTTTGAAATCTGATGCTTGAATCCTAACCCTCTTTTCTTTTGTACTCTTCTTTTGTACCTTTGCTGTTGGAAATGGATCCTGGGTAATGAGCTCAGTGGGATATAATGCCATACAGTCTATTCTCCTAAGCAGATCCAGAGAAGCTGATCTCTGTAGTCTTGAAATCAGCTGTAATTCTGGGAGTTCTCAAATCTCCAGGAATTTTCCAACATGGAATTGGCAACTCTATCTATGCATCCAATAATACCTGGTAGAAATAGACAGCTGAGCTGGGAAACTAAAAGTGTTGATTAATTATTTTCACCTGGTGACTCAATAAAGGCTGACTATGTGCAATTTTATTAGTAGCCATTTCTTCCTTTCACTGGAAGTAGCCTATGACAGGGGTCCCCAACTCCCGGTCCACAGACTAGTACATGTCTGCGGAATGTTGGCAACCGGGCCACACAAGAGATGATCTTCCTCCCCGCCCCCTCCGTTTGCAAAAGAAAGTTGGAGCTGCCTGAGCAGGGTTGAGGGAGCACCACAATGCTTGCATAGCGTGCGACGCTCACACAGTGTGCGATGTTCACGTAGCATGTTCCTTGCAAGGAGCATGCTACACAAGCACTGCTCCTGGCCCCGCTCAGTTTTCCCAGGTCGCAGAAAGCCTGAGTGGGGTCCAGGGCATGCTCCAACGCTTGCGTAGCGTGCTCCTTGTGACAGGCACGCTATGCAAGCACTGGCCCCAGCTCCTGGGCCTGCTCAGGCATCTCACATTGCAGAAAGCTTGAGAGTTAAGATCTGCTTCCCTTCCTCTCCCCACCCTCTGTCTCAGTTTGCAAAGGTAAGTTGGAGCCCAGTGGCCCTTAAGATCTGTTTCCCTTCCTCTCCCATCCCCCATCTCTGTTTGCAAGGGAAAGTTGAAGCCCTCTTTCTCCCTGTTTGTGTGAGAGTTCACCCAGCACATTTTGTTTCATAGCCTGAGGATTTTGAATTTAAGCCTCCCAAATTGTAGCCTCATACTGACCACTATACCTGACGGTCTCTCTATTATTGTACTGCCTCTTAGGCATTGTAGCTATTTTTCTGGGGAAGACTATAGTTTTGTAGACAAACACTCCAGTTTAGTTTTGTAGACTCCCCCACTCCAGACAGCACTGGGGCATCAGCAACGAAGTATTGCAAGACTGTTAATATTTTAAGTATGTTTCTATTTAAAGTTAAAAAAGTAAAAAATGGTGTGGAGGGAGGAGTATTTGTGATTTCCTAGAAATAAAGTGCACAATTGTATCATCTCAAAACCATTGGTGCCCCCCCTGCCCCAGTCTGTGAAAAAAAATCATCTTCCACAAAACCAGTCCCTGGTGGCAAAATGGTTGGGGATCACTGGCTTACGAAATGAAGAACAGGTGCCAAGAGAGTTAAGAAAAAATTATCCCAGGTCAGATTTCCTGACTGTCAGTGTAAATCTAAGTACAGTTACACTTTCAATTGGACTTATAAGGATACAACTGTGCTCAGGACTGCATTGCCAATAACTCCTTCGCTTAAATCATTTGGGATTTATGGGCCATTGTCCTCTTTTTCCTTTATAGCAAGATGCCAGAACAAATATTATGAATTCCTCCCCCCCATACTTCTGACAATGATCTGTGACACAGTACAGGAAATGCATGACTGCCATCACAATGACAGTCCCTTATGTAAGGTAAAAGAGATCATATATTATTAGTTCACCACATTCTGAGTTTGGGCTTGTCAAACTTCAGGTGAGGCCTGGATTTCTTCCAGAATTACAAATGCTCTCCAGGTGACAGAGTTCAGGTCTCTTGGAGAAAATGGCTCCTTTGGAGGGTGAACTGTGGCATTATACCCCACTGAGGTCCCTCCCCTATGTGTATTTTTCCAACTTTGCCCAATGATGCATCTTAAAAACAACTACACTGTGGGTCACAAGGGAACTGGGCAGATATTTTTACAGATCTGAAGGAAATACTAGTTTGCAAAAAAAAAAAAAAAATCTGAAAATTGGATCTGAGAGGGTTTTAAAGCCACAAAAATCTAAAATATATTCTTACCTATGGAGGAAGTAAACTGGATGATACTAAGGGTGTTTCTGTTTCTGTGACTGTGCAAAGAGATACATATTGCTCTTTCACTACCAACAATAAGAAAATGTAAGTTCTGTCTTCAGCATCACAATTCTTCTGCTTGATATGTGTTTACGGGAGGCAAGATACATACTGAGAAGGGGAATACAGTTTAGCTGAAACATGGCTTCGGTAATAAGAAAAATGGATTGAAAAGCAGAGAGCTTGTATTCTAAGTCTATAATTCGTTTATGGTTACACTACACAATAAACTGAATTAATGGCACATTGAAAAAATTGTTATTGCTCTGTTTTATAGTGCACAAATAGTATGTAATAACTCTGCAGTAACATTACAGCTATATTGTCTATGGACCCTTATGCTTTGGTGGGGAGGGAAGAAACACCAAAGGAAACAAACCAAGGAAAATATTATGGGAAAAGAAGTGGAAATTAGGAGATATTCCAGCATATTCTTTTCTGGAGCCTTTTCTACTAATAACACACAGTAGAGATATGTTGACCTGCATTGAAAAAAATGCATCAGGAGTCTAGAAAAGTGAGTGATATGCATCCTCTCAGACACAAGTGTACATTTATGTAGAAATACTTGACATATTGAGAACCAGTTGGATATTGTGATTAAAGTGCTGGACAAGGACTTAGGAGACCCAGGTTTAAAGCCTCATTTGCCACAAAACTTTGTGGATGATATTGGCCCACTGAGAATAAAAATTGAAGAATACAGCCTGGAGTTCATCAAAAGAAGGGTAGCATAAAAACAAACTAGATAAATAAATATTAATACATTTTGTCTTGTGAGTATCCCTGTGTAATGTGTACTCCACAGAGCTGAATTCAGCTTCACTGCCATGTGTTGTGGCCACTCTGAAGTTGTTTTTCAATTTATGTGAACAAGGGGCTCTGGCTCAGTGGTAGAGAATCTGCTTTACATGCAGAAGATCCAGGTTCATTTCTTGGCATCAACAGTTAAAAGGATCAGGTAGTAAGATAGGGATGCTAGCCTCCAGATGGGACCTGGTGATCCCCTGAAATTACATCTCCTCTCCAAACTTCAGAGATTAATTCCCCAATAGAAAATGGGAGCTTTGGAGGATAGACTCAGTGGCAATGTACCCCAATGAGGTCTTTGTCCTCCTCAGGATCCATCCTCATATCTCCAGGAGTTTCCCAACCAGGATCTGGCAACACTGCTCCCCTATTGCCTGCCATTGGCCAGGGGGGACCCAGCAACCCTATTTAGCCCCTGATTTTTGAGGTAGAGGCACCAGATTTTCAGCATAGGATCTATCAGTGCCTCTCCTCAAACCCACTTTCCCCATAGTTTCAGATAGATTGGACCAGGGGGTCCAATTCTATGTACCCCTGAAGAAGGTGCCCACATCTTCCATTATTTCCAGTGGAAGGGAGGCATTTAAAAGGAGCACAATCCCTTTAAATGTGATGGCCAGAACTCCCTTTGGAGTTTAATCATGCTTGTCACAACCCGGCTCTTGGCTCCACCTGTAAAGTTTCAAGGCTCCACCCCCAAAGTCTCCAGATATTTCCTGAATTGGACTTGGCAATCCTAGGAAAGGGAGAAAAGGTTACCCGTTGACGCTTCTGAGAATATATTTGAGAAACCTTTTGCTGCAAGTGAAATTTTGGGAAGAATATTTCCTATATTGTACTTTTATAGGGAATTTAAGCCATTCTGGAAAAAAATCAATTTACCCACATTTTAACAAAAATGTAATTGTAATTGTTTTTCAGTAGGGATTATAAACTATTTAACTCCTTGTTACAGGTTTTTATTGTTTCCCAGCACCACCATTTTTAATGGAAAACGACAGAAATGCTTTCATATCAATCAAGCCCACTTGGGCTATTGGACTTAACAGCACACAATCAAAATTTATTCTGGCAGGAGTGTTAAAAAGGAACTACAATAACATTTAAAGCAGCGTGTTTGAAAAATACCACAGCCAATGTGTTTCTGACAAATATTCGTAACTCCGCATCTTGATAGAGGCCTTGCTCTCAAATGGAAACAAAAAAGCCCATTTAATAACTGCCACTTGCAATTCAGAGAGAATTGATTTACAATTTTAGCAGTCTTCTGAAAATACAGAAATTGCAATAATATTTGAATCAATGGTCTTTCAAAGCTGGAGCTGGCAAAACAAAGCTCTGTCTGATTGAACAACCGAACCATTTTTCATATTAATCACTAGGAATGTGATGAATTTCACTGATGTAGAAAATTAGTACCTTTTTGCATGTCTCCCAGATTTTGATTTCCTTCTGGAGGACACTGTGTCATGAATTATAACTGCAGCTTTCCTAGCCATGCCTAACGCTGTTGAAATCCATTATTTCTTGTAGAATTATGAGTCTTGTTAGTGGAAATCCTCGCTATTTCCTTTCTAGCATCTGCGCTGCTGGTCACTCTATTATTAACACCAAACTCATTTTAAAAAATGAAGGAATCAGATTTGTGGTTTTCAGGACAGGAGCGAGAACGGGAGGGAGGGAACAGTTACTGAAGCTTCACTCGAAGCAAATAAGCCCACTGTGCTGTTTCCAATTGACACAGCTGTCATGCAAGCATTTGCTACTGCTGAACAGTTAAGGGATTCTAAGCTACAAGACCTTGTAGCCATATGTAAACAATACAACATTGATGACAGGTTTACAACATTGAAGACAACATGTGCAGCTGTTAGCCACTGGTTTCTATAGCATGACACAAATGTTTTTACTGCAGATGCTTGGCACCAGGCCTTTATACTAAGTGAGGATGAACCACCAGTGGGCGATGAGCATTTTTATTGATTCAGGCCCCATTATCCTTTGTGTAATGTCTTGCACCATACGTTGGACCTCTGTATAATGTGAAGTAGGGAAAAAATGTTCCTGTTTTACAACAGTTCAGCTTCCACAATAAATTATGTAGAAGTACATACTTGACATAATCGATCTGGCTTCCAAGATTGAAATATTCACACATGCTGACATTTTTCACAAGCTTGGCAATACCAGAGAGTAAGTAGTAAATGAATGGAGGCTGATCAGTAAGAACAGAGGGCCTTCCCCTAGGTCAACGCTGAAAGCTGGGTGTGACTTGCCAACCATACTTTTTGAAGACACATAACAGTTATACAAAGCTCCTTTGTAGATGCACAGGCCATAACTAAAGAACTAAAAAGGGAAAACTAGCACATAAAAGTCATAACAATCCTTTTAAAACTAAGAATTTCTACAGAATACAAAACCTTCCCCTTTTCCAAGTCATAATGACACATTAACTGATAGGGTTTTTTTTAAGGCTTTAAACTCCAAATTAATGTCAAACCACTTCTGCCTTTCACTTGCCTTAAAAGCCCTGTTGGGGTATCCATTAGTCAGTTGTGAATGACTTGCAGGTACATATGTGCATTAAACTGTGAATTTAATTAGGAATGTTATGACTTCTTTTTAAATAAAAGAAGCACACATATCAATGAGTTATGCTGCCTTGTTTGGGTTTCATGTATCTTTTCTATTTCAAAAGTGTACAAAGTGATGTTAAGTGACATCCTGGATATAATTGATTGAAGGTTAGTCTGTATGAACAATAATACATGATATTAATTATAATTATCATGTAATTATTTTCATTTTATATGCATGTGATTAATGTGGAATTATGTATCATGTTTTAGAGCCCTAACCACTGTGGAAGAAAAAATTGAAACGGAGTAAAAAAATACCTAGGACCTTCGTTTGGAACTGGGCTATAAGATCACTGCATTGGACTAATTTATTTATTATTTATTAATTTATTATTATTAATATTAGAGATTGAGGGTGAATTTACCATAGAGTTTTGCATTGCCCCTGCCATCACTGATCACATGTGACATCCCTGCCCACCCCTGGAACACCCCCAAAAAAATCCTCCCCACCAAGTGACAAGGGGACCTGGCAACCCTACACTTTAAAGACTAACAAAATTTGTGGCAGGGTATGAGCTTTTGTGAGTCTGAAGAAGTGACACTTGACTCACAAAAGCTCATACCCTGCCACAAATTTTATTAACCTTTTTTAAAAAGATGATCTTGCTGTTTTCAGTCACCCAGCTAAGGAGGTTACCTAACCACCCACTATAGCAATTCCTCTCCAATTCCATCTCACTTTCACCTTCAGTTCACAAGGCAGATCTGTGCACCTATGCACCAGGCCCGTAGCTACGAGGGGGTCTGTGGGGACACAGCCCCCTGACTGCTAGGAAGGCCCCCTGACTTGGGGTCCCTAACCAGCTCCAGTGCCTCGAATGCATCCTTCTCCAATCGACTGTCATCTTACACTGTTGCTTCTGCTTGCTTAGGGGACATGATCATACACAGTTGCTTCTGCTTGCTTAGGGGCCAGAAGAATTCTCTGACCCCTCAGCAAGCAGAAACAACAGGGCACTTTCAGCTCCCAGGACTGAAAGTTAAGTTCCGTGTTGCTTTTGCTTTCTTAAGGGCTGGAAGAAATCTCTGATCCCTCAGCAAGCAGAAACAACGGAGCACTTTCAGCACCCAGTACTGAAAGTTAAGCTTCACCTTGGGCTGACGTTGGGCTAGAGGGCACCTGCAAGAAGAGGCCGTTCTGGCCTTCAAGTGGGGTGGCAGGGGTAGGGAGCGGATGGCTCCATTGCAGGCTTTCTCTGCCAGACAGGGCAAGGTAGGGTAGGCTGATGCACACAAGGGGAGGGGCTGGAGTCTGAGGCTGGGGATCAGTGGAGAGGTGATGTTCGCCTGCAGGGGTTTTCTGGCCTGGTCTCGCTGGCCACCCGAGTGAGGGTGGGAGCTGCGCTTGGGCAGCCTTGGCTCGCCCTCCGACAGGAAGAAATCCGAATCTTCATCCAGCTTGTTGAAGCTGCAGTTCCCTGTGATTTGGCAGAGGGCGGCTAGGTAGACGGCGGCTGTCTCTCCCGCCCCTTGATCCCTCTTGTGGAAGAGGAATCGGCGGGCGATGATGGAAGGCTGGGGCAAGAAGTGCCCAGTCAGGAGTCTGACTATCTCCTCGTACGTTTTCTCCGTGATCTTTGCAGGGGCCGAGAAACCCTTTGCGATCTCAAATGTGGCCTCCCCGCAGACACTCAGGAGCACGTCTTTCTTATGGCTGTCGTCTGTAATCATGTTCGCTTGTAGGTAGCAGTCGACCTGCTCCGTGTAGGTCTCCCACCTAACGGGGTTGGCGGGGTTGAACTCTGCAAGGTGGCCTGTCATCCCACTTGGGTTAGCCATGGCGGCAGGCGCTTCCGTCTCCCTCAAATGCGTGCCTTCCTCGTCTCCGGCCAGGTCAGCGAACTCCCACTTGGGGAGTTACTTGGCTAGAATCCCATCCTCATCGCCACTGTAATGTACTGAGTGATGAGACGTGTTGAAGGCAACATGCTTTATTAGCGAGTACATCACAAGGCCAGGGCAACATGGGCTGGGTCCTGATTATATACATACCCCAGAACAACCCTCAGTCTGGCAAGGTCCAATCCTGGCCAGTTAAACTTCCCGCCACAGATCTTGATAGGCAGAGTGTATTTGCGGAGCTACATCCGGGGACCAGTAGACTTCCACTGGTCACCTCCGTAGCGTCCTCTGTGTTGTAATTTCGGGATTGAAATGCAAGACGCAACACATGGAATGATCTATCCAGTTTCCAAAGCTCTTTCCAAGTGAAAATTCAGCAGCTTAACTACATTTTGCTAATTCAGAGGATACACATGCTGTTCAGGTCCAAGTCAAGAAATAATGTAGTCATTTTGCTGCTTCTTTTGCATAGAGAAATAAATCCCTCTGTGTAATTCAAGGTAATTTTGGTGTCAAGATATTAAGCACTCAGTATGAAATACAAATATAAACAAAATAATTACAATGAGGTTTAGCTGAAGAAAATTCCTCAAAGAAATGCTTGTGATTTGAAAAGTAAACAACTATAATCATCATGTATTTCATACTTAGTAGCAGGTCTAGATGACTGTGGAACCCACTGAGCAAATTGTATTATTTTCTGGAAGCCAGCTATTTACAACATTTAAGGACTTCCTGATGCAAGCTTAATTTCTGAAGGTGGTGTTCTTATCCTTGTCAATATTGATGTTTCTCTGCAAGAGAAGGAAATAATGATTGTGTTGTTGACACATGCTACTTACAGATAATGTCCTATTTCTAATAGGGTCACGGAATATTTAACTACAAGAACAGTAGTCATCCTGCAAAAACAAACAGCTGCTACAAACAGAATTTCAATTTCACGACTTTATGGCTTCAGAGCGCACTGGAAACATTACTCCTGCTTAGACAATAAACAGGACATACTGTGTGCCTGGATGGAAGAACATAACCATGGCAAAATGCCTCAAAATACTAAGCACTGTGCGTTTAGCAGAAATTCCAAAAAGAACTATATGAGCCTATAGTTGCACACATAACCTCCACCTGTGACTGAAAACCCTGGTCTAGGGGTACGAACCTCTTTTTTGCAACTGTTCTCCAGACTACAGTGATCAGTTTGCCTGGAAAAAATGGCTGCTCTGGAGGGTGGGCTAGCATTATAACCTGCTGAGCTCCCTCCCCTCCCCAAGCCCTACCTTCACCAGGATCCATCCCCCAAATCCCCCAGAACTCAAAGTTAGTGACCCTAGGCATTATACTAGCCATGACAGTAATGTAATACTTTAAATAGATACATTCATACATTTAAATAAATTCATAATTTTTCAGACACAGTAGACTTCTGAATACTAGGGAGCAAAAAGGGGGTTACTTAATCTAGCTTGATTTCAGTGGGGAGGGGGGCTGCGTGTTAGGGCCAAACTAGATATGATCACATCCAACACCATGGCATGAAGCCCCACTACCCAGTGCCTTTTTAAGTATCAAAACAGCCACAGTGTGAGGGGTAGTCATTTTGGAACTTGGAAAGGCATATGGCGGGATGAGCACCCCATCCCATGTTGCTGTGGGCTTTATCAGGACTGGGCCCTCGCAGCATTTTTAAATGATCAGTGTTAATCTTTAAAATGTTGCTGTTGTTGCCGCGTCATACCCACGGACATTGTCATGTCTAGTTTGGACCTTTGTCTGTTGTAGCAAAATAAAACAGAAAGCACCTTAAGGACTAACAACATTTATGGGCATAAGCTTTCATGAGATAGAATAAATGTTGTTAGTCTTTAAGGTGACACTAGACTTCTGTTCTTAATCAAATGTGCCTTTTCTTGACCATTACTACTTGCAGAGTGCTTGCCTGATAGAACTGTCTGATTCAGCAAAGCAGTTTTTACCTTCCTAATTTGGCAATAAATGCTGTGTAGGATATAACTATGGCTGCTGGCTTGAGTGCATTTGGGAGGGGATTAAACAACTTAACAGAGGATACGTCAGCAATGCCTGGCCACAATGGATAATTGAACCAGCAGTTGGGAGGCAGTATACCTGAATGGCAGTTAAAAAGTAAAAAGGTAAAGGTAGTCTCTTGTGCAAGCACCAAGTCATTACTGACCCATGGGGTAATATCATATCACAGCGTTTTCTTGGCAGACTTTTTACAGGGTGGTTTGCCATTGCATTCCCCAGTCATCTATACTTTACCTTCAGCAAGATGGGTAATTTTACCTACCTTGGAAGGATGGAAGGCTGAGTCAACTTTGAGCTGGCTACCTGAACCCAGCTTTTGCTGGGATCAAACTCGGGTCGTAAGCAGAGCTTGGACTGCAGTACTGCAGTTTACCACTCGGCACCACAGGGCTCTTGAATACCAAATACCGGTGGTCAATTACAGCAGGGAGGGCTTTGGCTTCTGTGCCCTGCTAGTGGACTTTCTATGGCATCTGTTTGGTTGCTGTGGGAAGCTAGATAGATTCTTGGTTGATCCAGAAGAACTCTTCTTATGTTTTAATGATCTTCTGGACAAATTGATCTGGATTAAAAACCTGTCTCTGTTGCATTCAAGCGTACCATTTTGTACATGCCATTCCATAGAATGTAATTCAATTTAAGATTATCAGGACAAGTGTATCTACTTGTTAAATTGTACAAATTGAGACAAGAGAATTCTTCCAGTAGGTCTGGAACTAATCATGTCTGACCCAAAGAGAAAAACCAACCATTTCGAATTTTAAAGATGAAATGTTGCAAACACATCACTCAACATATGTCAATGGTAAACAAAAACTAGAATATTTTGTAAAGTTTCTTGTCAATATCAAATGGCTACATCATCACATTATAAAGTTAGAAAGCTAAAGAGTTTCCAATAAAAAAGACGAAGGAGGACGAAGAGATCCACAACCAAACAGCAATTTATCTGTATAGGGTATATTAGGATAAAAACATTTTGTGAAGACTAATGAAACTAATAATAATGTATCTGGAATTTTATAACACTCATAGTAGTTTAAATTCACAGACTATTAGATTAGTATGGGATTTATTGCCAGTTTGAAAGATATAGTGGCAGAGTGAAGTTTTTATGACATTAGCTCTACTGTCTCATTATCAAAGACCCAAAGAGGACTTTAGTATCCAAGTTAAAAAGTTCTGAGATGCTGCAGAACTGTTCAAACTCTAAGGCCGTTTTCGCACTAGCGTTTGCTCCGGCGTAGCGCCCCATTTACCTCCGGATCTTCTCTTGGATTTCGCACATGTTGCTCCGGCGCTGCGCTTTGCTCCGGCGCTTCAGGGATTTTACGCCGGAGTATGTTTTTCAGCAAGTTGCTGGAGTTTCCGAAAACCTCCGGATCCACTCCGGATCCACTCAGCGGAGTTTCCTGTGCGAAATCCATCCACGCCGGATCGACTGCTTTGGGGGCGTCACCCTCTCCCTTTCCGTCCTCCCACCCCATCCACCCACTTGGCCAATCATCAGCCTTTCGCGGCGCTTCCCCAAAGTGCCGGCACGGCCATTTTTTTTTTTAAACTTCACAGTTTTGCGTAATAGCGATATTTCGAAATTAACAAATAGAAAAAAAAAACCCTCCTGGAATAGCCTCAATTGTCACTTCAATTGGTTTCGTTAGAATTTTTTTTTATTATTGACTTTAGTTGCGTTATTCCGCTGTTGCGTTATCTCGATAATGCGAAAACGACCATTGTTGGGGGGGGGAATGTAGTGCCGGTGCGGGCCAAAGCGTCCATGTGTGTGTGTTTTAAAAAGGGAATGCCTCCCTCAGCTGTGCCACCAGGATTTCTGGACCTGCACAAAATCGCCATGTATAAAATGGGAAGTTGGAGTCCTGCATTCTTCTCCCTGGCTACATTCCGCTCGGTTAGAAAGTAGACGCGAGCGAGCTCCTCACACGCGCCGCAGAAGGGGAAGGAGAGAATGGAGCGGGGGGGGGGAGCTCTGGCAGCAGGAATCAGTCAGGTCCCCGTTGCAAGCGCCAGCCGGGGAGGGGAAAGAGAGCGGAGGAAATTGGGGGGGGGGGATCTAGTGCTTCAGAATTTGGGGGGGGGGAATCTAGTGCTAGGATTCTCCACTGTGAATGCTTCCGTTAATACATAAAGGGCTGTGGAGGATTCTACAGCTGCAGCCAATCCATAAGCAGCAGCACACGTGATGCGGTTTGTCCAAGAAAAGAAGGGGAGGGAACAGCTCGATGTTACGTTAGTACGTTAGTACGTCATTACGCAACCAGACTTGCGCTTAAAAAAAAAATGATTGACAGGGCATCGGACTCAAGCTGATGCCAGTGGGAAAACGATTTGAGCCGGGGCTTCAGGGAAGGCGACTCCGCAAAGAGTCACTAGTGGGAAAACGAGAAAAATGATCCGGACATAATTGCGCCGCGGAAAAAGGGGAGCAAACGCTAAGTGCGAAAACGGCCTAACTCTTTGCCTTAAGTAGGAGCATCCTTTGTTCCTGGGTGGAGATTCGGAACAAGGATAACTCTGGGCAGCTGGGTCTACTACTGGCCTTCAACCAGCTCTCAAGCAGCTTGCTTCAGCTCATCCCCAGGGGCCAGCCCATCGCTGGAAGGGTGAGGCGGTGGACCTGGGAACTGAAGGTTTCTCTCTGGCCTTTGGTTCGGATTGAAAAAGAAGTGGGCGAAAGGTGCATTTGGGCATTCAGTAACTATTTTTTTTCTTTTTTGCAGGTGAATGCTTTGTTGGTGTAAGTCTGCTGTGAAGCATGCTTAGATTGGGAGAGTATCTAAACTGACAGGTCTGATCACATGACTGGTATAATCTATGCAATCAGGACAAGGCAAATCTGGATACTCACAGTGAGTTACAATGAGTCAGCAGTATGACCTGATTGGCTGACTGGACTATATCTACAGCTGAGTGCTTAGTGTGATTATCTCTTCTTTTGGATGGAGGACTTGCGAAGCACTTTGATTCTCAGGACTGTTTTTGTAAATATTTCACCTCTGTATATATTTCTGTATAATACACCATTTGTACTAAAGAAACTGGTGTGTGGCTCTTACTGGCGTTCCTGTCGAAGGAGACTTCACGTTGTGGTCTGAGAGTACTCTGCACATGCTCCAGCCGACATGCTTTTGGGTTCTTTTCTATTTATGTTGGAAATTGTTCAGGGTGGTGAAAAATTGTTCAGGGTGGTGAAAACCAGAAAGGATTGTGAGGCACTCCAAAGGGATCTACTGAGGCTGGGTGAGTGGGCGTCAACGTGGCAGATGAGGTTCAATGTGGCCAAGTGCAAAGTAATGCCAAAAATCCCAGCTACAAATACAAGTTGATGGGTGTGAACTGGCACAGACTGACCTAGAGAGGGGTCATGGTAGATAACTCACTGAAAATGTCAAGACAGTGTGCGATTGTAATAAAAAAGGCCAACGCCATGCTGGGAATTATTAGGAAGGGAATTGAAAACAAATCAGCCAGTATCATAATGCTCCTGTATAAATCGATGGTGTGGTCTCATTTGGAATACTGTGTACAATTCTGGTCACTGCACCTCAAAAAGAATATTATAGCATTGGAAAAAGTGCAGAAAAGGGCAACTCGAATGATTAAAGGGTTGGAACACTTTCGCTATGAAGAAAGGTTAAAATGCTTGGGGCTCTTTAGCTTGGAGAAACGTCGACTGCAGGGTGACATGATAGAGGATGCATGGGATGGAGAAAGTAGAGAAAGAAGTACTTTTCTCCCTTTCTCACATTACAAGAACTCGTGAGCATTCGATGAAATTGCTGAGCAGTCAGGTTAAAATGGATAAAAAGAAGTACTTCTTCACCCAAAGGGTGATTAACGTGTGGAATTCACTGCCACAGGCGGTGGCAATGGCTACAAGCATAGCCAGCTTCAAGAGGGGGTTATATATATTTTGGCGACTGTGTGACACTGAGTGTTGGACCAGATGGGCCATTCGTCTGATCCAACATGGCTTCTCTTATGTTCTTATGTTGTTGTTAGCTGCCCTGAGGCCATCAGGGGATGGCAGGATATAAATTTGATAAAATAAAAATATATGCTGTGTGTTTATAAGTTTTCCATGGAACATATTAATACATGAATGCTAATTCCTAAAACCATAGATGTGAAAGATATTTCAGAGTGTTTCAATCCAGGAGAAGTAGACCAGCATGAAAATGTAAAATGCCTTATAAAATGTTTAGTGACCCACATTAATCTGTAGAGCATTTTCTGCAATATATTTGGTACATTTTAAGAGGTTAATAGGACCAAAGTATGATAAATCAGGAAAATAGTACTTTGGTCAGGGCAGAAATGCCTCCTCTGAGGCAAATCTGCCTTTGGCTCAGACTAAAATGTTAGAATTTTCCCTTGCGATAGTTTCCCAGGCAGCTGAATTTCCTAACACTGATCTTCCTTTGGTGGAAAATGAACCCAGTACACTTAGAGATTTTGAATGGTCACTTGATCCAGCCCTATTGCCTGCTAATGAAGATGGGCCAAGAAATCAGACACTGAGGCTGACAAGGACAAACATTTAAAGTTCATTTCAGAGTCCTTTCTTCCCTGTGTAAGGGTCAAAACAGACAAGATATTGGGAGATCTGTGACTGGCTCCTTACTGACACTTACAAAATACTAATATTGGTTGCACAGTACATTGACAGAGATTGAAATTATGGGGTTGGGAAAGGGGAGAGATTTTGCTAATCAAACCTAACCTATTCTCTATCTTTTAATAAGATCTTGTTCCTTTTCAGCATAGGTTTAGCAGTGGGTTGGTTTCAACTGGCAAAAACACAAGAGATTTAAACCCCCTCTTTCCTCTGCACAGCCAACTCTAAATCCAACCCCCCATGCAGCTGTCATTTGCCTTGTTCAAATGCTGGGACAATCTCGTCTATTTTGATGCTAAATTGGACACCTCTGTGTTAAACATGCTGCCATCTAGAATAATTTAACAACAATTACAGTATTAATTGTGTGCTTTATAGAACAATAGCAAAAAGACAGGGTAAGGGCATCATGGATGTCTTCACAATAAGCATCGGGAGTTTGTGTTGGATCTCAAAGCAGAAAGACTGAAAATCAGTCTATGACTTTAAGGAGGGCATCACATGGTGCAAATGATGGAAGAGGTGAATTCTGGAGAACAGGGTTCTGGACACAGAGATGAGGGGACTGTGGAATGACCACAGAAGGTTATAGAAGAAGGAAATCTAGAGCGTGCACCAGATTTGTCACTATGCCTACAGTAAGGATGGGACACATTTTGTCAGTGCCATAAAGGGTACACTACATAATGTAGTGATGGATTAAATATGCAGAGCCAAAAAAGCCAAAGCTTGGTGTCTGTTTAATGGGGTAATGTCAAATAGACATCAAGCTAAAAAGGGGTTTCAGAGAGTAAATTAAAGAAATGTTGTCAGATCTGTACTTGTGAGAATCTGTGTTTATAGGGAAAAACAAGCCAAACATGGTCCTGCCTTATTTCTGAGTTGGCTTTTTTAAAGTCCATCCAACAGATAGGCTGGGGTATGAAACAACCTTGTCCGATATGGCAAAAAAGAATTCCCATGCAGTTCTTCAGACTCCAGTCCTCAATGACTATAAATCTTACAGGAACACAGTACACAGATTATTATCCTACTCTTTAAATGAAGGCATCTTTGGTTGCATTACTTGCATTACATACTTCAGTATGGTATTTTGGGAACTGGAAACTGCTGGTTGCTATTCCAGTGTCCTGTACATTTGATCTGCTATAGTTATTCCAGAAGAGGTGTCACATTTTCCTAGGTTGCCATAACTATACCTGTAAAGTCTGAGCAGATGTACCTGTCGTGCAGAAAACACCTCTTATATTATAGTCCAAAAGACAAAACCTTGGCAATGGGACAAATAAAGGAGAGAACTGTCAGCATGTGTGGCAGCAATCCTGGTACAGTTCCAATAATGTTATTGACTACTGCATCATAAGAAGTCAGTAGGCTTTGTAACAATAGAACTTAGGAATTTGCCAGTCAGATGCAGGAACTCAAACACGCCGACTGTTTAGACATTCCGGACACAGCTATTTGACTTTTGGTTTACATAGGGTTAAGCCAAGAGAGTTGCTGCTGAATATTAATTTCTTTTGTGGGGAAGAAGGACAGTAACTACATAGAGTAGAAGTTTAAAAGTGCTGCATAGTTTCTAGGGATAGAGTTTGCCCTTTTTCATTGCCTTTTGTTTCTGTATGTTGCCATTGTAAATCATTTTGGTTCATTCAGTTTTCTTGATTGTATTGATGATGGTAACCATATGTTGCATTTACACATCCTATTTTATTTATTTTATTTCTAGCCTGCCCTTCCCTGCATAGCAAAGCTTAGGATGGGTTCCAGCAATATAATTAAAACATAAATATAACAATAATTAAAATTTAGATATAATAGCAATCAGTAAAACAATCAAATAGCACTCAATGATGCCAGGTAATATATCTGCCCAGCCAAATTCCGCACATGTTCAGTAGGTAGTAACTAATACTGAGAGAGAACATAAGAACATAAGAGAAGCCATGTTAGATCAGGCCAATTGACAGCACTATTCATCCTACTGATGAACCTAACAAAAGAAATTCTTTGTGACAGCTTCCATAAAGAATAACACCATATGCTAGAACATAAATATTTCAGGGTTTTTAAAGTTGAGTTTTCAAAATTGAAGAAACAAAGAACCCTCCATCAAAAGTCAACATGATATGTTCTACCTGTCCACAGCTGCATCCACACAGAGGCAAGAAAAGCAGCTCTTGCTAAAATAGCAGTGAATGGGATGGCGGTGCTCTGGAATGGCCATCAGCACACAGCAGTCGGCTGGCACTCCCTATCCTTTCCCCAATCCCTTTCCCATCTTTTCTAATACCCCCTTGCCAGTGGGTGGCACATGGTCTGAAAACTGACATGTCAATCAGCTTGTGTTAACGGCATCTGACTGCTGTTTGAACCTAAACTAAATTATGATGGTTTTGGATTTTGTTATTAATTGCCCAGAACCTTGAGTAAGCAGGGATTGGGCAAGTCATATATCTAATTTACAAATAAATAAATTTGCTACTGGTGCAGAAGCACCAACAGAACTACAGTCTTGCTTGACCTCTCTGCATTCTAGTAACCCACCCATCCAACAGTTGAGCTGAAGCTCACAATGGAGCTGCAGCTCAGTTAAAGCAGGGAGGAAGCTTTGTATCATAAATGGCAGCTCTAAATGTCACCCATCCTGTGAATTGACTGCAGTCTTATTATGTTTAAGTGATTCTCAAAAAATACTCCTTTACCTACTATCACTGAGATTATCGCAGGGCGCTTCAAGGGGATAATGGGTATCCTAAGGCCAGCTTCCTCAGTCTAGAGGCAGTATCACCTAGTCTCCTAAATTTTACCAGACTACTACCCCAACCCAAAGAAGGACAGGTTAGGGACCAAAAAAACAAATAAACAAGCTTTGGTGGGAGGGTTTTAAAAAGAAGTCAGGGCACCTGTTAGTTCAGGGTACAGTGCAGTGAGTTAGGTTTGTAAAAAACCCCACTCTCAGTTCAGGTTCTGTGAGACTGGCCAAGGGTGACATGAGTGACAGGCAGCAGAAGAGGGGCCCTGGGGGCAAGGCCAAGGAGAAGACTAGAAGGGTGGAGGGGAGGGGGAGGACCCAGGTCTCCCCCCACCTGTGCGTGGGGCCACTCCACAGCCACTTTCCAGCACTCCGACCTCTGGCCGGAGTGTGATGAAGAAGAAGGCCCGCCTTGGGCCCTTCATCGAGGCTGCTGCTGGGGCACCCCCAGCAAAGGTGCAATTAGGTGCTGGCACTGCGCAGGGGTCTGCTGCTCGGGCAGTCTCTCCTCCAGCTGATGTCGCTCGGCCTCAGCAGCCGGAGGAGGGGCAGCAAGAGCAGCCCTCCTGGGAGATGAGCTTTGGGGACAGTTTTCTGTCCAAAACGATCACCCCAAGGAGGGTGCAGAGTGTCGTGCAGGAGCTGGAGGAGAAGCTGGTTGAGGAGGACCAGCCCCCTTCTTCGGTTCCTTTGGGCACCAGCAGACCTTCAGGAGATGGCCAGGAGGGGAGGCCGCATGGGGTGGAGGGGGAAGAGATGGAGACACACAAGGTGCCTCCATCTCCGCCCACTTTCCCCCGGCGGCCAGCCCCTCCTGCCACCCCGAGGCACGATGTGTCTCCCCCGAGCACTTCAAAGGAAGTGGCTCCGGACACCCAACCTGCCAGTCAATTTGGGCATCCGTTTACCTCTGAAGTATGGAAGCATTTCCAACTTATGGAGGATCCATGTTATGCGCAGCCTGGTGGTCCGTCCCATCGCGACTACCCCCGCTCTCCAGGAGCGTTCCGTGGGAGAACAGGGACACCAGGCATCTCTGCCTGAGATGTTTGGTAGGGGCACCTATGTGCCAAGAGGGGGAATCAGGCACGGCAGGAGGGTGATCGCCTGGCACTTTGCCAGGTCGGTCGCCCATGGGCTTCCGTTTTCAGTGGTCAAGAATCCTGGGGTGCAGGGGTTGCTGGAGTACCTGGCGCCCTGGTACAAAATTCCTGCTAGAACCACCCTTAGCAGGACCATTGTGCCAGCTCTTTTCAGGGCGACCAGATCTGTGGTGAAGGAGCATTTGTCCCGTGCTGCCGGGGGGACTGTTTCATTTCAGATATCTGGACCTCCAAACATGCGTTTGAGGGGTATCTCTCCCTGACTGCGCATTGGTGGCAACCCAAAGAGGTGGTTGGGGGTGGCAGTAGTGACAGGCAGGGTCAGGGCCGCCGGGCCGGCTATCGCTGTGCCTTGCTGCACGCCGAAGCAGTCGACGCGCCGCACACTCTCAGAGCCATCCTCTCATGGCAGTTAGAAGGCTGGGTAGGTAGCGGGGACGTCGCCAAGGGCTTCGTGGTGACTGATGGTGGCTCCAACATCAAGGCGGCTGTCCTGCGTGAGGGCCTAAAACGCCTTCTTTGCGTGGCCCACCTTCTCCACCTCATGGTTAAGGACGTATTGGGAAAGACGAAAAGCCAGGATCGTCTGTATCTAGCCGCGACCCATGAGTACCGATTTCTGCTCCAGAAATGTCGGTACATCACAGGTCACTTCTCACGCAGCAATACGGACTCGTATCGGCTGCGTGAGAAACAGACACTGACAGGCGTGCCATGGCACCGCCTGCTCGATGACGTCAGCACATGCTGGAACTCCACCTGCGCCATGCTGGAGCGCATGGTGGAGCAGAGAGCAGCCCTGGATGCCTTTGTCTCTGAGACGAGGGTCTTTCGGGATGAGAACTGTCTCACCCAAGAGGATTGGGTGGTCATTTCTCAGACTGTGGAGGTTCTTGGGCCCTTCAAGACCTACACAGAAATGCTCTTGTCTGACACAGCAAGCATCGCACTGGTCGTCCCCATGGTCCAGATGGCCCGTGAGGACCTGGCCTCGTTTCTAGTGCCAGCTCAAGGCTGTGCAGACGTTCTTCCAGTGGTGCGTGCCCTGGTTGTTAGGCTGCAGGTAGGGCTAGAGGCCCGCTTTCAGACTTTCACCCAGGATAAGGTCTACATGATGGCGACCATGTTAGACCCGCGCCTTAAGGGCACAGTCGCCGAGCGGGCCAACGAGCTCGATCGCTGGCGGGACGAGCTCTCCCAGAAGGTCGAGCATACCAGAATCGGGGGGGGGGGGGCAGTGCCGGTAGTTGAGGAGGAGGGGGGTGGAAGCAGCTCATCTGCGACTTCTGCTGCTGTTGTTCATCCCCAGCTAGACAGTGTTTCCCACCAGATTCGCGCCACGAGGAGTGCTGAGGTGACATTCATCGGGCAGGTCGTTGGCCCCTCTAGGAGTGGTAGGGCACCGAGAGCGGAGACGGTTGGTGCGATGGTGAGGGACTATCTTTTTGAGCCCCTCGAGCCGCAGGAAGCGTCTCCTTTGGACTACTGGGTCACGAAGGAGGGGGTCTGGCCGGCCCTCTCCTCCGTGGCCAAGGCGTTCCTCTCCTGCCCACCGACGAGCGTGCAGAGTGAGCGCGTCTTTTCACATATGGGTGACATTGTCTGTCCACATCGCAATCGCCTGCAACCCTGGACAGTTCAGCAGTTGATCTTCCTGAAGGTCAACTTGCCAATGTTCGGCTCCCCAAACATGGAATTTGAGATTGAATGAAGTGAGCACCTACTTGTGCCTGCATCCTCTCTTGGCCCGCGCTTGGAAGATGGTTGTAAAACGCTCCTCCAATAAAAATTGACTAGAGTCCAAAGACAGCCCAAAAACTCACTCACAAATTGATTGGCAGTGCATCCCCCCCCCCTCATCCCTCCCCAAACCAAAAGTGAATGCTGGTTTAAAAACTGCAAAGCGATCCAAATTTCTCCAGTCCTCCATCCACACATGCCTAATAATACTGAAAGGGCCATTGCAGCCCCCAACTGTAACCGACAGCACCCACAGGCCCAGCCAGGATAACCCACCCAGTTTTTTTTTTCAGGGGCAGGAGGAAGAAAGAGGGAGGTGCCAGTGATGATGACAGGCAGCCAGCAGCCATACCAATGCTGAGGTCCCTCTAATGGGACAGTAATGCTGGTGTGTTACTGCTGAGCTGAGAGAGAAGGAATGGTTGCCTTCCTCTCACATAATCTGAGGCCCTCCCAGTGATCGTCCTCATTTGGGGTGCAATTCTGGCTCGTCTCCTCGTGGTGCACCCTGGGTAACGTGAAAGAGCCGGGACCAGCCAACCATCCATCACTCAAGGTAAGTCAAAATGCTTCTTGCTTTGTGTTACAGAATGATGTGGAGCTAGGTGTGGTGGTCCACCACTTCTCTTGTTTGAGACTAGAGTTGTATTGTTTGGGGCAGGGAAGCTGGCACCTGGGTGAGAGACCCAGAGCCAGCATGCTTGTTGTGGTTGGCCAGCTCTCCCCGTGTTGTTTGGGGCAGGGCTGGAGAGCTGGCATCTGTAGATTGTGTGTTCTGTGGCAGGGAAGCTGGCACCTGGGTGAGAGACCCAGAGCCAGCATGCTTGTTGTTTTTGGCCAGCTCTCCCTGTGTTGTTTGGGGTAGGGCTGGAGAGCTGGCATCTGGGTTTGCTGCAGCCAGGTCTGCAGAGCAGACCTTGAGCAGATTGTGTTTTGTGTGGCAGTGATGTTGGCAACTGGGTTTACATTGGTTCCAGGCCTGCGGGGTTCATAGAGTAGATAGAGGGATGTAGTGCATTTGGGTCCTATAGAGATTCTCTGGTGTGAAGTTAGGTTTGGCTTTGGGTGCCCCAGGAATTGGACCCCCTGTTCCAATTTTTTTTTTTGGCCTTGTGGGTTTTGTGGGGGACAGTGCCCTGAAGCTGCACAGCAGTTTGGGGGGCTCTCCTCAAAACCTCCTGCTCCCCAGAGCCACTTTTCCCACAACAATTGCCGTGAGGAAGTGGCTCTAATTGCTTTTTTCTCACCATTGGGAGCAGTGTTCCTTTTGGGGTGCCCACAGACGGGTGCCGTCTTTTGGGGCCAGGGGGGTTGCATGCTGGGGAATCCCCTGAAGCTGCCCTGCAGTTTTGGGGGCTCTCCCTCAAACCCCCTGCCCCCCAGTAGCCTCAAATTATGCCCTATGTTGCCATTGATTTCAATGGCCCATAGGGTATAATGATGGAATAGGGGCACCCTCTTTGGGTGCCCCTGGAATGGGATCCCCTGGCCCAATCTTTTTGGGACTTGGGGGGGTTGGAGGGGAGAGTCCCCTGCAGGTCCCCTGCAAATTTGGGGGCTTTCCCTCAAACCCCCTTTCCTCCAGGCGGCTTCAAATATACCCTATTTGCCATTGATTTCAATGGCTCATAGGGTATAATAGGGCCGTATATTCGGAAATAGCCGCGTATCTACCATATATGCGGCTATTCCAAATATGGTATTCAGTAGTATACGGGGATTCCGAATTTTTTTTCCTTGTATACTTCCGAATCCGTGTAATACCGAATTTTTTTTTTGCACATCCCTAGTCCCCAGCTCTGCTCCAGTGTTCATTCAGATGGCATTTCCATAAATCACAAAATAAACCCACTGAGAAGAGAAGCCCCATGCCTTAATTCAAAGCGATATTGCCATTTACAGATATATTACAGCTTTACTATTTTCTACAATGTAAACACTCCATAGGGTTTTTTGTTTGTTTTAAATCAGAAAATTTCTGTTTTTAACAATTAACAGGTGGAGTGTGCCCTCTTTCTGAGATAAGAAGGTGTTAGACATTTGTGCACCTGAAATATCTGCCAGTACTTTTTATTAGAAAAGAAAAATAATCTCCCTTGCTCTGATAAATGACCCTGTACTTAAGGAGAGCCATTCTAACAAGCCCTTCTAACAACTCTCCATCTGGAACGGCAGTGTATATATAGCACTATCCTATTTTGTTGATGTCAGTGCAAGGTCATTCCAGTCACACACAACATCTGAAACCTTTCCCTTATCTAGCAGAACTCATAGACACACATATGAGGTTACCAAGTACAGAGGGAAAAAGGGTCCCATTTAATACACAGTTGGTAACAAAACTGATTTCTGAAAGATTATGCTTTAACCAGAATGATATGAGCTAAAACAAACAAAATGCCTTTAAAAAAAAACTCTCATTGTTTTATTTATTTGATCTGCCTGATCTGGCCACCTGAATCCAGATGGCATTTCCTCCATGGTTCAGAAAACTGGGCAAGCCCAGGAGGTTCCCAACTTTAGACAACTGCCAGAGAAACTCTGACCAGCTGGTGGGAGCATCTATACCCAGAGGGAAGCAAGAAATCTCTTGGGGAGATAGGTGGGCTTAGAAGAGTAGTGACTTTCTGTGTGGAAATCCAGGAAGGCCACTCAAAGGACCCAAAGTGAAATGGTGCCCATGGGTCAGTGGAGGTGTCCTGTGACAAAGGCCATTCAGTACTGGTGCTTCATTTTCAGTTGCTTTCCTAATAATCTCTAGCATAGGAATTATCTTTTTCACTGTTATGTATACTGAGTCAACATTTATGCTGGGATATTACCTCTCATGGATTGCTGCCTTGACATGGTGAGAGGGCTTGAGCAATTCAGTGAGGCTGTGGGCTATGCCATGCAGGGCCACCCAAGATGGACAGGCCACAGCTGAAAACCCAGACAAAATGTGATCCACTGGAGAAGGAAATGGCAAACCACTCCAGTATCCTTGCCAAGAAAACCCCATGAACAGAAACAAAAGACAGAAGGCAAAAGAAGAAGGGGACGGCAAAAGATGAGATGGCTGGACAGCGTTACTGATGTAACAAACACGAATTTGAGCAGACTTCGGAGGATGGTGGAAGACAGGAGGGCCTGGCATGACCTGGCATGGGGTCACAAAGAGTCAGACTTGACTGTGCGACTGAACAACAACAATTCATCACAACCTCAAAATCACTTTCTTGGTCAATCACAGACAGAACAAACCTTATGACTATAAAGGAAAATACAGGCCCAACTACCAAAATCTAGTTTTCACTTTCATCCTTCCCCCATTTGAATGCAAAAGAGAACCCTGAGTTCAGTTTCTTGTAGACATACCCAGGAGTTGACAGGACAGTATATTAGTGGCTTACACTGTATAAATCACTGTTTTACTCTATTAGTCAAAGAAAATTATGGTGACCGGGAGAAAGGTGAAAAATAGCAGAGGGCAGAATTATAGTCCTCCATATGCTATAGATTATTTTTAGATTTACAGGAAAAAAACTTGCAAGACAAAGAAGGATTTGCTTGGTTAGGGCAATAGGACTAGCTGAGATAATTTTTTTTGTTCCCTCTCCTGTAAATAGAGTTGTGCTCTTTTCATTTTTCTTTTAAATCCCCAAACTTGCATGTCAATATAGTCATCTTTTGATATAAATGTTCCTAAAAATGTGGTACACTGCCAAAACCATAGGACTGCACAAAGTTTAAGTTTAGCCCTTTACAGTTCAATTCCATTATTGTGCCTCATGATTTCTGAGCTTTGTGTCACGCTGTAGTAGTCATGGTTGCTAGTTCTTTTCCTCTCAAGAACTCAGCAGCAGGAGTCCTAAGAAACTGCCAGAAAGCAGAAGGCTTGGGAGAAAATTATCACTTTAATTAACAGCGTATTGAATTGTTAATCATTATTAAGCAACAACATATCAAAGAAAACTATAATGTCAAAGTTATATAAGTAAACAACTGAATTATCCAGTTTGGGTGAGGGGACTTTTTAGAACTGTAAAAAGATGTTAGGAAAGAAGAGTTGTGGTGGTAGAAGGAAATGCTGGGAAATGAGCTGAAGAACAATAGCAGATGGGGTCATGCCATCCTGTCCCATCTTGTAACTCTACTGCTGCCTGTAAGGGTAGCCTACAAATGAGACTTGGCATCTCTGCCACACTTTCCTCAGAGCAGTGGTAAAAATAACACTGAGATCTATACATCTGCTCAGAATGATGGAGCCTTTGTTCAAAGAATGACATGAGATGTCAATGAGATTAGCTAAGCACCTGTTTCAAGATCATCTTGTTTTCCAGAGGCTATGATTGTAAAGAAATATAATTATTACAATAGAAAGACATATTTACCTAAGGCAAGACTGAAAGCCTATAAGTCTTTTAAAAAGTATAACAGAAGACAGAGAGACTGTTTTATTATTATTATTATTATTATTATTATTATTATTATTATTATTATTATTATTATTATTATTATTATTATTATTCCATCCAGGGTGGTACACAAATATTACATCAGCTTTGCCTAAAGCAGTGGCATGTGTGGCTAATGTCAGTTGCCAGAACCAGGGCTAAAGGCTTGCAGAGATGGGAAATGCATTGGTCTTGGTCCAAACCAGATTAACAAAGAAAGACCAGAGAAGTGTGCTAAAATTGCCCCATCAGACATGTGATTTTAACAAGGGAATGGAAATTTACCCTGTAGGACAAAGTCTTGCAAAATTAGAGCTAACTGAAGATTTTATCTCTCAACACTTATTCTATCATTACAAGTTGAAAAAAGAACATTTCTGCATGATCAGCTGACATAGGTTGCTAGTTGCCCTGGTGAAGGTGGAGGTACCCTGCTCCCAGGCCCCACTTCCCTGGGGGGGGGGGACTCACCCAGAAAAGGAGAGATCCAATGTCATTACCCATGTGATCTGGAAGTTACATTAGCACTTTTAGGACATCAGGGATGGCACTCTTTTTTTGGGCAAAATTGTATGGTAGAAGCCAAATTTATTGTAGAGTTTTTGCCAAAATATGAGAATGTCAACCCCCCTGACATCTTGGAAGTGATGACATCACTTCCAGGTCACTTCACTGTATGGAGGCTGGGCCTCCCTGCTGCTCCTGGTAAGTTGCCCTCCCCACTAACAAGGCTACCCAAATGAGAAAAGATGGCTCCTGCTGGCCACCAGATTACCCAGAACATAGGTTCAGTCCTCAGGAATACAGCCTTTTCTTGTAATTGAGACCATGGGAAGTGTTTCTCTT
This sequence comes from Heteronotia binoei, assembly GCF_032191835.1. NCBI lineage: Eukaryota > Metazoa > Chordata > Lepidosauria > Squamata > Gekkonidae > Heteronotia > Heteronotia binoei. Next base: position 77,689,379 of record NC_083229.1, read on the forward strand.
TGTAGCTTTGTACATGTGCACCCAGTTTAGGCTTTATTTGGAGCAGAATGACCACATTAAGAAGCCAATTTTGTAAAAAGAAAAATGTTTACATTAATTAAAGCCACTGGTTACAAAAGTTTTTAAAAAGCACTTATAATTCAGTAATAAATATCTATAAAACTACTGAGCAAAGTGAGCAAATAAACATAAGTAAATCCTTTTCTTCTGTAACTAATAGTTTCAGAGAGTGGGAAACTGAGAGACACTTCCTCTAGCATTACTAAAAGCTAGTTATTATTTCATCTCATGATTAAAGTCTGGGATGTCTCAGCCCTGCAGTTTTCATCCAGCAACCTTCATTGTATACCTGGCCTAATTTTTATGGCCGATAATGCAGGGGGCGGGGGCTGCCCTCACCACCAGCATGTCTCCTTCTAAGCACAGAGATCCTCTTCCCTTTCATTTACATAGTAAGATCCATGCAGCAGAAAATTCCAGCTTATGAAACTATAAGCATCTTTGATCTAATCCAACAGGGCCATATTTATGTTGATATGGCATTTATGCTGGGAGGATCCTGACATGGTTTAAATTGAAGTTGATAAGGTTAAAATTTAAATAACCATGACACAACTGTGTTGGTACTATGCCATATAAATCTATAATTATGCAGAGCAAGACCCACAAAGCCTGAATTCTTAGTAGCTACCAGGTTAAGGTACAGACCTGAGGATTACACTGCATCAGACAGTTGAGACCAGAGATGTTGAACATGCAGCCCACAGGCCACATTCAGACCATGCTGGGCTGAAATCCATCCCCCAAGTAACCTCATTCTCCTGCATCCTTTCCACATGTGCCTTATCTTGCTTTCCCCCCAGCTCCCTCAGTGGCTCTTTGCTTCCTGCTTCCTATTTCCTGCCTCTTGTCTCTCTCTCTCTCTCTCTCTCTCTTTCTTTCTCTTTCTCTCTCTCATGCACACAGGAACATGGAGAGCTCCATGGCTGCTTCATGCAGGATAGATACAAAGACAAGCCTGCCTCTCTCTCTCTCTCTCTCATGCACGCAAGCACGCACACACACATTCCTTCTGCTTGCTTCTCTATGGCTGCCACTCCTCTTTTGGGAACAGAGGGGGAGGAGAGAGAACAATGTTGGTCTGATGGCAGATTTAAGGCCAACAACATTTGATTCCAGGTATAAGCTTTTGTGTGCAAGCACACTTGTTCTTTGACTAACAGCAAAACTGAGAGCCAATTTGGTATAGTGGTTATGTATATGGTCTCTACTCTGGGAGAACTGGGAGAACGTGCATCTGCTGAGTGACCTTGGGTCATTCACAGTTCTTGAAAGAGCTGCTCTCTCAAGCAGGGTTACCAAGTCCAATTCAAGAAATATCTGAGGATTTTGAGGGTGGAGCCAGGAGACATTGGGGGTGGAACCAGGGGCAAGGGTATGACAAGCATAATTGAACTCCAAAGGGAGTTCTGGTAATCACATTTAAAGGGACCACACACCTTTTACATGCCTTCCCTCCACTGGAAATAATGAAAGATAGGAGCACCTTCTTCTGGTTCTCATAGAATTGGACCCCTGGTCCAATCTTTTTGAAACTTGGAGGGTCTTTTGGGAAGAGACATCAAATGCTATGTTGCAAATTTGGTGTCTCTACCTCAAAAAATAGGGGCCCCCAGAGTTCTAGATACCCACAGATCAATTCTCCATTATACCCTATCAGTTTTTATAGAGAATCATGGAGTGCCCAGCAGACATTCCCCCCCCCTTGCTTTCTGATGATCCTGAAGTGGGAGTGAGGCCTCCAAACTGGGGGATCCCCTGCCCTCAGCTAGAGATTGAGCTGGTGATAAAAGCTGAAAAACCTCCACGCCAACCAGCCTGACAAATGAAATACAAATACAATATCTTATGAAAAGTAGAAAATTACTTAAACCAAGACATACAAATACTAGTGCATGTAAACAATAATGTCTGTCACTCCCATTCCTAAAGTCTCTTCACAATGCAGTCAATGCAATCTCTTCAAACAGAAGGGTCAGAAGGAAACATCCAAAGCAAGTGTTCTCATAAGAGTCCAGTGCACCAGTCTAAGAATTTCTTGGTCCAATGCAGCTTGACAATATTATCAAGCAACAAGGCCATAGTTATATCCTCATCTCACATAGGCTTCAACAAGCTTCATACAATCATATTCCAGAATAGCTCAAATTAAGTGCAGCATATTCACATGCTGTCATCCATTTTCTACTTTTTCTGCTTTTCATAAGATATTGTATTTGAATTTCAATTGTGAGGCTGGTTGGCATGGAGGCTTTTCAGCTTTTATCTCCAGCTCTATTTTTCTGCATTTTTCTTTGGGGCTCACCTGGGGATTGGCAACCCTACTCTCAAGTGCAGTTTTTAAAAAAGCTCTCTCATCCCCACCTACCTTACAGGGTGTCTGTTGTGCAGAGAGGAAGGGAAAAGAGATTGTAAGCCGCTCTGACACTCCAAGTCAAGGGCAGGGTATAAATCCAATCTCCTCCTCCTCCTCTTCTTCAGGAGGCAGGGAGAAGAAGAAGAAGAAGAAGAAGAAGAAGAAGAAGAAGAAGAAGAAGAAGAAGAAGAAGAAGAAGAAGAAGAAGAAGAAGAAGAAGAAGAAGAAGAAGAAGAAGAAGAAGAAGAAGAAGAAGAAGAAGAAGATGGCCCTTGAGACTAGCACCAACAATCAGGAACTTGTGTGTGATTCTGGGTGCCTCCCTAACAATGGAAGCCCAGGTAACAAGTGTTGCCAAATTGGAATTCTCCCTACTGCACCAGGTTCAGCAACTGGCTCCCTACCTGTCTTGCCCTGATCTAGCCACAGTAATCCATGTAATGATCACCTCCAGATTAGACTACTGTTACTCGCTCTATGTGAGCCTACCCTTGAAGTTGACCCAGAAACCCCAACTGGTACAGAATGCAGCTGCATGGATCCTTACAGGAACCCTGAGTACAGCACACATCCTGTGCTGCAAGAGCTGCACCAGCTTCCAGTGGAGTATTGGATCAAGTTCAAAGTTCTGGTGTTTATCTTCAGTCAAGGACCCACGTATCTTCAGGACCACCTCCCCCGGTATACCCCCAGAAAAGCATTGCACTCAGTAGATCAGAACTTTCTGGTGGTACCTGGCTGAGAGATATCCAGCTGTCCTCAACCAAGGCCAGGGCATTCTGCATCCTGGCTTCAACCTGGTGGAACTATATGTTGAATAGCATCCATGCCCTGAGGAACTTGATGCAGTTTTACAGGCCCTTTAAGGGAGAGATGTACCACCAGGCATGTCTAAGGCAGAGATGTACCACCAGTGGCAGTCTCATCCTTCTGGCACTCCCATCCCCTGCCCCCTTCATGAAGCAGTGGCACTACTGAATTCTTTAACACCATTGCTTAGGCAATTAGTGTGTTTTTATTGTTTTAAACCATTTTTAAATTATATTTGTCATGAATTTACTGTGTTGTACACCATCTTGAGCCCTGCTCTGGCAGGGGAAGGGCAGTCTAAAATCTAATGAGATTGATAAAATAAATAACCTAGAATATGCAGTCAAGCTTCTATGTTTGTTTTGTTTTCTATTCTTGGTTGGATGTCTCTCCCTCCTTAACCTTATCAAAGCAGTTAAACTTCCTCAGTTTAGCAAGCAGAGACCTGTCTTCAACTTAAAGCAGTCATTGCTGACATGGCTCAGCAGTACTGAATTGATCTTGCAACCCTCAGGCTGTCCTTAGCAGCACATAATGCTCCATGCTACCAAGGCATGCTTGATTTAAAGTTCAGACCACTCTAGCTTATTGTCAGTTAAACAAAATGTATTGTGCCACTAAGGGTATCTGAAGATTGTGCAGTTGCCATAAATGCTATCACACCAGCTCCAAAGAGCATGAGAAACAAAGATGGACAGTAGTGTATTCCTTTAGTTGATCAAATCAACTTTCTGGCAGGCGATTCTTTGTCCCTCCCAGCATGCAATGATTCTAAGCAGTGTACATTAAACACATGAATACTGCAGCATCTGGTAGCATCTCAGAGCTTCTCTCTGTGCTCACAAGATTTTGTATGTAAATACACTGAGTCAACAATTCCTAATTTGCACATAGAGAGTTGGTTCACACTGGCTTTTACCCTGGTGAAAAAAAGAGATGGTCTTCTTTGAGCACCAAAAAGGGTATGCTGGATATTCATAGCCAAAAGGTATGTGGGATGAAGACTGTAATAAGGAAGATAATTAGATAAGACTGAGTTTAAAAGCTGGCTGAATCCAACCCTTGGGCTGTTTCTGCCAATTTCAGAAGAGGTAGACAATCCATGTGCATTTCTGCATTTATGTATGAAAGTGTGTTTTGACTCCTCCTATTGTATGAAAAAGCCCTCACTGGCAGGGCAAACACTGATGTGTATGTAGACTTCTGGATTGGATTACCTATTTTAGTTCATTACACATTCATGCAAGTAATGGAATCTACACATTTCCTTGATATATGAATGAGTTGGTATATTTACATAAAAGTTCAATGTACAGTTTATTTTGCATATACTGAAAAAATGTTTGGCCTCCATACAATGATCACCGAGTTGCTGAAGCCATATTTTGAGATTTATAGAGACATTTTCAGAACAGTTTTATGTACAGTTCAACAATATGTGCTGTTCAAAATTATCTGTGTTTCTTACTTTATCAACACATATTTACATACTGTAACACAGATTCTCCCATTTTAAATGCAAAACAAAGTTTAATAAACATACCAGTGTGGCTGGGAAATCATTTATAGCTTTCACAAAAGTTTACTATAGCTTGTGCCTGGCCCATCACTGGAACATGTGGGTGAAGATGGTCAAGGCAGAGGAAAACAGGATGCTGGCAGGCTTTTCTACTATGTTGCACATGTTGGCTGTCAGCAGTCAACTTATGTTTGGGGCCAGAAAAGGCAGAAAATTGTAATCAGAAGCTATGAAAGAAATCCTTCACCCTCCTCATTCACACTTTTCCTTCAGATTCAAGACTATATTTCAGACTATTCAAAAAACATGCAAAGGGAGTATTGGATAGAATTTTACTGCTTTGTGCTCTCTAACAACAGCTCAGAACACCAGTTCTACTAGCATCTGTACTCTGTGATACAAAGATTATGATCATGGCACTACTTCCATATGGGAAAGTTTATATTAAATCAAAAAGTACTTTGGTGATGATCACAGGTAGACCGTTCTTAGAGTATTCAATCAGGGTAACAAACCAGTAGGAAGTGGTGATGGCTTGTAAAGTAATTTTGTCGAAGTTTGCATAGATAGTCATTTTCTGCATAGCTATCTGTCAAGGAGCTTAGTTCAAGGCCAGCATGCCACATACACAATCCTTTTTTGCTTATTCAACCATAATATTGGATAGTAAAAAACTCTATAATCTGAAATAACTGCTGCTCTCCTCAATGCTAAGGAACATCAAAGCAAGTATAGAATTTAAAAGGAGGAAAGAGCTGTATCCCATAATTTATCTGCAATGTAGATAACAGAGGAATCTCATTCAATTCTGTTTTATATTCAGGGGGAAAGTGAATAAACCTGCAGACTCTAGGAACACTTGGACATGACAAAGCTGAGCTATGACGGAATCATATAATCAAAACCAAAGCTTGGAACTAAAACTGGAACACCTGAATCCATAGTCAGTTTGAGGCAGGCTAACTACAGCCCTGCTTGGCTGTTCCATGAACCCACTGTAGTGTACAGCAGGCAGGTTTTGTCAGTTAATCAGCCCCCTGGCATACCTTCTTTATTTAAAAAAAAATCCTTTCAATTTAGGTTCTCCAAAAGTATTCTGGGTTGTATTTTATACCTTGTTTCTAACTGTGCTTTTCTTCATCAGTTGTAGAGGCTCTCCTCTCATGCTATGCACTTTTTGGCTATTTGAAGGACAGTGGGTCTTGCATGATTGGAAGAACCTAGGGCCAGATGATGTTACTCTAGAATTTGGAGTTGGCAACCTTAAGCCCTTGACTAATATCTTGATTGGAGTATGAATATGGAGCTGGAAAGGAGAAACACAAGCAATGTGGTGATCATGGTGTCTCCTCTACCATCAGTATAAGATGGCAACAGACGAACTTTGTCCTTCAGTTGCTACACAGACTCAGCTTTAGCTGTGTTTACAATATCCTATCTGGTTCTATTTGGTCTAATTGGACAGTTGTGCATTGATGAACTTTTACTGAAAGAGTTAGTAAGTGGCATTTCTTCTTATTCCTCTCCAAATAAGTATAACATGCTGGATTTAGAGGAGGAACCTCAGATCACAGATCACCATCCATCTAATGGAGACAAATCCCCTAATAAAAAAGGATGGCAGCCTCTCAGCCAGCACCCCCTCATAGTGAAGAAATTATTTTTGAGGGTGAGGACCCAGGCATGCTACTTCAAAAAGACTTCCTGCTGAAGATCATAGATGATCATTGCCCAGTAACAGGTGAAACAGTAATAGCTGTTTTTCAAAAGGTTAATTGTATTTTCAACAAACTCCAAAAAGCTCAACAATGATTTTAATGAGAAAATATGCAATCTTTCAAAAGGGAGGGAAGCTCCAAATAGCTCTAAGATAAGAGCCCAGATCTCCAATTTAAACTTAAATTCAAAGAAGTTTACAATCCCATTTATCTTCTCAGAGGGAAGCAATATTCAGAAGGGAGAAAAAGCTGGCATACACTCTGTCTACAAACAAGTCAAGTTGGATTGTGCATTGCTTCTGGGTCACTTCATAGAAAAAGAGGTGCCAGAGCTGATTAGTACAACTCATTTGCATATGCCCCACACCGCTGACATCACTGGAAGGTATACTAAATTATATCAGGTCAGCATCTACCTTAAATCTGGTATTTGGGGATATGTGACCTTCCTGAATAACCCCAAATCCAGAAAAAAAAATGGATTTTATTTTTTTTGCACAATCCTATTGAGCAGTTCTGTCCTTTTTTCATCATCTGTCACAATTTCATTTTCCTGTCCACACAAGGGGCCTACCATATCCTTGCTCTTGTTCTTTCTTTGAACAATAAAATAATCCTTGCTCCCTTATTGTTTAACTTTTATATAAACTCCATGTCTTAACTACAGTCTTAACTTCCATCTGCCCAATATGGTGAACAGACCAACTTCCACACTATTATATGCAAACAATATGGTTATTCTATCCTACTCTGAAGTAGGGCTCAGGAGAGCCTTCTGGGCACTTACAGCTTACTGCAAAGAGGAGCATTTAACTAACAGTCTTTTAAAGACCAGAATTCTTGGGGTTTTTTTAAAGGTTTATCAAACACAGGTTGCAAATTGATGGCCATGAGCATGCCTTTTTTCTGAGTAGGAATGCACAGGAATGCAGTTCTGGTTGGCTTGGCATCAGGGGTGTGTGGCCTAATATGCAAATGAGTGCCTGCTGGGCTTTTTCTACAAAAAGCCCAGTGAGATACAATGGTGATGTCAGGGGTGTGGCCTAATATGCAAATGAACTCCTGCTGGACTTTTTCTGCAAAAAAAGTTTGGGGTAGTGGTTAAGGGTGTGGACTGTAATCTGGAAGAACAGGGTTTGATTCCCCACTCCTTTACATGCAGCTACTGATGTGACCTTCATTTATTTGTTATTTTTAAACTGTATGTGAAGCCAGTTTGGTGTTATGATTAAGAGCACGGACTCTAATCTGGGAGAACTGGGTTTGATTCCCCACTCCTCCACATGCAGTCAGTTGACCTTAGATCAGTTCTGAAAAGAGCTCTCTCAGCTCCACCTACCTCACAGGGTGTCTATTGTGGGGAGGGGAAGGGAAAGGAGATTGTGAGCCATGACATCAATTCAGCCCACATTTTTGTTCTTGCTGGAGCAAAAACAATACCCAGCAACCCTGCTTTCAAGCCTATTGAATTACATCCCCCAGTATACTCTTGCACATCAGTGGTATCCCCAGAAAGCCTTCTTGTGGTGGTACCCTCACCTAGAATGGTCTGCTTGTCGACAGTTTGACTACAGACATTCTCTGTGGGCTGATCTGCCAGAGCTGATGCAGTGGGCACCTTCATTTGCTTCATTCAGAATGGCATGCAAGTGAGTCCTGTTCCAGAGGGCATTTGGTGGCAGCTAAATGTTCCTTGGCAGCTTTACCTGGCTGTATCAGTTTTTAATGGAATGTGTTGTGTTCTGAATGTTGTTAATTAAATAACTTGCTGGGCACTTAATGATGTCTTGTAGCTTCTGCTGTGTTGTTAGTCAGTTTGAATTTGCAGAGATAATACAGGGTATAAATATTTTATAATGTGAATAAAATGAATTCTTGAAAAGTCCAATTTAAATCTCTAAATGAGAATCCTTGAAACAAGCAAGAACAGTTTACAACTTACCAAAAACAAATGTTGTAGCTTATATTTTCATAATTACAGTTAATGGTATCTTCAAGCAGCCTAGCAGACATTAATGGGTTATTGTTGATTTTTCCCCCCTCCTTTCCATCAGGTCCTTCTAAGCTAGAGGAGCTCTACTACCTGACTAAACCAAGGGGCTGGGGACAAACTGCAGTGCTGCTGCTATGCTGCTAAGTGCTGAGCCTAGAAGTGAAAGATAAGGGAGCAAAGGCTTTGTCTTTAGATCATGTGAGTTGTCAGTCAACGTTATGAAAATACCGCCAAGGAGTTTAAGAATGGGAGGGGAACACAAGATCAGGATCCAGAAGGGGAAACATGAGACAAGACAATATGCCAATTAATAGAATTAAACTGAGAAGTTTTAAAAGGGGGTTCCCTCAGGAGACAATAAGAGAAAAGACATGAGTTAATTCAATAAGGACAAAAACATAAATGAGCTTACTATGAAGGGAAAAAACAGAGTGTTTAAAGACGACGGTGTCGGAAGCATTAAGGAGCACAAGCTGGTGATTACTTTGACTTGATTATGCCCCAGCAGCATCTCTCAAATTGCTTCAACCCTGTTCTCGGAACAAATAAGCTCATCTCTAAATTCTACACCAGGAAAAAAAAGGAAACAAATCCTTTTTTGTAGCAGACAGACTATGAAACTGATTAAATCAGTAAGCGTTCAAAAACTAACACACACAAAAGACTACATCCCTCCAGTCTCATCCATCTGTTGTATCAGACTTTGCAGACATTTTATTTCAAATTTTATTGTGCTTTATGGTGCTGGGATTTATTGGGAGTTGTGGTCTCTGCTATTCCTCCATCCTCTGCTCCAAAGGTAGAAAAGGGGAGATGACAGAATGAAAAGTAGGCATAGGTGGGAATGTGACTTGCGCTGTCTGACCTTCTCATATATCCCTGTGTGGCTGAAGTTGTGCCTTGGATTGGTTTTTCATTTCAGAACCATCAATGAATAATTCACATGCATTTAAAAATGATAGAATAAGGAGGATAAGGAAGTGGAAAGCTACAATATTTACAAAGTATTTTGTATTGATACAAATCCACAGAGCACATTTCCTTGGATATATACTGCAACCAATCCCTTCTGTGCTGTTCACACATTTATTTTTATTTGCTTTTTTGGAAAAAAAATCTTGCTTTTCTCTCAACTTAGGAGCTCAAAGCAACTTTAAATGAAATGCATACAATGGTTGGTTTTTCTTAAAAAAATAAAAGACATACATCCCAATAGGCTACCAGTATGCTCTTGAAGCAGGTGATAAGGCACAAGGTAGTACTGGGCTGAAGATGCTTCCATCAGCACGATTCACAAAGGGCTATGATTGCAGATGCACCAAAAATACACTGTTGATGTGATGTATGGGTGGTATTTTATCAGTGCACAATAGCAGATGTGTGCATCAGTAAAGCATTGCAAGCTAGGAACCTGGATACGATCATATTATTAGCTCATCAATACCTTTTTTTTTTTTTTTTTTGCAGAGTTTGCCATATACACATTGGTAACATGAGAAAATGAGACAAAAATGAACTGTGAGAACTCAGAGTTACAATAAAACATCCATGCTGCCATGCTGGAATTCATTTAGAAAGTATTTCTAGTTAAATAGAAATTAAGCAGTATAAAGGGCAAAGTTCAAATTCTGGAACAGAACCAATGTTCATCTTTATGCATATTCTTTATACGTATACTCTACAGAATCCCACTGTTATGTTGGCACACTGACACAGTCCTCACAGTGTCACAAACATCCCTTTTGGGTAGGCTAAGCAGGCCAAGAGCAAGGCACCACCTAGATGAGCCAACTGCTCTTTCTTTCTTTAATCCATGCTGTTTCCTTAACCTGCTGCAATCTTTTATAATAAAACCACACAAGGGACACATTGCTTCAGGCCTTTATTATGTTTATGTGATGAGAATAATGCTGTTAGTGGATTCTTCCTGGGACTACCAACTCCAAGCTAGGAAATTCTTGGAGATTTGGGGGTGGAACCTGGGAGGGTGGAGTATGGGGAGGAAGCTCAGCAGGGATGTCCTCCTTCCACTAGTTTGCTCCAGGCTAAATTATCTCTGTAGTCTGGAAATCAACTCTAATGCTGGAAGATCTCTAGGTCCCACCTTGACATTGGAAACCCTACCCTTTTCTTGTGGACTAAGGTTGGCAAGCACAGGTTGGCTAGTTTGGGTGGCTGCCTTGCTCCTGGCCTGTCTAGCCTCCCGCAAAAGTTGACTTGCCAGCCCCCAGGTCCCAGCAGGGGATCCCCCAGTTTCGTAGGTTCCTCCTCACTGCCAGCCAGCTGGCCAGTGGGAAGAAGCCCAGCCTCAACAACCACCATGTGCCTTTAAATCTTTGCAGGCTCAGAAGAAGCTTGCAAAGAACTGCTTGTGTTTTGGAAGGCATGTGTGTCCCTTTAAATCTCAGCAGGACAAAGCTACAGGGGGGTGGGGTGAATGTGTGTGAGAAGAAGCCGTTACATGGCTCTTTCCAGTGAGTGTGAGAGAGAGAGGAAGCCAGTACATTTTTGGCATTTGTTTCAGAAGTCATTTGTATGGATAGTAAAAAGTTAACCTGAACCTAAACTGGTCTGTCCAGTAGTTTAATTTTCCTGTGTTAGTCTGAAGACTAAGTACATTTTTGGCATTTGTTTCAGAAGTCATTTGTATGGATAGTAAAAAGTTAACCTGAACCTAAACTGGTCTGTCCAGTAGTTTAATTTTCCTGTGTTAGTCTGAAGACTAAGTACATTTTTGGCATTTGTTTCTGAAGTCGTTTGTATGGATAGTAAAAAGTTAACCAGAACCTAAACTGGTCTGTTCAGTAGTTTCATTTTCCTGTGTTAGTCTGAAGAAGTTGGTTGAAATACAGCAGACTGCTACATCCAGCAGTTCCCGTGACTAAATTGCCCCAATGAGATCACCAAAGTAAGGGGTTGCAAACAGTCCATTTTGGCTGCTTTGTGGGTGTGTGTTTACTTTCATTTAGTAGAAGTGCAGCTGCTTGGGGAACCCTTTGAAGACAGAAAAGGGGAGGAGGAAATGTAGACTGTATTCAAGGGAACTGCACTACTGTATTTTTATTTATTTATTTTAGGGAATAGGAAAGTTTCTTGGCTCCACCCCAAGGTCTTCTGGCTCCACCCCCAAAGTCTTCAGGTATTTTCTGAGTTGAACCTGGCAAACTCTACCCAAAAGGATGTCTGTGACAATGAGCCTGTCCAATTCTATTTCTAGCCTTGTTCTCTCACAATCATCAAACTGTATACAGCAAAGAGAGTCAGAGGCCTGCTTGTGATTTAAAGCTTTAGGGTCAGCAATGGTGCTGCAATTAGCAGCAGCAGAATGGAGAGACTGTAAATTCATACTATAGTACAAGTGCCCTTGGTCTTGAGCTGATACATCACAGAAGAGGAGACCTGTGCTGCCACAGATTTTGGCTAAAGGTTAGTCCTGGGGTTTTAAGAAGGTAGAAGACTACTACTGCAAAGGGTCAGAAAATGAATAATATCCACTAAGAAGTCAAAAGAGCCAAAGAAGCTCAAGACACAGTCATTTAGAAGACCAAGCCTCTGCTGTTTGCAAATGTATTTAATGGATTTCTTAAAACTCCTTGTCTCTTTGGATTAAAACCTAGGTTGCTTGCAAATACAAAAAATTCACAGAACATACTTTGCTCATGATCATAAAGACAGAGGGCAGCTATGTTAGTCTGCTGCAGTCAAAACATACAGTTGCCACAAGACTTTCTGTATATTTTAGCAGAGGCAGCCACTGCTGCCCATCCATTTTGATTTTGCACTTCTATGGCAATATTGTTTTTAAAAATAAAGAATATGGATGGGTTTTATGTGCACTGTCAAGAAATTTGATGTCTTCTTCTCCAAGAGAATCTCCAGTCTATGGGATGTCAAAGATCTCCATAAGATCTTTATGCCACATGTGCTGCAGATGACACTTTAGATTACTCCAAATTTTAGCTGCTTTGTTGCTTTCACTCTCACTCTGAAGCAATTACTTCCAGTTATAAAATAATCATTTGCTAAATTAATTATGATAAACCAAACCCCTATTGAGTCATATTCACAGAGAGGAAAACCGTTGGCATTCAAACATTTTCAAATGTGCAAACTGATATTTCTTTAATTTGTTTAAACTAAATTGTTCCCTAGATGAAATATGGCTTGCCAGGTTCCAGCCTGGAGCAAATGTTTACGGCTGAGTTATAAAATAGGAGTTTGTGACATCTCATAGCTCTGCACAGAAAAAAGCCCTGCTTCTGTCCAATTGCTTTATGTCAGATTAAATACTGCCTGTCTTTACCATTGGTGAGTGTTGCAGAAACTCCTAATCTTCCCTGTATGTACCAGATAGAGAGATATCCTATGTGCAGGTAGCAACCTAAAACTGTTGGTTTTACCAAAACCTAACCAACAACCAGAAAATTATTTTGTGACTAGCTGTGTAAATAGCCACTTTTCTAAATATCTCCCCAGCAGCAAATACCCACACATATCCCACACTTTTCCCCCTATAGAGACTGCTGTCCTGGACACACTGATTCATACTCAAGCCCCCCAAACTGCAGCTGGTAAAGAATGAGACAGTCTGTTTGGTTATCGGAACTATCTACTAGTGACTAGAGCTGTCAACCGCCAAGCAGAGCCTGGAAATCGCCCAGAATTTCAATTGATATTGAGACCACAGATATCTGTTACCCAGGAGAAAATGGCAGCTTAAGAAGGTAGATTCTTTGGCAGTGCATCCCTGCTGAGCTTTCTCTCCAAACTCCAACTTCCGCAAATCTCCAAGAATGTCCTAGCCTAGAATTTGCAATCCAAAATGACTGCCATTTTGCAGTCTGTTCCTTGGTTGCCTGTTTGTTTCTCGGTCCAATTCAAGGCCCTACTACTTATCCTTAAACTGTTTCATAAATGGGGTGGGGTGGGGGTGCACATACCATAAGAGACAGTTTGGTGTAGTGGTTAAATATGCGGACTCTTATCTGGGAGAACTGGGGTTGATTCCCCACTCCTCCACTTGCAGCTGCTGGAACAGCCTTGGGTTAGCCATAGCTATTACAGGAGTTGTCCTTGAAAGGGCAGCTGCTATGAGAGCCCTCTCAACCCCACCCACCTCACAAGGTGTCTGTTGTGGGGGAGAAGATTTAGGAGATTGTAAGCCACTCTGAGTCTCTGATTCGGAGAGAATGGTGGGGTATGAATCTGCAATCTTCTTAAGTACTATTTCTCCACATGACGACACTGCAATGCTTTTGGGCTGTCTCTACCCATCACTAAGGTACCATCAAATGCTGCCCATTCTTCTGTAGCTAGCTTTGTTTTAAGGAATGGCCTCCTCCAATAGTTGAGGAAGGCCCATCTTGTGGGCACTGTGTAGGGAATGCATAATAGAACTTTTGAGCATTGTAATGTTAAATAAGTACTATATGTTAATTGGGTTTTTAGGCAATGGCCTGTAATGACAGAGTTATCTACATTTCTGCTACCTTCCTTTCTTGAGATGATTTGGACATTTGTATTATTGATTTCATGTTTCATATTTATTGTTTGTTTTATTTATCATTGATCATGAATTTTTGAAAATTATTAACTGGCTTGGATCCCATTTGTTTGGAGGAATGTGGGTTTATAAAGATTTTAAATAATTAATAAATAAATGTGCTGCTGAGCTCTGATCTAGGCATCCATTTTATCCAGAGCAGGAGAGGTGCAATGAAGGAGCAACAGCTGTCAAGTAATCACCACTGATTGGGCAGCGACTAATAAGTGCTTCCTCCATTAGAAGAATCACCACTAGACATGTCTGATCCCCCCAAAACAATATTGACTTTTGGTTGTCTTGATTATTATGAATGAATATTGAGTATTGGTCACCCAGAAACTGATGAGCAGGTGATAGGACTGCCATCTCCAGGTGCAGCCTGGAGTTCTCCTAGATTTACAACTGATCTCCAGATTACAGAGATTGGGTCTCTTGGATGAAATGTCAACTCAGAGGGTAGAGTCTACAACATTACATCCTGTCTGAGCACTCTCCCCAAACTCCGCTTTCCCCAGGAACTGCCCCCAAATATCCAGGAATTTCCAAAGCTGGAAATGACATACTATTATTTAAAGGGTAGAAATTAGTCTCAAGGCTTTAGGAATGCCTCACTTGCTAGCTGAAAAACAGCAGTTACAGCCTCAATGTGAGCAGAGACATATAAATCTGGCCTAAAGTTGAGGTTCCAGATTGAAGATAACTGTTCCAATATATTATTATTTATTTATTTATTTATTACTTTACATTTATATCCCGCCCTCTCCGCAAGCGGACTCAGGGCGGCTTACAGTATCATAAAAACAATCAATTCCATAAAACATATAAAACCATAAAACATTTATCAAGTTAAAAACTAGTACGCTAAGGGTCCAGCAAATGAAGAATGCCAAATAAGAATTTGTAGAAGAACAAAATCAAGGCACACTTAATTAGAAGACCAAACCTCTATTGATGTAGTCAAAGATTTTTGAAAATCTGTCTCTTTTTTGGCATCTATGTGGCTTGCAAATGCAAAAAGAACTGCAGAAAACATATCTGGAGCAAAGCTTTGTATGATAACAGTTTCAGAGAGACAGCAGTGGTAGTCTGTTGTAGCACAGACTACCTTAACTGCCTGCTAGTCAACATCTGGTCAGAGTTGCAAGGGTCCTGCTTTCTCTACTAATGCTGGTAACTAAGAACTCCCAGGAGAGGTAATAGAGGAGAGTCAGAAAACATCATGGGTATATAGTGTAGTGTAATGGCTAGAGAATCAGACTAGAAGACCCAGATTTGAATCCCAGCTCTGCCATGGAAGCTTGCTCGGTGCTCTTGTCACATAGGGTGATTACAGACTGGCACTTTGAGCCAACTCAGCGACACCTCAAAATTCAACTAGAAAAATCCTTCTGATGTGAGGGAAAACCCCTTACAGAACATCGTAGCCACCAACTTGATTGCCAGAGCACCTGGAGAAGTAGCTCACACTCGTCTGGCCAGAGAGTGTGAGTGAACCTATCAAAGGGGTGAAAGGGACTTATGCAGTACTAACAGCCATAACACTATGAAGGCATTCAAGACCAGTACAAGAGTGCCCACCAGGAGAACAGAGGGCTTTCCACCATTCTGTATGACGTCCATCCCAGCCGTGGAGCAGAGGAGGCTGCGCCGCCAGGAGCTATCCAGGCGAATGGTTTTGAAGCACTGACCATGGAATCCACTGTGGAGGGCTAACACCACATGCAGCCATCTTCCTACCAGGCCAGACTCCATTCCAGCGAAGTGAACGGCTCACGTACTCGCCAGATGTCACCTGTAACTGCAGGCAATCGACCCACCCCAGGGTTGGATAACTATCCAATCGCCACTGTCTTTGTCCAGCGAAACCTTGGACAAAACACTGGTGACAATAAAAGATTGAAGAAGAGGAAGACCATCTTCAGCCAGAGCCAAGTTCCTTTGTGTAACCGGGTGTTACCTTAGATAACAATTTGACCATCTATTGTCACCCTCTTAGATAAGTGTGATAAACTCAAGCACACCTCCACCCAGTAATTTCCCCCATTCTTCTCTGTACTGTCACCTTGGAGCACCCCCACCCTGGTCCATTTCAACCTGAAAGTTCACTCAGGTACCCAGGACCCAAGCCTGTTCATTGGTCAGGAATGGGCACCCAATTAGGTGCCACCAATGAACTTTCTATTGGCTATCGCAGTAGTCCAGCCCTTATGATCACTGCGAAGCCTCCCCTTTTTGGGAGGTCATGCATCAGCTGACCACCTTCCTTCTCCCTCGTACCTCCCATCCCCTAAGGCCTCAAGATAGTCCTTATAACCTGTGGACTAGCTACCCACAGGTGTGCTTCTAGCAGTATCCCAATTCCACTGTCTAGATCCATCCCCGATTCTAAGGCCAAGTTTCGGGTCCCCTCTCCCACTTCCTCGCTCGTCGCCATTGGAGCCTTCTTTGAAGACTACGATCGGTAAATATCACCCTGTTCGTCTACCCATCTGTTTCTCTCTCTCTCTCTCTCTCTCTCTCTCTCTCTATTTTTCTTAGGACTGTATGTATGATTTTATGAGTATTTTATCTTGTATGGAAGCCTATATTTTTCTGGAATAAATTTTAATTATTTTACTTAATTAAAGTTCCTAATATTTTTAAGCATTAATTTCTGGACGTGGAATCCTGTATACACAGGTAAAAGATCCTGATTAAGCCAGGTGCTTACACCAAATACAAACATCTGCCACCTGTTCCCATTCCGCACTCACCCCATCCTCTGGCATCCTGAGAGCAGCTCAAAAAGCTATCACTTTCAAAGTGGTAGCAAATTTTTGAGCCGCATGCCAGTTGCCTCCTCGGTGCCTGGAAGCAGAAGGGCGCAAGTGAGGCACCTTGGTGGTGTGAAACCACCAAACCACCCTAAGCCACATAACCACTAAAAATGTATGGGGGGGGGAACCCAAACTGAGTGATGGGGATGGTGTGCAACAGCTGTCTGATCGCGCCTGTGTCACCTCATGGATGGGATGGGGATGGCTTGCAGGGTAGTGTGTGGAGGGTTCTTTTTGAGTCGACCCGATTTGGAACACTTCCCACTTGCCCTACAATTACAACAACTACAATGCCCATCTGTTATCACCCATAATCTCAGCCTAATTTATCTCACAGGATTACTGTGAGGATGAAAAGGACAGGGGAGAATTATATATGTCCCCAGTGGGAGAAAATGTGGACTATAAATAGAGTAAATAAATAAAATAAATATATATATATTCTGCATGTTCTGGTGGTGAAGGACAATCTAGCATGGAGCAGCCACTTCATTTTCCAGGAGGAAGGCTTCGCCCTTGTAGTGTAAGGGAGAGATGTAGGGTACAGTGTTCTCCCATACAGGGAAAGATCTGGTTGTAGCTATGTTTCTATTGTGCCAACCTTTGACAGGATAATGTCTCAGAAATTGGGTGGGTTTGTCCCAAGGACATATTTTATTGCTTCATTTAAGAGCTCAAATGGAGCTTTGTCTTACTGGACGACAGTTCAAATTGTAGATGAATCGCATCTTTCTCACAAATCTTTATAGACTGTATTAACTGAAAGGAACACTGTCATTATTATTCATGCCATTCTGCAGAAGCATAAAGGATGTAGCTGTCATCAATAATTCATCTTATTTATTCTCTCCCCTTTTTATAATGCCCATGGAGACAAGTGGATGGCAATTGCTCTTCAGGACCCTCTTTTCTAATCATGCACCATATACCAAATGATTATTACAGCACAGAATGTCAGCTACTGGTTCCATGCATTGCAAACATTGCGGACTGTTAGTGCACAATCTTGGTTTGTTTAAAGTTTTGTACTGAAATCAATGGTCTCACCTTTGACACAATAATATGCTATTTTGTTTATGAAGCAGAACTTTAGACACCAGAACAGGAGTTTAAGTCAATTAAACAGATGTAATGATTCAGAGCTCTGGTGTTTGTTGCTCTAAACTGGCTGCCTGTCCAGTTTCAATCAACAACAACAACCCTTTGTACTGCCTTAAAGAAGTGGAGTTAACAACTAGAAGACCATTCACAGGCCTTACCAGAATTTTACCCTCTTGGTCAGTTGCCAGAATGGGAGGGGAGAGCTGGATAGAAACAAACATGCTAAGCTGTTTGGCATGCATGAACTGATATATAAAAGGCCATGAAGTATCATATAGGTGACTGAGCATGTAGCACAATGTGTACTCTGTGAAAATTTTTGCCTTTTTGTTGAGTGACTGCCAGCTTGACCTAGTCTGCCTTTCAGTATTCCTGCAAGGACCACAACAAACTGCTATCATTCACACACACACACATGTCCTCTTCTGCTGTTTTTTTAAAAATAATTTTATTCATTTGGGAGTTTTTTTGAGCTGCTTGAAATTGGTCTTTGGATAGGCAGCATATAAATGTTTTAAATAACCATAATCAGAGCAAACTCTTCTCAAAAGAAATACGTGTGACATGCGCATGTTACCTTGTGGTTTGGGGAATGAAAAGTCATTGTCCAGGGCAGGGCAAAGAACTTCTACATGTTTGGCCCAGCACCTGAAATGTGTTTTGAATTCTAAAATTCACTCTGGACTATGTGAAGTTATTATACAAATCTGTCTGCCTTGGCCTTCAAACAAGTGTTTAATGTATAGCGAGGTCCCACAGATCTAAATTTCAAGATCACTATAGATTCTTGAGCTGTCACTTAGCTTTTCAGAAAAATATCTTTTAGCTGTACTTGTTGAACAGTTTTGAGCCACACAACTAGTAAAGGAGGAAAAAAAGGGTTGGGGGGGGGGGGTAAAGTGATGAGCAACTCCACATCCAGACTCCCTCCACACTCCTGTCATATGACAGCAACTCATTTGTAAGAGAGAACAATGTGTTGAGACAACCCTTTGTACTGGATGCAAAGAGTTGAATGCAAAAGAGTTTTTGTTACCTTGATAAAAATGTGACAATTATATGCATAGTGTAATGTCAGAAGTGTAATTGACTAAAATTAGGGTGACTCACCATTATCAGTACAATATCGGGAATACAACTGCAAGTTACAGTATTTACTCAACTGCAAGACTAGGTTTTTTCACAAATATACTAGCAAAAAGAGGGGGGCCATCTTACATTTACATACAAGTTACAGTAATAGAACAAAGTAGGAGTCAAGCTGTACCTTTAAGGCCAACAAATTTTATTCAGAATGTAAGCTTTTGTGTGCTAGAAGTACACTTCATCAGACAATAGGATGGAATGGCCAACAGTCCTAAATATAGAGAAAGTGGGCAGTGAATTAGTATGCAAAATCATGGAGATGTTTGTTAACAGATTAAAAGAAGCACAATTTGGGATCTTTAGTTTATGTTAACTGGGCTGCATCAACAAGGGGGCAATATAAGTCAGAATAGTAGATTGATATGTATGTCATTAGGTGTGAAGTACCATAAATAAGAGTCTGTTGTAATGTTAGTTCTGAGTTTAAAATGAGGGCATTAGTTTTTCAAGAGGTTTAATTTAAACATGTAACCCACATATAAACATCATTCTAATTTGCCATTAGAAAGGGAAAAAAGAATACATTAAAATATAGATAGATAGATAGATAGATAGATAGATAGATAGATAGATAGATAGATAGATAGATAATTTTATTTGTATCCCGCCCTCCCCGCCGGAGCAGGCTCAGGGCGGCTAACAGCATTATATAAAAACAAAGTTACATCCAGCATTCAAAATTCTGACAAGTTTAAAATCAATCAATCAATTAAATTAAATTAATAAAAGTGCTATTGCTATTCGTTCTTTTGTGGTGGCGGTTATCCTTAGCAGCTTCTTTCTTCAGCGAAGGCCAGTCTGAAGAGGAAGGTCTTGCGGGCCCTGCGGAATTGTTCGAGGTCCCGCAGGGCCCGCATTTCCTCTGGGAGTTGGTTCCATGGGCTCGGGGCTACAGAGGAGAAGGCCCGGTTGTGGGTGCATTGCAGCTTCACCTCTCTTGGTCCGGGGGTGGTCAGCAAGTTTTTTCCAGTTGACCTCAGTGCTCTCTGGGGTTCATATGGGGAGAGACGGTCTCTAAGGTAGACAGGTCCTCGACCATATAGGGCTTTAAAGGTAATGACCAGCACTTTGTAACGAACCCGGTATATAACTGGCAGCCAGTGCAGCTCGCGCAGCCCAGGCTGTATGTGCTCCCATTTAGGGAGCCCCAGCAACAGTCTGGCCGCTGCGTTCTGCACCAGCTGCAGCTTCCGGGTTCGGTACAGAGGCAGCCCCATGTAGAGGGCTGTGGAAGATGTGTTAGTATATGTAATGAGATAAACAGCCAATATTCCTTATTTGAGTATGCTAATACAAAAAAGCAGTTATGTCCAATAATAAAAATATTTTGCGTTTAACACTATTATGGAAGTTGTCTTACATTCAGAGTCATTCTTCCTTTCAAGTAAATACAGTAACCTTTGGAGAATTTTACAGTGCATGATGTTCAGAGTGAGGTGCTTTACAAGGCATGAATAGCCTACTCAGGGCCATTGTGGATGGAGTAGGCTTGCCAGGCCTCCCACTACAGCAGGAGGTCCTGTGCTGGCAGGCCCTGAAAAATAAAATACAGCAACATCACCAACATCACACACACCCCACCACCACCCATCCAGCTCAGCTTTCCTTCTGGTTGCCGGGATAGAAGTATTTAGGGATCTGTTATTACATGCTAAGGAAAAGGGCATACAAACAATTCAATACCTCTGTTCTCAAGGAACAATATGGATGATTAGGAGAAAGCTACATCCAGCTAGTTCCTAAAAAGACCTGAAGTGCAGCCCTTTCCTGCTGGTGAAGATAAGATCTAAGTCAGGAAATTACCCATTATTTTGGGTTCACAACAGAGTCAGAGCCTTCCCATATGTTCTGGCTCCTTCTTTCTATCATATCTTCCTGCACACCATGGGAAAGACAAAAGGGCAGAGAGGAAGTGTGATGATACTAAAATCCACAGCAAGATCTTGTTCCACATGTTACAGCAGGCCCACATAAATGCCCTACCAGGAGATAGCCACTCTTTGATCACATTTCAACTGCCCATCTCAAACAGGAGAAATCTGTGTGTGTCACCTAGGTTTCCCAATCCCCAGGTCCCAGCGAGGGATCCCCTGGTTTTACAGGCTTCCCCCTCCCCCAGCCAGCTGGCCGGCGGGGGAAGCCCCGCTCCCACAGCCATTATGCACCTCCATGAACGATTCCCATAGGGAATGATGGGGAATTGATCTGTGGGTATCGGGGGCTCTGGGGGGGGCTGTTTTTTTAGGTAGAGGTGCCACATTTTCAGTATAGTATCTAGTGCCTCTCCTCAAAATACCTCCCAAGTTTCAAAATGATTGGACCAGGGGGTCCAATTCTATGCACCCCAAAAGAATGTGCCCCTATCCTTCATTATTTCCTATGGAAAGAAGACGTTTAAAAAGGTGTGCTGTCCCTTTAAATGCGATGGCCAGAACTCCCTTGGAGTTCAATTATGCTTGTCACACCCTTGCTGCTGGCTCAGCCCCCAATGTCTCCTGGCTCCACCCCAAAAGTCCCCAGATATTTCTTGAATTGGACTTGGCAACCCTAGTGTCACCTCCTATGTAAGGTTTGAAACTTGAGAACATGAACACCTTATTCACACACAACTCTCAACTGAAAACAGTTCAACGTATCATCAACAACTTACAACATCTATTGGACAGTGACGGCTCTCTTTCAAAAGTACTGGGGGGGGTAAACCTTTCCTTGCACACAGACAGCCCCCCAATCTCAAACAACTCATCACCCACAACACTACAACATCACATCTAAGCATGAACACCGGTACCACAGCTTGCAATAAACCCAAGTACAAACTTTGCTGCCACATACACCCGGACAACACAGTCACTGGACCCAACAACATTAACTACACCATCTCAGGCTCATTCACTTGTTCATCTTCCAACATTATATATGCCATTAAATGCCAACAATGCCCTTCAGTTCTCTACATTGGGCAAACAGGACAAGCCCTACGCCAAAGGATAAATGGACACAAATCTGACATCAGGAATTACAGAACTGAGAAAACAGTTGGAGAACACTTTAACCTTCCTGAGCATTCAATGGGTGACCTCAAAGTAGCTGTTTTACTGCAAAGGAACTTCTAGAACAGAATGGAGAGAGATATTGCTGAATTACAAATTATTATGAAACTTGGGACAAAGACCTCCTCAGGACTGAACAGGGATATTGGTTTTTTATCTCATTAAACCAACTCTAAACCAACTCTCACTGAGTATAGCTATAAACCAACTCTCACTGAGTATAGCTATACATCCACAGTATTCCAATGTATTTCTCTTTTAGAACAGTGTATCAGAATAATGTTGGTTTTTTGTATTGATATACTCAGATAAGGGATATGGGCTATTTATCTCATTACATATACTAACCCATCTCCTACTATATTTTAATGTACTCTTTTTTTCTAATGGCAAACTAGAATGTATTTCTCTTTTAGAACAGGGAATCAGAATATTTTGGGTTTTTGTATTGACATACTCAAATAGGGATATTGGCTGTTTATCTTATTACATATACAAACACATATTCCACTATATTTTAATGTATTCTTTTTTTTCTAATGGCAAACTATAATGATGTTATAACTAGGGATGTGCATTCGGTTCGGCCGAACCGTATTTACAGCCGAATCACCACTGATTCGGCTGTATACGGAATAGGCTGTAGCCGATCCCCATAGGTGCCCATTATACGGCAGCCGAATACGGCTCGCCATATACTTACGAATAGCTATTCGTAAGTATACGGCTGTCAATTCAAAAGGCGGGAAAGTAGCTTCTACAGCCTCAAAGTAGCTGCTTGCCTGCTTTCCCGCCTTTAGTTGCCTTTTCCATAGCCTCCCTGGGATCGGGGGCGGAGGGGAAAGAGGACCCCCAGCAGCCAATCCAAAGCATGCATTTGCAAAATGCATTGCAAATGCATGCTTTGCAGGGCTTTTTAAGGAGTCTTCCTGGCTGGACTCCTCCATTGCTGCTTTGTTGGGTGGTGTGAGAGATTGTGCTGCTGGCTGGCTGGCCCTTGGCTTCAGCTGCTGCCTGCTGCTCTCTCACTCAGCCTTACCAGACTTCCCTGGACTAGAGAAGACAAGGTAAGACAGTATTGGGGTTCTTGTTTTTATTTATTGTTGGTAAAAGGACTTTTTAAGACTCAGAGTCCCTTTACTTATCCAGATTTGGGTGGTAGTGGTCGTGGGGTAGCTTATTTGGGGTTAGGGGGTTAGGGGTTTCTGCTTGGGGAGGGGGCCTGGGGTGGGGGTTGCCAATTTGCCCATATCTTAATTTAGTGAGAGGACTTTTAAAAGTGCAGTGTCCTTTTACTTCTCCTGATTTGGGTGGCTTGGATTTCTTGGTTTGATTTGTTGCTGCTGTGTTGTGCTGTGTTGTGCTGCTGCTGTTACTAATTTCCATTGTTTAAAAGGCCACTTTTGTCCCCCTTTTCCTGGTTCTGGTTTTAGGGGGGGGGGCGTTGTTGACTGATTTGGCCTGAGCTTTCTTATTGGTGAAAAGGCCACTTTTTTAACACTTGGCCTTTTGTGATTCTGCTGGTTTTGTTTTGGTTTTTTTAAATTACCCCAGGTTGGTGTGGGGGTTGGCGAGGGTGTGTGTGGGCTGGGTCACTTTCTTGTTTTTATAGAGTAGATTGTGTGTTCTGTGGCAGGGAAGCTGGCACCTGGGTGAGAGACCCAGAAGAACCAGCAGGCTTGTTGTGGTTGGCCAGCTCTCCCCGTGTTGTTTGGGGCAGGGCTGGAGAGCTGGCATCTGTAGATTGTGTGATCTGTGGCAGGGAAGATGGCACCTGGGTGAGAGACCCAGAAGAACCAGCAGGCTTGTTGTGGTTGGCCAGCTCTCCCCGTGTTGTTTGGGGCAGGGCTGGAGAGCTGGCATCTGGGTTTGCTGCAGACCTTGAGCAGATTGTGTTTTGTGTGGCAGTGACGTTGGCAACTGGGTTTATATTGGTTCCAGGCCTGCACTGCAGGGTTCATAGAGGGATGGCCCATAGGGTATAATGATGGAATAGGGGCACCCTCTTTGGGTGCCCCTGGAATGGGATCCCCTAGCCCAATCTTTTTGGGACTTGGGGGGATTGGAGGGGAGAGTCCCCTGCAGGTCCCTGGAAAATTTGGGGGCTCTCCCTCAAACCCCCTCCCCTCCAGGTGGCTTCAAATATACCCTATTTGCCATTGATTTCAATGGCCCATAGGGTATAATAGGGCCGTATATTCGGAAATAGCTGCGCATCTACCGTATATGCGGCTATTCCGAATGCGGTATTCAGGAGTATACGGGGATTCCGAATTTTTCCCCCCTGTATACTTCTGAATCCGTGTAAATCCAATTTTTTTTTTGCACATCCCTAGTTATAACCTCTTGAGATACTAATGCCCTCCATTTAAACCCACAACTAATGAAGCCAGAATGACACCCAAATTTATGGCACTTCACACCTATGACATGTCTGCTTTTTATCACCCTCCACTGTTGTTACAGCCCAGTTAACAATACTAACAAACAAACACAGACCCCTATTTCGGATTCTTTTAATCTGCTAAAAACATTCCCATGACTCTACATACTAACTCACTGCCCACCTTCTCTATATTTAAAGATAGCTTGCCATTCCAATTCTGTCTGATGAAGTCTGCTTAGAGCATATGAAAGCTTCATTCTGAATAAAACTTAGTTGGTCTTAAAGGTGAACTTGTCTACTGCTTTGTTCTATTACCTTATTTTTGGTTAAAGATAAATTTGGATGGAAACTCTTGCACACACACTGTTAATTGTCACTTGTTTTGTTAGCATCCAGCACCATATAACTAAAAGACTGCGGAAAAAATTCCTTGCCATAGTTAAAAGCATTGAAAGGAGAGTGAAATTCCACCCTTGTAGCCCTGATTGTGATAGACTGCACAGAAGAGGACCTCTACATTTTTTTCTTTTTTAGGACATTTTTCTTTTTTTAGGACATAACTGAAAGACTGCTGAGAAAATTCCTTGTCATAGTTAAAAGCATTGACCAAATTGAAAGGAGAGTGAAATTCCACCCTTGTTGCTTTGATTGCTGTAGTCTGCATAGAAGAGGACCTCTACAACTTTTTCTTTTTTAGGACATTATAGCCTGCACATGATGTTAGTAAAGTTTACCCATTCACCACTTAAAGTTTCCCTTCTGTAAACAAAAAAGCACTTGTGGCATAAGACATCCCCAGAAAAATCAAATGACTTAGTGATGGGATAGTCCAAAACAAGGCAAAATATTGGTGATACTTGTATTTTTAAAAACCCCGCCCCCAAAATGCTAATCCAAGAAAGTGTTGTAAAGTGCTCTGGAGATATGGGCAGGTTTCACACTGTGTAACTGACATGATTTGATCTTGTTGCAAAAAAAATCCTCTTCAGTTTGAACCATTTCCGGGCTATCAGACAGCCGCTGCTGAAGCGGCTGGATCCCAGCAGCGGTCAGTGGTTGCCCATTCACACTACTAGCCCAGCTCAATCACAGACCTGCTGCTGGAAGGGTTGTCTTTTTAGGACATAACTGAAAGACTCCACAGAGTGTTAAATCTGCAGTACTGCAGTCCTAACCTCTGCTCACGACCTGAGTTTGATCCCTGGCGGAAGCTGGGTTTTCAGGTAGCTGGCTTGAGGTTGACTCAGCCTTCTATCCTTCCAAGGTTGGTAAAATGAGTACCCGGCTTGCTGGGGGGAAAGTGTAGATGACTGGGGAAGGCAATGGCAAACCACCCTGTAAAAAGTCTGCCATGAAAATGTTGTGAAAGCAACATCATGCCAGATTCGGAAATGACTGGTGCTTGCACAGGGGACCTTTCCTTTCCTTTCCTTTCCTTTCCTTTCCTTTCCTTTCCTTTCCTTTCCTTTCCTTTCCTTTCCTTTCCTTTCCTTTCCTTTCCTTTCCTTTCCTTTCCTTTCCTTTCCTTTCCTTTCCTTTCCTGTGTGTGCACTCAATCGGAGAAGCGCACAAGCATTCCTTGGAGAGGGGGGGGGAATTGACTTTGCTGGAAATGGCTTGGCACAATCACACAGCTCTTCCATTTATGAGTTGCCCTGGGGCATTCAAATAGCAGCCGATTATGCAACCTACATCCGATTCAGGGGGATGGTACCTGGAAAATCCAGGTAGCTTTTTTATGTGCATCTGGAGATGGGGTGTATACTGGTGTAGCACTGGGGGCAGATGTACTTGTGTGATCGTACACTTTTAATCCGAATGGGAGGCGGGGCTAGGTTGGGGTAAATCTCCTGTGTGAAACCTGTCAAGCATCGTAGAATTCCATTGGTAATTGATTGTTTTAGGGTCCTCTATAAAGCTGGCCTGTGAAATATCATGGAGGACCAAGGTCTGTTAACTCTGTTATTCTTTCCCCCTCCCCCTTCTTACTTTATTGCTTGCAAAGTAGAAGTAGAGAGAAACGAAACTAACTTGAGAAAGAGTAATCAGTACCTTCCCATACATTCCTGTTAGGGAGTTTATTTATTTATTTATTTATTTGAGATTTATATCCCGCCCTTCCCACGAATGGCTCAGGGCGGCTGGAGTGTGACACATCTGGGGAAAGCAAGGACGGAGTCCTGATAACGCCATGAGAAAGTAGACATTTATGATAGTTTATGTGTGAGAGCGCATCTCTCGCCCCCACCTTTTGGAATCCTTTTGAAGTATGCCTTAAAAGTACTGTATCAATGTATCTTTAGCATCACTCTCAAGAATCTGTTACACTGAAAGTATCGGTCTATCAATAAACGTAGTTTTGTATCAAACTTGACTCGTCATTGAAACCACATGCTTGACAAAACCACCCAAAACTACTCTGCCAACACTTTTTGTGGTTGTGGGGCTTTAGGGAAGTTGACAGGGTGATCATGCAGCTGGTGATCCCTTGGGCCACATGGTCAGATCAGGAGGCTGGATCTTTAGTGGGGTCAGCCAGAACCCTGCGTGGGTCAATGTCAGGTGGAGCTGGGAGAAAGCAGGCAGTCCTTGGGGGCTTACCTGCCCACATCTCCTATATATTCAGGTTCTGTGAAATCCTTGGCCTCTGATTGTCATGGCTTTCCACCCACCCTGTCCATGATTTGGTTGTTGTGAGTTATGTTTGTATTTTCATATCTGTCACAACTTTGGGGCAGTTTGAGCATTCTTTTGGTTAGGGAGGTGGCTCCTGCATGCTGAAGTCTCACAGTTCTGGAATTCTTTTAAGAGGTATCAGGGTAGAGTCAATTCTAGTTTACAGGCTGTTGGCAGGGCTTTCACCACCAGGTAATACCCCAGCAGGTGGCAGAGGTGTGGGGTTCATTGGGCAGCAGGCAGTTCACCTGGTTTTGGATCCATCCCTATGCTGCACCAGTGATTCTATGGTGTAATCAATAAATCTGTGGTCACTTTATTCTCCAAATCAAAGTTGTCCATGTCAATTCCTTGCCTGCAGACCTTCTATGCTTCTGGTGCTCACAAACAGCCTTTCTGTTTTTCAGAGAAAGATGAATCCACAGATCTGATGTGAATTACTCAATATGTAATAAGGGAAGGGGAATCTAAACAAAAGAAACACCTGAGGTGAAAATGTCTATCTAGCCTATGGGTGTTTGAAACAGGCTCTGAAAGTTCTGAAACATTCTGACCTGCAACAAAAACCTGTTTCATTTCCTTCCTTCCTTCCTTCCTTCCTTCCTTCCTTCCTTCCTTCCTTCCTTCCTTCCTTCCTTCCTTCCTTCCTTCCTTCCTTCCTTCCTTCCTTCCTTCCTTCCTTCCTTCTACCCTGAGATACATTGCAATTTGGTTTGAGAAAGTAATAGACAAAATTATTGTAGCAATTCATCAACTTGTCAATACCTTGCTGGTTTTGTTGTTGCTGTTGTTTGTTTCATAAGAACATGAGAAGTGCCCTGCTGGATCAGACCAATGGT
Source organism: Heteronotia binoei (assembly GCF_032191835.1). Taxonomy (NCBI): domain Eukaryota; kingdom Metazoa; phylum Chordata; class Lepidosauria; order Squamata; family Gekkonidae; genus Heteronotia; species Heteronotia binoei. The sequence continues at coordinate 77,717,397 of NC_083229.1, forward strand.
TCATCTACACCAGCATCCTGTCTCACACAGTGGCTAACCAATTCCTCTGGCCAACAACAGGGCAGAGTGGCTGAGACCTTCTCCTGATGTTGTCTCCTGGCTCTGAGATTAAGAGGCTTAGTGCCTCTGAATGTGGAGGTTCCCCTTAGTCACTGTGGCTAGTAGCCATTGTTAGACTTATCCTCCATGAATGTATCTAATCCCCTTTGAAAGCTGTTTATTCCTGTGGCCATCACTACATCTTGTCTTTACCACATAAATGTTCAGTTTGTGCGTCTGACTTTATACTACTGAATGTTTGCATTGTTTGATTCATACAGTTTTCCCTTTAATCATCATATCAGCCAACAAAGCAGAAATAGATCTGTCATCTTCTTCACTACTTTTGTTTAAATAAATCCAAGATCTCATTTGTATCTTTATTTCACATCCTTTTCAAACTGGTCTCTCCTCATTTAACCAATAATAAAAGTATGAAAAGCCTAGTTGCAATTACTGAGACTAAGCATGTGGGTGAAGAGTTAACTGAAGCATGACCCCAATCCAAATTGCAGCTCTGTGTGCTGTTTGTGTTTAATGCAGTAGCACATATTATTGATCCTCACTATTTATTTAAAACATCTCTATGCCACCTTTCCACCCAAATAGGGTCCCCAAGGTGGCAAACATCAAAGCATTAAAACAGCATTTTAAATGTATATGTAAAACATTTAACAATGCAATAAAAAACTTATAGAATTACAAACATAACACAGCCATAGAGGAGGACTGATAAGAATTTACTGGGGGTACATCAAATGAAACAAAAAGTCTTCACTCACTGGTGGAAGACAGTGACAGAGAGAGATTAAACATCCTGAGGAAGACGGTTCAGTTTGGTGTAGTGGTTAAGTGTGCAGACTCTTATCTGATATAACTGGGTTTGATTCCCCACTCCTCCACTTGCACCTGCTGGAATGGCCTTGGGTCAGCCATAGCTATCTCAGAGCTGTCCTTGAAAGGGCAGCTTCTGGGAAAACTCTCTCAGCCCCACCCACCTCACAGGGTGTTTGTTGCAGGGAAGGAAGATAAAGGAAATTGTGAGCCATTCTAAGATTCTGATTCAGGGTTGGGGGCGGAATATAAATCCAATGTTGTCTACTTCTTCTCCTTAGAACCCCTCTTGGGTTGCCTCCCATCTAGTCTCAGCTGGTGGGGTCACATGAAGCAAGGCCTCCAAAGTGGACCACCACCCCCCACCACCACATCACTTCCTATTGCAAAAAAAAAAAAAGTGCAAATTGTTTGCTATGTTTCTACACTAACTGGTTTCTACATGTTCCACTCTGAGATCTGTCTTTGTGATCCAGTATATTCAGCAGTACTTGCCCATATCATCCTTGATATAGGACCATCAAGTCAGTCAGGGCTACACCAAAAATAAGCATTGACTTCTTGAGTTGAAGGTTAAGCACTGTGATCCATGAAATATACCATTATAAACCCAGAACACAAAAAGCACCTTACTATAATTTTATCTCTGCATACTAATTTACATTATATAGGTGTTTGTTATATTTGCAAGCTGGCTTTGGTTGATTTATGCTGCCTACTTGCATTGATGAGGTCGCACTTGTGGTGTTTTTTTACGTGAAGTCTCTGCAGGTTATTTTCCTCCTCTCTCTTTTACAACTTCAGTACCTCACCAAATATACTTTTGAAGTTCCTCAGGTCATATTGTGTGCCTTTGATCTTAATTAGAATGGCATGTCTCTTGTTGTAGTCATTAGAGGTTCACAAGCAATGTACAGCCTAAACTCTGTATAGAAAGTTTTCATACACCAAGAGCATGTAGCTTTTTTCATCCTGGAGGACAGCTTGCAGGGAGCTGAGCTGTTCTCTGACATGCCTCCTCTGCCTTCAGAGGGATTAACTTCACAGAACAGGTTAAGATGATGCGTTTTATTGGGCTGAACTTTAGCTGTTTAAAAATACAAGCTATCAAGCCACAGGGAGACTCTTCCTGAGGCAAAGGTGTTTGGAATTAAATTAAATGCACCATTTAATTACACATTCAGGTTTTGCATCTTATCATAAAGTCCCTTCCAGACAAAGGCAATTCTTGAGATATAGTTAATTGAATTATATTTCAATTAAACTGAAATGGCAAAAAATTGGCTCATACACTGAGTCATCAAATTCATTTTCTGTGGCAAGATTAGGCAATATAAGCCTCATTCACCATATCTACCCACCTAGGCAATCTCACACATATCTACCCACCTAGGCAATCTTTCCTCCCAAGCACCTATCCCAGGAGCAAATAACTGCATGATGACCACATAAAGACTGCATAATAAAAATAAAAATAAAATGAAACACCTGATCCCTCTGTCTTTGAAAATAGAACATGTATGTAAGGGTTGCCAGCCTCTAGGGGCCAGAAAATCTCCCGCTTCTACAACTGATCTCCAGTTGGCAGCGATCAGCTCTCCTGGAGAAAATAGAAAATACAACTGGAGCCGGTGTGAAGATAAGCAATATAAGAACCACTGGAAACAATAAAACTTTCACGCAAAGCATGCAAATATGCATTTTTAGTGAAGAAAAACAAAACTGAGGAACACTGAACATTCTTGAAATTTTTCCCACGGTCTCTCAACAGTCACAAAGAATGATAACCTCTTCAAATAGGACTTAATGAAGACGTGGGTGAAGTCTTTAAATTCTCAGTGTTCCACTCATGATGGTACAGAGAGAATAAGGAATCACTTTTAAAAGGACTCCTCATGGTTTCAATAGCAAATTTGCTGGTAGCAGCAAATTAGAGCATGTGTGGATCCATGTTGTAAAGAGTAGAGCTGTGGCTCTGTGTAACATCAGGAAAAAGAGGTTGAGGAAGAACTATTGAAATCGTGAGGAGTCCTTTTAAAAGTAGTTCCTTATTCTCTCTGTACCATCATGAGTGAAACACTAAGAATGTAAAGACTTCACCCACGTCTTCATTTGAAGAGGCTATCATTCTTTGTGACTGTTGAGAGACTTGTTCAGCATTCCTTAGTTTTGTTTTACTTCACTAAAAACGCATATTTGCATGCTTTGCACGAAAGTTTTATTGCTTCCGGTGGTTATCCCCTGGAGAAAATGACTGCTTTGAAGGGTGGATTTTATGGCATTGTACCATGCTGAAACCCCTCTCCCCCCAAACCCCACCCTCTCCCAGATCCACTCCCAAAGCATCCAGGTATTTTCTGACACAGACCTGGCACCCCTATTGTTCCTCAATGTGGTGCCTTGGTGCTTGCCAAGCTATTCAGAAAGTGGGTGAGGCCATTGTAAGGCAGGACTTGTTAATGGCTCCACTTATTCAAATGAAAGGAGGATCACAAAGGTGACTGTTTTGCAAGTGGATTTTGCTATTCTTACAAAGTAAAAATCCAGTTACAAAGTGCATTATTTAGTGCGTGTGAAGGCACACAGAATGGAAAAAAAAAATCTATGCTTTCATTTGTCAGTCTGTAGTTCAGTTCCCCCTTTATGCTTTCCTCCTTTTAGTTTCACCTTCTATTCCCCCCCCCCCGCAGGCTTTCCTTGATTTCTTTTTATTCCCCAATCTTTCTCTCTCTCTCTCTCTCCTTCCATCCTTTAGGATCTCCTTCATTTCTTTTTAATTTTCCTTTTGCAATCCTTTTGCAAAGTGATGAGAGAAGTATTGCGTTTGGTGGCATTTCCTAAGGCAGACATTTTGGATTTTACCTGCAACTGCCATTTTAAGGTAGTATTCACTCCACCATTTCAAAATTACAAAGGTCCCCAAAGCTTAAAAAAAAAAAAAAAAGATAGGAGACCCCTTGATGTGAGGTTGATTCTTACACACATCAAAATCCTTTTACTGTCCTAGAAGTATACAGAGCAACAGAATTATGTTGTCCAATGTTCAGATTTCTGTTATCTCAGTCCTAGTCATTGCTTATTAGATGTTGCATCATCATATTGATTGTACTGACTTACGTATAATATATTCTGAGTCAATGAGAAAAGCAGACAATAAATATAGTAATTAAAATTTAAAAAAATGATCCATGCCTTTTGTCCTAATAGTAGGTAAGATTCAGGCCATGAACACAATATAGAAGTCTATTGCATGGGAGAGGGGGGGAAGCTGCCCCTCTAACATCAACTGTGTATTAATACACATTTCTAGTAAGAATGTGGTGCTACATTAAAAGAAATTAATATTGATGCATGTAGAGACAAATTAAGCTCTAATGATTTCCTAATAAAGTAATTTGTTCATAGATCACAAGGGGATCACAAGCAAGGAAGTTCTAATGATCTGACCAAGGTAATTATTTTTCAGCATCTAATTATACCTTCACAACTGATTAGGGTTCCATTTGCAGTTAAATGGTGATACAGAATGTCCCAATGATGTTCACATTTATCATAAAAAGCAAATTGCTGGTCTTTGACAATAGGGCAGAGCTGCTCCTGAGAGGTAATTTAATATAATTAGGATGATATTAGGTTTATTATATGCACTGTATGTCTATTTCAAATTAAATTCAAGTACTAGAGAACTAACACTGTTACCTAAACTAATCCTGTAATCTGATATCAAACTCAGAAAATTTTGCATGATTAAAAAGCATGTTACAAACTATCTCTTTAGCCACTCTGTCCTTCATAGAGTTAGTCTGTGACAAAAAAAAGATTTGTTAAAATTCAACCTCTGCTTAATTTTATGGAATGAAACTTGTAAAGCCACAATACTTCCTTCTTGATTACTGTTTTTACAACTAGAGCCATAAACAGCACACCCTTTCCTTACAAGCCTAAAAATTACTACAAATTTTAGGAAAGCCTAAAAATTACTACAAAAATTGTCATGTAACAACAACAGTGCCAGGAATTTCACAACATAAAAAGTGGTTTGTTTATCTTTATCTCTGAGTAGCCAATATGATTTAGCTTCTGAAGAGATGTGGAGAGATCAGTTCAGTTCCTTGATCTGAAAATTTGGGGAAGTCCAAAAGAATATGATCTGCAGAATTATTCTGTTGTTGACACTACTGCAGAGTCTATTGGAATATGGCATTCCATTTAATCTTCCCAACATCGCTGCTGAAGGTAGGGCATTCAGGTGCACAAGCATGTACTTCAGAAAAATTAGCTCAAATAGATAGTCTGGCATTTTTGTTGAAGGGAGAATGCCTACCGAGAAAGGTGAACACACACTGTGAGCTCTGGTCAATGTACTCTCATAATCAAAGTCCCTCAGACATTTTCTGATGAACTGTGTCAATTCTTGTCTATTTATTGTTTCTTTCATGTCATTGACAATGATCAAACATGATAATTTATGATCCAGTCATTTGTCCCAATCAGATTTGTGATGGTCCAACTTGACTAGTCTGAGGAGGCTGGATCCTGGATTTCATTTTAGGATCCTAATTTTCAGACTGAATGCTTTGTTCCAAGCTTTTGCTTCAAAGGACATCTCCCCAACTTTGGGTCTCAAAGCTAATCCAGACACATAACACATAACTCAGAGCTAATCCAGACACATTCCTATTATATAGGAATCTTAATAGTGGTCTATGATGTTGTCTAGTGATGTTGTCTGATACTGCTCTGATCCAAACCCCTTTGACTTAGTGACATTGATAGTAGTAGTAACATTAACCTTTGACTTAGCAACATTAATAACTAAGCCCTTGTTGGAACAATACTCCAAAAAGGAACCTATAAATTTACACAGGCCAACCACAGATCTTGATAGAAGAGTGCTATCATCTACATATAAAAGACAGAGTAATTTAACATGAGCCAGGAAGGTGAGTGAAATTCATCTCTAGAAATATGAGAACATTAATAATTGAGATATAAATTGAATAACAATGGAATAGGTCAGTTCACCAGATAGACCACATGTCAACTGGGGGGTACACTGATCATATAGTTGAACCAGGAAAAGGAGACAAATCAATACATTATTTATTCTAGGGGTGTTGAACTCATTTGTTATGAGGGCCAGATCTGACCTAAATGGGATTTTGTGGGTCCAGACCAAGCCCGTAGCTATGAGGGGAGCTGTGGGGGAACAGCCCCCTGACTGCTAGGCAGGGCCCCCTGACTTGGGGCCCCTAACCAGCCTCCAGTGCCTTGGCTGAATCCTTCTCCCTTCTGCCCTCATCATACACCGTTGTTTCTGCTTGCTTAGGGGACACAATCATACACAGTTGCTTCTGCTTGCTTAAGGACCGGAAGAATTCTCTGACCCCTCAGCAAGCAGAAACAAGGGGGCGTTTTTGGAGCCCAGGGCTGAAACTTAAGCTCCCTGTTGCTTCTGCTTCCTTAGGGGCTGGAAGAAATCTCTGACCCCTCAGCAAGCAGAAACAATGGGGTACTTTCAGTGCCCAGGACTGAAAGTTAAGCTCCACCTTGCTTCTGCTTGCTTAGGGGATGGAAGAAATCTCTGACCCCTCAGCAAGCAGAAACAAGGGAGCACTTTCATTGCCCAGGACTGAAAATTAAGCTCCCTGTTGCTTCTGCTTGCTTAGGGGCTGGAAGAAATTTCTGACCCCTCAGCAAGCAGAAACAATAGGACTGAAAGTTAAGCTCCTTGTTTCTGCTTGCTTAGGGGCTGGAAGAAATCTCTGAGCCCTCAGCAAGCAGAAACAACGGGCACTTTCAGCATCCAGGACTGAAAGTTAAGCTCCGCCTTGGGCTGATGTTGGGCTAGAGGGCGGCTGCAAGAAGAGGCCATACTCTCAAGTAGGGTAGCGGGGGTAGTGGGCGGATGGCTCCATTGTAGACAGGGCAGGGTAAGGTAGGCTGGCGCACACAAGTGGAGGTCCCGGCTGAAGTCCGGGGCTGGGGATCAGTGGAGAGGTGATGTTCGCCTGCAGGGGTTTTCTGGCCTGGTCTTGCTGGCCACCTGAGCGAGGGTGGGAGCTGCGCTTGGGCAGCCTTGGCTCGCCCTCTGAAGGGAAGATATCCGAATTTGAGGTCTTGTAGCCCCAGAAGTCAGTTATTACTTGGTGGTGCCTTCCACTCCCCCCCCCCTGTCCTGCCGGGCTTGCCTAGCTGGATCATGCTACAGATGAGGGCAGGAGACCATGTGGCATGTATCTAAAACCTCTGAGTGGCTCCCCACCACAGCTGCTGGAAGAGGGGTGGAAAGGGATCATTTTGGAGTAGCTGCGGAGAGGGGGGAGGCAATATGGCAGTGAGCTGGCAGCTTTCCTCCTCAGCGGTGGTAGGAGAGAAGGCCATGAAGATTGGGGCCACTATGTGCCCCCTGAAAAAAATTAGGGCCCCCCAATTCTTCAAATCCTGGCTACAGGGCTGGGCCAGACCATGTGTGTCATAAAATGTAATGCCAGTCAGCAGAGATATAAACTTTATAAAGGCTACAGACAAACACAATTAAATATATTATTTTTTTTTACTCAAAATGCAAATATGCTTAAAACTCTTGCAGTATTTTGTTTAAAAATGGAAAGGTGGGGAATAGTGGGATTTGGCAATGCAATTCTTAAAATAAAACATCAAGAACAAGCACAAGGACCACAGCAGAAACTAAAAATGTAAACTAAAAATAAAATGTTCTGAGCCTAGGAAAACGGCTGGGTATTGCAAGCATCTCTTCTCTCCCCATCCCCAATCTTCTCAAATTGGCAATGACTCTCCAGTGTAATATCTCCCTTTGGCTGTGAGCTCCCAGATTAGAGTACCCACTAGGGACCAGTTCTAAGATCCATTCAGCAGAGAGAAGCTGGCTCAAAGCAGCAACCCTTTATTTTCCAGCAATCAACAGCTTCAACTGGTCATATAAACAGTGGAAAGTGAAACTATTTGAGCTCCACTCCATTAAAATACACAGCAGCACAGATAAAGTTGCAAAGAAAATGTATAGAAACCTTAATGAAAAATCCATTCTGCATGTTCTTTGCAGTTTTGCAAGCCCAGAAGAGCTTCCTGCTGCAAAGAGAAGATAGAAGAAGCTGAAAATGTTGGCAGCCTCAGAGCTTCAAAGGGTAAGGACAGGAGGGGGGAAAGGGGGGAGAAAAGAGTTGTGGACCTGACTAAAGCCTTGGGTGGGCTGGTTGCAGCCCACAGACAGTAAGTATGACACCCCTAATTTATTCAATTTGCCCCATCATCTTTGCCCAGGCACTGAGTGAAAAGCTGCTCTGAGATCCTTAAAGACAACAGCTAATATACAGTCTTTTGAGCTGGTATACTTGTTTACAGTAACTTGGAGAGTATGGCAGAAGTTAACTGCACTATGAAATCCAGTTTGCTCTCAATCCAAAAGTTTTATCCTCAATCCAGAGAACTTTTTATAGAGCAAAGAAGTATATAATTTGCCCAGCATTGTTCAGAGACATTAGCTATGTCAGCATCTCAAACTCTTCTAATTTCAGAAACTTTACCCAAAAAAATTGAAAGGACTGATCTATTCACAGAGCAGATAGGAATTTTTTGGCAAAAGCAAGTGGAAAGAACTGTTCAGATCCTGAAATCAAAAGACTCTTAAAACAATCACTCCCACCTTTAACTTTATATAATATTTTTACTGGTAAAGGGTTGACTGAGGAGAAAGAGGGGGAAAGGGTGGGTGGGATTCATAAGAGAAATATAGCCACAGTCCTATGCACAAAAAATTATGAGAAAGACCCACTAAAATCAGTTGGACTTATTTCCAGATAAACCTGCAGAGAATTACCGTAAATGTATGTGAAGGGAAGTTTTTTTTTTAAAATACTTTAATTTATACTCCACCTTTTCAACTGAGACTCAAGGTGGATTATACAGACACCAGGTGGATTATGTAAATCAATACTGTCAACAGGGTGAGGTGCCCAGTAAATACTGTAATGTGGTTAGATTCACAGAAATCTGAGATCAAGCAGAAATATGAGACAAAGTTGAAGCAAGGCATAGGTATTAACATGACATGCTAAGCAATGCAGGCATTAAATGATAGGATAATACATAGAGCAACTGAGACTTCATACTACGCAATGGTATTGTCTGCAGTTTCTTTCTCTTCTTTAAAGCATCTTTCTGAACCATTCTGTTACCACATAGCCCTATTACCGGAATAATTTAGTTTTGGGTAGTTTGCAGAGTGGGGCCCTTCCTGATCACATCATGCATGTTATTCCAGAAAGTGGAGGCCACAACAAAGCATGTGCACATGTGAGTACTGAAACCCATGGTACCTGCCCATGGTGCTGAAACCCATTTAATAACTTTTAGTATACAGTATATGATTAACTTGTTAGATGGGTTTGGATTGAACTGCCACTCTAAGGATACCAAGTGAGTTTCATATCAAATTAATGTCCTAATTTACAGGATTAATATTCTATGTATTGTAGTGAATTGGTGTGCCCCTTACTGCACTAGGATATTTATTTCAAGTACTAACAAGATTAATCAGAGTAAAAAAAAATGGATATAGTTTTGTGACAGTTTTCCTCCAATTTTTGCATTCAACCAGTTCAGACTCCTTTGTGCTTCAACCAGTTCAGACTCCCATAAACAAAGTCACACATTTTGGGCTGTTAAATGAAACAATTTAAAATCCAGTTTTTCAAGATTCTTTTGAAATCCAATTACTTATCTAGGTTCATCTACTGAATATGTTGTAGCAAAGATTAAAGTCAGTATTAACTGTCATATATAAAAAAGAAGGAAAAATATATACCCCATTCAGTGGAAATATAGAACTATTCAGGACAGTTTCAGCAGCATGAAATATATTGCCCTCATAGTGATCCGAAGGTCAGTATCAGAATAGCTTATTTGGTGCAAAAGTAGCAGCAGTCTCATAAATTAAAGATGCCTGGAGGCAACCCACTCTTGCACCCAACAGCTCTGAAAAATGATCTCATTTTGATTCCAGTCAGTATAATTACCTTGTTTGTGATGTAAGTCCTCTTTTTTGCTCTCTTTGTCTCTTCTGATTCTCCAGACTATACTTTAGTGATGGATGAAGACAGACAAGTTAAGGATTTTTGAAAAAAAAATTATAAATGATCCAAAATGGATACAAGATACTGTGGGGGTATGTTTAAAAATATGAATGTTAATAGGCTAAGAGAAATTCTAGCAGATCTACTCAGAATCCTACTCTGCTCAATTACAATGAGGCTTACTTCCAGGCAAGTGATCTCAGGATGGCATTGCAACAGTGCAGTCCCAGGAAGAAGACCACTGACAAGAGAGTACAACTTGATTGCCCTGTAAATTAGGTATATTCCCACAGAAAAGATAACAATTGCAAACTTTAGTAACTAGATTTATTGTATCACATCAATTTGTCTTTTCACTCCACTCAGCCTGGAGGAAGCTGACAGAACGCACTCTACTGTACGCCCAACTACTTGTAGTCTGGACCCATGCCAATCCTGGCTTATAAAGGCTGGCCGGGATGAACTACTGGTCCCCTTGAGGGAAATTGTCAACCAGTCCCTATCTGAAGGGACCTTCCCACAGCCTCTTAAAGAGGCAGTAGTCTACCCCCTTCTAAAGAAACCATTGCTGGACCCGGCCGAATTGGCAAACTATCGGCCGGTGTCAAACTTGTCTTTTTTGGGCAAGATCATTGAGAGGGTAGTTGCGGTGCAGTTACAGAGCTTTCTGGATTACACTTCCATGCTAAACCCTTTTCAATCTGGTTTTCACCCAGGTCATGGGACGGAGACAGTCTTGGTTGCTCTCACAGATGACCTCCAAAGGCATCTGGATAGAAGCTCGGCAGTACTGATGTTTCTAGATCTATTGGCCACTATAGCAGCGCCCGCCTCACGGCTTCACTGGATCTCTTACTATCAGTCTCTTTGGGGTATTTTACTTTATTATCTGATGAAAATATAATTCACTTCATAGGTGACCACAGCAGCTTTGTTTGTTTTTCCCAAAAATATAGGCTCTCGAGAACTTTAACTCAAACCACAGATTTATTATAACACAAAGTCTTTAACTTGGGGATATGGGAGATATTTACACAGGCTAACACGTTGCTCAGTTGTTTCAGACTTTACAATAACTTCTTCCTTCTTGAGTCTCTCAGTTTCAGTTCACAGTTTCCCTATATCTTGCTCTCTCCACCTCTAGCAGAGGCTGGCCTCTTGGGTATGATGTGCCCAGGTCTCACTAGTCGACTGGAGCCACCACTTCCAGCCCTTCTGACTTCTTAGACCCACATCTGCTCCCTCAACCACCTTTCTAGTTCTTTCTGAGATGTATATAGGTGTCTGTGACCATCTAGGTCTTGACTAACCCACACTTGTTCCTCACACACACAGCCCTCTTGGCTGGTTTTGTTGAGCTTGTAGTCTCTGGAAGACTTTCCCGCCACTGTCTCAAGCTCCTTCACAGAATCAGCTGCCCTCTCAGCCTCGGTCAGGCACGAACTGACCCACTCAGTCTCTGTCAGGCTCCCACTCTGACAGACTTCTGACAGGCACCAACTCTGTCAGACACCAACTGACTGAATGACTGCCTCAGCAGATTCTGTCACTCAACCACTTTCCCTCCCTGAGAGCTCCGAGCACTCGGCCCCCACCCTCAGGTCACCTGACGCAGGCCCTGTGCGTCTTCAGTTTCTGGTTAGCCCCTAGCTTTCTGTCACAGCTGCATTTGACATGGTCGATCATTAGTTGCTGACCCGCTGCCTTGCTGACGCTGGGATACAGGGGTTGGCTTTACAGTGGCTTTCCTCCTTTCTTCAGGGTAGGGGACAAAGGGTGGCAATAGGGAAGTAACTGTCTCATCGGCACCCACTTGTGTGTGGTGTGCCACAAGGGGCAGTCCTCTCCCCAATGTTATTTTAACATCTACATGCACCCCCTTGCCCAGATTGCCCAGAGGTTTGGGCTGGGATGTCATCAATATGCAGATGACACCCAGTTCTATCTGTTGATGGGTGGCCAATTCGATTCCTCACCAGAAGACCTGATCATGGCGCTTCAAGCTGTAGCAGGGCGGCTCAGACTGAGTCAACTGAAATTGAATCCAACAAAGATGGAGGTCCTGTATGACTGGTGCTTGCCAGAAGTCATTTTGTAGAAAAAGAGGTGGTGGAGCTCATCCAGGGATTGTTATGCAGCTGCACATAATATTCAATGGACAAGGAGATGGAACTCTCAGAAAGGTTCAGGAGCTGTGCTCCTGTGAGCTCCGACTGAATCTGAGACCTGGTGCTTGCACAGAGGACCTTTCCTTTTCCTTTCCATTTGATAGGTATCTGACAAAGGAACTTTTGACTCACGAAAGCTTATATGCCACAAATATTATAGGTCTCTAAAGAGCTACTGGACTCAGATTTGACTCTTCTATGGCAGGCATCTGTTCTCTGAAACTATTTGCTATTGTGTATCATCTTATGAACACAAGACCAGGCTTGGACAAATTAAAGAGTACGAATGGGGTTTTGATAACATACTGATGTCATCTTCAGACCAAACTCTCCACCAGTGCTGTGATAATTGCATTCAAAGCAACACTGTGGCCAGTCAAGTACCAATGTAGTTTAGAATTCATCACCATTTAGCTACTTAGGGTTCTGTTGTAAAGTAGCCAAATACACACCAATGCTGAAGAACATCACTGGTGTAAATTCATTAGTCAGTGAAGTGGGAAAGATCAACACATCTGTCAAGGAGATATATAGAGTCTGCTCTTTAATTATTTTAGCTCCTAGGCAGATGGTGATGGAATATTTGTCACCTGATTACTCTGTTTAATATGAATAATCCATATACCAATAAATCTGTTACTAGCAACAGCCAAGCTCACTTTGTTCCTTGTATGGAAAGTGTCCTGTGAACTGTGGGCAGCATTAACTTTTAACAATGTCTCTGCAGAACATAGGGAAGCTCCTTTATTAGAGATGAATTAAAAAGTCATAACTATCCAGTAAAAACAATCAGACAGTAACACAGCTTTCCAGTCAACACAGTTCCACTCAGATCCCATTACCTTGGGCGGTCACATCTGAGAGAATTGGATGCTCCATGGACTGTTACACTATAGGAAGGCTGCATCCTCCATTAAGTGTTAGAGTTGTGGCTGGCTCACATCATTTAGTGGCATTGGGGGTGGAGGCTAGAAAGATTAATTTAAAAACTTTCCATTTCTGCCAAAAAGATTAAAAACCTTTTGGCTGGGATAGACTACAATAGATATGTCCTGATCAGGCATCACCAAATCACTTGAAGCAGCATAGCATTTTGATTTTTTGAATAAAAAGAGGACTTGATCCGTATTCAGCTATGTTTGGTGATGTTTAAATTGGGTTAGATTTGAATAAAAGCAGGCTGGATAATTTATTTATTTACCCTAAATATATGCTGGATTTCAAACAAATATATGCTGTATAACATACAAAAAACTCCAAGCAACCTTATCTAGAAAGAAAGAAACAAATCTGAAGTCTTAAAACTCCTATAGTACTTAAAACTGGATAAGAGCCATATGGAAACAGAGTAGGAAGGAATGGGTTTGACCTTTTGGCAGAATGTCTACCATACTGTTCCAAAGCTACAGAGAAGGTCCTGCCTCACATGAACATAGCCTATCCTCCCTGTGAGATGGATCATGAAGTAAGCCTCCTCAGCTCATCATTCTTGATGAAAAGGGTATCTCTGTGTTGGAATACTGATATGAAAAGACCAACTTTTTCTCTGCAAATAACCTATAATCCCACTTTCAAATCCTACCCTCACCAGCACAAAGTTCAGTTTCCTTTTAATTAATTACTTGCAAAATACAGAAGAGACAAAGGGTAGAAATTATTACTAATTTCCTCTCAATAACTGTTGTCTGTAGTACCAAGAGCATGGCTGGAAGTTACTTTCAACTTCTTTGTTTGTTGTTTTAGTGTGTCTATGAAGGCCACAGACAGATGCACAGACTGACACCAGCACACTCCAGAGTTTTGTTTTGCTGCCTGGAGCAGACATACTGAGCAAATGACTTTCATATAGCCACAAAGGACATAAAAGACTAGATGTGGGCAGCTAACAGACCAAACAGCAGGTCTCAGAGCTGTCCCATTTTAGGTAAAAGACACCTATTTTTAGGGTCAAATTTCTTCCTGCTTAATATCCTAATTACTTGGTATTGGTCAGTTTTGACTTTGCTAATGAAAAACAGTGTTACTTACCATTATAATGTGACCTCAAAAATCTGAGGTGGTAGATCAGTCAGCAAATATTTAACTTCCTTTTTCAGCAAATTGTCTCAATCCTATTTCAAGCTAATTGTCTCAATCCTATTTCAAGCTAAGAAAATGTCCAGCAGGAACTCATTTGCAAATTAGGCCACACCCTCTGATGGCACTATTGATTCAAAAGCACAGCAGGAACTAATTTGCATATTAGGCCACACCCCTAACACCAAGCCATCCAAAACTGCGTTCCTGTGTGTTCCTGATTTAAAAAGAGAGAGCCCTGTCTAAATCACTTTTAATCATGCTAACTTTAGCCATTGTACTTTAAAAAGTAAATATTTCATACCATACTTATCTTCATTTCTAAGATCCAGTAGAATAGATGATTACTCACTTTGTACAGGACTTGGAACTAGCAACATAATTCTAAAAATTAACTTTAGCCTGAAATAGTCTCTGTTAAGAAACCTGCACCTTCAGTGACTTGTTAAGGAAGCTGTGCACAGGTAGTGCTTGCTTTCATTTATTCCTAACAATTGATTCTGTATAGCACAGTGCTATTTTTCCTATACTATCACTGTTGCAATAACTGCTGCTGTTAGCAGTCAGATTTGTACTCTTGCTGAGGGGCAGTTTATAGCTAGAAAACCATATACACTCTCCCTAAAATATAATCTCAAATATCATAAGTGCAAGACATGGCCTGGCCCAAATGACACAAAATGGATGCTAATCAGAAACAAGTCTTGACATGTAGTTTAGACATGTGAATAAGAGCAGCTGGCTAGCTGACAACCTCCTTCACTCCCTGAAGAGATGCATAATTTAGGACAATGGGTCTCCCAAGAACCTATTAACTCACCTTGGACTAATCTTATCAGCATTCAGCCTTACTTGTTTGCACTCATTTCCGTTATCAATTCTATTCACCAAACCTAGTAGCTTCTCCCATCTGGTACAGGGTCATCAAACTGCATTCACATCTATAGTTCACCTCAGAAAATACTCCCTCTAAGCTGTGGAGTCTTCTGAGCAAAAATTCTACTTCGTGAGCTACAGGCATTAAAACTCTGAGCTACTGCATAAATTAGTTTGCTCTGGGGTCATTTTTCCTGAGCTAAGACAAAAATGTGTGAGCCAGAGGCTAAAAAACTGTGAGCTAGCTCACACTCAGCTTAGAGGGAACATTAGCTACCAATGTAGTGTATGTGTTATTGGATCCATACTCACACCTCTAATCTGTTGGGTCTTCTCTCCATGAAACTCTAGTTGTTTTGCTGTTGCCTCTGCAGACCTCTTCCTTCAAGACTGGTAATTATAGCCTTCCTCAAAATTGCTTTTCCCATTTCCTCCCTGATTTCCTCTTAGTTAGCACTTCTGTGTGTAATTATTGTGTGTAATTTTTTTTATTATTATTTCCTTTTCATAAAAACCTTTCTTGTTAACATCTGCCTAGTTTATTTCAAGAGTTCTCTTAAGGGAAACATCCCTGGAAACATTGGTGGAGATCCCAGTTACCCCCTCTCGCTCTGTCTCCTTTAAGCTAATTCCCCCAACTAATTAAGAGACTGCCTAATTGGGTAACACTGCATCTACACATATCCAGCATTCAACCAATGAAAAAAGGGCACTATTGGAACAAATAGTCCAAATCAGAAATGATCAAGAATTCCAACATCCCATGCCCTGCCAATCTGAAAGTTGCTGCTGCTGTTGTTTTGTTGTTATTTTCAATTTTTAGTCACTCTCCCCAATAGAACAGGGCTTTAACACTTTCTTGCCTATTTTCATATTGCTGGGGATCAGAAAGTAGGGGGGCATGAAGGGAATACTATGGTAATTCTCAGACATCTAAGCACCCCAGAAAAGTTAAGTATTGTGCTGATAAGCACCTTCTCTATGCCCTGCAGAATTCAGAGACAGAACCAGGAAAAAAATTACACCTGGCAGAGCTGAAACAATGAGTTCTGGGTGCAGAAAATGACAAGGTAGTTCTCACTTTATTGCAAAAACAGTCTGACATGAAAACTCAGGAAAGCAAGGAGAAAAGCGAGTTAGAGAAATGTCCTGGGGTTTCAGGTACAGAGATTGGCAAGTAAAATGCAAAACACAGGCACAAGGAATGAAGTAGAAGTACGGATGAAAGAATGGGTTCATAAAGTGGAGATCCAGACTTCATTTAAATTCTAGTCAGTGTGCAAAGAATGAAACTGAGAGCGGCATATAGATCAAAGATCCCCACAGAATGAAGGTCACGCACACATCAGGCATGGGAAATAAATTGGTAACATGAGAGATAGGAAGGCTCCAAGATCAGAACAATAGTTGGGATAAGTGTAAAGTTCAAAGTGTCACTAGCTAGAGAACAGATCAGGAATCAAGCAAGCATTGCCAGAGTTAACATCTGTAGCTCTTTCATTGAAGGAGAAGTCTTAACTACAGTTGTGCTGAACTTTCAAGAGATTCAGTTTTTGCTACAAATGTTGCCATTGGATGGGACACTTCCTTTTGTGCATTTTTGCTTCTGTTGGCAGCTATTGTTCTCCAGATCTGCTGCTTCTTGGGGCAAGGGGAGGTAGAACTCATCTCCCTTGGTGAGGCAATTGGGCTAATGAGTCTTTGCATCAAGACACATTTGAATATGCATTCCATTGAAAGTACTGTCATGCAGAATAATTGCATCTTCAAAGGCGAATATTGTTCTTCTGCAGTACAGTATTTCAATAGGACACACATTTGCTCTCACACTCCAGTGCATGGGGGGGGGGGGGAGGCTGGCTTGCTATTTAATCAGTAGGGCAGTGTTCCTTTTTCCTTCTGATGCTGAGCCCTGGCAAACAATTTCATACCCTTTCACCAAAATGTTCAGTGAAACTGCTGAAAAAAGGGAAGTTCATTTCACAGTGACTGGAACTATTTACAAAACAGATATGCGCTCCCACCGTTTTGTTTTAGGGCTGTTCTTAACCATCTTATATAGTCTGAGGAAGGCACTTAATAAGGGCCAAATTAGATGTGATATTTTTAATGAGTTGGATTGTGGAGACTCTCAGATAGCAATGCTGGGAAGGTGACTAATATACCAAGTGCTGCAGGAATCTAGTTCAAATTCTGCATTGGGTGGGGGGGGATTCAGCCTCTCTTCCATTCCATTTTCCTGATCTGAAAGAGTCTGGGGACATTGTTCATTCCACTGGTGGCCTGCCCATGCCCTGTTTGCTTAAAGTTGACCATTTTGGCTTAGGAAAATCCTGGGAAATGGGGGAGGGGAAGTACCTAGTAATTGTAGAGTTTGAGAGAGGAAGGAGGTCAATGGGGATGTGATGCCATAAATTCTGCCCTCCAAAACATCCATTTCCTTCAGAGGAGCTGATCCCTGTAGACTGGATGTCAGTTGTAATTCCAGGATAACTCCAGACTTTAACTTGTATTTAGCAACCAAAAATTTCCAGCAGCTATTATTTGATTGATGGGACTAAAGTCATGTCAAAGGAACCACAACCTAATTTCTTTAAAACATCACATCTAGTTAAGGCCTAAGTGTATGGGGAAAATATATAATTCAACTGTATACACCTTGGCCTACTATGATGTTATAGAATAGAGGGAAAACTTAATGGGAATTCAATGCTCACTAATACTTGATTGTTTTGAATCCCCTCCTCCCCAAACAATCTAGGGAAATAGTTAGGAAAGTTACAACATATGTTACTGTTAGTATATGAAGTCTGCTGTGAAAGCATGGTTAGATTATGAACTGTCAGAATGACAGGCATCACATGACTGCTGTGGCTAATGCAACCAGAACTGGTAATAGCTGGACTTTCTAAGAGAGTCACAGTGAGTCAGCAGAATTAGCTGATTGGTGGACTGGACTATATATCAGCTGAGTAGCCAGCATGCTATCTCTCTCGATGTGGATGAAGGACTGGCGAAGCATTCTGTTATTCAGGAGTGTGTTTGTATATATCTTCACTTCTGTAAATAATTTGTATAATACACTATTTGCTCTGGAAGAAACTGGTGTGTTGGCTCTTCTTGCTGGCGTGCCTACCTATAGGAGACTTCACGGTGTGGTCTGGGAGCATTCTGCACACACTCCAGCCGACAGTTACAACACTAAGGAAGTAGGAATTACATTAAAAATTTTCCAGTTTCACTGCAGGAACTTAAAGGAGCTACAAGAATTACCCCACACTCCCCAAAAAATATTTTTAAAATTTGGTTTGATGTCACTATTCCCCTGAGCTGCTTTAGCACCATTTTCTTTGCAGGTGTTTGCTTCATTTTCTTTTCAGAAACTAGTATGAGGACCCTGAGAACTATCACTGGGGTTTCCCTTTAGATTTAGAGTATGTCCATTACACTATATACAACTTATTCCCAAACCTACCCGAGTCATAAATCAAGTAAAAAGGTTTCAGTACTGTAGTAAAGTAGGGAATACAGTACTTTACTACAGAGAGCAGATTATAACACCACAAAAGATAAAATGGAAAAAAAGCAGATAACAGAACAATGACAAAGAACTTTATGAATCAAATAAATCTTAAAGTAACACTGGACAAGAAAAAAACAATAAATATCAATATAATTATTAAGATTATTGATAGACTAACCTAATATTAATAAAGCTAAGAATCCTTATTTGAATTAGAGATTGGTTTTAATTTCTGCCAGTGTTGCAAGTTATCTAATACACTACAGATGTTTATAATACCACAAAATGGTTACTTTTTCAGTTCATAAGTGATTACTTCACCATTCCAAGTTTGTTTTTTTAAAAGAAATTAAATATTAATATTCTGGATATGATTATATCTGATCTAGAATGGGGAGTTTTGTGGTATTGATAGCTCCTGCTGCTGAATCCACACATCTTTCTTCCAAAGTAATTCAAAGCCCACTTGAATAATTCAGTTTTGCGTAGAATAAAGTTAGAGTCCAATGGCACCTTTAAGACCAAAAAAAGTTTTATTCAAGGTATGAGTATTCATGTGCATGCACACTTCTTCAGATCGATCTATCTATCTATCTATCTATCTATCTATCTATCTATCTATCTATCTATCTATCAATCATCTCTGTCTGTCTTCAGATATAATTACATATCTGAAGAAGCATGTGTTCACGCAAAAGCTCATGCCTTGAATAAAACTTTGTTGGTCTTAAAAGTGCCACTGGACTCTAACTTTATTCTGTTACTTCAGACCAACATGGCTACCCACTTGGATCAGTTTTGCATAATTTGCAGAAAGCCAGGAGGAATGGTAACAACAGGGCAGCAAATGGAGTACCTGCAGAATGGAAGTTAGCTACATTCTCTGTCTGGCTCCCAATAATAGGCAAGCTGCAGCATTCTGCACCAGCAAGAGTTTCTGAACTGATTTTGAGGGGAGGCCAGTGTACAGTGCATTACAGCAATTTAGTCTCAATGCTACTGTGACATGGATCCAGGTGGTCAGAACAGCAATATCCAAGTAAGGTGTTCTCTTATGGGCTAGGCCAAGGGTGGCCCCACAAAATAGGTCCCACACTGACGACAACTGGTTTCAAATAGCAACCATTTCGGTCTTACATATGAGGAATGACTTGAAACAAATTCAACATACATCCCCTGATACCTACTTCTGCTTCTAAGCATCTCAACAGGATGGAATGATGTACAGTATTAAAGGCTGAAGATAAATCCAATAAGAGCAACATAGAGGCATGGCCCTTGTCAGCACTCAGACAGAGATAATCAACTAAAGCAAGTAGAGCTGTCACTGTCTTGTAGCCTGGCCTGAAGCCAGAATGAAAAGGGTCTAGACTAGAGCAGATGAGTTATCCAACAAGGCGTACAAACTGGAAACATTGCTTCCTAAAGACTTTTGACAGTTTCAGAGGGTAGCCATGTTAGTCTGAAGTAGAAAAGCTAGATTCCAGTCCAGTAGCACCTTAAAGACCAACAACATTTTCATGTTATGAGCTTCCAACAACCAAAGCTCCCTTTGTCAGATCTTGTTGGTCTATAACAGAGGTGGCCAAACTGCGGCTTGGGAGCCACATGTGGCTCTTTCACACATATTGTGCAGCTCTTGAAGTCTCCAGCACCCCGTCGGCTGGCTTAGAAAGGGCATTTCTCTCATTAAATCACTTATCCAAGCCAAGCCACTCAGCAGCTTGGAGAATGCATTTAAAGTTAAAGTTTTTTTCTTTCCACCTCTTCCCCATCTATTTTTCTTCCTTCCTTCCCTCCCTCCCTCCTTTCATTCCTCTTATTTTCTCCATCCTCCCTCCCTCCCGGCTTTCAAACATCTGATGTTCATGTCTTATGGCTCTCAAACATCTGATGTTTATTCTATGTGGTTCTTGTGTTAAGCAAGTTTGGCCACCCCTGGTCTATAAGGTTCTACTGGACTGGAATCTAGTTTATGTAATGTAATGTAAAATTTTATTTATATCCCGCCCTCCCCCGCCGAAGCAGGCTCAGGGCGGCTAACAGCATTTCAAGTAAACAATACAATAATAAAAACATTAAATTCACATTAAAATTCACATTAAAACCAGTCAATAGTCAATAATTAATTAAAACATTCCTAAATTAACACTGGCGGTAAACGTTATTAATCTGGCGGTAAACATTAATTCAGTTATTGGTGAACGCCTGTTTGAAGAGGGCGGTCTTGCAGGCCCTGCGGAACTGGTCTAAGTTCCGCAGGGCCCGCACCTCCTCTGGGAGTTGGTTCCAGAGTTGTGGGGCCGCAACGGAAAAGGCCCGAGTGCGGGTGCTTTGAAGTTTAACTTCTTTTGGCCCAGGGATATTCAGTCTGCTTTTCCCCACTGACCTCAGTGCTCTCTGGGGCTCATATGGGGAGAGACGGTCCCTCAGGTAGGTCGGTCCTTGGCCATATAGGGCTTTAAAGGTTATGACCAGCACTTTGTACTGGATCCGGTATACGATTGGCAGCCAGTGCAGTCCGCGCAGCCCCGGCCGTATATGTTCCCATCTTGGGAGACCAAGTAACAGCCTGGCCGCCGCGTTCTGCACTAGCTGCAGCTCCCGGGTCCGGTACAGAGGCAGCCCCATGTAGAGAGCGTTACAGTAGTCCAATCTTGAGGTGACCGTCGCATGGATCACCATTGCTAGGTCCCGATGCTCTAGGAAAGGGGCCAGCTGCCTCACCCGCCTCAGGTGGAGGAATGCTGATTTGGCAGTGGCTGTTATCTGGGCCTCCATTGATAATGAAGGCTCTAGTAAGACGCCCAGGCTCTTCACCCGCTGCGCCGTCTTCAGCGGCGCCTCGTCAAAGGCCGGGAGAGATATTTCCTTCCCCAGAGTGCCACGACCCACATGGAGAACCTCTGTCTTCGCTGGATTTAACTTCAGCCCACTCAGTCTAAGCCACGTTGCAACTGCCTGCAAAGCCCGGTCCAGGTTCCCCGGGGCGGAGGCGGGCCGGCCGTCCATTAGTAGATAGAGCTGGGTGTCATCTGCATATTGATGGCAACCCAGCCCAAATCTCCGGGCAATCTGGGCGAGGGGGCGCATATAGATGTTGAATAACATCGGGGAGAGAACTGCTCCCTGGGGCACCCCACAGTCTAGTGTGCGCCTCTGGGATCGCTCACCCCCAATCGCCACCCTCTGTCCCCGACCCATGAGGAAGGAGGAGAGCCATTGTAAGGCCAGCCCCTCAACCCCTATGTCGGCGAGGCGGTGGATCAGCAACCGATGGTCAACTGTATCAAATGCAGCCGACAGATCTAATAACATCAGTATTGCTGCACCGCCTCGATCCAGTTGCCGCTGGAGGTCATCCACCAAGGCGACCAGGACCGTCTCCGTCCCGTGGCCCGGCCGGAAGCCAGACTGGCACGGGTCTAAGACAGAAGCGTCATCTAGAAATCTCTGTAGCTGCAACGCCACTGCCCTCTCGATAATTTTACCTAAAAATGGTAAATTGGACACCGGTCGGTAGTTTGCCAATTCGACCGGGTCTGCTGTAGGTTTTTTCAAGAGGGGGCGGACCAAGGCCTCTTTCAGAGGCGTTGGAAAATGCCCCTCTAGGAGGGATCTATTTATGATGTCCCGTAGGGGACATCTAAGCTCCCTCTGGCAGGATTTAATCAGCCAAGAGGGGCAAGGGTCCAAATCACATGTTGTTGGGCGAGCAGCAGAGAGAATTCCATCAACTTCCTCCAGGCTGAGTGGGTCGAAGTGGTCCAGTACTAAATCTGAAGACAGGCGTGGAGCCTCCGTTTCACTTACTGTGTCTAATGTGATAGGCAGGTCTTGGCGGAGCGATGAGATTTTATCTGCAAAATATTTCGCAAATGCCTCACAGCCTATTTCTAATTCCCTAATATTTGGTTTGCCTTGTGGCAATGTTATAAGATCTCCAATTACTCTAAACAATTGTGCTGGGCGCGATTTTGCAGATGCAATCTTGGCTGCAAAGTATTCTTTCTTTGCAGCCTTGACTGCCATCTCATAAGACCTCATAAGCGTTCTATAGGATGTTCTCGTCGCTTCGTCCCGAGTATGCCTCCACCGTCTCTCTAGTCGTCTGAGCCCTTGCTTCAGCTGGCGTAACTCCAAGGTATACCATGGTACCAGCCTCTTGCGAGGGCGCAGAGGGCGCCGAGGTGCAATTTCATCGATAGCCCTGGATAGCTGGCCCTGCCAGACTTCCACCAGGTCATCGAGGGAATTGCCAGTGGGCCAGGGATCCCTCAGGGCTGTTTGGAACCGTTCCGGGTCCATCAAGCCCCGGGGGCAAGCCAAAATAGGCTCTCCGCCCATACAGGGTTGGGGCAACGTCTCCATACGGGCCTTAAGGGCTAGGTGGTCCGACCATGGAACCGCTTCAGCCGCGATATCGTTCACCAAAATCCCAGATGCAAAGATCAGGTCTAATGTGTGCCCAGCCTGATGCGTGGGAGTTGTGACAAATTGAGAGAGCCCCAGTGTCGCCATGGAAGACACTAGGTCCATCGCCTGAGTGGAGGCCGTGTCATCGGCATGGACATTGAAGTCACCCAGGACCATAAGCCCCGGGAACTCCAATGCCCAGAAAAAATAAAATAAAAATTTTGAAATATGCATTCCAGTTAGGATTGCCAAATCTCAGACTGATTTCACACTCACCTTACTCCGCCCTCACGTCCGTCTTTTCCACGTGGTGTCCTCCCGATTTTCCACTATTTGCTTCAGGGCTGCAGCAAACATCGTGGTTTTCATGCAGCAAACAGAAACTGGTTTTTAGCTGTTTCTGTTTGCTGCAGCCCCAGTGCAAATAGTGGGAAATTGGGAGGATGCCACGCAGAGAAGATGGACATGAGGGCGGAGTAAAGTCGGTGCGAAATCGGTCTCAGTCTCTAGCTCTGAAGTTAATTCCTGTGACTTCACGGCTGTCAGATAGCCCATACACTTTATTTTAAAAAATGGTAAATGGACCATCTCTTTGAAGTCACATGATTGTTACTACACATATTCACAAGTACCATATAGTATACTTCCATGTGGAAGTAGTGCTGTTCAATGTGATAGGGTCCCATGAATCTCAGAGTTTGGAATACTGTGCGCTCTTGGCAAACTTAAGTCCCAGGCTAAGTATATTAGTTATACTTGACACTCTTGAACATTCAGGGATCATTCAGGATTTTTGAAATAACATTGCTATTCTACATATCCCATCATATTTTAGCAATGTGATGACATCATTGTCATCAAGTCACTTGAGAGAGAAAATAAGAAAGGATGATGTAAATAGACAGTCATTTTTTTTTTCAAGCAATGCTTTCAATCAAAGGGCTATTCTTGATAGGCCAAAAATGTTCCTGAAAAACATTTATATCCTTAAGATGAATATAACCTAGGCGTAATAGTACTAGTGTATAGAGATACCTGTACTGCCAGTTTTTTCGTGATGTCAAATAGTAATTTTGCACTAATTCTGGAAACTTGCCAATTTTAGTATTTAAGCAGGGATGGAATTCAGACTCAGGCAGAAAGTAGGCCCTGGAAGATAATGAGTCCAGCACTATCCATTATAATGCAAACTATTACAATGTGCCACAATCAACAATCTTTTCACTAATTTAAAGAAAAAAGAAAAAGAGAAAGAAACACTTTACAACTGGGCCTTTGGAAAGAAAAGGGCAAGAACACACAATACCATGATGTTTTTGTTATATTGTGTGATTGAATTTTAGTTTAAATTTTTAAAATGTGTTATTGTCTATAAGCTCCTTAGTGGGGTTATACCAATGAGTGATTTACAAACAGAAATAAATAAATATACCAAGAACACAAGTCCAATGAGCACACAGTTCAGTAAGGGTGTGATAGTGCTATATTAGTATATATACTATAGTGCTCTACTAGTATTATAACAATTAATTATAACTAATCAGTGATGCACTATTATAGAAACAGCAGCGAAATCATTGCCTAAAAAGTAATGCAAGTATAGAAGAACACCTCACTGTATGACCTCTTGTCCACATGGTCTCCCTCATCCAGATTTGCACTTGAATGTAGAGGGGTCAGGTGTAGTTCTGTTGCTAAGCAAAAGATTTAGATGCTATGTTGCATCTCTGTTCACATGTGTCTGTCAGCATGGCCTGTAGGTGCTGCTCATTTCCTACTTCTGCATCTTGTGGAAGCTTTGTAAACTGTGCTGTATAAGGCAAATCTCCAATATTTGTTTGAAACAAAGAATCTGTTTTAGAATGTACAACATTCTGTTATGGCCACCTTGACTTATCTCACTCACTAAAACAGTTGTGCTGTGTTACTCTTATAAAAGTGCACAAGGACACTGTTAGTGCAAAAGGGGGGGAAGTCCAACAGTATCTCATCAGATAACATGGAAACTCGGGATCTTGAAAAAGGCAAAATGTCACAGCACTTTCCATTTTTTACACATAGAAATAAAATCACTCCCAGAATGTCTGTGACATAGTCAAATGTTTCTCCAACATGATTTCCGTGTTTTAGTTCCATATCCATGAGGAGTAGAATTTCTAATTTCTGAAAAAGAAAAGCAGTTCTTTGCAATCTGAATTGTCAGAAAACACCAAAAATCTTTTAAATGATGTGGAAACATGTCTACTGTTGAGCAGTAAATGTCCAAGAGTTAGAATGACTCAAATAATATATTGGCCTCTGGAATGTGAATAAATAAAATGCTCTCTCTCTCTTTTTTAACAGTGTTATCACTGTGCATGGGGTTTGATAGAATAAGGTGCGATTAGATATGTAGTTTAATCCAGTGTGGCCCCACATCTAATTGATCCAGGTGTTTGTGTGTGTATGTTTTTGTAATGGAGAGTTCTGAGCAGATATCCCCCCCAACCCACTTCAGTGCACCTCCACCCCATGGTTGATTGATCAGATGTGGCAGCCATGGTGTGGCTTTTGTCTTTTGAGCGTGTGCATAAGCATTTATGGGAAACAGTGCTTCAAACTCCTGTCAGAATGGCAGTACCTGGCAGAATGGGCAATGGGATTGCTGGAGGAGGCTGCTGGGATATGTAATCCAGTGTGGGCAGGCCTTGAATTCAGTAGGAGCTCACAGGAATGCAGCTCCTGAATCTTTCTGATGGCTCCCCTCCTCCTCACCTACCTTGTCCATTGAATAGTGGGTACAGCTACATAACAATCCTTGTAGTAGAAGAGCAGGCAGGCAGCCACCAGGAGCTTTGCCACACCTCCAGCAGCTCTCATTAATCCCTGGAGAAGTCCACACCACCCTTTGTCCACTTACTTGATTTTGGGCGGCGGGTGGCTTGCTGGCCTTTTGACTGGGGGGGCAGTAAAAGGAAGACCCAGATGAGTGAGGCCTGCTTGAGCTGGCTGGATCTCTAGCAAGCCCAAGCAGTCCTCACTCGACCGAGGCTCTTCTTTCTTGCGTCCGGTTGCTTTTGGCTGGTGGGGGGGGGGGCAGCATATGCTAATGAGTTATGCTAATGAGCTCTACCTCCTATTTTTCTACAAAATTACCCTTGAGTGTGGGGGAAGTGTTTTTGAAATTGTGTATTTGATAAATTCAACATTTCAAAGCCAGGTGGAAAGAACAGATTTTTGAGAAGTTTCTGTGTTAGATAGATACAGATAGAGAGGTGCAAATTTGCATTTATGCATACCTTCTAACTGCCTCATACACACAGCCACTTTAGTTCGGGGAAGGGATGGGTGAAGTGGTAGCACTAGAGGGAGGAGGACTATCTCTCCAGTTCACCTAGGGAAAAGAGGGGTGAATAGAGTAGGCAGGGGAGGGGTGATGAAACACACAAGTAGTACTTTGCAGCACATAGCTGCATATGCACACATTGGTAACTGAGGGGGGAAATAATGGGGAAACAGGAAGTGAGTTATCTGACTTCCTCAAAAACTTCACCCTGCAAGAGAGTGATCAGACATCTGCAGAAGCACTGTGAAATCAGTAGGATCCATAAAGACCAGACTTTTTGCTGGGTCAGAAAAGTTGGAGGTGAGCATAAGCGACTGGCAACTGCAGGATGGGAGCCAGATGCTGTTGTCTGATCAAGCACGTGCTCATCTGGTTAAACATAGCAAATATATATCCCTCGGCAAAGAACATGCAGTTTGTATTGACATTAGCAACTACCATTGTATTTACTTTGAGGCATGTCACTATTTTGGCTTTTTTGTTACCTGATTCACATTTTGGGGAAAGAACTTTTAATCTATAGGCAGAAAATGTGATTTACCCCCTCAAAGCAGTTAGAAACATGGCAGAAGTTAAAGTTCATGAATATGCAATAGAACTAGGCACACCATCCATTCAAACACTAAAATTCTATTAACTAAGTACTAGGCCTGCCAATCCTCAGTTGAAGGCAGGGGATCTCCCAGTTTGGAGGCTCTATTCCCGCTTCTGGGCAGGGCTGTTTTTTGAGGTCGAGGCACCAAATTTTCAGCATAGCATCCAATGCCTCTCCTCAAAACACGCCCCCCCCCCCCCCAAGTTTCAAAAATATTGGACCAAGTATTTTGGTAGGACAGAACCAGAAGCCTATCTCAAATGTGATCCATTTATTTGTTATTTATTCACAGAATTTATACCCCACTCTTTTGCCCTGATCAGGCCATCAAGGTGGCTAACAGATTTCAAAAACCTTATAAAAGCACACATTTAATTAAACACACCATCAAAACACTTAAAACAAATACACATACAATAAAATACATATACATAACAATACAATACACATACCTTAAAATAACAACAAAAACATAACATAGGAAGGAGAAGTCATGGAAGGAATGCACTCTGGCAAGATGGCATCAGAAAGGGTCAGGTGAGCCTATGTGCAGAGAGAGTTGCAGAGTTCTGGCACTATGACTGCAAAAACCTTTTCCCAGGTTTCCATCCATCTAAGTTCCGAAGGTGGTGACCTCCCACTCACCAGTAGTACTTCCGTCTTGTCAGGAGTGAGAACGGACTACATGTTTTCATTTAATTTTACAAATTATGAACCAGCTTTAACAGCATTATTGAGTTCAAGAAACCAGAGATATTATCAAGGAAGAATGCACAGAGTATTCCTGCACCCAAATTTTTTTTAAAAATTCAGTGGATGACTGACTGAACTTTTAAAATAGCTTAAGATAGATAGGAAGCAGAAGCAAAAGCAAAAGGTTATAAAAATAGAATCAGAAGTCTAAATGCAGGATTCCAGCGATTGGCAAATTGAGAAGAAAAGAGCTTTTGCAATAACCAGTGTCAAGAAATAGAAAAGAACAACCAGATCTCATTTTGGGCAGGAGCTCCAGAAACTCTAAATTTTATTGTGCTTTTTCTTTCTCCCCACCCCAAATACTTGCTTCTGGGCTTCATTGTTCAAAACTCTTGTGCGAATTTTGATTAACTCCAAGATTTGGCAACTTTTCTAATATTTTCCCCCATACACAAAAAAGGGCAATCTGGGCAAGGGGGCGCATGTAGATGTTAAACATCATTGGCGAGAGAATATCTCCCTGCGGTACACCACATTCTAGTGGATAACACAGGGAGGTCTGCTCGCCAATTGCCACCCTTTGTCCCCAACCATGGAGGAAGGAGGAAAACCACTGTAAGGCTGACCCCTGAACTCCAAAACAGACAGATGGAAATCTTCATCGTGCCACTGTGATCACATAGCAGAAAGTAATTTTAAGGTTTTATTATGACAATTATTCAAGAAGCATTTTAAGGTAGATGCTGAGCTGATATAATTTAGTACACCTTCTGGTGATGGCAGGGGTGTGTGGCATGTGCAAATGAGTAGTGCTAATGAGCTCCGGCGCCTCTTTTTCTATGAAATGACTCCTGAGAACAACCAAAAAAGTCAAAGAGATCTGTTCTGTGGAATCCAAGAAATAAAGGGGAAATTAGGCGTGTTGAAAGATTTTTTATTATTATTTATTTATTTATTTATTTATTTATATTTTGACATATCCCGCCCTTCCCACCGAAGTGGCTCAGGGTGGCTTACAACACAATAAACTCACATAAAGTCAGCTTAAAACATTTACATAATAAGGTTAAAACCATAATTAATAAGACATAAAAAGATAAAAACCAGCGGTCTATTAAATGCATTTTAGTTCCATCCAAATGTTTCTCAGTGTCAGTTAGTTGTTGTAGGCCTGCTGGAAGAGGACTGTCTTACAGGCCCTGCGGAACTGCCCTAGGTCCCGCAGGGCCCTCACCTCTTCCGGCAGCTGGTTCCACCAGTAAGGCGCCGTTACTAACTAAACAGGACGAATATTTTTTAATTTAGTTATTTATTTAGTACTTATAGCCCGCCCTTCCCAGTGACAGGCTCAGGGCAGATTCCAACAAGCTAAAACATTAAAATCAACAATAAAACATCAAAATAGTTAAAACAATTAAACCAATACATTAAGTCAATCATTTAAGATGGCATGGATGATATAAGCACTTGAGGCGTAATTATTGTGGGCAGCCTAAGTTGTCCCAAGATGTCAACAGTATTGCCCCAAATGAAGTGGCAGCCATTGCTGGGAGGCCAGTTGGATGGTGTAGTAGGGTGAGGGCGTCTGCTTGCCTCAGCCATAGACCTGGCAGAACAACTCCATTTTACTGGCCCTCCAGAATGGTAACAAATCCAGAAGGGCCCAAATCTCTGTATGGAGCTGATTCCACCAGGTCAGGACCAGGGCCAAAAAGGCCCTGGTCGAGGCAAGCCAGACATCCTTTAGGCCAGGGATGGTCAAAAGATGTTGGCTGGCCGATCACAATGGCCTTCGGGGCTCATATAGGGAGAGACGGTCCCGCAGGTATGCCAGTCCCAGGTCGCGCAAGGCTTTAAACGTTAATATTAAAACCTTGAAGCGGATCTGGTACTCGATAGGTATCCAGTGCAGACTGCACAGCATCGGCCGACTGCTTGCCCATAAGGGCAATTCAGTAAGCAATCATGCTGCTGCATTCTGCACCAGCTGGGGTTTCCGGATCAGTCCCAAGGGCAAGCCTGCATAGAATGAGTTACAGTAGTCCAACCTGGAAGTGACTGTTGCAAGGATCACTGTAGCTAAGTCCCGAGGAGCCAGATAGGGTGCTAGTTGTTTGTTCTGCTGAAGATGGTAGAAAGCAGATCGTGCAACAGCTGTGACCTGGGCCTCCATAGAAAGGGTGGCATCCAGTGTCACACCCAGACTCCTCACCTTCTGAGCTGGCACAAGAGGTGAGTCATCCAGGGTGGGGGGCCAGATGCCCAGTCTTGGCCCCCCATGACTCCTGAACAGGACCTCCATCTTAGTTGGATTAAGCTTCAGTCAGCTCAGTTGTAGTCAACCAGCCACTGCTTCCAATGCCCTAGTCAGATGGTCTGGGGCAGAGTCTGACTGGCCGTCCATCATCAGATAGAATTGGGAGTCATCTGCATACTGGTGACAACCCAGCCCAAAACCTCTGGCAATCTGGGCAAGGGAGTGCATGTAGATGTTAAACATCATTGGCGAGAGAATATCTCCCTGTGGTACACCACATTCTAGTGGATAACGCAGGGAGGTCTGCTCGCCAATTGCCACCCTTTGTCCCCAACCATGGAGGAAGGAGGAAAACCACTGTAAGGCTGACCCCTGAACTCCAATGTCGGCAAGGCGGTGGGTCATTAGATCGTAATCAACCATGTCAAACGTGGCTGAAAGATCTAGAAGCAATAGCAGCGCTGACCTGCCTTGATCCAGATGCCTTCTAAGGTAATCTGTGAGGACGACCAGAGCAGTCTCCGCCCCATGACCAGAACGGAAGCCGGACTGGAAGGGGTTAAGGATAAATAAAGAAAAGATGAGGAAAATACTCTGAAGAACTATACAGAAGAAATGAAAGGGTGACAGATTCTTTCCAAGACTCTTGTTGAAGAACCTGCAGTTTTAGAAAGTGAAGTGAAAACAGCACTCAAAGCAGTTGGGAGAAACAAATCATCAGGAGCAGACATCAATTGTGTTTCATAGATTACAGCAAAGACAGCTCAAAAAATAGTTGAGTAATAGCCTACCATCCAGCTGTTTTTTGGGCTATCTTGTGCAGTCCCTTTAAACTAAAAAGGACTGCACAAAACAGCACAAGTCAGCTGAGCAGCAGGGAGCAAGCTGCTACCTGTCACTCAGCTGGTTTTTTGAACTTTCTGAAAACCCCATTAAAGGGACTGTGGTCTCTTTTAATGGAGGTTGTGGGACCATAAACCAGTTCTGTTTGCAAACAAATCTCCTAGTTCAGTTCAGTTTATGGTTCATTTCGTAGTTTGGCCACAAACCACAAACTGACATTTTCCCAGTTTGTGCCCATTTCACCTTCAGAAATCTCCCCTCTAGGTAGGACTGTAACCACTGCAAAATAGTGCCTTCCTGTCCCAGCCTGGACAGGGCGTCCAAAAGGATACCATGATCAATGATTGTGAAAGCCACTGAGAGGTCCAGGAGAATTAACAGAATCTCACTCCTTCTGTTCATCTCCTGGCACCAGGGCCGGCTCGCCCACTAGGCAAACTAGGTGGTTCCCTAGGGCGCCAGGAGCGAGGGGGCACCGAATCAGACCTTCCCCCCCCTCGGTGCCCAAGACAACTGCCTAATTTGCCTCCCCCTCGCTGCCAGCTCCCTCCCGTCTGCCGTGCTCCCATCCCCCAGAAGCTTGCCCTGCTGCCACCCTGCCGCCCCCGAAGCTTGCCCTACCCTACCGCAGCCAGCTCCCTCCCTCCCACCCTCAAAGCTCGCCCTGCCACTGCCCGGCCCTGAAATTTGCCCTGCCATCTCCCTCCCTCCTGTCCCCCCAAGTGTGCCCTGCCATCGCCGCCAGCTCCCGCCTGGCCCCGAGAAGCACACCAGCTCTGAGGTCTGCATGTGTTTTGAAGAGACCTCTGAAGGAAGTTTCTTCCCCCTCCTTTCTGGAATGGAGGGGGGGAGAAACTTCCTCCAGAGGTCTCTTCAAAACACCCACAGACCTTGGAGCTGGTATGCCTCAGGGGTCCTCCAGGTGAGCGGAGCGGGGCCTGCCTTTGGGCCGGCAGGTGCAGGGCTACTAGCGAGAAGCCTGCGCCTGCTGCCTACTTGTGAGTAGGCCTGCAGCAGGTGTGGGGACTCAGGGGCAGGTGGAGCTGTGCTGCCTAGGGCACCGAAAGGGCTCGGGCCAGGCCTGCCTGGCACAGGTTATCCTCTAGAGTGACTAAGGAAGTTTCTGTCCCACAACCAGGCCTGAAACTAGATTGGAAAGGATCCAAACAATTCTTTCTAACAAAAGTCAGGAAAAGCTTACAACCAGAACCCTAATCTTTCAGAATGTAACTAGGAATCTGCAGCATGTAGAACCAAAACTTTGGCCTAAGGACATGACAGAATACAGGCTCACAACTTTGGCTGTTGGAAATGACTGAGAACCATACCAAGACATAGCAAAGAAGCCAACATGATATATAGAAAGAAGTAAAGGAAGCAGGAGCAAAGGAGGATAGAGGCAGACAGACCGCAGACTCTAGCCAGTTTGGAAAACCAGATGTGGCTGCTGGGTGACCTAAAGTCAGTCACAAGTACTATCACAGCTGTTCTCTCAAGAGCAGTTCTCTTAGAGCTCTCTCAGCCCCACCTACCTCACAGGGTGTTTGTTGTGGGGAGAGGAAGGGAAGATTATAAAGCACTCTGAGTGAGGATAAGGGTATAAATCCTCCTCCTCTTCTTTTTCTTCTTCACCCAGAAGACAGATAGGTGCTAAATAGCCACTCATGATACAGCAGGTTGCCAGGAGGATTTATGTTAAGGTCCATGGCTTCTTCGAGATGTGTGCGAATCTGGATGCCAAGGGCTGCCAGACACACTAAGATCTCAAAACATGCCTGCCCATAGACATTTTAATTCAGAAGCATATGCTATATTTGGTATTCTAATTTGGATGAATGTAGTATTGCATTTTTTATGTTAACTTTTTGAATAAGCTGGGTCTTTCGAATGTAAATGAGAGACATGATTATTTATACATTGTGAAACTGGAGAAACAAAATCTAAATGGAGCTTGTTTTTAAAAGAGCTTGAAATGTGGATGAATGTGGAGTAAAAAAGAGAGAGATTGAGGGCTAAACAATATGTGGTGCTAGACTTGTGTGACTAGAAGTGAGATGTTATTTGCCCCTAAAAACTAATCATAGGGAGGTACACTATTGATTGATGCCATAGTGCTGGGAAAGGAGAGGTTGACTCTTCCCACTTGCTGTTTCTGTGATTGAAAATAGCCTTCCCCATGTTCTTTAAGCTCCACAAAGGAAAAAGACACCAATTTTGTGACAGGATTTTTGCCTCCTGGGAACTGAAGCAGGTGGTTTTGATTGAAGAAATACATGCAGAGGAAACAGTACCTTCCCTCTACTCCAGTTTACTTCCCTTGCTGGAAGTAGACTAGGAGAAAAATGCTTTAAGTAACGGAGCACAGTGAAGTAAGGATCTGGTATTCTCTATGCACCATTTTCTGTAAAAAGAAAAAACTACCCGCTTTTACTTACAAACAGGATAGCACACAAATAGGAACAATTTTGTTCCTAAATCATCTATGACTAGAAAGCATTTATACAACAGTGATGCTATTATTTGTATTTTTGAGTTGACATGGGACAACTTCTCAATACAGGAATGACATCATGGCTATGGGAATCCAAATTGCTGCCTTAGTACGGTGAACTGTAGGACTGGGCAATTTATCTTCTACTGTAGCCTCTCTTTTCCTTCATCTTTCATGTCTGCTATACTGTAAGCCTGCAGTCAAGGCCTATGTCTAACCTTATTTACTGTGTAGAGTTCTGGACTGAAAGTTTAGATATAAAAATTATTGTTGTTGCTGTTATATTGTCTTCATTCATTATCGCTCATGGCTATCAGATTTTGGTTCTCGCAGGTTCCTAAGATTTCACACATTCTGTAATGCCAGTATCTCAAATGCTTATATATAAATAGCCACATAATGATTTAAAAGTATATTTATTACATTTGTTTTGTAAATGGTGTATCCCTCTGAAGATTAATCCACTCATCACCTTTGAAAACATAATATAGGACAAAACACGTGTCTGATTTATTACAGTTAGTCAGGCAAGAAGATCTCTTTACTCAAGTAGGACTTCAGGCTAGTGATTGAATCGGTTTTCTAAGTAAATCAGGTGGTTTTGGAAATGTTTCCTAGAGGACTATGTGTAACATATAGAGGACCCTATCCTAGTTTTTCCTTTCCACAAGGCAGACCTTAAAGGCACTTGTACTGTTTTAAACTACACAGATTTGCTTCTCTAATTATAAACTTGTAAGTCTTTTCCGACAGCATAAAACAGTGTGAATCCTGTCACAGTGTTATTGTATGTTCCTGTCAATCAACAGCTCTTCTAAGGAATAAAAATTGTATCCTTTGATCAGCTAAGGGTTTTTTCTCCTATTACCCCCAAAAATTCGAGAGTTCAAGGGATCATACTCAAAGTACCCGATTTTTCACTACAACCCTGTGAGGTAGGTTAGGTTAAAAGCATATTACTGGTCCAAAGGTCATACAGGAAACTTCCATGGTAGAGCAAATTCAAGCCTGGGTCTCCCTGATCCTAGTCCAGGCTGTTTTCATCAGTATGAAATGGATGGCAGTCATTTAACCCACCTGTTTCGCTTCCCCCTGCTTCAAAGCAGGGAGAAGGAAAACTGATAGATTTAATGGCTGCCAGCCATTTCAGCAGTTAGGTTTAAATGGCTCTCAGTTAAATGGCTTTCAACCTAACAGCAGGGTGGATCCACCTGTCAGCAGTGAGGCTGAAATGGCTGGCAGCCATTTCACTGGTGCATTTCACTCCAAACGGACTGGTGAAATGGCTTGCAGCCATTTAAACAGGTCAGCTGCTGATCCACGCTGCTCAGCTGTTCCATTTAAATGGCCCTGAACAGCTGAATCAAACCAGACAAAAATCCATTAAATGTTTGGAGAAGAAGCCTTCCCCAGACATTGAGGAAGTTAATGCCAAATTCATGCCAAATTTTGGCTCATGAACCAGTTCATGCACATCTCTAATTGAAAGCATGCAATATTTTCCTTTGCTTGTCTTAAATGTACCTTGGTTAAATTTTCAAGAAGTAAGTAGAAAACATAGGCAAAGATTCAACAAACACTAAATAAAGTCTGCTGTTATGACTGTCCCAGAGGAAGCTTAGTTTATTTCCCAAATGATCCTGAAAGTTTGCACTAGGTTTTAAATTAGCATGTGAAACTAATTTACAGTCAGTTCAACTTTAAGATTCAGTTATGGTCCCATTGAAATCAGTGGGCATTTTGGCCATGACTTTGGAATAATCAAATCAATTCGGTCATTGTTCTGTTTCTTTTTTACAGTTATTATTCATTTTAATGAAGCCATCGGGGTATATTGCTACATAAAATATTAAGTAAAAATCATAATGATCTTGTTTGGATTAAGTTACTGTGTAGGGTTGGAATGAAACTCTAAGATTTGCAGGGTGGCATTAACAAAATTGCCAGCATAAATCAACACAATCCCATTCTCCCCACCATTACAGAATTTCTACATTTGGAAGCACCTTATATTTTAGAGCTGACCAGCTATTAGGGACTCTGTTTTGTTTAGTTGCATTATTATTTGGTTGTATTATTATTTCCCAAGGATTCACACATTCTGCATAAGCCAGTATTGATTTTGTTTGCCTAATCAATAACATCTCATTCGCAGGGACATTTTGGTAAATCCACTGCAAATTCTGTCAAGCAGTCCTTTATACAATTTACTTTAATCAAACCATCATAACACCAAACAACCAACAATTTTAATTCAACATAAGATAATTGTATGTGGTGTGCAACTAACTGGTTGCCTTTACTAGGGCAGCTGATGACACTTGGAATAATGGAAAGTTCTGGACAGCTTCCTTTAAAATGAAGTACAGCTCAGGGAAGGGAAACAGATTCCCCTCCCAGCCAACTCAGAGGTACAGTGGCTCAGGAAATGCCATCTCTTGCCTCTCCTCTCTATGGCCTGCATTTCTACCACCAAAGCATTGCATCCAGTTGTGGCATTAATTGTCCCACATCCCTACTTTGGGACTATTTTCTTTATCCCTCTTCTCCTGTTTGCCCCAGCTGTCCTTCCTCCTTTCTTCAGTCCCCAGGCTGCAGGCTGAGGGCCTGCATTACTCCCAGCTCCAAATAAAGGGCTTAATGGTGACATTTCACTTGGGGGGTGTCATCCCCTAGTTTGTCTCCCACTGCAATTTATTGGGTTTTTTAAACCCTTTTTTTACCAAAGTGCTTTGGAGTAAACCAAAGGAAGAAACAGCTCTGGGGGCTTTCATTGTTATTTATAACTGTACATATTGAAATCATGGGGTTCAGCTACACATACTGTCAATGCTAGTCCCAAAAGTATTAACTAATACAAGCCTTTATTCACCCAGTAGCTAATATATAATTTTTCAGTTTAATGATTGCCTATGAAGCTCATGTAAAATATTCATATTATACAGTATTACAGAAAATGTAATACATAGTGAACACAAACT
The DNA here is from genome assembly GCF_032191835.1 of Heteronotia binoei. NCBI lineage: Eukaryota > Metazoa > Chordata > Lepidosauria > Squamata > Gekkonidae > Heteronotia > Heteronotia binoei. Next base: position 77,753,612 of record NC_083229.1, read on the forward strand.
TGTCAAAGTATTGATGACCATGTGTTTCTTTCAGCCATTTGTAAAGGGCTATGCTGTATTATACAAGATATCTGTGTTGTGGAAGGGGCATTCATCAAGTACCTGGATAGCCCAGGATAGCTGGACCGCATGAGATCTTAGATGCTAAGCAGGGATGGCAGACCACCAAAGAGTACCAGGGTTGTGATAAGTTTAATTCTCACGCTACTACATTGTGTGCTTATCTCTTACCAAAAATACTATTGTTTTGGTTTGGTTTTGTTAATCATTCCTAATTAGCTGCAAGTGTAGGCAACTGGAAATGACTGCTTTGTCGTTCAGTTATGCAGCAAATGCCAACTTCTTCAAGTTGAGTCAGATTCTCCAGCAGCCAAACTGCTTGAAGGCTGCCCCCCAGAATGAAGACTATGACACCTCTCTATTTTTCCATCAGGTGAGAGATTTTAACAAGCATTTTAACTAGCATGATATTTACAAATCATCTCCAGGGGTGCGGCCACACCTCACATTAAAAGCGGGTGTCGCCACTAATGGTATGTGTGACCGCACCCCAGGATTATTCTAAATGAAAACACATAGTCCATTCAAGGTCCAGATCCTAAATGCCTATCAGTCAATGCTATGACTAAAGTCACATTCTCAGCTGTCCAATTTGATCCATTTTCAGTCACTATCATGGGCATGTCATTTACTGTTTAGTTCCTCTGTTTAGGATAATGCTTGTAGGCTTAACTCCACCAGAAAACTGCATCATGAAGAATGGTTTGCATCCTACAAACCCAAATGTGTCCAATTGTTTAGGCTACGTATGAACAATGAATTGTATACTTTCTCTCATTAACTGTCTCGCTTCCGTAACTGTGGTGTCCTTTCAAATTCCTAAGCAGCTGTTGAAAATATGGATCTCACTCGTGCATCAGCTCGTTCTAATTTTCCAGGTGAAAGAAGAAAAGATAAAGATAAAAAGAAGGGATCAATAAAACTTTATTGAAAAGTACCACAGCTAATTTGTACACATTTCATTTCTAGGCTATGCATTAAGCAATGCAGATCTCTGGAGTCTGCAACGATATCACCTTATTAGGAGATGGGCAATATGACTCAGATTCTCCACTCGCCATGCTGAATTTAGCTGTAGATGGAAGGATTCCTTCTCTCAGTTTAAAAATCTCTTAATGAAGCCTATGAGCTTCAGATTCAGAATAATCCACTTTTCCTTTGAAGTCTGGAGCTCTGAGGGGTTTCCTATTGTCTGTGCTTGAAGATGCAGAAAATAAAGGTCAATTTTTATTCTTTGCACAAACAAGAACATCTGAGATTGTGCCACACATCTGAGAAGATAAGGTCTATTTTGCAAGCATTCTGCTTCTGACCCACTTTTGCCCCCAATTTAGCAAGCTTAAAGAATGCTTAGTGTTAACATTGTCCACTATCATTAACAATGTCTTGCAACTTTAATTAATACTGCAAGAGGCAAAACCGCAGGCTCATTTCCTACCCAGTGGGGATTTGCAGCACAGGTTTGCTGAGGAACATCTGTCAGTGAACAGGCTTAGAGAAAAATTAATTAATTAATTAAACTGACGTGAACCTCTAAGCTAAAGTTTTGCGGCTAAATGATTAACGTTGCCTCATGTTTAAGATTTTTTTCCCCAGCCCATTTTATTTAATGATTTTTAGCTATGAATATTGCATGTTCTTCTGCAGTTAATAATTTATGATGATGAAACATAGCACTTTCTGTGCCCTTCTTGGATTCAAATGGATGGTCTAATTGCTGATTTTAGCACGGTTACTGCTTACAGAGTTTCTGTTTCATTCACTAAGAGGCTTGTGGCCAAAGCAAGTTAGAGGTTTTTAAAAATCAATGTTTACACTTTCTTTCCTTCATTAATTTGTGTATTTGTTTCTCCTAACCTATTAACTAGCACCTGATTCATATACAAAAGAAACAAGCAAGTGAAAGTTAGAATGCACAGTAGTTACAAATACTATAAAAAGCAAGATTACTTAAACTAAAAATAAGGGCTAATATTTATTGGTAAATTATTTAATTCTTTTATTAATATCTATGCTTTTTTAAACTAAAGATCTGTTTTAGCATCTGCATCAGATTAAAAAAAATGGAAAACTCATACTCAAAACATGTTCATAACAGACCTAGCTCTCAAAAATGAGTTCACACACAGTATGAAATATATTGCTAGATTTGATTTTGAAATACCTACCTGTACATCATTCTGAGTGAGGGGTAGCTTGGGTGGTGATGGTGGTAAATATGTTAGCATGCATGTAAAGCTTCGGGAAAATAAATATTGCAGCTAAGATTGCCATTTCTGAGTTGGGAAATTCCTTAAGATTGGAGGATGGAGCCTGGGAAGGGTGGGGTTTGGAAGGGGAGGGACCTCAAAGGGTATGATGATGATGACACAGAGTCAATTCACCAAAGCAGGCATTTTCTCCAGGGAAACTGATCTCCATCATCTGTAAATCAACTATAATTCCAGCAACTCTCCAAGCCCCACTTGGAATCTGGCAGCCCTAAATCTGTATCCATCTAGTAGTGGAAAATGGCACTGTGGGCAGAGTGGGAAATGGTGGTGTAACCATTTTATTAGTCTTTAAAATGATCACCCTTTTGGTTCTCCAATATTCACCTTCAGAAATGGCACTTTAGCCACACTTAAACAGTGTTCAGATTTAAAGTTAAAGTTGCTTTCTTTCTACCTCACCTGCCTCCTCCCTCCCCCTCATATATTTGCCTCCCTCCCTTCCTTCCGTGCAGGTCTCAAACATCTGATGTTCATATCTTGCAACTCTCAAACATCTGATGTTTACTCTATGTGGCTCTTATGTTAAGCAAGTTTGGCCACCCCTCGCCTAGGAGCAGTCTTACAGTTTTAACATAAGGGGTTCACATAGGTATAGCACTTGTCTGAGCCATGATTAGCTACTGTGTTAAAGCTGAACACATAGGCAATGTGACCAAGTTTAAATGAAGTACCCTGAACATGAAACTGAACATAGGTACTTAAAAAAAACCCCAACAGAACCGTGTCATGTGTAACTCTGGGCTTGACTTTCTCTTTATTTAAACAAACTATGGTCATGCAAGATAGCTGGAAAAATCCTGGACTGGATATAGGGTTGCCAGGTCTAACTCAAAAAATATCTGGAGACTTGGGGGGTAAAGCCAGGAGACTTTCCCATTCCCTAAAATAAATAAAAATACAGCAGTGTCATTCCCCTGAATACAATCTTCATTTCCTCATCCCCGGCAGCTGCACATCCACTAAATAAAACGAACACACACGCACATATGCACACATTCACAAAGCAGCCAAAATAAGTAATTTGCAGTCTAACACTTTTGTGATCTCACTGGGGCAATTTACTCACAGAAACTGTTGAATGTAACCATCTGCTGTATTCAACCAAGTTCTTCAGACTAACACAGGGAAACCAATTATTCTAGTTTACTCCTTACTCTCTATTTTACTGTGCAAACAAGTTCTGAAATGAATGCAAAACAAATGGAGGGTGTGACGGAACGGCCCTGGTATGCCTACCAGACCCCGTTCCCCTTTTTGGAGGGAGCTATTTCTCCTCCGGCCACTTGGGCTCGCTGCCACCACCTGCTCAGTCTAGGGGTTCGGATTGAGAGGAACAGGACTCCCAATCCCCCTCTCCAGCTCTGAGGCCAGGCCTCAAGGTCCTCTGCTACCCTGTACTTGGGTATCACAGAGACCACAGCACTTCTTCGGGGAACCCCTGGAGGATTGGCACCTTATCCAACCACAGGCCTTCCCCCTTTCCCCAGGGCCCCCTTCATAAAGCGTGGTCTAAAGCGGTTGGGGATCTATGTGGTACAAAGTTTGACTGCCAACATTCAAAACAGTAAAAATATTTAATTAGAAGAGAAAAAGAAAAGAAAAGAAAAAACAAAAGCAGTTACATGTAAAAATTTAGCACAGCACCCGAACAGCAACCAGAATGACAAATAAAAGGTGGATTTAAACGCATCCTTTCGTCCCTGGTCTAAACTTGCCCTGCCTTGTGGATGACTTACTCGGTCTGACTGCCTGGGGTCCTCTTCCTCTTGAGGAGGCCTCCCCCACAGTCAGGAGCCCACAGACTGACAACCTCTCTCCTTGAGGGCCAGCTGAGAACTGCCCTTTTCCTGCCTCACTCCAATAAAACAAAAGAACTTCCTGCCCCTCTAGGAGGCTTTCCCCCTAGAGTTGATGGTTTAACTCTGGAAGGGAGGGGGAAGTGAAGGGAAGGCTAGGCCCCAAAGCCTGCCTAGCAGTTTCATGTTCCCTCCCAACCAAGCACCACCATTAACTAAGATGGTGTTTCTCCACAGAGGGACTGCGCTGGTTTCCCTTCCTTTCTTACAGCTCACTGGGAACAGCCACATTATTCTGTCAGCTCGCCCCAACCCCATTCAGCCTGGCTCCTACAGAGATTTTAAAGACACACACACCTTCCAAAAAGCAAGCAGTTTCGAAGCTTCTTCTAGCCCTCTGAGGTGGAAAGGCACATGGTGGCTGTTGGGGCAGGTTTCTCCCACTGGCTAGCCGGCTGGTGGCAGGGAGGAGCTTGCAAAACCAGGGGATCCCCCACTGGGACCTGGGGACTGGAAGCCTAACTGGATACCTTTGTCTATTCCAATTATCCATGTCTACCCAGTTAATTAAGATCCAGTCTAAGTTTGGGGTTTGGCATCAATTCTGGCATATTTTATAACTTTTCATCTGACTCCAGTGTTAGTTTCAAGAGTTATTTGCCAGTTGACCACTAAATCTGGGGCCCCCAACCCTCAGGCCACAGACCAGTACCAATCTGTGTCCTGTTAGCAACTGGGCCATGCAGCCTCGCTGCTCCACCTCCCCCTGCAGCACCTCTTCCTCCCTCTGTTTTCATAATTCTAAGGTTATCTGTTTTCATAATTTTAAGGTCAGCTGATCAACGGGGAAAACCGTGGCAGCAGCAATGAGGGACCCACTGAAAAAGCGGCGCTGCCCTTGTCTCCTCCCCACTTCCTTCCCACACCCAGGAAAGAAGTGGGGAGGAGGCCAGGACAGCACTGATCGGCGGTGGGGGGGTCAGCCTTTAAAGAGCCCTGGAGGTGCTTCACCGCCCCTTCCTGGGCCTTAAAATTATGAAAACAGAGGGGGGATGAAGCACCATGGCGGAGTGGGGAAGGCTGAATTTGGTGCCCCCACTTTGTCAGCCCTGGGGCCGTGGTGGTCAGGCTGGTCCTGGGACCGGTTCCTGGTGCAAAAAAAGGTTGGGGACCACTGCACTAAATAACCAAGATCAGGATCAATATAAATCTGTTACTTAGCTGGGATACAGGTATATGTGAGAGCTAAGATACAAAAGTTGATCTCTCTGCTTACACCATTAGTACTGAAAAGTAAATCAGGCAGGTGGATAGGCTATAGGAACAAGACGTCAACTGAGAATGGTGATCTGGTCAGAGTTGGGGACACATTATAAGACTGGGCAGATGTAGGGAGTATTAATTACCTCTTTTATCTGAAAGGCAAGAGAGGGGAGCACAATATGGAATACAAGAGAATGTCTATGGATATTGTAGAAAAGTAGAATGTAGCCCACAAAAGCCCATAAATCTATTCGTTATTAAGTTGCCACAAGAATTTTTTCCCAACACACTACTAACAGGGTCATCCTGAACAGAGTTACAGTTTTGTAAGCCCATTGACTTCAAAAGGTGTAACTCTGTTTAGGATGGCACTGTGATATAGCTATACCATAAGAATATGTTCTTTCTTGTAAATTATAGTTGGATAAGCAAATGTTTGCTCCCAAAAACAGGGGGAAAGTTCACAGGTAACATTTTCCTTATGAAAATAAAGATGATAAAATTGCTGAATATATAGACCGTCCCCCCCCCCCCCCCAGCTTAAAAGTCCTTGAGTAAGGATTGTTCTCTTGGTTTTGTATTTCAAAAATGCCACCAGTTTCAGCTAAATAACATCCTAAATATTAGAATTCTGTAAGTCTGATTACATTCTATCATCCTCATTTCCATAGCTTTTATCATTCATTTATTATCTTATTTCTTGTCTGGCTTGTCATTATTTGTCTTCTTTTTTACTGCTTCTGATCATTACTTTTTGTTTTCTTTCATCCTTCTCCAGCTCCCAGTGCATTTGTCTCCTATCATTTTGTAATTTTGTTTTCAGTTCCTATGTTTCTTTCTATTAATGTACATCTTTGTAACTGAGTTTACCTTCATCTTTTTGCCACTTTTGGTTTTATCTTCATAATGTTTAGATCACTGTAAAAGACTTGCGTTTTCACACTTCCACACAAAGAGAGAGAGGGTCACAAAATTCTGATTTCCACACTTGAGAATTTGTACACAAATACATTGACAGCTATAAAGGGCATCAGTAAAAAGGGCATGTTTGTATACTGGGTATTTCTCTCCTTAAAATATTTAAAGTGGTAACTTGACCCTTTGTATGACCCACCTTTCTCCCATTACTTAAAAGTACAAAATGCAGCAGCCGTCAGACATTCCCATTACATTGAACTACGCTGGCTCTCTGGAGCATGAAAAATTCTTTACTTATGTAATGTTCTGTGGGATCATATAGATTAGCACACTGTGCAAGATATAAACACTTAGAGAACTGAGAAAGACCATTTGCAATGTTTCTGTACTCCTACTAAGCAAGCATTTGGAAAAATTAATGTATACATCCAGTCTGAAATGTTATGTCACAGACACCTATCTTGGAATTCTTACCTTAGTTTTTCATCTGTTAACACAAAACTGGCTACATTTCCTAGAGAGCATCAGCATACTTGTCTATCAGGTATAGTTCTGACTGACTCCCAGTTGTAGCTCATAAAAACAACAGGCAAGCAAGCAGCGGCTGTAGTTTCTAGTCACAGCTGCTTCCCAGACACCCACCAAGACAAATGAGCAGCTACTACCACTAGGCACAGCAGCCACTAGAAATGAGTGATAGGTAGACTGCAGCAAGAACTAGCTCTGTCACTCTGGCTATTTGGTACAGGAGGAGGTGAGAAGGAGCTGCTACCTAAGATGGTGGCACATGCATGCCAAGGTTGGAAAGCAGGTGGGCCCAGCTGTTTCAGGCCCCGTGCCAGTGTCATCACACAGGGCTAGAGCAAGCAGCAGAAACTGTTGCTGCTGTACAGTGAAAAAACTTCCCAAGGTCACAGGGCCTTGGTAGCTGCCCAACACTATCTACCCCTCATGCTTGACATGATGAGATACCTGATGAGATGGTAATGGATCACTAATTATTTCTTTTGGCAATTTTAATTCCTAGGAGTCAGTTTATTTGTAACATTTTTGCTACATAGGAAACTATGCTGCAGTGCAAGTGTGCCATGAGCACTGGTTGCCTGTAACATTTGGCTTATACACATACTTGTAATGTAATAAACATATTCATGTGTAGAACCCAGTAGAGACTGTATTCAAACAATGGATTGGATCCAACCTTTTCATTAAATCTTAGCTAATTTCCCTCCTTTCTGTAACACTTCACACATAACTTTTGTCCATGCAAGTCCCATGATCCTCTACTAGGGCTGACAGACCTCCTGCCAGAGGTCCTAATTACGTACCTGCTGCTACTCTGAGCAGCTGCAGGAGATTTTTCTTTTTAAAGGTGCCATTGTGTGTCCTGTGTGTGCCACTATGTCACTTCTGGGAGAAATATGGAAGTGACACGTGGTAGCTGTAGGAATCATAGGAAAGTGATTTCTACAGCTACTCTATATCACTTCTGGGCACAGACTGACAATTATGTCTACTACAGATAGCTAAGGCCTTTTCTCTATTAATTTCAGACTGGTAGCCTTTTGTTACAGTAAGAAATAGAATTATAAAGATGCACTCAAAATTTATTTTTTTAAAAAAAATTCATCCATAGAATGTTATGGCATGAAGAGAACAAACATAATGCTCATTATTTCAGTTCAGGGAGAGCCTTAATATGGATTTATATCCCGCCCTCCACTCCGAAGAGTCTCAGAGCGGCTCACAATCTCCTTTTACCTTCCTCCCCCACAACAAACACCCTGTGAGGTGGGTGGGGCTGGAGAGGACTCTCACAGCAGCTGCCCTTTCAAGGACAACCTCTGCCAGAGCTATGGCTGACCCAAGGCCATGCTAGCAGGTGCAAGTGGAGGAGTGGGGAATCAAACCCGGTTCTCCCAGATAAGAGTCCGCACACTTAACCACTACACCAAACTGGCTTTAAATATTGCTGAGTCCCAACAAGGGTGTCTTTCCAAGCATGTATCATCCACACCGACAGCTCAGGTAGCTGACCAACTACCACACCCAGACTCTCAACTAGGGATGTGCAAAAAAAAAAAATTCGGAATTACACGGATTCGGAAGTATACAAGGGAAAAAAATTGGAATCCCCGTATACTACTGAATACCGTATTCGGAATAGCCGCATGTACGGTAGATGCGCGGCTATTTCCGAATATACGGCCCTATTATACCCTATGGGCCATTGAAATCAATGGCAAATAGGGTATATTTGAAGCCGCCTGGAGGGGAGGGGGGTTGAGGGAGAGCCCCCAAATTTGCAGGGGACCTGCAGGGGACTCTCCCCTCAAACCCCCCCAAGTCCCAAAACGATTGGGCCAGGGGATCCCATTCCAGGGGCACCCAAAGAGGGTGCCCCTATTCCATCATTATACCCTATGGGCAATTGAAATCAATGGCAACATAGGGCATAATTAGAGGCTACTGGGGGGCAGGGGGTTTGAGGGAGAGCCCCCAAAACTGTAGGGCAGCTTCAGGGGACTCCCCAGCATGCAACCCCCCTGGCCCCAAAAGACGGCACCCATCTGTGCGCACCCCAAAAGGAACACTGCTCCCAATGGTGAGAAAAAACCAATTAGAGCCACTTCCTCACGGCAATTGTCATGGGAAAAGTGGCTCTGGGGAGCAGGAGGTTTTGAGGAGAGCCCCCCAAACTGCTGTGCAGCTTCAGGGCACTGTCCCACACAAAACCCACAAGGCCAAAAAAAATTGGACCAGGGGGTCCAATTCCTGGGGCACCCAAAGCCAAACCTAACTTCACACCACAGAATCTCTATAGGACCCAAATGCACTACATCCCTCTATCTACTCTATGAACGCCGCAGGCCTGGAACCAATGTAAACCCAGTTGCCAACGTCACTGCCACACAAAACACAATCTACTCAAGGTCTGCTCTGCAGACCTGGCTGCAGCAAACCCAGATGCCAGCTCTCCAGCCCTGCCCCAAACAACAAGGGGAGAGCTGGCCAACAACAACAAGCATGCTGGTTCTGGGTCTCTCACCCAGGTGCCAGCTTCCCTGCCACAGAACACACAATCTACAGATGCCAGCTCTCCAGCCCTGCCCCAAACAACATGGGGAGAGCTGGCCAACCCCAAAAAGCCTGCTGGTTCTGGGTCTCTCACCCAGGTGCCAGCTTCCCTGCCACAGAACACACAATCTACAGATGCCAGCTCTCCAGCCCTGCCCCAAACAACACGGGGAGAGCTGGCCAACCACAACAAGCATGCTGGCTCTGGGTCTCTCACCCAGGTGCCAGCTTCCCTGCCCCAAACAACACAACTCTAGTCTCAAACAAGAGAAGTGGTGGACCACCACACCTAGCTCTACATCATTCTGTAACACAAAACAAGAAGCATTTTGACTTACCTTGAGTGATGGATGGTTGGCTGGTCCCGGCTCTTTCACGTTACCCAGGGTGCACCACGAGGAGGCAAGCCAGAATTGCACCCCAAATGAGGAAGATCACTGGGAGGGCCTCAGATTATGTGAGAGGAAGGCAACCATTCCTTCTCTCTCAGCTCAGCAGTAACACACCAGCATCACTGTCCCATTAGAGGGACCTCAGCATTGGTATGGCTGCTGGCTGCCTGTCATCATCACTGGCACCTCCCTCTTTCTTCCTCCTGCCCCTGAAAAAAAACTGGGTGGGTTATCCTGGCTGGGCCTGTGGGTGCTGTCGGTTACAGTTGGGGGCTGCAATGGCCCTTTCAGTATTATTAGGCATGTGTGGATGGAGGACTGGAGAAATTTGGATCGCTTTGCAGTTTTTAAACCAGCATTTACTTTTGGTTTCGGGAGGGATGAGGGGGGGGGGAATGCACTGCCAATCAATTTGTGAGTGAGTTTTTGGGCTGTCTTTGGACTCTAGTCAGTTTTTATTGGAGGAGCGTTTTACAACCATCTTCCAAGCGCGGGCCAAGAGAGGATGCAGGCACAAGTAGGTGCTCACTTCATTCAATCTCAAAGTCCATGTTTGGGGAGCTGAACATTGGCAAGTTGACCTTCAGGAAGATCAACTGCTGAATTGTCCAGGGTTGCAGGCGATTGCGATGTGGGCAGACAATGTCACCCATATGTGAAAAGACGCACTCGCTCTGCACACTCGTCGGTGGGCAGGAGAGGAACGCCTTGGCCACGGAGGAGAGGGCCGGCCAGACCCCCTCCTTCGTGACCCAGTAGTCCAAAGGAGACACTTCCTGCGGCTCGAGCGGCTCAAAAAGATAGTCCCTCACCATCCCAGCACCCGTCTCCGCTCTCGGTGCCCTACCGCTCCTAGAGGGGCCAACGACCCACCCGATGAATGTCACCTCAGCACTCCTCGTGGCGTGAGTCTGGTGGGAAACACTGCCTAGCTGGGGAGGCTGGGGATGAACAACAGCAGCGGAAGTCGCAGATGAGCTGCTTCCACCCCCCTCCTCCTCAACTATCGGCACTGGGCCCCCCTGACTCTGGAACGCTCGACCTTCTGGGACAGCTCGTCTCGCCAGCAATCAAGCTCGTTGGTCCGCTTGGCGACTGTGCCCTTAAGGCGCGGGTCTAACATGGTCGCCATCATGTAGACCTTATCCTGAGTGAAAGTCTGAAAGTGGGCCTCTAGCCCAACCTGCAGCCTAACAACCAGGGCGCGCACCACTGGAAGAAGTCTGCACGGCCTTGAGCTGGCACTAGAAACGAGGCCAGGTCCTCACGGGCCATCTGGACCATGGGGACGACCAGTGCGATGCTCGCCGTGTCAGATGAGAGCATTTCTGTGTAGGTCTTGAAGGGCCCAAGGACCTCCACAGTCTGAGAAATGACCACCCAATCCTCTTGGGTGAGACGGTTCTCATCCCGAAAGACCCTCGTCTCAGAGACAAAGGCATCCAGGGCTGCTCTCTGCTCCACCATGCGCTCCAGCATGGAGCAGGTGGAGTTCCAGCGTGTGCTGACGTCACCGAGCAGGCGGTGCCATGGCACGCCTGTCAGTGTCTGTTTCTCACGCAGCCAATACGAGTCCGTATTGCTGCGTGAGAAGTGACCCGTGATGTACCGACATTTCTGGAGCAGAAGTCGGTACTCATGGGTTGCAGCTTGATACAGACGATCCTGGTTTTTCGTCTGTCCCAACACGTCCTTGACCACGAGGTGGAGAAGGTGGGCCACACAAGGAAGGCGTTTTAGGCCCTCACGCTGAACAGCCGCCTTGATGTTGGAGCCACCATCAGTCACCATGAAGCTCTTGGCAACGCCCCCGCTGCCTACCCAGCCCTCTAACTGCTGTGAGAGGATGGCTCTGAGAGTGTCCACCGTGTGCGGCGCGTCGACTGCTTCGGCATGCAGCAAGGCACAGAGATAGCTGGCCCGGCGGCCCTGACCCTGCCTGTCACTACTGCCACCCCCACCCCGCACCTCACTGGGTTGCCACCAATGCGCAGTCAGGGAGAGATACCCCTCGAACGCATGTTTGGAGGTCCAGATATCTGAGGTGAAATGAACAGTCCCCCCGGCAGCACGGGACAAATGCTCCTTCACCACAGTTCTGGTCGCCCTGAAAAGAGCCGGCACAATGGTCCTGCTAAGGGTGGTTCTAGCAGGAATTTTGTACCAGGGCGCCAGGTACTCCAGCAACCCCCGCGCCCCAGGATTCTCGACAACTGAAAACGGAAGCCCATGGGCGACCGACCTGGCAAGGTGCCAGGCGATCACCCTCCTGCCGTGTCTGATTCCCCCTCTTGGCACAGAGGTGCCCCTACCAAACATCTCAGGCAGAGATGCCTGGCGTCCCTGTTCTCCCACGGAACGCTCCTGGAGAGCGGGGGTAGTCGCGATGGGACGGACCCCCTGGCTGGGTGGCGTTGTTGTCCGCTTGGACAACACAGCACCAGCCTGCTTCTCCCCCTTAAGAAGCACCCCCGGGTGGTGCTTCCGCAGGTGATTCCCCATCCCCCCCCCCGGAGTCAGGTGGGCAGGGTCCCGCCCACGACTGATCCGGGCCCTGCACAGCTTGCACTGCGCATAACGTGGATCCTCCATAAGTTGGAAATGCTTCCATACTTCAGAGGTGAACGGATCCCCAAACTGACTGGCAGGTTTGGTGTCCGGAGCCACCTCCTTTGAGGTGCTCGGGGGAGACACATCGTGCCTCGGGGTGGCAGGAGGGGCTGGCCGCCGGGGGGAAGTGGGCGGAGATGGAAGCACCTCGTGTGTCTCCATCTCTTCCCCCTCGACCCCATGCGGCCTCCCCTCCTGGCCATCCCCTGAAGGTCTGTTGGTGCCCGAAGGAACCGAAGAAGGGGGCTGGTCCTCCTCAACCAGCTTCTCCTCCAGCTCCTGCACGACACTCTGCACCCTCCTTGGGGTGATCGTTTTGGACAGAAAACTGTCCCCAAAGCTCATCTCCAAGGAGGGCTGCTCTTGCTGCCCCTCCTCCGGCTGCTGAGGCTGAGCGACATCAGCTGAAGGAGTGACTGCCCGAGCAGCAGACCCCTGCGCACTGCCAGCACCTAATGGCACCTTTGCTGGGGGTGCCCCAGCAGCAGCCTCGATGAAGGGCCCAAGGCGGGCCTTCTTCTTCATCACACTCCAGCCAGAGGTCGGAGTGCTGGAAAGCGGCTGTGGAGTGGCCCCACGCACAGGTGGGGGGGAGACCTGGGTCCTCCCCCTCCCCTCCACCCCTCTAGTCTTCTCCTTGGCCTTGCCCCCAGGGCCCCTCTTCTGCTGCCTGTCACTCATGTCACCCTTGGCCAGTCTCACAGAACCTGAACTGAGAGTGGGGTTTTTTACAAACCTAACTCACTGCACTGTACCCTGAACCAACAGGTGCCCTGACTTCTTTTTAAAAACCCTCCCACCAAAGCTTGTTTATTTGTTTTTTTTGGTCCCTAACCTGTCCTTCTTTGGGTTGGGGTAGTAGTCTGGTAAAGTTTAGGAGACTAGGTGATCCTGCCTCTACCTGGCTGCAGTTTTTAAAAGGCTACCTTGAGATGAAGGCAATCCTTGTTATATCCTCCTAGTTAAACTTCTCCTAACTAGATCCTGGGACAAACCTGATTTCCTTGCAAACTAGAAATCAGGTGTCCCCTATAACGTGAGAGAAGCTGTGGTTTACCCTGTGGAAATCTAAGGATGCACCAGCTTTCAGTGGCTGAAAGCCAGATGCACCGCTGCTGCAACCCTAGTCTCTTTAAAAGGGAGCCTGATGTGGCCTAGCAGTCACGCTGCCTTTTATGAGAAACCTAAAAACTTTTTAAAGCACCCCTATCTGGCCTGCTTGAATTGTGAAAGGAGATAAAGCCCTAAACTGGATTAATTTTGTTTTAAATTTCAAAAAAACACAATCCCTAAAAACACCCTTATTAGTGGGGCAGCCTATTTAGTGGCCCTAGCCAAACCGAGAGCACGCACAGGTTCCAAAAATCACTCTATAACAACAAGAAAGTGACCCAGCCCACACACACCCTCACCAACCCCCACACCTACCAGAGGTAATTTTAAAAAACCAAAACAAAACCAGCAGAATCACAAAAGGCCAAGCAAAGCAGCTCAAGTGTTTAAAAAGTGGCCTTTCACCAATAAGAAAACTTAGGCCAAATCAGTCAACAACACCCCCCCACCCCCAAACCAGGAAAAGTGACAACAACAGGAAAAAGAGGCCAAGCAAAGCAACTCAAGTTTTTAAAAAGTGGCCTTTCACCAATAAGAAAACTCAGGCCAAATCAGTCAACAACAACACCCCACCCCTAAAACCAGAACCAGGAAAAGGGGGACAAAAGTGGCCTTTTAAACAACGAAAATTAGGCCAAACAGCACCACCACCCCCAATAGCCTGAAGAGAAAAGTAACACAGCAGCAACACAACACAGCAGCAACAAATCAAACACTGCAACAGTAAAAAACTCAACTTTTAACAATAAAGGAACTTTCCCCCCCTCCAAAAAAAAACCCCTTCACCCTAACCCCAAGAAATCCAAGCCACCCAAATCAGGAGAAGTAAAAGGACACTGCACTTTTAAAAGTCCTCTCACTAAATAAAGATATGGGCAAATTAGAAAAAAAAACCCACCCCCAGCAGAACCTAACCCCAACCCCAAATAGGCTACCCTACCCACCCAGTACTCACCCACCCACCCAAATCTGGACAAGTAAAGGGACTGTAGTCCTTTTACCAACAAAAACTAAAACAAGAACCCCAAAACTGTCTTACCTTGTCTTCTCTGAGTCCAGGGAAATAAGGCTGAGTGAGAGAGCAGCAGGCAGCAGCAGCTGAAGCCAAGGGCCAGCCACCAGCAGCAGCACAATCTCTCTCACACACACCAAGCCACACACCAACACAGCAATGGAGGAGTCCAGCAGGAACATTCCTTAAAAAGGTTCTCTGGCCCTACAGAGAGCAATTTCAAAAAATAGCACTGCTCTCTGATTGGCCAGACAACAGTGCTTACTTGGATACCCAAGTAAGCAAAAGATCAAAATAACAACAATGTAGCTGATGGCTGGGCCATCAGCTACACAACAGCCCTGCAAAGCATGCATTTGCAATGCATTTTGCAAATGCATGCTTTGGATTGGCTGATGGGACTCCTCTTCCCCCTCCCCTCCTCCCTGATCCCAGGGAGGCTATGGGAGAGGCGGGAAGAGGCCACTAAAGGCGGGAAAGTAGGCAAGCAGCTGCTTTGAGGCTGCAGAAGCCATTTTCCCGCCTTTTGCTTTGACAGCTTTGACAGCCGTTTACTTCCGAATAGCTATTCGGAAGCATACGGCAAGCCATATTTGGCTGCCGCATAATAGGCGGCAATGGGAATCGGCTACAGCCGATTCCAAATACAGCCGAATCAGTGTTGATTCGGCTGTATATTCGGTTTGGCCGAACCGAATGCACATCCCTACTCTCAACTGTCTTTTGCTTTATGAGACAAAAAAAAAAAAAGGAGACTCAGTTGACTACTACTGGTATCTGGCTTTGGCAATGGATTTTGGCTATGATAACAATGACAACAGTGATTGTTTGGTTTAACGATTTGTGTATAGATCTGATACGTGCCTTTACTATATTAGAAAATAAAAGGATGAGAGAAAGAAATCAGATTAGACATTTTAGGTGGCAATCCCTTGTATGCTGTCGTAGAAATAACAGCTGCTGAACTCAGTGATACTGACCTGAGTGAATATGAATCTGATTGTGCTGTACTTTTCACAGAACAGAAATGGTTGTACATTTCAATTCAAATAGTTCCACATATCCAACTTATGGATGACAGACTGTATAAAGCAGATGGTTTTTCTACTTAATACATGGATGTACCTTCTAAGAACTGATTATGCATAGCTAAATCCACAGGATAATTTTGGATTATGTGAGAACAGCAATGACATTTCGAAAATGAACAGCATTTCATTTATTTATTCGTAGTAATTTTTCCTCCAACATTTCAGTATGATAACAAATTTTGTTCTCTGTGATGGTTAGAGTGATAGTGCTATATGTATTAGGAACTCTCTAAAGTATGGGACACTCATGGGTTTTTTTGTAGAAAAAAGCCAGCAGGAACTTATTTGCATATTAGGCCACATTCCCTGATGTCACTATTGTTTCGTACAGGGTTTTCTGTAGAAAAAGCCCAGCAGGAACTCATTTGCATACTAAGCCATACCTCGATGCCAAGCCTGCCGGAACTGCATTCCTGCTCAAAAAAAGCGCTGGGGAAACTACATTTGTATTGCTGATTCTAGCAGGAGCTCCTCTGCATATTAGACCACGCCCCACTAATGTAGCCAATCCTCTTGCAGCTTACTGTAGGCCCTGTACTAAGAGTCCTCTAAGCTCTTGGAGGATTGGCTACATCAGTGGGGCGTGGCCTAATATGCAGAGGAGCTCCTGCTAGAAAAAGAGCCCTGGCTGAAAACCTTTACATGAACACAGAATTAATATGGCAAAGGAGATTGCCAGACAGTTAGCAAAGACAATGTGTACTCATGTGTGTGTGCACTTGGAAGCCATGGCAACTTCTGGTGACGACCCCTACTGGGGCTCTGGAGGATATTCAGAGATGTGGCTGCCACTGTCTTCCTGAGTACTGGTATTTCAAGGTCTCTCCATCCAAGTACTTGCCACCAATGCTCTCTCTAAGCTGTGGAGTCTTGTGAGCAAAAATTCTACTTTATGAGCTACTGGCATTAAAGTTCTGAGTGAGTAATTTGGCTACTGCATCAACTAGTTTGTTCTGGGGCCATCCTTCCTGAGCTAAGTCAGAAATGTGTGAGTTGGAACGCTAAAAAACTGTGTGCACTGCTTGACACATTCAACCCTGCTTAATTTCCAAGATCTGACAAGATTGGGCTTGCCTGGTTTATCCCGGGCAGGGCAGGGGGAGGTTTTGTTTTGTTTTTGCTCAACTAAATGAAATGATTACAATCTTGTATCAGTCATCCAGAAGTATTTCTTGCTAACCAAGTAAGTAATCTTGACCTCTGTAGTTGTGATGAAGTTGAAGAAAGACCTAGAACTGTCCCTCTAATACAGGAGTCCCCCCCCCCCTCTTTGTGCCAGCAGGCACCTTTGGAGTTCTGATACAGCATGGTGAGCAAAGCCACAAAATGCCTGCTGCAGTAGCCAGAGCCAGCCAAAAAATGGTTGCCACAGTTTCCCTTCATTATACACAGGGTTGTAGCCAGGATTTTTCATTTTGTCGGACAATTATTTTTTTTTCTTGTGGGGCAACTATTATGCTTATACTTTAAAACAGTAAATAAATAATAAAGTTCTTTATCACTCACAAACGTTTCACGTTTATTTCAAAAATGCTAACCATCATGGATCTTGTGGCTTGTCACCTAAAAATGTTTCTGGAAAGTCAGGGCTGGATGAGAAGTCAGGGGACCTTGGCAGTAAGTCAGGGGGCAGGCCCCAAGAGACCCAGCTGTAGGTATGGTTACAAAACTATATTTACAAAGTGAAGATCCTTCTGCTGTGGTGGCAGCTACTGCCAACACAATGTTTTTAAAAATCTGCACAGCCAATTATTCAGTAGCCTATAAGAAGCTGTACTGGGCAAAACTCCTGCCTGGCTCTGCCCACTTTCTAAAAATACTTGGTAGGTGTCAGAACTGGGACGAACTTCAGATGATTCCAAGACTTGTTACCAAGTTAGGATCTTTATTGAAGAACTACAGTACTAGAGCAACGAGATAACAGTAATGCCAATTCTTGGCAGTTGGTTACATTTTATGCCATCAGCAAAGCACAATAAAGCTATCATTCACATGGTCACAGACAAGTGTCTCTTTTCCCAGCATTCGTTATCAGAAGGGAGGATGTTCCCCTGTGGTGAAGGCCAAACAGCCTGTCTTCAAAGGGCACCTGTGGATGTTAAGCAGAGACTATCTGTCGCCTGCTCTGCTGCCCTAAATATTTGGCATAGCTAAGAGGGCAGGGTTAATTACTGAGTCTAGGCACTTTGTGTTAGTATTAGGTTACAGCATGGAGTCAGTTTGGTCAAGGCAGATAGAGCAAAAGTTACAAGTTCTGACATACTGCCCACCCCCCCTTAGCTCTTCGCCTTGGGCTTGTGTGGGTACAGTAGGTGAAACCTTTTGAGCAGTTGGGGAGCAGATACATCACTAGCCTTTACCCATTCATCACAACTCGGGGGGAAGTATTTCCACCTGATGAGGTAGTACAACACACCCCGTTGGATTTTGGAATCTAAAATTTCCTGCACCTCATGGTGACTCTGACCCTTCACTAAGGTCGGAGGCGGCTCCGGAGGGCGAGGATGGAAGGACGTAGCTCCAGGATCTTTGCGAAGAAGGCTGCAATGAAAAACAGGGTGGATCTTACTCAAAGATTTGGGCAGTTCCAACTCCACAGTCACTTTGTTGATAACCTTTTTTATTTTAAAGGGCCCCAAGTATTTTAGAGCGAGTTTGCGGCACCCCTGCGGGAGGGGCAAGTTCTTTGTGGACAGAAAGACTGTCTCTCCCTCTTTCAGTTCCCATTGGGGGGCGTGCTTTTTGTCAAAGTGCCGTTTGTACTCCTTTTTCGCCTCCTCTAAGTTTTCTTGAATCACCCTCCACCCCTCCCGCACACCTTCCCACCATTGTTGACATGAAGTGGGCTCCGGGGACCCGGATGGTAGGGGAAGGTTAGGGAAGGGTTTCCCTTCGTAACCGTTGACTATTTGGAAGGGGGAGGTTTTGGTGGAGCTATGGAGACTGTTGTTGTACCTATACTCTGCAAAGGGAAGTAGTTCCACCCAATTTGTTTGTTGGTAATTGATATAGCACCTTAAGTACTGTTCGAGAAGCCCATTCACTCTCTCCGTCTGTCCGTCTGCGGATGGTACGCGGAACTAAGCCCCTGCTCAATCCCGGCTAGTTTACAAAACTCCCGCCAGAAGTTGGCAACGAACTGTGGGCCGCGGTCGCTAATGACCTTGTCGGGGAACGAGTGTAGGTGGACCACGTGATTAAAGAACAGATGGGCTAATTTTTTGGCTGTGGGGAGTCTTTTGCAGGGGATGAAGTGGGCTTGTTTGGAGAACGTGTCTACCACCACTAATATCACCGTCTTCCCTTGAGAAGGGGGGAGTTCTACGATAAAATCCATCGAAACTACTGCCCAGGGGCGACTCGCTGTTGGGAGGGGAACCAAGTGACCAGGTGGCTTTCCCCCCCTTTGCTTGGACATGATACAGGTGGGGCAGGCGAGCACGAACTCGGAAACATCTTTCTTTAATTTTGGCCACCAGAATTGCCGAGTGATCAAATTGAGGGTCTTTACATACCCGAAGTGGCCGGCCAGGCGGCTGGAGTGACCTGCTCAAGGACCTCTCTTCTTAGAGATTTTGGCACGTAAATTTTCCCTTTGTGAAACCAGAGCCCCCCTTCTCCTTTCTCGAGCCCATCGGGTCGCTCCGGCCCCTCTAATTCTGCTTCTGTTGCGAAACGTTCTTTCTGTTGTGGGTCGGGGGCCCCGGTTTGCTTCCCTGAGCGGGTAGTGACCCCCCCTGCGATGGCGGAGGGGGGAATGAGGGAGTCGATCACTTCCTCCCTCTGGCTCTCGTGTTGGGGCATGCGCGATAGCGCGTCAGCCAAAAAGTTTTTGGTGCCAGGAATGTGTTTCAGCACGAAGTCGAATTTGGCAAAAAACCCCGCCCACTGGATTTGTTTTGCAGTCAGTTTGCGGTGGCTGGTGAGGGCCTCCAGGTTTTTGTGATCGGTCCAAATTTCGAAAGGGACTCGGGCTCCCTCTAGCCAGGATCTCCATGTTTTGAGGGCAAACATTACTGCAAAAGCCTCTTTCTCCCACACTGACCAATTCCTCTGTTCATTGGAGAATTTGTGTGAGATATATGCGCAGGGACGGAGTTCCCCCCCTTCATTTCTTTGCATTAATATGGCTCCTACGGCGACGTCGGAGGCGTCGCATTGCACCACAAAGGGCTTCAGTTCATTGGGGTGAGCCAGTATTGGTTCGGAGGTGAAAAGTTGTTTGAGCTCCTTAAAAGCTTGGTAGCACTCCGGCGTCCACGTTAAGCGTGCGCCGGGTTTTTTCGCCTCGTCCCCTTTTCCCTTTGTCTTGAGGAGTTCAGTGAGGGGGAGCATTACTCGGGCGAACCCCTTAATGAATCCGCGGTAAAAATTTGCGAACCTGAGAAATGATTGTAGCTGCCGTCGGGTTCGAGGGGGTTCCCAATCTAGAACCGCCTGGATTTTTGCGGGATCCATCGCTAGCCCCTCCCCGGACACCCGAAACCCCAGGTAGTCTAGTTCCGTTTTGTGGAACTCACATTTTGACAGTTTAGCATACAATTTGTTCTTGCACAGAGTGATCAACACTTTTCTCACCAACGGTACATGCGACTCAAGGTCTTTAGAATAAATAATGTTGTCATCCAGGTACACCACCACCCCCTTGTACAAGAATTCTCTTAACACCTCATTGATGAAATTCATGAACACCCCCGGCGCCCCTTGAAGCCCAAAGGGCATTACTAAATATTCGAATTGTTGAATGCCGTTTTCCACTCGTCCCCCTCTTTAATCCGCACGCGGAAGTACGCGTCGCGGAGGTCGAGTTTGGTGAAAATTTTACCCTCGGCCACAGTGTTCAATAGGTTCTTTATCAGCGGGATCGGGTAAGCATTTGACATGGAAATCCCGTTTATCCCACGAAAATCTGTGCAAAGCCTCAGCCCCCCATTTTTTTTCTTACGGAATAGGACCGGGGCTGCGTGGGGGGCCGTAGCCGGTCGGATGAACCCCCGTTTCAAATTTTTGTCAATGAATTTTCTCAGTTCGGCTTTCTCCGCCCACCCCATCGAGTACAGTTTTGCCTTGGGCAGCGTCTGCCCTGGGATCAGTTCGATGGCACAGTCTGTAGGGCGGTGCGGGGGAAGCTCGTCCACCTCCCGCTCACTAAAAGCTTTCCTCAGGTCCCTGTATTCCTTGGGGATTGACCCTATCTCCTCAAGAGTGAGGCAGAGTCTTTCATTCTGGGGAGGTGCTTTCGGGCCCCACTCAGTCCTCCAGTGGTGGTGTTCGCACCGCCAGTCCGGGAATCGCACAATTTGCTCAGCCCATCGAATGTCCGGTTGGTGCTTGGCGAGCCACCCTGCCCCCACTACTACGTCAAAGGAGGAGGACGGGGCTATGACGAAAGTTTCTATCCCCCAGTGCTCCTCCATCCCTACGGGGGTCGCCTGGGTTTCCAGGGTACATGGCTCCCCTCTCATGGTTGACCCATCCATCTGTTCAAATTGGATGGGGTGGGGAAGGGGAGATGTGGCCAGTCCTAACGCCTCCACCAAGCGTGGGGTGATAATGTCTCGGGTGCACCCGGAATCAATCAGGGCACGGGCGTGCATGAATCGCTTAAGGTTGGGGTTCAAGAGGGTGACCGCCATGAAAAATAACCCCCCGGTAACTCTCACCGTCAGTAGTGCCGGCGTTTCCTGGACCTGCTTTGCGGCACCGATTAAAGCAGGTCGCTGTCGTTTCCCGCCGACTCCTGGTCCCAGGATTCCTCGCTGGACTCCTCTATGGTGGTAACATCCTCATCAATCGCCAAGGAGGTGGCGACGGCGCCCCGACTGGGCTCCTTGGAGCGGCTGCCTTTCTTCTTCTGCGCGGTGGGCGTCGGCTTGGGTTGAGTAGGTGTCGGCGTCGGCTTCACCGGGCAGTTGGCGGCTAGGTGATTCGGGTCCCCGCATCTGAAGCACTTCCGAGCCGCGGTTGTAGGGGTCGAGGTTGCGGGGGCCCGCCTCCCTTCGGGTTTGCTGGATGCGGGACTCTGCTTCCCCCCTTTCTTGCCTTGCTGCTGGCGCCGCATCCCAACATGTTGGAGGTCGGTCTCCACCTCCCCCGCCAGCTGAATCCATCCCACCAAGGTGTCGGGTCTCCCTTGGTGGTAACACCGGTCAAGGATGTTCGCGTTTAGTCCATTCTTGAACGCGGTGTACTTCATCACTTCGTTCCAGCCCCTGGCCGCCGCGCAGTGGCCCATGAATTCGGTGGCGTACTCGCGCATCATGCGGTTCCCTTGCTCGATCCTTTGTAGCGCCTCGATGGCTTTTTCCTCCCTCAGGGGGTCTCCATACTGACGGAGCATCGCTTGTAGGAAGTCGGCCACCGTGGCCAGCTCGGGCTTCCTTCCTGTGTAGAGCCCCACGTACCATTTCCGAGCCGGCCCTCGTAACTTGGAGGTGATGTGGTCGACCCGGCTCACCTCCGTGGGGTAGCCCGCTCCCCAGTGCGTAAAAAACGTGTTGCACTGGATGGTGAAGTACTCGACTTCGTCCCCGTCTCCGTCGAACGTAATCTTTAGCTCTTTGGCCCCCCCCATCTCCCCCGGCCGGGGCGGCGGGGCCCGCTGGGGCCAGTATCGCCGGGGCGGCGGGAGCCGGGGCCGCCGTCGCGGCCGGGGCGGCGGGTGCGGGGGGCGCCGGTGCGGCTGGAGCCACTGGAACCACGGGCGGTGCGGGTGGTGCGGGCCTGCCCGGCGGTGGAGCCGGAGGGGCGGCCGGTGGTGGCCCCGTGGGACCACCCCCTCCCGGAATCAGGGCCACTGGCACGGCGCCCTGGAGCGTGCGTATCTGGTCGCGAATCGCTCCTAGGTTCTGCTGCATCTCCTTGGCCATCAGCGCCCGGGACGTGTGGACCTCGTCGTGAATCTCCTTCACCCAATCGAACAGCTCGTTGTGTAGTGTCCGGATCGGGTCCCCACCGCCGTAGGTGCCGAGTCCCTCTTCTCTGGCCTCTTCCTCGTCTCCTTCCCCTCCGCCTGTGGCGAGGACCCGGTATTGCTGCTCCGCGGCTTCCATAGCTGCCGTGGACTTCCTCGGGCTCCAGGTTCGCGGGGGGAAGGCATCGACGGAGAAGGGTGCGGGGACTTTGAGTTTGCGTCTCGCCCCCGTCACCTTCGGGTCGAGAGGTTCTTCTTCGGGTGGGATGCTGGGCTCTCCGTTGTCTGGAGCCTTTGCCACCATCGGGCCAGGTTGCCAGTCCAGATAAGTCCCAAATAAAGCATTACTGTTATAATGTCAGAACTGGGACGAACTTCAGACGATTCCAAGATTTGTTACCAAGTTAGGATCTTTATTGAAGAACTACAGTACTAGAGCAACGAGATAACAGTAATGCCAATTCTTGGCAGTTGGTTACATTTTATGCCATCAGCAAAGCACAATAAAGCTATCATTCACACGGTCACAGACAAGTGTCTCTTTTCCCAGCATTCGTTATCAGAAGGGAGGATGTTCCCCTGTGGTGAAGGTCAAACGGCCTGTCTTCAAAGGGCACCTGTGGATGTTAAGCAGAGACTATCTGTCGCCTGCTCTGCTGCCCTAAATATTTGGCATAGCTAAGAGGGCAGGGTTAATTACTGAGTCTAGGCACTCTATGTTAGTATTAGGTTACAGCATGGAGTCAGTTTGGTCAAGGCAGATAGAGCAAAAGTTACAAGTTCTGACAGGTAGGTACCAGGAAAGGTGTCAGGGGGTGCCATGGCACCCATGGGGTGTTGATGCACCTGTGCTTAGTGAGAGTGGTCTTTAGTGACGCAAAGAATGAAGGCTTGCACACAGCAGTGTTAAAACCACTATATACAATTTATTTACACCTTCACTCTCCAAATCGACAGAATGTTCCACTGCACCTCCACCATACATATCCCACACATAGTAAAGTGTCTTTGTACATTTATACACACCATCCACCCAGGTAACCAATCAGCTTGCTGCTGAGTCATGCTGACATTGCCCAGGCTGATGTAATCTGGCAACCAGCCACCTTCTGTCACTTAGATGATCTACCTGGCAGTTCTGTTACTTTCACTTTCCCAGCATGTGCATAGAAACTGCTCGGCTTTGCATATACTGACATGGCGACCATGTTGGAGACCCCTGTTCTAATACTTATTGCTCTAATATTTATGCTCTATCTCCTTCCTACACGCGTCCCATCCCAAGAGATGCTGGTTGTGGGGCTAGAAAAACATATCCTTCTCTGACTCTGGTGTTATGTAATGCAAGGTCTATTAACAACAGTATCTCTGTCTGTGGGATTATCTGGCAGTGCAGCATGTAGACCTGGTGAGCATGATTGAGATGTGGGTGAGCGAGAGTGAGAATGTCACCAAGAACCAGCTTGCCTCCCTGGGTTTCTCAGTCCTTCACCAGTCATGGACAAATAGGCAAGGGTGGTGGCAATGCTTATCTGGCAGTCTTTCTCCTTCAGGGCAGTCCCTGCCCCTAAAATTGCTGGCATTGGATACCTTGGCCTCATGTGGGAAGCCAACGAGAGTTTGGCTATCTGGATGGTGTACTGACTGCTTAATGCACCAACAGATACCCTGCCAGGCTTGTTGGAGGTTGTCTCAGGCTGGGCATTGGAACACCCCAGATTACTAGTCTTGGAGGATTTTAATGTCCATGCTGATGATATTGCTTCTTCTCAGGCCTAGTGTTGTTCATGGTGGCACTGGGACTCTCCCAATTTGTATTAGCTCCTACACAGCAAGTGGGTCACATGCTGGATCTTATTTTTGCCATGGGGAAAAATGTGGACCTGGTAACTGCTGATGCTGCTCCATGGTCAGACCACTTTGCCCTGAAAGCCTGGCTGAATATCCCAACCTCTTCCTGTTTAGATGGTGAGTGGATTTATGCTTGCCTGCAGAGACTAATGGATCCTAATGGATTCCAGAATGCTCTGTGGGATCTGATGCCCCCAGCAGTTCATTGGTTGAGCTGGTGGAGGACTGACATAGCCGACTCTCCAAAGCCATTGACAAAATCACTCCCAGTGTCCTCTCTGCTCTCACACCAAACTAGCCCTGTGGTAAAACCCAGAGCTATGAAGGATGAAACAAGAGCTGACTGAGATGGCCAGAGTGAGGATGGTGGTGTGTTAGTGACAAAGTCACAATAACATCTTATAGAATGTTTATGAAAGCCTATGAGATGGCAGTGAAGGCTGCTAAGGATTTCTTTGTGGTTTTCAAGCATCTACAAGCTCTCACCCAGCCCAATTATTTAGAACAATTTGGTCTTTAAACTACCTTGCCTCAAGGTAAGCAAAACAATCAGGAATTGACTGTTAGCTGTGAGGCTTTTGAAAGCTATTTTGTAGACAATGTCTTATCACTCCACCAGAACCTCCCAGCCACAGTTGATACAGTAAGGGAACTGGAAGCTCCTTGTCTGTCTTCTGGTCCAGTTTTGGATCAATTCACCCTGCTGTCTTAAGAGGAAATTGACAGGATTCTAGTAGCTGTGAGGTCTACCACTTGCATCCTGGACCCATGCCTGTCTTGGCTGATCAAAGTCTATGGGGCCCTGGGAGGTATTTTTAACTTAACTCTGTCTTCAGGGATATGCCCAATAGGGCTGAAGGAGGCAGTGGTACATCTGCTCTTTAAACAGCTGTCATTGGACCCTGCAGTTCTTGCCAACTACCTCCCAGTTTCAAATTTGCTGTTTCTGGGTAAGGTGATTGAGAATGGTGGCTGAACAGCTCTGGGCCTTCTTGGATGGCACTTCCATCCTGGATCCCTTCTAATCCAGCTTCCACCCTGGTCAAGGGATGGAAATCACACTGGTCACCCTCATGGATGACACCTGGATCAAGGAAGATAGGCTGTTGTTGCTTTTGGATCTGGCAGCAGCGTTAGACATTGTTAATTTTAATCTTTTGATCCACCACCTTGCCAATGTAGGCATACGGGGACTGCTTTACAATGGCTTTCCTCTTTTTTCCATGATTGGGGAGGGTGGCACTCAAGGAGAGAATCTCTCTATGATACCCACTAGAACAGAGGTGTCCAACATGCAGCCAGCGGACTGGATCAGGCTTGCGGAGGGCTCCAATCAGGCCCTCCAGCAACTGCTGTCATCTGCTTCATTTTTCCTTGCCTGTTTTTTTCAGTCACCGTTTTGTGTTTCTCCCCAGACAGGCCAGAGCAGCAAAGCAGCCTTTCCCTCACCCCCTTCCCTTTTTCCCAAAGGGAAGAGGAGGGAGGAGCAGCCTCAGCCAATGAGAGAACTTGGCTCTATAGCTCTGCTGGGTGATTAAGTTTGTCAGGCTCAATTAATCACTCTGCAGAGCTACTGAGACAAGCCTCTCTTCCTTCTAATAAACGGCTGAGGCTCCTCCCCCTCCTCCTGCCCTGGGGAAGGAAAGAAAGAGCCAGAGCTTCCTTTGCCCAGTCCCCACCATCAGGAGAGCTACAAAGAATGCTTTTAAGACTATCAACGTTTTAGTGAAGGAATGAGCTTTTTGCCTTGCTACTGAGAGAGAGAGAGTTTTGTTGGGCTTGTAACTGGGTTCCCCTCCTTTTTTTCACTGTACTCATGCCCTCCAGTCTTTCTCAACAGGAAAGCATGTGCACTATTTAGAAGAGAAATATCAGCATTAGGCTGAGTTTGTTTTCTACCCCAGGTTTACCCAGCAAATTTTCCTTATTTTTTTCTTTCACATTTTCCTTTGATTGGGGTCTTGAATTTAGACTTCCCAGATAGTAGGCTGACACTGACCACTGTACATGACTGTCTCTGTTCTTGTAGTTGTTTTTTTGGGGGGAAGTTGTATTTTTTTTTTAAGTTGCAGTCATTTTTCTGGGGGGAAATTATAGTTTTGTAGACAAGCACATAGCCCTCAGTCTGTGCCATGGTGCCTTCACATGTTCTTGACTAGTACTTAAAGCAACTTCTGTACAAAAGCTCACAATGCCCAGCTGCTTCATGTTCCTCTGGGTCTTAGGCTCAAGGCATTGACCATGATATGTTTGTAATGAATGTCAATGAATCAAAAGTAGGTTTGCAGCTTACAGATGTGCACACCTGAACAGCACATATTCAAGACTGGTACAGCAAAGACATTGTCTGCAGCTTTTAATGCAATAATTCATAGCAAGAGGTGACATTTATCAGAGAATGTAATACAAAATATTGCAAGCGGGCTAATATTTTAAGCATGTTTTATTTTAAGCAAAAAAAAATCTTTAATTGTGTGTCTGTGCTCTTTATAAAGTTTATATGTCTGCTACCTGGCATTACATTTTATGATACACATGGCTCAGCCTGACAAGGTCTCATTTATGTCAAATCCGGCCCTCATAACAAATGAGGTCGACACCACTGCACTAGAATGTGTAGTGCCACAGGGGGCAATTCACTCTTCAATGTTGTTTAACATCTATATGTGCCCCCTTGCCCAGTTGTTCTGGGGATTTGGGCTGGGTTATCACCCAACTTTATCTGTTGATGGATGGCCAGCTGGACTCTGCCCCAGATAACTTGGGAAGGACATTAGGGGCTGTGACTGGATTGCTACTGCAGACCCAGAATTAAATCCAACAAAGATGGAGGTCCTGACCTGAGTTGTGAGGATTTGGGATCTGGAATCTGGCTCCCAATGCTTGGTGGGGTGCCTCTGATGCCAGCAGCAAGGTTGAGATGCCTTGGGTTGATCCTGGATGCCTCACTTACGATGGAGGCCCAGGTCACTGCTATGGAGCAGATGGTCTCAGAACCTACCAGGGGTGGGGCGATCCTGGATTTACTCCTAAGTAATGCCCAAGACTTGGTGAGAGATGTAAAAGTGATTGCGCCACTTGGGAGCAGTGACCATAATGTTATTGATTTCACCGTTTGTATAAATAGGGATTTGTCCAAAAAGACCGCCACAACCACATTTAACTTTAAAAGGGGTAAATACACTGAGATGAGGAGGGATGTGAGGAGGAAACTGAAAGGAAAGGTACATACGGTCAAAACCCTTGGGGAAGCTTGGATGCTATTTAAAACTATAATCCTAGAAGCTCAGATAAAATACATACCACAAGTTAGGAAGGGCACAAACAGGCATAAGAAAAGGCCTGTGTGGTTAACAAACAAAGTAATGGAAGCTGTAAAAGGTAAGAAGGACTCCTTTAAGCGGTGGAAAACCAGTCCAAGTGAGATTAATAAAAGGGAACACAGGCTGTGGCAAATCAAATGCAAGATTGTGATCAGGCAGGCAAAAAGGGACTATGAGGAGCATATTGCAAAAAACATAAAGACCAACAATAAAACTTTCTTCAAATATATTAGAAATAGGAAACCAACCAGGGAGGCAGTGGGGCCCTTGGATGACCATGGGGTAAAAGGATTACTGAAGGAGGATAGGGAAATGGCTGAGAAGCTAAATGAATTTTTTGCCTCCGTCTTCACTGTGGAAGATGAGAACTTTTTGCCCACCCCAGAACCACTAATTTTGGAAGGGGTATTGAAAGACCTGAGTCAGATTGAGGTGACAAAAGAGGAGGTCCTACAACTGATAGACAAATTAAAAACTAATAAGTCACCGGGTCCTGATGGCATACATCCGAGAGTTCTGAAAGAACTCAAAGTTGAACTTGTGGATCTTCTAACAAAAATCTGTAATCTTTCACTGAAATCTGCCTCCGTTCCTGAGGACTGGAAGATAGCAAATGTCACCCCCATCTTTAAAAAAGGTTCCAGAGGAGACCCGGGAAATTACAGGCCAATCAGTCTGACTTCAATACCGGGAAAGTTGGTAGAAACCATTATCAAGGACAGAATGAGTAGGCACATTGATGAACACGGGTTATTGAGGAAGACTCGGCATGGGTTCTGCAAGGGAAGATCTTGCCTCACTAACCTGTTACATTTCTTTGAGGGGGTGAACAAACATGTGGACAAAGGAGAGCCAATAGATGTTGTTTACCTTGACTTCCAGAAAACTTTTGATAAAGTTCCTCATCAAAGGCTCCTTAGAAAGCTTGAGAGTCATGGAATAAAAGGACAGGTCCTCTTGTGGATCAAAAACTGGCTCAGTAATAGGAAGCAGAGAGTGAGTATAAATGGGCAGTCTTCGCAGTGGAGGACGGTAAGCAGTGGGGTGCCGCAGGGCTCGGTACTGGGTCCCATGCTCTTTAACTTGTTCATAAATGATTTAGAGTTGGGATTGAGCAGTGAAGTGGCCAAGTTTGCGGATGACACTAAATTGTTCAGGGTGGTGAGAACCAGAGAGGATTGTGAGGAACTCCAAAGGGATCTGTTGAGGCTGGGTGAGTGGGCGTCAACGTGGCAGATGCGGTTCAATGTGGCCAAGTGCAAAGTAATGCACATTGGAGCCAAGAATCCCAGCTACAAATACAAGTTGATGGGGTGTGAACTGGCAGAGACTGACCAAGAGAGAGATCTTGGGGTCGTGGTAGATAACTCACTGAAAATGTCAAGACAGTGTGTGTTTGCAATAAAAAAGGCCAACGCCATGCTGGGAATTATTAGGAAGGGAATTGAAAACAAATCAGCCAGTATCATAATGCCCCTGTATAAATCGATGGTGCGGTCTCATTTGGAGTACTGTGTGCAGTTCTGGTCGCCGCACCTCAAAAAGGATATTATAGCATTGGAGAAAGTCCAGAGAAGGGCAACTAGAATGATTAAAGGGCTGGAGCACTTTCCCTATGAAGAAAGGTTGAAACGCTTGGGACTCTTTAGCTTGGAGAAACGTCGACTGCGGGGTGACATGATAGAGGTTTACAAGATAATGCATGGGATGGAGAAAGTAGAGAAAGAAGTACTTTTCTCCCTTTCTCACAATACAAAAACTCATGGGCATTCGATGAAATTGCTGAGCAGACAGGTTAAAACGGATAAAAGGAAGTACTTCTTCACCCAAAGGGTGATTAACATGTGGAATTCACTGCCACAGGAGGTGGTGGCGGCCACAAGTATAGCCACCTTCAAGAAGGGTTTAGATAAAAATATGGAGCACAGGTCCATCAGTGGCTATTAGCCACAGTGTATGTGTGTATATAAAATTTTTTGCCACTGTGTGACACAGAGTGTTGGACTTGATGGGCCGTTGGCCTGATCCAACATGGCTTCTCTTATGTTCTTATGTTCTTATGTTGCCAGGTCAGCCTTTTATCACCTGCAGCAGCTCAGGCAACTCATTCCCTTGAGCCTGACCTAGGAACTCCAGTTAGTGCAGAATGCAGCGGCATGCTTGTTGACAACGATGTCTGTGTGGGTGTGCATTCAGCCAGTGCTACACCAACTGCACTGACTACCAATTGAGTACTGGATCCATTTCAAGGTTATGGTATTCACCTTTAAAACCCTGTGCATCCTGGGACCAACATATCTTTAGAACTGTCTTTCCTTATATGTGTCCCCAAGAGCCTTGTGCAGGGCTGGCCCTAGACTATCTGGCACCCTAGGCAAGGTTAACTTCTGGTGCCCCCCCCCCCCCCAATTTATAATAGAGATGAAAACAATAAACCCTTATTTGCAATGAAAAGTGGAAATTCCCTTTTCCCCATCATGAGCTGCAGAGAGCAAAGTTCACCTAAAAAGTGTAAAATAACTATAGAAATAAAATATCAAGGAATGCCAGCTTTAGAAGCAAAAATCAAAGCCTGAAATCCCAAGCAAAGCATTTAATAAACAGAGCACATTAATAACTACTACTCTATGATATACTTATTGTCTAATCCACACTCCTTTTGAATTACCAAAAATAACTTTTCAAAATGGAATTACAAAGCAAAATTGAAATATAAGAGATAGAAATGAAAGAACTCATTAAAAAATTAAGCTTCGGTTTCTTGAGTGATATTTTCAGATAAGGCTTTAGCCAGAATTTTAAAATTTTCAGTTTTGTGAGCTTAGGCTTCACTTTCTACAAGAGTCAAACCTTTTTGAGTTAAGCTATTGTACTAAGTAACATTAGACTTGGAAAGTTTGTCTCATCTTCAATTTTTGTAGTTTTTTTAAAAAAACATTTCAACACTAGCAAGTGGCCCTGGGTCTATAAAAACTGCAGTAGGGCATAGTCAGTCTTTAACTTACTACAATCCACAACTCAGTTACCAAAGACAAGCTTCTTCATTCGCTTCAGTAGAAGGGACAGATTCATGTGCACAAAGGAAGTAAAGGGAACACAGAGGAAAGGTAAGTTGTTTTTTTAAATCTCTCTCAGGCAACTGAGCCAGCCTGCAAGGCAGCAGGCATCCCAAGAACTGTGTGTGCACACAAAAGCTTTTACCTGGAATAAAATATTGTTGGTCTCAGGTGCTGTAGGACAACTTAGACTTTGCTTTTGCTCCCTCTCAAGCATGCACTGTATCTCTTTCCTTTCCCCCTGTGTAAAGGAGTGAAGGAGACAGCCCAGGGAGCAAAGGCAAGCTGTTTCCTCTCTCCTGCAGGAAAGAGAGAGCCAAGCTGCAGTTTCCTGGGCAGAAGATGAATCTTAAAGGAGCAGGGGAGGAGACAGTATAGGAATGAAAAGGCACAAAGCAGAGTGAAGTAGTACCTTTAAGACCAACAAAGTTTTATTCAGAATGTAAGAAAGGGTTTTCTCTCTCTCCTGCAGGACAGAGAGAACCAGGCTGCAGTTTCCTGGAGAAATAAGAGGGCACCCAGAGAAAGGGCAGCAGGGAAGCAAGAGAGCCGTCAGTGAGTGAGGAAAGGGCAGCAGGGAAGTGAAGCATCCGGGGCAAGTGGGGAAAGGGCGGCAGGGAAGCGAGAGAGCTGGTGGGAGTGGGGAAAGGGCAGCAGGGAAGTGAGGCAGCCGGGGCAAGCAGGGAAAGGGCAGCAGGGATGCGAGAGAGCTGGGCGAGTGGGGAAAGGGCGGCAGGGATGCAAGAGAGCCGGCAGTGAGTGGGAGAAATGCGGCGGGAAAGCACGAGAGTGGGGGGAGCAGGAAAAAGGTGGCGGTGAGTAGAGTCAAAAGTCTGTTAGTAGAGGGTGCCCAATTTGGTGCCTCCCAGGGCCGGTGCCCTAGAAGAGCCAACCCTGGCCTTATGCTTTGCTGACCAACATCTAGTGGTAGTCCGTGGTCTGAAAGACATCCTCTTAGACTCAGCCAGGGCCAGGAAATGTACCATGAGGTAGCTATAGCTAGGCAATAACTGGCTGCTTGTTTCAGCTTTTCTGATTGGCCATGAGCTTTGTTCAGCACATGTGTGGTCTAACAGTAGATTGTTGAAATGCTGGCATGTAAATTAAAAAAGGAAACACTTTCCACACTGACCAAAGTTATGAGGAGGGTGGAGCACTGCAAAATGGCACAGGCATTTCAGATTGCCCAAAAGCTGAAATCTGGCCATTTCAGAGGGGAAAAAAAACCACTGGGGAAAAACAGATTTCAGAAAAAAGCAAGATAAAACATAGAAAAACCAGGACAGCAATGGATTGTTAACAGGGCTGTGCAGAAACGGGGAGGGGGGGGGATGCCAACACGTTACATCACGTTACTCCATTAAAAAACCCCAAAACCTACACTTTTCTTTACAAAGAATACAAAAGATAAGCTTTCTTTGATGTGTTTTTGGATGACAATACAATCAAAATGTAACAGCCCTCCTAAGCTTCCGAATAATGTGTGCATGTATGTTTGGGATTTGTTTTTAGTGGAAATCAATATCTTTTTATTTTATCTAGAGAATGATAACAGGTGCTTGTTATGGTTTTGACATTCTTAACACTCACTTCACAAAGGAAGTAAAGATTTTTACAGCTGCTGTCAGGACACTATGTTATTCAATCTCAATATTTAACTGAATTACCTCACAAAAATTGAGTTGCTATCATTATTGTTATGACTTCTTCCAGGTGATTGTCCAACTTAAGGAAATATACAATTCAATTAGTTCAGGAATGCATTACCACAGAATTATATTTGTTAAATTTATGTTGGGTCAAGTACACTAGAGTGAATCATTTGCTTTTACTTCAGAAATGAAAGTTGAATTGCACCCTGAAGACTCTAACTGCACACAACAACAGAGAATGGAAAAAAAACCCAACTAATAATAGGAGAAATTCTCTGCCTTAAAAGCAACCTTGACTCTGTGTGTTTGCTGGATAATTTTTATAACTCCTTCAGAATAAAAAATGTCTCCCTTGTCAATTTCTATACTGTTCTATACAGACAGCTACCAGTGCACACATCAGCAGTGGGTAACATGGAACCCAAGGCTGCACATGACCTCCAGGTGATTTTAGAAGGCGAGGGTTGTGAACTGAATTTCTTGTCTTCTTTACTACAGTGCAAAGCTCTGTGTTGTGCCTGAAAGGCTCAGAAAAAATCATGTCTAACAGTGTGAACCTAAGCAGAGTTCCACCTTACTGAGTCCATTGAAGGGTGTAACTTTGCTTTAAATGGCACTATAAATCTGAATTGGTGAAGTTCTTGTGTGATGACTTTATCACCCTAGTCATCAGGGAGGCATTTCTGGTAACTATAAAGTAACAGGCTGTTTGAGGCCACTGGACAACCAAACCATTAATCCTAGAATCCTGGAGTTTGTATCTTGCCTGGTCAATAGACCAGAACTACATGTCAGTGCTACCTCTACCATTCTTGAATCAAAAATTTGCAAGTACTTTGTTGAAGAATTCACTCTACAGTTATGATTTAACTAATGGTTTTGTCTGTACAAATGGAGTTGTTACAGCTGTGCTCGTCCAAAAGCAGACTCCAAAACCAAGACCACAATCTATGTAGTACCTTGTTGAACCAACCAACATTGATTGTGTGAGCTTTCAAGTTCTCCAGGGGGTGGGGGGAAGGGAGAGAATGCCTGAAGGCATGCTATTGTCCTGTTCGGTCTTGTATTGTATATTGTATGCTGAGCAAATCCAAACAATGCTGGTTTCTAAATAGTTTTCTCCAAACAAGAAGTCACCAGAAGTTTCATATGATATTTTGTTCATTTATAAGAGTGACCCTGTGCATTGAGCATGTTGAGCTGGCAACTTGCCAGTCTTGGAGTGGATTGCATGATGATGTCATGCAGTCTGTTTAGCCTACACAAACCAGAATATTTGCATCATGCTCCCAGGAGTGAGGCTTTGATTATCTGTTAGCCATAGAGTTCTGATTCAAGAATGGAGATTATCTAGCCATCTGTGTGCCTTCAAAATAGTTATTTTTAATGCTATTTACTTTATTTATAGCCCACGTTTCTCATTGAGACTCAAGGCAACATATGTCAGTCATGCTGCAATCAGAAATCTCTGTTTGATTTCCAATCAGCAGAGTGTCCTGTGACAGTGAGATATGCTAAAATAAAGACAGAATCAGCAGAAATCCCTTCTGCCTTGTTCGCTAAAAACCTCACACAAAAGGAGACAAGGAGATTTCTGCTAATTTCCCCTCAAGGGGCAGTCTTCCTTGCATCCGACTCTGTTCTTGAAGGGCTTCCCAACCCTCAAGAGCAGTCCTTCTAGGGGTGAAGGAAGCTGAAGAGTGGAGGGGAGATCAATACATGCTGGCGGAGAGCCAGTTTGGTGTAGTGGTTAAGTGTGCGGACTCTTATCTGGGAGAGCCGGGTTTGATTCCCCACTCCTCCACTTGCACCTGTTAGCATGGCCTTGGGTCAGCCATAGCTCTGGTAGGAGTTGTCCTTGAAAGGGCAGCTGCTGTGAGAGCCCTCTCCAGCCCCACCCACCTCACAGGGTGTCTGTTGTGGGGGAGGAAGGTAAAGGAGATTGTGAGCCGCTCTGAGACTCTTTGGAGTGGAGGGCAGGATATAAATCCAATATCTTCTTCATCTTCTTCATTCTGGGAAGCCCTTTGTAATGAGCCCTGAGGAGGGGGAGCTGGAAGGGTTAACAGACCAGGAAGAACCAACAACTGGGCTGTCAATCACACCCTCCACATTCCAGGCACCCATGCCAGCTGTTGACAATCAGTCTCCTCCAAACTCTCCCCCTCCCATCTCAAGAATGCACGAGCATCTTCGAAAGACACTGACAGAAAACAGACACACCGCATGCCAATGCTTCAGATCTCTTAGCCCTGATTACTAGAGGAACTACAACCACCCAGGAAGGAGGCTGATTGATGTGCCCATATAACTCACGCCCAGGACTTGGCAACCTTGTGGAAGCAACAAGTCGATTCCCTGGCTTGCATCCACACTCCTTTCTGATTCCAGTTCCTGACCGGTTTGAATTCCTTGGCACCCTGACCCTTTGGCTTTGGACACTGACTGGTTTGCAATTTTGCTGTGGTGACTTGGCTCCTGACTGACTCCTTGAACTTTGACTTTGGACTGGCTTTAGACTCCCTCCTGCCTTATGGTGACACCCTTATGGTTCATAGGAGTCAACTGTTCAGGTTTAAAACCATGCATGGAGTTTTAACAAATAAAACTGCACGTAGTACCATTTCAGTACCATTTCAGCCCTTACCAACTGTTAAGTACCTACCAAATGAATAAATGACTATATACTAAACTTTTTTTCTACCCTGAACAAAGTGAGAATCCAATGGCACCTTTATGGTCAACAAAGTTTTATTCAAGGTATAAGCTTTCATGAACATGCATGAAGAAGTGTGCATGCAAACCAAAGCTTACAGCTTGAATAAAACTTTGCTGAGTCTTAAAGGTGCCACTGGACTCAAACTTTGCTCTGCTGTTTCACACCAACATGGCTACCCACCTGAATCTGTTTTCTATCCTGTGATAAACAAACCCACAGCTGTGAAGAGATGTCAGAGCCCCACATCACATAGCATTGGACCCCAATTTTACTAATGACAGACAATGATGCTGGGCAGAGATAAGCACAGTGGTATGATATCAGATGAGCTGTCAAAATCATTGCAGAGAAGATGGAGAATTAAACGGGTAGTTGCTTTTTTTTAGGCAGCAAACACATTTCACAATATTCACAATGCACTTTATGTTAATCTGTTTATAATTGTCCAAAAATGTTTAAGGTAATGCATAAGATTGTCCAAAAATGTTTAAGGTAATGCATAAACAAAAGTAAGTGGAAGATTAAAACTGAGATACATGATTAAAAATAAGCCACACAAAGACATAACATCCAATTTTTTTTGTATGTTTATATGTGCATGTTTGTGTGTGCACGCATGTGTGAGAGTGCACCTGGAAGTCATGGTGACTTCTGGTGACCCACCGCCTACTGGAAGCCTGGAGGATAGTCAGAGAGGTGACTGAATAAAGCCTGCCCCCACTTCTTGCCTGTGGTATTTCAAGGAAGTCTCCCATCCAATTACTAGCTAGAGTCGACCAGGGCTGTAGCCAGGATTTGGAAGTTGAGGAGGCATTTAAATTTTTGGAGGAGCACTCATGCCTTCCAGGGCACCACACAACCTTCCCTCTCCTTACTCCCCCCCCCATCCTCCCTCCCTCCCTGCCACTCTCCCTGCTGCCCTCTCTGCCACCAAAATTGCTTGTGGGCAGTGGCAGAAGCAGTCCTGACCTCACACTGGGGGCTGCTTCTGCCCCCGGCCCTGCACGCTGTATTAGTGGTGGGGAAGGAAGGCCAGCAGCACTCACTCCCCTGAGCACTTGACTGAGTTCCTCGATCTCCAGGGCCCCACAGCGCACTCACAAGGGATGCGCTGGCTTCTCATCCACCTCACTCAGGCACAGTTGATCCATCCCACTCCCTCAGCTCCAGTGGCATCTTTGGGGCAGCGACCAAAGCAAGAAGTCAGCGAGAGACGGAAACTCGGTGCAGCTGTTGAGCGGGATCCTCTCCTTTCCCAGTGGCCCAGACAGATGATCTCACCTCAAAAGCCTCTGCCTGCCACGCCTCTGGGAGGCTCCCATTGGAGGTGGCCCAGCATGCAGCCCATGCTCAGGCTCGCCCCCCTCCTTTTGCTGGTCCTGAAATGGCCGGGGCGGAAAGCCACTAGCATTTTGGTCTCAATTCCACCAGGACTTCAAGGCTGTGATGATCCTATGCCTCTTACACAAGTGTAAGGCTTGAATTTAGTGGCATTTATTTCCGAGTAAACCCTGGGTTTAGCTGGGTTCAGGTAGCTGACTCCAGGTTGATTCCGCCTTCCATCCTTCCGAGGTCAGTAAAAGGAGTCCCCAGTTTGCTTAGGAGGAAGTGTAGAGGACTGGGGAAGGCAATGGCAAACCACCCCGTAAAAAGTCTGCCGAGAAAATGTTGTGATGCAACATCACCCCAGAGTCCAAAACCACTGGTGCTTGCACAACCTTTAGCTTTTTAAACCCTGGTAACCTGGTTGCTTGCAATTGGATGCCTCCATGTTCTTGGCTTGCCTTCCAAGAGTTCCTCTGGTGCAGCCAAAAGAAACCGGAGTTTTGCAGCACTTTAAAGATGATTGTAGGATGCTCCAGTCTATCGGAGTTGAAGAGGGAGGGAAGGGGAAAGTGGTTGGGCTCTAAGACCCTCCCTCCCTGCTGCTCTTGCCGCTGCCCTCCCCTCCATTAAAATTGCA
This sequence comes from Heteronotia binoei, assembly GCF_032191835.1. Taxonomy (NCBI): domain Eukaryota; kingdom Metazoa; phylum Chordata; class Lepidosauria; order Squamata; family Gekkonidae; genus Heteronotia; species Heteronotia binoei. The sequence continues at coordinate 77,790,695 of NC_083229.1, forward strand.
TGCCGGTTGGGGGCAGAAGCAGCACCCAGCTTCCTGGGCGAGTTAAAGGGCCCACAATCAGCTGATCGATGGGCCCTTTAACTCAGATGGGAGGCCGTGACTGTTTCTGCTATGGCCCCACAAGCAATTTGAGTGGAGGGGAAGCCTGCGGCGAGAGCAGTGGGGGGGATGAGTGCTGCCAGCCTTCCTTCCCCTCCACTAAAATAGAGTGCTGGGGGCAGAAGAAGCCCTCAGCCTCCCCCACCAGTTAAAGGGCCACTGATCAGCTGATCGGGGTCCCTTTAACTCCAGCAGGAGGCTATGCTGCTTCTGCTGCTGGCTCTAAGAGAGACCTCTCCATCATGCAAATCGCTTGCAGGGACTGCAGCGGCAGCCCCCGCTGACAGTGCAGAGGCCCCAGGGGCTGGTTGGGGCCTCGAGTCAGGGGGCACTGGCCAGAAGTCAGGGAGATGTGCCCCCATAGGCCCCCTCGTAGCTAAGGGTCTGGAGTCGACCCTGCTTAGCTTCCAAGATCTGATGAAATTGGGCTTTAAAACTTTAGTTTTAAAAGTTTGCAGGAAATCAAAACACTTGTGTTAGAATAACTATCCAGGTCAGGGTTCATCCAAAATATTTCAATGTTACAACTGAACAAAAAAGTATAAATCTGCTGATAAACATTTGCAACAGCGGAGAAAGGACTAATTGCATTGAATGGGAATCAACAATTGAAGTCTTTAAAGTATTTTAATTTTAAAAAAACTTATAATTTCTTAAAGATGAACAAAGACCCAGTCTGGGGTGGATCCCAGAGCAGTCCCTGAATTCAGATAATCATTAAATTTCAGATGCCATGATTTGCAATGGGATGCTCTGGGAACCCATCTTTAGAGACTTTATTTACTGGAAGTGATTAATTTCAAAAGTACTGCAGTGATCTGTGATCAGGGGCACATGAAAGTAAGTGACTAACACTGCTGATCAACAGCAGATACCCACACCCTTACCACTGGACAGTTTATGAAAGTGAAAGAGATAAAAACAGCTGTGACAGCATAACACAAATAGGGCTGATGAATGGCCAACAGTGTGCAGTTGCAGACTAATGTGATCCTGTCCTGTCCTGTGCTGAGTACCATTGGCCATTCCCCATGTATCAACCTTTAATGTAGCCACTCCTACCTCTAATGCTGCCAAGTGATGTCAACTGGAAAGGGTGGGTCCACCTTCCCACTTCTTACTACTGGTAGTCTATTACTACTGCCTATATCACTACACTAATGATTGGCTCAAATACAACATCTTAGCTATTTTGATATGGGCCGATGAATTGTAAGGCTCCAAAACAGCATCATAATTCATAGGACTTTTAGCAATAAAAGGTTTGGTTTTAGATTTAATTTTATTAGAGAATATCAGATGTGCACAGCAATAATTAAACATTCCAGATGGTAATTTAAAAGGCCAGCTTAAACATTTTGTGACCTTCCACTGCAAGTTTAGAAGCAAAAAGCTGCACAGATTTGTGACCTGCTCGGTTCTGTGCCTTGTACCTAGGATGAAGAGGTTGCTCCAGAAGATGGATGGAATGTCATTTTGTCACAAATCTGCTACAAGCAAAGCCTGAAAAATTCATCTATTCAGCTTTGGTTTTAAAAGTTTAAAGGAAATCAAAACGATTGTATTAGAATGACCTTTTCAAACCTCACAGGAATTAAGACAAATATGTTGTGAGTTTCCTACCTATCAACTGATAGGTCTGTTTTAATATGTTTTCCAAAATAAGAAAACCTTGTTATTTTTATACTCTTAAAAACATTGCCCATGAGAACTTCATTGAAATCATTTCTTAATTTACAGAATCTCATTTTAAAAGATGATAGGATGTAAATAATTTCCCCAGTTGCTTTTGGGAAATGGATCTAAGTATTTATTATTAAATGTCAGGATTTTCATCATGACTATGTACCTTGCACTTTCCCCCTCTGTACTGTGCTCTATTTCACTCACTTTTAGGCACTATAATTAAAGGTATATGAAAAAGTGTCATGACACATTGCATGATCAGGGTGGGGACTGCAAATGTGAGTCTGTGAATGGTGAGATCTTTTGTACTTAGCTTTGCATCTTTAGGAAGATTATTATTTTCATTTGAAATCTTCCAATAAAATACAAAGAGAGGTAAAGAAAAGGGGCTTCTATATTAAATGATAAAATAAATCACAATATGTTGCATAGATTATTGTTGTTGTTGATCTTAAGAGTTTGAACAAATAAAGTCAACAGCTTAAATTCACTCTTTTCAGTGAGAAATTGCCTGAGCCTAATCTAAGACTTAGTTTCCAGCCTGTGTGAAATCATGAATGGGATATAATTCAGGGCAGGTTTTGGTCAATGTACTATAAGAAAAAAGCAATTCAGTTTCTTTTTGAAGTTAATGGTGAAGTGAATCTTCTGCTATTGACAGAAATGATGAATTCTCAAAGGCAAAACTTAAATTATAATACAAAAGATCTCCAGAAAATATTTTTTTAAATGATGACACTAAATCATTAGACAGCAGTCAGCAAAGAAAATGGAAGATTCCACAGACTTTCCTGTATATCTTTACAGAATTTGTTAATCATTTCAACAGTATTATATTTAATTAGGTGAGCACTTATTCCTTCCCAGCATATGTTGTATCTTCTGCACTGCTACAGCAAACATCCTCTGCTTCAATCCAGCAATCAGTGCTTCAGAGATTTGCTTTGGCTGTTGGCTACTGATATTATAAGGTAGGCTTTATATTATGCTGTTTGGGGTGAGATTTTTATGACGTTCCATTTTAAAACCGTTATGATAATTATGATTCATTGTGCTGTGCTATTACCAAATCTTAGTTTCCCATACATACTGGAAATGCTCTAACAATTCTGACATAGCCATGAGTGAGAGACAGTCATACCCATGCACAAGACTTTTTTTGTAGCAGGAACTCCTTTTCATACCAGGTCGCACACCCCTGATGTAGCCAATCCTCCAAGAGCTTGCAGGGCTCTTAGTACAGGGCCTACTGTAAGCTCCAGGAGGATTGGCTGCATCAGGGGTGTGTGGCCTAATATGCAAATGAGTTCCTGATACAAAACAAGCCCTGCACCTTCAGGATGCTAGTTTTCTTGTGTGTTGTGCTCTTTATCCAAGACAACTGTTGGTAACTTATGAGCCCCTTACGGTATGGTAAAATACATGGTTACCTTGCAATTAAATGTCCCTTTTTTCAGAGACATCTTTGCCATTGCTGTTTTCCTCATTACATGATGTTATAACTCTGCATTCAAATTATTAACTTATTAATGTATGGGCCTACAATGATTCAGCTCTTTAATTTCAACACTGATGGCAGCTTTCGAAACTCAGCCTTTCAGCAGAAAAGCTACATGAACTCAGATCAGTGTCTTAACAAAAAACAATCACTATTGTTAAACCAGTTGCATTTTCTCTTCTCCAAGTTGGCAGTTTTCCAACACATTCTTTGTTTCTGCTTGGGTTTGCTTTTCATTTGTTTGCTAATTAACTAAAAGTGAAGACCCAAAGAATTAGCTAATTCTGCTGGGGGAGGAGCCACCAGTGTGTGAAGCTGTATTCAGAGGGACTGCACCGCTATATTTTTATTTATTTAGGGAATGGGGAAGTCTCCTGGCTCCACCTCCAAAGCCCCAAGATATTTCCTGAGTCATACCTGGCAACCCTAAATCCACTGGTGTTAGGGCTAGTTAGCATCTTTTTAATTTCTCTCTTCTGACAAAACCTAAACTTAATTTAAAAAAATATTCTCCTCAATTATTCTGGATGCTAGAAGTGCTTGATGGGGATATAGTTCTTGTGGCCAAACCCTGTAAACATAAAGTTTCAGTTCACTGGAAGTAATGAACAGAGCCCAAATCAAACAATCACAAGCCATATATCAGCTGGGTGTGGGTTTGCTGCTAAGAACGTAAACAAAATACATTGCAAAATGTATGTAAAGCCTGCCATGTTTCCTCCTGATTATGTTCTACCTCACACTGGACTCATGATGATAAACAAGATAAGTTTGTATCAAGGTTATGGTGTCCTGTCTGTAGAGATGCTTCAACATAAAACAAACCAGGATAAGAATGTTATGACTGTGTCAAGGACAAACACCAGTGTTCTAGAAGATGTATGGAATCTGTCACAGCTCAGCTGAAAATGTTGAAAATATCCTTGGAACAGCTCAGCACTCGTCAGTTGAAATCAATGGGATAGAATTGTCTGAAATCTGAATATTTAGGCCTCACTGGGTGGTAGACTGGAGCCACAGAATACTGAACATGCAATAAATCATTCCTGAAATAGACAGCATGGACCATTTAAGTACAAGGTTCCCATGGCAGAAACCAGTCATTCGGCAATATATCAACAGCAGTTATCTTTTCTATAGATTGTACAAGCAATTTTAAAAAAAAAAAAACTGGATGCAGAATTAATCATGCCTTGAGGGCATTTCATCGAGGGGAAAATGCCTGAGGTTCTAATCTGTTTGATTACAAATTATGAGCAATGTCTAGTGAAATTTTTGAAACCATAGAAAGCAAAGACTTTTAAAATAAAATCTCTGAATTATGGATACACTGCCCAGCACTGCAGGAGGGATTTTCCAAAGTAAACATATGCATAGTGCTAGCTGATACAATTTACATAGTTCATTTTTCCTCACTCACAATACAATGCTCACAGTACAGGCATGTTTGAATATTTGGGACACATCCATTATTCTATATGTAGTAGTTCAGTGTAACAGAGAAACTAAGGTATTAACCATTCATAGCCATACTTTTTCTTACATTAGATTAATTTTGGCGTACTTTTGAATGCCTTGTCTGTTGACATAACGGTGTTAGCAATAAAATTGTTTCAAACATTTTTTGGTGCTGTCCTGCCACACAGGGGTGTCTAACTGAAATGCATTAAGAATTTTTGCTTGATGTCAATTGGTGATATTACAGAATAGATTGGCTGTAGAAAAAAGTGTTTTAATACGAAACGTGGTCCTTAGTTGACTGACATGAAAGGAAGAACCTTTGCCTTTGGAGCCGAACTTCTCTTATATGAACTATCTTATATGAACTTGGACTTTATTGATGAATTTGGACTGTTGAATTTTTGTAGTGGAATCTTCCCCTTGTTAAAGGAATTTTTTCTATTGTGTATCTTTGATTGTGTTATAAAATTGAAACAAGAGACAGATTTTTCATATATATTATTTTATTAATTTTTTGCATACACAGTTGCTTGTGCTTGTCTTTGCTCTGTTCTCTACTGTGTTGCCACTTGTTCCTTGTCCCTCCTGAAGAGTAGTAGGATCTACACTATTACGAAAGCTCTCTGTTGTCTTTTTGTCTATCTACAGATTCACAGAAACAACTTCTCAATTCAAGCACAGTTAATTCAGTAACACAGATAACAAGCTATTAGTAAAGCCACTTAGCCTCCCAAAGACAAGGCAACAGACTCTCATGCACCCAGCGACAAGTACACCTGGCAGTACACTATGGTGCTATGGTTCAGACCATTTGGGGGGATCTCTGATTATACGATGTTCAAAACAACTGCCTATGGTGCCTTAACAACTCACCGTGAACTTGTGTCATTACATGTACTGTACCTGTTGCAAGTATCCTAGATGTGATACGACAGAATGGACTCCATAAACTATATGTTCTCATGTGGTGTGTCTTTGGGGTCCTTTTTCTCTTGTAACAAACAACTCATCTTCAGAGGTGATAAGTTAGGTGTTTCTGTGTCTCCAGTCTGTGCAAACAAAACAAAACACTAGTTTCTGAGACAGATAGGAAGCCTTGGATTTTGAAAAAGTGAGAAGAATAAAGGCAAAATACATGAGGGCAAAATACTAGAACTCAAGGGCATCCAGCGAAGTTGATGGACAGTAGTTTCAGGATGGACAAAAGGAAATACTTCTTTACACAGAGAGTGATTCAAATGTGGAATTTGCTGCCAGAGGATGTAGTAATGACCACAAGCATAGACAGCTTTAAAAAGAGATTGGACAGATTCATGGATTGGTCTATTAGTGGCTACTAGCTATGGTGACTGAGGGGAACCTCAACATTCAGAGGCAATCAACCTCTAAATTCTAGTGCCAGGAGACAACATCAGGGGAAGGTCTTGGCTTCTATGCCCCATTGCTGGCTCTTCAGAGGAATTGGTTGGCCACTGTGTGAGACAGAATGCTGGAGTAGATGGATCACTAGTCTGAACCAGCATGGCTCATTCTTATGTTTTTAATTCTAAAATGGTTGTGCTCTGGTCAACAGAAAGGCCAGCAAGAATAGGAAAAATGGTTCAGAAAAATGCTTCCCCCTACCCCTCCATTTCAGTCTCCCGCTATTAAGCAGATCTAGGAACTTGCTCAGACAAATCATAAACTGTTGCTGTTTAGTAGTAAAATATGTAGTAGAAGGCATATTTACTTTAAATATTTCCATTTTAAATTTAATAAAACATCAAATACAGAAAATGCATCTATTGGCTTTCTCAGAATTTGATGTGTAGAAAATGCAAATTATCCAAGAACATTCTTAAATGAATGTTGTTAACTTAAATGATGGTGTTTGCCAGAAAACATTTCATCAGCTGCTATTTTTTAAAATTAGTACAGTGCACATACCTAGGGAAATTATTTTCTACTTTAAACAAAAAAAAAAACCCAATTTGCTCCACACATTTTAAAATAATATACTTGGGAAGATTTTCAAATACTCCAGTTTCCTGGCGCTTGAATGCCTAATAATGCAAACCAAAACCAATTAAAATAGACACTATCTTCATTAAGAAGCCTGCAGAACTATCCTTTCTTTGAATGGGCTGGGACAATAGTAAATAACCTACCCCTATGTGGCAGAACACAAAGTGATACTGGAATGATAAATTTACACTGCTGTAACAGTACTGTTAAGAGCCCTGTGGCGCAGAGTGGTAAAGCTGCAGTACTGCAGTCTGAGCTCTCTGCTGGGTTCAGGTAGCCAGCTCCAGGTTGACTCAGGTTTCCATCCTTCCAAGGTCGGTAAATGGAGTACCCAGCTTGCTGGGGGGAAGTGTAGATGACTGGGGAAGGAAATGGCAAACCACCCCGTAAAAAGTCTGCCGTGAAAGCAACGTCACCCCAGAGTCGGAAATGACTGGTGCTTGTACAGGGGACTACCTTTACCTTTTTTAACAGTACTGTTATGCTGGTGGTAAGCTGAGGCTGTGATTGCACACACTAAATAATGCACTTTCTAACTGGATTTTGCCGGTTTACACAGTAAAATCTAGTTGGAAAGTGGACTGAAAGTGCATTATTTAGTGTTTGTGATCATAGCCTTACCAGAACATTTGTGCCAATAGGACTGGGGCAATAGAGGTAAGAAGGAATATCTTGACAGAATGGTGGGGGAGGACAAGAATCCTTGTACTCCTTCAGGGTCACTCCTTTAAACAATCATAATCTTATACTGACAAAATAGCAAAAATAAAAACACTTCCATTTGAAGTGTTCCAGCCAGTAGTCCACATTCTTCACACCCTCCATCTCCATATCTTAGGATAGCATTCCTGTTAAGTACCTAAGCAGCACCAGAAATGCAAAAATTCACAGCATGAGAATTCAGCCCCCATGTCTAAAAAATGATGAGCTCATAGCTGGAACCAGGGCGATGGGAATTTCTGATAAAGGACATTTTGCATAAAGAGAACACTTTGCACAATCAGCAAACAGCCAAAAGTAACAATAAATGGGAAATGGCAGATGAACAGTGCTTGTAAAGCACCATGGAGCTCAAACCAAGAGCCCTGCAAGCTGGACATTAGCCTCTTGTCACTTGTTAGTAAGGTTGCCAAGCTCCCACCAGGTCAGGAGATCTCCAGGTCTGGGGGACCCCAACCCGCTGGCATGGAGCAGGCCACTGGGGGAATCCATGCCCCAAAGAGCCCCATCATCGTATGACATACCCTGCACAGTGATGTCACCCAGAAGTGACATCATTGTGTTGAGCTTGTTGCATTGTGGACACTCTAGGATCTGCGGCAAACTCCATGGTTCCAGGTGACATCATTGTGCCATGAGAGGAGTCCCCTGCCACAATGGCAGAGGGACTTGGCAATCTACTTGTTGGTGACAAAAAGAAAACTATCTCTAGCTAGTTAATTATAACATTCTACTGTCTTGAACTGAGGATTTTGATAGGTTTTTTGTTTGTGGGGGGAGATCAACTGCTATTCAGAAGTTTAATAAAGACTAAGATTTGGCTACAGCTTATTTTATCATATTGATGAGGCTCACATTAAATAGCACATGCCAATGCAAGTAGTGCCCCAAGGCAGTGTTAGAAACAATAGCAACTGACCTTGGAATTTGAAGGGATTCTTAGGAGCAACCAGGGGTAGTTTTGTAGAAAAATAGGTGGTGGAGCCCATCCAGGGATTGTTATGCAGCTGCACATACTATTTAATGGACAAGGTAGGGAGGTGGAACTGTCAGAAAGGTTCAGAAACTGTGCTCCTGCGAGCTCCCGCTGAATCCGAGGCCTGGGAGCAACTAATGATATGGGATGGTGTGTGCACATAATTTCTGTTCAAGGGGAAAACAATCCCACTGAGCATACGCTTTTGTACCTGCCTCAAGAAGTTATTCGATTTCTGGACGTTGTGATGAAAACTCATACAAACAGAAAGATTGAAATGGTATGAACATAACTATGCTTATAGGAGTGGATGTGATCCTTACACATCAAAGGCTGAAAACAAAGCTTTGTATTTCCCTAGCATGCTGATATAAGCAGAGGATGATAAGGAGCTGTTATTTGAACAAACAGAATGCAAATCTGACAATGGTAAGAATAAGAAAAGAGGTGAATACAAAAGTATCTCTCATTCAGCATCTGTTTGAAGCCTAGTGTTTTGGAGCTCTTTGGAGATGACCTATTAATTTAAAGAAAAATTGCATTTGTAAATGTTTAAAAATCCATCTGTGTTTATCTGGCTCTCAAAGGCATATTTGTTCACAACCAAATAACTGAAAATTGTAACTTAAAATTTCTAATGGGATGGTCTATCAAGAATCAAAAGCAGCAGTCCAAGCGAACCACAGATCCCCGTCCTCCAGTGTTTATTTTTTCAATGCATAAGTAATGAATCTTTAATAATTGCTGTGCTTGAATTTGTATAGGATGTGTATATAATTTTCAGAATAGGTGATGGGGTTTATGTAAAAAAAACAAACCCACACGCATCAAGGCAAAAGAATCAATACTTGTTTGAGTAATTGCAAAGCAGATTCCAGCTTGCATATACGGTATTACTCTTGACCCTTCAGTTAAAGTAAAAAGTTGGCAGAGCAGCAGTTGTGCAAGACATTCTAGCAGGAAAATATAGTATCACCTGCTTTTCTTAATTAGCTATATATTTTGATTTGCCACATTCTTCACTGAAACAAAATTATGTGTAATTGAAAAGAGAGCTAATTGTGACATTCATAAACAAGCAGAGAGATATAATCCTTACTGTTATTCCTCCAGCTTGAGGTGTCTGGATGAAGTGAGACTATTTGTGTTTGCTGTCATGAAGACCACCTTACACAATTATGTTCTCCATCCCCAGTTATCAAACACAAAATCAAGTGTTATGGAACTATGTGAAATGCAAAGCACTTTGTAGGCATATAGCTTATTATGTAACATTAGCTACTTACTCTCAATGCAATTCTTGTTGAATGTTGTAAATAATCTATTCAGTAATGCCCATAGATCAAAGGAGACCTGTTTGGGGTGGGGGTGGGGTTTCAATTCATTCAAATGATTGTTTCTTGTAAATGTTTAATGGGCTATTTATTTGAAGATCTTTATTTCCTGCCTTATTTCTTTAGATTCAAGGTGGCTAACAACACAACATGTTGCAAAGACATAAAATGAGTCCATTAACAAAAGAATAACAATGTCCATATTTAAAATATACAATTAAACATGTTGTCAAAGCACTTTATCCTCCAACCAAAAACTCTCAGAACTCTCCAGTATGACTTCCTAAATACAGCCAGTGAAGGCACTCTCGACACCCACTCTGATAGGCCGTTTAAGAGGACTTAGCCTACCACAGAGACAGCTCATGACTTACCTGTTGCTGCATGGGCAATCCTAAGAGTGGGCACCAGAAATGTAGTTGTAAGTGGAATAGATGTGAATTAATGTAAAGCTGTCAAGGGCTTTAGAGGTACAAAACCAGCACTTGCTCAGAAACTAATAGGTTACCAATGCAATTAACATAACATATATTATATGTTATATTTTCCAAGCATTTTCCAAGCAGCTGATTCTAGACAGAGTCTCCCTGACACATTGTGGACCAATTCAAGCTTCTGAGATGTCTTCAAAGACAGCCCCACATAGATCATAGTACAGTAGTCTAACCTGGAGGCTATAGTAGATTGGATCTATGTGGCTGCAGAATCTAAATAAGGAGCCACCTTAAGGATCCCCTAGCAACAGTCTTGTACACATTCAGATCAAAAATCCTCTCTTGTTTGTCTGGGAAAGGCAGCTGAATTTCCAATTAGTTCTACACCTTAACTGGGCTATGGAATTGTAGGACAGGTAACCAAACTAATAATTTCCAGGGAGCAATGATAACACACGTACATGCCACCATTAATGTGCATCCGCTAACATTATGAATAAGAATGGAACTTTTGGGAAGCTGTTTGGAAGCTTGCCAAAATGCTTAAAAATACAGAAGCAATTCCAAATTGCATTGAGGTGAGCCACTCACATGCTGAATGGCAGCTAATATTCATGTTATATTCAGATACTGCCTATGGAAAAAAACGCATAAAATCTAGATGTTCTTTCAGAAACAAAATTATCAGCTGTTTACACACCTATAGGTTGTGTAAACTGGCTGTTTAAAATTTAAAAAAAAATCAGCTGTATTGGTGTAACAATATTTATTATTTATAAAACCAGGATGATGCCTAATAACTCATTTTTCTCCTAGATCTTATTTGGTATTTGTAGGAAATATGTTCACCAGTGTTCAAGGATATAGGTCTATCATGTCATTCGGAATCTTTTTGTGTAGTTTAAAAATGTTACTTTTCTATATTCAGACCACCTTGTTATGGCTCTCAGCCTTTCACTTTAAATAGGTAAAAGTCCATTTCCCATGTACTTCTGATGAAGAGCCCCTTATTTAGTATTTCTCATTTATTCTGTCAAAAGTGGAAAGCAGACACAATAACAGTTTAATGTATTGGCCCTTTAAGTTTAAAGTGTTTGAGTGGCTTCAAAAGCTGTTTATCCATTCCAAGAAAGTGAATGTGAAAGTTCAGCAAAAAAGAATTATACGAATAAAGAAAACAATATAATCTTTATTGCCTGCAATCTTTTCACAATGAATTTCATTTTATGTTTGATTATAGGACAGCTGCTGGACTGTCTTGCTGACATATTTCTGCAGTGTATTTTATTCCCAGTATTTACAGAGTTTGGGATGCAAGTGGAACACTAATTCAGGCACCACATGTTTAATGGTGCAGCACCTTCTTTCATCAGATTGTGAGACACTTTATTCTCAGTCTCTCTACCACATATCATTTTGTTCCTCCATTTATCTATGTAGATGGCTTCTCTACACATGTGAAATCCGCACCAAACATAACCTGCTTCCAGGAGTATTCGCTTTTACTTATTTTGAGATTAAAATATTTTTAGATATGGTATATTAAAATTATATAAACATATATACATTAACATTATATAACATTATATAAACATTAAAAGTTACTTTACAAATGTTTACTTTTACCCTGTGAAAGATCATGAGTACTTAACCGGGCCCAGTATTAGACTGGCATAATACTTCCTCTGAAGTGCATCACCCTACAAAGAACAATACCCAAGGACACCCCAGTCAATCACCAGCCTGGAAGATGCTCTTGTTTCAAGGGAGTGAAGGAACCAGGATTCCCTAAACTGGACTTCTTTACTGCCCTGAGGCTCCAAATTAGTTTGTAAAGAATCTTGGGCTGGATGACAGAGCATACACTCAGCACTTCTGGGTCTCCCATCACAGAGCTCTGCTCAGAGACTAAAGTGCAAGTTTTGCCAGAATCAAGGATGCACTCAGGACAGAAGAGCTAACCAGGCTCATTATAAGACTCCTTTGCTGGTACAACAGATAATCTCTTTCCAAGCCACTGGATGATTCCCACCCACCCCCCACCCCCCATCTGCTTCCTCCTCTCCAGGGTGTGACCGTTTCCCAACTGCTAGATTCTTAGGACAGTTTCTGCATTAAGCCTTGCTTAGTCAATAGCCTTCAGCCCTTGAAACCATGACTGATGAAGTTATGCTGAACCCACTGGAACAGAAATGGGGCAAAGATCAGGGAGTTGTCTAAAATCAGTATATCCACTGAACAACACTGATGAAATGTGTACTGAAGACCAAAAGTAAACTCACACAGATTACCGTCTGATCAAAAAACTGGTGATATGCATGCAATACCATAATACTGAAAACCCCATCACTGTTCTACAGCACATTTCACAATATCCTCTGCAATGCTATTATTTTGTCATCACGAGCTTCTTCACAGATATTTAGTGCAAATGGCTGCCATTGCCTGATATGCTACCCAATGGATGACACACCTTGCACTGTTTTCCAGTTGCCCACGACTCTTCAGAGGCTAGTGCAGCCCCCAAGTCTTCCTGACAAAATCTGGGCACCAGAACTGCCCAGTAACATTAAATCACCTTTACAGATACCTTTGAAAATAGTGTTCTGGAGAGGAATGAACCCTGGATTGTATTGCTAATTAATATCCAGAGATTAATAGCACAGACATTAAGAAATTGTATTAAGACTTAAACTAAACATGAAAAATCAGGGCTATTTTCAGTTAATCTGTATCTAGAAGAAGATATAAAAATAGTATCAAGCCAGGATTATATTTAAATTAATTTCACCACTTTCTGTTACATATGAAGTATGGCTGTGTCACTTCTATCACGAGACAGACTTTCCCATAACTAAATGAAATCACACTAGCAATCAGGACTGTCTGAATAACTGCACAGTTCACTAGTGTTTCTGACATCTAGCTAACCCACATCTTTGTTCCAGTACAGACACAGCCTAAGAGAAATGTACATGACTAGATGCCACCATTTTTATTCATTAATTATCTAAATCAGCTTTTGAAATGCGCACCATTTTCCTTGCGGCAAATAAACTTCCACTTTAAAGGAAACCAGTATTGCAAAAAGGACTAGTGAGAACATCATTCTTCTTGAAATACAACTACCCATTTCAGCTGACTCAGAAAAGAAAAGGAGTTTGCCTTTAAGCAAGTATTAATCATTTTAGGGGGTTTTTTCTTGTGCCAAATTGCCAGATGAAAAAAGACTGGATTAGGCAATGTGTCTAATTTTCCCAGCACCAGAGAACATTTCAGTTCAGTGATATGTTCATGCCCAGTACACCTGCAGTAGACCTATGGCACACTACAGATCATCACAGCATCTTACAAGACAAAGTAGCTTCAAGATTTTGTGGTTTTTAATGAGGCAGGTACTCCCTTTCAAATGAAAAATCCAAGCTGGTTGATCTTTTACTGTGTTCTAATCACATGGCATACTCATAATCTAGATAAATTATGCCAAAGAGCAGTATATCTTCATATATATTTGTCTCTTATAATCATAGTTTCAGAATTCTCTGTAGAAGTGCAACTAGATAGGCCAGTTAATTCCATTATACACATCAGCATGACTCAACTACACCCTACAAATGCAACTAATAGCCCACAAAGGCCAAAATAGTTTTTTATTTATTTACTTTTTCATTTATTTATCCATCTTTTATTCCCAATGGGGACTCAAAGTCGCTTACATAATTTTCTTCACCTGCATTTTATCATCACAACAACCATGTTAGGCTAAGAATATGTATGTGATTGGCCTAAGATCACCCACCAAACCTCCACGGCAGAATGGGGGTTCAAACTGAGGTTTCCTGAATCCTAGTCCTAGATGCTAAACACTATACCACACTGACTTTCAGCTGGTCACAGTTGATGATTTTCATAATTAATTGATATTTCCAAAAATCCAAATCTGTATTAAATAAATAAGGGGGAAAGGGAGCTTAGATGTTCCAGCAGTAGTTCAGTGGGACTGACTATACATGACACTGGTTGGATCAAGTTTACTGACTAGTACTAACTGCTGTTAAGAGCTATGCAAGCTGTTGACCAGAAGGTCCCAGGGTCAAATATCACCTAAGCTAGATTGCCTTAGGCAAGCAACTGAATCTTAGTCCCAGATATGTGAGGATAATAATACTGAGTTACTTTACAAATCTGTTATAAGGAATACTTAATTAAAGAATGTAAAGCACTTTGGACACTTAAAAAGTGCTATAATAATGTTTAAATGAATGCATTTTAGATAGTGGCCCCTATCAAGTTCTGTAGGCACATGTCAACACCTATTTGTGTAGTTATGTTCTTAATAGCTTGCTATGCAAAGTATCTTGTGTAAAGACCTGATTCAAGTTAATGAAGGAAAACTCCTCACCTGACTGACTGTGATTTGATTCCATGGCAGCAAGCCACCTGCTAACTATAGCAGAGCTATATTTGTACATCAGTTAAGGATAACTGGGCAGGAAAATAATCCATTTTGTCTTCTCTCCAAATAATTCAAAGTTTCTAGTTTCCTTCTGCATGCTGATGAAATATGGGTATCTTTGAGACACCAGTTCATAATAAATTCCAAGGTAAGCTTTCACTTCCATTTAAGGTAATTATGTAGCTGCTTAAAATCTTTTCAGCAATTCCAATTTCATACTTGCCACCCTAAATTGTTATCTACAGTTGCTAGATGGAATTAAATGTATATTTCACTCCAATGACTCAGTTCTTTCATTGCTGCTGGGTGAAGTAATCCCTATTCATTCCCTGTCAATAAGTGTGTAAGACAATTTGAGACATGTCAAATGGAAACAAGCCACTGAAGCATAAAGATTATGTTACAGGTGTTCTGAGTAGCAGCAGTGCCTACAGAAACCGAGATAAAACTTTAATGGGATAAATTGCTGTATTAAAATGATTCAATTGTCCATGACTTTGAAAGGGGCCTACCTCATACTTTGGGAATTAAGGGATATAGTTCAGCACTCACCACTTTAAGGGTTAACTAGAAAATGAAGGTTATCGGAAATCCTCAAGTTTTCATCTTGTTGCTACCTGCAGATTACTTAACCATTTCATCCCCATTGCCATTACCTATCTTCTCTATAAGAATGTTCAAGATACCTGCAAGTGCATCTATCTACTCCTCCACGTAACATCTTAACTAGTGTGGGACAGAAAGACAGCTCAGACAAAAGGAGAGGTCGTTGACTGTGTTTGAGGAACCTGTTCTAGAAGACATAAACCGCTTTATACTGCATAACAGTGCAATCCTAAACAGAAATCCTAAACACAAAATATTCTATTCAGAAAATGTGAACTATTCAGAATATGTAGTATTCTTCATGAGAGACAATACCAATACTTATGACACAATACATATAACAATACGCATTAGCATGTGAAGCCTTAAGCTGAAGAAGGTCTTCTGATCTAAACTGGTTCCCTTGCCATATCTGTGACATCTCAGTATGCTCATCGGAAGGCTTCTGTGAAAGAATCTATGATTTTTCCATCGACTTGTGAACATTTAGTATTGGGCCATTAAGAGAATGCAGTTGTATTTCACCTATGGACATTTTAATTTAACAAGTCAGAACTTTTGCTTTTGTAAATGGAATACTGATATGTATTGTGTCATATGTATTGGCATTATCTCTCATGAAAAACACTACATAGAATATTTTGTATAAGACATTTCAGACATTAAGTTTTATCCTGAAGATGTGTCAGGGGTAGACTGTACCAATGAGAAGGCAGAGATATGCTGGCATAGCTTCTATGGCTGTGCTATGGACAGAATGGTTCAGTCACCATTCTAAGCCCTTCCAGCCATAGATATATCCTGATTTCAATGTCTGGCATATCCCCTAGGCTCATGCAAGCAGAAACACAAAATTCCCTCAACCCCAACTCCCAAGTTTAGGGTACCAATAAAATATGAAGCAGATGAGGCAGAGAACTCTGATACTTGGGCAAATAATGCACTGTGATGGCACTGAGCATCACAGAGGGGACATTCAACACAAACAAACAGCCAAAGGACTAATCAGCCCCCACACTATCATTCAATTAACACTCCCTTTGCTCACATGGATAGCTACTAAATTTCCTGCCTTGTTTTCTGCCAGTGGGTATGCTGGCATCGCCATGTGGTGTTTGTTTCCACACATAGCCAATGGGATGTAGTACTTTGACTGCAGTTTGAGAGACCTTGAGTCTAACCATTCCTTTGCCATGTAGTTGTTGGCATAAAAAGCAGATGGAAGAGCCATGTATTCCACCCTGAGCTCCTTGGAGGTAGGGTAATATAACCATGTACTAGACAGATATATGGCTGATAAGAGCTGGTTGTCTGCATGCCGCTCTGCAATTAGTGGGTGCTGGCAGCTGACATTATTCTCATGGCCTCAATTTTATCTTCACAGTACGACCATGAGGTACTTTCAGCTAGGAGGATGTGACTGGCCCGAGGTCACCCAGCAAGCTTCTATGACAGCATGGGGATTCAAACCTATGTATCCCAGATCATAGTCAGAACCTCTGACCACTACACCACACTGGATTTCATGTAGTGGCTGTTGTTGAACAGTAGCAAGTGGCCAGTCTTGGGTGAGTCATTCCATGTTGCATGATATCAAGTTACTTGGTAGCTGCTGCCAGGCAGAACTCTGATGAGTCCTCCCTCAAAGGCCAAATCAGCCCTGGAACAGGCCCTGACTCCTTCCTGGACTTTATGTTGACAGAAACCAAATCTTGAAGGCTGGCGATCTTGTTGTGGTTGTCTAGCAACCCCTAAAACAGCACTAAGATGGCATTAATTTTTTAAAGCTGCAGGCACTGCTTCCATCATTTTATTCAGTTCCCTCAATTTTATTTTTAGATTTCAGATTTTTCTGCAAACCTTTTCAGGTTTGTACAAAAAATCTGTTTTGTCCGTTCATGGCTCCTGTTTCTGGATTTAAGTATCTGGACATCTTGAGAATTAGATATATTGATTCCTTTGCGTGCAGTGATCACTCTTAAAAGTTCTTTCAGTCATTATGCTTGACTGTGCATAAGCGGCAAATGTGCTACATGCAATTTTCTTGATGCATGTAACCCTGCAACTACTTATGTTATCCAAATGTCATAGCAAAAGGCAGGCAAATTTGATTTGGGACTGCATTGCCAGTATAGTTACAGGGATGCAAGAATGCATAGTTTTCTTGTCAGTGCAGAGGAAATGTTGTCAGGGAAATCTAGGACAGCATACTTTGTTATCTGTAAATTGTGGAGGATTCAGAGAGAATAAAGATTATAACTGGCTCAGTAATGCTATAAATGTAAGGCTATGTCATATTTCTCTCAGCCTTAAACGAAAAAAGATCAAGGGATAGTACAAGAGATGTTTTTACTGGGGTAGTATAAGAGGGACAAGGAGAAGAGATACCGAAGTTAAAATTGAATTGTGATTTAGTTTGGAGAGCAAAAAATCCCCTAAATTTAAATACACAGTATCTCCAACTAGTATAATTTATGCAAGAGAAATTCTTACTTCTCTCATAGCCACCTGCCTACAAACCTAATCCATGCCCAAGGCTGCAACTGTATCCACACATATGTGGGAGTAAGCCCTGTTGAACACAGGGCTCCTTGCTTTCTCTTCTTAATTCCATCCAACCTAATCCTCCCCCAGTTTGTTTTTAATCTGCAGATTAATTCTGTCACTATATTGAAAATGTTACATTTCCTTCTTCAATGTGAACCCCTTCAAATATGTTCTTCCTAGTGCACAATTTCCAGATCTTCAGCTGTTCAGCCCGAGATGCAGGAAGAAGTACAGGTGGGAAGGACACAGCCTAGTGGGATGGATGATGATACCTGCCTGGTTGGGAATGAATTAGAGGAGATGGTTCCCCTTGGCTCCTCACCATGGTATGGAGACCATAAGAGAAAGAAATGTAAAGCTATTCTAGTTAGTAAGGTTTTGTCTGTTGTGTTTAAGTGAGCAGCACAGTACCACACTGGGAACAGGCAGTGGTACCAAAAATATACAAAAAACAATAGCATTTTATGCCCTACTACATTAAACATTTTGTTATTGCAAGGATGTAAGCTTTTCAATTAGAATCTTATATTTGTCGGAAGAGTTTGGTTGTCACGCCAAATGTTTGAATTTACTCATACCATCAAACAGAGAGCGAGCACACTAGATGGAACTTAATTTCTAATATGAAAGTTTTGTCTGGAGGCTGTTTCAGGTGTCCTGGACACTTACACCTCATCCCAGCTGCAAGCTTGGAAAGACACTGTGCAGAAACACACAGGCTTTTGTTAGTTCTTACAGTGAGTCTTGAACACCAGCTCAAATGAGACCCTGACATTAGCAATTTTAAAAATGCAACTCTTATTTTCAGATCTTTCCCTTTTGAGTGCATTACAAAACCCTTAAGTGCCAGAAAGAAAAAACCAAGTCCTGATATTTTACTGTTGTACTTCTTCCCTGCTGGGATTACCTGCGCCTGTGTGTCAGAGCTTCAGCACCTTTAACAGGTATATGACAGAAAGAAATGCTATTGAAGAGTCTTCTTCTGCAAGCGTCCAGAGCCAAGATACACCTGTGGTATTTCCGCCTACCATTCGGCTCGTAAAGACGAGAGTATGTGAGGAGCGGGCGGGGGGGGGGAAGCCCAATGCTCCTAGGCGGGGCCTTGCAGCCCCACTACGATTACTACTGTCCAAAAGAAGGGAAACGAGGCCGGTGTGTACTACAAGAAGCTCGCCTCGCTCCCTGGCCAGGGGTGGAAAGAGTCACAGGCCGGCTTATTACCGCATTCATTCAAGCAGCGCCGAAGACGGGCCGCCGGCCAGGGCAAGCCCGAGGCTTTTCTCAAAGCGCTCCCACAAGAGCCGCCGCCGCCGCCGCCCCGTCTGGGGTAGGTTGGGAAGTTTGCTGGGCGGGGCTCCGAGTCGGGCTCCTATGGAAGCGGCGTCCGGGGAATCTCACTTCCCAGCGTGGCTCGAGCTGCTTCGCAAGGTAAGCTAGAGGAGAAAGGCGCCGGGCGGGGGGCGGGGGGGCTCGCTGGCCGCGGAATAAAGACGCAGCAGGCGCTCCTGGGCGCCGAGAGTCCCGCGGCTCGCTGGTTCCCGCAGAGTGAGGTCTCGCGCTCCTTCCCTAGTGGCGGGGCGGGGCTGGTGCTGTGTGAGGGAAACTCTGCAGCTTCTCTCAGCAGGGGAGAAGAGGGAAACCTCCCTAAGGCCGTCCAGGATGGGAGCGAAGGAGGGAAGCGACGCTCCTCGTACTGCTGCGCGCCATGCGGCGGCTGCTGACACTGCCGGCTTCCGTGGAGAGAGGCATCCCTGCGCCCGCCCCATTCCCAGCATGTCGGGACCCGCTCGCTTCTCTGTCGCTCCTCTCTTTGCCCGGGTGGCAGGCTGCGTTCTTGCCTCCGGAGGGGTGTCTCTCCCCCCCCCCGTACCTTCGATGCACACCTGTTGAATTGCAGTCTTCCGCGCAGCTGTGGGAAACGGGAAGCAAGCGAGGCAAGCTCTTCAGTCTGCCTTGGCGCTCGGAAGCATGACTTTTTGAGCCTTGGTGAATTTCAGTTCGCTCCGTGGCCTTAGGCAAACCGTTTCCCGGAGAGGACCCAAAACAGAAAGGCCTCCGAGACTTTACCTGGTGCCTCTTTCTAAGGCAGTTTGGGGTCACTTGAGTGCTCTCCTCCCAACCCACCCCGCCTTTGGAAACGTGGTACTGACAAAATGGAGCCACTTGAGTGGTGTGGTTACAGTTAAAATAGGAAGAGTTGTTGCTTTGCCTTGACGCTTACTGGGAGAACCATGTTCGCGATCTTGAGCTCCTTGGAAGAAAAGTGGGAGAAAAATGTGATTGATGTTGATTGGCTTTAAAGGATTTCTAGGGTTAATTCCTGGAATAACACATGTGAAATGCTTGGATCCCTTGAAATATACCCTATAATTGCAGAATTTAAAATGTTTGAGTATGAAAGGATCCTCTAGATAACTTTTTGTCTGGTCCTTTCGTGTAGCCCTTGGGAAAGCCCCACGCTGGGGACTTTCATCAGTTATTAGGTCCATATTATTTGTGCATAAATACATTAAAATAGCATAACATGTTTGCTGCTCAGTTTCTGTAGATTTTAGTTCATACGTTTAACAAACTTCCAAACCTTAAAGAGGACCACAGATCTCCTTTGTGGTGATGGTTGACCTTTCTTGGCTTGTAGATTTAGTTTTGGCTCCAATATCCATAAAAGGTAGTGGAAGCAGTACAGTACACAGCTTGTAACAATGCAAATTGTATAATAAGTGCATGTGTAATACCAATTATCATATTTCAGAACAGAGTGACTGAAGCATTGTGGAGAATCTGTAAGAGAAAGTTTGTTTAAAGTCTTCAGCATGGAGTCTTATTAAAGGCTAAGCAAGTCTGCCAGAATTTTGTAAAAGGAATGAAAGTTAAGGACATGTAAGGCACCTTGCATGTTTAGTTGCATTCTCTCATTGGTCTTTCTTCAGTTGTTTTCACACACACACAACTTATAACTGCATATGTTTCTGTTTGGGCCCTCTTTTCCAGCCATCATTCTCTTACCCATCCTGTTGCCTTTAAGGTCTCCCATCTAATTTTATACATGCTTACCCAGAAGTAAATCCTACTGAGTTCAGTGGACTTTACTTCCTAATAAAATACTTAAATACAGGCAGACTTGGTTGTGAAGCTGCCATTTACCTAGGAATATGAACATATGAAGCTGCCTTATACTGAATCAGACCCTGGGTCCATCAAAGTCAGTATTGTCTTCTCAGACTGGCAGCGGCTCTCCAGGGTCTCCAGCTGACCCTTTCACACCTATCTGCCTGGACCCTTTTTTGGAGATGCCGGGGATTGAACCTGGGACCTTCTGCTTCCCAAGCAGATGCTCTACCACTGAGCCACCGTCCCTCCCTAAATCTAACTGAAATCAAGAGAATAAATCTAACTGAAATCAAGAGAAGCGATAGGCTTGAACTAAAAGAGGAGGACCACTACTTGTCTGCATGCCTGAACACGCAGCCTAGAGCAGGGGTGGTCAAACTGTGGATTGGGAGCCACATGTGGTTCTTTCACACATAACGTGTAGCTCTTGAAGCCCCCACCAACCCGTTGGCTGGCTTGGGAGAAGATGTTTGTCTCTTTGAATCACTTCTCCAAGCCAGCCGGCAGCTTGGAGAACACATTTAAAGTTAAAGTTGCTTTCTTTCCACCTCTCCCTCCCCAAAATCAATCTATCCATCCAGCTATCCTATCCATCTAACCTACCTACCTATCTCTGATATTCATGTTTTGCAGCTCCCAAACATCTGACATTCATGTTTTGTGGTTCTCAAGTATCTGACGTTTATTCTATATGGCTCTTGTGTTAAGCAAGTTTGGCTACCCCGGCCTAGGGTATGTGTCCCCAGTATGGCATCCAAGAACACAATGGTGCCTGCTGACACCTTTCCTGGCATCCGCCAAGTGTTTTCAGGAAGTGGGTGTGGCCAGGTTGGGGTTTTCTCCAGCAGGGCATTTGATTGACTATTGGAGATCTGATTGACTGTGTATATATTTAAAAAGTTTCAGTGGCACACACAAAGCAAACAGGGCAGACGCACAAAGTCACAGGGCAGACACACGTAGAAAATATAGTTAGTATAATAATGGGCACAGAGGGTGGTGTGCCCATGTGGAACACAAGGGGACACTGGACAGAGAGAACAGGGAGGCATTCTGTGTATAAAGATGAGACACATGCATACAAACAGGCAGAGAGATGTGTGAGATCAGAGAATGCAAGTGGTCAAGAAAGAGAAAAGGCACAGAGAGCCATGGAAGCACACAGGGAATTTTATCTATGCTGAGTATAATTCTTCTGTATTACTGCCAAACCAGTTTGCAGCTAGCTATTGCTACTGCCCTTCTGGCCTAGAAAGGAAGCTCCAGTTTAGCTTTCAGCAGAGCAGAGAAATTAAGACAAAGCCCTTGCACTCAGCCTAGCCAAGAAGGGGGGAGAAGAGACCCACTCTCTTGCTTCTGCCACACACACTCAGAAATCTCCCCCCCACACACACACCCCCCAGCAGTCTTGTGTTGAATTCCAGGGGCAAGAAGGCATGGTAGAAATGAGCAGCCCTTGCCTTGCAGCAGCACATAGAAGAATTGTAATTGCTATTTCTCCTGTGTTTGACACAAGCATGTGTGCACTAGCCAGAGTTTTGCCTCACAGTCTAAGCTACAACACAGTGCACCTGTGCAGAGTATGAATCCAGAGTTTATGCAGAAGGCCGCACCTTGCTAGAGGCAGAGCACAGCCAGTTTGGCTCTGAGAGAGAGCAGGAAAGGGAACTGCTAAAGGGTTGAGTGTTTGCCTTTTCTTAACTGCTGGGGCAAATTAGCTGAGGCTACTATGTGGAACCCTCTCATGGATTACTGCCTTGTCGTGGCGAGAGGGCTTGCGCAGTTCATTGAGGCTGTGGGCTATGCCACGCAGGGCCACCCAAGATGGACAGGCCACAGCTGAGAACCCAGACTAAATGTGATCCATTGGAGAAGGAAATGGCAAACCACTCCAGTATCCTTCTCAAGAAAACCCCATGAACAGAAACAAAAGACTAAAAGATATGGTCCTGGAAGATAAGCCCCTCAGGTCAGAAGGTGCCCAATGTGCTACTGGGGAAGAGCGTTCAAGTAACCGCAGAAAGAGTGAAGCAGCTGGGCCAAAGCTGAAAGGACGCTCAGCTGTGGATGTGTCTGATGGTGAAATAACAGTCCGATGCTGCAAAGAACAATACTGCATCGGAACATGGAATGTAAGATCTATGAATCAAGGTAAGCTAGATGTGGTCAAACAAGAGATGGCAAGACTGAACATCGACATCTTGGGAATCAGTGAACTAAAATGGATAGGAATGGGTGAATTTAACTCAGAGGATCACTACATCTGTTATTGTGGCCAAGATTCCTGTTGGCCACAATAGTTAACAAGAGAGTGAGGGAGGCAGTAATGACAAAATGACAGAATGATCTTGGTCCGTATCCAAGGCAAACCAATCTCAAAAATAACAGAATGATCTTGGTCCTTATCCAAGGCAAACCATTCAATATCACAGTAATCCAAGTCTATGCCCCAACCACTGATGCAGAAGAAGCTGAAGTGTACCAGTTCTATGAATATCTACAACACCTTCTAGAATTAACACCAAAAAAAGATGTGCTCCTCATCATAGGGGACTGGAATGCCAAAGGAGGAAGTCAAAAGGTGACCGGAACAACTGACAAGTTTGGCCTTGGAGAACAAAATGAAGCCGGGCAAAGGCTAATAGAGTTTTGTCAACAGAACAAGCTGGTCATAGCGTACACCCTCTTCCAACAACCTAAAAGGCGACTCTACATGTGGAGATCACCTGATGGGCAACATAGAAATCAGATTGATTATTACTCTGCAGTCAAAGATGGAGAAGCTCCTTACAGTCAGCAAAAACAAGACCTGGAGCTGACTGCGGCTCAGATCATAAGCTACTCATTGCAAAATTCAGGCTTAAACTGGGGAAGCCATTAGGCCATTCAGGTTTGACCTTGATCACATCCCTTATGAATATACAATGGAGGTGAAGAATAGGTTTAAGGAACTAGAGCTGATAGACAGAGTGCCTGAAGAACTATGGACGGAGGTTCGTGACATTGTACAGAAGGCAGCAATCAGCACCATCCCAAGGAAAAAGAAATGCAAGAAAGCAAAGTGGCTGTCTGATGAGACTTTACAAATAGCTGAGGAAAGAAGGAAAGTGAAAGGCAAAGGTGAAAAGGAAAGATTCACGCAACTGAATGCAGATTTCCAGAGAACAGCAAGGAGAGGTAAGGAGGCCTTCCTAAAGGAACAATGCAAAGCAATAGAGGAAAATAATAGAATGGGGAAGGACAAGAGATCTATTCAAGAAAATGGGGAAGGACAAGAGATCTATTCAAGAAAACTGGAGAAATCAAGGGAACGTTTCGTGCAAAGATGGCCATGATAAAGGACAGAAGAGATCAGGAAGAGGTGGCAAGAATACACAGAAGAATTATACAAAAAGGATCTCAATGTCCCGGTCAACCATGACAGTGATATCAATGACCTTGAGCCCAGACATCCTGGAGTGTGAAGTCAAATGGGCTTTAGAAAGCATTACTAACAACAAAGTGAGCGGAGATGATGGTATCCCAGTTGAGCTTTTCAAAGTCCTAAAAGATGATGCTGTTAAAGTGATGCACACATTATGTCAACAAATTTGGAAAACATAACAGTGGCCACAGAATTGGAAAAGATCAGTTTATATTCCAATCCCAAAGAAGGGTAATGCCAAGAAATGTTCAAACTATCGCACCATTGTACTCATTTCACACGCCAGCAAGGTCATGTTAAAGATCCTACAAGCCAGGTTTCAGCAGGATGTAGATTGGGAACTACCAGAAGTTCAAGCTGGGTTTTGGAGAGGTAGAGGAACTAGAGATCAAATTGCCAACATTCACTGGATTATGGAGAAAGCACGAGAGTATCAGAAAAACGTTTATTTCTGTTTCATTGACTACGCTAAAGCCTTTGATTGTGGATCACAACAAACTGTGGCAAGTCCTTAAAGAGATGGGCGTACCTGACCACCTCACATGTCTCCTGAGAAACCTGTATAAGGGTCAAGAAGCAACTGTCAGAACAGGATATGGAACAACTGATTGGTTTAGAATAGGAAAAGGAGTTCAACGAGGATGTATATTGTTACCCTGCTTATTTAATTTATATGCAGAGTATATCATGCGGAATGCTGGCCTGGATGAAGCACAAGCCGGAATTAAGATTGCTGGGAAAAACATCAACCACCTCAGATATGCAAATGACACTACTCTAATGGCAGAAAGTGAGGAGGACCTAAAGAACCTCTTGTTGAGGGTCAAAGAGAAGAGCACAAAAGTTGGCTTGAAACTCAACATCAAAAAAACTAAGATCATGGCATCTGGCCCCATCACACCTTGGCAAATAGAAGGGGAAGACATGGAAGTAGTGACAGACTTCACATTTCTGGGATCCAAGATCATTGCAGATGGTGACTGTAGCCATGAAATTAAAAGACGTTTGCTCCTTGGGAGGACAGCTATGGCGAACCTGGACAGTATAATAAAAAGTAGAGACATCTCCCTGCCAACAAAGTCCGTATAGTCAAAGCGATGGTATTCCCAATAGTAATGTATGACTGTGAGAGCTGGACCATAAGGAAGGCTGAGTGCAGAAGAATAGATGCTTTTGAGATGTGGTGCTGGAGAAGACTCTTGAGAGTCCCTTGAACTGCAAGAAGATCCAATCAGTCAGTCCTAAGGGAAATCAACCCAGACTGTTCCCTGGAAGGTCAAATGCTGAAGCTGAAGCTCAAATACTTTGGCCACCAAATGAGAAGGGAGCACACCCTGGAGAAGATCCTGATGCTAGGAAAGACAGAAGGCAAAAGAAGAAGGGGACAGCAAAAGATGAGATGGCTGGACAGCGTTACCGATGTAACAAACACGAATTTGAGCAGACTTCGAAGGATGGTGGAAGACAGGAGGGCCTGGCGTGACTTTGTCCATGGGGTCGCAAAGAGTCGGACTCAACTGTGCGACTGAACAACAACAGTCTATGTGGAAGGAGATGGGGAGTGAGGAACTGCTGTTTCTGTTGTCTGTTTTGACTGCATGGCAGCTGAGTGCAGCTGATTGCATCAGGTGATTGTTGCTGATTGGAAGTGTTTGTGTTGCATGCGGCTGACTGCTGGCCCCATCCTCTTTGAGTTTGTAAGACTACACCTTGCAAGAGGTGCAAGCCGGTGCAAACTGAAGGGTTCTTGGCCTGTGACTCTTAACTTAGGAGCTCTGACGGAAGCCCAGGAAGGACCAGAAAGCCAGGGCAAGGAAGCCAGGGCCCTAGTCTATTTACCTTATTGGGAACACGAGACTAGGGCCCTGGCTTTCTGGTCCTTCCTGGGCTTCTTCTTACCACAAGAAGAGACACATAAATATGAAGGGTATTAAAAGGGTTTTTTAATATTTATGTATTTTAAAAATTAAAAAAGTCATTATAAAGGCAGAATGCCAGCAAGGGGTTGGGGGCTATCCAGTGTATTGCACTGAGTGTCACATGTACGACTATCTGCCCACTGGACAGAACTCTTGGGTGTGTGTGTGGTGCAAGAAACTCTTGGTTCTCAGGCAACAATTTGCATTCTTGAGGTTGAGATGGCTGACCTGGAGAAGCAGAAAAGTCAGTTAGGCACATGGAGATGACTCTCAGGAACTTGTTAGATGTGCCCCACTCTGAAAATGGCAGCCCTGCCACTTCAGAGAGCATGAGGTTTGAGAGGCAACGGGGCACACTGTGCTGAGGATAAGGGGAATGTGCCCTCAGAAGGGACCTCTTCTTCACTTGGTAAATGGATATCCTTTCGTACTAACGAACCATCCTGGGCAGGGAGGGAGGGGGGCTCTTGGTGGTAATTTGATCCTTAGGCAGATAGACAGCTGGGTGGCAAACCCAAACAACATGGTGACTTGCCTGCCTGGTGTGAAAGTAATGGACATTATGCATCTTCTAGATAGGCTGGTAGACAATGGTTGTGGTAGCACATTGGCACCAATGGGGAAATGCAATTGTGAGGTCCTGGAGGAAAAATTTAGGCTGCTTGGTGGGAAACTCAAGGCAGGACCTCCAAGGTAGCCTTCTCAGAAGTGCTACATGTTCTACATGAAGAGCCAGAGAGACAGGCACAAATTAGGAGTCTCAATCTGTAGATGAGACAATGTAGGAAGGAAGGGTTCAAGTTTGTTAGGCACTGGGATGCTTTTTGAAACAAGCGGGAATACTGTGTAAAGTTCTTATCACCACACCTCAAAAAAGATATTATAGTATTGGAAAAAATCCAGAAAAGGGCAACTAGAATGATTAAAGCACTGGAATACTTTCCCTATGAGGAAAGGTTAAAGTGCTTGGGGCTCTTTAGCTTGGAGAAATGATGACTGAGGGGATGACATGATAGAGGTTTACAAGATTATGCATGGGATAGAGAAGGTAGAGAAAGAAGTACTTTTCTCCCGTTCTCACTATACAAGAACTTGTAGGCACTCAATGAAATTGCTGAGCAGATGGGCTAGAACAGATAAAAGGAAGTACTTCGCCCAAAGAGTGATTAACACATGGAACTCACTGCCACAGGAGGTAGTGGCAACTATAAGCATAGCTTCAAGAGTGGATTGGATAAACATATGGAGCAGAGGTCTGTCAGTGACTATTAGACACAAGGTATAGATGGAACTCTATTTCTGGGACGAGCGATGCTGTATTCTTGGTGCTTGGGGGGAGGACAACAGTGGGAGGGCTTCTAGTGTCCTGGCCCTACTGGTGGACCTCCTGATGGGACCTGGTTTTTTGATGACTATGTGACAGATTGTTGGACTGAATGGGTCATTGGCCTAATTCAACATGGCTTCTCTTATGTTCTTATTTTCTTAAGCAATATCACTGGCTGGGCTGCAGGTATTCAGTTATTCAGATACAGATGGCCTTCTTTGAAGACTAGTCTTCATTAGATTTGCAATATTTAGTATATTAATCATAAACACTTTATTAGGAATAATCCTGTCACGTTTGGAATGATTGTGTCTGAGCAAACATGGTTATGACTGAGTAGAAGTCCAGTAGCACCTTTAAGACCAACAAAATATGACTGGGCAGCACATCAAATATGGCAAGATGTATTCACATATAAGTAAGCCATGTTTTAGTAGGGTTTGGAGACGTAATATGATCACCATCTTCAAGTACTTGAAGGACTTTCATACAGAGGAAGGTGCAGAATTGTTTCTCCAGAAAATCAGATCAGAACCAATGGTTGAAATTAAATAAAAGTTTCTGGCTAAACTTTAGGAAGAACTTCCTGACAGTGGTTCCTCAGTGGAATGGACTTTCTTGGCAGGTGGTGGGCTCTCCTTCCTTGGAACTTTTTAAATAGAGGCTAGATTGCCATCTGACAGCAATGCTGATTTGAATTACAAATGGGATCATAAACTGTGTACTGCTATAATATAGAATCTCATTAGGAATTTACTCAATAAACATTTGTATTCAGTTCCAATGTGTCTTTGCTTATTTTACAAGGTACACAATAATCCTAATAGCAATATCAAACTATACAAAAAGACTCTAGCTAGGATAGCTTTTTTCATGGGTCATAATAAGCAGTCCTCTGCAAATGCCCAAGAGTGTACTGTCGCAAATTAGTAGAAAATGTTGCCGCCTCCACAGAAGCCCTCCATCAGACATGCTGGGATGTCATAGCCACGGAGATGAAATGGGACTGACTTTGATCAAAGGATCTTCTTCAGCCTGGTTTCTCTTGCCTGTGATATTAATTATTCAGTTAGGAAGCTCCAGTCCAAAATACCATCGACCGCAGTTCATGACACTTCAAGGCTAGTATAAGCTTCTCATGATGCTTTAAGGCTGATATAGCTGTACTCCTTGTACTTGTGTATACTTATATACTTAGCTGTGGATTCTTATATTATTTACTGATTCTGTGAATTAGGCTGATCATGAGAAGGAGGGCAGGAAGGGTTGCATCAATGCTTATATCTTTTGGCCCTTTTTTACACACCCAGGGAAAAGCTCATCACCACTTGGGGGTGGGGTCAGTCAGCAGTTTTTCTCCAGGTTGGGTAATGGATCCTGGAGATTTTTGCCATCTTCTGGGCATGGAGGGTCATTGGGAATGTGTGTGTGTGTGAGGGGGGTTAGAAGGTATTTGTGAATTTCCTGCATTGTACAGGCGGTTGGACTAGATGACCCTAGAGGTCCCTTCCACGTCTGTGATTCTATCTACTCCCAATCAAGTGTCATAGGGATTGCAGCCTTGATCAGCTGATCAGATTTTTTTCCAAAGCATTTTTCAAAGTCTAAATTATGCCTTGGTTAACTGGGCAACTTTAAAATTCATTTAAAGCAAGTATTTATAGAGCTGTTAAAAGAGGCATTTATTCTGCTGTAAGGAGAAGGTGGTTCTTCTAAGTAGTGCATGGTGCAGCATATGCATGGGCAGCCTGAAAGGCAGAATGCTGTATCCCCTGAGAAGTGCTGTGGTACAAATATGCACATTTGTGCAGATTTAATTGATTAAAGTATTTTTGGAATGTGAACTTTAATTAGACTGACAGCTACTTGCTCATTAAACTTGAAAGGTCAGAGCCGGGGCTATCAAATAATATCCCTTTTATAGTCTTTTTAAAGAAATGTCTGAAAGATGTAGTCTACAAACAGGTGGCTTAAAATGTTTTAAAGCTGGGTGTTTAGTTTTGAGTGGTAGTGTTCCCAGTCAAAATACTGATGAGTTACAAAACCACAATAAGTTTACTTTTAGTAGAGAGATGTGGAAAATTGCATCCAGATGAATGTGTTCACTAATAGAAATACGGTGGCTTCCCTTCTCTGTCTTCTTCCTGTTTAATGCTGTGAGCCTTAGGCAGGGAATAGGTGTCATGTTGATGAACACTTTGCTGACAGAGTTTTACAGACCATGGTGAAACCTTAAATCAGCTACTTTCCTGTTTACAAAATTTGAAGTTGCTGATGTTCTTTACAAATGTGATATAATATAGATACAAATAGAAGTAACATGATCCTAGCAATAGGAAAGGGAAATCTTGAGGTTTGATTATGTCTAGACTGGATTCAGCTTGCAAATTTCTAACCCCAGATGACCAAGGCAGGGCTGCAGTTGATCATTGTGGCTGAAACATTTATCTTCTGAGGTACTCTATGCTAATCAACAGCTTCTGAGGGAGGGACTAAGTCAAATGATTCTATGGCCAAGCCTTGGCTCAAGTATTTTGTTGGTTAATATTTTGTTAAATAGTATCAGGCTAAGGAACAGAAAAGAGAAGATAAAATATTGACATCTGATTCTCCTAATAATTCTAATTCTCCCTTGATTCCCTCAATAAATTGCAAACAATTTTGAAAAGGCTAAAGAGTTTAGCACAGTGAAAAAAATATTTGATTAGGAGAAAGACTTAAAACACAACAGGGCAGGAAGGTCTGCTTTTTGTACATGAATGAGATTCCAATAAACGATGTTTCGAGCTAGAGAACAGTTCTAGAAAAGGCATTCAGTTCTTTTGTCTATACTATAATAAATGAATTGGAGGTCTGCAGTAAGAGGAAAGAATCAGCACAAATTGCCCCCATACACACATCTTAAGAAGTGATGTTCCACAAACATAAGTGATTACTGTTGCAGAAATGAAGCCTTCAGTCATTTTGGTTTGTTTCAAAACATGTAGTTAAGTGTCTAAGAAGATCAGTGCTGGATCAGACCAGTGATCCATTTAGACCAGCAACCAGTTTTGTGCAGTGCCCAACTGTTCTCCTGGAGGGCCTGCAAATGGGGCACAGTGGCCAAGGCCTTCACCTGATTCTGCTTCCTAGAACTGGTATTGAGAGGTTTATTGCCTATGAAAATGGGGGATAACCATGTCAAGTACCATTTTTATCTCACCCTATGCTTATGGCCAGTGGCAGTGAATTCCATAACTTAATTATTTGTTGCATAAAGAACTTTTCCCTTTTGTCCAGCCTGAATCTGTTGTCCATCATTGGGTGCCCCAAAGTTCTGTTATCAGAAAATGTTTTCCTTCTTTAGTTTGTGTACCTGATGCATAATTTTATAAATGTTTGTGTCCCAACTTAACTACCTTTCTCCCTCCTCTAACCTGAAAAGTCTCAGACTCTTCAGATTTTGGCTTTTTCACAGTTTCATCATAGGAAGAGTACTCCAACTCTTAAATCTACATGGTATTTTGAACTAGGATTCTTTATATGGAACTGACTGCTGGAATATTTTATGGTGCAAAAATACATGTGCATGAAGCACTTGTCTTTGCTTATTTATATGCTAACTTTACACAATTCAAGGGTGGTCAATGAATTCATTCCTTAACGGTTGCTTTTTATACTGGCTCCAATATTCAGTTAAATAGATCCTTTAAAACAATAACAGAATTTAGGGCAGAGGTGTTGAATTCATTTGTTATGAGGGCCAGATCTGACATCAATGTCACTTTGTGGGGCTGGATAATGTATGCCATAGAATGTAATGCCAGGTACCGGAGATATACATTTTATAAAGGACACAGGCAAACCCAATAATATTTTTTAAACTCAGAGTACAAACAAAAGCAATTGATTCCTAGCAATGTAAACAACTGATTTATTGGGGAGTCCACAAAAGCCCCAGTAAATATATTTAATCATATGCAAGACTAGGTTTTTTCTTAGGGATACCATAAAAGGAGGAGTACTTATATTAGTTGCTGGTGGGCCAGGTAAATCCCTGGATGAGTTGGTTCTGGCCCTCTGACCTTAAGTTTGACACCCCTGAGCCAGGGTTAGCTTCTGTTATAGCAATGACAATCAGAGCTATCCCTGTATTAATTTATATACCACACTTTCTCCATAGCTTTAATAAAGTTACATGAAACTAAGAGGTTAGGATTAGATTTTTTTGGTAGCAATAATTTAAAAAATGGTAACTGAATATATGCAGCTCTAGAGAATGAAAATGAGTTTGACACCTAATTTTTTGGGCTGGTTTCTAGAGCTAAAGAAAATTTATCAAGGTCTGTTTTAAAAGCAGCTATGTGAAAACCAGCTCAGAGTTTCTAGCCACTTGGTAATGCTATCATTGCTTCTTCCAGCAAACCTACCAGCTCCTTTCTGTCTTATTCATTGACTGCAGCACAGAAGTATAGTGTAGAAAATTTTGCCATGGTAGGTTTTCCATTTCTAAAGATTGTTTATAAAATCAATAACAAGCAGGACTTTTTGTAGAAAGAGCCCAACGGGAACTTATGTGCATATTAGACCACGCCCCCTGACATCACTAGAAGTGATGCCACCCATTCAGTAGGTTGCTTTCCGCATATTGACAAAGAACAGTACAGTGCCATGAGCTGCATTCCATGGATGTGTGTTCTCACACTGCCTAATGAGAGACCTTGCTTCTATCCTCCCCCCCCAACAAGACCAGAGAGAACGAGTCACGTGCAGCGGAGCAGGCAGCAGACCCAGCTTCTCCCAGGAGGGGGCTTTTGTGGGTGGCTCTGTGTCTTTCTCTGTCTTTGCAGGCCCATTGGAGGCTGGAAGTGGCAGAGAGGACAGAGTGCTTAGTGTGGGAGCATGTGACTGCCTAGTGCCTTCCCTCTGTCAGAGACCTTGTTTTGAGCCAGACCCCTGGCCAAGCCAGCCATAACTGTGTTCCTATGCATTCCTGCGAAAAAAGCCCTGATAACAAGCATGTGTTTTAAAGATTTGTATGCTTCCTTTCCACTCAAATTAGGCAGACAAAAACATTAAAATCAAAATTAAAAATGCATACATATATAAACAACAATTAAACAAAAAATGAATGGATACAATAACAAATCTGTAAATATTTTTCAGGTGAGTATTCCTGGTATTTGTGTATTTTTTTTTGTTCAGGTGCAAACTAGTGGATGGGAGGAATAAAACCACAAATACCTATAATCAACTTAAAAAATCAACGAGTGCCTTTTCTTGGTTAGCCATGCAGAACAAATGAAGAATTTTAGCTTAGGTTTTAGTCTTGTGCTTCTGTTCACATAGTAACTGTTAAAAGCTGCGCTGAGCCCACTTGTGGGATAGGCAGGATATAAATCCAAAACTTAAATCAAATTAAATTAAAAATAGTAGTAGGAATATTGTAATCTTCAGTAACAGTAACCCAGTAATGTGTCCAAGTGACCTTCAAAAAAAGTACAAGTTCTTAAAAGTTAGATTTCATTTCCATTCCTTACCTGAAAACATGTTAGAACTACTAGCGTATGTCTGTGCTTTTAGTGGTCACTTTTGTTATGCAAGGTTAGTGCATTGTAGACAAAGAAGAATCTTTGGACTGCAGGCCTGTACGCACTCTCTTGGCAACTAGCCTGATTGAATTCATGTGTAGCTTATTAGAACTTCTGCATGCACGTTCATAATGATAGACTGACAGGGTTAATAAATCATAGAGTGCATATCCAACCGGTGATCTCAGTTGCAGTGGCTCCAGCTTGAGGACTAGATCAAGTTCAAGGTTCTGGTCTTGACCTTCAAAGCCCTTAATGGTCAGGGATCAGCATACCTTTGGGACTGCCTTTCCTAGTACATCCTCCATAGAGCATTACACTTGAGTGATCAAAATCTAGTGGTTCCTGGCCCAAAGAGCATCTGATTGTCCAGAGTCTGGTGGCACTTCCAGGAAAGATCAGGACCCTGTGGGATCTGGTCCCAATTCTGCAGGGCCTGCAAAACAGAGTTGTTCCACCAGGCTTACGGTTGAGGGCAGTATTGGGTGCCCACAGGGCTTTTTTGTAGAAAAAGCCCAGCAGGGACTCATTTGCATATTAGACCACCCCCCTGCCATCACCACTTTTTCACAAGGGGCTTTTTTGTAGAAAATATCCAGCAAGAAATAATTTGCATATCAAGCCACATACTCTGACACCAAGCCGCACACCCTGACACCCTGAACTGTATTCTTGTGTGTTCCTCCTCAAAAAAAGCCCTGTGTGCCCAGCCAAGAAGGTACAGCAAGCATTAGCCTTTCCCTTCTCCCCCTGCTTCCCCACCTTTCTTCCCTTCTTCAGATGTTTTATATTGCCTTTCCATATGAATTTTACACCATCTTAAATTATCTACTGTTTTACTGACTTTGTTATTTATGTTGTATTTTAGAAGGTTTTGTTGTATAGTTACATTACGAATTGTTGTCACCCACTCTAAGCCAGATTCGGGGGAAACAGGTTAGAAATCATTAAACAAATAAGTAGAAATTTGATTAAGGTAAGATGTGCCCAAATTGAACCAAACTTATCCCCACAATTGCTAGTCCTCTTTAGACTACTTCTCCATTATTTGTACTTTGTTTTAGGATTAGTAATGCTTCACAGGTCAACAAAAGCATATTTCTATTAATTGCCTTTTATAGCTTTAAGCACTAGCACAGAAGGAAGTGCAATTTAGCAAGAGTGTTAGTGTAGCTGAATATTTTAGCATGAGAGTTATACTGGTGTCTCATTCCTGACTGGCCAAGGTTCTTGTTTCCGTCCTTACCGATCTGCCTGAGCTGTGAGGTCCTGCTATGGAAACCCTTGTCATCAGAGACTGAGGCCTAGGAGAGGACCTCTTCACCTGCTGTTGCTTACTTAAGGAATTCCACCCTCCTGATCTGTGCCATCTCCACAGACTTTTCAGCACAATTTTTAATTTTCTTCCCAGAAGGGTGTTGTATTTAGTTGTTTTGTATAGGGTTTTAACATTGCGGTGTTTAAAACTGCATCTATGTTGTCAGTTTTTAGCTGCCTTGAAGGCTTATCATAAAACAAAGGCAGCATCAAATAGTTAATTTAGTCTCGAGTTGTCATATGTGAAATAAGAGTAATATATTGCTTCACAGAGTTGTTAAGGCAGTTCACACAGCCTTAATACCAGTTTGGGCCTATAGCAACACAGCAATGTCCATCTGGTTGCTGGTTTGTCCTTTAGAAACTATATGATGTGGAATTAACATTGCCAGCCTCCAGCTGGGACCTGAGGATCTCCAAGAATTACAGTTTATCACTAGATTGCGGAGATCAATTTTCCTGGAGAAAATGAATTCTTTGGAGGGTGGATTTTGTGGCATTGTACCTCACTGAGGTCTCTGTCCTCCCCAGGCTCCATCCTCAAGTCTCTAGGAGTTTCCCAACTGACAACCCTAACCGCCATCCGCCTCTGGCAACACTATGTGGAATATAAATTATTAGGAATAGCAACACATTAAGTTGCTTTTACGTGCTAGTGTTTCCAACCTCAGATATTTGAAAATCATGATATTCTTAGTATCTTGAAGGTTTTATGACAGTGATTTTTTTAGAAAAAGCCCAAATTTTCCTTCTGCATCTTTCTATATGTTCCTCCTTCATAGGAACATAGGTGATGCTTCGTAATGGAACTCTAGAGTTAGCACAGGTTTCTGTAAATTTTTCATGTGAGGTGGATCCCCAGGTGACAAGATTAAGGACTGCAGGGTTTTGGGATTCGTATGTGAAAAAGAGAAGCCAAGATGCCTATTTCTCTCCAGGACACTAATAGCATAAATGTAAGAGAATTCTTGCAGAGTATTCTAATGGAAAAGTTACCTCATGCTGTGCTTGACACAGAAGGAAATGATCTATCTTGGTGTCATAGTGGTGGGTTTAATGAAAGTTTATGTGTACTGGCTGTAGATCACAAATCATTGCATTAACCGCATTAATTAATCAGGCTGGCACTTTTTGAAACCTTATATAGAATAATAGCTCTGAAGCTACATCTAGTGTGCAAATAGTCTGAGCCTGAAGTGTGTGAATCTTAATTAAAACTATGCTTACCCATTAAAATTAAAATACTTCATGTTTTAATTAGGGTTGCAAAAAAAAAAAATTAAAAAATCGAATCTATGGATAAACCTGTAATTCCAAGCAGAGCAGAGTTTTGAAATGGCAGTTGTACTTGGTGAAATCTCTGCAGCTTTCATGGGAACTGCTGCACTTGGTCTAAGAGGTGGTTTACTGTTGTCCACTATGCCAGCAAATATTCTGTATACCCACTATCTTTATTATCAGGATATTTTCCTTTTTCTGCCAGATCACCAATAATACTATCAAGTGTCTCAGGAGTACTATTTCTGTGCAAAGACCAGTTTGAAGTTATGAATGTTTTATTCCCTGTTCACTTGGATGATTGTTTATACAGCCTTAAGAGAGCAAAGGCAGCTTTGGCAGGGATCCAAAAAACTATTTTAATCATGCCTAAAGGTTTTGACATGCCCAGTGGGCTTCTGCTTTTTTGACCTTCTGACCATTATGCTTTAACAAAAAATACTTTGGAAGGTCTCCACTAGGCTTCCCAATCCCCAGGTCCCAGCGGGGGATCCCCCGGTGTTACAGGCTTCCCCCCTCCCTCAGCCAGCTGGCCGGCAGGGGAAGCCCCGCCCCCAGAGCCATCATGCACCTCCACCAACGATTCCCATAGGGAATGATGGGGAATTGATCTGCAGGTATCGGGGGCTCTGGGGGGGCTGTTTTTTGAGATAGAGGCACCAAATTTTCAGTATAGCATCTAGTGCATCTCCCCAAAATACCTCCCAAGTTTCAAAAAGATTGGACCAGGGGGTCCAATTATATGAGCCCCACAAGAAGGTGCCCCTATCCTTCATTATTTCCTATGGAAGGAAGGCATTTAAAAATTTGCGCAGTCCCTTTAAATGTGATGGCCAGAATTCCCTTGAAGTTCAATTATGCTTGTCACACCCTTGCTCTCGGCTCTGCCCCCAGTGTCTCCTGGCTCCACCCCCAAAGTCTCCTGGCTCCACCCCCAAAGTCCCCAGATATTTCTTAAATTGGACTTGGCAACCCTAGTCTCCACCATTTCAAAGCAGTTTGCTGTGATATTGCAGTGGGCTACTTCTCAGCACAAATTTTCTTGGCACATGAAACTAGGTGAACTATTGTTTGGATTTTAGCCATCATGTATACGAACAAAAATGCAGGTATAAACAATGAAGTAAAGAATGGAAGCAGCTGGTGGCAGACTTTCTGTAAAAATCTATAGCTTGGTGGACAAGCAGAAAAACTATATCCAGCATAGTTGCTGTAGTGAGTTTCTCACGCCCCTGGATTAATTCAGCTGTTAATATGGAGTGGCTATTCATAAGGGAGCAGAAGCAAATGAATCCATTTGTTTTGTATTTCTTATAAGACATTTGTAAATGCTGAAGAAAACAAAGGAACTGTACCCTGATCGAAGTTTTTCATGGCATATTAGTTAATGCATTGTAATTTTTGCGCTTTGGAGCTGATGGCATGTGTACAAAAAACCTTTAGTCAATATGATTGAGAGAGACCTTTGGCTTGGGTGCGCGTCCATTTTGGGTGGCAAAGCTAAAAGTTGAAATACAAATGGAGATGTTTGCAAAAAAAGCATTTATTATACAGATAGTGGCTAAATCAGACCAAATTATATGCAACTACTGTTTCTATAGGAACGTAAATGTAAAATTGCAGGTTTGCAAAACAGGAGCACGTAGTGTAACCTGAAAATCACTGCAGGCTAAGTGACCTAAAGTAGCTAATACAATGTGCTATGAATCCACCTACTAAAGTAGTGGAATAATTAATTGCATTAATTGGCATATAAATAAGACCTATCTGAAAGTGTCAGTGGCAACTCTAAGTGGAATATTTTGCCAATTTATTCAGATTGAGTGAACCAGTGATAGGCATAGGCAAAGAGCATAGGCACAGTCCACAATGCAGCCAATACATTTTATGACAAGCAGAAAAATCAGCAAGAAGTAACCAGATGTAAGACAGCAGTATTAAGTGCAAGAAGAGAAAAACAGCCATAGAATTGCCAATCCCCAGTTGGGGCCAGGGGATCTCCTGGTTTGGAGGCCCTCCCCCTGCTTCAGCATTATCAGAAAGTGGTGGAGAGGAGGGAAATTCTGCTAGGCATTCCATTATTCCCTATTGAGACCAACTTCCATAGGGTATAATGTAAAATCAATCCATGAGTAACTGAGGCTTTTGGGGGGCTGGGGTTTTTTGAGCTAGAGGCATCAAATTTTCAGCATAGCTTCTGGTGCTCTCCTCTAAACATCTCCCAAGTTTCAAAAAGATTGGACTGGGGGGTCCAATTCTATGAGCCCCAAAAGAAGGTGCCCCCATCCTTATTTCCAATGGAGGGAAGAAGAAGTTGATACTGGATTTATATCCCGCCCTTCACTCCGAAGAGTCTCAGAGCGGCTCACAATCTCCTTTACCTTCTTTCCCTCAACAGACACCCTGTGAGGTGGGTGGGGCTGGAGAGGGCTCTCACAGCACCTGCCCTTTCAAGGCCAACCTCTGCCAGAGCTATGGCTGACCCAAGGCCATGCTAGCAGGTGCAAGTAGAGGAGTGGGGAATCAAACCCAGTTCTCCCAGATAAGAGTCCGCACAGTTAACCACTACAGCAAACTGGCTCTCCTGGAAGGCATTTTAAAGGTGTGTGGTCCCTTTAAATGTGATGGCCAGGAAGTTTAATTGTGCTTGTCACAACCTTGCTCATGGCTCCAGCCCAATGTCTCCTGGCTCCACCCCCAAAGTCCCCAGATATTTCTTGAATTGGACCTGGCACCCCTAAACAGCCACTTAACCTAATTAGGAGTCTTGGAAGCCCTTATAAAGGAAACAGTTTGACCTTGTAAAGAGAGCCAGTTTGGTGTAGTAGTTAAGTGCGTGGACTCTAATCTGGGAGAACCAGGTTTGGTTCCCCACTTCTCCAAATGCACCTGCTTGAGTGACCTTGAGTGAGCCCGCTCGAGTGAGCCCGCCTTGGCGGGGGAGGGCGGGATATAAAAATAAAGTTTATTATTATTATTATTATTATCAGTCACAGCTCTTGAAAGAGCTCTCTCAGCCCCACCTACCACCCAGGGTGTCTGTTGTGGGGAGATTGTAAGCTGCTCTGAGTGAAGAGCAGGATAAAAAATCCAAACTCTTTGGTCTTCTGTTCTTAAATCTCATTAGAGATAAATTCAAGTTTTTGGGGGGAGGAAATTCCATAATCTAGGCATTTCTGAAAAGTCCCTGGCCAAGCTCCTAATGATGGTAGCCCACAGAGAATATGGGTACTTATTTTATTTTATTTATTTATTTATTTCGATTTATATCCCGCCCTACCCCATCGAAGTGGGCTCAGGGTGGCTCACAACACAGAATTCTAACAATAAAATTCTAACAATAAAATACATTAATAATTTACACAGTAAAAATAAACACAATTCATCAGCGTACTATCCTATAGTCTTCCTTAAAATTCAGATTCAAATGCCAGTCAGTTGTATGCCAACCGGAAGAGGACTGTCGGGCCCTGCGGAACTGCCCAAGGTTCCGCAGGGCCCTCACCTCTTCCAGCAGCTGGTTCCACCAACAGGGGGCTGTGATCGAAAAAGCCCTGTTCCTAGTTGACTTCAAACGGGCCTTCTTTGGCCTGAAGAATTATAAGGAGATTCTGAGAACCCGATCTCAGTACTCTCCGGGGAACATATGGGGAGAGATGGTCTCTAAGGTAAGCAGGTCCTAGGCCATATAGGGCTTTAAAGGTAATAACCAGCACCTTGTACCGAACTCGGTATATTACTGGCAGCCAGTGCAGTCCCCGAAGCCCCGGCTAAATGTGCTCCCATCTGGGGAGCCCTAATAGCAATCGGGCGGCAGCATTCTGCACTAGCTGCAACTTCTGGGTTCGGCACAGGGGCAGCCCCATGTAGAGGGCATTGCAGTAATCCAACTTTGAGGTGAGCGTTGCATGGATCACTGTTGCCAGATCATTATTTTCCAGGAAAGGGGGCAACTGTCTTGCCCGCCTAAGATGAAAAAATGCAGACTTGGCAGTGGCTGCTATTTGGGCCTCCATGGTTAGGGCAGGCTCCAATAGTACCCCCAAGCTCCTGACCCTGTGTGCCGCTGTCAGGGGCACACTGTCAAAGGCTGGTAAGGGAATTTCCCCTCCCGGACCACGCCAACCCAAGCAAAGGACCTCTGTCTTCGCTGGATTAATTTCAATCCACTCAGCCTGAGCCATCTAGCCATGGCTTGTAATGCCAGGTCCAGATTTTCTGGGACACAGGCAGGCCGTCCATCCATGAGTAGATAGAGCTGGGTGTCAGCGTACTGGGGGCAACCCAGCCCATACCTCCGGGCAATCTGGGCAAGGGGGCGCATGTAGTTGTTGAACAACATCGGGGAGAGAACTGCTCCCTGAGGGACCTCGCAATCAAGCGGGCGCCTCCGGAACAACTCACTCCCAATCGCCATCCTTTGTCCCCGACCACCAAGGAAAGAGGAAAGCCATTGTAAGGCCAACCCCTGAATCCCCGCGTTGGAGAGACGGCAGGTCAGCAACCGATGGTCGACCGTATCGAACGCTGCCGATAGATCTAACAACATAAGTACCGCCGAGCCGCCTCGATCCAGATGCCGCTGAAGGTCATCCACCAGAACAACCAGCACTGTCTCCGTTCCATGACCCGGACAAAAGCCTGACTGATGGGCATCGAGAATGGAAGCATCTTCCAGGAAACTCTGTAATTGCAGCGCCACTGCCCTCTCAATAAGTTTACCCAAAAAGGGTAAACTCGAGACCGGCCAATAATGTCCCAATTTGGCCGGATCTAACGATGGTTTTTTCAAGAGGGGGTGGACCACCGCCTCTTTAAGAGGTGCTGGAAAATGCCCTTCCATCAGGGATCTATTTATGATATCTTGTACATGATACCTAAGCTCCCTCTGGCAGGTATTAATGAGCCAGGAGGGACAAGGGTCCAAATTACAAGTTGTAGGGCGTGCAGACAAGAGGATCCTGTCAACTTCCTCCAGACTGAGAGCATTGAAACCATCCAGAACATCGTCCGAAGACAGGCACGGAGCCTCAGGTTCACATACTGTCTCCAATATGGCGGGGAAGTTGCGGCGGAGCAATGCGACCTGATCTGCAAAGAAATTCGCAAAAGCCTCACAGCCAATATCCAATTGATTAGAATTTGGGCTGCCCTGTGGCAGCGTTATAAGCGTCTGAATTGTGTTGAACAGTTGTGCCAGGCGCGAAATTGCAGACGCAATCTTAGCCACAAAGTATGTTTTCTTTGCGGCCTTGACTGCCATCTCATAGGACTTCATAAATTCCCTATAAGATGTTCTTGTCACTTCGTCTCGAGTACGCCGCCATTGCCTCTCTAGTCGTCTGAGTCCTCGCTTTGATTGCCGCAACTCCTGGTTATACCAAGGTGCTAGCTTTAGACAAGGGTGCAGAGGATGCAATCTCGTCGATGGCCCTGGAGAGTCCAGGGAATCGCCAGAGGGCCAGGAATCCCATAGAGCCATCTAGAACTGTTCGGGGTCCATCTGGCTCCGAGGGCGAGCTAAAATATGCTCGCTGCCTAAACGGGCTTGGGGTGGAACATCCACACGAGCCTTGAGGGCAAAGTGGTCCGACCATGACACTGCTTCGGCAGTAATATCGTCCACTAAAATTCCCGCCGCGAAGATCAAGTCTAACATGTGCCCCGCCTGGTGAGTGGGCGTTGTAACAATTTGGGAGAGTCCTAGTGTCGCCATGGATGACACTAGGTCTGTCGCCTGACTGGAGGTCACGTCATCGGCATGGACTTTGAAGTCACCCAGGATCAAAAGCCTTGGGTACTCCAATGCCCAGCCTGCTACAGCCTCCATCAGGGACAGTAAGGCACTAGCTGGTGCGTTAGGCGGTTGGTACACCAGCCAGACCGCCAACCCCTCCCCAACGTCCCACGCCAGACCAGCACATTCAAGGCCCTTGATCTTCGGGGCCGGGAAAGCCTGGAAGGAGTAAACCTCTCGTATGAATAGAGCCACCCCTCTCCCCCGCCCGCTGGTCCGAGACTGGTGAAAGACCGAGAATCCTGGGGGGGCCAACTGGGAAAGAGCTACAGTCTCCCCATCACGCATCCAGGTCTCGGTCATGCATGCCAGGTCCATATCCTGCTCAAGCAGGAACTCCCAAAGGGTAGAGGTCTTATTATTTATGGACCTGGCATTGCATAACACCAGTGACGGAGGTGAGTAATTTAACCTGGCCCTACTACCTGCCACCGTCAGAATGAGACGCAGGCTGGAAGGGGGTCGAGCACTGTCATGTCTCGGCCTCCTTCCCTTATAAGTCCACCTGTTCCCACTGTCATACCTTCCCCTCCCAAGGAGTACTGGAATCCCCAGGCCAATCATCTCCTGCTGTTGTCCAATCATCTCCTGCTTATATTTTTGCTAGTTTGGTTCACAGCCTATCTGCAATCAGGCAGGCAGTTAATAGACAGGCTGTTCACAGCCAGTTTGCAGCTAGTAGCAGGAACAGGCTAGACACAGCTATCAGAAGCTGATTCACTGACGATGGGAAATCAGCTGGGGGGCAGCATCAGAGTCCCAACTTGAAGGGGAAGAAATGATCAACTTATTATATTTCTTTTGCAGTAGTGAACTCAGAAGCTGAGCATGTCTGTTCTTCCCCACCCTTAACACACTCTTAAGGGAGAAACTTCTTTATTTCCCCTATGGAAGTGAGGAGAAAAAGTGATTGCTTTTCATCTCCTAACCTCAGAGATATAGTGAATGTTTCCTGGGAGGATGCATCAGACACTCCCCCATCTAGAAAAATTGCTAGGTTGCTTGCAACTTGGCCAGGAAATAAAGTTGGAGATCAAATCTTCACTGTATAGTGATTTTCAAGGGGAGGGATTGAATCAAGCACATCCCCTGTAGACTCCTCCATCAGATGTGTCAGCTACTGATTTCCTCCACCCTGAGCTTTACTGGGTCCCAGCTGAGCAAAGGTAGGATAGAAGGATGTGCTGGAAGATCAGTCAGCTATGAGTCAGTTTCTGACCAGAAGACAGCTGCGTACCGGTTGTCAGATGCAAGTCAAAAATATCCTTGATTAGCTCACAGTTTTATTGTAACAAATGGTATGCTCAACTGCCAGACAGGTGTTGTACAAAGTTTGTGACATCCTTACAGAGAAGATCTTCAGAACAAGGGCTTAGTGTTTAGGTAGGGCTAGACACAGTTTTTGGTTCAAATACTGGAAAAAATGCAGCATCTGTGAAGATGTTGATGTGCAGGCAGGAGTGTGGGAGAGACGAGAGCTGTAGTTGGCAAGACAGTCTTGGAGCAAGCCAGTCCCCAGCAGTATTGCAGGCATTTCAAGCATTCAGCTGGAACTTAGCTTCAGCTGCCTGTGAAGATCTGGGAGACAATGAACGGCATAAGCTGTGCCTGCTGCCTTCCTTGCATTGCTGGCTTCAGCACCGCTGCTCATGCTTTGGTTGTTTGGGTGGAAATTGAGCCTTGGATGCCAAGTAGAATAGTTTGGTGTCTAATTGAGATAAACCTGGAAGCCAGGAAAGAAACCAAAAAAGAAAAATATAAGGGGAAGTTTCTGCCTATTTTTAAAAACCAATTTTCAATCAGAAATGTAATCTGGGAAATTTTGGAATAAAAAATCCTGTGATATGTGTGCTGTTTTAATAAAATTACTTTAAAAGATAAAACACAAAATGTTTAGTATGAAGATGTCTTGCCCTGCTGCCCCCATCTCCCAGTCTGTGGCTTCCCCGTGGCACTGCAATGCAGTGTCGTGCTCCATCACACCCCCACCCACCCCTCATGCTGCAAGGCAGCAGCACCCCCTTCCCTTCGCTCTCCCCCCCCCCCCACATTCACAGCCCACTGCACCTGGGCTCTGCCAGGCCAAACACAGCGTGAATCTTATCTTTAGAACAACGGGACTGAAGTGAAAGCTTCTCCCCCTTCCTTTTCGGAACCAGAAGGGAGGGGGACTCAAGCCTTCACTTCAGCCCCATCATTCTAAAGATAAGGTTCATTGCGCGTCAGGCCCGGCAGAGCCCAGGTGCAGCGGGCTGTAAATGTGGGGGGGAGCGAAGGGAAGGGGGTGCTGTCGGCCTTGCCGTGCAGTGGCAGGGGGCAGTGGGGAAGAGAAAGGAGGAGTGAGCGGAGGAGGCAGGCAAACTTGGTGCTTGCCTGGGGCACCAGGAGGGGGGAGCCCAATTTGGCGCCCCCACCCTCCCAACGCCCTAGGTAAGCTAGTTTGCCTAGTGGGCGAGCCAGCCCTGAGTCTATAGAATTAGGTGATTCTTAGGTATACAGTAGACAATATCTTTTCAGTTATATGGTTACTGTTTAGATGTCTTTCAGGAGGGTCTTCAGTAGAAGAGCAAGATTTGAGTTCAATAGAACCTTAGAAACCAAGAAGGTTTGGGGGGCATAAGCTTTTGAGAATCAAAGCTCTCTCACCAGATGCTGAATCAGATATCTGACAAAGGGAGCTCTGACTCTCAAAAGCTCATACTTTGAAAAACTTGTTGATCTCTAAGGTGCTGCTGGACTAGA
Organism: Heteronotia binoei; assembly: GCF_032191835.1. NCBI lineage: Eukaryota > Metazoa > Chordata > Lepidosauria > Squamata > Gekkonidae > Heteronotia > Heteronotia binoei. The sequence continues at coordinate 77,835,001 of NC_083229.1, forward strand.
ATCATGTTCTTCTATTATAGACCAACACAGCTTTTCTCCTAAAACTATCTTTGTGGAAGGCACCACATGCATGGAGTGGATAGAAAGGTGTGCTAGAACTTCATGAAAAAACTTGCATAGTTACAAAGTGATACAATACCAAGTGCAAAAGACGGAACAGAAATAAGGTTCCAGGTCCAACTCAGAAAATATTTGGAGACTTTGGGGGGTAGAGTTAGGAGACTTTTTCATTTCCAAAAATAAATAAATAAAAATGCAGCAACGCAGTCATCATTTCCTTGTCCCCCAGCAGCTGCACTTCCATTAAATTAAACTGAACACACACACATGCACACAAAACAGACAAAATAAAGTTTTGCAATCCCACATTTTTGTGATCTCACTGGGGCAATTTACTCACAAGAGTTGCTGAATGTAACCATCTGCTGTAATTCAGCCAAGTTCTTCAGACTAACACTGGGAAACAAAAGGTTCTAATTTATTCTTTACTATCTACTTTACTGTGCAAACAACTTCCGAAATGAATGCAAAACAAATGAAGGACTGCACTGCTTCCCTTCTCACAGCTTCATAGACTCACCAGGAAGATCCACATCACTCTGCCTGTTAGCTCCACCCCTATACAACTTCCTCTTGCTGAGATTTAAAGGCACACACACCTTCCAAAATGCAAGGAGTTTCCAAGCTTCTTCTAAGCTTTCTGAAGTGGAAAGGCACATGGTGGCTGTTATGTTGGGGCTTTCCCCCACTGGCCAGCTGGTAGGTGGTAGGGAGAAGCCTGTAAAAGCAGAGGATCCCCCACTGGGATCTGGGAACTAGCAAGGCTGGACAAAGAATTTTAAAACTTCAGTACAAACCACGAAGATAGATTCAGGTGGGTTGCTGTGTTAGTCTGAAACTGCAGAACGAAGTCTGAGTCCAGCGGCACCTTAAAGAACAACAAAATTTTATTCAAGGCATGAGCTTCTATGTGCATCACACTTCCTTATACAGTTAAACAGAATGTCCTCAACCATTACATATATGGGGGGGGGGGGGTAGTTTCCAAGAAGGTCTTGCTAGAGTCAAGATACATACTAACTGGGTGATTATAACTGAGATTGGATTAGGACAGTTGGTAAAATCAGTGAATGGCAACAAGCATACACATACAAGAGTCAATAAACAGATGTGAGAACTGAGAGGTCAGTGGCACCTTCAAGACCAACAAAATTTATTTTCTGGGTATAAGTGAGAACTGAGTGACTTAGCATGTGCAGTGAGTTAAGAACCCAATATCTCTGTTAACCATGGAGGTTCCATAGTGCTGAATGTTGTAATAACTTGTAATTCAGCAGTCTCCCATTCCAGTCTGTTTCTGACATTTCTCTAACACCAATCACTGATGCCCTGAGCAATCACTGTACAATGAGCTACTTTACTCCTCCCGTATCCATGTAACAACAGCTGCAATGTCAATGCATTTCAATGGTGCCAAGGCATCTCAGTGGTACTACTGAAGTGCTTTATTTGTCTTGTGTTATAATGCTTAAGTTAGAAAGTTTTTTTTTTTTAAAGTCCAAGGAAGATCCCACATGGAAAAAAAGCACAGTGCTATAGAAAGCACTGCAGACATTTTAAACAGCATGCTATAGCAATTCAGAAGCACAAAGAAGAGGTCAAATTGAAAGAAAGTCGTTTCACTTCAAGTAGGGTTGCCAAAGTCCAATTCAAGAAATATCTGGGGACTTTGGGTGTGGAGCCAGGAGACATTGGGGGTGGAGCCAGGAGCAAGGTTTTGACAAGCATAGCTGAACTCCAAAGGGAGCTCTGGCCATCACATTTCAAGGGGGGGGCACACCTTTTAAATGCCTTCCCTCCATCGGAAATAATGACTGATAGGGGCACCTTCTTTTGTGGTCCAATATTTTTGAAACTTGGAGGGTCTTTTGAGGAGAGGCAACAGATGCTATGCTGCAAAGGTGGTGTCTCTACCTAAAAAAAAAAAGCCCGCCCCAGATACCCTCAGTTCAATTCTCCATTATACCCTATGGGAATCAGTCTCCATAGGGAATAATGGAGTGCCCAGCAGGCATTTTCTTCCCCCTTCCACTTTCTGATGAACCTGAAGTGGGGGGTCCCCTCCAAACTGGGGGATCCTCTGCCTCCACCTAGGGATTGCAGAAAACAACTGTGTACAAAGTATATATATATATACACAAAATAATTCTTATTGTCTATGTTTGTTTCCAATAATACCAAATACATAGTATATCAAAATGTTTCGCAAAAGGAAAGGAAAGGATCCACAGTATTTCAATGTCCAGAGAATGTCTAGTCCTTCTCCCTTCTTGTTCAATCCTGTGTAGTATCCAAATTCCTTACAAATCCTGGCTCCAAAAGAGATGTTCCCTTATGTGTCGACTTGGATCACGTTTTGCATACAATGATTCCTTGAAGAGCCAATCTGCTCAATTTTTCTTTTTGACGTCAACTAAGACCACTTGATCAAATTTCCAATAGGCACTAGCTCCTGGGGATTGGCAACCCAAACTTAAGAACAGCTTGACTGTGTTTTGCTAACCAGGTGCAAGCAGCTTTGTATGAAAAGGTAAATAAAAGTAGCTGGTTGCTAAAACAGTTCTGTCTGAAATGACAAAAAATGACTTTGTAACTAACTAGCAAAATGGTTTGCAAAGGCTGTCTGAAAGGGTCCTTGGTTCCATTACAGAGTTTGGCAGGCACACAGAATCCGTCCCTTCCTGAACGAAGGGAGCATGCCAGGAGGTAACTGCAGCTGAGCCAGGACACTTCAGCATCCTTCTAGCTGACTGAGGCGGTAGAGGGGAGGAGCAAGCTGGGGAGGAATTGCAAGGGTGGCCTATTTAAGGAGGATCTGCAGTAGGCCAGGAAGCATGAAGATCTGTGCTCAGGGAATATGGAGAGGAGAAGCAAAGTGGTGCAGGCCCTCAGAACAAAGTCATGGCGAAGTAAAAAGCCTTGCCCAGGAGGAGCATCGAAGATAGCTTCTCGGTAAAGTATGCTAATGCACGATAACAAAACAAATGCTTTCTGTGATAGCTGTTGTTTACATGAGTTCATGCTATATTGGTTTAATAAAAGACAGCAGGCTATACTTAAAAATTATGAAGAATCCTGTATTTTTATTCCTTTTTTTCCTTTGTAAAACTGCATTTCTCTGCAAACCATATGGTGGGATTTAGGTAATCTGATATAACTTGTTAAAAGTCTGTGCCTTTGCACCTATCTTAAGTCTAGAAATAAACACTGGAATGCTGAACCAAAAAAAAAATCTAATACTTTTGGAATGACTCTTTTGTTCCCAAGTGGTTTATATTATAATTTTTTTTTTGCTTTAGTTTACTATAATCTCTCCTATCAGATGTTCTTTCCATTGCCCTGAAGTTCAAAATATGTTGGGGCTTTCTTGGGTTTCCAGTTTAATACTCTGTATACTATACTCAATAGAATTACAAAGCCCTGTATTTTAAAAGAAATGTAAGTATCTTTCCTTTACCTTGTATCTTGAAAAGGTTCCGTATTGCATTTTTGTCAACATTTATATCCTACTGCTTTTGAGTAGCAGGCAAAGGACATTTAAATTAATGATTTCCTTTTCCTGAGGCTCTTGTGTTGCAAGTAAGATTATAAGAATATAAGAGAAGCCATGTTGGATCAGACCAATGACCCATCCAGTCCAACACTCTGTGTCACACAGTGGCCAATACACACACACACACAGTGACTAATAACCACTGATGGACCTCTGCTCCATATTTTTATCTAACCCCCTCTTGAAGCTGTCTATGATTGTAGCCACCACCACCTCCGGTGAAGAAGTACTTCCTTTTATCCGTTTTAACCTGTCTGCTCAGCAATTTCATCGAATGCCCACGAGTTCTTGTATTGTGAGAAAGGGAGAAAAGTACTTCTTTCTCTACTTTCTCCATCCCATGCATTATCTTTTAAACCTCTATCATGTCACCCCGCAGTCGACGTTTCTCCAAGCTAAAGAGCCCCAAGCGTTTTAACCTTTCTTCATAGGGAAAGTGTTCCAACCATTTAATTATTCTAGTTGCCCTTTTCTGGACTTTTCCCAATGCTATAATATCCTTTTTGAGATGCGGTGACCAGAATTGTACACAGTATTCCAAATGAGACCGCACCATCGATTTATACAGGGGCATTATAATACTGGCTGTTTTCAGTTCTCTTCCTAATAATTCCCAGCATGGCATTGATCTTTTTTATTACAATCACACACTGTCTTGACATTTTCAGTGAGTTATCTACCATGACCCCAAGATCTCTCTCTTGGTCTGTCTCTGCCAGTTCACACCCCATCAACTTGTATTTGTAGCTGGGATTTGTAGCCTCACAGATCCCTTTGGAGTGCCTCACAATCCTCTCTGGTTCTCACCACCCTGAACAATTTAGTGTCATCTGCAAACTTGGCCACTTCACTGCTTACTCCCAACTCCAAATCATTAATGAACAAGTTAAAGAGCATGGGACCCAGTACTGAGCCCTGCGGCACCCAACTGCTTACCGTCCTCCACTGCGAAGACTGCCCGTTTATTCTCTCTGCTTCCTATTAATTAGCCAGTTTTTTATCTACAAGAGGACCTGTCCTTTTACTCCATGACTCTCGAGCTTACTAAGGAGCCTTGATGATAAACTTTATCAAAAGCTTTCTGGAAGTCAAAGTAAACATTTATTGGGTCTCCATTGTCCACATCTTGTGCACCCCCTCAAAGAAATGTAACAGGTTAGTGAGGCAAGATCTTCCCTTACAGAACCCATGCTGAGTCTTCCTCAATAACTTGTGTTCATCAATGTGCCTACTCATTCTGTCCTTGATAATGGTTTCTACCAACTTTCCCGGAATTGAAGTCAGACTGATTGGCCTGTAATTTCCCAGATCTCCTGTGGAACCCTTTTTGAAGATGGGGGTGACATTTGCTACCTTCCAGTCCTCAGGAACGGAGGCAGATTTCAATGAAAGATTACATATTTTTGTCAGAAGATCCACAAGTTCAACTCTGAGTTCTTTCAGAACTCTTGGATGTATGCCATCCGGACCTGGTGACTTATTAGTTTTTAATTTGTCTCTCTCTCTATCTATCTATCTATCTATCTATTTATTTATTTATTACATTAAGCAAGCAGACTCAGGGTGGCTCAGAACATTACATTACTACCATTAAAACCAATAAAACATATAAAACATAATTACATATTTAAATTATTTAAAACCATTTCATGGTGCTGTATTAATACAATACAATATAGGCGATTCTGAAAATTCGGTGGTGACCACCAGTACTCTACATGGTGTTCTATATGATGTCCAGTGGCAGCTCTCTCTCAGCTAGATATCGAAGGCCTGTCGGAACAATTCGGTCTTACAGTTGTAGGATCTCCTCTCTTGTCACCTCAATCTGATTCAGGTCCAAAATAAGTGGTTCTGAAGTGGGCAAACACTTCTCGTCTTCCACAGTGAAGATGGAGGCAAAAAATGCATTCAGCTTCTCAGCCATTTCCCTATCCTCCTTCAGTAATCCTTTTATGCCTTGGTCATCCAAGGGCCCCACTGCTTCCCTGGCTGGTTTCCTGCTTCTAATATACTTGAAGAAATTTTTATTGTTGGACTTTATGTTTTTTGCAAATGCTCCTCAGACTCCCTTTTTGCCTGCCTGATCACAGTCTTGCATTTGATTTGCCACAGCCTATGTTCCTTTTTATTAATCTCACTTGGACTAGCTTTTCACCACTTAAAGGAGTCCTTCTTACCTTTTACGGCTTCCATTACTTTGTTTGTTAACCATGCAGGCCTTTTCTTATACCTGTTTGTGCCTTTCCTAACTTGTGGTATATATTTTATCTGAGCTTCTAGGATTGTAGTTTTAAATAGCCTCCAAGCTTCCCCAAGGGTTTTGACTGTATTTACCGTTCCTTTCAGTTTCCTCTTCACATGCCTCCTCATCTCAGAGAATTTAACCCTTTTAAAGTTAAACGTGGTTGTGCCGGTCTTTTGGGGCAACTCTCTATTTATACAAATGGTGAAATCAATAACGTTATGGTCACTGCTCCCAAGCAGTGCGATTACTTTTCTATCTCTCACCAAGTCTTGGGCATTACTTAGGGCCAAATCCAGGATCGCCCCACCCCTGGTAGGTTCTGAGACCATGTGCTCCATAGCACAGTCCATCAAGTGCATCTAGAAACTCAATCTCTTTCTCTTGACCAGAACACATATTTACTGTCACGGGCTGGGGCCGGGTCAGGCGAAGTCCAGGGGCAGTCCAAGGTCTGTAGCTGGTGAGCAAAGAGGGTCTGATGCGCCAAAACCAAATCACAGTCCAGGTATCGCAGGTCAGGGGTCCAGGAGCCGAAGTCGGGGGGTCCAGAAGTCAAGCCAAAGTCAGGGGGTCCAGAAGCCAAAGTTAGAAGCCGAAGTGGATGCTAGAGCGTCAGGTAAGTGACTAGTTGCTTCCACAAAGCCTCCTCCCAAAGCCCACAGCTATATAGCCCTCTGCTGTCTGTTGCCCATTTGGGGCTAAGTGCTGACTCAGAGGGCGGCCAGGATCCTGATGAGACTCAAGCATCCTTACTCCTAGAAGAGCCAGGATCCTTTCAAAACTCAGGGCTCAGGGAGCGTCTTGCTCATGAGCGTGCCGCCCTCCTCCGATTCCTGAGGTCCTGACGAAGGCAGTCACGCACACAAGCCACCTGAGAGGGCGAGGCAGGGGGACTTGGGTCTTCTCCCGCAGGAGGCAGGGGCACTGGTGCAGGTGGCAGGGGCACCGTTTTTTCTGCAGGCTCAGCTTCTTCTGCAGGGTCCCCAGCACCCATGACATTTACCCAATCAATCTGCGGGTAGTTAAAATGACCTATTACGACACAGTTTTTACGTTTAGCCGCTGTCTTTAAGCCTTCCATCATATTATAATCATCCTCTATCTTTTGATTTGGTGGGTGATAACAAACTCCCATAGTTAAATTTCCTTTTGGGCCCTCTATTTCAACCCAAAGCATTTCTAGAACGGAATCTAATTCTCTGACCTCAGTCTTACTGGACTGTATACCCTCTCTGACATACAGAGCCACCCCACCTCCAACCCTTCCCTCCCTATCCTTCCTATATAACTTATATAAAGGAATCACCGTGTCCCACTGATTCTCATCATTCCACCAAGTTTCTAAAATTCCCACAATGTTTATGTTTTCTCCCAACACTAAACATTCCAACTCACCAATTTTACTTCAAACACTTCTAGCATTTGTATACAAACATCTATAATTTCTCAGGCAAGCTAGGCCCGCAACCTTCCTCCTGCTGCCTCGAGACTTTGGCAGACACTCCATACTGTTTGTCACCGTCTCAGTGGACAACTCTGATCCATTACCCGGTAGAAATTATTTTTCAGAAAGCTTTGGGCTTGAGCTTGCTTCACTTGAAGCCACTGGTGAGAATCAGGCTCTTAATTGGTTTGTTTCTGTAATTTAAATCAATGATTGCCCAGTGGTCAACTTAAAAAAAAACCACTGAGGTATACTTGTCTTTCAGAGCTGGATATATGTTATTAGTAGTTGTTGCTACTGAGTTTTGAATAAGGCACATTTAAATATTGCTGATAGTGTGACTTGTAAGGAAGCCACTGGTGCTTGTATTGCTTTAACAGGATGGGTTGGTTTATCCTGGCAACAGCCCTGTGGGGTTGGGTAGCCTGAGAGGTAGAGACTTGATTAAGGCTATAGCTTTGCAGTAAAGCATGGATTTGAACTCAGGTATCTCATTTAAGACATTCATCACTGTAGCATGCTGTAAAACATTTTGCCCATTGCTGGGTTGTAAAAGTCTACAAAAGCATGAAAACTTGCGACCAAAATTACTAACAATTTTTGTAATAAAGATTATTTGAAATTAAATGGAAATCAGTGTGTGTTCTTCTCTAGAATTATAATTCATTCAAAATTTATACAACAGGCATACACACTTGCACAGCTCAAAAAAGTTCATATACAGATATCTTGACTTGAAGCATGACGCCCCATTAAACTGGGGTAATGTGTACCCATGGAATTCCAATATACGAAATTATTCAAAGTTTGATTCTTTTAAAGATTTTACATGGAAGATGATTTTTTGACATAGAGATAGTCTCTTTTCCCAAACACTCCTGTGGATGCAAAAGTTGTCTCTGGTGTCTTCGACAAATTCTGGCAATGGGGCCATTAGCTGGGATCAGCCCTTTCACAGAAAGCTTCTTCAGGCTCTGGAACAAGGACCCACAGCAATGACACCATCTATATATATCAAATAATCAAAATTGATTATATGCATCTAACCATTAAAGGAAGTCATATATTATCTTCCATAAAAAGAATTTATCAATCCAATGCAACTCTCACATAGAGTCAAAGAAAATATGTTGGCTTTTCACTTTGAAGTGGAGGGGGAAGCAAAACGAATTGGTTAAATGGCTGCACTAGGGCAGAATTCCTCATTATGGTGTCTGTGGGTGCCATGCTGCCCTCCAGTACTTCTGGCACCTGCTGAGCTGTTCATAGGTGTGCCAGGCCTTTGTAAGGCGGGACTTGTTATTGGTTCTCATTCAAATGAGTTTTCCATGGATGCACTTGTAGCAACATGCAGGATTGTGATTCCATTCCCCCTTCAGACTTTGCTTCTTTTTATTTCCCTTCATTTTTTTTTATTGCAATTCTTGCAATTCTTTTCAAAGTGAGGAGGGTGATATTGTATTTGGCTTTGTCTCCTATAACAGCTGTTTTGGGGTGGTGCTCGCCACCTCATCTCAAAATTCCAGAGATGCTCACAGTCTCAAGTAAGTTTGGGAACTCCTGCATTAGATAATTTTTTTTAATTCTTTTTATTTTAATCTCATTTCAGAGTGATTTTTCCAAGAAAACTAGAAGAGAAGAAGAGAAGATGCAAGCTAAGCTGAAAGTTTATGAGATACCTGTCCATACAGCCCTATGAAATGACTGGAAATGTAGCCCTCTGATGGGCCATGAACCTAAAACAAGTCTATGTTTCTGTACTGATGTTTGGAGTAGCAGGTCTACTCCTTTTCATGTATCTGCAAGCCTGGATTGATGAACAATGTGCAGGTAAGGTGGCAAATCAGGAACTGGATGACCACTGTGTGACAGGATGCTGGACTAGATGGATCATTAGTCTAATCCAGCAGAGCTTTTCTCAGGCAATAGCCAGAAAATTTTAAGATGAGGGTTGGGATCAATTAATTAGATAATCACTAATTAGATTAAGTGCTTCAGAGGGTGCTTCAGATCCCAACTAGAGTGGTAAAATGTTTGAAATTTTTGAAGCCACTGGGGAAATGTTTTTTTGTTTTGTTTCTAGATGAAATGGAAATTTGGGAGATAAGTCAAATATGGAACACTTAAATGTGTATCAAATGTACATAGCACTTACATTTCTAAACAACTACTTTAGCTGATTTAACAATATATCATGTATCCTTTAACCTATTCATTTAACAATATAACACACATCCTTTAACTTAGCTAGCATTGCACTATCTATAATCTTATAAAATTGTACAATTTGGCATATTTATAGAATTTTAGAAGTATAAATGTCTTCATTTTCTATAAGAAATGGCACAAATACCCAGTACTTGAGAGTTTCTACTGCTGCACCGTATGCTACTGTAGCACATAGATCTTGATTTTTTCATCTGAGATGTACAAAAAATAAAAGTTGAAGGTGGATTATCCCCCCAAACAAAAGTTTCTTCCCAAAATAAAATATATTATTTGTACAGAAATACTCTTTCAGTTATAACAGGTAAGACTACCAGCATATTAAGGTAAACATTAAAAACACTGAATTCTTCAATATGATCATTAAACACATTCAAACATCTTAATTGTAGCAAAAATTATTTGTATTTAAACAAAAAACTGTTGAAAGTGTATATGTGTACAGTATACATGGAATTATCATTAATTCAGTGTTGTAGATTCTTACATTTTCATTTCTTATTCCAAAAGGGAGAAGTATTTTTTTTGGGGGGGGGGGGGTTGGTGTTCCCCACAATGTACACATTTTAAAAAAAAAGTCTTAACTTTTTCTGCTGTATGTTTTGATTGAGAAAAACATTGCCTTCCACTCATTCTAAAGGAGAATATTTCATCCAAATTGCCTGATTATTCTCTATGAAAAACTGAAAAAGTTGGGGGGATTTCTCCCCACTTTTTTGTCTCCTCCCTTGGGCAGTCACTTCTGCATTTCCAAACCAATGTCTGAATTAAACTTTAGCTGCAATTATTGCTGAAATCTACAGGCCAACTATTCATTTGCTGCTGCTTGAGTTCTTCCAACTGAGACTCTTACCTACTGTTTTTTTTGTGTCTTGTCTCTTCTGCAAGGCAAGTCCTTGCAAACACACAATAAGCTGTATCTATGAATAAGGAAGAACTGAAATTTGTGGAGGAGACTTTGAAAAGTGGATCTAAGTCATGCGAGTAATGACATGAATTGAACTTTCATAAGAAATTTAATATGTCTTCACAAATTATTGTGAACCTATTTTCTGTGCTTGGTTGTACATTATTTGGGATGCATGTTGTAAAATGTAACTTCATTAATGCCACAATAATTTGTTGGGCAGAACCATTATAGCCATACTTGGCCTATAAATGGCAAGAGATGTTAAAATGTCAATCTGGAATGGTCAGTTCCTAATTAAGTAGAATTTAAGGGATTATTTGGTATTTAACCCTGTGAATAGACCAACCACTGTGCATAATTTTTATCTTCTCTATAATTGGCTTTAGGTAGAAAAAGAAGAGGATTTAGGGAAGAAATTAATAAAGTTGCTAGGAGTGAATGCTAGGAGCAGACAGTGGGATTTAGCAGATAAGTACCTGTTACTTTTTAGATGACAAAAAAATAGGCAGAGAGGATGGCAGATGCATTGCTGAAAATGATTAGAAAATGTAGGGCTTGGTATAGTGTTTTCAAGACCAAATAGTCTTAGAATTTTACTTGGCAAGTACAGTTTTCCAAGAGGTGAAAAAACCCAAATCTCTTTGTTATCAGTTAAGATTTGCCTTGGTTTGTGTTCCTATTTTAAAAAGAAAGCCTCTAGTCTCTGTCAATTTACCTAACACCATAAGTATTGGTCACAATAGGGTTGCCAAGTCTAATTAAAGAAAAATCTGGGGACTTTGGGGGCAGAGCCAGGAGACTTTGGAAGTGGAGCCAGGAACAAGGGTGTGACAAGCATAATTGAACTCCAAGGGAGTTCTGGCCATCACATTTAAAGGGACAGCACACCTTTTTAAATGCCTTTCTTCCATAGGAAATCATTAAGGATAGGGGCACCATCTTTTGGGGCTCATAGAATTGGACCCTCTGGTCCAATCGTTTTGAAACTTGGGGGGTATTTTGGGGAGAGGCACTAGATGCTATATACTAAAAATTTGGTGCCTCTACCTCAAAAAATAGCCCCCCCAGAGCCCCCAATACCCATGGATCAATTCCCTATTATTCCCTATGGGAATCGTTCTCTATAGGGAATAATAGAGTGCCCAGTAGACATTTCCCTCCCCCCCCCACGCCTTCTAAAGGGGGGGAGGGCCTCCAAACCAGGGAATCCCCTGCCCCCTCCCTCTCTCACACACATAAATACTTACTAGATCTTCTTCCTGCAGAACTCTACTTGCTGTGAAAATGAAAGCAAAAGAAAGGGAGGAGCCATTCTCCATGGCAACTATTACTGACCCTTTCCAATGAAGCCCTTCCTGATTCCTGCGCAGCCTTAAAGGCTCACATTTTACAAACGGATCAGTTTGCAGGTTTCTAACCCTGCAGGAGCTCTACAACTACATGATGCCTACAAGCATGTTCTCCCCCCACCCCCGCTTCCAGATTTTTGGAGAGCGGGGGAGGAGGCCGCAAATTCGGGGGTCCCCTGCCAGGCAGGGGGGGGGGGTTGGAAGCCTAGGTCACAAGCTTGGGTGGGGGGGGGTATATTCAAGGCAGAGTTCTACTTCCTCAAACAACTGCTCCTGCCAGGACTCCAATGTATTGGGGAAAGTGGAAAAGTGAAAAGAATGCAATTGTCACAGTTGTACTGAAAGTTGTTGTACATGATAATGCTTCCCATAAATTGGTTAGACTGAGAATTGATGCCTAGTCTTCTGGAATGTACATAGTAATACAATGTCCCGCATTGTGTAAACAGTTGTAGGTGGTGAGGTTTATCTCTTTCAGTATGCAAATATAGATTTTAGCAACCAATTTCAATTCAAAACTTTTTTTTGCAGTTGTTGAAATTATTTTGTACTCATCAGATGTGGAAACAGTTTGACGTCCCCATTTACTTGCAGAGTAGAAGTGTTACTGTGGTCAAAATAATAAAATGCATGAATTTCAGAATGTTTTGTGAAAGCTCTCAAGGGGATCTCCTTTCTGTGTAATAGACGTGATGTGATCGCATGGGCTCACTGTATGTGTATTCATATTTTCCACCTTTTCATGCATCTTGAAACAAATTCCTTTTTTAATCCAGTCGTTGGAATTAATTTAATTTTCTAACTGTCAAAGTAGCTGTATAAATCCAAGATGCAATTGTGTTATACAGAAGTTGTTTTAGGAGCTAAGCTGTCATCATAATCAGTGAGCCCATGCAAAGCCAACTATAGTTAATGGAGCACATAAAATAATGGGGTGGTATTGTTTTATAAGGTGCCAAAATGATGGAACATTGATATTTTCTCTTTATTGTTCATGCACAACAGCACAAAAATCTGATGAGAGCAGACAAAGATATTTTTCTTCCATTGAGTGGCTTCTGCCTCTAAAGGTCCATTGCATTTCCATGTTGGGAAGGGTTTTTTGGAGATTTTATCTTGTTATTTTTTCTTACTTCTCTTATTGGGTGTCTCATAATTTAGTACAGCTAGTCAAATGCAGCAAAATTAGCAAAACATGTTATGTGTTGCAGTGTGTGTTCTGTCATTTCAGTGGTCTGCTGTAAACTACATTTCATTGCTGATTAAAGTAATATGACATGTGTTAGGAGTATGAACTCCTGCTGGGAATGACTTCAAATTAGTCCTCGCAAAGGGCATGTGTGCTCAGCAAAATGCTAAACAGCTGGTGTCTCTGATGTGTTTTCTAAAGAGATATAAATGTGTCAACTCATCACCCACTTAAAAATGCTATAGGTGACGTCTTACAGGATGGCTCCTTTTTAGAAACTGCATTCTATTTGAATCACTTTTTTATATGCCATCTTGAGGTCTAATTTAACTGCAATATATTCTTTGCAAAAGAATCTGTTTTACTGTTTTAATAACTTTTAGATTTAACAATCAGATTCTCAACTACCATGTGAGCAATCCAAGTATAATCAAATTATGATTGAATAAAAGAATAAGAGTCCAGTAGTGACTTAAGGACTAATAAAATTTGTGATATGGTATGAGTTCTTGTGAGTTACTTCTTCAGATACAGCTAGAATGTGAGTCCGTCTGTCCTATATTTTGAAAAGTGGAGTGATTTCAGATGCCAAATGACATTAGTAGGCTAATGACAATATAAGGTATGATTTGATTAGGTATGATATGCAGAGGTAGAAGGTGTGGAGAAATCAGCATTGATAATGAGTCAGGAAACCTAGGTCTCAATTCAGTCCAGATGGATGCATTGTGTTGAGCTTTCTTATCAGTTGCAATTCAGCAGTCTTTCTCTCTAATCTCCCTTGAAATGCCTTTGTAAGATAATTGCTACTTTTAGGTCAGCAACTGAATGTCCTTGAAGGTTAAAATGTTCACCCACTGGTTTAGAATACTGTGGTTTCTGACATCAGATTTATGTCCATTTTTTTTTTGTAGAAGGGACTGGCCTGTTGCTAGGTCCAGTGATGATGTTGCTAGGAGCTATATGTGAGCAAAACTGACATCTTGATTTGTTGCAGGCCTTGGTACCAGAGTCCATGTTACTGTTAAGTAGTTTATCATTGTGGGTGAGAAGTTGTTTTTGGTTATCAAGCTGTCTGTAAGCAAGAAAAGGTCAGTCCCCAGTGCCTTTGTAAGGAAAGCTTCACTATGCAGCATGGATTGTAGGTCATTAATAATGTGTTGAACTGGCTTGAATTCACCTTAGAATGTTTTTAAAAAGCGCTAGCTGTAGAATGTTTTTTAAAAGCTGTGGGTGACCACCAGTGGTGTTCTGCTGACATTTTCTTTGGCCTTCTCTTGTAGCAAGCTGTCCCTGGGTATTATTCTGCCTTTTCCAATCATGTTTCTCATCATATCAGGAAGATACAGTAGTTGCAAAAATGCCTGCTGTAGATCCTTCAACTGTGTATCTCTGTTTGAGGAGTTGGAGCAGATGCAGCTATAGTACTGGCTATACACGGGAGATTGTTTGATGTGCTGAGGTGGTAGCTGGAGGCAGGCCTCATTTTGAGGCGGAGCTCTGTGGTTAATTGCCACCCAGGAAGAGACGCCTCCAGGCAGGGTCTGCATGCAGGGGGGAGAGACCTCCCCACTGCATGGAGTTCCTGGCCCCAATTTCTCTTGCAAGGCAGTTCCTTCCTTCCCTGCCTCCCTCCCTCCCCCTCCCCTTCCCTCTTTTCTTTCTCACTCTCTTTCCCCTTCCTTCCCATCTATTTACTTTTTTCCCTCTCTGTTTCCCCTCCTGCCCTCTGTCTTCCTTCCTTCATCTCTCCCTCCCTCCTCCCCCTTCCTTCCTTTCTTCTCCACTTCCCTCCCCATCGATTTTTCTTTCTTTATTTCTGATTCTAGTTGGAGCACTCTATGCTCCTCAACTGTCAGTAACCGGTTAAACCAAAGAGAATTCTTAGGAGCTACAATAGGAAGGATGGGGATAGGAGAACTGGTGATGATTTTTTAGGACAGAGCCAGGACCAAAGGAACTGCAAGAAGACTAAGTTGTAAATTTGTCTAACCGGTTACTGACAGTTGAGGAGCATAGGGTGCTCAAAAGAGGGCTGGGTTTTGTGACTGTACCTGATTACAACAGTTTTTAAATTAATCCGAATGATCAAGCTTAAAAAATTGTTTGGCAATGATGAGGGCAACAGGGAAATGTTCTGCCCCAAAACTACATTTAATCCCTCTATTCAGGATCCAACGATTGTAACTTTTGAGCGTTTAGTTTTGAGAGATGTTAAAAGGCTGGAAAGCAATTTAGAGCGACCTTGGAGTAATCTGCCTCCAGAGGAGGCTTTAGCTCTTAAAGGGCTGGTACAGGATGATTCTATCATAGTGAAGCCTGTTGATAAGGGCGGGGCCATTGTGGTTTTGAACAGTAATGACTATCATCAAGAGATTGAAAAGCAACTAAAAATGTACATGTTTTGGACATTTGGACTGGTTTCTATATATTTCTTAGTAAATTGGTCACTAGCTTGTATTTTTTGTTGTGTTATCAATTATAATGACCTCTCTCGGATTGTATTCTCGACCTTCTGGTCTGGCAGGAATTCCTGCAGTCTTTTAATGGGGTTTTGTTTTGGAGGGAAGACCTTAAAATCGAGGCTCAACTTCAGGTCACCTCTGATGCTGCAGGTGCACAGGGTTTCGGAGTCTATTTCCGTGGATGCTTGTGCACAGAAACATGGCCAGAAACTTGGATTAATGAGGGATGGACCAGGGACCTTACCTTCCTTAAGTTTTTTCCAATATTAGTGGCAACTTGGCTGTGGGGGATGAGTTGGCCAACCATACGGTCCACTTTTGGTGTGATAACTTGACTGTGGTGCAGGCCCAATTCCCTTACATCACAATCGCCATGGGTGATGAGGCTGGTCCAGGCCTTCACTAGTCCAATTTAAGAAATATCTGGGGACTTTGGGGGTGGAGCCAGGAGACTTTGGGGGTGGAGCCAGGAGACATTAGGGGTGGAGCCAAGATCAAGGCTGTGACAAGCATAATTGAACTCCAAAGGGAGTTCTGGCCATCACATTTAAAGGGACGGCACACCTTTTCAATGCCTTCCTTCCATAGGAAATAATGAAAGATAGGGGCTTTGGGGGCTTCTTTTGGGGCTCATAGAATTGGACTTCCTAGTCCAATCGTTTTGAAACTTGGGGGATATTTTGGGGAGAAGCACTAGATGCTGTATTGAAAATTTGGTGTCTCTACCTAAAAAAACAGCCCCCGCAGAGCCCCAGATACCCGCAGATCAATTCTCCATGATTTTCTATGGGAATAAATCTTCATAGGGAATAACAGAGTTCCCAGCAGACATTTCCCTCCCCTCCCCCCGCTTTCTGACGACCCTTAAGCGGGGGGAGGGCCTCCAAACCGGGGGATCCCCTGCCCCCACCTGGGGATTGGCAACCCTAGCCTTCATGCTGCGCTGCCTCTGGCTTAATATTTTGTTTCAGGCCAGGCATGTGCCGGGGGTGAATAGTGGGATTGCTGATGCTCTCTTTCGCAAACAGATGGCGAGGTTTTGTCAGCTTGCTCCAGACACCAATCTGCAGCATCTGGATGCCCCCAGATGCTATGGCAGGTTGGAGGGCCGAGGCTTACAGAGTAATAGGTTCGTCAATTTGACGAACATTGCCACCAGCACAAGGAGAGGGTACGACTGGGCGACGGTTCGTCAATTTGAGAAATTTAGGAGGCAGGAGGGGTACAGGAAGGCCTGGCCAATACCAGTGGAGCATCTGCCATATTTCTGTGTTTCCCTTAAGACACAAGTTTTGGCTGTCTGCTCAGTATAGGGGAGGCTGTCAGTGATTGCCTTCGCCAGCAAGGTCTTGGGCTTCAGCGAAGCTACCGGTGATTTCCATCTACAGAAGATGCTGGAATGCTGGACCAGGGAAGCAGGCAAGTAGAGGGATGAGCAAAGGCCCATTTCTCCTGTGATACTTAAGGGGTTGCAGGGGGCCTGGGAGAGTATATGTGCTTCTGCATACAAGGCTTGCCTTTTCCATGCCGCTTCCCTGGTTGCTTTATTTGGAGCTCTGAGAGTGAGTGAGCTGGTAGCGCAGTCAAAAATGGACCAGACCAGCCGGGCACTGATTGTACAGGATCTTAGGTGGGTCAAGGGGGAAGCACACATTATGGTAAAGGGTTCAAAAACTGATCAGAAGGGGAAGGGGGCCCTGGTAAAGCTGGGTCCATGTTCAGACAGGGAACTCTGCCTGTCACAGTATTTGGCATTGAGGGATAGCGAGGCAGCTGACTGTTTTGTCATGCAGATGGGAATCTGCATGACAAAACATCATTTTTGGGTCATAACCAGCAGGGCCCTAGCAAGGCTGGACCTGTCCAGGGTGAAGTTCAGTACTCACTACTTTAGGACTGGTGCTGCCTCGACAACAGCATCCTTAGGGTATGCCAACACGGAGATTCAGCGCTTGGGTAGGTGGAGGTCAGCAGTTTTCAAGAGCTCTGTGCGCCTCTTTACTTTGCTGTGAGCTCTGTGCGCTTCCTTACTTTGCTGTGAGCTGCTGAAGTGGGGAGGTTGGTGCTTCATTGTTATTTCTTTTCAGGTGCCTTGGTGCACAGCAGGAAACGAAGGGTCCTCATCTGCAGGCACAGCTATATCTTTTGGGCAGGTCATTGTGTCAAGAGATCAGCTACTGGCTCTCAGTTGGGGCTCAGTGAATGGGCCATGGTTGAGTGGCAGGGAAGACAAGGTTTGCATTGGTCAGGCCTCTTGCCCATGCTGTTTAGTGAGGGTGCAGAGCCCCCACTGCATGTACTGGTGATTCATTTGGGTGGCAACGATCTGGGCCTGCTGAAGGGTAAGGCCCTTGTATTGCAGGCCAGGGATGACCTGAGGGCCATACAGGTCTGGTGACCAGACACCACGATTGTGTGGTTGGCCATGATCCCACATTTGTCATGGTGGGGTGCTCTGGATCCCAGGGGCGTGGAGCGGGCTGGCCGTAAGGCAAATAGGGAGCTTCAGAAAGCTTTGGAAGCTGGGTTGGGCCACTATCTGCCTCAGCTGGTGATTCAGGCCGGCAGGCCGGACTTATACAGGAATGATGGTGTTCATTTATCTGATTGAGGAAATGATTTGTTTCTGGCAGACATACAGCAAAGGCTTTGGCAGATTTTAGAAGTTTAAGTGGGCGCAGGGTCCTAAGCAAAGGCTTGGCCCTTGTGTTGGCGGGTTGGATTGGATTTGGCAGCTCAGTGAGCACCATGCAGCAGTCCTATTTGGGCTGGAGGGTCTTGTAGGGCCCCCCCCAGGGCTGTGTGGCATGAGGGGGGGAGAATGCAGACTGCCTAAGGGATGGCAGGGATTGATCTCCACTTAATCCGTGTGGTTTGGGGGGGGGAGATCTCTTGGGTGTATCCTGAGCAAGGTGCCAGCTGGATGGGAGCCACCCCATAGGGAATTGGCTTCGGTCCAGGGCAGGGTGGCTTGCCCACCAGTGACAAGGGAGGTGTCCAGAGGACTCCTGGCTTTGACCGTGCCGCCAACCTATGCCTTGCCTTTGCTGCCAGAATTTTAATAAAGTGGACCTTAGTTTACCCAACTTCCTGTGTCTGTCTCTTTATTCTGTCTGGGGGGCGGGGGGAATTGAGATACTATCATAATTTATGTCTCTGTTTCCAGTGCTCATAACAAAATAAAACCTTTGGCATTTTAGAGGTTACTACCATTGGTCATTAATCAAATCATATGCTTACTGTAATTTTGTATTTAATCATTGATTGATTAGCCTTATGTCCAGTGAAGATTTCTTTTTTCCAGTAAGTCACTGCTTTCTCTTCCTAATGTACAATTCAGTTTAATATGATCTATCTCAGTGTAATCAATTTGGATTTTAGTATTATGCAAATAAATCCCTGCAGAAAATTGTGGGAATGATTTTTGTGTGTGGAAGGAAAGAGGGATAGGAACATCCCTTTCTATTTGCTTTAGACTTCCTATAGCCCACCTGAAAACAGCTGAGAGATTGGCAGATCAGTGAAGCTATGCAATAAATTATGTTGAACAGTTTTGTTAATTCTTCCATGATTTTACTTATTTAAAAATTGTTGGAGCCTTCTCTTTTTTCTTTCCAAGAATTTGTGTGGGACTATATGTGCACAGTGTGTCTTAAGAAATATGTCTTGCTGGGAGACTCATAGTGATATCAGTGACGTGTTTGATGCATGTTTGTGTTAGCAGATTCCCTGAGATTATGGATTACCAGCCTGATGTGAACTACAACTTGCATGTGCATGTTTTGTTCATCGACTTTATAATTGCTTTGTAGTACACATACACCTTTCATTTAACTCCCTTCTGAATACTTCCTTCAAATCTGCTGACCTTTTATGCAGATGTTACAATAACTTAATCAGCTTTTTTGTCTTCAGTGTGACTTTCATATTAGGCTTCTCTTTTTCCATTTTAAACAAGCACAACCATATAAAAAGTTGAAATGCACAACAATATTTTAAAAATTGATTACTGTTGGACAGATAATGAATAACAGTCTGTCACTTTGGAAGACATCCATAGTGGGATTGATGTTAGGCTTATGACTTGACATCATTACTGGCTGTTAGGATAGAAACTGAGAAACATATGTGTTAATGATAGTTATTGAAACTTAAAGGGTAGCATTTTCCCCCAGTTATAAATATGTAGATATCACACCTTAAATGAGAGGAAAATGTGGAAAACCAGCCAACTTGCATCTGAAGCAGATCCTACCTACACCACCACCTGCTCCAGCCTTATCGACAATGGTGTTTTCTGCTGTTCCTCTGTTTCAGTGGAGCAGGTGCAAGAGAGAGTCCTAATCTTGGGGGGCGGGAGGGTGGACTAATGTTGCTATGCTGTGCGTACTCCCAGTCCCCTGACCCCATTGACATAAATAAGTGTTGGCTTTGTTCCACAACATGAAGCCATTTTTAGGTCTACAAAGATGGTTAAGATCTTGAACAGCTCTATGTAGATGTTGGTCTAATTGTTCGTTAACTCATGGAAAAACTAAATATTAGCATTTGCACAATAGAGTTTATCCAGTGGGACTTTGTACAGTGAGCTGCTGAAAAGTATTCCCAGCAGGGCTTTTTTTTTTTTGAGCAGGAACGCAGTTCCAGCTGGCCTGGTGTCAAGGGGGTGGGGCCTAATATGCAAATGAGTTCCCACTGGGCTTTTTCTACCAAAAAATTCATATGGATGTAGCCTAATATGCAAATGAGTTTCTACTGGACTTTTTTTGTTACAAAACAAAGTCCATCTCCATACTCCATTTATGCATTTGTAGGTATCAGAAATAGGATATATAGCTTCCCCATTTTTAATATGCTACTTTGGAAAGTGAAATAAGCTACTTTGGAGAGTGAAATAAGCTGGGCTTTTTTTGTTGAAAATAGCCATGCAGGAACTCATTTGCATATTAGGTCACACACCCCTGATGCTAAGCCATCTGGTATTGTGTTCCTATGAGTTCCTGCTTTAAAAAAAAAGAAAGCCCTGAAAATAAGCATTGTGTTTCATGTTTTAAAGCTGCATATTCATTCCTTGGTTGCTTGACCTGTTCTGCTTCCAATTTTGTTAAACTCAACAGGCCAGGAATTGCAATGCATCAAATATATAGTTATAATTGGAGTATATATAGTTACCATGTTGAATGTGGTGTGTGTTCTAACTTTACTGTCTTTTCCCTGCCCCGAGGATTTATTAATTCATTATTCCCTATAATGTTGGCTCTTACTACTTCTAGTTGCGGTGGTCATGTTTTTTTAAAAGTTCTTGGAAGTCAGGTGAGCATCTAACTTCAGTAGGAAGAAGATTTTTAATGGATTGCATGTGGACTTGAAACAATGCAGTGTGTTTAATAAAGTTGGAAATGGGATAGAGTTTTTGTTGGATATTGCAACTCTGCAAGAGGATCTGGGAGGGAAAGGGTTAAGGGAATTCTTGCTCTCTGGGTACACCTGGCAGTTGGCCCCACCCTCTCATTGGTTAGATGCTGAGCCTCTTTGGCTGTTGATTGGCTTCTGTTGTACCTTATATAGGACCTCCCTTCTTCTTTCTCTTACCTGGGCTCAGAGCTGTAGCACATTAACCTTTTTGAAGTTAATCTGTTCACAATAAGTTAAATGTATCTACATGAATATGTCATGTAAGATGTGCTGCTGCTTTGGTAAGTAAAATTTCTTTTTCTTGTTACAATTAGTTTCATATCATCTCTGTAATTTGTTTGAACATCATTTTTCTCTTAACTGGGAATTGTGGAGATTCGATTATACGGCATAAGGCTTCTGTGCTTCCAAGGAGATTTTTTACAAACCATTTAACCAAATAGTTTTGCCTGAACATGTTTTCCTTTCTGAAAGATGATGCAACTAGGCAAAATGCCGTATTAACTGCATTAGCAACTACTTTGTTTGTCTGTAGAGAAGATCAAGGAAAACACTTTAGCACATTTTAAATTGTTTGTCAGTTGTGGCAGTTTGTTTTCTATTTGTTGCTACATAGATTAAAAAGAAAACTAAAATATCAAATGTCTATTTTAGACTTCTTAAAAATAAGACCACCTGCTATTCCATCTCTTGTCTTATGTTTCCAAAGATAGAGTTTTAATGACAGAAACTTCCACTAACAAAAATCTTTTTTTTTAGTATTTTGGAATGCAGGCAAATTTACTCAAAAGTAATGGGATATAAATTCTAATTATTATACTCAGTAGCCCCCTTAATTCACTCTAATAAGCTGCAAATCCATTAAATAATGATTTCTCGCATCCCTCTTGATTAAGAGGAAAGCAAATAATGGCACGTCATTTCGTGTGCGTGTTAAAATCAACTTTGTTTTAAAAAGTGGTGTAATACGTGACAGCATGTTAGTTATGGTTGTTTTAAAGAAGGGATGTCAGACCTGCAGCCCAGGGGCCGGATCAGGCCCCCAGAGGGTTCTTATCAGGCCTGCGAGCAAGTCTGCTTTCTTCTCTCTCTCTTTTGCTTCCTTCTGTACTACAGCTTGCTTTGCCAGGCTTGCTCAATTGCACAGAAGCTACAGAGCAAAGCTTTTGTTTTTTCCATTGACTGAGGTTCCTCCCTAGGGGAGAAGGGAGAGTTCGCTTTGCCAGGCTCTCTCAATTGCACAGCAGAGCTACTGAGCCAAACCTCTTTTCCTTCTACTGGCTGAGGCTCCACCCCCTCCTTATCGCCTGGGGAGGGAAGGAAAGAGTCAGATCTTCCTTTGTCCAGTTCCCTTGATCACACAGGAGAGGTACAAAATCTTTAATTTTATTTGTCTATGTCCTTTATAAAGCTTATATTTCTGCTATCTGTCATTACATTTTATGACACCCATGGCCCAGCCCGACAAGGTCTCAGGTCTCAGGGAACACGTGTGGCCTAGGCTGCGGGAACTGCACTGGCTGCCAATTGTATACCGGGTTCGTTACAAGGTGCTGGTTATCACCTATAAAGCCCTATATGGCCAAGGACCTGCCTACCTCAGGGACCGCCTCTCTCCATATGTTCCCCAGAGAGCACTGTGTTCCAGTTCACAAAATCTTTTGGAAATCCCTGGGCCTAAGGAGGCCAAACTTAAAACAATTAGGGAGCTGGCCTTCTCTATAAAAGCGCCCCAATGGTGGAATCAGCTGCCGGAGGAGGTGCGGGCCCTGCGGGACCTCAACCAGTTCCGCAGGGCCTGCAAAACTGCCCTCTTCCAAGAAGCCTTCAAGACGTGACCAGACTGAATATTACGCTGCCTGGATAAATAGAGACTGTAGCACCACCGTATTGTTTTTTAGCTTTTTAACATTAATTTTTTGTATTTGTATTTATATTGCGAATTGATTTTACCTGTATTGTTATATCATGATACCATAGCATGTCTTGTAAGCCGCCCTGAGCCTGACCCGGCGGGGAGGGCAGGATATAAATAAAAACTTATTATTATTATTATTATTATTATTATTATTATTATTATTAGGTCAGATCCAGCCCCCATAACAAATCAGTTCAACACCCCAGTTTTAAAGGTTGTGGCAAATCACAGTGAGTGCCTCATATCAAAGCAATTAATTATGTGATTCTGACAAAGTTTAAGATTGTTTGGGGGATTGTCTGACACACAGAGGCGAAGAACAGTGAATAACATTAGTTGGATGCAGTGTTGTCCTAAATAAAAACACTTCAATGAGTCTGGTGCAGCCTGGCTCGAATATATGTCATTAGTTGATATTGGGTTCCTAGTGCTTAGATAGATCCCTACATTTCAATGTAACTGGTAAAGATTTTTGGCACACTGCTTAAGGATTTCATGAATGATCTGTAAATTCACTGAGGAGACAAAAATCAAAGCTGGTGTTTGATTTTTAGGCAAGTATTCTTAAGTCTGTTTAGCTGTATGTTTCAGTTTCTTCTTAGATGCTAATATTTCTTCAAATTTGACAGCATTTCTTTATGGTATCCTTTGAGTATTCTGATCAGTTCTAAAAGACAATAACTTTTTTTTGAGGGCCCTATATGTCTTAAACTAAATGTCAATCTTGTTGACTTGATAGAAGCCAGCTCTAGTAACAGCTCCCTCAGGAGCTTTGACTAAGAGGTGTGTTAATATATGGATAAAATAAATGTGAATTCTAACAACATACATAGAAAGGTAAGACTGAGCCCTGAACATTTGAACTTGCCTTATTCCAAATCAGACCATTGAACTTTCTATTTGAACATTTGAACTTGCCTTATTCCAAATCAGACCATTGAACTTTCTATCTTATACTGTTTTGTTTTGACTAGCTTTGGCACTAGATTTCCCCCTAACTGGAGATGCCAGGGATTGCAGCTAGAACCTTCTGCATGGAAAGTACTGATCTATAGCCACCTCTTCCTTATTGATGTTGAATTCTCAGAGGGATGCTTCCATCGTACTAACATGGAACTGAGAAGTTATCTAGTGTTGTTTCCAGTACTACATTAATATATGATGTTGAAACTATTATAAGATGGCTATACCAGTTTGCATAGAGAAGTGAAGTGTGAGTAGAGCTGTACACAAACAGCAGCTTCTGATGTTATAATCTTAAGGTCTCAGTGGTGCAGATTTTGGGTGCCACAAACATGGCATCTGCTATTGGGAAACAAGGACTGAATAATCTTGTATCTTAATTCTTTATGCAGGTGTGGGTTGCAATATGGAGAGACTGTTAGACACACAGATGGGTTGGATAGAATTTAATTGGAAGATTCATTGTCTTTGTTCTTGTGGCAATAGCTGGAGAAGGGAAGACACAAAGGCGTAATAGTCCTAAGTGTATTTTTTAAAAAGATATTCTTAATTGGGTGAATAAAACATTTGATTCAATACTTAAGCCAGGATTTTCAGTCATATACAATTAAATACCTGTATGTTTTCTTGGAAATAGATGCCAGTTTTCTGAAACTGACCTAATTTGACATGACTTATTTAGCCAGCCTCAGACTATAAAAGGATTACTCTGGTCTTCCAGGGCTAAACAATGTCTAATTAATTTAGTGGGAATAGTAACTTCGTTAAAGGGTTAGCATCCTTTAATTTTCCCTAAATATATCAATAGATTTGGAGTGGCCAAAAAAGTTTGTCTGTTGTATCAACTTCAATTCACAAGGCATGTACTTAAAAAAAAAAGATGATGCTTCCTAAAAATTAAAACGGTTAGGCACATTTTCTTAAATTAGTGAGAGTTGAGTGCCATCTATAAAATATTATAATTTTTCCATGTTACTATCATAAGAATAAACAGGGTCAAACATCAGATCAGTGACCAAATTATATATTGCCTGAAAGTGTTCAAATAGAAGATAATTTATATACCCTACTTTTCCCTAGGTTTCTTTATTAGAAATTCATGTCCCTTTTGTCAATCACACTAGGAGCTGAATCCTTATGTCTGCCTGTTTCCAGAGGGGAAATTGTCCACATTCCTTTTCAGCACACCATTGTGCTGTAACCTGTAATACTCTGTTACCTGTTCTGTTACACTCCATTGTGCTGTTACCTGTAACTTCTTACTAGAATAAGGCTTTTCTGCATGGGGTTCTTTTGTTAATTCTGGCCCCATATTGCTATGGTTTATTCCCTAATTCCATGCAGGTGTTTGTGCCATTAGGTTTGCTTTGGGTTTTTTTTTTTTTTTGTCGTCCCCCCCCCCAAGTTCTTGTATACCAATCTTTGTCTGGAAGCCCATTTTGAGCCACCTTTTCCTTGTAAGTCATGTTTCTGTTGGTTTTCTTTATACTGCCCACTCCCACCTGTGTCAGGTTTTACTCAGTATCAGTTAGATTTCTCTGAGATGTGCAGGAAAAGCTTTAATGAAAGATCAGAAGCAAACATTGGCAGCAAGATACCTTGCCAGAACTGACTTAATAGAAACTACATAGGCAGATAAACAATTCTATGTTGCATCCCCAAACTTTGTGTGCTATACACATTTAAAACAATGTCCAGGCCTTCACATTATATATGTCCTGTTCAAGGCTAGCTTTCAGCAGGCAGGAGCATCTGTCTGTACCAGTCTAGTTCATTTCCCTGGATACCAGATAAGGGCATTCATTAAAATAACACTCTGAAGCTGACACTCCTGCAAGCCCCTTATGAAACATTTCCAAAGGTACAAAACAGAAGTCTGGTTACATGATAATTACAAGGTGAGTAATATATCTAGTGAATATGAGATGAATTTATATATAGGCTTGCCAATCCCCAGGTTCCAGCGGGGGTTCTCCCTCTTTCCCAGGCTCCATCCCGCCCTCAGTCAGCTGTTTGTCACAACTTTACTTATGGCTCCACCCCCAATGTCTCCTGGCTCCACCCCTAAAGTCTCCTGGCACCACCTCCAAAGTTCCCAGATATTTCTTGAATTGGACTTGGTAACCCTTTTTATATATGATGAATACATGCCAAAGAATATAAATATAAAAGTGACAACAACCATATGTGAAATAAGTGAAGACATGATTAATAAGCAATGACTATAATGCTCAGGATTAGTCTCTCATTTTTCCCAAAATCATAGCACATAAAAACTCATGCTAGGGACCCAGTTCCTGACATTCCGATCTACTGTTTGATGATTGGATTGTTGTCATCAAACAAGTATCTCCCTTCCCCCCACCCTGAAGATAACTAGGGTTTTTTGTTTGTTTGTTTAAATTATGTATGTGAAGTGCTGTCAAGTCATAGCTGGCTTATGGTAACCCTGTAGGGTTTTCAAGGTAAGAGATGAACAGAAATGGTTTGCCATTGCTTGCCTCTGCTTAGCAACTCTGGAATTTCTTGGTGGTCTCCCACCCAAGTCCTAAACAGAGCTGACACTTCTTAGCTTCCAAAATCTAACAAAATCAGGCTAATCTGGGCTATCCAGGCCAGAGCTTTTTAAAAATTATTTGTAAAGCACTATAATATCAGTATGTCAATATAGATTTAGCAGGTTCTCTGAATTCTCAGCTTTCATTTTTGAAAGTTAGCACCTTTCCTTGTGAAGGCATGCCTTTTTCCTTATCTTCATGAGGGAAAGGGTAGCGACTTTTAAAATGAAAGCTGGAAATTAATAGAACCTGCCAAACCTATAATTACAATGCTATACTGATTTTTAGTACTGTTTTTAAGAAGTGGTGCCATGATATCAATATTTCAGTAACAAACATGCACAAAATGTTAAAAAGGTGCATGATGCACAGATGATGACAGCACTTCCCTGGAAAATCCTGATTATTTAAAGCACATGCAGAAGAAAAGAAATGGACCCCACAACTGAAAATGCAGAGGGAGGGCAGATGTGTGGAAGAACCACGCTCAAATCTATTGCAATGCTTGTGGATTGTCTGCCAGGCATGAAGAAAAGCTCTAATTCAAGTGAAAGATAATACGTACTGTCCTACATTTCTGTGACAGATATTTTCTAACAAATTCTCCATACACAATCACAATAAAATCAGCCACAAGTAGCGTACTCTATAGCAGCTAAAAACTTAATCCATAAATGCCTGATCAAAAGAAAAGGACTTTACTTCCAAAGGGAGGAAGCAGTACCAAAAAGAAGCAGAATGCCATTACACCCCCCCGACAAAAAACCCCCTACATCCAGTGAATAAAACTTGCTTTCATTTAAATAAGGCCTTCCATACCAGATTCTTTTTAAAGGGCAGGAAGGCTTATTTGAGAGGCCAGGTCCTCTAAAACATCCTAATCCTGGACCCAGTTGGGGGTTGAGTTTTAGATAGGCTTCCCAACCCCCAGGTCCCAGCGGGGGATCCCCCGGTTTTACAGGCTTCCCCCTCCCCCAGCCAGCTGGCCAGTGGGGGAAGCCCCTCCCCCACAACCATTTTGCACCTCCATGAATGAT
This sequence comes from Heteronotia binoei, assembly GCF_032191835.1. Lineage (NCBI taxonomy): Eukaryota > Metazoa > Chordata > Lepidosauria > Squamata > Gekkonidae > Heteronotia > Heteronotia binoei. Next base: position 77,862,336 of record NC_083229.1, read on the forward strand.
TCCCATAGGGAATGATGGGGAATTGATCCGTGGGTATCGGGGGCTCTGGGGGGGGGCTGTTTTTTGAGCTAGAGTTGCGAAATTTTCAGTATAGCGCCTTTCCCCAAAATACCTAAGTTTCAAAAGGATTGGACCAGGGGGTCCAATTCTATGAGCCCCAAAAGAAGGTTCCCCTATCCTTTATTATTTTCTATGGAAGGAAGGCATTTTAAAAGGTGTGCTGTCCCTTTAAATGTGATGGCAAGAACTCCCTTGGAGTTCAATTATGCTTGTCACACCCTTGCTCCTGGCTCTGCCCGCAATGTCTCCTGGCTCCACCCCCAAAGTCCCCTGATATTTCTTGAATTGGACTTGGCAACCCTAGTTTTAGAGGTCAACACAAGCACCTTGAATTTAGCCTGGAAACAAATTGGCAGTTGTGTTGCCCTTAAGAACTGGAATGACATGGTCAATGCATGTAATGTCAGTTAGTAATCACATAACTGCATTTTGGATTAAGTTAACCCAAGTCTGTTCCAAGCTGTGTCTGAAAAAAGCCTGCATAGAATGCATTAAAATGAATATTACTAAGGAATGTGTGGCAGTGGCTAGATCATTCTCTGAGAGAGGATAAAGCTGTCAAATTAGCCAAAGATGATAAATGTTTCTTGGGGTAGCAGCTACTACCTAGATATCCATGAGCAGTGCCACATACTGAAATACTTCCCATATGCATACCTAGAGTGTACTCCAGAACAGGCACACAGGCCTTGAATTCAGCAGAAGCTCACAGGAGCACAGCTCCTGAGCCTTTCTGACACCCCCCTTCCTCCCCACCTTGTCTATTGAATAGTAGATGCAGCTGCATAACAATCCCTGGATGAGCTCCACCACCTATTTTTCTACAAAACGACCTCTGGGCACATACATGTACTTCCTGTTTCTGATACCAATTATCAAAACAGGTGAAGTTAGTGAAAGTCCCATCACTGTTTTTCATTGTACCCGAGTTGAAATGTATTTTATTTGAATTTACTTGGTCACTGTTTTTATATATTTGCCAAAAGAATCTGTTGCTTCACCTGGATCCAGTCCTATGCAGATTTAGAGTTGATTGTCCTTAATAAACTGATCACTTCTTACCCCAAGTATGGCAGTGCTTGTATGTACCAGTTTAATTAGACCATACTACATGTTACAAAGCAGGTGAGTCCATTGCAGGGATTCTCAGCCATGTTGCAGGCTGCAAGTTCCCAGTGGGAATTCCATTTTAAAAAGCACTAAACGGGACATGCTTTTTAGAACAGATGATGGTAGTCTTATTGCTCACATGTTAATGGAGGCTCAGTTCTCTGCGTGGCTGTGCCACATAGAGGACAACATCAATTCAATCGGGATTAATATTGGAGATCTATTTCAATATACCAAAAAATCAGCTTTCCTATTGATTAGACAAAGATTGGTTGATACTGAATTGCAGGTACTTGAAAGCCTTGCTAAAGGCAGATGTTAACCCTTGAGTTTGGGGTTTTTACCTCTTGGGTATAGGGCTGAATATCTCACCTGCCTAACGGTCCCTTGGCAACACAGAGCCTATTTGCAAGCTAGATTCAATGTGCTACCATCTGTGATACTTCTTGGAAGATTCCATAAAACTCCCTATGCTAACAGACTGTGCACTTGTGCTTGTCCAGAGATAGAAACTTTAGAACATCTATTTTTAAACTGTACTTTTTAATCTGACCTGCGCTCCATACTCATTGGCCCCTGTTTGAGTGAGCAAACAATGAAGCCTGACAAATATAAAATTGTCTTCTTGTTGCCAACTCGGAACAAATTGGTAATTGAAACTGTTGCAAATTTTTTTATATTTAACTTCTAGGAGGCGTTTGCAAATTGCCATTTGATGGATGGATTGGTTCCCTGTTATGTTCGATATCATGCCAATAAAGGTTATTGTATTGTAAGTGGAAGTGGTCTGGTTAGTATTTGCATGGGAAACCAATAAACGGGACATTTTCATGTTGGTGCTATGATGTTGGGGGAGGAAGAGCTTCTGACTTCCTTCTTGGATCATTTTATTGAGCCAAAACAATAACAAATCCCACAGATTCAAATTAGATGCCCCCCCCCCCGCACAGTGCTTTTAAGTGGAGTTTCCACCAGAAACATGCAGCTGTAGTAGGGTTGCCAAGTCCAATTCAAGAAATATCTGGGGACTTTGGGGGTGGAGCCAGGAGACACTGGGGTGGAGCTAAGGGGGAGGGGGGGAAATGGCACCAAGGACTCCAACCTCTTTTTACTGCCACTAACAAAGCCTTTGGCTCACCACCACTTGATTCACTGGGGAGACCTTGGGGGCAGGTCCGGTTCTCTCAGCCAGACCATCAACCTTGCAGGGTCGCTGTGTCAAATCCGGGGAAAGGAGCGGGCCAAGCATTTACCCTGGCCTGATATACTTTCAGGGTTAGCGGTGTTGTTTTTCTCCCAACAAGGGATCTTTGGAGCCAGAAAGGACACGCCTTGTGCCTGTCCTTACCTTCACCGAAGCCTTCCTGACATGCCCCGGCGCCTGCAGCGCGCTGGGCAACCCCTGCTGGTAGTTGAAGAAGTTGACGGCCGTCTGGGCGGCCCTCTGGAACGGCGGGCTGGAGGCAGTCAATGTCCCACGGCGACTCAACAGCGGGTCCTTTCACACCAGCTGGGGCCGTTCAGCCAGCAAGCCCCGAGCCGCCGGCAAGAGCGTGAGCAGCGCCGCCAGCACTAGCAGGGGGGACCCGCTGGAGAGGGCTCGCAGCGGCTGCATCCTTCCTTCCCGCGCGAAAGCGGGCAAGAGCGGGCTTTTCGGCGCGAGGCAGCAGGCGAGCCGAGGGACTGAGTGAGCCGCGGCTGGTGCAGGCGCCCGTCCAAATACAAAGAGGCCGGGGCTGTCCCCCGGCTGCCCGGCCCTCGCTCCCTCCCTCCCTCCTCCGGAGGAGCAGCTATGGTGAGCGGAGGGTGCTCCTTGGCGCCATTTCCCCCCTCCCCCCGCTTCCGTTTGGGGGGGGAGCGGGGGAAGAGGCTGGAAAAACTGGGGTCCCCCACCAGAGCGGGAGGATTGGGACCCCTAAGCTGTAGTATGGCTGCTTGCCTAATATTAACCACAGGGCCAGACTACTACTTTAGTAGTGTTGTGTCCATGAATGTTACTAGCTTGCTGACATTCTTAATAGCCCACTTGCTACCTGTTCATTTAATACCAGTATTAAACATATTGTGGTAAGTCAGTAGCTTAAAAGAACATCACCTCTACTTGGCATTATTTTCTTACAGAATTTCAAAACAATAATCAAAGTCTGCATAAGGAGTCTCACCCCAAATACTTATGTAAGTTAATACTTCAAGGGAGGTGGATATTCCTAACTGAAGGTGCAAAGTTCCAGCAGCATCTTAAGAACATAAGAGAAGCCATGCTGGATCAGGCTAATGGCCCATCTAACACTGTGTCACACAGTGACCAAAAAACCCCAGATGCCATCAGGAAGTCCATCAGTTGAGCCAGGACGCTAGAAGCCCTCCCACCGTTGTCCCTCCAAGCACCAATACATGATACATACAATGCTGATGTAGATTTTAAAAATCTTTTTAAAAGACTACAGCATCTGAAAAAAACAACCCCATTTCATGTGGTCTTTGCTCTGTGGTCTTTATAAGGGCAATGATAACCAAATGGGAAAAGATTTTGGCACATTTCATTCAGCTGGGCTCATAGTGGATAACTCTTTAAATAATGATGCCATTTTACTTTCCTAAACTCCACAATATTTATTTTCTCAATAGCATATTTCCTCTTAATGTCATGCATCTGATATTCTTTTCATAAACGTTTTCCAGGCCAAGCTGTGCCCTGCAAGCTAAACATTATATCTTAATTTCTCAATTTCCTTCCTCTCCAAAAGCACACTTCTCTTATTTCTTTAGGTTTACAAGTTGATTTTAAGTATCATTTTATATAAGGTCATTTCCTTGTCACAAACCTGTATTTTCTTCCTGGTCCTGTTTTACAAAGGGAAACATTAAGCTTAAATGAACTTTCCTCTGTATCCTAGCAACAGGCTGTGATTAATCATACCTCTCAAATAAATGCAGATAGATTATGCTGGAAGGCAAAAGCAGATTCTGAATTGTTTAGTGAAAGGTTGAGTCGTGATCAGGAAGAGCATCTGCTTGGGTATAACAAAGCTTGCAGCAAGCACGAGGAACAAAGGATACTTTTAATTATATAAATATATCTGAGAGGGGGAGATATACAAAGCCTTCACCAATAGCTGAAGGATATGTAGTAGGGTTGCCAAGTCCAATTTAAGAAATATCTGGGGACTTTGGGGGTGGAGCCAGGAGTCTTTGGAGGTGGAGCCAGGAGACATTGGGGGCGGAGCTGAGAGCAAGGGTGTGACAAGCATAATTGAACTTCAAGGGAGTTCTGGCCATCACATTTAAAGGGACTGCACAAATTTTTAAATGCCTTCCTTCCATAGGAAATAACGAAGGATAGGGGCACCTTCTTTTGGGGCTCATAGAATTGGACTCCCTGGTCCAATCTTTTTGAAACTTGGGAGGTATTTTGGGGAGAGGCACTAGATGCTATACTGAAAATTTGGTGCCTCTATCTCAAAAAACAGCCCCCCCAGAGCCCCCGATACCCGCGGATCAATTCCCCATCATTCCCTATGGGAATCATTCATGGAGGTGCATGATGGCTCTGGGGGCGGGGCTTCCCCCACCGGCCAGCTGGCTGGGGGAGGGGGGAAGCCTGTAAAATCAGGGGATCCCCCTCTGGGACCTGGGGATTGGGAAGCCTAATATGTAGTCTTGTGATTCAATATCTGTCTTTGTCTGGCTTAGTACACATGAGGAGAGTATGGCTGAGATTGAGAATCACAGTAAGGTGTACCATCTTTTTCAGACCAAGGGACAGCACAATCCGGATAATTCTGGCATGTCTGGTAGTAGTCCTTGCAACTCCTGCAGTCTGGCCAGTGTATATAGGCTAATGTCCAAGCATCTTCACTTACTGTTCACTTCAGTCCCAACAGTCTGCAATCGTTGCTTATTTGCTGTACATCCAATGTTATTCTGAAAATTATCAACAAAATAATGCTATATCTACTGGAAATGAATGCCATATTAATGTTTTCCTGTAGCACTCTTGAGAAGTCACTTGTATGTTTTCAATAAATGTTTTTAAAAGGCAAGGCCACTGCTAATATTTTTCTATTGTACATTTTTCATGCATCAGTTCTATTTTTAAAACTACAAGTTTTACTATGGGCTGTAATTAATCACCAAAGGACTCTGATGCTGATGTTAAACTAATTTTGCTAATTTAGTGACTATAGTTTGCAAAGGTTCAAGCCAAAGTAGCTGTAGATTCTTTCTGTAGTCTTCTTTTCTGGCAAAGCATGATGGGGATTTCTTTACAGGGTAATAATTGACTCTTACAGCACCATATTAAGGCATCTGAAAAAAAAAAGTTAATACAGAGTTTTTATTGGCCTGTTTCCCTCATCATGAGGAACTACCACCGCTTCAACTGTTACGTCAGCAACAGCAATTAAATCAAGAAAGGTTTCTCACAATATAAATGGCTTCCAGTTATGATATGAGAATGTGGTGGGCAATTTAGAAAGAACCATGTCCTGAGTGTCACCTTTCAGTCTTAGAGCCATGGCTTCTGTTACCAGACATGTATCCATGTTATGATATTATATATGTCTAAGCTTGAGGGGGGTGGGGTACCATATTTGCTTATTTGGGGATAGAAGGAGATTGGATTTATACCCCAGCCTTCACTACCCAAAGGAGTCTCAGAGTGGCTTACAATCTCCTTTTCCTACCCCTCCCCACAACAGACACCCTGTGTGGTAGGTGAAGTTGAGAGAGCTCTCTCACAACTGCTCTTGAGCAGAACTTGTGACTGCTTCAAGGTTATATCAGCAGGAGCATGTGGAGAGTGGAGAATCAAACCTGGTTCTCCCAGATAAGAGTCTGCGCACTTAACCACTACACCAAACTGGCCATCCAGCTCCAGGATGTTACTGGTTCAGGATTAAATCTCCGGAGTTTGGGACCATTATTTTCAATGGGGAATGTATGTGAAGCTATTCATAAAGATAATGGCACCCAATTTGTGCAGAACATGGTCTTCCCTAATATTTGAGCAAATTGAACAAGGGGAGTTTGGTTATAGACCCCCAAAGCAAGTGACTCTCTAAACATCTACACTGCTCTCTGCTGATTCCTAAAATGGCAGTCAAGCAGCATCCTAGGAGAGATCCAGTTGGCCTTGGCATTAAAAATATATATATATCATGTTAACATTTTTCTATTCTTACAGTGACTGATAATACAAATGTACCTTTCCACTGAAAACCCTGTGTTTGCCATCTTTCCTTGTAGTCTGTCTCTTTGCAGAACTCCCCCACCCTTTCCCATGAGTCTACCATTACTGGGGAGAGGGGCTGGAGTGGCTGATTTTAAATCAAATGACACTAAGATTTCCATGGAGTGATTGCTGCCTGTTCTGTAACAAGCCTCCCATTTTCAAACAAATTGTTCAACGGGGACAAATTATACATGCCCCTGAACAAAGTGCCCTGAGCTCTGTATTTTCCCAGATACAGGAAGTTGCAAAGAACAAAAGGGTTCTGTGCCCCAGAGTAGGGAGAGAAGGAGAGTTGTTGCTCAGCTCTCTGGCTTGTCTCCAAATGTGGTTGGCTAACCGTGCTCTGTGCTCTTGCTTTGCAAATATCCAGTTGGAAGAGAGAAATGCCATTCCCCAGGAAATCAGTAGAATCCAAGGGAAACACAACTGTATGCTGTCGTTGGCTAGCAGCACCCAAAGTTGGAAAATAACATGGATTGTTTCAGGACAGAGTTTATATTAACTAAGAATCTCACATTTGTATTACCGTTCCAGAAAATCACAAGTATTGGCCTGAACCAGCAGTTTCCATGTATATCTTCAGTTTGGAAGTTTCAGCATGCACACCTGTAATAGCTTCCTCTAAGTTGTGCCATCTGCTGCATTTTAAAGAAAATAGTTTGCTTTAGACCTTTGCTGGCAAGCTGAGAATATTTATTTTATACAATTTATGTCAAGCTTTTGTGTCCTTACAAGGACAGCAAAGGTGTCTAACACACATGATAAATTTACATTATAAAACCATTAAAACCAACCCCTTCCCAAACATGAATCATTTAAAAAAATTAAGATTTAAAACATGTACAAAACATGAAAACATTGATTAGGATGAAGGAATCATCAAGGAAATGCTGAACAAAACTGAAATATTTTACCTGCTGATGGAAGACAGCAACAGAAGGGGAGAAATCAGTCTCCCTGAGAAAAGAATTCCAGAGCTTTGGTGTCTTGATCAAGATGGATCATTCCTGGGTTGCCACCTGCCTAATTTCAGAAAGTGCAGCTGTCAAAGATTATAATATCGGTTTTTATATGGACTTATCAATATTAGAAAAGAAACTCTAATTTATTTTCAGCTTAAAACCCCCGAAAAATACTGGTAAGCTTTTTTGGGTCTTTTTGGGGGGGGGGGGTGTCAGTAAATTGAACACATACCCCTAAATGGAACATTTGTGATAGGTCAATAATTACAGAAATATGCACATAGGAAAGTTCTACAAAGTAGATGCCTGCAGATCTTGCACCTAGAAATGCTGAGGCCAAAACATGTGGCCCTTTTGGTATAATTTCAGCTGCTATACTGATGTGGGGTTCTCTCATATCACATTTGACTGGTTGTTCTGTAAAGGTACAACTCACCTTGCACTGGACAAAAAGCAGAAGAAATATTCTAAATATCTAACTTGCTTCGTGTTTTAAAAAACAGCAGGTTTGATCTAGGTAACCTTTGCAAGTAGAAGTGTATCTGTCCATGCAAGGAATAATAATAATAATAATAATAATAATAATAATAATAATAATAACTTTTTATTTGTATCCCGCCCTCCCCGCACAAGCAGGCTCAGGGCGGTTAACAACATAGGAATGCAATACAATATAATAAAATCACATAAAACAGTAAAATTAATATGCAGTTACATTAAAATTAACATTAAGGTGCTAATAGATCTTAATTCAGTAGAAGAGAAGAAACATACACAGCGACATTATCTTAGCTCGGTATGGGCGAAGGCTATTTCCAGAAGGACTGGGATTTCCACCATGCCATAACTGAAAACTTAGGATCAACTTTTTATGTGGCCATAAAAGACAGGGAGAGCAATGGAAGTGGGCAGAACATCATTTGTGGTTCTTTGGAGACAAGGCTATCTATAAAATTGCGGGACTGTTTTGTTGCTTTTCAAAATGTTCTAGTCCTTGTGCAGTGCTACATTAGGATGATCTAAATGTAAGAACCTACTTTTAATTCTTTGAAAATGTTTTTAATCAGTTATAATACTTTTTTTAATTAGGGGCACCTGGCAGCTTTGTAATGTTAAATATGTCATTAGCAAAGTTTGGGTGATCTGTCTGATAATCAAGAATCAGGGTCAATATCCAGTATTTTCCCCCAAGCAATTAATTTTTAAGGCCTACTTTATCAACTTTTATAGATCAGAGATAAAATGTTCCCAGTTCAGAGGGACAATATGCACTCCGCTGACTATAGATCAGCCTCTATCAAATCTATTTTTATGGACTGTTTAATTATATTATGCACTTGCTAGTGTGGAACAAAAAGAAAACCTGTTGTTCAATGTCAAGTGCTAATCTGAAAGATAATTCTTGATTTGCAAGTTTGGCTGCTAAAATATAATGCAACGTTAATTCTGGAGCATATGCCTTATTTTTTGACGTTTTGCTGCACCAGTGTGGTATAGTGGTTAAAGTGTCCGACTACATCTGAGAGATCCAGTTTTGAATTCCTGCCCTTCGAACCTATGGCGTCTTGTGGGCTGAAGGAACTGACTCTTAAAACAATTTTTCTAGTGAGTATCACTACGGCACGGAGAGTGTCTGAATTAAGAGCCTTGTCGGTTGACAAGGAGCTTTGTGTCTTTCATAATGAAAAGGTGGTACTGAGACCAGACCCATCTTTCATTCCTAAAGTTAATTCTGTTTTTCATAGGTCCCAGGAGTTGGTTCTTCCGAATTTTTGTCCCAACCCTCAGTCTCCCAAGGAAAGGGAGTTGCACTGTCTAGATGTTAAGAGGGCACTTAGTTTTTATATTGAACGCACAAAAGACTGGCGAAAGTCTGATGCATTGTTTGTTTCCTTCAGCAAGAAGTCGCAGGGTCGACAGGTCTCCACTTCCTCCCTTAGCAGGTGGCTGCGGGAATGTATTGTCCTGGCTTACAAGGCCCGAGGTCAAACCCCCCCGGATGGGATCACGGCCCATTCTCTAAGGGGTGCTGCGACGTCAGCTGTGTATCGGTCCTTTCCATCCTTGGAAGCTGTGTGTAAGGCAGCGACTTGGAAATCTATACACACCTTTACCAGGCATTATAAGGTGGATAAATGGGCTTCAGCTGAGGCGGCCTTTGGGAGGCGTGTGCTGCAGCATGCACTCTAAATAGGGAAGCCGGTCCCGCCCGGGGATGTTCAGCTTTGTTACGTCCCAGTAGTCGGACCGACCCACTGTCCAGACCACCGGAGAACAGAAGATTGGTACTTACCGTGAAGCTTCCTTCTCGGTGGACTGGCAGTGGGTCGGTCCGGCCCGCCCGTTAAGGGTTGAGCGGCTTCCTGGGTTTTGGAGATGGATTCTGGAGCGATTCTGTTTCCTCTCTTAGAGAATATTGCCTTCTCTCTGTTGATAGTGATTGTTTTCATTCTGCCATTGGCTGTGGTGTGCTGAAACATAATAAACCATTCTCCTCATTTATTCGTCTCTGTACGTGGATGGGGAGGTGGTGGAAGTTTCTATTATTAGGGGAATGCGGCTTGGATACACCTGGCGAGGCCTGGGAGGTATAGGCCACTCCCCCTCCGGATCGATTGGAGGACCCGACCCTGTGATGAGGAGGAGGAGCCTATACCCAGTAGTCGGACCGACCCACTGCCAGTCCACCGAGAAGGAAGCTTCACGGTAAGTACCAATCTTCCGTTCCTCCTCTAAGTGACACCCTTTCACATATTTAAAGATAGCAAAGCAGTCAGGTCCCCCCACCCACTTCCTCTTGTCCAGGCTGAACATTCCCACATTCCTCAGCCTTTCTTTGTAAGTCTTGGTCTCCAGGTTCCTGATCATCTTTGTTGCTGTCTTCTGCACATGCTCCATTCTGTTCACATCCTTTTGAAGTGAGATCTCCGGAACTGCACAGCCTAACTAATGTGGTGTACTATGGGATTATATCATTTTGCGATTTGGATGCTATGCCTGTTGATACATTCCAAGACTGCATTACACTTTTGGCGACTGCATCACACTGGCTGCTTTTTTGTTTAGCTTACAGGCTATCTGTACCCCAAAATCTTGTTGATACCCTACTACCCAGAAGTGTACACCCCCCCATCCAGTATGTGTGCTTCTCATTTTTGTTATCCAGACGTAGAACTCTGCACTTACCCTTGTTGAACTACATCTTATTCATATCCACCCACTTTTTCAGTATGTTCAGATCTTGTTGAATTTTATCTCTATCTTCTGGTGTGTTAACTACTCCTCCCAATTTGGTGTAAAGCTAAACTCAGATGAATAATCCCTTGCTATAATCACCATATCAGGCTAGTAAGCTGTTCAATTTACACTAGTTGTGTTGCTTTATTGTATAGAATGAACAAACAGGAACCCCCAAGGACTTGTATGAGAAATGTCATTTCCCTCTCCCGCATTGTTTGCTCTTTCCCTTCCCTGAAAGCTCAGATAGTTTCTCCCCTTTTTCTGCCTCCTCCTCTCCTTCTCACTCCACAGACAACCTACATTTATCTGCCTTTCTGTCTTTAGCTTTCCATCTCCTCCTAGCAGCCTCTATGTAGGAAGATTATGGCCCATTTGTGTGGTGCTAACCACTGGGCCAAGCCCACTTACAACCATAGGGACTTGTGGTGAGAGAGCACCTCACTCTCTCCTGTTTCCTACTCCCTGCACTATTTCCTGTTTCCCTTCTCTTAATAATAATAATAATAATAATAATAATAATAATAATAATAATAATAATAATAATAATAATAGATTTTATTTATATCCCACCCTCCCCGCCTAGGCGGCTCAGGGCGGCTAACAACATTTCACACGATTAACATAAATAGATAAAACTTTAAATTTAACAATTAAAAAGAAATTAAACATAAAAACCAGTTAATTAAGTTAGGATACATAATTCAAATTACATTAAATATATCTGGCAGCAATAAAATTGTTTGGCGCTGGTTCTTCTAGTTTAGATAGTTCCGTGATCGTATTATAGATGGCGGTTCTTTATTCTTAGCAACTCAGCAGTCGATATCAGCATAGGCTTGTCTGAAAAGGGCGGTCTTGCAGGCCCTGCGGAACTGGTCAAGGTTCCGCAGGGCCCGCACTTCCTCCGGAAGTTGGTTCCACAGTGCCGGAGCCGCGGCCGAAAAGGCCCGTGTTCTGATGTTTTGAAGTTTGACCTCTCTCGGCCCAGGGATGGTCACTTTATTTTTACCCATTGACCTCAGTGCCCTCTGGGGTTCATATGGGGAGAGACAGTCCCTTAGGTAGGCTGGTCCTCGGCCATATAGGGCTTTAAAGGTAATAACCAACACTTTGTACTGGACTCGGTAGGTAATTGGCAGCCAGTGCAGTTCGCGCAGCCCCGGCCGTATGTGCTCCCATTTCGAGAGCCCCAATAGTAGCCTGGCCGACGCGTTCTGCACCAGCTGCAACTTCCGGGTCCGGCACAGAGGTAGCCCCAAGTAGAGGGCATTACAGTAGTCCAATCTTGAGGTGACCGTTGTATGGATCACTGTTGCGAGGTCGCGGCGTTCCACAAAGGGGGGCAACTGCCTCGCCCGCCTCAGGTGGAAGAATGCTGACTTGGCAGTGGCTGCTATCTGGGCCTCCATTGATAATGAAGGCTCCAGTAAAACGCCCAAACTCTTTAGAGGAGGGACGGTGGCTCAGTGGCAGTGGGAAGCAGAAGGTCCCAGGTTCAATCCCCGGCATCTCCAACTAAAAGGCTCCAGACAAATAGGTGTGAAAAACCTCAGCTTGAGACCCTGGAGAGCCGCTGCCAGTCTGAGAAGACAATACTGACTTTGATGGACCCAGGGTCTGATTCAGTATAAGGCAGCTTCATATGTTCATATGTTTACCTGGCGCACTGGTTTCAATGGTGCGCCGTCGAAGGTTGGGAGAGCTATTTCCCCTCCTAGAGCGCCGCGACCCACACAAAGGACCTCTGTCTTCGCTGGGTTCAATTTCAGCCCACTCAATCTGAGCCACGTCGCTACAGCCTGCAGAGCCCGATCTAGATTCCCTGGGGCGAAGCCGGGCCGGCCGTCCATTAGCAGATAGAGCTGGGTGTCATCTGCATATTGATGGCAACCCAGCCCAAACCTCCGGACAATCTGGGCAAGGGGGCGCATATAAATGTTAAATAACATTGGGGAGAGAACTGCCCCCTGAGGCACCCCACAATCAAGTGTGTGCCTCTGGGATCGCTCACCCCCAATAGCCACCCTTTGTCCCCGACCAGAGAGAAAGGAGGAAAGCCATTGCAAGGCCAGCCCCCCAACCCCTATGTCGGCGAGGCGGCGCTTTAGCAACTGATGGTCGACTGTGTCAAATGCCGCCGACAGGTCTAATAACATCAGTGCCGCAGTGCCGCCCCGATCCAGATGTCGCTGAAGGTCATCTACCAAGGCGACCAGCACCGTCTCCGTCCCATGGCCCGGTCGGAACCCAGACTGGCACGGGTCGAGAACGGAAGCGTCATCTGCAGCTGCAATGCCTCTGCAATGCACCTCTGCAGCTGCATTGCCACTCTCTTGGCAACCGCCATATCCTCTCATCTTTCCCTGTCCTTTTTCCTTCTCAGTCATTCACCAACCTTCCTTTTGTTTGCCTCTATTTTTATCTATATTGTTTATTATCTTAATTTATAGCCTGTCTTTCTCCACAGTGGGAGACCAAAGCAGCTTAAATAATTCTTCTCTCCTCTTTTTTATCCTCACAATAATCCTATGAGGTAGGTTATGCTGAAAGTATGTGACTGGCCCAACATCACTTTGTGAGCTTTCATGGCAGACTAGAGATGTAAACCTGAGTCTCCCAGATCCTACTCTGAAGTTCTAACAGCTACACCACACTAGAGTGGCTGCTGTTGAACATTAGCAAGCAGTCAGACCTAGATAAATCATGCAAGTCAGGTGGTATCAAGTCATCCAGTGGTTGCTGCCAGGCCTGGACCCTATAAATCCTCTTTCAAAGGCCAAACAGCCTAGGAAACAACATCCCATTTTACTCACAGAAACCCCATCTGGAATGCTGTGGTTTCCTAGCATCGACCACTGAGGGAAGCAGTTTCTTAAAGTTACAGGTGCACCTTTTATCATTTTAGGATTTTTTTAAACCTCCAATGTATTTTTCTTCTGTGTTTCACATTGCCCCCCCCCCCATTTTTATGTTTTTCTGCTAGGGTTGCCAAGTCCAATTCAAGAAATATCTGGGGACTTTGGGAGTGGAGCCAGGAGACTTTGGGAGTGGAGCCAGGAGACACGGGGGATGCAGCCATAAGCAAAGTTGTGACAAGCACAACTGAACTCCAAAGGGAGTTCTGGCCATCACATTTAAAGGAACCGCACACCTTTTAAATGCCTTCCCTGCAATAGAAATAATGAAGGATAAGGGCACTTTATTTTGGGACTCATAGAATTGGACCCCCTGGTCCAATCTTTTTGAAACTTGGAGAGCATTTTGAGGAGAGTCATCAGATGCTATGCTGAAAATGTGGTATCTTTACCTCAAAAAACAGCCCTTCCAGAGCCCCAGATACCCCCAGATAAATTCTCCATTATACCCTATGAGAATCGATCTCCATAGGGAATAATGAAGTGCCTGGCAGACATTTCCCTCCCCCCCATTTCTGATGACTCTGAAGCGGGGGATTGGCATCTCTATTCACAAGTTGCTGAACTTCCAACTTCTTCAAAGTAACACAGAGCAACCAAAGGTTCAAGTTTACCTTTCCTATGCAAAGGACCTCTGAAAAGATTGTGCAACCACAGCCACTGAGAGCAGCCATGTTCTTCTGCTTACTTTCTCTCCCTCGCCCCCATTCAGCCTTACAGACACAGGCACACCATCCATTCAGCCTTACAGACACAAAAGGAAGCCTTTCCAAACGGAGGTTGAAGCCTCCGGAGGTGGAAAGGCACATGGGGGCTGTGGGGGCTGTGGGGGCGGGGCTTCCCCTGCTGGCCAGCTGACTGGGAGCAGGAAGGAGCCTGGGAAAGCAGGAGAACTTCCACTGGGACCTGGCAATTGGCAAGCCTATTTTCTGCAAACCTGGGCATTTTTCAGATTTGTTGAAAGATCTGCTCACAGCTCCAGTCACAGCTCCAGTCACTGAATTTAAGTATCTTCAGCAGGGGTCATTTAGTAGAAAAAGAGGTGTCGGAGCTCATTAGCACAACTCATTTGCATATGCCACACACCCCGGACATCACCGGAAAGTGTACTAAATTCTATCAGCTCAACACCTACCTTAAAATGCTTCTTGAATTATAATTGTCATAATAAAATCTTAGTCCCACCATACTTTTTAAATTACTTTCTCCTATTTGGCCACAGTGTCATGATGAGGCCAGAAGCAAGGGTGTTTTTTTTTGGGGGGGGGGGGAAGAGCACAATAAAAGAGCACAGAACTACCCCTGTGAGCTCCTGCCCAAAATGAGACCTTATCTTCGGATTTGGCTGACTTTGCTTTAAAAATATACAAATGGGGACAAAACTTGTGAGGATGTTGTATCCCTTCCCTTCCACTTTGCTTTCTTCCTTCTCCCCCCTTGTCTAACAGCCTTCCTACTGTTTCCCACCCCCTTCCATTCTGTAAATCTTCCCCATATCCTTCTCCCTCTCCCCTTCTCTAACAATATTCCCTCTTTTCTCTTTAGCTCACACCCCTTCTCCATCAATCTTTCTCTCCCCTTCTCTGTCAACCTACTATGCTCCCTACATTCCCCTCTCCTTCTTTGTCAATCTCCCCCTTTCTATTTCTACCTCTACTCTGACAATACCCCCTTTCATCCTCTCCTCCTTGTCAATATTTCCCCCATCTCTTACTCCTAACTCCTTACCTTACTGACCATGGCAGCTCCATGCCTGGAAGCTGCTTCAAGCCCAGTTCAGCGCCCCTGTCTCCAAGCTGGTTGTGTCTCTAGGTGTGGAGAGGCTCCCCTATAGCTTAAATTTTTAAGATTTCAGGGTTTTGTTGTTGTTGTTTTTTGAAAACTGGCAGGGGGAGGGGTCACTCAGGTTTGCAGGAAAATCTGTTTAGTGTTATCATGGCCCTGATTTAGATAGTTACAGATGAGGACCACCCATGAGAAACAGATATTTAGATGATATGGTGATAGTAAGAGCAGATTATTTCCCAATTGTTTCTCCACCAAGGCATGATTGATCCAGATAAACATAATTGTCACAATCTGGATTAAGGAGCAATAGCTGGAGTACGCAACCACTTAATCTTAATTTTGCTTATCCTTCTCCTTTATGCGCACACAGAGCAATCTGCCTATTTTCTGCATTCTTCAGTTCCAGACAAGGGTTGCCATTTTGACTCTGCTCTGGTTGCTAGGCATCAGAACATGGTTCACTGAAAATACTACAGAAACAATTGCTGCTTTGATAAAGAGTATCTGGAACTGTTAAAGCCATTTTGCAACCATTATCTAAAAATGAATAGTGCCTTCAGATTTTCTCAAGGACATCACACTTTTCACATTTCAAGACATAATAGATATGGACAGAACAGTTGCTTTTGACAATTTCTTATCATGTTCCTCAGACTTTTGGTTGTCTCTCTCTGGCAGTTCAAAGCATTTTGCTTGCAGGTTTCATGTCAGCCACTCATCATATTGCTTGTTGTAAGTAAAAATTACCTTCCATTGACCAAGGTAACCTCTCTTTGATCACTCCCACTTACTGGTGATCTCATACTGCCTACCTAAAGGAGCTACTGGCATCTTAAGATTAAACTTCCTTTAGTATGTTAGTTTCCCTGATAAGACAAACTAGATCTTAAACCGGATTGCTAAAGCAAGAGCTGTGAAAAGGACCTTAAGGTGGAGAAGAATCAAAATGATGCTTTTAAAGAAAATTTTATTTTACAGGCAGTCATATTTAAGATGGAGTGCAAATAAAAACGGAACAAAAACACACCCAGTTGTGGTGCATCATTCTGGAACAGCAAAGAATGTCATTGTTTTAAAATACTTGTGTTTATGCAGGCAAAACAAATCAGAAATGTTAAGTGATTAATACAAAAGAAACTGTTTTGCCTCATGCTGGCAAAATGATTATAGGAAAATATTTCTCTGCTGTTCTACTCATCATACTGAATCTTACAGTATAGCCATTGGAATTCTGAATAAATTGGAATACTGTTCAGGGGAAGTGGGATTCCACTGACTCCTCTAGATGGAATACCTTGTAGGATGTAGCTTGAAGGATCTACTGAGAAACATACTCTTTTCTTACATGGAGAACCTACTTAACTCTCATAGCTCATAACTGTTGATAGGCAAATTCATTAAGAATGGGGCTAGTCTTGTCAATGCATTTTATAACTGGAGCTCCATGCATTCTATGTATGTTTGTCAGTCTGATGCCACTGAACTTCATTGGGTGATTCAAGTTCTAGTATGAAGGGGAGAGAAACAGACCACTTTCTCAGAGTCCATCATCATAATCTAATAAATCTCTGTCCTGCCTTGGTCTTTCCTCCAAAGCTAGAGTTCTAAATATGGTTGCTTGGGGAATATGCTTCAGGATCCTTTATCGTAATTTTTCTTTCACTGAACATTTTCCAGTTATGATGCCTTTTTTAAAAATGGAGGAACAAGGGAATTCAGAACAGCAGAAGAGAGGAATGATTTTTATAATTTCCCCTCTCATTGCTGGATTCAAGTTAGTAACAAAGACCAACAATATCTTTAAGGTATGAGCTTTTGAGAGTCAATGCTCCCTTTGTCAGATATCTGAGCAAAGGAATGTTGGCTCTCTAAAACTGAAGCCTCCAAAATATTGTTACTCTCTTAAGGTGCTACTGGACTGTAACCTGTCTGTTGAACAGAATGCCAATATGGTTACCTTCTGGAAGTACCTTCCTATTGCAGATTTTTTTCCTCCTGATTCTGTTCTTGGGGATCTCCAGGATGAAAAACAGAAAAGGGGAGGAAGGTAGAGGTGGAGGGAAAGAAGGAAAATGGGTGGGCTGCAAGCACTACTGAGATGGAGGGAATGAACAGGGAAAGGAGACTATCCACATCATTGTGGATCTGCAGCAAGAGGAAGAGGTTCAGGCGAAGTAAATTGTACCACAAAGACCACATGGTTTGGATATCTCCTTTAATCTCTTTGTTCCACAGTAGCATTGCAATCAGTTGCTGTTGCATAGCCTTGTTCTGTCTAATATCATATTGTCCTGTAAGGCTGTCATCCAATTTCAGGTGTTTTTTTTTTCCAGCTGCTTTTCTCTATTTCCTTGACATGTCAAGCTCTTTTATTAAACTCTCGTTATCGGCCTCTTTTATTCAACCTTTTTTGTTGTTCTTGTTTTATTTGATTTTGTTGTCTGGTGTGTCTTCCCTTTACACTGTATTTTCCACTCTTATTATGTCAAACTTTTAATATATGGATTGGTGAGGGAGATTTACTTTTATCTTTCTAACCTTCCATCCTAATTCCTGGCTGCTCTTGACATCGAAAACCCTCAAACTTACTATGATCATTTGTTATATAATGACAATGCAGACTCTGATCTCTCTCTGTGTGTTAGCTCCTATAAGAGAACACATTTCCACTGCTGCTGTTCACTGAAGGACTGTATAATTGTAATGGCATGTTTATCTGGATTATGTGCCCTTCGGGATCCTGATTGGGCTAAAAGGTGGCATTAAAATGTTCTAAATCAATTTGAAAAAAAACAGATCTTGGTTGCAAGGCACCTCTGCTTAAGCGTTCACTTGTAACATTCAGGTCTTTCTCCAAGGTTAGGGACAGAGAATGGTGCTAGGAAAGAGGATTTCTTCACACCATCCCTTGGTGTGTGAAGTCCCTCAAGAGGCAATCCTCTCTTTGTTATTTAACATCTATATATGCCCTCTCACCCAGCTACTGCAGAGATTTGGGCTGTATCTGTTAACAGTTTGGATGAGGTTTTGGAGGCTGTGGTTGGATGGCTAAAATAGAGCTAATTGAAGCTGAATCTGCAAAAGATGGAGGTTCTCTGGTAGGAGTGATTTAGGGTTGGAGTGCCATCTCCTGGCTCTTGATGGGGCACCTTTAATACCTGTGCCAACCACCAAGAACCTAGGTGTGGTCTTGGATACCTACTTATCAATGGAGGCCCAAGTCACAAGCATTGCCATGCATGCATTTATTTTTGGTGGCATTTCATAGCAAGAAATTGGAAGTATTATACAAT
Organism: Heteronotia binoei; assembly: GCF_032191835.1. Taxonomy (NCBI): domain Eukaryota; kingdom Metazoa; phylum Chordata; class Lepidosauria; order Squamata; family Gekkonidae; genus Heteronotia; species Heteronotia binoei. Next base: position 77,880,937 of record NC_083229.1, read on the forward strand.
TATTTCCTAAAGCATGGACACTTTGGAGCTATATTAAGACACTCACTGGTTGAAGTTAAAATAGCATCCATTAAAACTTAGCACTGTATCTGATGCTGCTGCATAAAAAGCAAAAGCAGATTGACTTGGATAAGAAGAAAGACACATGAATAGTGGATGACAGTGACAAATGATAATGAGCATGACTGGTTGGGGAAAGAGATAATCTTGTGCCACCGAGATCATCCACAGGCCCAAGTTCTTAAATGAACAATTAACAACTTCATTAGTGTGATAAATGGGGAAGCAAACAATGTATTTAGCACCTGCTTCCAAAGATTGGAGAATATAAACAGGTAATGCAAAGATGCTTACAAAGCTTAAACATGAGAAGGAATGAAAACTGAAATATTAGCTTCGCTGAAACTTTAGTAAAGCCTTTTCAATTCTTTCTAACTCTTATTGGGGGGAAAAAACCAGCTGGAAACAGACTGCCTTGGTTTCACTGCTAATAAAAAACACTTTTGAATTCTTGGTTTGTTTGTTTATTTAGAAAATGTATATGCCAGAAACCTGTTTGAGGCAACTCCCAAAACAATACAACAAAGCAAGCCATTAATAACATGCCAGAAGGTAACGCAGCATAAATCAAACAGTGAGCTGCTTAAATGATAATGATAGTGATAAAACAGCCTCAGGCTTGCAGCAGACCATAAAACAACTAAAAATATGGGACCTGTGTAAGAATAAGTGTTTCAGCCTGTTGTCTAATTGAAAGTAAGGTAGGTGCCAGATAAGTCTCAAAGCAGAGGAGCCACCACTGAAAAAGCTGCTTCACTTCTGCAGGTGGTGGCAGAAACCTTATGGGAAAGATATAACTGGTAGGTTGGACAATACCTCAAGAGGCAGTCCTCCTAGAACTCCAGCCCTAAGCTGTTCAGGACTTTGAATTGTGCTCAAGATTGATCTCTCATTACCTGACACCTACAATTTGGACCAACTGAAATTGACAACGACAGCCACACATAGGCCCTGTTCACACAGCGTGTTGAGTTCATGTTAAACTGACCCGGTTCTGTTCCAAATATTTTTGTTCCAGATATTATCAATCAGACTGCCATACTGCAATTCAAATCACTCCATGGTGAAACCATCTTCTGCTGTCCACACGATGGCACCATGCAGTTCTTTTTTCTCCACTGTTAAGCACATGCATGCATTATGCACATGCACGCGTCATGTAAATATGTGCGCATGCACATAAGTTAAAACATTATATGGTTATATGCATATCACTATGTAGAAAACTGGATGTCTGAGGCTCCTTTTGCTCTGAAGCAGCCTTCAGGCATCCGGAAGTTGGTTAATATCGCAGCGGAACTATCCAGATGGAAAAAACTACGAGGTGAAACTGGAGAACTCAAAAAACACCGCAAAGGAGCAGGTAACAAAATAATCCCATTCCGAGAAGGATTTTTTTTTGGGGGGGGGGGCCCTACTACGAGTTAATACCAGGAGGCAGATGTTGCTGTCTGATCAGCCACTTCAAATCCGGAAGGAAACAGCAGTGACATCTGATTATACTGTGCGTCTGAACAGAGCCTCAAAGTGCATTAAAGTAATCTAAGCTACATGGCTTCAGGGTATGGATAACTGTGGCCTAATTTGTTTATTTAATTAAACTGTTCTTATCCTGCCTTTCCAGCCAGTTAGGGCCTTCAAGGTGGTGACCAACTAGAAAAATATTAAAAGCAAATTTTAAAACAGTACATGTGTGTGTGTGTGCATGTGTGTATACATATGTATCATAAACAGTAAGGTGCATCAGTAAGGAAATGTCAAATGATAATAGATTCATTGGGTAGATTCATATGGTAGTGAGTGGTATTTAAGGTATACTGGTCCCAAGTGATACAGAACTTTAAAGACCAGTTCCAGCACCTAGAATTAGATCCATTGGGTGTCTGTGTAGGTGGAAGACTAGTATCATACGGTTTCTAAAACTCCAGTCAACATTCTGGATGCAGCATTCTGTACAAATTGCAGCTTCTGGACACTCCTTAAAAGTAGTCCCACGTAAAGCCTAATCTAGATACAGCACAGTCACATGATATTGCCTGCACCCAGCAGTACCAACAAACCTGCTTTGGAGACACCTTGATCAAGGCGAGTCAGTGCTGGTGTTATTAGATCTAACACCGGCATCTGACACAGTTAATTATGACCTGATGGCCCACTACTTGCTTAGGTGGGGATATGAGAGGCCATGTTGTGGTGGCTTGCCTTCTTTCTCCACAGACTGGGGCAGAGGGTGACAATAGGGGAGACAATTTCACTGTGCTACCCTTTGCTGTGCGGTGTCCCACAGGTATCAATCCTCTCTCCTATGTTATTTAACATCTACAATCACCCCCTTGCTCCGTTGGTCCAGAGGTTTGGGTTGTCATCAATATGCTGATGACACCCAGCTGTATCTGTTGATGAATGGCAACCAAATGGCTCAGAGATTCTAGCCAGAGCATTAGGAGCTATTGCTGGCTAGTTTCAGCAGAGCCACCTAAAACTGAACCCATGAAAGACAGATGTTCTGTGCCTGACCCATGGAAGGATAGATTTAGGGATTGAGCTCCTAACCTTCAGTGAGGCAGTATTTATGCCAACACTGATGGTGAAGAGTTTGGGTGTGATCTTGGATGCCCTGCTTTCTACGGAGGCCTAGGTCATGGCTGTTGCCTGAACAGCTTCATACCATCTTCAGCTGATCAGGCAATCGGTTCCTTATCCCTTCCTCACAACCTAGCCACAGCAATCCATGCAATGGCCACCTCCCGGCTGGATTACTGTAACTCAGTCTATGCTGGGCTGCCCTTGAGATTGACTCAGAAACTCCAGCTGGTTCACAATGGAGAGGCACATGTCCTTACACTTCTTAGAGCACATATTCACCCAATGCTCTGCCAGCTGAATTGGCTTCCAGAATCAAGGTAATGGTATTAACTTCCTCCTGAGCAGTCTTGGGAGCTACATATCTGTTTTCAAAAAAAGTTTTATTAGTTTCAGAAAAACACAGGGATGGGGAATGGGAAAATAAAAAGCACAATACATTCCAGTATTATTTTGCATAGGAATACTTTCAAAAAGCTTAATTCTACAATAATTTCTTTACATAAATTATCCCCTATTATTTTGTCTCAACTACACAGAATCCATTTTCAAATTTTATAGTATACACCTTTTGTTAAAATTATCTAGTAATTTTGACAATTCCAGTAAAGATAAATTTTATAATATAAAATACAGGAAAAAAGAAAAAGTAAGTTCACATCAGAGAATCTTAAGAGTCTTGGTTATCTAACCTGGCATAGAATTTCATCAAATATTTTCTTGCTTTAGATTTCCTAGCCAGCAGCTGGGATAAGAAGTCCAACTCTGCTGTTTCCAGAACTTTCCCCACCAAATCCATTTTCGTGGGGATTTCCTGAGATTTTCATCTCTGTGCCAAAAGGATCCTAGCTGCTGTATTAAAGTGCGCCAACAAATGCCTCATTTCTTTGGAATAGTCCTTAGGGAATATATTCAATAAAAATAGTTCTGGTTTGAAATGAATCTGTGTCTTCATGATCTTCTGTAGCATTTCATGTACCATTTTCCAATAGTCTTTCACAATCTCACATGTCCACCACATATGGTAAAAGGAACCAACCTGTTTAGTACATTTCCAACACTTTTTGGACATATTAGTATAAATCTTACAGAGTTTCTGTGGGGTCAGGTACCATCTATAAAACATCATATAGATTTTCTTTGAAAGTTACTGACCTAGTTAATTTAACATTAAGTTTCCACAGTCTCTCCCAGTCTTCTAATGCAATATTGTAGCCAAAGTTTTTTGCCCATTGAGTCATACAGTCCTTTACAACTTCATCTTGCATCTTCATTTGAAGTAGATATGCATATTATTTGGAGATTAACTTTTCTTGTGGACCCAACAAAATTTTGTCAAATACATATTGCTCTCTATTAAAACCTGTCACCTTGTCTTTGGTATATCTAGATTAAACTTGCATTCTCAACCACCAATTCATTTTGATATCCATATTTTCCACTTCTTTTATGGTTTTCAGTTGATTATCTTTTCCCAACGTCATACCTATAATTCTGATTTAGTTTTAGGAGGTTTGGATGAGTAAATGCTTCTACTGGAGAAACCCCTCTTGGAATTTTTTGATAGATTCTCGTCTTTAACCATGACTACATATGATACAAAGATTTTTGAAACCAATTGTTCTTAAAATAGGAGTGACCTTCAAGTCTTTGATACCACAAATATGCATGTCATCCCATAGTCAAATCATGTCCTTCTAATAGCAGTTGTCTCTTGTCATTCAGAAGTATCCAGTCTCTTACCCATAAAAGTGCAGATGCTTTATAATATAACTGCCAATCTGGCAGGCCCATGCCTGCTCTTAATTTAGAATCCTGCAATGTCTTTAGTTTGATTCTAGGTTTTTTGCCTTGCCAAACATATTTAGCAACCATCCTGTTCAGTTCTTGAAAGTATCCATTATTTAAAAATATTGGAATAGTTTGAAACAGGAATAATAATCTTGGTAGAATATTCATCTTTATTAGGGCTATTCTTTGTCAAAAATTTTGTTTTATAATAATTAATCTTTAATCTTGCATAATGGCCAAATTGTTTGATCTTCATTAAAAGACAGTCAATTGAGTCCATTGGTTGTTCTAATATAAAAACTAAATCATCAGCAAAGGCTCTAAGTTTATATTGTTCATCTTTTATCACAGCTCCCTTTATATTTGGATCTTTCCTTATTTGGTTATTCAACATCTCTAAAAATAAGATGAAAAGCTGAGGTGACAATGGACAGCCTTGTCTTGTGCCTTTTTGAATTTTAATAACGTCTGTTAGTTCGCCATTCACTGTCACCCTTGCATTTTGTGAAGAATATATTGCTTCTACTACTCTCAAAAAATTTTCAACATTATCAAATGCTTTCTCAGCATCTAGACAAATTAAGGCCAATTGCTTCTCTGGATGACTCTCATAATATTCCAAAATGTTACAAACTGTTCTGACATTGTCTTTCAAATATCTTTTAGGAATAAATCCTGCTTGATCATAGCGTATTATAGATTGTAAAACTTTCTTCAGACGTTGTGCCAATATTGCAGCAAAGATTTTATAATCCACATTTAAAAGGGAAATTGGTCAATAATTTTTAATGTCTTTCAAATTATTATTTTCTTTTGGGATCAAAGATATCATGGCTTCTTGCCATGAAGCTGGTATTTGACCTTCATCTTGAAACTTTTCAATAAGGCGCTTGAATGGTAAAAGCAAAGAGTCTTCATAAGCTTTATAGAATTCTGCAGGTAGACCATCTGGGCCAGGAGTTTTGCCATTCTTTTGAGATGTCAGTTCCCTTATTGTTATTGGCTCATTTAAATTTTTTTGTTGCTCCTCTGTAAATTTGTTGAGGTTATTTTGATTAATATAGTCTTCTAACTCTGTTTTCTGAACTTGCTTCTCTTCATATAATTTTTTATAAAACTGCTCCACAATTTGACATATTTCCTGCTTTTGATTTTTCTCTTTATTGCTCTCATCTTTCACTGTCATAATTATTCTTTTGACCTTCTCTTTTCTCATCTTATAAGCCAACCACGGGACTTCCGGTGGAGGAAAATGTTGAGCTAAGCTGCTTCTCAAAACGGAAGCAGGCTGGAGCTTCTGTTCGGGGTAGTGGAAGGCAATTTAATGCCTACTGCCTACTTTTCTCAGTTAGAGATTAGTCCAAGATATGCACAGGAAACTTTGAGGAGATTTACCTTGGCTAAAAGGGAGTCCCGGGGGGGGGGGCTTCTTTGAGGCTTTGAGGGGTCTCCGGGAAAAGTTGCATTTTCATCATCTGCAGAAGCTTTCAGAGTCATTTATTTGACATAAGCTGGACAGGATCCTAACCTTCTTGGACTTTGCTAAACATCTAAAGCTTTGAAAGACTGGTGAGAACTTGGATAATTGGAAGAGAAGGTAGAGATTACTATCTTTTACTCTGGAACTATTTACAGCTTAATGGAATAAATTTAAAAGGTGAGAAAAGGAAAATCTAGAAAGTCTGGAAGAAGAGGGGAGGAAGAGATGAAATTTGGACTTTATAAATATAAAGGACAGTGTTAAAAAGAGCTAAAAAGTGGAAAGGAATTTATTGTTTAGTCTACTTGCGGTTTTGAAAAAAGAGCACCATCGTCACAGACCTGCAGCACATTCAAGCAAGACAGGAAGTACATCAAGTATCGTGAGATCTCTTTACCAGTGTGAATGAGACTTCGTGGCAACAAAAGCAGGAAGTAGCGGAAGGAAAACCTACTCTAAGAATTTATGATCATTAAAAAACATCGGCGGCCATTGCTGGAAGGTCAAAATAAAAACAATGTTTATAAAGAATTCGGGACATTAAAAATTGTTGGGAGTTAACTGAGAAGAGGGTATGAATGAATGAATGAATGAATGAACTTTATTATGGTCATAGACCAATATCAAAGCTATAACACATCATGTGAAAACCCTCCGAAAATACATAAACACAATAAAATACATAAAACTTTCCCCCAGCTATACAGATCCAGGATAACTAAAATACATTTTTTCTAATTATAAAATCCAAAGTTGGTTCAAATTTATATAAAATCCTTTAAATCATACTATGTAAAATCATATATAACCTAAAATTCAACAGTTCATACAAGACTGCAATTTTCTTGTTTCTTAGTATGGAACTTCACAAGGTAATGGCAGAATTTAGCTATCTGTCTAGAGATATATGGACTTGCATCCACCAAGAGTTTCTCCAAACATGCCCCGTCCGCGTCTGCCATTGGATTAACTACAAACGGGGAGACAAACCTATCCCTATGTAATTGGTAGAATGGGCATCGAAAAAACATATGAGTCATCGATTCCACCTCTCCCATAGCACAAGGGCAGTGTCGATCTTCGTACGGGACTTTTCTATATTTCCCTTCTAACACCTTTGAGGGCATGACTGTGCATCGAGCCAACGTAAAGGCTCTTCTGTGAGCTGATACCTCCAAATAAGAAAAGTACTTGGTCATCTTCATAACATATTTAGTCTCAGTAGGTGCCAAAAAAGAAGGGGCCTGTTCTAGATCCCTTTGTCTCTCTATATTACAAATTCTTTGTTTAATAATACTTTTTGCTTTGGCATAACTCTGCGCCAAGAGGTTTTCAAGTGAGAGAGTAAGAAAATAAATACTATTGGTCATATTATTTGTGTGGACCTTGGACGTTTTTAAAAAGGGGAAAAAAATGTAGGGAGCAGTAAAAAGTTGCGGCCCCCATTTGGGAAGATTTAAAAACTTTAAAAATAAATATCTTGACTTTGGGAGCTCCGAGGATGGCGAAATTGGACTTGTTGTGAAAGGCAAGTCCTACTCTTTTGAACCTAATAGATGAATTGGAAATTGGCGAGGTCCACATTTTCGCTGTTTTTTAAATGTCTGAACACAAGCAGTCCCGTACAAGGGCTACTTCATTAGAAAAATGCAGGACCAACTGGAGGCAATGGAGGCCAGAATGATGAAAGGGGTGAGAGAGATGATAAATGAATCGAAAAAAATTATTGCAGAGATTAAAAAAGATCTCAGAAAGGAAACTTAAAAAGAAGATCTCAGAAAGGAAACTGAGGAAACATCTAAGAAAGTGCAGGAGGTAGAAGGCAGAATGAATGTATATGATTCCACCTTGTTGAAAATGCAAGAAAAAGTGACAGTCCATGACTGCAAATTGATGAAGACTCAGATACGTCTGAGAGGAGTACCTGAAAAGGAGGATGGTGATTTTAAAAAATTTATAATAAAAATAACTGCAGAATTTTTAGAGGAAAACCCTGAAGAGACTAAAAACATGTATGATTATATGTACAGAGTGAACTCCACTGATAGCTGGACTCCGTCCTCCCCCTCGTAACTCACCAACAAGGATAATGAGATGTCCTCGGCACTTTCCTCAGACTCGCTCATACACTTCTGCCCTGCACATCTCTTCTCCACACAAACCTTCACAGCCAAAATATAGCCTCAACAGAACAACTCGCGGTCTGGGCCCATAACCCTGATGGATAGCGAGTGTTAGCAGAGAGCTGTCCTAATAGGCTGATAAGAATAGGCATGCCGACAAGAAGAGACTCCACACTAGTTCTTCCAGAACTATTAGTGTATTTACAGATATTCACACAGAAGTGTAGTATATATACAATATTCACAATTCAGAGCTTCAAAATGCTTCGCCAGACTACCAATAATACAGAGAGGAAAAAGACTCTGGCATTCAGCTCCTTTTATAGTTCAGCCCACCTATCGGTGAATATGCTGACTCATTGTGACTTCAGTGACTTCCAGGCATTGCATCAGTCTGCCTTGTGATCCTTATCACATGACTTCAGTACTTTGACACTAGATGATCTACCATGCTTAACTTGTAAACTATCCTGTCACTGACAAAATCTGTAATCCAGGGCTGATTACCCTATTGGTAATCCAAGCGTGAGCCCAAAAAACAAACAGAAAATCAATAATACAGACAAAAAGGGAAAAAAGCCAGCAAATCCAAAAATAAAAGCATATAGGTGCACAAAAAACAAAATCCCAAACCAAAAATCTTTAAAACCATATCCAAACAATAATCCAACCACAGATGTACACAAAACAAAAATAAAGAAATAAAATACCAGTTAAAATGATTATATCTGCAAAAATCGATAGAAATCCAATTTTAAAAAATTATAGAATGCTCTTCTTACAACCAGGGATCCTGCTGTGTCTTATAATCAATATCAGGTACCCACCAACTTTTAAAAGTTTCTTAAAGTATTTATAAATTCAGTCAAAGCACTTGAACTTGCACTTCAAAGTGTTTTTAAACCAACTAACTTTCACATCCAAGTGCACTTGTCAGCAAACATCTTTCCCAAGAAGCAAAGCATTTTCATCCCCCGAAGGGAGTTTAAGACAAGTCAGTTAAATTCAACCATCCATTACAAGTTGATGAAATCTCTTATCGCAGGTATTTTCAGTATATCAGGTTGGGCAGACTTTTACAAGCCTTGAAAGAGAAAGAGAGAGAGTCCCCCCCCCCCCCCTGTTTTCAGTTTCTTGCCTTACTTGAAATTTGCTCTTGATTCTCCTTTTTCCTGCTGCATGCTACCAATCCAAACAAAAATATGGGGGGAAAACACAGTGTTGAGAAGATCAATATCCTTAATCTTGAAGATGTAAGACTTGAAGATCCGGAATGTAGAGTGAAAGAAGAAAGAAAAACTGGTGGCTGACTCTTTGGCCATTTAAAAATGGCGATCAGGATGATGAAGCTTGGGAAAAGCGGGATCAGGAAGCAGCCGCTTCTGCTGACATTCCCGATCCACCACTCTGATTCCCCTGCCTTCTGGGACACTCCCTGCGCCCCAGAGTCAAGTCGACCTTCGAGGGGCGACACCTCAATGAACCAAATTTAAAGCGGTTCAGGACTCAACGGTCCGAACCACTTTCAATCGCAAGCTGCTGAAACCGGAAGTTGGAGCTACATATCTACACGACTGCCTCTCCTGCTATGTCTCTCAGAGAGCTTTATGTTCATCAGATCAACAGCTGGTGGTGGTCTCCAGCTCTATGGATATCCATTTAGCCTCAGCCAATGCCAGAACCTTTTCAGCTCTGACCCTGGCCTGGTGGAACACTCTCCCGGATTACATCAAGGCCCTGCAGGATCTACTTCAGTTCTGCAGGGCCTGTAAAATGGAAATGTTCTACCGGAACTTTAGCTGAGGCAACAGGTGTCTTGTTATTCTGGCCTCACCTAATCCACCCTCCCACCTGGTATGTTCAAGGATTTTGGGGGGTGACTGCCCACTGCCCATTGTTCAATTCTGGGCATATTTATAGGCTCACAGGAGGCATCTGGATTTGATTGTTTATTATTTATTGTATAACTGGAAGGTTTCGTCTCTTTGTTTTAATTGTATTTTAATAATTGTGAGCTGCCCTGAGTCCTGCTTGCAGGGAAAGGTGAGATAAAAATGTAACTAATAAATAAATACATGTTCCCCTTGCTCTCCTGGTATGCCAACTACTTCTTTACATCTGCACAGGAATTTAACTTCCAAATTGAATGTACATGTTATGTATTTGATTGCCAGGTTTTCATGTGAAGTTGATTGTGCTGCCAGTCAACAGTCTGAACCATTAGGATTCCACACTGGTGTTCAGAGGGCAGGTGAGCCCTTGGTCTCCAGTGTGCTTAATGGCTCTCTCTCTCTCGGCTTGACTTCGCGAACGAAGATTTAAGAAGGGTGCAGTAGTCCACATCTGCTGCAGGCTCGCTGGTGGCTGACAAGACCAATGCGGGACAGGCAGATCCGGCCACAGTGGCTGCAGGGAAAAGTCTGATTTGGGGTTGGTGCTGTAGCAGTGCGATTCTTCCTCAATCTCCTTTTGTCCTCAAGACCAGCTATGCGTGCGTTCTCAAAGGAAGAGACAGCCTGGTGGATGGTGTGCCTCCATGCTTTGCGATCTGAGGCTAGGTCAGACCACTGGTGATGGTTGATGCAACAGGTGCCAAGGGATTTCTTCAAGGAATCCTTGTACCTCTTCTTTGGTGCCCCTCTATTTCGATGGAATAATTAGCAAAAATACCATCTTATCCCCCCCAGTGTGTATGGTCAGTTTTAAGAGTTTATGTGGGTGTTTAATGTATTAAATCAGATTTCTGTTTTAACCTAGTAATTTTTAAAAATATAATTGAAATTCTAAAAAAATAAAATCACCCAGCAACCTTCCATGGTACAGTGGGGTTCTCTTAGATCCTAGTCTGACATTAAGCACTACACCATCCTGGTTCTCTGCTTCATGCTTCAACCAGTTGGTTTCAGGCATAATTGTTTTACTCCAGTTTAATTATGCATACTCTCTTACAAACAAAATATGCTTCTTTTAATGTGCAGGTCCATTTTACAAAGATACATGTTCAGAATTAAGTTCCAGTCAATGTTGAAATTAGATTTCCCATCATGAATATGGAACGGTGAGGAGGTGATGAAAATTGATTGGAAAATGTTTGACTGAGAGAGTAATGTTAAGTATCACCAGTCAAAGGTTTTGACAGTGCAGAAGCAGAAAAGCTAGGTTTTGTTCACACATTAACAGCAGAGGAACAGGCAGAAATAGATGTAATTTCAAACAGGACCATAAAAAATTTAACATAGAACTGGAAATAATGTTAGGGCACCAATGACAGGTGATTCTGAAAACCAAGGCCAGGAGGAGAAAATAATAATAATAATAATAATAATAATAATAATAATAATAATAATAATAATAATAATAATAATAATAATAATAATAATAATAATAATAATAATAATAATAATAATAATAATAATAATAATAATAAATGGTAGCTATTCAAGTAACTAGGTGGTAGTTTAAGGTAAATTTCAGAATTCAGGGTAAGTGTTCAGAATTAATATTTAGCTCATTGATGAAGAGTAAAAAGCTTTGCTACCAGACTGTTGGAAAATGAGAGTTGCTGGTTAATTAAATGCACTAGGCTTATTGCTCTGACTACCCTCTATCCAGAGGAATCCAGTTAGCAAATCCTACCCCACTGGGAATGCCATGGTGACAGCCCTTTTTCTCCCCCTCCTCCAACCCATGGGCCCATCCTATGCAGCAGGCAGAGATGCAGGCAAGCTTCCTGAGAACTTGCCAACATAGCTGACTCCCAACACCTCTAAGCAGGGGAGGGGGAGGGAGGCATGCAAAAATGACGTCAGCGAGTAGTGCCAGCTGTCAAACATTCAGCAAGGGCTGGATTGTATGTTGGCAGTTGGAGAGAAAGGAATGGGGTGCAGGGCCACCTGAGTTGCAAGGGTGTGGTGCTTGAGTGAGGAGAGCTTGCCCTCTGGGCAATGCTAATTAACTGGGTATTCTGGATATTCAAGTACATATAACGCCCCCCCCCCATATTTCTGTTGATAACATTTCTTAATGACCAGTTTAATTTTGATGTTATGTAGCAACTTGTCAACACATAAGGTTGTGTCAAATCATGCCTCTCACTTCTCCTATTGTGTGAGTTGTATGTAAAAATTCAAAGTAAAATAGGACTATTCAAGTTCTTTAGTGTTGAGAATACGTGCTATATTACACACATACGGACTCCCCAGATTATTGTTGCCTTCACAGCACTTTGTCTTTCACAAGGGTGATTTTAGTGACTCCTTAGGAGTAGCTCACATTGCTCCAGTAACATGGGTTTTAAAACAGTTTTGAAATGTAAAACTGTTGAGTATATAGGAGACAGGTGATGCCCTAATAGTTCATTTCTGCTGGGTTTCCGCTCTCTACCAGATCACATGGGCAAGAATTTGATCTTTTCTTTTCTTGATGAGCCCTACTTCCTTCTCCCCCCTCAAGAGCATCATTGGATACACTCCTATTTCTCAGTGTATAAATAAGTACTATGAATGGGATGGATTCTTGTTTGGGAAGTATGAATGCTAGAGGCTAACATGGTCTAAATGAAGAATGTCATGAGAACATAATCTTGGATCTGCTGCTGCTTGTGAATAAGGATTAAAGTAATTTACATTTCTTACCAGTAATCTCTGTTGAGAGAGGAGGGTAGCTCAAAGCAAATACTGGGATGTGTACCACTTTGGCTTCTCCCTCACCTTGTGTCTGGCCCATAATTGTCATCTCTGCTTGTGAAAGAGAATTGGTGGTTACCTGGAGGTCACATTTGGGTATTCCTCTTCCGTTCCTTCCATTGGAAGTAAAGTATTAAGGATTTAAAAACAGAAATCTGCTTATTTTCTTAAACAAGCAATAAATGACCAATGACCTCTGAAAGGTCATTAAGAGAAAAATAATTACGGAACACTTAAAGAATCAAGTGGTTGATTAAGGAAAAAAACTAGGAATTCTAGTTTATGTTTCAAAAATCTTAGTAGCTGCCAGATTTTTTTAAAAAAAATGTGAGCTGACAGTTCCCTTTTTCACACTGCTTCTCCCACAACATTGTTTTCTTTTATATATTGCGGCCATAGTTGTTGAAGGTTTAAAAAAAGGGAAATGACATAGTGAAGCTTTCCTTTTTTCCTTTAATGCACTCTGCTCTCTTAATGTGTTGCTCTAATGATGCACGTCTGCTTCCTTTGTGTTTTCCCTTCTTATTCAGAAACAATCATTAAAGGATCAGGGCTTTGTTTTGGGTTTGGGGGGGGGGGTTGCTACATCAAAATCCCTGTCCTCACCATTGTTTATAAATCCCAACATCAGTGTATTTATTATTTCCACATCGTTTTTTTTTTTCTGCAGCTAAACACAGAGAGAGCTTCCAAAGTGTAACTACTCCCCTTGCTGGTGTCTTCAAGTCATTACAATTTTTTATTTTATCTCAAGAAGTTCATTTTGTAATGTATGGAAAAAATTAGTTGTATCAAGGAATGCAAGAGAACTAGCAAAAATCTTTGTATTAACAATCAGGGTGGAAATTTATTTGCATACTTGAAGTAAGGCCTGTTGTGAAGAAAAATACAAAGGGCTCTAGAAGGAGGCTCTGGGCGAGTGCCTGCCACCCTTGCTGTCTTCCCACCCACCCAAATGAAGGCATTGACCGCCCCCCACCCACCTCAAGGGAAACTAATGGAGTTGGCAACCCTATTTCCTTTCCTTTATCTGCCCCTCTGACTTCAGCTTTCCATTGCCTTCCCCCTCCCTGCAGCTTCTACAGTGAAGAGGCCAAAGCAGTTTGCATAATTCTCCTCTCTTCCCATGTGATCTGAACAACAAACCTGAGAGGCAGGTTAGGCTGCAAGTCTATGTCTGGTCCAAAACCTCCCAGTCAGTTTCCACAGCAAGAACCTGGGTTGGGCAGATCCCACTCTGAAGCCCTAACTTGTATGTCCTCCTCAAATAACACCACAGAATCTCCAGGAATTTCCCACCAATTTAGAAAGGTACCTCTGGGCGAGTGCCTCCCCAACCTTGCTGTCTTCCCACCCACCCAAGTGAAGACATTCACCCCACCTCCTGCCACCTCAAGGGGAGCTGATCTCTGCCATCTATTTGGATAGCAGTTGTAATTCTGAGTGATCTCCAGGCCTCGCTGTGAGATTGGCAACAGTGGTTCCCCAGGAGGAAAGGCCTTTCCCTCAGAGGCCCGTAGTGATCCCTTAAGAACTTCCCACCAACCTGAAAAGGTACCACTAAAGGCCTTTGGACAAGTGTCCCCCCAGTCTGGCTGTCTTCCAACCCACCCAAGTAAAGGCATTTACTCTTCCCCCTCAAGAGGAGCTAATCTCTGCCATGTATCTGGAGAGCAGTTGTAATTCTGACTGATCTCCAGGCCTCACCTGGAGATTAGCAGCAAAGGTTCCCCTGGAAGAAAGGCCTTTCCCTCAGAGGCCTGTAGTGATCCCTTAGGAATTTCCCACCAACCTGGAAAGGTACCACTAAAGGCCTCTGGGCAAATGCCCCCCCCCCAGCCTTACTGTCTTCCCACCCATCTAAATGAAGGCATTCATTCCCCCATCACCACCTCAAGGGGAGCTGATCTCTGCCATGTATCTGGAGAGCAGTTGTAATTCTAAGAGATCTCCAGCCCTCACCTGGAGATTGGCAACAGTGGTTTCCCAGGAGGAAAGGCCTTTTCCTCAGAGGTCTGTTGTGATCCTTTAGGAATTTTCCACGAACTTGGAAAGGTACCACTAAAGGCCTTTGGGAGAATGCCCCCCCAGCCTTGCTGTCTTCTGACCCACCCAAGTGAAGGCATTAATTTCCCCCCACACACACACACACCTCAAGGGGAGTGGATTTCTGCTATCTGGAAGCTCCTAACCTGGAGTTGCCAACCCTGCAGCCTATAAGGAAAAGAACAGTCTTTCTTCACAGTATGTGTGTGCTGGGGGGGGAACCAAAGCAGCTGACCTCATTCTCCTCATTTCTCTCCCCCCTTTGATATGAACAACCCTGGGAGGCTTCCCTATCTCCTCCTCAGGCAACCATCTTGGGGCAAGGCTGAGGAGAGAAGGGAGAGAAAGACAGTAAAGGTGGGACAGCTATGCCCTCTGAGATGGTGCCAGGCTCCTTGACTATTGCAGTGGTCTTCTGAGGCTGTGTGTGCTGGGAGGCCATCTGTGTGGGCTGTTTATAGGGCCTTTTGTGAGGTCGCAAAAGCTCTGAAGCCAGTTGACAGAGAACAGCTGAGAGATGTGTCTGTCTCTGAGGTAAGACTGCTTCTGGTAGTTTGTTCAACATTCCAGAGCCTGAGTAGGCGGGAGCAGGGGAGTCAATCAATGGGATGCCAGAGACTCTGATTGAGCTGTGATGGGCCAATGGTTTCTGGAGTATATTCAGTTACAGTACAAACATGAACCTTGCAAGTCTTTAAATCCTTGATTGATAATCTTTCATTTCATAGAAATAGACATACTTCAGAATTCAGTAGTGGTTTAAAAAAAACTGTAGAAAAGATTGTTTGCTGAAGCTCAGTGAGTTGAATTGATGGACTCCCTTCTGCTACGGCAACTCTTTACGTGAGGAAATTTTCTCATTCAGCAGAAGGAAGACTTTGAATCACTGGAGGCAACATCAGGGAAAGGCCTCAGCCTCTATGCCCTGTTGTTGGCCCTTCAGAGGAACTGGCTGGTCACTGCATAAGTCAGGATGCAGGACTAGATAGACCTTTGGTCTGATCCAACAGGATTCCTGTTGATGTAGCCAGTTCGGTGTAGTGGTTAAGTGTGTGGACTCTTATCTGGGAGAACTGGGTTTGATTCCCCGCTCCTCCACTTGCACCTGCTGGAATAGCCTTGGGTCAGCCATAGCTCTGGCAGAGGTTGTCCTTGAAAGGGCAGCTGCTGTGAGAGCCCTCTCAGCCCCACCCACCTCACAGGGTGTGTGTTGTGGGGGAAGGAGATAAAGGAGATTGTGAGCCACTCTGAGATTTGGAGTGGAGGGCGGGATATAAATCCAACTGGTATAAAATGCCCCCCTTTCATGAGAAAAAACCTAATGGTGGCCTGGGTCGATTTACAACCAGAATTGGTAGCATATTCGTGGTGAGTCTTCTTTGACCCTGAGGACTGAATCATGACCCCCTGTTGTAGACTATGGCCATTTATACTCCATCTCCTTAGCCTGGGTTTGGGGCCAAAAGCCATTACTTTCGTTTTCTGATAATTAATCTGTATGAAGTTATGATCACAATAAAGTCCAAATTGAGCTAATGCCCTTCTAAGGCCTACTGGTGTCCTAGACAGCAAGATTGTGTCATCTGCAAAGAGTAGGGCTACCAGTTGCCTATCTGCCAGGGAGGGGGGATGAGTATCGACTAGATGGAGGTTGCTGATCATATCATTGATGATGGCAAAAAGGGAAGGTGCCAGCACGCAGCCTTGCTTGACTCCTTTTAAAGTTGGAATAGGGTCAGTAAGGAGACCTTGCTTATTGCACCTGACGCTAATAGACGTGTTGGTATATAATGCCTGGATAAGGAATAAAAGTCTCCTGTCCATTGAGGTGGCACTTAACTTCTTCCATAGTTTCCCTCTGGGAATGGAGTCAAAAGCACATTTTAAGTCAATAAAGGCTGCATAAAGAGAAACCGTTCTGCTGGTTGCATATTTGTCTATCAAATGTGATAGAATCAAATTATGTCCAAACGTGGATCGTCCTTCCCTAAACCCAGCCTGCTCATCTACCAAATACCTTTCTTGAATCAGCCAGCACTGCAATTTCTCTAAAAAATGGCTTGCATATAGTTTGCCCAGAATACTCAAGAGGCTGATTGGCCTATAATTGGCTGGATCATCCTTCTGCCTGGACTTAAAAAAAGGAATGATGATAGCCTCTCTCCAGACCTCAGGTAAATCCCCTGTCGAATCTATATATGTAAACAATGGGGCCAAGAGAAAGCACCTGTTTGACATGGCCATATCTTTGTGCATTTCCTTTTTTACTTTCAGTTGATCTAGGAACAGGAAAATTTCCTTGAGCTGTAGGTTTTTATCCATTTTTAGGTACAATAAAAGCATGAACATATTTTTGGTGTGCTTGTGAATTCTCCTGCATAATTTGGCAGTACTTTATGTGCTTTAATCATTATTAATAATGTTTTTTGCAGGCTCTATAGTCATTGTCTTGGGAAATCTATGTTCTTTTAAACTAATATTCTGTTCCACTTCAAAAAACAGCAACCATTAAACAGTGGTAACATTTGGAGTGGGAGGGAAGGTGGCATCAGATATTAGAAACTGAACAGTGTCAGTACTTGGAAGGGAGACCACCAAGAAAGACTCTGCAGAGGAAGGCAAAGGCAAAGCATCTCTGCTTCTCACTTGCCTTGAAAGCACTTTGCTGGGGTTGTCAAAGTCAGCTGCAACTTCACACACCCACAAAATTTGGGGTAGTAACAACTAATGCTGTACTTCTGAGAATAAAATCACTCCTGATTTTAACTGGCATTTTGTTGTAATTTAAAAGCTGATTTACCTTCTCTCCCACCAATCTAAATGCATTTAATTTTTTAATACTTAGTCATGATGTCTGAGACTGCTTTCAGAGGAATAGGAAGAGGAGGAGGAGGAGTTGGATTTATACCCCACCCATCACTTTAAGTCTCAGAGCTGCGTACAATCTCCTTCCTCTTCCCACAACAGATACCTTCTGCGGTAGGTGGGGCTGAGAGAGCTCTGAGAGAACGGCTTCTGAGAGAACTGTGACTGACCCAAGGATACCCAGCTTGCTGCATGTGAAGGAGTGGGGAATCAAACCCAGTTGTCTCAGATTAGAATCGACTGCTCTTAATCACTACACTAAACTGGCTCTTTAGCTTCTAACTTGAGTGAAGCATGTTCTTTCAGATAAGACCCTGAAATTCTCAAAATAGCTGTATCTGATCTCATCAAAAGCAGCCCAGTTTAACCTGAGCTTGTCAGAGTTCGGTAGGTAGTCTGAGTTGGCCATGATCAATCCTAAGACAGGAGACCAGAACGGAAGGCTGGGGTTGCTTTGCAAAGGAGCACAGTGGCAAACCACCTCTGTTTATCTCTTGCCTGGAATGGCCCATAATGTGTCAATTGTGGCTTGACAGCACCTTCTTCTAACTCATTTAGGGGAATTTGCTTTTACTTTAACCAGAGCCACAGTCCTTACTACTGACTGCACAAGCACTTTATTAAGCTTTTGAAAGATCATAGCAGCAGCAATATAGTTTTGAAAGTTTTATATTTCAAACAAAATGTCATGGTGCAGTTTGACTAATTTGCTCTTCAGAAGTATATTACATAAGTGCTTGAACTGAACTGAATTTACCTATTTATTAGAATTTGGTCTCAAAAGGATTATGAATAACATACTTAGGCTATCAGTATATAAAGCTTATCAGTATATAAAGAATTGATGGTAAAACTTTAATACTTAAATGTATTCATATTGAAAATATTTTGGAATATGCATTTTCAAAAAATTTCTGGCATTTATGTTGTCACTAGAGGGCACTTCACCACACAGAATTACCTTTATTAGTTTGTTCCATAAAAATGGGCCACTTATTTCAATGAAGAGCTTTATCTGTGTAAAAAGTATATTTAAGCTGTATACAGAAACACTCACCTTAAAAACAGGGTAGCAGTAGTAAAGATTACAGGAGCTGCCTTCTTCA
Organism: Heteronotia binoei; assembly: GCF_032191835.1. NCBI lineage: Eukaryota > Metazoa > Chordata > Lepidosauria > Squamata > Gekkonidae > Heteronotia > Heteronotia binoei. The sequence goes on from NC_083229.1 coordinate 77,899,676, forward strand.
TGATACAGATGTCAGTGAAGAATTTAAGCAAAGGCAGGAATTGCTAATCTGAAACAGAAGCATTGTAGAGTTGCTTATTAAATAAAAGGGTTTAAACTTAAGCACTCATAAAACCATCTTGCTGTTGCTGATGGTCACACAAGTAAATTTAAGGGACAGGAAAACTGAAATAGGATAATCCTGTTCAAAATCTATAGCTGATTTTTTTTCTGCATCTGACTCCGGGGGGTAATTTGTCTAATATTCATGTTGTTGTTGTTCAGTCTCACAGTCGAGTCCGACTTTTTGCGACCCCATGGACAAAGTCACACCAGGTCCTCCTGTCTTCCACCATCCTCTGAAGTCCGCTCAAATTCGTGTTTGTTACATCAGTAGTGCTATCCAGCCATCTCATCTTTTGCTGTCCCCTTCTTCTTTTGCCTTCTGTCTTTCCCAGCATCAGGATCTTCTCCAGTGAGTGCTCTCTTCTCATTTGGTGGCCAAAGTATTTGAGCTTCAGCATCTGACCTTCCAGGGAACAGTCTGGGTTGATTTCTCTTAGGACTGACTGAATTGATCTTATTGCAGTCCAAGGGACTCTCAAGATTCTTCTCCAGCACCACAGCTCAAAAGCATCTATTCTTCTGTGCTCGGCCTTCCTTATGGTCCAGCTCTGACAGCCATCCATTACTACTGGAAATACCATCGCTTTGACTATACGGACTTTTGTTGGCAGGGTGATGTCTCTACTTTTTATTATACTGCCCAGGTTCGCCATAGCTGTCCTCCCAAGGAGCAAACATTTTTTTAATTTCATGGCTACAGTCACCATATGCAGTGATCTTGGATCCCAGAAATGTGAAGTCTGTCACTACTTCCATGTCTTCCCCTTTTATTTGCCAAGGTGTGATGGGGCCGGATGACATGATCTTAGTTTTTTTGATGTTGAGTTTCAAGCCTGCTTTTGTGCTCTCCTCTTTCACCCTCAACAAGAGGTTCTTTAGGTCCTCCTCACTTTCTGCCATTAGAGTGGTATCATCTGCATATCTGAGGTTGTTGATGTTTTTCCTGGCAATCTTAATTCCGGCTTCTGCTTCATCCAGGCCAGCATTCCTCATGATGTACTCTGCATATAAATTAAATAACTCCATTTCCTATTCTAAACCAATCAGTTGTTCCATATCCTGTTCTAAGAGTTGCTTCTTGACCCTTATACAGGTTTCTCAGGAGACATGTGAGGTGGTCTGGTACTCCCATCTCTTTAAGGTTCATGAGCAAGCTCTAAATCTGACAAGTAATTTAAGCAAGTGGCTGGTACCTACCAAGACTGTGAAATTTATTAAAGTTGTGCGATCTATAAAACTGGCCTGTGTGTTCTTCAGTAGTCATTGAATATGGAGTTTTATACTGTTTTGAAGTCTGGTGCACGTATGAATCTTCCCCACACAGAGACAATCTCTGTGTAAGGAAAACTATTTACACTGTCAGTTTTATAGTGTGGAGTGAGGTTTTTGCTTGCTTTCAGTACTGGCTTGGATGGAGAGAGCTTCAGGCGATAGAACAGTGGAATAGAAAAGTACAGCCTCTGCTCATAGGCTTGCAGTTAAAATACAAAACCTTTAGGGAGGGAGAAGAGGATCTCTCAGTGTGTGTGTGCTTACTCTAAGAACAACCACAAGAGGACTAATTGGGATTGGGGCTACTGCATAGTTTTCTGAGCAAAGCTGCTGCAATTCCCTGTACTCCGTGCTGCAATTGACTCAGTAGAGAAAGAAACTGGCACCTTGTTATCTTTCCCTACCAGGGTGCCCATGAAGCACAGAAATGCCCTTACCCTGCCAGATGTGCCACATGCACCACCTGTCACAACCAGTGCCTCCCACCATATCTTTCCACCGTTTTTTCCTGTGCTGCTGATGGGAACAGACTTGATCCTGCCCAGCACAGAGATCAGCTGGACATTGATGTATTTCCCAGGTCAAATGGGAAATTAAGGGGTGCATGCTACTCTAGTGCTTCTGTTTTATTATTATTCTCCCACTCTGCATACGTGTGCTACCCCAAACTCAAAGCTCTGTCTCATTCATGGTACAAAGTTTGAGTCCAGTGGCACGTTTAAGACCAACAAAGTTTAATTCTGTGTATAAGTTTTTGTGTGCTTGCACACTTCTTCATTGTACATCTGAAAAAGTGTATGTGCGCATGAAAACTTATGCACAAAGTTAAACTTTGTTGGTCTTAGAGTTACCACTGGATTCGAATTTTGTTCTGTTGCTTCAGACCAACATGGTCACCCACCTGAATATTTCTTATTGATGGTAGTTAAGTTGGTGTTGACACTAGCAACTCAATGAACACTGCTCAATGAACTACGTGTCCCATAGGTTTTGGGGTATGTTTTCAAGGCACTGTGCAGCAAAGCATTTGGGGGGGGAGGGTGCATTAACAAGTAATCACTCAACACTCATGACCAGTGCTAATTGTAGCCTGAGTGAATCATGAAAACAATTGACATTTTTAAAAACAACTTCTCTACAGCCCCGCACTGGACTCCCCACCCACCCACACACAGCTATTGCTTAGTGTAAAGCAGAGAGAGAGAAAGGAAAAAAGGCAATCAAGGATTTCAAACATTACAAGAAATCTGAGCCTGAGAAGATTAAGCTGATAGACAATCAAACCAGAGAGGAGGAAATTACTGTAAAAAAGTTGTGAAGGGAAAAAAGGATAAATTTGCAGGAGCGGGAAACAACAAGGAACAAAGAAGGGGGAAGTGGCAAGCTTTCTACTCTTGACTGGAAAGAAGAGAAGGAGGATTACAAGGGGAATATACAATGATTCAGGGTTCTTTGGGGGAGGAGTTAATTGCAAAAAGATCTTACTAGGGAAAGGGTCAGCTCAAACTGCTGATCTGCTACAAGTGCCCTCCTTCCTATTGCTGTGGGTGTAGTGGAAATGCTTTTGTAGCCCACACTAAATACCTGACACATGTTATGCAAACAAATGATCCCCTTCTCCCATAGCTTGGGGGCAGAGTCCAAAATGGGGTGCCAAAAAAAAATGCCTCTGCAGCCTGCCTTAGATTCCCAGCAGCACCAGCATAGGAGGTGGCAACAGGCACACTTTCTAGTGGAAAATAGGTGGGACAGGAGCAGGCTAAAGTTTATTAGGCCATGTCTAGGTCAATGTCTAGGTCAATGTATGGATAAAATCATGAATCTCCCTGGTTTAGATAACAGCATGGTACTGTTTCCAGTCCAGGAGAAGGAAGGGAACGGAAAGTGGGCTGGGGACTAGTTTGAAAGAATATCCTGTTGTTCACAAGAGCCTCTAAATCTGTAGATATTTTCTTGCTACAGAAAATGTCAAATTGGATGCCCAGCTAGAATTGTTGCTGCAACCAGTTTGATTTCATTTTGCCAGAGCTGCCCCTTTCTATGAAATCAGTTTGATGTTTCTAAACTTTTACCACGGTACAGGTATTTGCTTGCATATCATAAAAGCTACTTTTTGTGGTCAGTTTTGCATTACTGGCAATAACAGGCACTCAGGGCAACTAGCCAAATGTCTTCCTTACTCTTGCCCTGTAGGCAAGCTATTCAAAGTATGGGGAGATGTAAATTGAGAGTTCCCTTGGCAGATTGCTGTGCTTTGCCTACCTGCTGCTGCCAGTCATGATGGGCAAATAAGGCATGTTGGTATATTCTGATGCTCAGCTTTGATGCTAAGTTACGCAATCAGTAGCAGTGTTAATTTACAAGACTTCAGCCCTTGTAGTGTGCTCTGACACAACTATATATTTGTTAATAGGTCTGGTTTCCTTTTTGTCATACAGTTCCTGACTGAAAATGTTAATTTTATCTATACATAATACTCTTTAGATAATGTATGTTATCTGTTTAGAAAAATCAGGAGTTCTACATGAATTGCAGGTATTTATTTGTTCATTGTTTCTGTATCTTTTAAAATAATCCTGGCAGTATATTCTTAATGGAGTCTATATTTATGGCTGTTTAGAGTTGCCACACTGAATGTGGCAACAAAGTAGTTTTGCCATGAAGTTTCCAGCAGTTGCTGAAGCTATCCTGCATTGGTTCTGGGTTTTCCCTAGAAGTGATGTTGTGATGCAGCTGCCATCACTTGATGGTGATAATGATAATGAATTATCATAGTCATATATTTGACTGGTTGATGGTATTGTGCAATTCATGATCTAGCCAAGTTCTTGGGAATTCCAGATGTATTTTGGCAGGATTCTTGCTGTTCCTAGCAACACTGTCTTCTGGAGTTGAGCTGGTGCCATTTGTTCAATGCCCAGAATGTCCAGGTGTTCCTTGAAACTTGTAGGCCCTGTTCCAAGAGCTCCAGTGACCATAGCATGATGGTAACCTTCTCCCAGAGGCACCTCTATTCATAGGTGATGGTATTTTGTGGTCTTATGTTCTTTCTTTTCTATTCTACTGTCTTCTGGGATTGCAGTGTCAATGATCCAAAACCTATTTCTTTCTCCCCCACCCTACAATGGTGATATCGGGGTGTTATGCTTCAGTCCAGGTGTTTAGCTGTTTGCTATCAGAAGTATGAGAGAATTTTTGATTCATCATTCTCCATAATCTTGCCTAGTTTGTGCTCCCATGAACTTCTGGGTAATGGTAAACAATACTTCTTGCAAAGATTCCAGTGCAACATAGCTATAACTCTATCATGATGTTCTTTATAGTGTGAACAATTTTACTCCAGGCACTGACCATGTGGTCAACTGTTTCATTCTTTGTCTTGCAAAGTCAACATTTGCTGTTATCACTGGTCTTCTGAATCTTGGCTTTCATATTTTTCATTTTGAGTACCTGCTCTTGTGCAGTTAGAATGAGTTTTTCCCATTTCTTTCTTCAAGTGCCTATTTTGAAGCCACTTCCAGGTTTTCATGCTCTTGGCTGAGTTTTTATTGATGTGTTTTTCAACTGTTAACTCTCATGGCATTTTATGTTTTCATTATGTTTACTTTGTATGCCAGTTAAAGCAGGTTCTCTTGAGAGGCACCACAGAAATTTCTAAATGAAGAAGCAATAATATAAAGTAAATTTATGTTGTGCTATGTGACCATCAGGGCTTTAAAAGAAATAGGAAAACCTAGGAAATTCATCTTCAGATGGATTGCCCCTTTATTGTGTACCGTATTTTCTTTGCATTGACTAAGCCATTGGTCCACTCTCCCTGTCTTCCGCATGTTCTTTAAGGTTGCCATTTGCCTGGCAGCAGACCTCTTCTTGCTCTGAGCTTCATGTTGCTGCCATGAGAAATCAGGGCAGCTGGAAAAAATAGTGACCACAGAGACCAGAGGCAGAGTGTCACATAGGTAAGACCTAAAGTCTGATGTGTGCTGCCCTGCTTCACTCAGCTAGAGAAGAGGAAGGAAGTGGTTTCCCCCTCTCCCATGACAGTCCCCAGCACTCCACATTTCACAGGTCTGTTCAGCAGCACCACTTCCTTCTCTGCAATGGTGGAGGGCCTCATAGGCTGCAGCCAGCAATCTGCTTTAAGGCTGATTAATTGTTGCTGCCTGAAGCTGTGTGTCAAGGCAGCCCTTGATGGATAGGGGGGGGTGGAGGTCACTGCCTCTATGAGTGGGCTGGGGGCAGCAAAGTGGAGATGGCCTAGCCACTCTTCCAAAAGTCAACACACTCATTGTTAGGGCAAGGCATTATGGCACTAAGGTTTCAAGCTGCAGTAGTTGCCACTGGCACTCTGGAGTGGGTTGCTGCTGAGCCCTGGGTGAGCAGGCACACATCCTGCCAGACCAAGAAGCAGGAGGGGGAGTGCATACTTGGCCCCAGGTTCCTTAGTGCTATTGGCCAGCTAGGTTGCTGTTGCCCATCACAATCCTCAACTTGTCTCACTGCTGCCCTGATCTGGCACTGTAGAAAACTCTTCAGCCTTCAAAGGTGAGGGGCAAGCACAAGCAGCAGGGGAGAAGGGGTGGAAGGAAGTGAGGGGCAAGAAAAGAGCTTGTAGGGGAGGGCTGGAGAGGAAAGGGATGGTCAGTTTAAAGGTAGCAATCCCACAGAGGCAGCTTTATTTATTTATTTTTCATATTTATATCCTGCCCGCCCCGCAGAAGCAGGCTCAGGGCGGCTTTTAGGCATAACCTTAAGGAGAAGGAAGTTTTGCTTTTGAGGCAGACAGTACATTTCCAGAACTGAAAGCTCAGTTCAGTGAAATGTCAAAGAGAGCAAGCAGTATCTTTGATTAGGACTATCCTATCACAAAACAGTAAGACAGAGTTCCCCAGAACAGATGGGATGAATATCTTTTGAAAATGTGAATATTCTGTGAAGTGATGCAGCCTCTTTTGGATGGTTATTCCTCTGCTGGCTGCTAAGTGCTGGGTAAACTGCTTGGCTGATCATCAATCATAATTAATGTTGATGATAAGTACTGCATTTAGTGATTCTGTATTTACTAGGAATGCATGTAATATTTGTAACACAGAGACTGTGCTTCTTTTGGATACTGTCATATTTATCCCTGTAATGCTAATGATTCAAAGCAGTATACAAAAATGCTTTTTCCTCTGTCTGTCTAACAAAAGGTGTGATCTACATTCACCCATAATAGCTAGGTTTGAGCCAATATTGTGTAACCATAGAATCCTGATTAGCGGGAGTTGCTAGCCAGGAATCCAGTTGTAAGGATAATGTATTTTATTTACATTAGATATTTATACGCTGCTTTCCTTCCCAGTGGGGATGAAAAGCTGATTACACACTTCCATCTTAGATTCCCACCAGTCTGGCTTTCGTCCGGGTCATGGGACGAAGACAGTGCTGGTCGCCTTGGTGGATGACCTCCAGCGGCATCTGGATCAATGCGGCGTGGTGGTGCTGATGTTGTTAGATCTGTCAGCTGCGTTCGACGCGGTCAACCATCGGTTACTGACCCGCCGGCTCGCTGACGCAGGGATTAGGGGGTCGGCCTTACAGTGGCTTTCCTCCTTCCTTGATGGATGGGGACAAAGGGTAGCAATTGAGGGAGAGCTGTCCCAGAGGCCCTCACTAGTGTGTGGGGTGCCACAGGGGGCAGTTCTCTCTCCAATGTTATTTAACATCTACATGCGCCCCCTTGCCCAGATTGCCTGGAGGTTTGGGCTTGGGTGCCACCAATATGCAGATGACACCCAGCTCTATCTACTAATGGACGGTCGGCCTGACTGCGTCCCGGAAAATCTGGACCTAGCATTGCCGGCTGCGGCAGGTTGGCTCAGGCTGAGTGGGTTGAAGTTGAATCCAACAAAGACAGAGGTCCTTTGCTTGGGCTTGGGTGCCACCAATATGCAGATGACACCCAGCTCTATCTACTAATGGACGGTCGGCCTGACTGCGTCCTGGAAAATCTGGACCTAGCATTGCAGGCTATGGCAGGTTGGCTCAGGCTGAGTGGGTTGAAGTTGAATCCAACGAAGACAGAGGTCCTTTGCTTGGGCCGCGGTGCCCCAGGAAGGGAAATCCCTCTTCCGGTTTTTGACGGTGTGCCGCTGAAAGCGGCCCACAGGGTCAAGAGCTTGGGGGTTCTTCTGGAGCCTTCACTGTCAATGGAGGCACAGATAGCGGCCACTGCCAAGTCCGCGTTTTTTCATCTTCGACGGGCGAAGCAGTTGGCCCCCTTCCTTGAGTGCCGGGACCTAGCAACAGTGATCCATGCAACAGTCACCTCGAGACTGGATTACTGTACGCCCTCTACATGGGGCTGCCCTTGTGCCGAACCCGGCGGCTGCAGCTGGTGCAGAACGTGGCGACTAGGCTGTTGTTGGGGCTCCCAAGGTGGGAGCACATACAGCCGGGGCTGCACTGGCTGCCAGTGGTGTACCGAGTTCGTTACAAAGTGCTGGTTATTACCTTTAAAGCCCTATATGGCCGAGGACGTTTTCTTAGCTGCCATGTGACTGTGTGGAAAGTGAATTGGATTAAGGGAACCTTGACCTGATTTGTGGACAAATGTGTCTTTTAATTTGACTCTTAGCTAGACATAAACTTCCTATGGCATAAGAATGGTCCTTCTGGTTCAGGCCAAAGGTCAATCTAACCCTGAACACAGTTTCCAACAGAGGTCATCCCGATGCCACTAGGAAATGCACTGGCCAGATAGGTTCTTGAGATGGACTACAAGATTAAAATATAATAAAACATACCACTGTGGGAGGGAATCTTTCCCCCCATTCTTTCTACAGATTTATTCTCTTAACAGTTGTTCCACCTGCACAAGCAGAGCTTCCCATTTTCATCTTCCCACAGCAATCTCTTGTGTCTCCCCCCCCCACAAAAAGCAGTAATAGGCAAAGGGGGACCCATGCACTCACCAGGCCATGTGGGTCAAGAGTCTGCAGTGAGGACAAGGGTGTCAGGAGCCATGTCATGTCCCCTGCCATATTTTCTTCTTCCATATTTTCTTGCTAAAGTGACTGGAGTGGGGCTGAGCTGTATTCTGTATTGTGTTACGTGAAGTGTCCTTGGGATGTCTGAGGAAAGGCCTATGAAATACTGTCCACTGAGAGGGCTGTGAATACCATCTTGTGAAAGTTCTCCTCCCCCTAATTCCATCTGGACCTGAAGGAATTACCCAGTTTACTCAAAGAAGACTGTGTGATCTCCCCAGGCTGTCTCTTGGAGTGTTTTAAATAACAGGGAACTATCTCTTCGAGTGTTTATGTTAAGGGGATCTAGGAGGGGGGAGGCCCTCACCTTGGGGCTATTTAGGGGTGATAGTATTATGTGTCTTCATTCCTAGCAACGACGCCCAGAGACTATGATGTACTCATAGCATATCAATAAAGCTTCCCCTATATATATATAGTGGCAGTATATTTGAGTGTCACTTGGCAAATCTCACAGAGGGTCAACAGAATGCTGTGTAGATCTGTATCTCCATCCACAAACCCAAATCTGAAAGCACCTGCAGGCTGCAAATTTGTGTGGTCTTTGTGAGTGCCCCCATGTTAAGGGGATCACAGGAGCATGCTGGGAGAAACTGAAAGAGAGGATATATTCATTTCTGCCAACACAATAGAGGTAGCATGTAACCCATTCTTAATAGAGCCTTAAATTCAGCATGTGCTACCAAGCATTGATTATTACTTCTAATGAGAATATTTAAAGAAAAATAAAATTACAGTTGTAAGCAGCAGTACTGGAATTGAGAATGACATATCTTAACACTGCATTAAGAATGTTTTATTATTACCAAGAATGATAAGACTTGTAGTAACTGTGGAAAGAGTAAGAATTGAAAAAGAAAGCCATATTCTTAGTAGGATTAAACCTAGGGCTTAAAGGAGAATGATGCAAACCACTGTTTTACCACTCCAGCTCTCTCTCCCAGCAAAGGAGAACAATATCATCTCCCACTTTACCATCACCTGCATCACAGGAGGATGCAGAAACATTTGCAAGATGGCTTCAAATAGAGGCTTGGTTTTAACTTTATCTTTTCTTACTGTGTACCTTTAAACTATGTTACATTTGTATTTTGAGTACTGAAAAACAAAAAGCTGCTGTTAAAACAGATGACATATGCACAGGAGCGTTTGCAGATTCTGAGTCTCTAATCCAGAATAATTGTGGTGATGCCAATTTATAGGCAGGACAAATCATATCAAAGCCACAGGCCCACCGAGGTGGAGGTGTCTGGTCACCAGTGCAATTGAGACACCACTGGTGCCTTCTGGACAGTCCATGAGAGAAAATAACAATATGTGCTCCTCCATGAGGCACAAGCAGTATAGCAAGCATGCCAGAGTCTGTTGCAACCACAGCAGCACTCGCCAGCCATGCAGTAGCACCCCATGATGTCCCTCTGAGTGGCACACACAGGTGCAGCCAGTCACTGACTGCCACTGCACTTCACCACCACCACCACCACCCCCATGAGGATCCAGTGGTCAGGGAGGAAAGACTTAGTGACACAGCACAATTCCAACATATTCACATGGCCTGAGCTGCTCTCTCCCAGCAGCAGACAGGATGCCCACCTCTCCCCCAGCAAGCATCACAATGGCAGCCAAACTGCTGCCCACACACACACACCCATCCCTGCTCTGAGCCACATATCCCCTTCCCCTTTAAAGGTTTTTTAAGAGACAGAGCCACTCTCAAGCCCGCACCCCACATGTTCATCCTACTCACTAAGCCAGAAAGGCAGAGGCACAGGAAACATGCCATCAGGCATTAGACTCTCCATAGCAGCCCTGACATCACAACCATGTCAGTATGGGGCTGCCAGCATCCTTGCTCCCCCTCACCATCACATTGTGGGCAGCTTTTCCAGGTACATTTATCCAGGAGTATGTGCCATACAGGGCTGTGGCTGTCATCTGCGTCTTGTGCTGTGCTGAGACTTGTGGGTGGGACCATGCAGGGGGATTGCTTAGCCTGCTTCTGGGCACCTATGGGCTATGCCATGGTTTTTGATGGCATAACTTTCCCCCAGGTTTTTTTTTGCGGGGGAGTGCATTCCTGGGCTGGGTCCTCTGCTCCTCTGCTGGTGCAGTGGTTTTTGCAGGCAGTGCCCTGCCATACCTTGGAGTTATGCCAGCCTAGCAGCTGGTCAGATCCCTGACTTCTTTTGCCTCCCTCACTCAGGATTGTGCTGTAAATGAGAGAGAATCATTCCCGTCTGCACTATACAGTATATGTTGACTTCTGTGCTGATTAATCTCTTTCATCTTGGTCTTTATTCTCTTTAGGTTTATACATTGTTTTCCCTGCTGATGCTACTTGTCATGTATCCATGGCACAGTGCCACAATTAGTGAAGATGTTTGTCTTCTTTCTGTCTTGGGAGCTAGTTATCCTTGTAATCCAAAACCAGCAATTGTAAATATCCCAGTGACACAGTAAATAAATCAGTATGTGAGGCTAATTGAAGTCCTCATGTCGTCAGGTGAATAATTTAAATGCTGCTATTGTTCTGTTAATCTCCCATATTATAAACATATAGGCTACACATGCTAACTCTTCCCTCCCAAATGGAAAAGGCCCTTGGAGGAAAGGGAGAGGATGCAAAACTAAGTGTGCTATATGAGATACACAGAGAAATAGATCTTCTCCCATTTCTTTTTTGGCTTTTCTCAACTAAAAAGAGTACTGGAAAATTGGCTGCTGTAGTTTTGATCAGATAAAATGAACATACCCTTAGTATTTGCTGAGGCGAAAATAATCAAAATTGTTTATGTATTTATGTAGAGCATTGATTTTTTTTTATTTATATTGTATAACTCATCTGTATAAAAGCAAGTGATGCTAGTTGAGCCACCATACATATCTGAAACAGGCAACTAGATTCCATAGCTTGGGGTGTGTGTGCAGAATTTAGTCTTATTAAAGAAGAGTTGTTTACTTTAAGTATCCCTTAAGCGTTTGTATTAGATGCAGTTTTTTTTTGAATGGCTCAGCGTCTGTTGCCCATGTTTCTAATCACTTTAATAAAGAAACAATAACCATGGCTCACTTACAGTTTTTGGTGGTGAAATATAAATAATAGCAAAAGCAGAGTTTGTCCTTGGCAGGGTTTCTTTCTAAATTTTCTAATCTAGTTTTCCATCTAGTAGCTTTCTTTTGAAATGAATAAATTATTTTTCTAAGTACACTGTACAAAGTTGCAACAAATATTTGATGCTAGTCAGAATCATAGAGTTGGAAGGAACCTCCAGGGTCATCTAGTCCAACTCCCTGCACAATTCAGGAAACTCACAAATACCTCCCTCCACTCATCCTCAGTGTCACCTGCTCCATGCCCAGAAGATGGGGGGGGGGACATCCTCCAGGATCCCTGGCAGAACTGACGTATAGAAAAATTGCTGCCTGACCCCAAAGATGTGAACAGCATTCCTTGGGTATGTAAGAAAGGGCCACAGGACCTAAGTCTTTCCTACATTCACAGAATCAAATACAAAAACTGGGAGCACACTGTACAGCACTGAAACCACAAACAAACAATGTGCAAAAATAGTCATACAACAATAAACATTTACAACAGACAACAAGATTTCTATTAAAGTGTTTATGCAATTCAAAATTACAGAATAATACACTTGTTGAACATCTGCCTGAAGGTATACAAAACAGTTCCAAACAAAGTCCACTGAGAATCTTCAAAGTATATCAGTTTATGTATCTTGCAGTCCTGAACTGATATACAAATCAGTGAAATGGGTTCTTTGTCTCCACCACGACACAGTGCATAGGTCCATAAACAACAGAAGGTCTCAATGGATACACTTGAATATGAGGACATTTGCCCGCCTCCAGTTTTCTGGCCTCTCACCTGTTCTCAAAGAATTCTCAAAAATAATGGCCAGAGACTCAGAAATTTTAGTACCCTTGGATGCCGTTCATCTGGCCCCGAGGACTTAGTTTCATTTAAAGAAACTAGGTATGTAATACCCCTGTGCCAATCCTAGGCTGCAACTCTGTTCTCTCATCATGTGTTCTGTTTTTGCCATGTTGAGCACTTTTCCCTCATAAGAGAAGACTGAGGAAAAGTAGGAACTTAGCAGCTCTGCCCTCTCTTCATTACCTCTTAAAATTTCACTTTTCTGTCCCTGCAAGAGACTTACCATATCCTTGCTCTTTTTCTTACTTTGAACATAAGAAAATAGCTCTTTTTTGTTGTTTTTACATCTCTCTAGCCTCAGCTCATACTGAGCTTAAGCTTTCCTAACTTTCTTTCTCCAAGCACTGGTTATTTATATTCATCTTTGATTATAAGGCCTCCTTCCATTTCCTAAATTAGATTTTATTTATTTTTTAAAAATTTCTCAAGAAAGCTGTTTCTGGAGCCACTTTGGCTTCTTTAGGCTCCTCTCATTTTTCCTTCTCATAGGAATTGTTTGTGCCTTCAATATTTCACTTTTACAAAACTCCCACCCCACTTGAAGTCCCTTCTCCTTAAGTATTTCTAGCCATGGGAAATAGCCATGGGAAATAGCCAAATAGCCTATAAAGTTATAGCCCAGCATAACTTGAAGTTTGTCAAAATTTGCTTCCTGAAGTCCAACCTATACATCTGACTATGTACAACTTAGAATCTGAGTTCACTCTACCAGGTATCAACACTGTTCCTTCACTTTTCTTATCAACTTACGTGTGTGTGTGTGCATGCACGAGTATGTATTCATGTGCTTGTGCACATTATATTGTATCAAAGACTGATCAGTGCAAACACCTTAAGCATAGAACTAGACCCATATTCTGTGCCACTTACATAGTGCAAGTTCTGGAGGTTGTGCAATGAGGAGAGTGACTGGCTTGCACTGAATTCTTCTGGGAAATAGGAGTTGGACAGAATGTGACTGTATCTCATATATATGGACTTGCGAGACCTGGATACAAATCCCTGCTCAGCCAGGAAGTTCTAGATAACCTAGGCCAGTTGCTAAGTTTAACCTACCTCATAATGTTATTGATTCAATAACACGGATGGGGATGGACTCTGTGTACTCACTGCAAAGGAGAGGCATTGTAAAAATTAGATAGTGCTGCAGGAATACTTTCTGGAGAATGGCAATGGTTGTTGTAAGCCGAAATGCCCTCAAAACGAGGTTGGGGAATTAGTTAGGTGGGCACCTGGCTCACTAGGAATCTTTTTAGCAAATGTATACAAGGCTCAACCAGCCAGAGAGTGATGCTCAATAAAAGGACTCTAATTTAGTAAAACCAATTACAATTTATTAAGAAAAATATAGTCTTACATACAAGATAAAAATACACATACAATCATACATACACACAGTCCTAAGAAATATAGATAGATGGATAGGGAAAAATATAAGGGTAGACACACAGGGTAATATTTACCATCGTAGTCTTTGAGGAAGGCTCCAATGGCGACTTAAGAGGACAGGGGAAATGGACCCAAAACTGTGGCCAGAATTGGGGATGGATCTAGACAGCGGAACTGGGATACTGTTAGATGCACACATGAGTGGAGTTGGGTCAGAGGTTAAATAGGCTCCCTTAGACCCTTCAGGGGCTCGGAGGGAGGAGAAAGGGGAGGCTCTGCAATGACCAGGAGGCTGGACATTTGCAGAGCCAATGGCAAGTTCCTTGGTTGCACCTAATTGGGTGCCTGTCTTGACCAGTGAGCTTGCCTGGATCCTGGGTACCTGAAAGAATCTTCCGGATTAGAACAGGCCATGGGGTGACAGTTGGGAAAATGAATAGAAGTGATTACTGGGTGGGGAACACTTAAGATTAAATGGGCTTATCTGAAAAGGTGATAATAGAGAATCAAATACTGGCCTAGGTATCACCCGGGTTAGACAAAAGACTTGGCTCTTGGCTGAAGATGGTCTTCCTCTTTCTTAGTCTTCTTCCTGGCACCAGTCTTTGTTCTGGGTTTCATTAGACAAAAGGCTTGAGTGGTCTGGCAGGATCCATGCCTGGATAAGCTTGAATGCCTTATGCAAAAGCTGAAGCAGCTGTTGGATATGGAGTCAAGAAAGCAAGATGGATTCTGGTGGTGTTAGCCTTTGGTTCATGGAAACAGGCTGGAAACATGGAGGCCTGGCTTCCTCCACTGCAGTGGCCAAGACTGGGCACACAAGGAGCAGCTGGAGCACGTCTGTAGTTCTGGCTAACACCCTTCAGAGATGTAGAATGCTGCTGCAAAGCTGAGGCTTATAGTATCCACATAAGCCTTAGAAACTGTAAGCAAAGTCCACTTCTTAGAGCAGATGTGTGAGAGTCAAAACTCCAGGCACCCTGGCAACCATACTGGTGATCACGATGTCCATATGTATGAAAAGTAGGGGGCTTTCCTTACAGTTGTTTCTAGCTGAGGAAGACAGAGCTGGGCCACAGTGAAGCCTTGATGACACAGGAACCTCAGGTTGATTTACACAAACAATGCAGCATGGCTTCAGGACCCAGAGTTAAGAGCAAGCAATGCAGACTCTTATCTAAAAGAGTCTTATGTAGAAATTGGCAAAGTACAGGGGAAAAGTTGTTTACATTGGACTCTTTCATTTAGCCCAAACAGATTTATTCCATTGAGAGACAAGAGTCAGCCGTTAAACTGAAGTTTGAAGGCTTGAGGATCAGAGAGTGAGATGCTGAGCAGGGTTCCCTCTAAGCTGAGTTAGTGTGAGCTAGCTGACAATTTTTTAGCCTCCAGCTCACACATTCTCATCTTGGCTCAGGAAGGATGGCCCCAGAGCAGACTTATTTATGCAGTAGCCAAATTACTCGCTCAGAGCTTTAATGCCAGTAACTCATGAAGTAGAATTTTTGCTCACAAGACTCCACAGCTTAGAGGGAGCATTGGTGCAGAGTTGCAGCTGTGGAGAGGATGATTTTTCCAAAGGCCTGCAGTTTTTCATGAGGTGCCTGGATACCGTACTAAAACCTACCAAAATACAAATTGCTACTATGAGGATTCTTCATTATCATTTGAAACCTCAGTGTGCTCTGACTGCAGTGTGCTCTGACTCTTCCCTTTGGACTCAGAGGTACCACTGCTTATATAAGCTGGTATTTCAATTAGAAATTACTTTTAACAAATTATTTTCAGTAGATGTAGCTAGAGCCAAGTACAAGCTTTGATGGGATATTGACCTTTCCTTTTACAAAGCATAGGCAAAATGAATGGCCTGCAGCGATTGACTGCTGAAGGTCTTTGAGTGATGTTGGTTCAGTCATCATTTAAATTTATGCATTAGGAAGGATGATGGCCCATCTGCCTTTCTCCTGATGTCGACCAATGGTTGCATTTCACTTCAACGAAGATATTTTAGAGCGTGCTTCTTATTTGACTTTAATAGTGGTTAAAGAATTTTTACAGCCGATTTCATGGTTCTTTCTATCTTAATATTTCAGGCTTGATTTAAATGTGACACGGGTGGTTAGGAAGAATTACCTGTGTGATCTTCCATTTGTCCACTGTTTGATTTAAACTGAGCTCTCAGCACCCAGAGATTCATAACCAAGGTAGACACTGTACTAGCATACTGATGTTGCATGCATGGCAGCATTGCAGATGTATAAGACTGTAGCCAGATATTTTTTTACTTTTGAGGCAAATTTTTTTGCTGGTGGGGCAGCCTAAGAAACAGGCCTAAGAGTCATTCTCAGAAATATCTAAGTTTCAGTTGAAATGCCTTTCTCATGCATTTCTGACCCTGTTTTCAAAACTAGTAGATTACAGTGTGTGAGTCTGGAAAACTACATAACTGGTTCCTGCTTTTGCTTCTGACCAAACTTCTGCCCCCTTTCACTCCTCTCACTGCCACATGGCTGCTCTGTTCCCCCTAATCCTTGGCACTCTACTAATCCCCCATCGCATACAACCCTGATCTGCTCTGGTAACACCCCATCCACATACTCTGCTGACCCCCCACCTCACCCTGTGTGTGCATCTTTGCAATCACAGCTATTTGTATGCTTTATTTCACCTCCCCTCTTGTGATTGCTGCAGGCTGCAAATGGGAAACTTCTCTACAATGGAGGCTCAGCCTCTGCTTCCAAGTGTTCTTGCCTCCAGCCAGCATCCTGCAAAAAGGAACCTTTTAAGAACACACAAAGAAGGGTAAAACTCAATCAGTGCACTCAGTGTCACCATCCATGCCCCTCTCCCTCCAATCACTTGGAAGGCACCAACAAGCAAGAACAGTTAGAGAGGCAAAGGGAGGCGAGGGCAGGCTTGGGGGGGGGGGGGCAGGGGAAGAAAAGAAAGTGCAGCAGGTACCAACCAATCACCTTGCCCCCTCTGGAGCTGTTGCTTCTCTGCATGAAATCCCCTGTGCAGTTTGCAATCCTTTGCAAAGAACCAAGCGGGGAGGCGGGGGGATACAAAGGATGGCAGTGCACTTGTCTTGGGCTCTGGCACTAAACGTCTCACCTTGGCCCCCAACTCCAGTGGAGTCTCCTCAGCAGACTTTTCCCACATTCTGAGCTGCTGCAAGAGGAAGGCAACAAAAGACAAGGTGGAGGGGGGGAGCTGGGTTCTGGGTGGCTGGCAGGCTGGAACCACAAGTGGCTGTCTTTAGATTCCTTACAGGAGCAGGAAGAGCCGTCGAGGCCCTGGCGACTGCCCACTGGAGTAAAAAGGCGATGAAGCAGAGTGGGTGTGGGTGGCATCCTTCCAGGCTATGTAAGATTGCCTATGTTTAAGCCTGTCAACAGCATGTTTAAAACAGGCTGCAGTCTCTTGCACAAGATTTAACCAGGCAAATGATAGAATCGCCTATCGATCTTCTGATCAGTAAGGAAGAACTTTCACTAACTTTAACAGAACAGCAAAATGGACTTTTTGTATTCACTCAACAGAGTCATCATGAACAATTGGCTGTTGTAAATTGATAAGCGATTCAGCCATAGTCTGAGCAGGCACTCCAGCTCCCCCATCTTGGCTCAGAGACAACTAGCATTGGCATATAGACACCAATAATGAATTTCCCTCTCTAGTAAACCTCGCCTCCCTCAGCCCTTTAGTCCTCACACATGGCTCTCAGTTGCTGTGCCCTCATTCCTAAGTTCTATTAGTCTTCTATCAATATTACATTGAGCGGTTACACAGTCATCCCTTTGGACTGACCAGAAGCTCCCCAGCTCCTGTTGACTTTCTCCCCAGATTGATTTAAAAGCTTCTCTGCCACCTTTTTGATATTAATCAAAACATTATTTTGATATTAATCATGAGCACACATCCACAGTTTCCACCCAGTGGATATATAACCATACATGTGGTACTCTCTGCAAAACACTGATTAGTCCCCACTCCCCTGCTGCCTTTCTGCGTTCATAACTGGTTAGTGGTTTAAAGGTATCTAGAGTGATGCAGGGTCCTCAGGCCTGATCCCCAAGCTAAAAGCCCTATGACTCTCATCCTTCAGCTTGCACCAGAGGCACCTCCGCCTAAGAGGAGCCCTACAGTTCAGAGGCCCACAGCCCCCACTTCCAGCAGCAACAGCAGA
This sequence comes from Heteronotia binoei, assembly GCF_032191835.1. Lineage (NCBI taxonomy): Eukaryota > Metazoa > Chordata > Lepidosauria > Squamata > Gekkonidae > Heteronotia > Heteronotia binoei. The sequence continues at coordinate 77,917,616 of NC_083229.1, forward strand.
GGGTGGGGCCTACAATCAGCCCCAGGTAAACAGATCTTGCTGAATGAACAACAGTACAGACAAAAGACCTAAACAAACCCAGACAAAAACAGCACTCTTCAGAAGGCTTTCTCCTGGGTTCTTTGTCCCAGCCCTTTTGGCTCAGTTCGGTCATGGGATAAAAGGATGGGTTCTCATGGATTAAAAACTGTTTAATTGACAGGAAGCAAAAATTAGGAATCAATGGACAGTTTTCACAATGGAGGGAAGTAAGCAGAAGGGTTCCACAAGAATCGGTATTGAGGCTGATACTGTTTTTTAATGTATTCATAAATGATCTGAAACTAGGGGTGAGTAGTGTAGTGGCCAAGTTTGCAGATGACACCAAATTATTCAGAATGGTGAAAAACAAGGCTGTGAAGAGCTCCAAGAGGACTGCCACAAACGGTGAGTGGGCGATAATGTGGCAAATGAAGTTCAGTGCTGGTAAATGTCAGGTAACTCACATTTGGACAAAAAATCCCATCTTTAAGTATAGGCTAATGGGGTTTGAACTTACTGAGACTGAGATCTTGGGGTCATAGTGGATAGTGGAAAAGATCTTGGGGTTGTAGTGAATAGTTCAATAAAAGTGTCGACTGTGTGTGCTGCAGTGGTGAGAAAGGCAACCTCTATGTTAGGGATTATTAGGAAAGGGATTGAGAATAAAACAGCCAATATTGTAATGGCCATGTATAGATCTATGGTGTGGCCTCACTTGGAATACTGTGTACAGTTCTGGTCACCATATTTCCAAAAGGACACTGCAGAGCTGGAAAGAGAAGAAAGCAACCAAAATGATTAGAGGGTTGGAGCACCTTCCCTATGAGGAGAGGCTGAAGAGTCTGGGACTTTTCATTTTAGAAAAGTAACAACTAAGACATGACAGAGGTTTATAAGATTATGTATGCGGTGGAGAGAGTTGAGAAAGAGAAATTTTTCTCCATCTCCTGAAGTATTAGAACTTGAGGGCATTCAATGATGTTGATAGACTGTAGGTTCAAGACAGACAAAAGTAAATACTATTTTACACAGAGAATGATTAAAATGTGGAATTCGCTGCCGGATAATGTTGTGACAGCCACAGGAATAAACAGTTTTAAAAGAGGATTTGATAGATTAATGGAGGATAAGTCTATCAATGGCTAATAGCCATGGTGATTGAGGGGAACCTCCATATTCAGAGGCACTAAACTTCTGAATCCCAGAGCCAGGAGGCAACATCGGGGGAAGGCCTCAGCCTCTATGCTCTGTTGTTGGATGTCTAGAGAAACTGGTTGGCCACTGTGTGAGAGGCTGCTGGAGTAGATGGGACTATTGGTCTGATCCAGCAGGGCTCTTCTTTTATAGACCTGCTGGGGGAAGGAGGCAGTGTTCTCCATTGTTGGACGGGGAGACCATACCATTTCATATTTTCAGTGGAGGGGGAGAGTACACAGCCTGCAAATAAGGGGCAGGGGCTATGAAAGCAGCAAGCAGATAATGAAAACTGAGCACTGCTGGAGACAGTAGAGGGACAGACTTTTTTCTGTTGTTTGAAAATATTTTATGGTTTCATGTGCATATGGGAGCACTCAGCCTCTAAAGAAAATGACTATTTATCTAAAAAAAAAGAGTCACAAAATGTCTGGAGGATGAAAAATGTGTGTAGATTTCTTTCACCAGATGCTTTTAATCTTTACATAACAACAGCCCACACAACACATACAATATTGTTCTAGTGATCAGATTGGTTTGTGTGAGTGCCAAGAAAATGTGGTGGAAGAAAGATGCCAGAGTTTAGTTTAGTAACTAATAAACCACTAAGCAACTCAGAGAACATGACTAGCTGACTATGCTCTAATTAAAGTAAGCAACATACAGTGCAATCCTAAGGACAGTTACTTCAGTTTAAGCCCATTCATTTCAATGGGCTTAGACTGGAGTAACTCTCCTGAGGATTGCACTGATAGTATAGCTACTAGAGAAGGTTTAAGGCAGAGCTAACTATCAATAATAAATTTAGAACATTTTTCCTCCCTCCTGCTGCTCATTTTTCTACCTTGTTTATTGGCAGTCTGACAGGTTTTATTTTTGAAATAAATTAGCTGTAAATTAGGCATCCCAAAGAGGCTTCACTTTGGGACCATGTTTTCTAAACTGCTGCCAACAAGCTGGATTTTCTCGTCTACAGTTGTACTTGCTGATTGTAAGTTACAGCTGCTGCTTTAGATGTTCAGAATAGACATTAAAAAGTCCAATAGGAGGATTCAAGTATTCCAGAAGGAGAATCCTGAGATTCAACCAGCTGGAACTTCCTTGGATAGATATTTGGGTTCCATATCTATATTATGTTAATCCTGAAAAGGAACACTTTTAAAGCATATTTTGTAACACTTTCATGTTGTGGAGAATATTGCCCAATTGGCAGCATTCTATCCCTTTTGTGTAAAGGAACTGGTGTCAGGAGATGGTGGAAAGTGACCCCTTGCAGACCAAATTGTCCATTCAGTTCAAAAATCAAGTTCACACAGTGATGCCCCTGGAAGGTGTACACTCAGGGCACAGAGGTCATTAGCATTTATTACAGAAGGTTACTGCCTTAAAGATAGAAGTTTTAATCTTTGCAGTGTCTAATCTCCTTCCAAATCCACCTAAACCATCATTACATCAAGTGGCCATACATTCTTCAAGCATCAAGTAATTAACTTGCAGAATTTACTGTTGATAGATATGATGGTTTAGGTAGCTTCTGCAGCTAGAATCTGTTCCTCTCCCCCCCACCCCACCCCCCCAAAAACCCCAAGACATTCAGAGTGAGAGAACTACTCCATTTCAGACTAATGATGTCAGATCTTAATTTCAAGACTTTAAAAAAGGTGTGGGGGGAAAACGGACCAAAGAGATACCAAAAGGTATCCATAAACTCCATATCGTGAATATGACCAAAATCCTGAGCTGCTGCTTCCAGCTTCAATCAAATTCTTCCATGGGGCTAACTTAGGGCAGGTTCATATGGTTCCTGATAAGAGGATTAGGCAAACTCTTCTAGTGATTACTGAACACCAGTTACTGAAATGCACAATAAGAACCCATATATCTTTCCAGAATACAATAAGACTAAAGATGGGCATGCTAAGATTATTGAATATAGGTTTATTTGTGAACAACCTTGGATTTTTGTGTTGCTTAAACAGAGAGAGAGCGTTACATCAGTTTTTGGTGTAAAACTGAAGGCCTGTTTAATTTCCCCCTTTTAAGTTCTCAGTTGCATTAATAAATACTCCAGTATTCTTTTCTCTCTACTGAGTTCTCTTGTCAAACTAAGAACATCATATTTTGCTCCTGTCTGTGTTGTTTGTAATGAATTCATTAGGCAGCAGCTGAATATTCACCCGTGGATCAGCGCAAGACATTTGGCTGCTTTAGCTTCTGCAAATGTTTAGGTTCCCAGGGTCCTTTGAACCTCCCATGAACAGTTCTGCATCCTTATTAGAGACTGACAATTAAAGAACTGTTTTCATATCAAAAGTAATCACCAAAAATTAGCCAGGGAGACCTTAGAATGCTTTGAGAATTCAAACAGTCTGAAATGGCCAACTTTCCTTCATTTGGTTCAATCAGTATCAACTCGGGGTTCCTTTTCATGTTGAATGCTGCCAGGATAGTTGTTGAGTTGGCACCATGACAGGTTTATTAGGATTATGCAATATCATGGAAAAGGTAATTAGTGCATTGTGGGGCCTTTTCATCCTACTCACGTGTAATTTGTGCAGAAATTTGTAAATCAATATGATATGGCTACAATGCTCCCTAAAAACCATAAAGCGAGGAGGCATGATTGAAAATAACTTTCTGAGCAAAAAAACCCTGACCAGTTTCTAATAGTTCAGTGTTTTCTAACGAACCAGCACACTTGTAGTCTTCTCAAGCAGAAACAAGAAATTTGTCAATCTGAGAATTATACTTCTGAGAAGAACCAAAAATTTGAGCCTTCCACTGCAAGGCAGGCCAACAGATCATAGGATGCAGTTCATACTACTGTTACGTGGTACTATAAAATAAATGGATGCACAGAATAGCAACTTGGATGATTGCAGAAAAGGGGGGGAATTTATTTTAGAAGATAATGCAGCAGCTGGAAAGTTGACTCTGTGCAGCTCTATATCCAGAGGAGACCATTAGTTTATTTGTGTGTGCAGAGAATAAAATATTTTTTTCGTATTTGTTCTTTGATTCTGAGAGACTTCCTGATTATTTTCCTTCACAAGCAAGTGCACTCTCCCAACTAAGAAAGAAAATGGAGAAATGGGATCCTTTCATCTGTATCTTACTAGTGTGCACACAAGTGCACACACAAAGCTTCCAGGAGGAGAATGATTGGCAGGCCTAGATGGTGACAGATTATACTATGAGATATTTGGGCTAAAGATGATGGCCACATAATGTCTTGTATGCTCACAGTGGATCCAAGGACTAGGTAACTGTAACATGCTTTTCTCTTGCAACACCACAAACATGGTCAGTTGCTTAAGGTACACTAGCACAAACATTTGATCTGGTTACATGGATGTTTAATAAACTGGTGTCAGTGAGAATATTCAGAAGAAATGGCCTTTAAGACATGAAAGTGTAGGCTGTTGGCCTTTTTGTCATTCCTTAGCAGCTGCTATGCAATTGTTAGAAAATTCTGTCTGCTTCATGGCTGGTAGGAGTTAGGTACCATAAGTTTGATTGGTAATGCGGTTTGCATTTGGAGGCATCCTTTCAAATACAGTGAAATGGGAGGCCACATGCACAAACCTCCATTTCCCCTCTGGGCTGTCTTCAGAAGCTCATTGATGTCACTTCCTTCCTCAGTCAGCAAGTGAGTTTTTCTTTAATTCTTAGCCCCAGCTGTCTGTGCTGTCAACACAAAGTTATTAAAATTCCTTTAAAGTGAATCAAAATAGCCTAAAAACAAATGTACTGGGAAGCAGGAAAGCATCAGTATTCAAAGTCCACAAAGCTTTGAGCAAAATAGAGTTGATCCAACCAAAGATTGCAAACATTGGTCTTTCCTAGCATCTTGTACATCATTAAATAATGTTTAAAACACATATTCTTTAATCTTGTATTACCGAAAAAAAGCCTTATGTGTTTTTTTTTTAAATTAGCCCCAAGATGTAATTTTCAATTGTCATAATGATAATCTCGGTGAACACAAGAATGCATACTGAAAGTCTGCCTAAATAATGTTTAATTTTCCTTCCTCAAGAAACAAAGTAAAACTTCTATCTATAAAAACAAAATAGTACACCGCTGTGTGGGGAGTAATTACTATAAAGAGGCAATTCTCTGTCATAGCCTAAAGCTATAAGTAGTTGAAGGTGGTAGTTTGTTTTTAGGAAGATAGTTATTGTAAAAGACAAGAAAGTTTGTAAAAGACAAGAAAGTCTACCTGTTAGAAAACAGTTACACATTATCAAAGTAGGGATTACACTAATGATAGGGGTTTCTGTATGTTATATTGCAGTATTTTTGTACATTATGCATATTTATTAAAAAAAATTAAAAAGAAAATAGCTACAACATGGTCCTAAATACTTTATGAGGAAGTTTGTGTTTTGGATCTAGAAAATCCAAATTCCAAACACACTGTAGTTCAGAGCAGAGTGAGGGCTTCTGCCTAAGTCACACTGCTCAGGGTCACTGGTCCAATTGGAGGATTCCCTGATACTGGCTATCAAATTGCTGCTTGTGTGCCTCTTTAAATCAAATTTGGTGTTTTTCCTAGTAAGGGAGAAGAAAGGCTTAGCATTGCCTTCTCAGCAGCATAACTTGCCCAGGGCAGCTGAGAGCCACAATGGGCCCCCAGACAAAGATTCCACCTGCTCCCCCCCCCCCCCAAAAAATTATTTATTGGATTTATTGATCACCTCATTCCAACAGAGCAGATTGCTGCAATGCCACCAACAAAGAGATCTGCCATGGCGCCGGCAACAAAGAAATCAGGGTTGGCAGGCTCTAAGACGAAGAAAGAGATAATGTGGGAGAGACCCCCCCCTCCCTCCAACCAAGCAGGGCTGGGTTAACCCTTAGGCCAAGTAGGCACTGGCCTATGGGCCCCCACACTTTTAGAGGCCCCAGACCAGCTCCCCTCTCCAGTTTTCCCCCTGCTTGCATCCCTCCCAGCCTGCATGCACAGCCAGCCACTGAGCCTCTCTTTGTCCGACTTGCCTGGTGCTGCTGCTGCTGGCATTGTCACCAAGTTTGCCTCTCTCTGCCTCTCCCTTGCAGCTTTGTCAAAGGGGCTTTTGAGAAGGGGCCTGCAGGCTGCAGCGGGGGCCATGGGTGGTGGGGTGGGCACTCAGACTCTGAGATAATTTGCGAGGCCTCCCCCCCATATTTTGACTGCGTAGGGGCCTCCACAGGTTTAATCCGACCCTGCAACCAAGCCTTTGGGAAGTAGGGTGGGCAACAGATAAGAGTCTCTCAGGAAAGCCCATGCCAGTCACACGTAGTGAGCAGCCTGAGGCTTCAAGCCTGAATTCCTCTGCAGCACAGAAGACAGGGTTGAAAGAGAAGCTGCTCCTGATATCCAAGGCTTCAGAAAGTGGGGAGGCAGCAACGCAGAGCTCCTTGGAAGCGAACCAACTGCCTGGGTGGGGTGAGCTCTCTGAGGTTTGGTTTGCAACTCCCCCACCATGATGAACACAGAGATGACCACACAGGGGCAGATTGAGAAGGAGTCACGCAAAACAAGAGCCAGACCCATGAGCCCAGGTGGTGAGTTTACCTCTGCACTGAAGAGGGCTCAGAGAGGCGCAACCCAACCAATTCCCAGGACACCCCAAGGGGCATAGAGAGTAGCAGGGATATCCTGCTCCTGGGAGCAGGCAGGCTCCCCTCCATAAAAAGCCACAGATACGTGGTGGACTTCTCATATAGTGCTGCCCTTACAAAAAGATCCTGGCATGGCACAGAAGCCCCTTTACCCCATGTTCTTCACAATTCCCCTTAAGTGGATGTGGGCAATTCCTAGGGGGCCATTGTGATATGGGTGGATGACCTGATGCAGAGCCAAGACGCCAACCCACTGGACCTGAAACAGTTGCTGTTCAACATCGAATGGGTGGCAGAGTTCACATCATATGCTTCATAGGATGCCTTACAGTTCAGCACTAGGGTACAAGCCGTGAACATAATCATAAGGTGTAACATCTGGCTAAAACACTAAAGTGGATAACTTGTCTAAGACCAACCTTTCATCAGAAAAGTAATCCAGTTATCTGCTCTTTGGAGAGTCCAACTTAGACAAGGTCCTTGTAGAGATGAAAGAGAAGAGAGCCATGCCCTCATCTTTATCCAGCAGAGACAGAGAGTCAGAGGTCAGGTCTCATCAGTCCTGAGCCTGGTTTGGTGGGGAGGGCAGGATATAAACAAAATAAAATAAATAAAAATAAAATAAATTTGGAGTTTCAAACTGCCAGGCTGAGGATAGGGATTTCGATCTAACATACCAACCCAAGGCAAACCAGAAACCAGCCCCTTTTTGACAGGACAAGAACCTGTTGGCCAAGAAGAGCACCAGCTGACTACATGATAGTGCTAAACTTGAAGAAGCTAAACAACTGGGTCAACAAATGGAAGTTTAGGATGGAATCATTCCATCATATACTTCAGGCATTGCAGAAAGACAGTATCCTGACATCCCTGGACTTCAAGGAGGCCTACCTTCATGTTCCAGTGCACCCAGACTTCAGATGATTCCTATGGTTTTGTTTCCAGGGCCATCACTTCCAATACAGGGCACTGCCTTTTGGTCTCTCATTGGCCCCAAGAGTGATCACCAAAGTTGCGTCAAAAAGGGATTCACATGTACCCTTTTTCTGGATGACATCCTTATAAGGATGAAGGATACTCAGGTGGCCATATGTTTCACAGAAACAACAGTAGAGGTCTTGAGGGCACATGGATTTCTCATCAACATGCAAAAGAGTCACACAACCTCTTCAAGGGACTTAGTGCACCTGGGTGCAAGAATCTGTGCACATTTAGCAAAAGTGCTCCTACCAAGGGAAAAACAAGTCAGAATGCTAGAGCTGATAACCAACATCAGGAGGAACAACTCCACAGACATCAGGTATCTAGCAGCAATACAGGGCTTGCAAATCTCCACCACAGATATGATTCCATGGACATGCTTTCACTCTCTTCAGAGGGACATTGCAATGCACAAGAACAGGAGGATCACCATAATGGAAAGGAGTTAAAATGGTGGATGATACAGAAAGATATGGGGAAAGGGACCAGTTCCAATATGATCAATACAAACAAGAGAGGCTGTGGAGCCTACTGCAAGGGCAGGATTGCTTAGGGAAGATTCAGCGCCTGAGAGGTGACACACAGCATCAACTGGTGGAACTTCGCACAGTCATATTAGCACGGGCAGCATTCTAGCAGCATCTACAGAACCAATATGTTCTCATGTACACCAAGAATATATCAAAAGCCCACATCAACTGCCAAGGGGGCACCAGGTTGGGCTACTGAATGGGGATGGGGGAGTAGTCAAACAGAACCAACACAGTGGGTTGCAGAATGCAAGGAGTAGAAAAAAGAAAAGAAGCTGGTTAAAAAAAAATAGGCAGAACTCATGAAACAGACCCAAGACAGAACAATGTGCAGAGAAAGAGAGGCAAACTCATAATGCCTAACATTAAGAACTGATCCTTCATTCATGACCAAGGTCAGTTCATCGTTCCATCTGAACCAGCCAGTGATTCTTCCATCCGTCTGCCCAAAACCTAAATATCCAAAGAAAGATCTTGGCAGAAGCTGGATATGCACAGAGTTCTGTGCATCTACCTGGACAGAACTGCCTTAGACCTCTCAGACTTGCTGTTCATTTCCCACATTAATAGGAACCTGGGGAAATGGGTGATGAAAATCACCATTGCCTTTTGTGTAAAGCAGTGCATTCTAAAGCATATGAGGTACTGCTGCCCAAGGCAGTTACGGCACACTTGACCAGAGTGGTGGCAGCCACCGCAGCCTTCTCCACAAGAGCCACAGTTAAGGAGAGCTGTAGGGCCGCCACCTGAGCATTGTTTACAGCCTTCATCAAGCATTACAGAATTGACCAAATAAGGTCAGCAGAAGCATCCCTCAGCAGAAGGGTACTACAACAATTCGTGGAACCATAACAGTGCCCACCCAAAAGTACAGCTTCGGAAAAACTAACCAGATTGGATTATTTTCCCCACTGAAGGCAAATGAAACATTGGAACTTATATGAAGATTTCTTCTCTTCAGGGGGGGAGAGAAGTCATCCACTCCCTCCTCCCCAAAAAGAATAGTTGAAAGAGGCAAGTACAACATACGCACCTCATGTGCATCAGAGCTTGGACATAACCGAAGGGTTAGCCTGAGACCACGTCAATAGAGAGCCATACAAAATTTGCATAGCCCTATGAGCAAGCAGAGATGTGACCTAACCTGACCAGATTGGATGACTTTCCCACTGAAGAGAAGAAACCATCAGGTAGGTTCCAATATTTCATTTTACTGCTTTGTTAGAACATGTGGAAATATTAACTCCTTCCTCTTCTGTTCATAATATTAACAAAGATTTCTTACTATACTATTCTTAAGTACATTCTGTCACCAAACAGGGAAGGGATGAGAAGATCTTGAGACCAATAAGTGAAACAAAACAGGGAGAACGTGGAAAAATTAGGTGGAGAAAAATAGAAATTAATGAGAGAAGTGTGAAAAGAGAGGGATAGGTTGTTTTATCTTACTGTAACACTCTAACTAAACTTTGCAAGAGCTAAGATGGATGAAAGGAAAGAATGAGAGAAAAGCTAGGCTGTTAGCAGGCTCCAGGTTGCCAGTTGTTGTAGCAACCACCAGTATTCTGTTTTATCTTGCACTAGTGCTGGCTTGGTTGATGATAATGTTAGCATGATCTGTTAGGCAGGTTGCTTCATTCTTGGAGAAGGGCAAGAATAGCCAGTAACAGTGCCTTTTTCTGTGCTCAGGCTTCACTGTTTTCTTAGTGGCTGCAGCCAGAAATTCATTAAGATAAATGGAAAGACATTTGACTGGATGCAGCATGATGCCAGTTTCAGGGGCGCTCCAGCGGAATTTTGTCCTCCCAGCCGCTCTCTGCCGATGGCCCTGAACCTGCTTGCTCAAGGAGATACTTCGATTTTAAAAACCTTTTCCAGTCATCAGTCAGTCAGTCCTTGAGCATTTAGAAAAAAATGGCTGTGATTACTAAAAGCAGATGGCTTTCTCAAGAACATGTCATGTCAGACTAACCTTATCTTTTTTTTTCAAAAAAGGTGCTACCTTAATGAATTAGGGGAATGCTGTAGACATCATTTATTTTTTTATTTCAGTGAGGCTTTTGATAGGGTTCCATACACTATGCTTGTTGACAAGTTGGTAAAATTTGGGTTAGATCCTATTAGGTGGATCAGAGGTCACACCCAAAGAGTGCTTGTGAATAGTTCCTCACCCTCTTGGAGAGGAGTGACAAGTGGAGTGTGTCGCATCAAGGATCTGTCCTGGAACCTGTATTGTTCAAGATCTTCATAAATGCTTTGGATGAAGGAATAGAGGGAATGCTTATTAAATTTGCAAACTTTGACAAGGATAAATGTAAAGTTCTGCATTTAGGTAGGAAAAAATCAAATGCATAATTATAGGATGGGAGAGACTTGTCTTGGCAGTAGTATGTGTGAAAAGGATCTAGGGGTCTTAGTGGACCATGATTTTATGATTAATATATTTGTTTCAGAAGCAGGAGAGGGTGTTGGTGGTTTATCTAAGCTATTCCAAGAGACCAGTACAACTTGCATTTCTGTCACCTTGCCAGCTTTTGCTCAGACATGTCCTTTTTTTATGTATGTGTGTGTCCATCCTCTTTTGAGCTCTTTTTTAAAAATGGTGCAAATGTCCTCTTTTTAGGTTAGAAATATTCCTAGTTAGTAGCAATTATGTTCAAATATAAATATTAAAAGCCCATTAATTGTAAAGTTAAGTTATTTATTACATAACTATGTGGATAGTGTTTACTCAGTAAGCAAAGAAAGCTGCCAAAGTATTATATTTGCTGTAAAAAGGTCAACATCTGTAAATCAGGTGTTTGTTTGTTTTACAGTATAAGAGTAAATTGATTTGTCTCACTATAAAGAAAAGCTGCAGTTCAGTAAACAGGAAGGCAAATTTTCAACCTTTTGTGTTTGAAGAAAAACAAAAGTGAGAGCATTTGTCAATGCCTTTAAGCCTGCCAGTTTGATAGTTTGCCTTGTGCGGCTCTGCAGCAATCCCTGCAACCACTCAAATTGTGACACTGACAAGCTGTAAAGGGAGTGTCATCCACATATCTGTGCCCAGAAATCTGTGATTGATAGAGTTGGACTGAAATTCCCACAAACGATGTCAAAACCCTTTTTGTGAAGAGATAAATGTAGTGTGCTGGAAATCCCAGGGTTACCTTAATATTCAATAATACACATTGTTTATAATTGTATAAATAATAAAATAAAGTTTCAATTTGTCTAATATATCTTTACTTGTGTCCCAGTTAGCTTCCCTTTATCATTAAAGATTTCTGCATCTCTCAAAACCACTTTTCCACATAAACCTGTTCCAGTAAATGCATCTAATCATGGCTGAATGTTTCCTTTTATGGAGTCTTCTATATATGAAATTAGGAATTGTGTTCTAAAGCTGCAATTCTGTGTAAGCTTGTACATGTACCCATTACAGGAGTGTGAAACATGCAGACCATAGACCGCATCCAGCCTTCACAGGGCTCAAATACAGTCCCCAAGCAACTTCCTCCTTCTCCTTCCTTTCCCAGGCACCATAGGTTGGGGTTTTTTTCCATAGGTTGGTTTTGTTTCCTGCCTCTTGCCTCCCTTCTCCCTCCCCACCTCTCTGTCTCACACACACAGGTACACAGAGAGCTCCATGACTGCTTCAAAGGAAGCCCCTCTCTCATTCTCTCCCCTCTCTCACATACACACACGCACACACACACACATCTGCTTCGTTCTCTGGGGCTGCTACTCCTCTTTTGAGGAGGAAGGTGGGGGGAAGAAGGAGAGAGAGAGAACAGCTTCAACATTTTATTCCAGGTATAAACTTTTGTGTGCAAGCTACCTCCTTCTCTTTTTTCTTCTAGGTATAAGCAATCACTCTCAACTGGATTGGTTTGTCCACACAGGAAAATCCTGGTGCAAATTATTCTTATAAAGCAATAATAGTGATCTATTCAGTGATGTGTGTGCAGCCCATGGTTGTTATTACAGAGAAATGGGTGTCTTGTAATAAAATATGCTAGTAAGCCTCTTTTGTCTCATGCACAGCAAACCATCAGTATCATGGCATACAAAATACTTTAGGAATCCATTCTGGAACATATGTTACTGGAAGTAACTAGCCAGGAATTCTACATTTCAGTCCTTCTGAATTTCATTTTGGAAGATAGAAACAAAGTTGGATGGTTCTTTGGGTTTGGATGCAGTGATTATGATGTAACTGTATATGGCATGCTATGGCCAGTATGTAAAAATCTCTTGTAACAAAATGTTAAACATCATGTCATTATCAATACACAACTCATTCTCCTTTATATTTAATAAGGTAATATAATTTAATTCCCAAGCAAGAGCTGTGAAAGGTGTCTATATGATAATAATAATAAATTTATTTTTATATCCCGCCCTCCCCCGGCGAAGGCAGGCTCAGGGCGGCTCACAGGACATGGTGTATACCATGATTACAGTAAAATACAATCATTACTATAAAAACAGTTAGAATATAGTTAAGTTACATTCATAAATTACGTTTAAAGTTAGATAAAACAGTTAAACCATTATAGATTATCAATTAAGGTGCTACAGTTCAAAATATGTATAGGATGGTAGATGTCATTAACCGGGTTCCATCTTAAAAGGGAGCTGAAAGAGGGCGGTTTTGCAAGCCCTGCGAAACTGATTTAGGTCTTGCAGGGCTTGCACCTCCTCTGGAGGACAAGAATCAAGAGACTGAGCAAGGAGCAGATTGAGAAATATTCACCCATAGAACATAAATCACTCTTGTCCCATTTCTCTAACAGTAGTCCTGTTGATAATCCAAAATTTGTTTTCCCTCGCAATCTCCTGGGCCATTATACTGAGCACACTACACTGCAACATGTGTAGAAATTCCTCAGTCTCAAATACTCCATGTCATTTTCTGGTATTCTATGAAGCTGAGCTCAAGGGCACTCAGAGAAGCAGACTTTTTCTGTCTCCCCCTTTCCCCAGCAGCCTCTGTGATGTCCAGGAAGTTCATTGCTGGAGCTAGAGACCTCTTGTGGACAAAGCCAGTGGGGCCATGGGTGGATGAGAAGCTGCATTAAGGAAAGGAAACTGGCATCCATCTCCTGCCTGTAGGAAGTGGCCAGGAGTTTTCCCCAGCTACAACATCAACTTGTCCAGCCACAGGATGCTGCTGGAGAGAAGTGAAGATGGGGAAAGATCTGCAAATCCTTTTTGCTTATGATTCATTGGGATGTACCTCTGCCTACTAATTACTGGTGGGCATTTGTCTTAGAAAGAAGCATGCTCTGAAACACTCATCCTGCTTTGGAACTCCATCTGAAGGATTCCTAAAGGAAGTGAGGTCCCTAGTAACCACTCCACTTCCAACCAAAGGAAAGCCATCAGGAGCATTTTGAACAGCTTCCAATGCATAGCTGCTTAACTTGGCTCCCAGCTTCCTTTTTATCCTTCCTTTAACTGCCTGGAGCCTTTTTCTATGTAAGGAAGGTGGATTCCAAGCAGGCAGAGGTCAGGCAAGGGGCAATATGACTGACAGCTCTAAGCTGTCTATGAGGCACAGAGCAGCTGAATGAAGGCTACTAAAAAGGCTGCTAATTGTTCCTTTTTGTTCCTTTCCTAATCTCGTCGATTCTTGAAAATGTGAAAACTTGCAGGTTTTCTGCTCTGTGAGGCCTTCTTGGAGTGAATGGCTGTAAGACCTTTTGTTCTGTTGGTTAAATCAGTAAACTTTCTTATCCCACTGCTTCAAGTCTCTGAAGCATATATAAAATCTCTGAAGAAATAATAAAACAAACAAACAATATTTCTGTGCCTTGAGGTTCTTTCATTTTGACACAGCATTTAAACACCAATGCACAAAAGTATTATACATTCGCATTCAGTAGTAATTTACTTGGGAACCCCTGCACCAATCTTTTTGAGAATTCTCCATCAACTTTTAGAGTGTCAAATCTGTATTTCCTGAAGCTTTGGTGCTAAATGGGAAGCAAAGTAACTAGAAATGCAGACCCTGGTGCCATTTTTATAGATAATTCCTGAGGTCACAAACCTATTGTTCTAAAATATTTTAGGAATATTACCAAGAAGGACCTTTACAATCTCTGTGGCACAAAAACACATGGCAAGGCCAGCAGAAGTTGTCTTAAATTATTAATTTTAATCAACTATTTATATTAAATTTAGTAGGCATGGTTCCCCCAGGGAGGTCTGCTATCACTACAAATTTTATCTGATTCTGAAGTGAAATTAAACTAGGCTTCCAAGTCCCCAGGGCTGGTTTTGCAGGCTCCTCTCCGTCTCAGCCAGCTGGCTTGCAGGGGAAGCCTCACTCCAACAACCACACTATGCCTTTAGATCTCAGGTATGTTCAGAAGCTTTCAGCGGTTCTGTTTTGGAAGGTGTGTGTGTGCCTTTAAATCTCAGTAAGATATAAGCCGCAGGGAGGGGAATGAGCAGGAAGAGCCATGAGAGAGGAAGCAAGACAGCCCAATCTCTCTGTTCATTTTGCATTCCTTTCAGAAGCTGTTTGTGTACTAAAAGGGATAATAAAGAATTAGCTAGAACTTGAGTATGGGTTAGAGGTTGGATCTCTAGCCTGCCCAAGCAGGTCTCACCCAGGACTCTCCTTTCTTGTGTCAGGTTGCTTTTGGCTGCTGGGGGCATATGCTAATGAGATGCTAATGAGCTCCACCACCTATTTTCCTACACAACGATCCCTGGAGAGAGCTATGGCTAACCCAAGGCCATTCCAGCAGCTGCAAGTGGAACATAAGAACATAAGAGAGCCATGTTGAATCAGGCCAATGGCCCATCCAGTCCAACACTCTGTGTCACACAGTGGCCAAACATATATACACACACACACACACTGTGGCTAATAGCCACTGATGGACCTCTGCTCCATATTTTTATCCAATCCCCTCTTGAAGCTGGCTATGCTTGTAGCCGCCACCACCTCCTGTGGCAGTGAATTCCACATGTTAATCACCCTTTGGGTGAAGAAGTACTTCCTTTTATCCGTTTTAACCCGACTGCTCAGCAATTTCATCGAATGCCCACGAGTTCTTGTATTGTGAAAAAGGGAGAAAAGTACTTCTTTCTCTGCTTTCTCCATCCGATGCATTATCTTGTAAACCTCTATCATGTCACCCCACAGGCAACGTTTCTCCAAGCTAAAGAGCCCCAAGCGTTTCAACCTTTCTTCATAGGGAAAGTGTTCCAACCCTTTAATCATTCTAGTTGTCCTTTTCTGGACTTTCTCCAATGCTATAATATCCTTTTTGAGGTGCGGTGACCAGAACTGCACACAGTACTCCAAATGAGACCGCACCATCGATTTATACAGGGGCATTATGATACTGGCTGATTTGTTATCAATTCCCTTCCTAATAATTCCCAGCATGGCGTTGGCCTTTTTTATTGCAATCGCACACTGTCTTGACATTTTCAGTGAGTTATCTACCACGACCCCAAGATCTCTCTCTTGGTCAGTCTCTGCCAGTTCACACCCCATCAACTTGTATTTGTAGCTGGGATTCTTGGCCCCAATGTGCATTACTTTGCACTTGGCCACATTAAACCTCATCTGCCACGTTGACGCCCACTCACCCAGCCTCAACAGATCCCTTTGGAATGCCTCACAATCCTCTCTGGTTCTCACCACCCTGAACAATTTAGTGTCATCTGCAAACTTGGCCACCTCACTGCTCACTCCCAACTCCAAATCATTTATGAACAAGTTAAAGATCATGGAACCCAGTACCGAGCCCTGCGGCACCCCACTGCTTACCGTCCTCCACTGCGAAGACTGTCCATTTATACTCACTCTCTACTTCCTATTAATCAGCCAGTTTTTGATCCACAAGAGGACCTGTCCTTTTACTCCATGACTCTCAGGTTTTCTAAGGAGCCTTTGATGAGGAACTTTTATCAAAAGCTTTCTGGAAGTCAAGGAAAACAACATCTATTGGGTCTCCTTTGTCCACATGTTTGTTCACCCCCTCAAAGAAATGTAACAGGTTAGTGAGGCAAGATCTTCCTTTACAGAACCCATGCTGAGTCTTCCTCAATAAGTGGAGAACTGGGGAATCACACCCAGCTCTCCCAGATGAGAGTCTGCACACTTAACTACTTCACCAAAACAAAAGAAGTTGAGCCACCAAATAAAGCAATGAAACAAGAATGAAATAAATATACCATTATTCATTTATAGGGGGGAGGATGGGAGGAGCAAATGTAACACACTGTTTTCCCTGATGTTGCAGGTGGGCAAGGGAAGAGAATAACAAGGTGAATGTGGCAGAAGCCATTGCTACCACCACCCAACTAGGAGATGGGCTGGGAACTGCCATTGCCTCTGTTGAAGCTATCAGACTAGAGGCAGGTAGACTAGGGAAGAGAATAGAAGGGGAGGGAATCAGAGCAGCTGTGGAGTGAGAAGGGCCAAACAAATCGGCCAGCAGCAAGAAACTGCTGGAAACAAAAATGCTCCCCCTGCAAGTTCTGTGGAGGTCCACATTGTATGTATGGACACAGAGAGAGAGAGAGGTAGGTAGGAGGTAAGTAGCTAGATGGGTAGATGGATGCTAGGTAGATAGATAGATATTCCTCAGCATTGCACCCACAGGTGCCATGGCACCTATGGGCACTTCCCCAGGCATCTGCAATGTGCTTCAGGAAAGTAGACAACACCTCTGTGAAGTAAGGTTGCAAGGTCCCACCTGGCAGCCAGTGAGAGGATCCTGGGTCTTCTCTGGGAGTTCGTCCACATGGCACAATGACATCACCTGGAAGTGATATCATCATGTTACCAATGTTGGGGGCAATGTTCTAGTTTTTGGGCAAAACTCTATGGTTTGTAGCCAATTTTACCATGGAGTTTTGCCAAAAAATTAGAGCATTGGTGCGTAATGTCGGCAATACAATGACATTATTACGAGGTGACATCATCATGTTGCCTTTTGGGCCAGTTGGGG
Organism: Heteronotia binoei; assembly: GCF_032191835.1. Taxonomy (NCBI): domain Eukaryota; kingdom Metazoa; phylum Chordata; class Lepidosauria; order Squamata; family Gekkonidae; genus Heteronotia; species Heteronotia binoei. The sequence continues at coordinate 77,934,912 of NC_083229.1, forward strand.
GCAGGTGAGGGAATGTCCCAAAAGCAGGGGTTTCCCCACCCCCTGCAGGAGTCTGGAAACCTTTTCTGTGAAGGCAAAACTATTGTGTGTTCTATCCTCCCTCCTCCATCTGTATGTGTGTAGGAAAGGAAAGTTCCCCTGTGCAAGCACCAGTCGTTTCTGACTCTGGGGTGACGTTGCTTTCACAACGTTTTCATGGCAGACTTTTTACGGGGTGGTTTGCCATTGCCTTCCCCAATCATCTACACTTTCCCCCCAGCAAGCTGGGTACTCATTTTACTGACCTCGGAAGGATGGAAGGCTGAGTCAACCTCGAGCCGGCTACCAGAAAAGCCAGCTTCCACCAGGGATCAAACTCAGGTCGTGAGCAGAGCTTAGGACTGCAGTACTGCAGCTTTTACACTCTATGCCAAGGGGGTATATATTATCCTCCCCTCCTCATTAGTAATCTTTTGAGTGTGTTTGTGTTACCCCTCTCCATGTTTGTTATCCTCCTCCCTTCTCCCACTGTGGCAGTCTTCTGTGTGTTTTAGTGCTATTTGGCTGGCTTCATTGTATGTTTTATCTCACACACACACCCCTTGGTAATCTTGTGTGTATTTATCCTCCCTTAGCCATCTTGTGCATGTGTTTGTGTGTATTATCCCAGTTTAATCTTCTCCTTGTGTGTGTTAGTCCTCCTTGGCTATTTTTTCTCTCTGTTTTATTCTTCCTTCCCCCTTATAAGCTTGTGGAGAGGGCGGGATATAAGTCGAACGTAATAAATAAATAAATAAATAAATACTGTCTTCTTCTATGTCTGTGTTACCACCACCACCCTTGAGTTTGTTCTCTCTTTATGTGTGTTTATATCCATCACTCTTCTTCTTATGTGTGTATGTATGCTTTGCTGCACATCATGTGGCATCTATTTTGTGCTCAGTTTCACTTCTTGTGGAAAACATTTGATAGTGGTTGTCACCATACTGGCTCATTTGGCTTATGAACCATATTTGTAATGAGTGTACTCAAATCATTCAAACGCTATAATACTGATTATTTTTGGTTTTGTCTTTCAGAGTCTGAAGAAAATTTAAAACAGCAGATCAGTAATCAGGTATTTCAGTCATTTTTAACTCATCTTTAAGTTGTATGTTCCCAGTTATGCATGAAGTATTTAATAAGCAAACAATTTAATAAAAGCAATTTTAAAAAGCTAGAAATTGCAGATAATCAGAAATCTATTGATATTGTCAATTAAGTGGAATATGTGATATTTTTATTTCCAAGTTGAAAATCAGCCTAGTATTGGATAGTGGCTAAAAGAAAGTTGTATAACCCCTGATAAAACAGACGTGTAATTGAAGCCAACAGGTTGCACTCACATCTTATTGTCTTCAATATAGAAATTCTGCAGAGAAAGTTATTATTCTTAAGACCACTTGAACCAATGGGATTTAAATAGGAGGCAACAGATGTGTCCTATTGATTTCAATGGGTCTTAACACAACTCACTCTGGATTGGTGCTAAAAGATTCATGCATAACAATAATTACATTTTCCAGCAGATGAGATCAGATCAGATTTGGGTTACAGTTGAATTTCACAGTGGAACTAAGGCCTTGTGTAGAAATGTTGCTAGGCTGGCAAAGGTTCATGATTCCTTGGCATTTGCTATGTTCAGCTTAATAAAAACACATAATATTTTGACTGAAGGAATAAAAACAAGGAATTTAATTACCAGTTTTAACACACATTGGCAGATGAAATTAGAGATTAATTCCCTTTATCCAAGTTGCTGCCTACACAAATCAGCCTGCTGATGTGGTTCATATAAACAGACTTATTTCATTATGAATTTTGTACAGTCTTGTGTTAATTCAGAAAAGGAAGCTGTTCTTTCTCAGCTGTGGCTGAGCCATTCTGTCCAGCTGCTTTAGCCAAGCCATTCTGTCTGATGCTTTCTGTTTTTCCTTATAAATGAGCTTTGTGTCTAGCTTTTCCAAGTTCATTTCTTTCAGAGTTGTTCCTTGGACTAGATAACTTATTTTTATCAACTTTTTCCATTCTTATATTTTAATAATACTGCAAGTTTTAAATAAACATCATTACAAACTATGTATTTGAGGCTTTTGTGACCAAGTCCTCCAGTTTCCTTGGTTAGCATTAACTGCGTAATAAAGATTTGGTGGGTATCAATTCAGAAATGTGATACTCTGCTGCATGAACAAGGAATTTGTGAGTATTCTTAGCTAGCCACAAAGGCTAAATATTTATTGTTACTCATATGTCACTGTGGTTTACTGTGGATCAGGGTACTCTATCAAACATAACTGTTTTCAGTCATTCAGCAACAGTTACCCCTGCATGAGCAAAATACACTTTTGCTTGCACAAGGAGAGAGGATCTGTGACTTCCATCTATTTCCCATTGAGTTATAATCCATGCTATTCCAAAAAATCCCCCAGCCCTCATGAGCAACTTTCCAGATGCTGCAAGGGTCTGCAGGAGACAGGGAAATGGAAATGACCCATTCTGTGAGCACAGTTCTGATTGTGGTTCTTTGAATCCAACCCACTGTTACTAAGGTCTGTTCCAAAAAGGTTACATGAAACGGTCTCTGAATGACGTCTATTTGATGCAGGTGGCCAGAATATGTAGAAGAGGTTATGCAGTGATAAACTATGATTATTGGAAATGAGTATTCATTGGTATTGTTTTCACTCCCTCATAGTAACCTATCTCACAAAGATGCTGTGACAATAAAAGCACCTTTGTGGTAATAGGAAACAAAATGCAACAGACATGCAAGTTGTCCAAGGCAGCTACCTCCTAAAATGGTGCTCTAAAAGAAAGGTATACATTCATCCTTTTTGTTAGTTAGCTAGTGAGTGAAAAGGTTCCAGAACTACTTTCAATGTTTATCAACTTACACAGAAGACATGAAAACATGATCCAAGACATCTTGCTCACGTCATTGTTAGCTACTAAACAGAGTAGATAAATCAAAGCACTTACAGGGTCCATCTTCATATAAATAACAACTATTAATTACCCAGTAATTGAAGCACTCAGTACATTTTTTACCATCCATGCCATTTGACCCAGAAAGCATGACAGTATATGGTGATGTACTCTTGTTTTCCCCTGATTCCACATCACATAGTCTTCCTCAGTGTTCAGCCGCAGGAAGTTAATGAACCCATCACCATCATTCTTTGACGGATGGCACCTACTGAGCTCCATCATTATCAGACAGCTACGTATCATTATTACTATTACTATTTACTATTATCAATTGTGTGTTTTCTGTAGTTCAATCCAATATGAAGGGTCAAGAAGATAAAATAACAAGAATTGTGTATCTTTTTGTCCTTGGATTGTTGATTTCCTTTTGGCTTCGAGTTTTTCCCTTCTTCTGTGCATCCAGTCAGTGCTGCTTTTTTCCTGACTGATTTTGCTCCTGAAGCTGCAAGGGGAGCAGTTTCAAGGGACTCCTGCTGTGTATGTCAGCTGAACCTGGGGAGAGCTACCTGAGGCACTTGTACGAAGCTCAGCTGATCCTGTTCCAGCTAAAAAGTCACTCCTGTCATAGTGGTTCAGCATCTCTCCCAGCAAGCGCATGCTGTCTTTCCCAGGTAGCTGCATTAGAAGTCCTCTGGTCACTTTCTGTTACCTTTCCACAGTATCCTTCGGGGTAATTCTAAACTTCAGTTAAGGGTTCTAGTGGGCCATTTGTTTTAATGCACTTAGAGAAAAACCTGGATTTTTATATCTTCCTCTTTTTTGAAATTTGTTCAAAAGTTTTTTTCACTCATAGCCTGGTATACATTATTTATTTATTTATAATTGCTAAATTAGAAGCTGTTTTCAGAATTCATTGTTCAGATATCATTGTTGATAAAATATCAGTATTCATAAATACCCTGATGGGCTCTTCTTTGTGTTTTTCCAAGAATTTCAGATTTAATCTACATACATTTAAATGATAAAAGTACAGTTATAACCATAGTAGGTTTCCAGCCAAATTGATTAGCTGTTGATCCTATCTTTAGTCAGTTCACAAAATCTAAAACAAATAGAACAATAAAATCATCAGTAAAACAGAAAGTTGGATCCTAGCACATGAAAGTTGTCTACTGTTCAGGAAATAACACTGCAAGGAAATTAACACTGTGATTCTTATTTCCCTCAGTGAAGCTCTGTTGATAGAAGAGACAGAAAGACCAGTTATTAAGGATCACTGGGTCTCCAACTAGGGCCAGATCTAGCAGAGGCAGAGGGGGATGCTTGGCCTGGGCGCCATTGGAGGAGGGGCACCAAATTGGGTATGGAGTCCATTGTATTCTATGGGACCATAAGATAGAATGGCCCATAAGATAGAATGGCCATTTTTTTTTTTTTGCCCCTGCTCAAAAAACATGTAGATCCGGTCTTGTCTCCAACAACAGCATAGGGGGCAAAGTGGGAGGCTGGAATCAGCAGAAATTGTCACCTCCTGTTCTGCATGCAGAAATGCCATTTCAGCAGAAGAACTTCTATAAATGGCTTACTTGGATGGATTAGGTACAACCATAACTAGGGGCAGTTTGGCTGGGCAATTTCAATGTTTATGTATTACATTTCTCTCATCATGAATGGTTAGACTATCTCATAACTCTTGTACCTGCAGCAGAAGCACAGATTTAATAAAATACAGTTTTGTCAATCCTCTCAGTAAAGATATTAGAACTCCAATAGCAAAGTGGTTCTTATGGATGTTGGAGTTATTCACACTTGTTAAAGTAACTTTCTGTGCCATTAGGATGTACATTTGACATCAGGAAATACAACACTAATTCTTTTAACCCTTTGATTGCTTTTTCCTGTCTGAGAAAGGAGAGCAATGTATGTAATACTTATAACCATATTTTACATGTTGTCTCTGTTTTTTACAGGACATCAAATTCTGTTATACAGAGGAACCCAAAAGGGCACCAGAATTTTTGATCACTTCTCAGAAGCTTGACAGATCAAGTACAGTCCTTACTAAGACTGTGTCTTCCCAGGCAAATGCTAACCCCTTTCTAGGGATAGCTGCCTCCCTAACTCCTGAATTATTTGAAGAGCAGCAAAAGATCAAATTGCTTCTTAAACAGTTCAAGCAAGTGAATTTATCCCCAGCAATGCGCCCATTGAATAAGAGTTTAATTAAAGATGACCGCTGGAAAGCCACAGATGAAGTTCAGGAGAAACGAAGGGCTTTCCTTTATAATTTCTGCAAAAAACATATTAAAGAAAGCAGACCCCTGATTCACCTCATGCGCATGGTATCCAGAATATACGTGGAAGATAAACACAAACTCTTGTATTGTGAAGTGCCTAAGGCAGGCTGTTCTAACTGGAAAAGAGTTTTGATAGTACTCAATGGTCATGCCAGATCAACTTATAATATTACCCACAATACTGTGCACTATGGAAAGCATTTGAAGAAACTAGACAGTTATGATTTAAAAGGGATACACATGCGATTAAAGACATACACCAAAGTTATATTTGTACGGGATCCCATGGAAAGATTAGTATCTGCATTTAGAGATAAGTTTGAACACCCAAACAGCTACTACCACCCTGTATTTGGGAAGTCAATTATTAAGAAATATAGACATAACGCAGATGGAGAAGCATTGACAACAGGCTCAGGAGTACAGTTCAAAGAGTTCATTCAATATTTGTTAGATTCCCATCGTCCAATAGGGATGGACATACATTGGGAACAGATCAGCAAATTGTGTCACCCTTGTATTATTAGCTATGATTACATTGGTAAATTTGAAACTTTAGAGGAAGATGCCAATTATTTTTTGAGACTAATAGGGGCTCCAGAAGACTTGACATTTCCTAATTTCAAAGATCGACATTCCACCGATGAAAGAACAAATTCAGAAGTTGTGAGACAGTACCTTGCAGAGATCCCTGATACAGAGAGACAGCTGACTTATGACTTCTATTCCTTGGATTATTTAATGTTTAACTATAGTGTACCATATGTAGAACCCTGATTTTGTTTAGGTTACTGCGCACACAGTTTTACTTTGCCAACTCTGAATGAAAGAAACACAGCTGATTGCAGTAGTGTTCATAAATCCCAATTGGCATAAATTATAGGAATAACACAGGAAAGGTCTGGGAGGGAAAACATTTCTATATTGAACAGCTTTAAAAGGTGCAATGTTAGAGACCTAACCTTTATGACATTAAATACAGCAATCTCATAATGATTGAAAAACCTCCCAAATAGCTTGGTTTGATTGTATCTCTTCAGAAATTACCTGTGATGAATGTTTTTTGTATATTCTGGGACTACCAATCAAAAGCCAGCTTTCAAAAATGGCTTAATATACTGTATATTAATGACTCACATGACATCAGGATGGGTGGGATTGGTTCCACGAGTAATGATAATCCCTCCAATCCCACTGCATGTATTTACTGCAATCTGGCTGCACAGACCAAAATTTATTACAAAAGCAATACACCAACCATTTAAGCACAGGGTACCCATAGTACCTTAATCTAGGCCTCCTGCCATGCTCCCAATACCTAACTGATGCTACTGCTAGCTTTCTAACAAAATGTGCAAATGGTTTTGGGAGAAATAAGCAACAGGATGATTCCAGCAATTTCCCCTAATTGAGATATAGGCAAAGAAGGACCAAGCAAAGAAGAATCTTGATCTTCCCAAATCATAGCAAGTACCCCACCATAGATACATATATATCTATCTCCAGACCTCTCCAAGAGAAAGTTTCTAACACTCTCCATGCAAAAAAATAAGACTCCACTCCTCAGTAAAAACAAAGGATTTCTTTTTAGGCTTACACATCCCTGAAATGTTGCATTTTTAATTATCCTCACATTTTACAGCTCCAACATCCCTTCTCTTATTCTATGTGAAAAGGTATACAAAGTTTACCCCTCAGCCCCAATTTTTGAAGTTGGTTTGGATTTATCCTGTTACTCTAACTTCACAGTTGGCCTTCTGATTCTGTGCTCCACTGACCTGGTCAGTTTCATCCCCTGATACTGCTTTGTCAACCACTGAGGACACCCCCACTTCTCTCCAGGATCAGGTTCATATACTGTATCTTTATTTTGTAAATTTAATCCCCTGTAGGCAGGCAGTTTCTCCAGGGAACACCTTTTATGTGTTATTGTTTTGTCCCCCCCTTTCTGTAATTTTCATTGCTACTTTACCATATTTTTTCCCCTGCTTATAAAATAAAAAACCCTTTTAAAGTTTTTCCTCCTTGTTTTTCTGAGCATTGATCTGAATCTGGACCTTGGAGTACACAGGCTAATGGTGCCAAGTATTTAAGTACCCAAATGTATATTTGTTCCATGCTAGCAAGGGGACATCGTTGAACATCAGGGCTCTAAAATGTGTGTACTGGTTTGGGTAACAATTTGCTTCCCCATCCAGCTAAGAATGCTCATCCAGAAACCAGTTTCTGCATGTTGCCCAGAATGTTATTTGCTAATACCAACTTTTATTTAAACATTTTTGAGTTTTTAAACCTGACACATTATATATTCTGAGCGAAAACAAATTGTTCTCCCTTAAAGTTGCTGACACCACCAAGGTTTTGTTCTTTACTGGTCTAATAGGAGAACAGCTTTTGCAAATAATTTGTACTGGAATGACAGTGTGGTAACAGAGTGTCTTTATTGTAGAATAAGAAGCCCCTCATGCAGAAATCCTAAGTGGATCTACTCAGAATTTATTGGGACTTACTCCCAGGGAAATGTTCATAGAATCATAGAGTTGGAAAGGACTTCCAAGGTTATCTAGACAAACCCCTAAACAATGCAGGAAAATCACAAGTACCTCCCCCTGCCCTCCTTCAAGTTCACAGAATCGTCATTGCTGTCAGATGGCCATTTAGCCTTTGCCCCCCCCCCAAGTCGGAATAAAGAGGCGGACACAATTAGATTGGTAAAACTATGGGCCACTTTATTAAATAACACAGCAACGGCAAGGGCAACCGAACTGCGACCAGGTCAGGGCCAGGGGTCTCCTCAGACCGCTCCCCTGCCTTTTCCAGCGGGCGAGAGACCTGGCCCCCCAGCTGGAGCTGTGTGTCACAGCTCCCGTCAGGCAGGCCCAGCAGGGAGGCTCGCATCAGTGGGCCCATACACCAGACGCGCGTCTCAGCGAAAGGCACCCATCCAATCGAGTCTCCAGGACAGTCTGCATTCACACACCTCGGGTCACCAATACCCAAAGGTTGATCCTGCCAGACCCCTAACTCCCCAAAAGGGGGAGGCTAACCGGTTCTCCCCAGGCAGCATGGCGCCATAAACTCCGTAAAACCTGCCCTAAAAAGTGACCAATCTATAAGAAGGCACCATCCCAAAGCCAATTCCTCAATCCACTGATATGCTATGCAGGGTAGGCAAAAAACACACCCCAGTCACAAGCCAAACAGCCTACAGTAGGTTGAAGGCCTGCCAGAAGAGAACAGTCTTACAGGCCTTGTGGAACTGGGCGAGGTCCCGCAAGGCCCTAACATCTTCCGGCAGTTGATTCCACCAGGATGGGGCTGCCACTGAAAAGGCCCGATCCCTGGTGGTCACTAATCTCACCTCCCTCAGCCCAGGAATCACTAGGAGATGTTGGGATCCAGATCTTAGTACCCTCTGGGGAACGTGTGGGGACAGACGGTCTCTCAAGTAAACGGGTTTTCGGCCATAAAGGGCTTTAAAAGTAATAACTAGCACCTTATAATGAATCCGGTACACTATTGGTAGCCAGTGCAGTTCCTGCAGCGCTGGCTGTATGTGCTCCCACTTGGGCAGCCCCAATAGCAGCCTAGCAGCCACATTCTGCACTAGCTGGAGTTTCTTGGTTCATGACAAAGGCAGCCCTAAGTAGAGGACATTACAGTAATCCAATCTCAAGGTGACCGTTGCATGGATCACATTTGCCAGGTCGCGACAGTCGAGGAAGGGAACCAACTGTTTTGCCTGCTTTAGATGAAAAAAGACAGATTTTGCAGTTGCTGCTATCTGGGCCTCCATTGACAAGGAGGCTTCCAATAGCACTCCCAAGCTTCTGATTTTGGGCGCCATTGATAGTGGCGCCCCGTCAAAGGCTGGTAGGGGGATTTCCCTGCCCAGGCCGCTGCAACTCAGCAAAGAACCTCTGTCTTTGTCAGGTTCAGGTTCAGTCAGCTCAGCTTAAGCCAACCAGCCATGGCTTTCAATGCCTGATCCAGATTTTCTGGGACAGCGCCAGGCTGGCCGTCCATCAGTAGATAGAGCTGGGTGTCATCAGCATACTGATGGCAACCCAGCCCATACCTCCAGACAATCTGGGCAAGGGATCGCAGGTAAATGTTAAAAAACATTGAGGATAGAACCGCCCCCTGAGGCACACCACAATCAAGTGGGTGTCTCTGAGACAACTCTCTCCCAATTGACACCCTTTGTCCCTGACCACATAGGAAAGAGGAAAGCCACTGTAAGACTAGCCCCTGAATCTCTGCATCGGTGAGGCAGTGGACTAGCAACTGATGACTGACCATATCGAACTCAGCCAATAGGTCTAACAACATCAGTACCGCCGAGCGACCTCTATCCAGATGCTGCTGGAGATCATCCACTAGGATGACCAGAACTGTCTCCAGAACTTGTTTAAAAACCTCCAAAGAAGGAGAGCCCACCACCTTCTAGGAAGCCAGTTCCACTGAGGAATCACTCTGTCAGGAAGTTCTTCCTAATGTTTAGCTAGAAATTCTTTTGTTTTAATTTCAACCCACTAGTTCTCTGGTGGCCTTGACAGTGGGTTGGTCCATACTACTGGGGAGATAGGCTCCTCCTCCTCTGCACAGGGTCGGTTCTTCCAATTGATTTGGGGGGGAGTGGCCTATCCCCAGAGAGTTCTCCAGTCATTCCAGCCCTGCGAAACTAGCAGGATGTGTTTCTTCCACTCTCTGAGAGAGTGCAACAGATCTGGACAGCAGGAAGAAGCCAGTGATGTTGATGTGCTTGGGCAGCCAGGAGTCCCCTGGGATGCAGTACTGCAGCCAAAAGAGCATGGCACCGTTGGCATCAGGGTTTTTCCCCAACAACTTCGGGCTAACGGCAACCTACCACAGAGAAGTGTACTTGAGAGAAGACACTCTTTTTCCTAGCTCCCTATCGGGCAGGAAAGTGGCCTGCTCACTTCTCAGGGCGAATAGAGCAGAACGGGGGGATCAGCAGGAAGAAGCCAGCCTGACCTTGATGCCATTATGCAGTAAGCCGCTATTATAGTGGATGGAACCATCCACTTTTTCAGCGGCTTGCTGGTTTTTGCGCCGCCACCACCCCAGCACTGAATGTCCCGGAAGGCCGTCATAGGAGATGCCAGCCACCCCACAGCTATTCCCGCCGATCAACTGATTGACAGGGGAGGGGGGCTTGAAAGAGCCCCGGGAGCCAGCGCTTCGTCACCAATTCCCCACAAGCATTAAAACTGGGTGGGAGGGAGGGAGGCGGCGGACATCAAGGCTGCCTAGGGCACCATGTACCCTCAGACCAGAAGGAGATGAAGCCCATACAATACCATGGACTCCTGTTGATTCTTTTGAATTCTTTTCTCTATGAATGGCAAACAAGAATTCAGTATGGTGTCATGTGGGCTTCACAACTTCTCAAATTCCTCCTAAGAACCACAAGCATAAAGCAAGTTCTGAGGGCCAAAATAAAAAATGAAATTCACAAGGTGATTTCAGGCTATCGGTAATACTGGTGCCATTATGCCATCATCATTTCCAGTGATTCAAATGATACCTTCAGAAATTCACAAACATTATTTGTAAACAGCTTCAGCCTCTTGTCGTTAATCTGAACAGCAGGGATCTATAAAAGCACAAACAAGCTGGCCTCAATACACACATATCCCTGCAAGTACAAGATCAAAACTTAATTACAGAGGCTTAAGGGTTGAGGTAATTGTGTTACGAGATCATAAGATCATTAGGAATTGTCTTTTCTCTATACTGTTACATAGCTTATTTTTAAAACCACAAAGCAGCAGCAAAGATGGTTTTGATGTTTGTATTGTGCTTGTATTGTGCTATTTTTCTTCACACCCACACCAACTGTGGATGGTGTTCAGACCCTGTTATATTTGGGGCAATTCAGGAGAATAAATTTTGGCACTGGCTTCAGGCAGTGCACTGAACATCCTGTTTTCCCTCCCCACCCCCATGTTGTTCCTCTTCTTTTCTCTTTGTCTGATCATTCTACTTCCAGCTTTGCTTCTTTGTTCCTACATAGTTGCCAACAAGTTGAAGTGGCTTGCATATCTCCAGCTAAACTGGATACCACTCTATGCAGCAGTATTCTGCAGTAGATACTGAGAACTTACAGTGTTCAGCATTTAGAATTTGAAAACTGTCTTAAAGCTAAAAATTGTACCCTACTTAATGCAATACTGTACTTCCTTATGTGGTTAAAACATAGGAGCACAGAGCTGAGAGCAATATCCAGCATCATAAAATTACTACAATAACAATTAGAAACAATATCACAAAACTCTAAAACAAATTCATCTATACATTTGCAAAAGTATACATCTAGATCAAATATATTTCATATAGCATCTAAATATCCCAAGAGGTTTTTTTAAAAAACCTGAATATCAGAAGTTTTGTTGAAGAATTTCTGCCAAGGATTTAGGATGAGGGGACAAAATCCCGGTCAAATATAATTATCACATTTAAATCCTGGTTTAAAAATTCCATATTGAAGGGTTGGGGGTGAAAAATGTCAAAATCTATCGGATTTTCAATGAATGTACTTACAAGTCACATTTAGAGTTGTATAGGAAGTGATAAAAGATTATTTCTCTTTTTTGCACATCCGCTATAAGAACATAAGAGAAGCCATGTTGAATCAGGCCAATGGCCCATCCAGTCCAACACTCTGTGTCACACAGTGGCCAAAAAACCCAAAAATTATATATATATATATATATCTGCTCCATATTTTCATCTAACGCCCTCTTGAAGCTGTCTATGCTTGTAGCCGCCACCACCTCCTGTGGCAGTGAATTCCATATGTTAATCACCTTTTGGGTGAAGAAGTACTTCCTTTTATCTGTTTTAACCTGACTGCTCAGCAATTTCATTGAATGCCCACGAGTTCTTGTGAGAAAGGGAGAAAAGTACTTCTTTCTCTACTTTCTCCATCCCATGGATTATCTTGTAAACCTCTATCATGTCACCCCGCAGTCGATGTTTCTCCAAACTAAAGAGCCCCAAGCGTTTTAACCTTTCTTCATAGGGAAAGTGTTCCAACCCTTTAATCAGTCTAGTTGCCCTTTTCTGGACTTTTTCCAATGCTATAATATCCTTCTTGAGGTGCGGTGACCAGAATTGCACACAGTATTCCAAATAAGACCGCACCATCGATTTATACAGGGGCATTATGCCACTGGCTGATTTGTTGTCAATTCCCTTCCTAATAATTCCCAGCATGGCATTGGCCTTTTTATTGCAATCGCACACTGTCTTGACATTTTCAGTGAGTTATCTACCACGACCCCAAGATCTCTCTCTTGGTCAGTCTCTGCCAGTTCACTCCCCATCAACTTGTATTTGTAGTTGGGATTCTATAAAGTGTGAAGAGGAAATTTGTGCCTTTCTCTTTTCCCCTTCAGGAGATGTAAAAGCTATTTTTGCACCGTGAACCATCATTTGTTGGCTGCTTCCTTTAAAGTGGGAAAGAGCCTTATAGGTGTTCAAGTAAATACTGTTCCTTGTAAATAGTTTTCAAGCCCTTAAAATCTGTTTTAATCTTGTTGCACCAAATAATCTGTCTTGTAATAACTAAATCCTTGTGCAGAAATAGCCTTCATTTTTACAAGCAAAGAAAATGTACATAAAATGAGATAGGATTGCCTATCTGGACTGGGATGGGGAGGCACCATTCTGCAGTGGTTCAGGTCCTATCTGGAAGGTAGGTGTCAGAAGGTGGTAGTGGGAGACTGCTGTGGGGTCCCACAAGATTCCATCTTGTCCTCTATGCTCTTTAACATCGACATGGATCTGTTCACAAGGTCATCCAGAGATTTGGACTTGGCTATCCCCACTCAGCGCTATCTCACACAGCTGATCCCAGGGAGGATGTTGTAAGCCAAAATGTCCTCAAAAGAGGTTGGGGAATTGACAGGTAGGCAACTTTGGCTTAAAAGGACCTAGAATCTATGTATACAGGATTCCACTTCCAGAAATTATTGCTAGATTTACCAAGGACACTAATTAAGGAAAACAATTATGATTTTATTACAAGAAAATATAGAACACACACATACAAGATAATAGACTCATATAAGATACATATAGACCTAATAAAAATAAAGAGAAATGCATAGAGGCAACATAAAGATGGACAAACAGGGTGATAATTACCAATCGTAGTCATCGAGGAAGGCTCCAATGGCGACAAACGAGGACTATGGGGGAGGGGACCCTCAACTGGCCAAGAATCGGGTATGTATCTAAACAGGAATGGGGTACTGCTAGATGCACACCTGTGGGGAGTTGGGACTGTGGTTATAAGGACTACCTTGAGTCCTTAGAGGGTAGGCGGTACAGGGGCAGATGACAGGTGGTCAGCTGGTACATGACCTCAGAAAAAGGGGAGGCTCCGCAATGACCATAAGGGTTGGACTTCTGTGGTAGCCAATGGCCAGTTTATTGGGGGCACCTGATTGGATGCCCATACCTGGCCAATGAGCAGATTTGGCCCTGGTTACCTGATTGAACTTCCAGGTAACAATGGGCCAAAGAAGGAGGCTCCAGGATGACCATTAAGGGAAAGAATGGGTGAAATTATTGGGGTGGAAGTGATTAAAAGGTTATCAAAAATATCTAAAAGGTGATAATAGATGGCCAAATTGCTACCTAAGGTAACATCCGATCTATACAAAGAAGCTTGGCTCTGGATGAAGATGTTCTTTCTCTTCTTCATTCCTCTACTGGCACCATCCTTTGTCTTGGGTTCTGTTGGACAAAGGCTTAGGCAGTCTGACAGGATCCATGCCTAAGATAAGCTTGATTGCCTTATGTGACGTCTGTTGAGTACGTGAGCCTCCCACTTCGCTGTCATGGAGTCTGGCACTGCAGGAAGATAGTTGCTGATGATGTTAGCCTACCAATATGGATTTTATGATCAAGGCTGGACTTCGCTTGCCCGGACAGTTCCTGGCGGTGCAACTTCTTCCGCTGCAATGGCCGATATGGTGCACGCACGGAGCGGCTGGAAACCCATCTTTCCTCCTGGTTAGCACTCTTTCCGAGATACCAGGTGCTGCTGCAACGTTGTGGCTGTTAGTACTCACATAAGTCCCTTACAGTCTGGTAGACAAAACCCATGTTTTCCTGGGAGATGTGTGTGAGTTGAGTCTCCATGCACCCTGGCAACCAAATGGGTGACTACAATATTCTGAAATTAGGGGTCTTTTTCTCACAATGTAGAACCCCTGAACTGGTGCCAGGAGGCAATTTTGGAGTGGATGTAGACTAATAAATTCAAGTTTAATCCTGACAAGATGGAATTACTACTGGTGAGCAGAAAGCCTGACCCAAGAAATGTCAAATAACCAGAGGCAGGCAATGGCAAATAACCTCTGAACACCTCTTGTCTTGAAAACCCTATGCAGTAATCTGCAGCTTGATGGCACTTTCCATCCATTTTACTGTATTCTACATGCATTTTAACTTAGTTTTAATTGTTTGGTTTTATTGTTTTTATTCCTTGCTCCAACCTGGTGGAACTCCCTGCCAAACTCCATCAGGGCCATGCAGGATCTTCTGCTATTCCATAGGACCTGTAAGCCAGAGGTGTTCCACCAGGCTTTCGATTGAGGATAGCAAAAGTCCCATCTTGACATGGTGGCCTGTTTGTTCGCTTTAGCTTGCTCCCCCGCCCCCCCCCCCCCCCCCCCGCTGCCTGCAAAGTAGATGGCAGTCTGTAATTTGAATAGAAATATCACTCACCATCTGTTTTTACAATGTTCTAATTTTTTAAAATATATATATATATATATGATTTTACTGTAATTGTTCTAATTACAATTCTGCTATGGCAGGAATTGGGTGATTCATAAATAAATCAAATCAGTTTTTAATATGTCCTTTTATTATGTATGTTTGTAATGTGTTAGTCACCCTGGAGGCCCCAATAAGGGCAAAAAGGCAGGATATACATTTTGTAAACAGATAAAAACTTCTTAAGCATACATGAGTTTTCCTTATTAGTGGAAGTTTCTCTGTGTTCTTTCCATGATAAGGATTTTAGAAACAGGAGCAGGGCTTTTTTTGAGCAGGAACACACAGGAACGCAGTTCCGGCTGGCTTGGTGTCAGGAGGTGTGGCCTAAAATGCAAATGAATTCCTGTTGGGCTTCTCCCCCAAAAAAGCCTTGTGTGAAACAATGGTGACATCAAGGGATGTGGCCTAATAGGTAAATATGTTCCTGCTGGGCTTTTTCTACAAAGAAAGCCCTGGACAGGAGTAACATGTAGAAGCATTCCCATGACAAAAACATAACATGAATCAGTCATTTCTATTCACTTTCAGCCCCCCCTTTCTTCCTCAAGCATTCCTTTTGCCAAAGGAAACAAGCTCTCCAAGGGAATGCACACTGCTTTCATTCTGCCAAAGCGTTGCCATTTGTAGAGCTGTAGAGATTTTGAATAAGAAAACCTAGGCATTTGTAGTATAAGATCAGCACCACTTGGGTTTTCTATTCTGTTCACATTTATTATGCCTGGACTAAGCATCTTGGCTGGTTGACAGAACCATTAGGATCAAACAATTGCAGGACTTTACAGAACATTCTTGTGCTCCTAGTGAAATTGCAGGATTTCTCAGTCTTTTGAAATGGGTCAAGCATTTCAATACTTCCTCCCAGTACACACACACAAGATGGCAATGGTCTTTTAACCACAACAGTACCGTTTTCATTCCAGTGTTTCAAAAGCCTCTGGATTAAACTGGACTTCTGTGCTGTGAGGGGAAATAAACCATCCTTTGGCTTTCTTAATTGTTGCTTCAGTTTTCCATCTTCTACACAAACTGAATTTATTCTAGAGTCAAGTGTTTGCTTAGCTAGTTGGTCTGTTGCGGGAGTCTAACCTGAACAATGTCTCAGATTTAACTTCCTTGCTAAAAGAGCCCATGGGTTTTTCCTCACAGCTGAAGTTAGACATATTGTTCTATATCACATTTGCACTGAGTCCATTCTCAACACACTGGTAAAAAAAAAGTTGAAGGAGCATTGTTACCCATCCTTTCTCAGTCACCATGATTGTATGTATTTGTCTCAGGGTTACTGAATATGGTAAGCCAAAGCCTGCACCCCAGTAAAAGAAGTCTGAAGGAAAAGATGGATGAAGTTTCAGTATTTAATTAAGGTTATTTTGGGAGGTTCTGAGGGAGTCACTGTGGCTCAGTCATAAAACTTATGCTTTGCATGCAGCAAGTTCAATGTCTGGCATCTCTAGCTAAAGGAAAGTGTTTGGAAAGAGCTTTCTCAGCATCCAAGACTCTGGAGAACTACTACCTGCCAGAGCAGACCAGGAGTCCCCATTGCGGTGCCCATGGGTGCCATGGCATCCACCAACTTTCCAGGTACCCTTTTAGAAAGTGGGTGGAGCCAGGTGGCAGATTTGATTGGCTGTGCAGATTTTTTGAAATGTTGCTTTGGCAGCAGTTGCCACCATAACACAAGGATCACACCATAACACACACCATAACACAGTGTGACTGAAGGTAAGCTATGACAGCAACCGTTTTGTGGCAGTCATTTTGCATCTGTGCAAAATGTTGTCAGAGATTCCTGCATGCTGAAAAAGCTTGGAGACTCCTGGAATAGACAATACTGGGCTTGACAGTGCAATGGTCAAAGTCTTCAAACAAGGCAGCTTTGTGTGTTTATCTTTGGCTGATGGCAATGTTCAGCTTTCGTTCCATTAATATTAGTGGTTTTATACTTGACTCTGACTCAGCTCTGGATCTCCATAAGTCAACCACCCACACTTGTTTCTGAGATGCAGAGATGATTACACACATTGGCATTAAGAATATATTTTGGTACCCTGACCTGGATAGCCCAGGAAAGCCCAATCTCGTCAGAGCTCAGAAGCTAAGGGCCAGCACTGGCAAGTACTTGGAAGGGAGACCTCCAAAGGAATACCAGGGCTGGAATGTGGAAGCAGTTGGGGTCATCAGAAGTCATCAGAAGTCACCATGACTTCCAGGCACACAAGCACATACACACACACTAATACTAAATACTAATAATAATAATACATTTTCAGCTTATTTGGATAATTTCAAAAACCCCAACAACATGGGCTAACACAATTCTGGTTTTACATAGCCTGTGCAAGCTAAATTGTGTCTTTGGGTCACCAGTGATGGCATTTTGAGAACCTATTTTGTATACACAAACAAAGGAAGAGTTTTTCATTAACTGCAAATGAGCTAGCCAAAAACCTCTAGGTTATTTAAGTCTTGCCAGCTTTCTGGATCAGTACCTTCAAGGACTCCTCCTACAAACTGGCTTCCTTCATAATAATATTTTCCAGCTGCCCATAATTGCCACTTTTTCTATAGTTATAAAAAGAATTTAAAAAAATACTTTTGCACTTATTCTTTTCATTTTCACTTTAAAAGGCATTACAACTGGAAGCTTGTAGATAATTGTTTCAATGATGCGTGTAGCTGAAAAGAATCTAACTTTGGCTTTGCAGTGTTAGTGGTAGTAAAAACTTAATGTTGGCAGTCAAGCAAGCAGATACACAGCTTAAACTGGAAAGGAGGCACATTGACTGCTTGGCATGTAAAAATGGGGAGGGCAATGCTGTGGGAAATCCAGCTGCATTTATCATCTGTTCTGGGCTACTCTTTCAAGCAATGCCTTTTTCAATGTCCTTAACACTGAGCTTAGCATCTTCCCTATTATGCACAATGACAATTTTATGATTGCCTGAAAGCATTTTACTATTTATTTATTTTATTTAAATATTTATAACTCACCTTCCCTCATAGATTAAGGCCATAAGTAATTAATTAAAAGACCAAACAATAATAAAATCCTAAGTCCCCCACCAAAAATTAAAACCAAATGAAGCCTAGTAAAAGGCAATCAAATTCAATCATGTTTGTCTTTTGATAAAACTGGACCTCTGTTTAGTTCTTTGTGCATAATCAAAGCATGTCCCCAGATATACATTATCCTTCATGGCATGTTCTCACAACAACCAGTCCTCAAGAACAGCCCTGTCTAATTGGGAATCCTTGATAATGTTTGCAAATTATCTCAACCTATTTAAAAAACCTGTTTGGATGTGTGTATCAGCACAAGACAGGGGCAGTTCATAGTGTCCAAAGAATTAGAATTAAGAATTAAGACTAAAAATTCAAACAGCTGAGTGGGAAGGAGAGTAGCCTTGCTTTGTTTTAGTAGATTTTTTTAAAAAAAATAATTCCCAGTTATGTTCTCCAGAATTTTACAAGAGTTACGCAGGATGGAAACATGAAACCGCTGAAGGATTGAGAGTTATGAATTGATCAATTACTTTGGGTTTGCCTGAAATGACCCTTGATGGGAGTATAGAACTTAACAAAGGAACATTAATAATTTTAATGGCTGTGAATAGTTCCTCACTGGCAGGTTTTTTTTCTTCTCAGAGAAATGAAGGAGAAACACATGGGATTCTTTGTAGTAATATTATTTTTATGCACCTTGGTATAAATTTATTAAACTAGATCAATTCAGGGCACAATATCTGCCCAAGATTTCCTTTTAAAAATTACATTCAGCTTTCACATCTATTTGTTCCCAAACAACCACACTTGAAAGTTGCTATACGCAAACACTAGCTGTCCAGCGCTTCTGTTTATGCAGAGGTCCAGATCCTGAAGACTTGTGTCATTATCTGCTGGCCTGCCCACTATATTCAGATCCAAGGAAGAAATCCCTAGGCACAAATTGGTCAATTTAGGCCTTAGCACTGTGATGGAACAGATAACTTGCCGATGTAGAAACAGAGGTCTCATATAAGGTTGCCCTTTTTGCCTTAACGGCAAAGAAAATTCAGTCCAAACTAGCATCAGTATAGCTTATAGGAGTCATCCCTTTCTCTTATGAAACAAGTTTTAAAATGCAATTTTATAGTATTTTAACTCTATTTCACTGTATACAATTTTTTTAGTGGTAACCTCTTGTAACAGCCATTGGACATAAGCAATAAAATACAGACTTACCTCAACTTTAAAGCAGTTTCCAAACTTTAGATATGTCACTAACTTCCTCAGTTCTTTCTCAGTTCTTTTTTTTTTGCCTAATGCTGAATGATGATCTTGAAGTAGCCATGTTTTAACATACTTTGCCAGATCAAAGACTGTCATGCTCCTGCAGTGCCCCTCATGAACTTGTAGGAGTTTTTAAAATATTTTGTTTGCACGAATAGATTTTTCCCCAGAAAAAAGCCCTGCTCACTGGGAGTTGCGTGTTAGAGTAGGGGGGTCAAATGTGCGACCCGAGGGTCCTATCAGGCCCACAAGCAACTTATTGTCATCTGCTTCCTTCTCTCTCTCTCTTGCTTCCTCCTGCATCACAGCTTACTTTGCCAGGCTTGCTCAATCACATAGTATTTGTTCTATACACTCCTGAATCTATGCCTATCATTTCCCCAGAAAGCACTTTACTGGTGGCACTTTTTTAGGGGAGGGGACAGTAACTTAGACCCCATAAACCCAATCCTGACCAAACTTGGAGGGCAGGCAGATGAGAGTCAGACAGAGACCTCTGGTGAGTTTGGTGTCTCTGGCAAGCCAGGAGGTGTTCCACTGCCTCATGAACCGAACCAGTTTGTTTGGCAGCCAGAAGTTCATTACAATTCACGGTTCATGAACCAGACACACCACAAACCAGGAACCAAACTGCATTTTCCAGTTGATGCCCATCCCTGGAGGGGAGTAGGACTGGGGTGCAAACATATGGGGGAAACAACATGTTTGGAGTTTAGGATAGCTGCACAGCAAGAAATTTAGCTTGACTTGGCTGAAGGTGAAGCACTTTGTGATACAGGATCTCTCAACTTCCCCTCTCCCACCTGGGGATCTGATTATCTGATCCCCTATGGGAGACTTCTTTTATGTCCACCTATGCTTTCCTTCAAAGGGAACTCAGCACTGCCTCTGGAACTTATCATTGGTAAGGAAGCAGGGAACACATACATTGGTGCTTTCAACTCATAACCATGGTATCCCTAGCATGGGGATTTCGAGGCAAGCAAAAAGCAGAGGTGGTATGCTACTGCCGCTGCAGAACTTCCTTGGTAATCTCCTTGTTTAACTTCTGATGAAATCAAGCTATATCATACCATTCCACACCCTGAGCACACAACAATATGTAGTAAAACAGAGAAGTTTACAAGAAAGAGTGAGCATACCATCACAACTTAATACAGACATACACCTAAGTAACATACTCAAGATTGCTGCAGCACAGACATTGTCTCCAGATTCTGATGCAATAATTCAGAGTAATAGTTGTCAGTTATCAGAAACTGTTGAATAGATAAAATATTGCAAGAGTTCTAATCTTTTAAGCATATTTTAAGGGTTTTTTTTAAAAAAAATCTTTAATTGTATTTGTCTGTTTCCTTTGTAAAGTTTATATTTCTGCTACCTGGCATTACATTTTGTGACATGCATGATTGAGCCTGACAAGGTCTCATTTATGTCAGATCTGGCTCATAACAAATTAGTTCAACATCCCTGTAATAGAGCATCCAACTAAATAAACTAGCTATTCCTCCCATGTTATTTATTTAGTACAATCCTACCCCCACCCTTCTCCCCAGTGGAGAATACATTGTTCTCCTCAGATTTATCCTCACAACGACCCTGGGAGGTAAGTTAGACTGAGGATGTATGACTGACCCAAGGTCACCCAACGTGGCAGAATTTCTAGATGCTATTCAGGCACTCTAACCACTACATCACCCTGTTTCTCAGTTTCTCTTAAAGCCTGTAAAAAACTTGAAAGTCTTTCAAATCAACTCACATTTGTCTTTTGTAGTTTCCTAGCAGAGGATTATGTATGTAACTTCTATGGAAGAGATTCCACGTACTTTGAAGATGGATAGTAAAATGAATCCCCTTGGGTCATGGCCAGCAGCCGTGTCAAAAACTCTTGACTGATTTCCCATGGAATTCTTGTTCTAAATGTCAGGGGACCAGACTCCTAGTACAGCTTGATGAACTGGCATGGCTAAAATTACAGGCCTGAAACTCTGAGATTATTTACACATGATAGATCTGAAAGGTTTGTTTCTTTAAAAAAAACTGCATTGGTGTTCAGAAGCAGAATACTATGAAGAGAAGTTCTGAGATTTATTTTTTCAAAAAACTATAGTGTATAAAAGTGAGGCCTAATATGAAGTACTGTCTACGCTGATTGCCTGTAACCCACCCAAAATTTCAAGCCACCAATTAATGTGCAAACACTTTTCCATGCACCTAGGTCCCCCCCCCCTTAAATTTTCTTTTTCATTTTTTCCTTAAATTTACTGAAGTAAATAATTGTTTAAATTTAAGGGGGGAAATTAAAGACGCTGAAAATTGTTGGCACATTACTTTTAGTATACCAAAAGAGTTGTGCATTGTATTAATTGGACACAATTGTGGCATTCACTGGAGCACTTAATTTCATTGTTATTCTCTGTAACATCACTTGTGTTACTCATTTGCTTCCTTTTGCCATGTGAAGGAAAACATGTAAAAAAAATTTAGCTTTGGTTTTGATCTATACATTTGACTCAAACAATCTTTTAAAATGTCAGTTGTTGGTATTTGCCATTTTATTCCCCCACTTCTAGTTCACAAATCAATGAAACTTAAAGGTAGTCACTCAGACCTTACTCTGAAATTGCTAAACTGCTTGCCTAGTACTTTATTGACAATAGCATCCATCCATTGTTATTAATTTTATGAAACATTTTTTTAAAATGAACATTTTTATGTAGAGAAATTTATCACTGTGAAAGTTTTCACCACACATCTCTGTTACGTTCACCTGCCCTCCCCTCAAAACCAAATTCCACTACTGTTTTATGGGCTTTAGTTGGTTGGATCTAGTCACAGCTTCCAAACACATCACTTCTGTCACTGCCAAGAACCCATAAGCCAACTGCACTGTGGGTTCAGTCAGTGCTTTAGCATCACCATGGCAACAGTAGCCATAACTACTTTTGCCTATTGGCACTGAGAACCAGCCGGCAATGGTTTCACTGGGGAAGGAGGGAAGTGAAAAAGGTGCTTCATCTCACACTCCATACATCTCCCTTTGCATAACAAGGCAAGGAAGGTATAAGAGTGGAAAGGAAAGGTCCCCTGTGCAAGCACCAGTCGTTTTTGACTCTGGGGTGATGTTGCTTTCATGACGTTTGATGTTGCTTTCATGACGTTTTCACGGCAGACTTTTTATGGAGTGGTTTGCTATTGCCTTCCCCAGTCTTTTACACTTTCCCCCCAGCAAGCTGGGTACTCATTTTATTGACCTTGGATGGAAGGCTGAGTCAGCCTTGGGCTGGCTACCTGAATTCAGCTTCCACCGGAATCGAACTCAGGTTGTGAGCAGAGAGTTCAGACCACAGTACTGCAGTACTGCTGCTTTACCACTCTGCACCACGGGGTGGGGTTACCATAGAGGGATGGCAAAAATGCTGCATTTGGAAAACTGTTGTAGATGGAGCATAGTGTGTTGTAACCTGTGATCCTGGGTACTACAGCATCCCCATACAGGGACCCCTCCGGGAGGCAAACATACTTTCCAGAGTGTACAAATACACATTTCTTCTGCAATGCAAAGAATATCCTCCCTAGAAAATTCAATGTGAAAATAACTGAACGCAGCACTCTGACCCAAAGGAGATTCAATCAAAAATGGATAGAGAAGAAGAATGGAAAGTGAACAAATCACTTACCCATACTGGTGAAGTGTGGTAAAATTAATGGGTTTTACATTCTCTATTAGTCATTAGATTGTGGGACTATTTCAAGGCTGCAAGCTTCTTAGTAGCTTACCCCCCTCCCCACCCCATTGCTCAGTTATCTTACACATGTTGTTTCATGTTATTAATTGTGAGGAAAAACCCCTTATAGAACATCGTAGTCACCAACTTGGTTGCCAGAGCACCTGGAGAAGTAGCTTACATACGTCTGGCCAGTGAGTGTGAGTAAAACCTATCCAGGGGCAAAAGGGACTTATGCAGTACTAGTAACCCTAACGCTACGAAGGCACTCAAGACCGGTACAAGAGTGCCTACCAGGAGAACAGATGGCTTCCCATCATTCTGTATGACGTCCATCTCAGCCGTGGAGCAGAGGAGGTTGCACCGCCAGGAGCTATCCAGGCGAACAGTTTTGAAGCACCGACCATGGAATCCACTGTGGAGGGCTAACACCATACGCAACTATCTTCCTACCATTCCAGCGAAGCGAGCAGCTCACGTACTCGCCAGATGTCACCTGTGACTGCAGGCAATCGACCCACCCCAGGTGTGGCCAACTGTCCAACCGCCACTGTCTTTGTCCAGCGAAACCTTGGACAAAACACTGGTGACAATAGAAGATTGAAGAAGAGGAAGAACATCTTCACCCGGAGACAAGTGTCTTTTTACCTATTGGGTGTTAACTTAGATAACAATTTGGCCATCTATTGTCATCACCTCGGTCTAGTTCAAACCACTCCCATGAACCTCCACCCCAGTGATTTCCCCCATTCTTCTCGGTACTGTCACCTTGGAGCACCCCCACCCTGGTCCATTTCAACCTGAAAGTTCACTCAGGTAACCAGGACTCAAGCCTGTTCACTGGTCAGTTATGGGCACCCAATTAGGTGCCACCAATGAACTTTCTATTGGCTATTGCAGTAGTCCAGCCCTTATGGTCACTGTGAAGCCTCCCCTTTTTTGGGAGGTCATACATCAGCTGATGACCTTCCTTCTCCCTCGTACCTCCCATCCCCTAAGGGCTCAAGATAGTCCTTATAACCTGTGGACTAGCTACCAACAGGTGTGCTTCTAGCAGTATCCCAAATCCACTGTCTAGGTCCATCCCCGATTCTAAGGCCAAGTTTCGGGTCCCCTCTCCCACTTCCTCGCTCGTCGCCATTGGAGCCTTCCTTGAAGACTATGATCGGTAAATATCACCCTGTTCATCTACCCGTGTGTCCCTTATGGACACTGTGAAGCCTCCCCCTTTTTGGGAGGTCATACATCAGCTGATCACCTTCCTCCTCCCTCATACCTCCCATCCCCTAAGGGCTCAAGATAGTCTTTATAACCTGTGGACTAGCTATCCACAGGTGTGCTTCTAGCAGTATCCACTATCTAGGTCCATCCCCAATTCTAAGGCCAAGTTTCGGGTCCCCTCTCCCACTTCCTCGCTCGTCGCCATTGGAGCCTTCCTTGAAGACTACGATCGGTAAATATCACCCTGTTCATCTACCCATGTGTTCCTCTATATCTCTCTCTAGTTTTCGTAGGACTGTATGTATGATTTTATGAGTATTTTAACTTGTATGGAAGCCTATATTTTTCTGGAATAAATTTTAATTGTTTTTACTTAATTAGTGTCCTTAGCATATTTGAGCAATAGTTTCTAGACGTGGAGCCTGTATATATAGACTCTTGTACCTTTTAAAGTCAAGTGCCCACCTGTCAATTCCCCAACCTCAGTTTTGAGGGCATTTCGGCTTACATAATGACTGTCAACTGTTGTGTACATATTTGATGTGTATATTCCAGAAGCACAGAACTTAATTCTGTTAATGTTTACAATATTGTTGTGTCTGCCATTTGTCCCGGAAAGTACAGCACAGCGCACCTGTGGGTGGTGCCTGGAAGGAACGAACGCAGCCCGCCCATGCAATCAGTGACCAGAAAGAAGGTTGGAGAGAGGTCCCCGTGGTTTATTACTCTTGGACCTTGAACCAGGCTGAGCGCAACTACGCCCAAATAGATAAGGAGGCATTGGCAATCGTGGTGGCTGTA
This sequence comes from Heteronotia binoei, assembly GCF_032191835.1. NCBI lineage: Eukaryota > Metazoa > Chordata > Lepidosauria > Squamata > Gekkonidae > Heteronotia > Heteronotia binoei. The sequence continues at coordinate 77,959,993 of NC_083229.1, forward strand.
TACAAATTCAACGACTACCTGTATGGTAGGCACTTCACGATTGCCACAGACCACAAGCCACTGCTCGGCCCCAGACCACCAGACGCTGAAGATCCTGTCGCAGCAGGTCCTGCGGTGGAACGAGTTCCTCAACTCATACACCTACAAGCTCATCTACTGCCCTGGCAAGGCAATGGGCCATGCGGATGCCCTTAGCCGCCTTCCGCTGCTGGAGATGGACCCCGATCCGGCCCTGGCCCACCACGTGATGCTTCTGGAGTCTCTACCAGAGTGGCCCCTCCATGCAGCTGAGGTAGCGAGGTCCACAGGTAGAGACCGCATACTTGCACGTGTTTCGAACTGGGTGGGGAGGGGTTGGCCCATGGGCAAATTGGACGCTGAATTCAGACCATTTGTTTCCCGCCGGGAGGAACTCTCCTTACACAAAGGGTGTATTCTTTGGGGCAGCAGAGTGGTGGTCCCTCCCCCACTCTGGAGGCAAGTGCTCGAAGTCTTGCATGAGACACACCCGGGGATAGTGCGTATGAAAGCTCTGGCGCGGAGCTATGTATGGTGGCTGGGGATGGATGAAGAGATAGAGGGGTGGGTTATGAGGTGCCCATCCTGCCAAGAGTCCCAGCCAAATCTGCCCAGTGCCCCCATTCACCACTGGGAATCCAATCAGGTGCCATGGTCCCGGCTACACGTAGACTTTGCAGGGCCATACCAGGGGCAAATATTCTTTATCTTGGTGGATGCTTATACGAAGTGGCTGGAGGTCATCCCAGTTGCTTCCACCTCCACAGCGGCCACAGTCAGAGCCTTACGGAGGGTTTTTTTAACCCACGGAATCCCTGACACCATAGTGACAGACAACGGCACCTCTTTTACCTCCCTGGAGTTCCAGGAGTTCCTGAATAGGTACCTCATCCGCCACATTCGGTCTGCTCCCTTTCACCCTGCCACTAACGGCCAAGCGGAATGCATGCTTTGCACAACCAAGGAGGCCCTGGGTCACATAGTCCAAGGGGATTGGGACCACCAACTGTCCGCTTTCCTATTTGGGAACAGGATCAAACCTAACCTGGCTACAGGCCGATAGGCTACACCCCAACTGGGCCCCGGACCTCCGCAGTTCCCCTGAGACCAGGGAGGCCACTAGGGGGTTCTTTCTGGGGGATCGGGTCTATGCTAAAAACTTTGCGAGCGGGCCAGAGTGGATACCAGCTCAGGTGCTGCGGCTCACTGGGTCCCTCTCTTATGAGGTCTCAACAGAAGGGGGGCAGCTCCTCCACAGACACATAGACCAACTTCGCTGCTGCACCTTGCCGGAAGAACCAGCAGGGCCAGGGGGAGTGGGGAACGGAGAGAGCACGGAGCTGCTGCAAGAAGCAAACCTGCCGGGCTTGCCGGGTTCGCTGGTGGAGGAGCCTTACAGGGCAGGGAAGATACCTCCACAGGCTCAAGACAACGCTGTGCCAACCGCACCCCAAAGTGAGGAACTAGTGGTTACAGAACCCCTGGCAGCAGCCCCAACTGCCCAGATTGAACCTTAGTGGTCACACAGAGAGTGGCAACCGCCCGCTCATTTGAAAGACTATGTATCTTGAACTAGTGGGGGAGGAGTGTTGTGTCTGGCGTTCATGTTGTGTCTGGCGTACAGCACAGCGCGCCTGTGGACGGTGCCTGGAAGGGACAAATGCAGCCCGCCTATGGCGATCAGTAGCGGGAAGTTTAACTGGCCAGGATTGGACCTGACCAGGAAGAAGGTTGTTCTGGGAAATGTATATAACAGGGGACCCGGCCTTGCCATGTTGTCTTTGTGATGTACTTGCTAATAAAGCATGTTGCCATCTGAACATCTGCCAGAGTCTCGAGGTGGACTGTCTGCCAGACTGTCTGACAATATGGACTGTCTGCCAGAGTCTCGAGGTGGCAGGAGGAAGGTGGCGGGCCTAGCTCGCCTGGGAAATTATAGATGTTTGTATGCAAATGCTAGAAGTGTTCGAAGTAAAATTGGTGAATTGGAATGTTTAGTGTTGGGAGAAAACATAGACATTGTGGGAATTTCAGAAACTTGGTGGAATGAGGAGAATCAGTGGGACACGGTGATTCCTGGATATAAGCTATATCGGAAGGATAGGGAGGGAATGGTTGGAGGTGGGGTGGCTCTGTATGTCAGAGAGGATATACAGTCCAGTAAGACTGAGGTCAGAGAATTAGATTCACTTTTAGAAATGCTTTGGGTTGAAATAGAGGGCCCAAAAGGAAATTTAACTATGGGAGTTTGTTATCGCCCACCAAATCAAAAGAGAGAGGATGATTATAATATGATGGAAGGCTTAAAGATAGCAGCTAAACGTAAAAACTGTGTCGTAATAGGTGATTTTAACTACCCGCAGATTGATTGGGTCAATATGTGTTCAGGTCGAGAGAAAGAGATTGAGTTTCTTGATGCTCTCAATGAGTGTGCTATGGAGCAGATGGTCTCAGAACCTACCAGGGGTGGGGTGATCCTGGATTTGGTCCTAAGTAATGCCCAAGACTTGGTGAGAGATGTAAAAGTGATTGCGCCGCTTGCGAGCAGTGACCATAATGTTATTGATTTCACCGTTTGTATAAATAGGGAGTTGTCCAAAAAGACCGCCACAACCACGTTTAACTTTAAAAGGGGTAAATACACTGAGATGAGGAGGCATGTGAGGAGGAAACTGAAAGGAAAGGTACATACGGTCAAAACCCTTGGGGAAGCTTGGACGCTATTTAAAACTATAATCCTAGAAGCTCAGATAAAATACATACCACAAGTTAGGAAAGGCACAAACAGGCATAAGAAAAGGCCTGCGTGGTTAACAAACAAAGTAATGGAAGCTGTAAAAGGTAAGAAGGACTCCTTTAAGCGGTGGAAAACCAGTCCAAGTGAGATTAGTAAAAGGGAACACAGGCTGTGGCAAATCAAATGCAAGACTGTGATCAGGCAGGCAAAAAGGGACTATGAGGAGCATATTGCAAAAAACATAAAGACCAACAATAAAAATTTCTTCAAATATATTAGAAGTAGGAAACCAGCCAGGGAGGCAGTGGGGCCCTTGGATGACCATGGGGTAAAAGGATTACTGAAGGAGGATAGGGAAATGGCTGAGAAGCTAAATGAATTTTTTGCCTCCATCTTCACTGTGGAAGACGAGAACTTTTTGCCCGCCCCAGAACCACTAATTTTGGAAAGGGTGTTGAAAGACCTGAGTCAGATTGAGGTGACAAAAGAGGAGGTCCTACAACTGATAGACAAATTAAAAACTAATAAGCCACCGGGTCCGGATGGCATACATCCGAGAGTTCTGAAAGAACTCAAAGTTGAACTTGTGGATCTTCTAACAAAAATCTGTAATCTTTCATTGAAATCTGCCTCCGTTCCTGAGGACTGGAAGGTAGCAAATGTCACCCCCATCTTTAAAAAGGGTTCCAGAGGAGATCCGGGAAATTACAGGCCAGTCAGTCTGACTTCAATAACGGGAAAGTTGGTAGAAACCATTATCAAGGACAGAATGAGTAGGCACATTGATGAACACGGGTTATTGAGGAAGACTCAGCATGGGTTCTGCAAGGGAAGATCTTGCCTCACTAACCTGTTACATTTCTTTGAGGGGGTGAACAAACATGTGGACAAAGGCGACCCGATAGATGTTGTTTACCTTGACTTCCAGAAAGCTTTTGATAAAGTTCCTCATCAAAGGCTCCTTAGAAAACTTGAGAGTCATGGAGCTTCATCAAAGGCTCCTTAGAAAACTTGAGAGTCATGGAGTAAAAGGACAGGTCCTCTTGTGGATCAAAAACTGGCTTAGTAATAGGAAGCTTAGTAATAGGAAGCAGAGAGTCAGTATAAATGGGCAGTCTTCGCAGTGGAGGACGGTAAGCAGTGGGGTGCCGCAGGGCTTGGTACTGGGTCCCATGCTCTTTAACTTGTTCATAAATGATTTAGAGTTGGGAGTGAGCAGTGAAGTGGCCAAGTTTGCGGATGACACTAAATTGTTCAGGGTGGTGAGAACCAGAGAGGATTGTGAGGAACTCCAAAGGGATCTGTTGAGGCTGGGTGAGTGGGCGTCAACATGGCAGATGCGGTTCAATGTGGCCAAGTGCAAAGTAATGCACATTGGGGCCAAGAATCCCAGCTACAAATACAAGGTGATGGGGTGTGAACTGGCAGAGACTGACCAAGAGAGAGATCTTGGGGTCGTGGTAAATAACTCACTGAAAATGTCAAGACAGTGTGCGTTTGCAATAAAAAAGGCCAACGCCATGCTGGGAATTATTAGGAAGGGAATTGAAAACAAATCAGCCAGTATCATAATGCCCCTGTATAAATCGATGGTGCGGTCTCATTTGGAGTACTGTGTGCAGTTCTGGTCGCCGCACCTCAAAAAGGATATTATAGCATTGGAGAAAGTCCAGAGAAGGGCAACTAGAATGATTAAAGGGCTGGAGCACTTTCCCTATGAAGAAAGGTTGAAACGCTTGGGACTCTTTAGCTTGGAGAAACGTCGACTGCGGGGTGACATGATAGAGGTTTACAAGATAATGCATGGGATGGAGAAAGTAGAGAAAGAAGTACTTTTCTCCCTTTCTCACAATACGAGAACTCGTGGGCATTCGATGAAATTGCTGAGCAGACAGGTTAAAACGGATAAAAGGAAGTACTTCTTCACCCAAAGGGTGATTAACATGTGGAATTCACTGCCACAGGAGGGGTTTCAAGAGGGGTTTAGATAAAAATATGGAGCACAGGTCCATCAGTGGCTATTAGCCACAGTGTATGTGTGTATATAAAATTTTTTGCCACTGTGTGACACAGAGTGTTGGACTTGATGGGCCGTTGGCCTGATCCAACATGGCTTCTCTTATGTTCTTAACATCTCCGACATCAGTACATTACAGATATTTTTAAATGCTTCATGACCAAAAGGTCCTGCTCCCCCAAGTAGATTGCAGTAGAAATTTCAACAGTGGAGAGGTAATGGAGGGCTTGGAATGCGAGGTGATGGACAAGAGCCAGAGAAAGAGGCAAGAATGGGAAGAGGTACAAAGGAACAAGTGCAGTTGCAGGGACTTAGGTTCAACTGAAGCGTGGTGACATCACCAACATTACATTTAAATCAAGCCTCTGCATCTAACTAGCCTTGCACATTTGGCAGCTCTTGACATAGTTTCAAGTTTCATTATTAGGTGTTCAAGTGCCTGATTAGATTGTAGGAGTCGCCTTTCAGTTCCCTGCACAGTTGTACTGGTCTGAAATGGACCTGGAGAGCCATTATTTGCCTTGTCTAGTCCCTGGTTCTGTTTCAGGTCATGGAAATGGCCCAAAGAAAATGAAAAATCCTCCTCTACTCATGCCATGGTCCTTACCCAAAGTGAGTTCCCATGCATCTGAGAATTAGGTTTGGAGGGAAAATGCTGGAAGCTACAAAGACATGCATATCTGATTAGACCCTCAGCTGAGGATAAGAACAAAACAATGGCTTAACTATGTTAGGTTTTTCCACAAGTTGTATCTGGGCTCCCTACTATGACTTTCAGTCACACACATTCTGCCAGTTCCCTGCTAGGAACTCAGTTCAGATAGGGGCTTCCTGTGGACTTTCATCTGTTACATTCCCTGCCAGGGCTGGATCGGGTGGGGGGGGGCAGAGCGGGTAGCTTGCCCCGGGCGCCTCCGGTGGGGCACTAAATTGGACGTGGGTGGGGGAAGCAGGTCAGCTGCTTTCACCATCTCTCTCTCTTGCGGAGAGGTGGCGAAAGCAGCCCTCTGCTCTGCCTCCCTCCTCATTTAAAGACCCCATCAGCCAGCTGGGGGCTTAAATGGGTTGGGAGGAAGATTGGCTCTTTTCACCACTTCTCCACCTTGTGGAAAAGCGGTGAAAGCAGCCCTATGCCTCCGATCTACCTCCCCTCCCATTTAAATGAGGAGGGAGGCAGATCAAATCCTTTCACCGCAAGGCAGAGAGGCAGCCTCCAATCTGCCTCCCCTCCCATTTAAATGGGGAGGAAAGCAGATCGACTTTGCAAAAGCAACCCTGCACCTCTGACCCCACCAGACAGCTTTAAATGGGGAGGAAGGCAGATTGGCTGCTTTCACCCCCTCTCCACAAGGCAGAGAGGTGCAAAAGCAGCCCTGAGGTTCCCGCTCCCCCGGGGGAGAGGCAGTATTCTAGGTGAAGAGCCCCCCCTCAACATTTTCCTGACCTGAAATGTCCTGTGGTCCCAGAAAACCTATACATATCCCATCAGTACATGCGCAGCCAATGAGGCAAACCCCCAGGCTGTTTCAGACAGGGGAAGCAGCACAGGGGGTGGCCCATTCTCCTTATGCTCAAGTGTTGTACTCTGAACCAGGCCCCTGTGCACATACTGATTTCCCAGTGGGGAACATCACAGGTTGTGACTGACTGAAAGTCCTCAGGGCAAACCTGGGAAAGATGTGTGGAAAATGTAAAGTGTGGTTAACACTCATAGTCAACAATTTTATGAAAAGAGCAGGTTTTGATGCAAGATGAGCAAAACGTGTACTACAAAAGTGTCTTGTATATTGCAGGTACATGGAGCAGCAAAGATGGAGTTATTTAGGAAATCAGAAGACACCTGAATGGATGAGGTTCTTCATTTGTTTATTTGGTTTATATCCCACCCTCTCCACCAAAGCAGGCACAGGGCGGCTTACATTTCACAAAAGACATATAAAAACCAGTATTGATATAAACCACAGATATAAAAATATAAAAATTCAGAATAAATAAAAACACAAAACAATATCAAGTGCTATTTTGATCTTGTTGGCTGTTACTATGAGATGTTCTATCAAGAGAAAGGTCGATTTGTTGATGGAGCAAAAGACAGCAGCAAAGATATACTAAGAATAAAGGTCAAAGAACCAGTGCAGGACATGGCTATGAAGAGTTTCGAATGTGAGCTAGTGCAGAAATGTAAAGAGTGTCAGGGATTGTCAAAGCCCTCCCCACACTTACCCAGAACTCTGAGTGCAAGCTGGGGACTGTTGTGGTGTTTGGGCTGGAGAAGGCCTTCCCACTATTAGCATCAGACCCATGCCTGGCAGCTTCAGCAACACTGATGGAGCAGGAAAAGCCCTCCCCCACTCAAATGGCCCAGCAAAACAGCATGGAGAACCACACCAGCAGCAATGGAGGCATTTCTTTGCTATAAGGTGCAATTGATGATGTTCAAACTGAAACTTGTGGGCTGTCTTTTAATAGTGCTTAAGGTCTACTCACACACCCCAGTTGACATTTAACACCAAATATGCAGCAGACACTAAACCTCATAGAAGAGTTGCTGCCCAGAATTTACAAGAGACAAAACAATGGTGAAGGAGACACTCAAGTAGTGTTCCCTCTACGCTGAGTTAGTGTGAGCTAGCTCAGTTTTTTTTAGCTTCCAGCTCACACATTTTTGCCTCAGCTCAGTAAAAATTTTCCTAGAGCGAGCTAATTTATGCATTAGCTCACAACTTTAATGCCAATAACTCACAATTTTAATACCAGTAGCTCAAGAAGTAGAATTTTTGCTCACAAGACACCATAGCTTAGAGGCAGCATTGCACCCAAATATAATATTTTGTAAAGGGGATATCCCACTACTTGGTTGCTGTCATAAAAGCCTGTCAATGGTTATGACACTGCAATAAAATTCTGGTTAAGAGACCTATAAAAATACCACAAACGTTGACAGAACTCTATATTTCCCAGGCAATCAGTCCGAGGATAGTCATGTACAGATATGAACTGCTTCACCTGGTAAGCACAAACTCCAGCTTCTTTTCCTGTTGGCTGCAATTCCATAAAGTTACAGAATTAACTGACAGACTAATAGAATTCCAGCCTGTGCCTTAATTTAGGATGTAGTTTATATTTTACTGGGGGGGGGGGCGGAATTAATGCCAAGTTTGCTGGACTTCAAGCGGAGGTCTGCCCTTGGACAGGCACACGACCGGCTGATCAGGTAAGGGCAAGATATTTGCGACGTTCAAATATAACTTCTTGACCTGCCGCCCGGTGGACGAGGCTCTTCCCAGCCCGCCACTCCAAAAAAACCCAATCAGACAAGCAGCCGTAACCCGACTCCCGCGGCGCGCTCCGGGTTCTTCTGCCGCTCCTCCCTCTCCCAGCTCCGTCTTTCCCAGGCGCTCGCTCCGTCCAGGGAAGGCATGACCGACAGAGCCGCGTCCAGCGGTTGCGGGTGAGTGCTGCGGAGGGCGCCGAATGTTTGCTTCACGGCAAGCTGCAGGGCCACAAGGGCCGGTGATGCCTGCACGTGGGGAAGGCAAGCGGGGGAGGGCTGCCTGCCTGCCTGGGGCATGTCGGGAGGAGCGGTGGTCCGCTGCATAGAATAGCAGCTTTGGGGAGGGAAAGACTGCCGGCGTAGAGAAATGCAACAGGTTGGCCGCTGTGCGCCGCGTAGTGCCTTTCGCCCAGCCTTGCGCGCCTTGAAGCGCTGCGCCGGACTGGCCGGAGCGTAGGTTGCTTAGCGGGTAAGCAAAAGAGGCACGAGCCTGAGCGTGCCTCTTCAAAGAGGACTCCGAAGAAGCCCCGCTTCGTTCCCGTGAAGCCAACCGGGCTGCTGGGAGGGTCTTCAGGTTGTAGAGCATGTGATGAAAAACAACAACGAAACTTTGGGGATCAGTCTTTGAAAGGGAGAGAGCCTCCGCGAGGTGGTGAGGAGGACGCCCTCGCTGCACCTTCCCGCGGCAGCAGAAGGGGTTAAGGGGCTTGGAGAGCGCCTGCTGCTCGGGGCGCATGTCAAGCAGGCGAAGTGCTCTAGGCTGCTAACCCCCTGCCTCGGCGCACACCCAGGGAGGAGGGAGGGAGGCTGGAGCAAAGGAGCTCCCTCGCTTCGCCCCCCTCCCCTTCCAGCCTCCTTGGCCGCTTTGGCGGAGTCTTCCGGGGGGCCTGCCAGCTCGTCCCCACCAGCCGTTCCCTTCCCCCTGCCCTCTCCCGCCGTTCCTCCTGGGCAATCCCAAAGAGCATCTAATGAGCAGCATCTTTACTACTCCCTGCGTGCCTCGGGCGATTGGATTGATGCGCTCTACTTTCAGACCCAAATGTAAGTTGCTGCTGGAGAAGTTGTACTTGGGTTTTTTGCTTGTTTTTGCTCCCCCCTCCCATCGTTTTTGCAGTTCTCTTGATTTTGGAATTGATCCGGCACGTCCTTGGGGGGGCGGGGTGGAGAAAGTTTTGCGCCAGAGTTTGTGTTGTGTGTGTTGCGCGCGCGCTCCCTGGCATACACAACTCCGAGGATGAAACGTTAAACCAATCTGATTTGCTAAAGGTCAAGGGCAATCCCTGTCTTGTTCACCTATTTGGAAAAGATCCTAAAAATAATACCTTTGCAGGCAGTTTGCTGTTGGTAATGTATTCTGCCTCGTAAATATAGAGATCGCTGGTTCAGGGTTTAGCGGCTAGTGAAGGGAACGTCATGCACTTTTCAGCTCTCAAATTTGCTTTCTAGGGTGATTCCTCAGAGTAGAAGAGGGAGGGGGGAGTCCACAGGGTCTGCCCTGCGTAAATGGGAACCCGGCCTTTCTCGGTATTTGCTGAGGTTGCAAAATATGGGACTTGTTGCAGGAGAAAAAAGGATTCCGATCTTGCAGGCGCAAAGATAATATTTTGCTTGTTCTCTTTGCCCCGCCCCCTCCTCCGCTCTCTGGCGTTCTCTAAAGCGCGCAGGCTCGCACAAAATGAGAAGACCTGTAGCTGCCAACCAACTTGTCTTTTGGCTTTGATCGGCTGGCTCATAGCTCTTGTTCTGCCTGCCTGTGAGGCGGATGCACCTGCAGAGGGTGCAGCGTCTCCAGGATTGCAGCAGGTTACGTTAATTGATCTGGGCTCTCTAGAACTGAAAGGATCTGGAATCGAGTTGCATTCAGCGCAGGGAAATGGGAAGCCTGCTCAGCGGTGCTTGCTCAGAGCTGAGGTGATGGGAAGACGGTTGTGTTCAAATCCCTGCCCTCAGACTGACCTCCCTCAGCCAGCCAACAGGCAAAAATGCTTGGAGGGAGGGTGGAATGCTAATAAATGGTTTGGAATGAAGCCATGAAAAGATGGCTTCAAGGTATGACAAATGAGAATTCATGGGATAAATTATTGGAATATGTTGGGAACATTTACCGTACATCATTTGCTCACCATCAAAGCTTACCATTTCCAAAAGCCTGTAATAGCCAAACAAGGTCAATATTACAGTCTTTACTTGTTTATTTGGATGGAAATGCAATTCATTTTTTATTGTGGTATTGGTAGAATTTATTCTGTATTGACCAACCAACCACAAAATATTCCCACTCCAAAAAAAAGGTAAATACATTTCAGAAAGTGCTATAAGCAAGAAGTTTTTGAAACTTGCATTTCACTGAGCAAACTCTTGTTATGATCATTGTTTTATCCTGCTTTTTGTTCAGACAGCTCAGAGCAGGATCCTGGGAAATAAATTCTAGGAAAGACAATGACTGACCTGATTAGCTTCATGGCCAAGAAGGGTGAACTAGAACCCAGATCTTCCCATCCCTCCAGTCCAGCACTTGAACCACTATACCACGCTGACTCATGCTGTTGTATTGCAGCTCACGCCATAATCTTACAAGGATTTCAGATTAACCTGATTTGGTTATTTATGGCTGCTCCAAAATGTCACTGAAATTACAATTCAGAAGGAAGGTTGATTCTGATGTTATTCACCCTGGGCCCATTTGCAGTGTAGTGCAGAATATAAATTTCATAAATAAATAGTTATGCTCTTCTGGGCTAGTTAAATTAATAGGATTTAACTCTTCTTTGGATGGTACTGTACCTGACACACGCACATGCACACGAGTAACATCAGAGATAGATTGAGTTGCCCACTAAGTCTCTGACAAGTTTCTGCAGAAGTATTTATGGAGTTCATAAAACTTTACAGTGTTTTAATAGATGGTGAGTTTAGAATTGCCTACATTTTTCCTGGCAAGACTCATGTGCTTTTTACGAACTGTGCAGCATGCAGGCATTTGGCAAGTGAAGCTTTTCCATCTCTCCTCCATAGGGGAGGGGGGCGCATGCTTTCAGGGATCAGTTCAAAGCACAAGAGCCCTACAACAAAATGGTATTCCTATGCAGTGCTTTTAACTGCTTGTCTTCTGAATGTAGGCTGGGTGCTCACTTTATTTCTTCAGTCAAGAGCTTTGGAACTGCAAAGTGTAGCTTTCTATGCACTGTGCAATATGTGTAAACTGTTGGTCGTTCCCCCTACCATGCTGCAACTTACTGGTTTTGCTTTATGAAGAGTATTTTTTTTAAAAAAGGAATGGGGATAGTTTCACCCTTGAGAGAACATGGCTTCAAGTCTACAAGTAGGGAAATGCACAAGTAACATGAGAATGAAATGAGGAGATAACTTCTCCTTAGTCATATAATGAGGTTGGGAAGCAAAATAAGGTTATTCCAGAAAGTCAGGCAGCAGAACATGAAGGGTGAGGTGGAAACATGAAAGTATTACATGGGCAAAGTCAGTTCCCTGGCATGCCTAATTTATGCTTGTCATTGACAGGGCCTACTAAGGCAACAGATCCTGAACAGTGCCATTGAAGATAAGAACATAAGAGAAGCCATATTGCATCATGCCAATGGCCCATCCAGTCCAACATTCTGTTACACAGTGACAAAAAACCCCCAGCAGGTGCCATCAGAAGTTCCACTAGTAGAGCCAGGGTACTAGAAGCCCTCCCACTGCTGCCCCGCCCCAGGCACCAAGAATACAGAACATCACTGTCCTAGACAGAGAGTTCCAACTATACCCTGTAGCTAATAGCCACTGATGGACCTCTGTTCCATATGTTTATCCAATCTCTTCTTAAAGTCATCTCTGAATGTAGCTGCCATTACCTCCTGTGGCAGTGAATTCATCCTTTGGGTGAAGAAGTACTTTCTTTTATCCATTTTAACCTGACTGCTCAGCAATTTCATTGAGTGTCCACAAATTCTTGTATTGTGAGAAAGGGAGAAAAGTTCTTCTTTCTCTACCTTCTCTATCCTATGCATAATCTTATAAACCTCTGTCATGTCACCCCTCAGTTGACATTTCTCCAAGCTAAAGAGCCCCAAGCGTTTTAACCTTTCTTCATAGGGAAAGTGTTCCAACCCTTTAATCATTCTAGTTGCCCTTTTCTGGACTTTTTCCAGTGCTGTAATATGTTTTTTTGTGGTGTGGTGACCAGAATTGTATTTGTTGTTGTTCAGTCGCACAGTCAAGTCGGACTCTTTGCAACCCCATGGACAAAGTCACACCAGGCCCTCCTGTCTTCCACCATCCTCTGAAGTCTGCTCAAATTCGTGTTTGTTACATCAGTAACGCTGTCCAGTCATCTCATCTTTTGCTGTCCCCTTCTTCTTTTGCCTTCTGTCTTTCCCAGCATCATGATCTTCTCCAGTGAGTGCTCCCTTCTCATTTGGTGGGTGGCCAAAGTATTTCAGCTTCAGCATCTGACCTTTCAAGGAACAGTCTGGGTTGATTTCCCATAGGACTGACTGGATCTTCTTCCAGTCCAAGGAACTCTCAAGATTCTTCTCCAGCACCACATCTCAAAAGCATCTATTCTTCTGCACTCAGCCTTCCTTATGGTCCTGCTCTCACAGCCATACTGTGAATACCATTGCTTTGACTATATGGACTTTTGTTGGCAGGGTGATGTCTCTATTTATTATACCGCTCAGGTTCGCCATAGCTGTCCTCCCAAAGAGCAAACGTCTTTTAATTTCATGGCTACAGTCACCATCAGCAGTAATCTTGGATCCCAGAAATGTGAAGTCTGTCGCTACTTCCATGTCTTCCCCTTCTATTTGCCAAGGTGTGATGGGGCCAGATGCCATGATCTTAGTTTTTTTGATGTTGAGTTTCAAGCCTACTTTTGTGCTCTCCTCTTTGACCCTCAACAAGAGGTTCTTTAGGTCCTCTTCACTTTCTGCCATTAGAGTGGTGTCATCTGCATATCTGAGGTTGTTGATGTTTTTCCCAACAATCTTAATTCCGTCTTCTGCTTCATCCAGGCCAGCATTCCGCATGATGTACTCTGCATATAAATTAAATAAGCAGGGTGACAATATACATCCTTGTTGAACTCCTTTTCCTATTCTAAACCAAACAGTTGTTTCATACCCCGTTCTGACAGTTGTTTCTTGACACTTTTACAGGTTTCTCAGGAAATATGTGGGGTGGTCTGGTACTCCCATCTCTTTAAGGACTTGCCACAGTTTGTTGTGATCCACACAATCAAAGGCTTTAGTAGAGTCAATGAAGCAGAAATAGATGTTTTTCTGATACTCCCGTGCTTTCTCCATAATCCAGTGGATGTTGGCAATCTGATCTCTAGTTCCTCGACCTCTCCAAAAACCAACTTGAACTTCTGGTAGTTCTTGATTTACATACTGCTAAAGCCTAGCTTGTAGGATCTTTAACATGACCTTGCTGGCATGTGAAATGAGTGCAATGGTGTGATAGTGTGAACATTCTTTGGCATTACCCTTCTTTGGGATTGGAATATAAACTGACTTTTTCCAATCCTGTGGCCACTGTTGCGTTTTCCAGATTTGTTGACATAATGTGTGCATCACTTTAACAGCATCATCTTTTAGGATTTTGAATAGCTCAACTGGGATACCGTCATCTCCGCTCGCTTTGTTGTTAGTAATGCTTTCTAAGGCCCATTTGACTTCACCCTCCAAGATGTCTGGCTCGATGTCAGCGATTTCACCATCATGGTTGTCAAGGACATTGAGATCCTTCTTGTATAATTCTTCTGTGTATTCTTGCCACCTCTTCCTGATCTCTTCTGCTTCTGTTAGGTCCCTACTGTTTTTGTCCTTTATCATGGCCATCTTTGCATGAAACATTCCCTTGATTTCTCCAATTTTCTTGAAAAGATCTCTTGTCCTTCCCATTCTATTATTTTCCTCTATTGCTTTGCATTGTTCCTTCAGGAAGGCCTCCTTATTTCTCCTTGCTGTTCTCTGGAAATCTGCATTCAGTTGGGTGAATCTTTCCTTTTCCCCTTTGCCTTTCGCTTTCCTTCTTTCCTCAGCTATTTGTAAAGCCTCATCAGACAGCCACTTCGCTTTCTTGCATTTCTTTTTCTTTGGGATGGTGCTGCTTGCTGCCTCCTGTACAATGTCATGAACCTCCGTACATAGTTCTTCAGGCACTCTGTCTATCAACTCTAGTTCCTTAAACCTGTTCTTCACCTCCACTGTATATTCATAAGGGATGTGATCAAGGTCAAACCTGAATGGCCTAATGGCTTCCCCAGTTTTCTTCAGTTTAAGCTTGAATTTTGCAATGAGTAGCTTCTGATCTGAGCCGCAGTCAGCTCCAGGTCTTGTTTTTGCTGACTGTAAGGAGTTTCTCCATCTTTGACTGCAGAGTATATAATCAATCTGATTTCTGTGTTGCCCATCAGGTGATGTCCATGTGTAGGGTTGCCTTTTAGGTGGGTGGAAAAGGGTGTTCGCTATGACCAATTTGTTCTCTTGACAAAACTCTATTAGCCTTTACCCAGCTTCATTTTGTTCTCCAAGGCCAAACTTGTCAGTTGTTCTGGTTACCTTTTTACTTCCTACTTTGGCATTCCAGTCCCCTGTGATGAGGAGGACATTTTTTTTGTGTGTGTTAATTCTAGAAGGTGTTGTAGATCTTCATAGAAATGGTCCACTTCAGCCTCTTCTGCGTCAGTAGTTGGGGCATAGACTTGGATTACTGTGATATTGAATGGTTTGCCTTGGATACGGACCAAGATCATTCTGTCATTTTTGAGATTATATCCCATTACTGCCTTCCTCACTCTCTTGTTAACTATAAAAGCCACACCATTTCTTCTACGGGACTCTTGCCCACAATAGTAGATGTAGTGATCCTCTGAGTTAAATGCACCCATTCCCATCCATTTTAGTTCACTGATTCCCAAGATGTCGATGTTCAGTCTTGCCATCTTTTCTTTGACTACATCCAGCTTACCTTGATTCATAGATCTTACATTCCACGTTCCAATGCAGTATTGTTCTTTGCAGCATCTTGCCCACAATAGTAGATGTAGTGATCCTCTGAGTTAAATGCACCCATTCCCATCCATTTTAGTTCACTGATTCCCAAGATGTCGATGTTCAGTCTTGCCATCTTTTCTTTGACTACATCCAGCTTACCTTGATTCATAGATCTTACATTCCACGTTCCAATGCAGTATTGTTCTTTGCAGCATCGGACTGTTCTTTCACCATCAGACACATCCACAGCTGAGGGTCCTTTCCGCTTTGATCCAGCTGCTTCACTCTTTCTGTGGTTACTTGGACTTGCCCTTCGCTCTTCCCCAGTAGTATATTGGGCACCTTCTGACCTGAGGGGCTCATCTTCCAGCGCCATATCTTTTAGCCTTTTGTTACTGTCCATGGGATTTTCTTGGCAAGAATACTGGAGTGGTTTGCCATTTCCTTCTCCAGTGGATCACATTTTGTCTGGGTTCTCAGCTGTGGCCTGTCCATCTTGAGTGGCCCTGCATGGCATAGCCCACAGCCTCACTGAACTGTGCAAGCCCTCTTGCGACATCAAGGCAGCAATTCATGAGAGGGCAGAATTACATTCAGCAGGGGTGGCCAATGGTAGCTCTCCAGATGTCTTTTGCCTACAAGTCTAATCAGCCCCAGCCAGCATGGCCAATGGCTGGGGCTGATGGGAGTTGTAGGCAAAAAACATCTGGAGAGCTACCGTTGGCCATCCCTGGTATACAGTACTCCAAATGAGGCCACAGCATTGATTTTGGAGACGCATTGTTTGCAAAGATATTAAGGTGCTATGTAAAAGTCCTCGGTCTTTTAGCCAGTCAGGGGCCCAAGGACTGGCCCTGATGAGATCTTTACTTGGATCCATGACCTATGCATAGTGAAGAATAAGAGCCAGCTGCCATATCTTCCGCTTCCCCCATGTCTCAGGTGTCCATGTATGTGAGTCACATTCAAGTATGGTACAGTTTCATCTGGAATATCAGATGACATTAACCTATATGCCAGGGGTGGCCAAACTGCAGCTCAGGCACCACATGCAGCTCTTTCACTCATTTTGTGGAGGTTGAGGAGGAACTTAATGCAGGTTTACTCTCAAGTAGGGATAGTGGCTCAGCGGTAGAGCATCTGCTTGGTAAGCAGAAGGTCCCAGGTTCAATCCCTGGCATCTCCAACTAAAAGGTTCCAGGCAAATAGGCATGAGAAACTTCAGCTTGAGACAGTGGAGAGCCGCTGCCAGTCTGAGTAGACAATACTGACTTTGATGGACTGAGGGTCTGATTCAGTATAAGGCAGCTTCATATGTTCATAAGTAAGTGTGCTTAGCATTGGGCCTCAATCAGCTTATTGTTAGGGAATAGCGTTGCAAATACAAATGGGCATTGGTGGGGGGCAGCTTCATCTCTCCTTCCTCAAGATAAAGTTGATTGGCCAAACTTGGTGTAGTGATCATAAAATGTTAGCCCTACCTCCTCTGTGTCTTTCACTATTGCTGGTACATTTACAGGTGATGCAGAGAAATCTTAAGGCTATAGAGTAGCTTCTGATGCTGCTTTTGTTTTCCTTTTCAGCAAGTGTGGACCTCTGTGTAAGTGTGAGGCCATCATGGCGGCATTCAAAGGCATCTGGACTCAGGCCTTCTGGAAAGCTGTTTCAGCAGAATTTTTGGCAATGCTCATATTTGTCCTCCTGAGCCTTGGTTCCACAATCAACTGGGGTGGAGCTGAGAAACCTCTACCTGTAGATATGGTCCTTATCTCTCTCTGCTTTGGACTTAGCATTGCCACGATGGTGCAGTGCATTGGACACATCAGTGGTGGCCACATTAACCCTGCAGTGACTGTTGCTATGGTCTGCACTAGGAAGATCAGCCTTGCCAAGTCAGTCTTCTATATTGCAGCCCAGTGCCTGGGTGCTGTTGCAGGGGCTGGAATTCTCTACCTTGTTACTCCCAGGAGCGTGGTAGGATCTTTGGGAGTCACCTCGGTAAACAAAATTTCTGTTGTTTTCATGAAACTTCAGTAACAAACATTAGCACACGTATGTTCTGTAACTGAAATCCAAATTGCCTATTGTTAATGTAACTGCAGTCACTAGGGATGATGGATAATACTAGTTAGCATTGGCTTTGATCATGATTCAGGAGAACAAGTGAAAGAAAGCCAGACTTCTTCAGAGAACATGATAACAAGCCGCAGATGGAAAAAAGGAGTAGTCCTCAACCTTACACACACACCCCAGTGCCTTGACGATTAAGCACATCAGTTTTGGTAGCAAGCTGTAGTTCAGCATTTAAACTGAACCACAAAGTATCATTTGTTCCCTTCTCTCCAGGCTACAGTTCTAAACTGTGGTTTAATCTTTACTTGGAATCCTGGTTTGGAGGAGGCAGACCAAACTGTTCTTTATGGTTTGTGTATAACAATGTGCTTTGTTTGCCATGAATGGCTGAAGGTGAGCAGAGGGCAAGAGAGAAGGGGGAGGGGAAAGGAAACATGCAAGCCCGAATATTGACTTGGGCTTGTTCATGTGGTTTGTAGTTCAAAAACAAAATGAATTAATTCACAGTGAAAGATTGGGGGGGGGGGTGTTTGTTTTGTTTACTGGTGAGGCTTGAGATAGGTCTTGTTTTGATCAGTTTGTAATACCAGTGAGCATTTTTGGCAGAGTAGTTTTATATTTGCATTACGTTTACATATATATATTGGTAAAGAGGCACACTGGCATTACAAATCCTCTCATGTCGTGTCTTGCGTATTAATAGTGATTATATAAATAGCACCAGTTGATTTAAACCTCAAATATAAAAATGCTTACTAGTATAGACTTATGAAAAAAAATTGTTGGCATGAATTCAAAGGATAACATGCAAAATTTAATCTAGCATTGTGTAAACCAACATTGTATAAACCAAGGGAAGATTATAGGCTGTAGTGAATAAAATAATCTACATTTAGCAATTTTGAGAAAGGGTCTTGAGGTGATGGTTTCTTATCCAGTTTTATGTGACCATTTTTTATCTGTGAGATGATCTTCATGCAGCAGCCTTATAGTGGACACCTGTGTGGATCAGTTCCTTATGAATGAGTTAAACATTAAGTGGATTTTTCAAATGCTCCTGTTTTATCATACAGATAGACGTTACTTTGTGTGTGACAATTATTCTTGAACAGATATTTTTAGAACTTTCAGAAATCATTTAATTGAGTATAGCACAAATAGATGTGAAATGAGATTTTGAGATTAAATGATTGGGATGAAAAAAATCGATGCCATTATGATGGTGACTGAAAGCTCCATCAAGATGACATGGTTCTTTAAAACAGGCCATGCCTCAGATTTCAGCTTTGTTCTTTGCTAATAAAGGATCCTCATCAATCCCACTGCAGGACCTATTAACATGTACTTGAGCTTCCTGCTGCCTGTTTTTAATTGAAATAGAAATTAATTGAGTTAGAGCTAATTAATGAATTTATAATAGAACACTAAATTATAGTCCTCCTAAGGAAAAGAAAAAGCCACACTGAAGGCCACGCTGAAAGATACATTATCTGAATTTTTGCAGTGTAAGCATACAACAAAGTGCAGCTTGCACCAGCCCCAATCTGGGAACCATCTGCCATACATATGATGATGATTAAAAAGTGATTCTTAGCCTTGTTGTGATAGTGCAGAAGCATTTAGAGTAAAGCCATGCCAACTGTTAAAGTCAACACAACATGTAGTACAAAATTGGTACATTAGCTTCACAGCTACACAATGTGACTATCATTACATTAGTGAAAGGGCTTTGGTTTTTTAAAGATTTCTGAAGCAAGGCACCATTGAACATAATTCTCATCACTGCAGTGCTTCGGACTGCTTCACACATTAACAAGCGGAGCATCTCAGTTATCCCAGTATGGAGCTGTGATGCACCATCAGATGAATCGCAGTGGGTGTATGCAAGAGAGTGCACCCGGTCAGGTGCTGCTACTTCCTTGTGATTGTATCTCCAGGAATTGTTTGATGACCCATCTGTAGAGATGTGAAGGCCTGGAAAAAAACCTGAAAAATTTGAAAAAAAACCACCATTTTTTCCCCTGTTTTTTTCCTGAAGCCTTTTTTGTTTTTTTGTCCAAAAAATTGGAAAAATTGAAAAAAAGAAAAGAAAATTGATTATGGAACATTTTAACATGATGGATAAATATATTTTAAGACACGGTGTTCAAATATGTTCCAAATAATTTCTAAAAAATATTTATGGTATCAGATTATTCTAATTTCTATGCACTGAGGACAAGCAAGTCCTAGGTTATTCCCATTCACTGAAACTTAGTTCTACACTCCCTTCTATACATTTCCCCCCCCCTCTTCAATTCTTTTTATGAGAATGAGTTTTTATTTTTATTTAATACTGTGGAGAGGAAATATGAATAATTGTTACTTCTGGATTTTAAAAAATTGTTTTGTGGAGGTCTGTTCCACATAAACTAGTAAACAGTTCAGGAGATTGTTGCTCCATTTGTTACAATTACAAATAAATATTATTTAAAAAGTAAATTCTGTTTGTAATAATTGTTTGGATACACTATATTTTTAATATGCTAGTTGTGATAATTTCAAGTAAAATTGTCCATAGTCATATTTTATGTTCTTAAAGTAACAGAATGACTTTCAATCTGGAAAAGAAAAAAGAAATACTAATGTAGCATTTTTTTCTCAATTTTTCCCAAAATTTCCAGTTTTTTCCCAAGGGAAAAAAGAAAAAAAACTGGGGGGTTTTTCGAGCTTCAAAATTTTCAGAAATTTTACATCTCTACCCATCTGTATGGAGTTATTTTTTAAACACTCAATACCTTACTGGCTTATAGATGGGAGGAACTGTACATTTTAAAGACGCTAAAATCACTCTTAAGTTTGTGTTTGATCTTTTCTAGTGTCTCAGAAACAGAGAAGGTACTCCTCTCCTTGGTGTGTGCCCAGAGCGTTCCCTCTGACTTCAATTCAGGTGGATGCATTGTCTTGAGTTTTATTATCAGTTGCAATTCAGTAGTCTCTCTTTCTAATCTCCCTTTGAAATTCCTTTGTAAGATAACACCTTTTCATCTACAATGATAAACTGCTGAACAGTAGCATAGACTCTGGTACCAAGGCCTGCAACAAACCAAGATGTCAGCTTTGCTACCTTATAGATCTTAGCCGCACTTTCATTGGACCCAGCAATGTCAGTCATACGATCCCAGCTTCCTACTCCTGCTCATCCTCTAACATGATTTATGCCATTATATGTCAGCAATGTTCTTCCAGTCTCTACAATGGAAGAACAGGTCAGTCCCTTTTACAAAGAATTAATGGACATAAATCTGACATCAGAAATTACAACACTCAAAAACCAGTGGAGAAACATTTTAACCTTCCAGGACATTCAGTTGCTGACCTAAAAGTAGCAGTTTTAAATTAGCAGACTGTCTGTAAGCAAGAAAAGGTTGGTCCCGCAGTGCCTATGTGAGGGAAGTGTCACTATCCAGCATGGGTTGCAGGTCATTATTAATGTGTTTAAATGACTTGAGTTGCGAGCTGTGAGTTGTGAACTGACCAGTGGTATTCTGTTATCATTTTCTTTGAGCTTGTCTTGTCTTTAGGCTTGAAAGCCAGCTTGGTGTAGTGGTTAAGAGTAGCAGACTCTAATCTGGAGAACCAGGTTTGATTCCCCTCTCCTCCATTTGAAGCCAGCTGGGTGACCTCAGGTCAGTCATAGATCTTTCAGAACTCTCTCAGCTCTACCTTCCTCACAGGGTGCCTGTTTTTTAGAAAAGGAATGGAAGGCAATTGTAAGCCACTCCAAGATTCTTTCAGGTAGTGAACAGCGAGTTATAAAACCAACTCCTCCTCCTCCTCTGTCCCTGGATATCATTCTGGCTTTTCCAATAATCTTTCTCACCATATCCGGAGAATATTCTAGTAGTAAAAATGCCTGTTCCAGATCCTTCAAGTGATTATCTCTGTCTGAGGGATTAGAGCAGATGTGACTATGGTGTAGGGCTTTGCTATACACAATGGATTGTTTGATGTGTTGGGATGGTAGTTGGAGGCATGTAGAAATGTTTGCCGATCTGTTGGCTTACAGTATAATGTGGTACTTACGTGTCTTTCATGTATCCACACTGTGGTGTCACCTCTCCTAGGAGGGTGGGGGAGCTAGCTGCCCTCAGGGGTGATTCCCCCATTCATTCAGTTTTTCTCCAATAAGGTAGTACTTTGCCCTAGTCTGGAATTCTTTCCCAGGGTGGTCTATTCTTTCCATTTGTCCCAGCCTGTCTCCTTGTCTGTATTTTTTTCTGGATCCTGTTTCCACAGCAGAGAAAGCTTTGATGGGTTGGATATAAAAAGAGCTTTACTATACCATCTTCGCTGTAAATGGTGGTTTGAAAGGGTCTGCATTTGTTTTAGGGGCCCTAGGCAGGATGCGCTGCCTTTTCAGAGTGTATGTCAAAGTGGATTGTTTGGTTGTGTTATGAAAATGCTGCAATTGCTTGCCCCTTGTCCATTTGAGCTCACTCCAATAGGGCACAAGCTTCCACCGCAGCCTTCTGCAGAGGTGTCTTGTTGCATGAGATCTGTAAAGCTGCTAGCTGGTCATCAGAGGACACCTTCATCTGGTATTATGCTGTTGATACTGTTGCCTGGAGAGATGCAGCAGTGAGTAGGGTGGTCCTGCACTCCCTGTTTGACTAGAGCTCTACACCCTCTGCCAGGTGACTCTTCCCAATATGGGACTTCACAGAAGACCAAAGACAAAAACAGGGTTGCACTTACCTGTAACCATTGTTTGTCAGGTTGTCTTCTTTGTAGCATACTTTCCCTCCTGCCCTGCTGTGAGCTCTTTCTGTGGCTGTGCTTCATGCTACATGGGAACTCAGCAGTGTGGAAGGACTGAGGGGAAATGGCACCCCTTATTCTTGGCTTGGTTTCTGGGAGAACGCTGTGGGCATGGCCAAGGGGAAGGGCGACCTCTCTATTCCTGAGAAGCTAGAAAATTTCGCCATCAGTAAGCTTGGGCAAGCATAGTCCCCAGTGTATGCCGCACAGAAGACAATTCAATGAACAACAATTACAGGTAAGTCCAACCTTCTTTTCTTTACTGATTTGGTTTGAAATGGATTTAATCAGTGGGGAGGAAATGATATTTTTATTTTTTACATTCTTTATGTTTCCCAGATCTCTAGTGTGCTTCTTTTTGCTAGGTACATGGAGACCTTTCAGCTGGCCATGGACTACTGGTGGAGCTGATAATTACATTCCAGCTGGTTTTTACAATTTTTGCGAGCTGTGATTCAAAACGAAGTGATGTCACAGGTTCAGTGGCATTAGCAATTGGATTGTCCGTTGTAATCGGACACTTGTTTGCTGTAAGTAGCTGTTATCTCTGGGAGAATAAAATAAGCCATTATTCTGTCCTTTTGCTGAATAACATGATATAAATGTCATGTAGCCAGTTACTTTTGCAAATAGGTTTTACTGTAAAAACAGTTTCATGTGTTTTCAAGTGTCTTTGAACTCACCTAGTAGGAAGAATCCTGACATCTTAAAGGATTGCTGTGGAGTGTCGTGGTTTAGAGTTTAAGCTACAACTTTTTGTGGAGAGAGGAGGCAGTGTTCATAGTACAAATCTCATTTCTGCCATAAACTTACTGAGTTGGCAAGTGTCTTTAAGCTTCTTCTTCCGTCACAGGTATTTGTGGGGAATACTGACCTGAACTGTAGAATGGTTTTATTTATTTATTTATTTATTATTTATTTAGATTTGTATCCCGCCCTCCCTTTATGGACTCAGGGCAGCTAACAACATTTTAAAATCAACAATTCAGCTTAAAAACAAGACAATATAATAAAACAACAATATACCAAATTTATAGAACTATAGGCTAATCATTCTAGATTCGCTTACCATCACTGCTATTGTTGCATTGGTGCTCACATATTGCTGACATTAGTGCTGCTATTATGTTAGCACTCAGATGTTATCATAGTGTTGGTTGGGCTCTCAGAGCTATGATGTAGATATTATAATATAGCAGTTGTCTTCCTCAGGTGTTAAATGCAAGTCAAAAGAGTTCGGTCTTGCAGGCCCTGCAGAACCGTACCAGGTCCCGCAGAGCTCTGATTTCTTCTGGAAGGGTATTTCACCATGTGGGGGCCACCACAGAAAAAGCCCTGGCCCTGGGCTTCTTTTGGCCCAGGGATCATTTTAGATTATGTTGGAAGGTCTATGATAGGTTCTCCAGATATGCTTTCAAACTTAAAAGCAGCTGTGGTAAAGTCTTTTTTCTGCCTGTCTTTTATTTCTTTATTTATTTAGTAGGCTTATATTCCACCCTTTCCCATAATAAGCTCAGGGCTGATCTTGTTGGGTTAAGTGCAGCCAGAGGGATAGTTTTGATCAGGAGAGAGTTCACCACCAGCCACCCAGAATCAGGATCCTCATCTGAACTGGGGAACCTGGCAGCTGCTGTTTAGAACTACAAACAAGAATAATAAAACAGAAACAACACATAACTCATTGAAAGATCTGATCTGACATAACATGTAATTTGACCCTTGGAGCAATGCTATTTTGATTGTGAGTGTAAAAGCCAGTGCCACACCATTGATTCCTGCAACAAACAGATAAAGCATGAAATATTAGCTTCAAATACATGTCTCACCAAACACCTGTTCTAAGAACCCTGGCCAAGTCTGGGTTTGTGGACACTTGTACATGGATGCTTCAAGACTTTTACTCTTTCAAATATTTGCTTTGGTTCACTTCTATAGATTTACTCAGTGGACTGAGTTCCTCCCCATTGCAAGGCCTTTGGGTGGATTCCACCCTGACCAACTGTACAAATCAGTCTGCCTCATGGAGTATTCTTGATCAAAATCAAATTCTCTGGTACTATGAGGAAAGTATCCCGGCTGGCTAGAAGAATTGATGCTTGGTCAGTGACAGCAGCCATGCTATGAGGGATCCTAGTGGTATGTTCACAGCCTTGGGAAAGCTAAGCTTGCAGTCCTGAACCTTGTCTCCTGTGCTGCCTCTTTGTCATACCCATTTTCATGGACCAGCTTACTGAGGGGTGCTTTTTGCCCCCTTTAGGTGCCAAATATTGTTATTGTATAATAACGATTTATAGTAATCATTTCAAATATATTTATATATATATACATATTTTTAATGCAGATCAACTACACGGGTGCCAGCATGAACCCTGCTAGGTCATTTGGACCTGCAGTTATCATGGGAAAATGGGAACACCACTGGGTAAGTGATGATTATACTTGAATATTTATTATTTCATCAGAGCAACAAATAATTGAAAATGTTACTCATGTTTGCTCTTTAAAAATTATTTCCATAAAGCTATTTCCATAAAGATCCTAACTATGAATGAGA
Source organism: Heteronotia binoei (assembly GCF_032191835.1). Classification (NCBI taxonomy): domain Eukaryota; kingdom Metazoa; phylum Chordata; class Lepidosauria; order Squamata; family Gekkonidae; genus Heteronotia; species Heteronotia binoei. The sequence goes on from NC_083229.1 coordinate 77,984,467, forward strand.
AACACTGCACAATCAGTTTTTCTTCATATATTTTGTAGTGCTTCAAATGAATACAACTTAGAGTGGGGTAATCAGTATTTTTTTTAATTCAATTTAAATCAGTATTATAAAATATTTAAACAATAAGTGTTTCTTTTTTAAATGATCTGATTTAAAATGAAATCTAACATCTAAAAACGAAGCCTGAAAAGGTGCCTCTATAATGAACTTGTGATAAAGTTATTTTTCTTTCTAAAGAAAGAACTGTGATATCACCTTTGTTTGGTAATATACTGGACAGTAGTTCATATACTGATATTATGACTTGATATCAGGGGGCAGGGACAAGAAAATCACCACAGCTCTTGACTGTTGATCCATCTGTTTTGCCCAGGAACCACAACTAGCCCTTGCTTCTAGGTGAGACTGTTTAGGTGTGATAAAGGAGACGGGACAGACTAAAGAAAATGACCATAAAAAGAAGAAACATATTTTAGTTACAACATGGACCTTGCTGAAAATCTCGGTTGAAAGAAGGGTTTCCATCAATGGAGTAGTTCTGTGCATCCCACTTCCTTCTGCAGTTCCAGATGCCCTCTGACATGCTTCTCCTGATTTTATGATTACAGCAGCAAAATGACAGGAATTTTTATTTAGGAAGTATTTATATGATAATGGGGAAGTTTGATTTATGGGTTTTTGTGTGGGGGGTCTTCTTTCTGATTTATGTAGCCTTGATTTAAATTGATAAACTCTGAAGACATGATCTGATTTTGTACTGAAACAGTATAGAACTTGAATAATCAGATAGGACGGTCTGCATGAGAGGGGTCTTCCTAAATTTGAAAGGATTTCTCTGCAGGAAACATACCTATTTCTGTGATAGCATATGAGTTAAATTGTTCACCTGCACATTTTTTGGGTTTGTGTAGCACACATAAACTTTTTCAGGCAACTTTAGTGCCTTTCTATCTTAATTATTTTATATTTTATATACATATGGATTCAGTGTGATCAAAATATATGCTGATGTATTTTAAAGGAGAGCTTCCAAGACAGATAATAGGCCAGGGTTCCATCAAAACCATCATAAGAATATAAAGTTTCTTTCTTGTTCCACATACTCAGAATTCTTTTGTAGATTATATGTATCATCATGTGTGTGCTTAATTATAAGGACATGGAACACAGAAAGCTTTTCTTGTTCCGGTGGTTTGGTCTAATACAGGGGTGGCCAAACTGTGGCTCAGGAGCCACGTGCAGCTCTTTCATACTTATTGTGTGGCTCCCAGAGGCTGTGGAGGAACTTAATGCAGGCTTACTCTCAAGTAAGTGAGCTTAGCATTGGGACCTCAGTCAGCCTCTGGCACTAACCCACAAGTAGGCAACTATTTCTGCTGTGTGTGAAGCAGGAGGGAGGAAGAAATAGACAGGCTTGCAAGCATACCCCTTAGGAAGAATGTTACCAGTGGGCTATGCAAGTACACAACTATATGAGTAGAAGCTTTGCACATTCTTGTAGCAGTGCAGGAGTAGTCATGGAGGAGGCATCAATCCTATCAGGTTATGTGCAAGATGATCTTTATCTGTAACCTGCAGGGTTTTTTGGAGCATTGCTCTTACTATATGATCTTCTGCATTTCTGTTCCACATTTCATGCAGATATATTGGGTAGGACCAATCATTGGAGCAGTCCTTGCAGCTACCCTTTATGAATACATCTACTGTCCTGATGCTGAGCTCAAGCAGCGTTTCAAAGAAGCCTTCACTAAAACAAGTCAGCAGTCCAAAGGGAAATACATAGAAGTAGAAGACACCAGGAGCCAGGTGGAGACAGATGATTTGCTCTTGAAGCCTGGAATGGTCCATGTCATTGACATTGAGAAGGGCGAAGATAAGAAGGGAAGAGATCCAACAAATGAGGTGCTGTCATCTGTATGACTAGAAGTGAGCACTGAAAGCAGAGAACAGCCTACTGCCTTGCTTATGGATAGCCTTCCACCCATAAAAGAGACAGATCTGTTGTAAATTAGGCCCCTACCTCATCTTAAAATCATAGGGAGATAGCAACAATTAATTAGTTGCTCTATCAGACCACAACCCCATTGTGTCGAAGTGGTAGCAGTTAACAATGTTGAGTAATTATTCCAAATTCAGAATCGTTCTATTGGTGATGACAATAGAGAGTATTTTCCTTCTCCTTCTCTGTCCCAAGTGAATTTTAGAAGAGGCATACAGCTTTATGCAGGCAATTCCAAGAAGGAAATAGCAATTGTTGACAATCAGATTGACAGACGAGACTTATCTGAAGATGCCTATAGACACAGAAAGCAGAGTGTCTATCAGATTGTTCTTCTGACACTTAATTGCTTGTTGTCACTCCTGATTAGAATTTTAATGACAGAGTCTATGAAGAGCTCAGAGACAGCAAAGCCAACATAGAGAACACAAAAATCTTTTCAAATCAGTGTCTTTTTTTATACCCCATTCTAAAATAGCCATTCTGTCAACTTTTTAGACCGATGCTTCCTCTAGGGGCTTATATTCCCTCCATTAAATTCTATAGACTGTGCCTTCACATTGTATAAAAAACCCCTTCTGATCATAACTAATAATATTAAAACTGAAGGGTGTTGATGCTGATGCCGAATCTTTATTATCCTTTCCTTAAAAAGTTCTCATGAGATTTCAGTTGTTTACAGCAGAACATTGGTAGACCTTTGAGGGCATATACAAACAACAATAAAACTTCATATTTCATTCCATCTCAAAAGAAAAAAAATTATGGGCACAATCCAGCCACAGTTAAGCACTCTACAGTGCAATTATAAGAACATTTTCCTGGGAGACATGCTTAGGATTTCATTGCTGAATAGCCATATATTTTTACTGGGAAATCCCTAGGCGCAAACTTTACTCTCTCACTAAAATCGGAGGAATTTGAAAGTGCTTCACTATGGATGGAATGTATCCAGTATCCAAATATCAGAAGGGAGATGAAGGCTGATCTGTTTTCAGTGCACTTATCTAGTTAAAGAAAAATACTGTGCCAAGTTTATATAACTGAGATGTTAAACTTACTTATCCAATGTGTTCACCATGTGATTTGTTTATCAATAGCAAACAGGCATTTATTCATTGTTTAAAATACTGGCTGTGAAATACTTTGGCAATTTATGCTTTGCTCTTGACTGCTCTTTTGTTAACAAGACTTGTTTTAGGGCTGCTTCACACATTACAGATTTCCTACATGTACTACATGTGACAATTATTCAGGTGCGTGTGTTCCACCATCTGTACATTCAGTGTACATGTGCTGAAAAGCCACAGCTAACAAAGGCATATGCAGTTGTCACAACAAAAATCTGTGAAGCAGTTGTGGAATCTGTGAATTTTCAATGGCCTTAGGATGCCACAGCATACAATAGCTTGCAACATTTGTGCAACATTGTGTTGCTGAACAGCAAGTCTGCCATTTATGAACTTCAAATGCTTTTGGTCAAAAAGGAGTAATGTTTACAATTTCCAAACATCAACAGAATTGACTTCTATTGTGGCTGAGGAATCTGTGCAGGAATCATCTATTTGGAATAGCTGATTAATAGATGTGACAAAAATATAGTACTCTGAAAACATTTAATCCAATAAGAAATAGTAATGACCAGAGCGGTTCCATCGGTGGGGATAGTGATTATGTACACGCAAAGAAATATGCACACAGAACGCTCCTTTCAGTGGAGACATTGTGTATACATTGGAGGAACCTTTGCACTTTACTGGTTCAAGGCCCAGTATGTGTACCTCATAACCCTGGGAAAGAAAGTTCTTCCTTTATTTTAAAGATAGAAAGATGAAATTTACATGATGTCTTCTACTGGACCTATTCAAAAATGGCATCTCTGAAATTTAGAATTCACTAAGTGACTTTGTGCCGATTCTCGTGTACTTTGCCATTTCAATAGTCAAATAGACTATTCAGCAATAAATAAATAGGGGACATAAATACTGAGCTTTGATCACATGATCTTAACAGGCCTTCTTATTTATGTTTTCTTCAGTACATGGGTGACTTTAAGGTATCCCACAATTGATTGCCTGGAGAAAATGATTTTACCTCAAAGGTTTAATTTATGCTCTTTCTAGAATGTTTTGCACTGGTATCATAACAGTTACACTTTGGTTAAGCACTGTAGCTTAGCAGGTTTTTTTTTTTGTTGTTTGCTTTACTGTATTTGTACCATATGATTTTTACCCCTTTAATTGTGTATTTTGATAATACTCCATCTGTGCATGCTTATATTTTACATTTTGTTGTCGTCATGCTTAGGGGTTGTTTCAGTGATTTATTGAGCTGTTTTACAAAGAGCTGAACACGCTACTCTTGTGTGTGAGGGGATCCCTGCCACTTTATCTGCAGCAAGCATGAGATGCAGAGTAGCTTCACCTTTTATAGCACCAGTTTCTGTTGGTAAAAAGTCTGTGTTGACCCTGTGATGCTTCTAATGTCCTCATAAGCAGAGACAGGTTCCAATTAAGAACCTTGTATATTATACTATAAGCTGTATAAACAACAGGCTTTGGATAGCACAAGACCAGCACAGAGTCTGGACAGTGATTCTGAAAGCAGAGAAATTGCCACTGGCACTAAGTTTGTAAATTTATGGGAATTTTCACTGGCCAAAGCTGAATTGCACCTTGCTATTGGCTGCATTTACATATCACAAACGCCTATGTTGGTGCCGGGAAATGTCAAGCATTCAGATTTTTTTTCCCTGAATGCATTGGCTGTCGTTGTTTACTGATAGTTCATTTAGTTTAATGCTGAAACTGATATACTCTAAACTTACTTTGATAGCATATGCAACCAGTTTAAGTGTGACCTCTTAATCCCATCCTCATTGAAAACAGAGATAAAGAGTCAACTGAGCTGGCTCTCTCACATCAGTCTACATGGGTAATGTGTTCAAACTGCTTTCACAAATAATTTTCTTCTCATTTGCAACTAATTCAGAAAAATGGAAAGATCCACTGGCTGTGGAAAACTGTTTAGAAAATGCAAAGGAAAAAGCACATTATTTTAAAATGTAGATGTTGGAATGACAACAATTTTCATTGAGTGGCAAAGCAGACAGAGTAGTCCAGTGCTGAACTGGTAGATGTAGCAGCATGAGCACCACTTTTTACACGTTTCTTGTTCTTTTAAAATGTATAGTAGCTCCCTACAAAAATGTTTGCCCATGTGTATCCATTTAAATTGGCATGAGAAGTACACAAGGCAGTAGTTTTACTAGAATATCCACTGTAAAGATGCATGCCATCATCTCTGCCTTGCTTAAAGATAGTCCATCTTGTTGGAAATGTGTTGAGTGGGTAGGCATAGTTTTCCATTTCTTAAAGGTACGTCAGAAGCCCCATAGAAAGGCAAAAGAAGCCACCAAGTGAAAATGCAAAGCTGCCATAAATAAAATTAGATGTTACAAGCAGACAATTATCAGGTCTTGGATGCAAAATCAGAATCACATTTACAGCAGATTCTCTAAAGATACATAAATGATAATCTACTACTTGTGGGAGCTGTGACATGGTATTAATTGGAAAAGTACTGAAGTCTCACAGTCTTTTTTCAAAAATACTATCACTGTCAATCAGCACATTATTAGAACTAACTTGATAATAATATCAATTATAATTTGTAACATTTTGAATAATCTACTGAAAATAGCTATGCTGTCATCAATATTGGATAGTTTCATTTTCCTTCTAGTATGCTGTACCCCCCTATTATCTGTTGTAAATAAACTACTGTCTGTTTTGATTGACTTCTGCATTTTCTTTCTAAAACATATTTCAAACATTGCAGAGTAGCAAAAACATGGTTATGTAAAAGTAGTTTCTTTCAGGTAGTCATGTTGATCTGCAGTCGAACAGCAACATTCAGGTTCAGTAGTACCTTCAAAATCAACAAGCTTTCCAGGGTATAAGCTTTTCAGAGTCAAAGGTCACTTTGTCAGATATCTGACAAGACCTTTGACTCCCAAAAGCTTATACACTAGAAATCTAGTTGGTCTTTAAGGTGCTAGTGTACTCAAATCTAGTTATATTAAGGGGTGCTCCCAGGGCTTTTTTTGAGCAGGAACGCAGTTCCGGCTGGCTTGGCATCAGGGGGTGTGGCCTAAAATAGAAATGAATGCCTTCTGGGCTTTTTTGTGTGAAACAATGATGATGTCACAATGGTGTAGCCTAAAATGCAAAAGAGTTCCTGCTGGGCTTTTTCTACAAACAAAGCCCTGGGTGCTCCAGTATCTATCTGGTATGTACCAGTATCACTTTTATAGGAAAAGATTAGCTGTAGGTTGAAAGATGAAAGAATGTTTCAAAAGCATTTCGGAGTGAAACTTTGTACTTTCAAAGTTGTTTGTGCCTAAAATTGTAATTTAAAAACCTAACTGACACCAATGACAAATCACCATTATTGAGCGTAGATTAGGAACTATAACTGAAGTGCTAAGATTTTTCTGCGTATTTCACATATAAAGGCATCTCAACTTGTTCTTAAAAATGAGGAGTACTGCACAAAGTAAGACAATTGCACTAAACCAGAAACAAGAGTAAGTAAAGGTGCAGCTAGTCAGTATCCTATGTTCTCTTCAGAGAAAAGAAATTCCAAAAAAGCCCAGTACAAGAACCTAAGTACACAGCACCTGCACTGAAGTCCCACTGCCCATATTATTATTATTATTATCATCATCATTATTATTGATTAATCGTCCAATCCCAGCAGGCAGAGCTCTGAGCAATGTGCATAAAATACATAAAAATAGTACATAAACTAAAACAGCACAATATATGACATTAAAACTTCTCAAAACAATCCCAGATGCCATCCTATGAGTCATTTTGTGCACATTCTAGACTATCAGGGCATCATAAGGGGAGTAGAGGAAGAGAGACTTACAAATCATTGGGAGTGGGTGGGTGGAGAAAGGTGTCAGCCAAGATAAACTGTTGCTGCCCTCAACCAAAGGCCTGGCAGAACATCTCTACCTTAAAGGCCCTGCAGAATTGCATGAGATCCTTCAAGGCCCTAATGTCATTTGGCAGAAAGATCCACCAGGTCAGGGCCAGGACCAAGAAAACCCCGGCCCTGGTCAAGGACACCCAGACCTCCCTAGGGCCAGGGATCTCCAGAAAATTGTTGTTAGCAGAGTGCAGTGCTCTTCCGGGGGCATACTGGAGGAGGTAGTACCACATCTACCCCATCATGAGCCATTTTCAGTTTTGGTGCTCCAGTCATTCATAACGAGTATACGCTAGGCATTCTTCTGACATGGAACTAGTAAATAACTTCAACCATTCATCCCTCTTTACAACAGCACTGGAAGAGTCTCTTAGAGTCACAAGGCCAGTGGTTTGAGCACCATCATTGCAAGAAGCAAACAGGCAGAGGCTGACTGCAAAGGCATGGAGCTAAGTTACTATCCTAAGTTACTATCCTAAGCAGTTTAGAGACTGGCTTTGTTAATTTCTCAAAGTTTGTACAATGATAGTGCATGTTCCATCTAGTATGAAATACAACTATTTTCTGCTACAGCAGAGGATGATAATGTCCTGTATCTTATTAAAATTCACAGTATTTTAGTGTGTAGAAATGACAGTATTTCATCAGAGAGATGGCCTATCTTGTTCATTATCTCAACAATAAGCCACCAAAGGGCCTCAAAGAAATCTGCAGTCAGGACAACACAGTAGTAGCCAATGCTTGTTTGACTGTAGCAAGCCAGTGGTGTTTTGCTATCTCAAAGTGAACATATGAAACTGCCTTAAATTGAGTCAATGCACTGGTCCATCTACTCTGTACTGTCTATTTTCATTGCTTGTAGTCTTGGGTCTCAAGCAGAAAATGGTCTTTCACACTGCCTGCAGATCTTTTAACTGAAGAAGATGGGCCATCTGTATGTAAAACTGGTGGTCTGCTATCAAGCCACAGCAAGTAGTTCTGTCAAGGCTGGACTTCAGAGTAGAGATCTGGGGCCCAACATGGGATCCGCCAACATGGTCCTGTCCAAGGACCTATGTCATTACGGAATTAATTATACTGGCAGAAATTAGCGTCAGAATGCCATCATTGCTGCCAGATTAAACTAATTTATGAATTTTAATGCATTAACGGGTTTTTATGATGTTAATTTAAGTTTTATTGTTAAATTTAAAGTTTTTGTATTTATTATTGTATATATGGAATATGTTGTTAGCCGCCCTGAGCCTGCCTCGGCGGGGAGGGCGGGATATAAATAAAATTTTACCTTACCTTACCAAACAAATGCTCAGTTGGGCCCTCCCCCCAAACAGGCTGACATTCTACATCAAAATAGGGCCATGATGAGACCATTAAGTTCAGAGTTAAAGTTACTTAATTGCGCCAGTGGCCGTAACTGTTTATGTGCTTTTATTAGCATTTAGGATGGCTTTTTCATACCAAGACTGGTAATGGAGGGACTCTCTACAAAAACACAAAGGAAGAGTAGGTTTAAACCTGTATGTAACACTGGATCCAAGGACTCACATAGCTGCTATTTCCCTTTTCAAAATGCTGCAGAAATTAAGCCCATCTATGCTCTGTTGAAGTACACCTTTGGTGTACTGGGTATACCACTTTGAGGAACAGGATTTTCTTGAACATTTCAGTCTTGTACCATAGTTGCACATATAAAGCATGCACAACCTTTTCTGTTTATGCTCCATTGAAGTCCAGTTATTCTATGTATGTTGTGTGAATTGCTATTTTTGAAAAGGATCATGTTAATTAATCTCAGAAGGTCAAGCTCACTCAAGGTTCAGCTGGTTTTAGAAAAAAATCCTTTGTTAATACAGATCATAAGTCTACTTTGCTCTGTCCAGGGTCTGCATCATTTCTAGTCTTGTGACCTCAAGAGATGCTGAACTGTGAACTTTCTGTGCATTAACTAGAAATAGCTCATCTGAGAGGGAAACATATGATGTCAGTGGAACTTAATTTAGATTATATCAAATTAACATAAAGTCTGGACTGAGTTTATTCTGTTCTTTTTTAAAGAATGCTTTTTGGGTATATTCTCCCAAGTCTGCAGTTACATGCAAGCAGAAAGTGATAACTATATGCTTCTGTCTTCCAGGAAAAGTAAAGTCATTGCACAAAATATGGATATATACCTTTTAAAATTGTTGATTTTTGGATCTGAATATCTAGGAGCCAAAAATATTGGTATTCTTGGTTCTCCAGATCCTAAGGGATTCCAGTATTATTTGGCTCCATTATTCCCTATGAGGAATTTTCTCAGAGGCTGAAGGGGCTGGTTTTTTTTAACAAATGGCTCAAGGAATTAGAGCAGAGCTGTTGGTGCCTATCCATTAAATAACCCACAAGCTTCAAGTGAGCTGGATTCCAATTCTATGGGCTCCTGTAAAAGGTGCACCAGCTATACTTCATTGTTTCCTGAGGCGGGAGGATTCCATGTTTTCCAGGACAAAGAATAGACAAAGATAAAACTGAAAGCAAATCAACCACTGGCCAAAGGCCTCTCACCAACAAGCCCAAACAACCAATGCAGAACAAGAAAATCCTTGCAGAAGTGTAGGACAATGTGGAAAGGCTAACACAATAAATGTACAACAAAGACCTAAGAATCCAAGCCAATGTCAAACCAGAGAATTCTCCAAGGCAAACTGAATAGGAACACCATTGCAAGCCTAACAAATGTAAAATCAGAGAATCCAAGCCAATGTACAACTTGGAGTCCAAACCAGAGTAATCACTACAAACCAGAGTATTCACTACAGACCACACACCCAACACAAACCTGAGCAAAGAGCACCATGTTGCCAGTCCAACAAAATCAATTTCAAAGGACAAAATTAAAGTCAAATCAACCTGGTAAACTGGTACTAAGCCCAGGGAAGATATAGACACACAGTAAAATAAAAGAAAAATGTAGTCATGGGAGCCTTAAAATGCTAGCTCCTAATATTCATAGTTACTTTCAAATATTGCCAGGATTTTGGGAGACCCATTTCCTGATATCCCAAAAAAATCCAGGATACCATCCTGAGCCTTAACTATATCCAGAAAATACTGATAAGGTATTTTTTAGATATATATTCAGTTGGAATACATACAAAAGCACATTCCTAGTACAGAAAGGCTTTGAAAGTAAAGCAGCATTGTGTTTACCTGTAACTTGTTCACTGAGGTGTCTTTTGTGCATGGATACAGAACTGATACAGTGACCAGAACTGTACACAGTATTCCAAATGAGTCCGCACCATCGATTTATACAGGGGGGCATTATGATACCGGCTGATTTGTTTTCAATCCCCTTCCTAATAATTCCCAGCATGGCATTGGCCTTTTTTATTGCAATCGCACACTGTCTTGACATTTTTTTTTCCCAATGAGTTATCTACCATGACCCCAAGATCTCTCTCTTGGTCAGTCTCTACCGGTTCACACCCCCATCAACTTGTATTTGTCGCAGGGATTCTTGGCCCCAATGTGCATTATTTTGCACTTGGCCACATTGAACCTTATCTGCCACATTGTCACAACACTCACCCTGCATCAACAGACCCCCCCCCCCATAAGGAAACATATGGCGTTCGTTTTTGTGTGGGCAGGGCATGCATGTGTGGGCCGGGCAGCTATCACTTTGATGATGATAGAGGCCCCCTAGCTACTACTGACCACATATTGTGGTTGGTTTTAGTCGAAGGCTATTGCAGCAGACTGGGCATGTTCTGCTGGGGAAGATGGCTTTACTTCCAGGCTGTTTGAACAAGACAGCACGTTTTCCCATAGGCTCGCTTTTAGTGAGCTGCTTGATTTAAGCAGGCTTTAAGAGTGAATTGTAAGCAGATTTTTCAAGTTGCCATGTTATGGGCCTCCCCACAGCAAAACAAACAAGGAAGATGCTCATTGGAGCATGTCGTTTTTGTACCACACTGGGTACATTTTTAAAATAAGGCTTTTTGGGCCATAGTTCCTGATATGTGAAGTCCCAGTAAGAGGGCATTTTTCAAAGTCTTTGGGGGGGGGGCGGGGGGGGAGGGGAGAGGACGAATTAAGGAGAAGAATGCCTAGACCATGCAGTGGTGAAGAAAGGGCTGAGGGATAAGGAGGGTCCCTCCCTGTAGAGTATGTGACAGTTTGGGCAGGAAAACGATCTCTGACAGGTTGGGCAGGAAAATGATCTCTATGAGGGAGGGGCTCCTCTCAGAGTGTTAAAGAAATCATTGAACAGGCTATAGGAGAGCCTCCAGAAGCTGGCCTGCACAAGTGCAGTTCCCAGTGTGGGGCTGTACTGAAGAATGGAGATGAATAATGGAGTTCTCTAGTCTCTTCTTCAAGATAACCACATTATTTTTTTCATATCTTCAGATTCTGGTGTGCCTTCAGCTAATTAATCTGTTTAAAACAAACTTGTCAGGTGCCATCAAGCAATCAGAGTAGCCTATAGGCACAGACAGCTGCACACCAATTTCTTCTGCACAGTATCACCCAGAAGATGGCCAACTGGGGGACTACACTTTGACTGAGACTGAGATCAGCTCATTGAAGGGGAGAAGAAGAAGAAGATTATGATATTGGATTTATATCCTGCCCTTCACTCTGTATCTCAGAGTCTCCGAGCGGCTCACAATCTCCTTTATCTTCCTCCCCCACAACAAACACCCTGTGAGATACTGTAGGTGGGGTTTATAGAGCTCTCACAGAAGCTGCCCTTTCAAGGACAAGCTCTGCCAGAGCTATGGCTGACCCAAGGCCATTCCAGCAGCTGCAAGTGGAGGAGTGGGAAATCAAACCCAGTTCTCCCAGATAAGAATCCACGCACTTAACCACTGCACCAAACTGGCTCCCAGATTTTCCCTAGGGTATAAAGTTGTTTCTTCCTTGCAGTCTGAGTAACTTGTTGAAAGAACAACATCTTACCAGGCCAATCCTTGTCTGTATTTGACCTCTCTTGTAGTATTTACCTCTGCACCTGTGGGTTCTGTCATGTTCCTAACTATCCTTGTGTTGACCTGTTGCTTGTCTCAGGCCTGACTTGGGGCTACTCTACCCCACTTGGCCAGCCTTGCTTCTTAGCATCTGTCATGAACTTAGTAATGCTTAGCATTCAATATGCTATATAAATGCTAAATATTACAGAGCTCCACTTCTTTGACACTATTTCAACAATAGTTACAGTGCACCTGCAAGGTAAATAAGCAATATCATTCCTATATTGTATATGAGCACTGAAGATGACAAACAGAAGCCTAGCCAGTAATTTACCATAGCTCTCATGGTGTGAATGCATGAAGTTCAATAAAAGGTGTAGACAAATTTGTGAAAGATTGATAATAGCATTATGGTGCATAGATTGGGACTAGGAGCTTGTTATATCTATTGATTTATGATTTTTCCATGCTGATTTTGGCAAGCATAATAATTTAAAATGCTTTAACATTTGTAATTAATCTAAAATCTGAACAACAAGCCAGCTGCAAAGAACAGATAATGGAGGCTGCAAGGGGCTAGCTTTCAAAGCCACAATGAAACAAAAATGTTTAAACTGAATTAGAGATCACAAAGGAGTTACATAACAGCCTGTGCAAAGGGATCCCAGAGCTTTGGGGTATCAATTGAAATGGCTCTGCTTGCAAAGCGTAATCCAATTTGTTTGGAGGTCAGAACCTTAAAGTTTGAGGAGGTTCACATGGGCCATTCCAGATTATTTATTCCCAGGCTGGTTGTTTACATAAGGAATGCATTTCCCAACTTTTGACATAAAGTTCTAAAGCTGGTTTACAAAACAAAGTAACAGTACAAAGAAAATAAAATTGACAACAAGCTCACATTAATACAAGACTTTAGATTTAAAAAGCAGTATTGAAAACAATAAAAAAGAAAGGGGAGAAAGGGATCTTAAATAGGCTGGACGTCAACTAGTTTCTCAGTGCTAATACCAGTAGTAGCAGTACCAGACAAGTGTGCCTTGGTACAGTGGCGTAAGGAGGGGGGGCGGGGGGGAGGGTCGCCCCAGGTCTGGGGGGTCTGGGGGGCCCCTTGGCAATACCAAGGGGCCCCTCAGAAGCCGGCTGCACTCGCCGCCTTCCCCGCCCGCCCGCGGGGCCCGGCGGCGGTGGCGGAGGCCGGAGAAGCGGCGGAGAGGCCGGCGCTGGTCGCTGGAGGGCCTCCAGTGACCAGTGCCGGCCTCTCCGACGCTTCCCCAGCTCCGCGACCGCCGCAGGGCCCCGCGCGCCGGCCTCCAGTGCAGGCGGAGGCCGGGGAGGGCGTCGGAGAAGCCAGCGCTGGTCGCTGGAGGCCCTCCAGCGGCCTCGCCGCCTCGCCGCCGGACTCGCCGCCGCCGGACTCTCCACCGCCCTGGAAGCAGGTAAGGAGGGCAGGCAGGGAGGGAGGGGGCCGAAAGCGGGGGGGGGGCGGCTGGCGGGAGGGGGCGGCCTTCCTTCCTTCCTTCCCTCCCTCCTTCCTTCCTTTCTTCCTTCCCTCCTTCCCTCCTCCCTTCCTTCCTCCCTCCTTCCTCCCTCCCTCCTTCCTTTCTTCCCTCCTTCCCTCCCTCCCTCCTTCCTTCCTTTCTTCCTTCCTTCCCTCCCTCCCTCCCTCCTTCCTCCCTCCCTCCCCCTTCCTTTCTTCCTTCCTCCCTCCCTCCTTCCCTCCCACCCTCCTCCCTTCCTTCCCTCCCTCCCTCCTCCCTTCCTTCCTTCCCTCCCTCCCTCCTTCCACCCTCCCTCCCTCCCTCCCTCCCTCCCTTCCTTCCTTCCTTCCTTCCTTCCTTCCTTCCTTCCTTCCTTCCTTCCTTACTTCCAGGGCTCTCAAATATCCGATGTTCATCTCTTGCGGCTCTCAAACATCTGACCTTTATTCTGTGTTGCTCTTTTATTAAGCAACTCTGGCCACCCCTGGAGTAGACAATACTGACTTTGGTGGACCCAAGCACTGATTCAGTGTAAGGGAGCTTTGTGTTTGTGTCTTCTGGTGCAATTTTGATCTCAGATCCTGTATTTACTTCATCAGTATATGGGATAAGACACTTTCTCAACTGTGCTGCATAATGCAGCCTATTTATTTTGTCCTGTTTGCTCTGTTGGCTCTATCTGTGCCACCTTCATCACTTTCGGGGTGTGGATCCCCCAGTGGGGTGGGCTCCCGACTCCCTCCGCTGGCTGTTTCTGATAGCCCTGCGCCCCCTCTTTCATTTGATATGTGTCCCATGCGGGTGCCACCCTCCCGTCGGGAGATGCCGCAAAATGAGCCCCCTTGAGGCTTATGGTGGCAGGGCTCGGGGGAAGCGAGCTAGACTGCTGTTCTTTTGAGGGGTCCCATCGTTGAGGGGTCCCATCGTTGTGGGACCCAGGGGGGCGGCGCAGCGGCCCGCTGAAGCAGCCTGTTGATCACTTCCGGGTTCCTATCCTGCATCTTGACCTGTGTTATTAGTGACAGGCTGCTTTGGTGGGTCGCTGCGCCGCCCCCCTGGGTCCCACAACGATGGGACCGATGCCACAGGGACGGGCTCGAAACACTCTATAACCCCTCAAAAGAACAGCAGTCTAGCTCGCTTCCCCCGAGCCCTGCCGCCATAAGCCTCAAGGGGGCTCATTTTGCGGCATCTCCTGGCGGGAGGGTGGCACCCGCACGGGACACATATCAAATGAAAGAGGGGGCGCAGGGCTATCAGAAACAGCCGGCGGAGGGAGTCGGGAGCCCACCCCACTGGGGGATCCACACTCTGAAAGTGATGAAGGTGGCGCAGATAGAGCCAACAGAGCAAACAGGACAAAATAAATAGGCTGCATTATGCAGCACAGTTGAGAAAGTGCCTTATCCCATATACTGATGAAGCATATACAGGATTTGAGAACAAAATTGTTTCCGGTGGTGATATTTGGGGGATTTTGGGGGACGTCACAGGAAGTGCTGTGAAGTCACTTCCTGTTTCCGGCAGTGGCATTTGGGGGAAATGATGTCATTTGGGGGAAGTGATGCCACAGGAAGTGATGTCACTTCCTGCTTCCGGCAGGTGGCGCAGGGGGAAATGATGTCACAGGAAGTGATGTCACTTCCCATTTCCGGCAGGTGGCGCGGGGGGGGAATGATGTCACAGGAAGTGATGTCACTTCCTGTTTCCGGCGGTGGCATGCCGTCACCGGAAGTGACGTCACTTCCTGTTTCCGGCGGCGTGCACACACGTAGGGGGGCCCACATAAATCTTGGGCCCCGGGCCCCGAAAGCCCTAGCTACGCCCCTGCCTTGGTAAGAAGAAGACTGCAGATTTACACCCCGCCCTTCTCTCTGAATCAGAGACTCAGAACGGCTTACACTTTCCTATATCTTCTCCCCCCACAACAGACACCCTGTGAGGTGGGTGGGACTGAGAAAGCTCTCACAGAAGCTGCCCTTTCAAGGACAACTCCTGTGATAACTATGGCTGGCCCAAGGTCATTCCAGCAGCTGCAAGTGGAGGAGTGGGGAATCAAACCTGGTTCTCCCAGATAAGAGTTCGCATGGTAAAGCATCCCAGTGACAGAAAAGGCAACTTGCCTCTCCTCCAACCACACTGGCTTCCCCCTCTTTGTTGCTTCTCCTCCAGCCATGGCAGCTTGCAGAGAAGGGCCTCAGATGAACAGCTTAACTGAGATTTATTTTTATTTACAGTTATACCCTGTCTTTTTCTGCAGTAGGGACCCAAAGCAACTTACATTGTTCTCACCTCTGGTTTATCCTCACAACAACCCTATGTGGTATGTTTAGCTGAATGTGTGTGACTTGTGTAAGCCAAAATGTCCTCAAAATGAGGTTAGGGGAATTGACAGGTGGGCACTTGACTTTAAAGGGATAAGAGTCTATATATACAGGCTCCACGTCCAGAAACTATTGCTCAAATATGCCAGGGACACTAATTAAGTAAAAGCAATTAAAATTTATTCTAGAAAATATAGATCTCACATACAAGATAAAAATACTCATAAAATCATACATACAGTCCTAAGAAAATCAGAGAGACATAGAGAAACACATGGGTAGACGAACAGGGTGATAATTACTGATCGTAGTCTTCAAGGAAGGCTCCAATGGCGACAAGCGAGGATGAGGGAAAGGGGACCCAAAACTTGGCCTTAGAATCGGGGATGGATCTAGATAGTGGAATTGGGATACTGCTAGAAACACACCTGTGGGTAGCTAGTCCACAGGTTATAAGGACTACCTTGAGCCCTTAGGGGATGAGAGGTAAGAGGGAGGAGAAAAGTGGTCAGCTGGTGCATGATCTCAGAAAAGGGGGAGGCTCCACAGTGACCATAAGGGCTGGACTTCTGCAGTAGCCAATAGCAAGTTAATTGGTGGCACCTAATTGGGTGCCCAAACTGACCAATGAACAAGCTTGGGTCCTGGCTACCTGGTTGGACTTTCAGGATGCAATGGACCCGGGTGGGGGTGCTCCAGGATGATAGTTGGAGAGAAGAATGGGGGAAATTACTAGGGTGGAGGTACATGGGAGTGGTTTGAACTAAACAGAGATGGTGACAATAGATGGTCAAATTGCTATCTAAGGTAACACCCAGTCTATACAAAGACACTTGGCTCAGGGTGGAGATGGTCTTTCTCTTCTTCAATCTTCTATTGGCACCAGTCTTTTGTCTAGGGTTTCGCTGGACAAAGACAGTGGTGGTTGGACAGTTGTCCATGCCTGGGATGGGTTGATGGCTGCATGTAAAGGTGACATCTGGCGAGTACATGAGCCATTCGCTTCGCTGGAATGGAGTCTGGCATGGTAGAAAGTTAGCTGCGTGTGGTGTTAGCCTCCCATGGTGGAGTCCATGGTCAGTGCTGCAAACCGTTCGCCTGGATAGCTCCTGGCGGCGCAACTTCCTCTGCTCCACAGCCGAGATGGACGTCATATGGAACGACGGGAAGCCATCTGTTCTCCTGGTTGGCACTCTTTTACCTGTCTCGAATGCTTTAGTAGCGTTATGGCTGCTGGTACTGCACAAGTCCCTTCCATACCTGGTTAGGCATACCCACACTCTCTGACCAGATGTGTGTGAGCTACTTCTCCAGGTGCTCTGGCAACCAAGCTGGTGATTACAATGTTCTGTAAGGGGGTTTTCTTCACACTGGGTCAAGGTCACTAGTCAAGCTTCCATTGCACCATAGGGATTTGAACCTGGATGTCCTAGATCCTAGTCTGACCCTCTGGCCACCACACCACATTGGTCCCATTTACATCATATACAGCTTCAGAGGTCAGAAAATTTAGGAATGGACTGATAATGATAATGTAGTTTGAACACTGTTAGAATATACTCTACACAAGTCGAGCAATGGTATTTTGTACGTTTACAATTTCTTGGCAGTCTTCCAGATCAACCCCATGTAGAGTGTATTGCAATAGCCCTAGAGACCATAGCAAAGACAAGAATGGTCAGGGCTTCATCTTCTAACTGAGGGCACAGCAGGTGCACCAGTAAAAGGCACTATGGGTCAAAGTTATTAACATTGGAATCCGGGAACAATATTTGTCCAGAAGAATCCCAAGGTACACAGGAAGACTCAGCATGGGTTCTATGAGGTAAGATCTTGTCTCACTAACTTGTTAGAGTTCTTTGAGGGGGTGAACAAACATGTGGACAAGGGGGATCCAATAGATGTTGTTTACCTTGATTTCCAGAAAGCCTTTGATAAAGTTTCTCATCAAAGGCTCCTAAGTAACCTCAAGAGTCAATGGGGTAAAAGGACAAGTCCTTTTGTGGATCAAAAACTGACTAATTAATAAGAAACAGAGAGTGAGTATAAATGGGCAATTTTCACAGTGGAGGGTGGTAAACAGTGGGATACTGCAGGGCTCAGTATTGACTCCAATGCTTTTATTCTTGTTGTTCATTAATGATTTAGAGTTGGGAATAAGCAGCAAAGTGGCTAAGTTTTCAGATGACACTAAATTATTCAGGGTGGTGAGAACCAAAGAGGATTGTGAGGGTGGGTGAGTGGGAGTCAATGTGGTAAATAAGGTTCAACGTGGCCAAGTGCAAAATAATGCACATTGGGGCCAAAAATCCTAACTATAAATACAAGTTGATGGGGTCCAAACTGACAGAGGCTGACCAAGAAAGGGAACTTGGAGTCATGGTAAATAACTCACTGAAAATGTGAAGACAGTGTTCTACTGCAATAAAAAAAAGGCCAATGCTATGCTGGGG
The DNA here is from genome assembly GCF_032191835.1 of Heteronotia binoei. Lineage (NCBI taxonomy): Eukaryota > Metazoa > Chordata > Lepidosauria > Squamata > Gekkonidae > Heteronotia > Heteronotia binoei. The sequence continues at coordinate 78,002,674 of NC_083229.1, forward strand.
ATTATTACAAATCAGCCAGTATCATAATGCCTCTGTATAAATCGATGGTATGGCCTCAATTCTGTACAATTCTGGTCACCACACCTCAAAAAAGATATTATATAAAGATATTATATTAAAGTCCAGAAAAGGGCAAGTAGAATGATTAAAGAGATGGAACACTTTCGCTATGAAGAAAGGTTAAAGCACTTGGGGCTCTTTGGCTTGGAGAAACATCGACTGAGGGGTGACATGATAGAGGTTTACAAGATTATGCATGGAATAGAGAAGGTAGAGAAAGACCTACTTTTCTCCCTTTCTCACAATACAAGAACTTGTGGACACTCAATTAAATTGCTGAGTAATCAGGTTAAAAAAAATAAAAGGAAGTACTTCTTCATCCAAAGGGTGATTAGCACATGGAATTAATTGCTACAGGAGGTGGTGACAGCTACATGCATAGACAGCTTCAAGAGGGGATTGGATAAACAAATAGAGTAGAAGTCCCTTAGTGGCTATTAGCCACAAGGTATAGATGGAACTCTCTGTCTGGGGCAGTGATGCTCTGTGTTCTTGATGCTGGGGAGGCAACAGTGGGAGGGCTTCTGATGTCCTGGCTCCACTGGTGGACCTCCTGATGGCACCTGGGTTTTTTTGGCCACTATGTGACACAGAGTGTTGGACTGGATGGGCCAATGGCCTGATCCAACATGGCTTCTCTTATGTTCTTATGTTATGTAGTCTAGGTCAGGCTTTTCCCCATTCAGTCTATGAACAGTGCAATCCTAAGCAAAGTTACACCCTTTTAAACTGATTGATTTCAAAGGACATAACTCTGCTTAGACCTGCACTCTGAACCATCCCCATTACTTCTGTTTTGTCCAGACTAAGCTTCAATTCCAGTCCATTACTGCACCTAGGCACAGTCTTAGGATCTCATCCCCTGGATCCATCCTAATGCTAAGTAACATACAACCATGCACATATTAGAAATAAACAGAATACTTTAATATTAATAATTGGGCTATTCAAAGTCCCTTCAAGTTTAGCAACTTACATCCATGCCTCACATGAGGAGTTTTCACATGGATGCAAGTTGCACAGTATGGCTATTGTCTGAATGCTCCATATAGTGTTCATACTGATTTTACACCAATGAAGGCAGCTTCAAACATCTCATTGAAAAGCCATGATGCCAGCTGTTGTGTACATAGGATTTGTCATCTGGCCAGTGTTGGTTATGTTAGCCAGCATGGTCATTCATTTAAATTCCTATGTATTAGAGCATGCATTCAGCAGCTAACTCCTAACACATAAAAATGACCAGAAAACAGATACTTCATACAAGTCAATAGGCCATCGTGATTTTTTTTATCTGCAGAAGCTGGCCTTGAATTTGGACAGAATCAACCATATCCAGAGGATAAAGTTTATGGTTGAAGGAGAGGGACACTAAGTTGCCATAAGAAATAAAAAGTTCTTGTGGCAACCCTTAGGGGCCACAGTGGAAAGAGGGTGGAGGGAGAGATGTCCATCTCATTGCATGATAGGTTGAGTTGTCCCTGTAAACTTTTGAGCACATGCCGAGGGACATACTTTAAAATAAAGACTAATGTGTAAAGATGAAATATGACAGAGTAGGAACAGAACAAGCTACAGAGATCAGAGAGATGTTGGGCTGTGCTGTCATTTGCCTGTTGGTGATGCTTCAGAGAAACAGCTGTACAACATCTTCTCAAAGCTAATTTGAACCAGCTGCATCACAAACGGAAGGCACACAACCAAGGACAAATGTTTTCAAAAGCACTTATTATTTCTCACTCTCCACGGCTGTCCAGAATTGTTCAAGTTTACTGACTGGCGCACACTGCTAGGGGACAAGTGAGCAGCTCCTGTAGCCTCCAGACTCAAATCAGAGCATGTTATCCTACAACCTTTAATATCTGAAAATGCCTAAAACAGAAATGGGGGAGGCCTGACCACAGGAGAAGACTGAGGTCAAAGATTCCATCTAGAGATGTCCCTCAGACTAATTAAGTCCTCAAGCTACCCTTGGAAATTGATGCCATAGATACAGTCCAACTTGTGTGGAAAATTTTCATCCAGCTGACTTTAGTACTAGTTGTTACAAAAGACTTGTGTAATCAATTCTTTTTTTTGCAAAATGACAGCACACTTGTAACTTTTTTCTTGGAGGAAGGCAGGCATTTACACTCCAGTAGTGCCTTTCTGTTAGGGAAATTATATTTCCCCCCAGCATCAGAATTAGTCTAGTAGTGCTGTTGCTAATGTGATTCTTGACCTGAGTTAACTCCTTCATAGCCACTGAGATCATGGCTGAGGGTAATGGGGCTGCCATAAGCACCTTTTTGTGAGTGCCTGTAAGATTGTGAACAAAAAGGGTACTACTAGGCTGCAGTCACACATACCAAATAGTGCACTTTTAAGCCACTTTCAGTGTACTTTCCATCTAGATTTTGCCAGTTCACACTAAAATCCAGTTGCAAAGTGGATTGAAAGTGCATTTTTTTTAGTGTGTGCGATCACAGCCTTATTTTACCACCTCTTGAGCCGTTTTTAGGGTGTTTTTTTATATTAAAAACATTCTTTCCTCCCACCATCACAGGATGGGTTGTGTTGCATGTTAGAAGGAAAAAAGGGGACAAATGTAAGGAAGTCTATCCTGTCTCTTCCTTGTCCTTTTCGGGTTTGGTTTTTGATGCTCATTTCTATGAAGGGGTGCATATTCTACCTCTCCATTACTGATTTGTAACTATCTCTCCATTTTCTTAAAAGTGTGTGTGTGTTTCCCCTGCAGCAACACTCTCCACTTCCTTATGCATTGCCTCCACTAAAGTGTGCCACAACAGGGGCAGCTGTTGAGTGGTGGTAGCAATAATCAGAGTTGAGCCTCCATTTCACATTATGCTGAGGAGAAAAGTCTAGGAGTTCAATGGGTTGCCTTGGGCAAAATCACCACCTCTCGGCATAGGCTGCCTCACAGTTGGGAGGATAAAATTAAATAAGGATATACTGTAACTTATTTTAAACTTAACCTGTGGAGATAGAATGGGAAAAAAATTAAATGTGAGGCAATCAGTTGCATCATCAGTTGAGTGGGGCTGTCAGACTTTGTGCTTTTAGCAACTTGCATCTAAGCCTCACATGAGTTTTCATACTTCTTCCTTCTAGAAAGTGTGCACATATAATAAATTCGTATCTTAAACTGTTTTGACTGGGAGCCATTGCTTTACAGAGGGGCTATACATAGTCTGACCACAACTACCTTTTTTCTTCTGAGGAGTCTATTTTCTTATAAGTGGCTACTAGCCATAGTGACTACAGGGAACATCCACTTTCAGAGGCAGTGACCTTGTGTCAGTCACAGACGAATTCCCCACTAGCCTTACCCTGCTCTCACTCTCCTCTTCTCCACAGGGCTTCCGTTGGATTTCACACAAGCTGCCCCGAGGCTGCAACTCGCTCTGTCTCTTTTGCGCAGCAAGCAATATCCTCTAAAACCAGTTTCTGTTTGCCACATGAAAGAGGCGAAGTGAGCTGCAGCCTCGGGGCAGCTTGTGCAAAATCTGACAGCAGCCCCGCAAAGAAGAGGGGAGTGAGAGTGGGGTAACTAGTGGGGAATACGGTTGCCAAATCCGATTCAAGAAATATCTGGGGACTTTGGGGGTGGGGTCAGGAGACATTGGGGGTGGAGTCATGAGCAAGGGTGGAACAAGTACAATTGAACTCCAAAGGGAGTTCTGGCCATCACATTGAAAGGGACTGGACACCTTTTAAATGCCTTCCCTCCATCAGAAATAATGAAGGATAGCTGCACCTTCTTTGGGGGCTTAGTCCCCCTGGTCCAATCCTTTTGATATTTGGAGGGTGTTTTGAGGAAAGGTATCAGATGCTCTGCTACAAATTTGGTGCCTCTACCTCAAGGAACATCCCCTCCAGAGCCCCAGATACCCATGGATCAATTCCCCATTATTCCCTATGGGAATCATTCTCCATAGAGAATAATAGAGTGCCCAGTAGACATTTCCCTCCCCACCCCCCCGCTTTTTAACCGAAGCATTCTAACCGCTTTCTAACTGGGGTATTCTAAAGCTTTCTAACCGGGCCTCCAAACTGAGGAATCCCCTGTCCCCTCCCTCCCTCCCCTCACACACACACTTACTGGGTCCGCCACAACTTTACTTGCTCTGAAAATGAAAGCAAAACAAACGGAGGGTCTGTGTTCTGATGAAACTGCTGCTGACCCTTCCCCATGAAGCGCTTCCTGTTTCCTGCTTTCTGCTCAACTTTAAAGGCACACATTTTAAAAACAGATCTGTTTGCAGGTTTCTAAACCTGTCGGAGCTCTAGAAGTAGATGGTGACTGTGGGGGGGGGGGGCTTCCCCCCACCAGCCAGCTGGCTGGGGGCGGGGGAAAGCCTGTAAAACCAGGGGATCCCCCGCTGGGACCTGGGGATTGGGAAGCCTAGTGGGGAATCAATCACAGTTCTTAAAAGAGCTGCTCTCTCAAGAGCAGTTATCAAGAGAGCTCTTTCAGCTCCACCTACCTCACAGGATGTCTGTTGTGGAGAGGGGAAGGGAAAGGAGACTGTAAACCACATTGAGACTCTGATTGTAGGGCAGGATATAAATCCAATCTCCTCCTTCACCATACCATCTCTGGATACCAGGGCCAGAAAGCAACATCAGGGGAAGGCCTCAGGCTCTATGCCCTGTAGTTGGCCCTCCAAAGTAACTGGCTGGCTGCTGTGTGAGACAGGATACTGAACTAGATGGCCACTGGTATGATCCAGCGGGGCTCTTCATTTGTTCCTAGTTCTTGAAGAGCCCTATTCCAGTTCTGGAAGCCATGGTAATAAGCATAGACCTTTGTTTTCTCTGTCTCCCCCCACCCCCCACCCCCCAAATTGCTTTCTTTCTAGCATCATTCCCAGCAACAGAACTTTCGAGCAAAGCACATTAATTCTCCTCAAGTAGTTAACATGATTATTAGCAGGCCTGTTCTGGCTTGCAGGTTTGGGTCTTCCTTAGAATTAGGTAGTTGGTTAATCATGAGAACCTGTGCTCAATTCTGTAACTAGATAGGAGGGGGAAATTAGGAGTGGATCTTTTAACATCTTTTAGAAAGTTCCATTAAGGGAGATTGCTGATTGGAACTGAGAGATCACCTGGTGCCAGAGGAAAGGCTTTATGCTTGTGCGCTTAAATATGTTAGCTGCTCTGACTCCAGCCTGGTGGAATCAGGGCCCTGCAGGATCTTCCGCTATTCCACAGAGTCTGTAAACTGGAGCTGTTCCCCCAGACTTGGGTCTGTGACAAGAAGATAAAATGATTATAGTGACATGACTGAGAACAAATAGAAAGTATAAGACAGGTGGGCTCCAGATGACCGTCCATCCTGCCATTCATTCTGTTGTATGTGTAAACTGGGCCTAAGACTTCAGCAGGTCCATTGCACACATGGAGAAAGGGATCTTATATGTGTGTGATCACCTCAGAAAATACTAAGGACTTGCCTTGCATGCCACCACAAATTACGCACATATGACTTCTTGTTTCTGAGGCCATACTCAGGTGATTTTTTTAAAATGCCATTAAACTCTCTTAATGAGACGTTTGCACTAGGATATCAATGTGTACCAGTAATTATGGTAATTAAGAATTGATGAGGCATATATAGAGGGAGGGACAGAGGAATTTCATTTTACCCTTTTTATTTTAATCCCTTGCTCAATTTGATGTTGTGCTATTTTAAAAGGAGTATCAGGAGGGAGGGAAGGACAGTCAGTTGGCAAGTGGCTACTCCTCTAGTGATGCACAAGACAGCAAGCTGTTCCTATGGTAATTAGACTCTTGGAAGCAGGAAACACAGAGGCAAGGCCTCAGAGCTTGGAAGGAAAGCTGGGACTCCTGGTCCTTCCAGTGGGCAATTTCTACCAAGATCAGATGAATTCCAACCAATTTCTACCAAGATAAATGAATGGGGGCTTGATAAACTTTACTGTTTCTATGTAGCTAGAAACTACATAGTTTTGAAAAGTTTTAAGCTTCTATGAGGTACAGGAAATAGATTGAGTTGGAAGATACAATACTGAATTATGTGATACTAGGAACAAGGCTCATTGTAAAGAAAAATACAATGAGCTCTAGAAAGATGCTCTGGGTGAGTGCCTCCCACTTGCAGGGGAACTGATCTGACTTCAGCTTTCCATCTCCACACCTTTCTCTTCAGCCTCTTCCTAGGAAAAGTACAGTCTTTCTCCACAGTGGGAACCAATGCAGGAGGGAAGCAACCTCAGCAGGGTAGAATGCCACAGAATCCACCCTGCAAAGTTGCCATTTTCTCCAGAAGAGCTAATTTCTGCATTTTGGAGAATAGTTGTAATTCTGAGTGATCTCCAGTCTTCACTGGAGATTGGCAACAATGGTTCCCCAGGAGGAAATGGTTGGTTGGGAAGGTGGGCTTTATGGCATTGTAGCTATTTGAGGTCCCACCCCTCCTCAAACCCACCTTCTCCAGGTTCAACCCTTCAAGGAATTTGCCAAACTGGAGTTGGCAACTGCTAAGTCACACTGGCTGTCACAGGGGGGCTGCTGCTGAACGGGAACAAGCAGCCAGGCCCAGTTAAGTCATACCAGTCAGGTGGCATCAAGTCACTCAGAGGGTCCTGCAAGGCCTAGGGTAACCAACCTCCAGGTGGAGCCTGAAGATCTCATGGGATCACAACTGGAGAACAGATCTCTGTCCGCCTGGGGAAAATAACTGCTCTGGATGGTGGACTCTATGGTCGTTTTCGCACTCACCTCCAGCCGGCGCGACCCCCCTCTTCACCGCGCAGGATCTGGGCGGATTTCGCACTAAATGCCGCAGAGCAGCCTTTTGCGCCGGAAACTCCCGTCGCAAAAGCCGCTCAAACGTAAATCGCCAAAAAGCAGTTTGGCATTTGCGCGGCTTTTGCGACAGGAGTTTCCGGCGCAAAAGGCTGCTCCGCGGCATTTAGTGCGAAATCCATGCAGATCCTGCGCAGTGAAGAGGGGGGTCGCGCCGGCTGGAGATGAGTGCGAAAACAACCTATGGCATTATATTCAGCTGAGGGTTCTCGCAATGTTGGTTGCCTAGCAACAGCCTCTGGCTAGCAGGTTCCTCAGTGGCCCAATTCTCATCTGTCCTGGGGTCAGGCTGAGGGGAAGCAGGAGGGAGGGAGTGACAGGAAAAAGATGGATGCCATGGCCTATGAGGAAATGCTTCATGAGGCTACAGTAGTACAGCTGCACAGGTGGAGAGGACACAGAGAAGCATCAGAGATGTGTGTGTCTCTGAGGTAAGACTGTTTAGGGGGGTTGTTCAGTGTTTCCGGGCCTGCAGTAGGCAAGGGACAGGGGAGTCAGCCATTGGGAACCCAGAGATGGAGACTGATGCATGATGAACCAATGGTTTGTTGAGTGCAGCTGTCAGCCAATGGGAGTGCTCCATTTGGCCACCTTCATTGAGAATTATTATCTACGATGATGATTCTGTATATTGGGATTCTTTGAAAGTTTGTTTCCTTCACAAATAGAATATAACTAACATTTCGCACAGTAGGGTTTTTTTGCTATTTGACACATCTGGCTGTTTGGCAAAGGTACTTAATCTCTGGTGCATTTATGAATATAACTTTATTTCATTCTACATAGTTTATATTCAGTAAGTTTTCTGTTTCCAAGTAGATGAATTGATGGTCATGGTGAACAATTTACCTCATGTGTGCAGTGAGTGTTTTTTCCAGACTGCTCGGTTGTGGTCCTCATGGGAAACTACAGACATGATGAGTTGTTTGTGTTGCTAATTAGAAAGTTAGACTCAAAGGTGAGCTCATGATCCCAGGATGGCTGTGATTTATTCTGTCCTCTTTGGAGGCTGAATAATCTCAGTGGAGGATGTCACCTGGTTTATGATACACAGCCATAGTAATCGACTTAAAATGAAGTTTTAATCTTTTTGAAAAGATAATTTAATGCTGTCCAGTGGAAGCTGAGGAGGGGATAAAGATTGCAAGAATAAAAAAATACCGGAACACTAATTAATGCCATTGATAGCTGACCAATTATTTTAAATTCATTAAACAAATTAGGCATCTGGGGATGTGAGCTTAAGTCTTGTGTCTGGAACCCCATCTGCCTTGGTTTATTTTGGTTGCTTCTACAAAGTAAAATATGAATAACCAGTGATTCTTTTTTTTGTCTGTGACCTACACATTTCTGCTAAGCATCTGAATAAATGCAAATGTGGCTGTATTCACAGCAGTGGGTTATGTTTCTTTTTAAAATCACACCTTTCTGTGCAATGCACACTTTCAAGAAAGTCTCACCTGCCTTCTAAAAGGAGCCAGTTTGGTATAGTGGTTAACTGTGTGGACTCTAATCTAGGAGAGCAGGGTTTGATTCTCACTCCTCCACTTCAAGCCAGCTGGGTGATCTTGGATACGTCACAGTTCTCAGCAGAGCTGTTCTCTCAAAAACAGCTCTTTGAGAGCTCTCTCACTTACCTCACAGGGTGTCTGTTGTGTGGAGAGGAAGGGAAAGGAAAGGAGATTGTAAGCCACTCTGAGACTCCTTTGAGTAGTGAAGGGTGGGGTATAAATCCAATCTCTTCTTCTCTTCTTCTTAAAAACACATGGCAGACAACAAGCAAATTTTCAGCAGGCTGCCCAGTACTAAGGGGCACCACATTAGGGAGCCCTGATCTAAGAGGGTGCAAAATGAATAACTTGGGAGAACAGTATAGATCAGAGTGCTGTGGCATCTCTTTATTTTATTTTAGGTTTTTTTAGCGCAAATGTTATGCATGACATCTACAAAACTTATGCCAGAGTAAAATCATGTTAGTCTTGAAACCGCCTCCAGATTTCTCTTTATTTGTATTGCAACAGACTAACACAGCTTCCCCTCCGAAATAGGAGGCTGACTGAGTACCTGGATTTTTTTTTAAATGAACTGGCTTTATGACGTTCCATCAGAGCTTCCTGTGCGCATGTACATAGTGACCAACTTCAGCAGAGAGAGAATAGTTTTGTTTGTGATGAAATTAAGTTCAGCTGAATTGCCAGCAACATTCTGTTGTTCCTGCTGCAGCATTCTTAGATGCTGGTGAGTCAATGTGATAACTGTTCAGATATCTCCCGTGCCTCATCTAGAATGTGAGCAGAAACTATGATTATAGAACTATCTTTAAAACTGTGATTTAAAAAATGAAATTGCAGTCCCAGGGTATTCAGAGTCAAAGCGCTATTATTCATAGCAAAATACCAGGACCCAAATGTGATTGTAGTGCAACCCACTAGACTATTTTCCATCTGTCACAAGAATGTGAGTGTTGTGCTTTACAGGGAGATGTGATGGAGCTCTTTGAACTCTCCCTGGCTGCAAATGAGTGGATTAAAAATTTAGATATTAGTATTTAGGGGTATTGTCCAATTGGTCTGCATCAACTTGGTTCTGTTATTTTACATTATGTGCTTCCTGTGTGCAACTCTGCCACGATAAATAAACAATAAATATGGCAACTGTCTCTTTAAATTGTTCTTTTATTCTGCTTCCAGATGAATTCATTTTTCTGCCGAAGCTAACCACAGAATCGGTTGTTATCACTTCTTGTTTTAAGAAGGTAACAAGGAAATAAAGTGCTATTTTTCAGTTTATAGACAAAGTCAGTGCTCCCTATTTTATTTTTATGGTTCTTATAGCACTAGTACAATACTATGACTAAAATTATAGGTAGTTATAAGTGGGGGAAAGAACACTGCTATTAGACCTTTTAACTTTCTGCATGAAATCCAGAGTGCTATAATTAGCTCAACTGCCCATTTCTAGTGATCAATGTAAAAATTTGTTCTGACTGCTATCTACCACTCCATCTTTCCTTTCACACCCTTTACCATGCTGTGATATGGAAGCAAAATTTGTGGTGCATGCTGCATGCTTGGAGCATAGATTGTTCCCAGAATAGCTTGTCATCTTGGGGTACAGTTTCATAATGATGCCCAGGAGCCACATGTGAACATCCTGGTATTTATTACTGGAATTTATTTGTGTATGTATTTTACCTCTGGCACAAAATTCACCCTACAGTGCCTGCTCACCTATGCTTTCTGAGTTTGTGTGTTCAGCCACAAATAGCAAGATATTTTTTTCAGCTGGCATGGCAGGTTCAGATACAGCTCAAGGCTTGCTTCTTTGTTCACTGTAGAACACATGACTGACCTTAATACAATGAATGCAAAAAAAAAATGCATCTCCTTTACCTCTGGTTACTAAAGCCTTGAGGTAAAAACAAAACACTTTGTGACAAGTTATTTTTTCCAGATCCGAAATGATGAATACTTTGAACTTAAATAACCAATCAATTGTACTCAAGCTCATATTTTAATTCTTTAGGAAATGATTTAATTTTCTGCACAGTATATGTACTTATATTTGACCATTGACCAATAGTTTGTTGCAGGGGTCATTTTGTAGAAAAATAGGTGGTGGAGCTCATCCAGGGATTGTTATGCTGCACCTACTATTCAATGGACAAGGTAGGTAGGTGGGGAGGAGGAGGGGGAACCCTCAGAAAGTTTCAGGAGCTCTGCTCCTGTGAGCTTCTGCTGACTTCAAGGCCTGGTTTGTTGACTTTTGCCATCTGGAAACTTGGCATTCATTTAGCGACAATTATGTGGTGGTTTTGTCACTGTAAACCAGGACTGCTGTGGCCTGCTTCCATACAAGAGAAAGACCGATTTCTCACTAGGCTTGTTCTGGTTTCGGAGCCCCCACCCACCCACCCACCCACCCACCCAGCGCTTCTGTCTGATTTCACACAAGCTGCTGCGGGGCTGTGACTTGTCGTACAAGACAAAGACCAATTTCTCACAAGGCTTGTTCCAGTCTCAGCCGTTTTCTCCTCTGGCTGTGACTTGCCCTGCTACTTTCCCACAGTGGGAAAGAGGCGGAGTAAGTTGTAGCCTTGCAACAGCTTGTGTGAAATTGGACAGAAGCACCCGGGGAAAAGGGCTCCAAGACACCCCCTGAGGGCCACAACTCCTCACTAGATTTTTACATTGAATGTTTCCATTGACATGCCCCGCTTGAGATAATTGACAAACAACAGCAGTTAAAGCATAATCTCAGCTATGCAGAAGGAGATGCCATAAACAGCATCAAAAATAATTCTAGTATCATAATCAAAGAAGCTGACAAAGGAGGGGCAGTCATAACCATGGACAAGCATGACTACATACAGGAGACAGACAACTCTCCACTGCCTTCAGACCCTACCAAAGAATACAAAAGAGAACTCAGTACAGTATTAAAGGCACTCCCCATGGATATACAGGAACATATACAGGAACATTTCCATATGGACACCCCACCCCCGCAGGAACCATGGCCAGAAACATTCTACCTACTACCCAAAATCCATAAACCAGGTATTCCAGGACACCCCATTGTTTCAGGAATTAGCACAATCATGGTAAGCATCTCAGGATATATGGACTCTGTCCACAGGCCCTATGCCATCAGCACATCCAGCTATTTATGAGACACTACTGACTTTCTCAGGAAAATACAGCCCATTGACAACTTTCCAGACAACACCATCCTAGCAACGATGGATGTTGAGGCTCTGTACACCAATATTCCACTTGAGGATGGACGGCAAGCCATAAGGAATATCATCCCTGACAAAACCATAGCACATCTTGCCACTGAACTGTGCCACTTCATGCTTACTCACAATTATTTCAAATTTGGTGAAAACCAATATCTACAAGTCAGTGGCACAGCCACAGGCACACGCATGGCACCACAGTATACCAACATATTCATGGCAGACTTGGAACAGCACTTCTTCAGCTCCCATCCACTAAAACCATTCCTGTACTTAAGGTTCTTGGATGACATCATCATCATTTGGACTCATGGGAAGAAAGTCCTTGAGAAATTTCACCAGGACTTCAACAATTTCCACCCCCACCACCAACCTGAGCCTGGACTACACTGCACAACAGGTACACTTTCTGGACACCACTGTACAACTACATGATGGACAGATAAACACCACCTTATACCAGACACCCACCAACCAATACTCATATCTACATGCCTCCAGCTACCACCTAAAACAGGGGTGTCGAACTCATTTGTTATAAGGGCCAGATCTGACATAAATGAGACCTTGTTGGGCCAAGCCACATCAGGCTGGGCCATATGTGTATCTATTTAAGATTAGGTAGCAGAAATATAAACTTTATAAAGGACACAAAGACAATTAAAGATTTTTTTTAAAAAAACCTTAAAATTTGGTCCCCAGGCCGCATGTTTGACACCCCTACCTAAAACATGCCATTCGGTCCATAGTCTACAGCCAGGCTTTACATTACAGTCATATCTGCTCCAGTACTCTTGATCGGGACTCATTTTTGGGACTACAGTACCCACCAAATGAGGTGAGGAACATAAGAGAAGCCTTGCCGACATAGGGGTTAGGGGGCTGGCCTTACAGTGGCTTTCCTCCTTCCTCTCCGATCGGGGACAAAGGGTGGCCATTGGGGGCGAGCGATCCCAGAGGCACACACTTGATTGTGGGGTGCCTCAGGGAGCAGTTCTCTCCCCAATGCTGTTTAACATTTATATGCGCCCCCTTGCCCAGATTGTCCGGAGGTTTGGGCTGGGTTGCCATCAATATGCAGATGACACCCAGCTCTATCTACTAATGGACGGCCGGCCTGGCTCCGCCCCAGGGAACCTGGATCGGGCCTTGCAGGCTGTAGCGGCGTGGCTTAGATTGAGTGGGTTGAAGTTGAACCCAGCGAAGACAGAGGTCCTTTGCGTGGGTCGCGGCGCCCAGGGAGGGGAAATAGCTCTCCCAACCTTCGACGGCGCACCATTGGAACCAGTGCGCCAGGTAAAGAGTTTGGGTGTTTTACTGGAGCCTTCATTATCAATGGAGGCCCAGATAGCAGCCACTGCCAAGTCAGCATTCTTTCATCTGAAGCGGGCAAGGCAGTTGGCCCCCTTCCTGGAACGCCGCGACCTCGCAACAGTGATCCATGCAACGGTCACCTCAAGATTGGACTACTGTAATGCCCTCTACTTGGGGCTACCTCTGTGCCGGACTCGGAAGCTGCAGCTAGTGCAGAATGCGGCGGCCAGGCTGCTACTGGGGCTCCCGAAATGGGAGCACATACAGCCGGGGCTGCGCGGACTGCACTGGCTGCCGGTTATCTACCGAGTCCAGTACAAAGTGTTGGTTATTACCTTTAAAGCCCTATATGGCCGAGGACCTGCCTACCTAAGGGACCGTCTCTCCCCGTATGAACCCCAGAGGGCACTGAGGTCAGCAAGTAAAAACAAAATGACCATCCCTGGGCCGAGAGAGGCCAGGCTCCAAAGCACCAGGGTGCGAGCCTTTTCAGTTGCGGCACCTGCACTGTGGAACCAGCTCCCGGAGGAGGTGCGGGCCCTGCGGAACCTCGACCAATTCCGCAGGGCCTGCAAGACTGCCCTTTTTAGATGCGCCTATAGTGATACGGACTGCTGAGTTGCAATGAATGAAGAACCGCCATCTTTAACACCATTTAAACTGGCAGAATCAGCGCCAGAACAGCTATTACTGCCAGATATATATATATAATGTAATGTAAATTAAGTATTTTAACTGAATTAACGGGTTTTTATATTTGTAATTTTAAATGTTAATCTAATGTTTGACTATTTATGTTAATATACTACTTACTGTTAGCCGCCCTGAGCCGCTTTGCGGGGAGGGCGGGGTAGAAATAAAATTTATTATTATTATTATTATTATTCATAGGGAAAGTGTTCCAAACCTTTAATCATTCCAGCTGCCCTTTTCTGGACTTTTTCCAATGCTATAATATCTTTTTTGTGATGCGGTGACCAGAATTGCACACAGTATTCCAAATGAGACCGCACCATCGATTTATACAGGGGCATTATGATACTGGCTGATTTGTTTTCAATTCCCTTCCTAATAATTTCCAGCATGGCGTTGGCCTTTTTTATTACAATCGCACACTGTCTTGACATTTTCAGTGAGTAATCTACAACGACCCCATGATCTCTCTCTTGGTCAGTCTCTGCCAGTTCACACCCCATCAACTTGTATTTGTAGCTGGGATTCTTGGCCCCAATGTGCATTACTTTGCACCAAAAAGAAGCAACAACAGAACACCACTGCTTATCTCCTATAGTTCCCAGCTCAAACCGGTCCAACATATCATCAGTGATCTACAGCCCATCCTAGAGAATGATGCCTCTGTCTCACAAGCCCTGGATGGAAGACTTCTCCTTGCCCACAGATAGCCCCCCAAGCTTAAACAATGTCTCACTACATGGACCATCTAACAGATTCACCAACACAGGAACCAGACCCTGGAACAGACTCAGATGCCAACTCTGCCCACGTATCACTTCATTCTACCAGGACATTCCCTCAAGGACTTGAAGGTCACCACAGTTAAACAGAAAAATTTCAAAAACAAATCCAACAGGGAGCTGCCTAACTGAAATTCATATATAAATTTGACTTAGTCAGACTTGGATTGAATAGGGACTTTGGATGGTTTTCTCATTACCAGATGTAACTGCCTTTCCACTCCCCCCTTCCCTTATCACCTATATATCTCTGGCCAGCTTCTACATACCCTGACAAAGAGAGCTATGTTTCATGAAAGCTTATGCTACAATGAAATTTATTAGTCTTGATGGTATTACTGGATTCTTTTATTACCTTTGTTTATACAGTTGGCTGCTAAGTACTTTGCAATAACAGGTCAAGACTATTTGTGAATGTGCTAATTGCATCTTACTGAACAATCTGAATACATGAAAAGTTAACCCAACGAACAGGCTCAAAGAGTTCACAGACAGCCAAATTGATTTTTTAAAAATCAACACCTACTTGATGACTGACATACAAACCATGAGGTTAGCTGGCAAACATTTGTACATCCCTACTTCTGATCCGCTTATTGAAGGCAAAATGTAAATGAGAGGTACATTCCACATGGATATAAATGAAGCTTTCTGATATTGGATACTGCTTTGATAAATATGTTTTCTGAAATTGTCTGGAAACTGCATCATCTTTAATAGCACATGTGTATATAGATCATAAATACAACTCTATATAGGACATGATCGGCCTCAGACAGATTCATGGAGGATATGTCTATCAGTGGCTACTGGCCATACTGAATAAAAGGAATATCCATGTTCAGAGGCTGTAAACTCTGAATACCAGTGCAAAGAGGCAACATCAGGGGAAAGCCTCAACCTCTATGCCCTCTTGTTGGCCCTCCGTAGCAACCGGTTGGCCATTGTGTGAGACAGGATACTGGTCTAGATGGACCACTGGTCTGATCCAGCAGGGCTCTTCTTATGTTCTTACGTTCTATAAAAAAAAAAACATTAGATTATTAACTGATGAAATAATGTAGTCTAAATATTAGTATTATTTGAGCAGGAAAGCAGCCTGTAATTGAGTTTGTATGATCCTCTGAATGGAAACTTGGCATATTTGGTATAGCTGCACCAAACCCAAACAGTATCTTTGTAAAATTAAGGGCCATAGGTTTAACCTGTACCACCACCTGAACATAACAGTGGTGTAGTGTTTAGACTGTAGGCCTAGCTTAAAATCCCTTCCCACCATGAAGCTCCCTGTTTGATCTTGGATTGTTCTCAGTCATAAAACAACCTTACAGGTTTTGTTGTGAAGATAAAAAGGAAGGATAAGAAAATTATATATGTTGTGCATAGAGAGCCAGTTTGGTGTAATGGTTAAGCGTGTGGACTCTTATCTGGGAGAACTGGGTTTGATTCCCCACTTCTCCACTTGCAGCTGCTGGAATGGCCTTGGGTTAGCCATAGCTCTCACAGGAGTTGTCCTTGAAAGGGCAGCTGGTGTTAGAGCCTTCTCAGCCCCACCCACCTCACAGGGTGTCTGCTGTGGGGGGAGAAGATATAGGAGATTGTAAGCCGCTCTGAGTCT
The DNA here is from genome assembly GCF_032191835.1 of Heteronotia binoei. Classification (NCBI taxonomy): domain Eukaryota; kingdom Metazoa; phylum Chordata; class Lepidosauria; order Squamata; family Gekkonidae; genus Heteronotia; species Heteronotia binoei. Next base: position 78,018,713 of record NC_083229.1, read on the forward strand.
CTGATTCAGAGAGAAGGGCGGGGTATAAATCTGCAGACATCTTTTTGAAGGAAGGTTAAAATGTCATGGGAGGCTAAGATAAACATACAATGGCCTGAACAAGTGAGTTCTGAGGAAGAATTTTTAAAAATAGAGATTTCAATACACAAACTCAGGGCTTTTTTTTGTAGAAAAAGTCTATCAAGAGCTCATTTGCCTATTAGGCCACACCCCAGACCACTGTTTCACACAGGGCTTTTTGTAGAAAAAGCCCAGCAGGAACTTATTTGCATTAGGCCACACCCCCTGACACCAAGTCAGCCAGAACTGTGTTCCTGTGTGTTTCTGCTCAAAAAAAAGTCCTGCACAAACCTAATCTACTATCCCCCTTCCTCTGGGCAGCTCAGGGCAAACATACAGGGTTTCCCCCTCTTCTATCCCCCTCTAAAACACTCAGAAATTAGCTTAGGCTGAGAGAAAGAGACTGGTCCAATGTCACCTAGTAAGCTTTGTGATTGAATCTTCCATGTGCTAGTTTAGCACTCGAATCACTACACAACACTGGGTGCTTTCACAAGGCAACTGTTTTTAAGTGAGTTTTGCTATTCATACACAGTAAAAATACTGTTGGAAAGTGTGTTATTTAGTGTGTGTAAATGCACCCAGTGGCTCTCTAATATGTACTTGTAACGTGGTAACATATGATAAAACTAACGTGATAATATCATCTTGTAGACTGGAAACATAAACCAAACAACTTGCAGAGCATTGGGGGTACTATGTGTAGGCCTGGCCTGTTAGTCTTCACTCTTGCCCAAACACACATTCATACTCCCCTGAAAGTTCACTTTTCACAGCAAGGTTCATAGTGAAGAGTAAGCCGTTTTTCACAAAGGTTGCTCACTGCTGTAAGCCAAAATGCCCTCAGAAGAGGTTGGGGAATTGACAGGTAGAATCTATGTATACAGGATTCCATTTCCAGAAATTATTGCTTAAATTTGCCAAGGACACTAATTAAGTAAAACAATCATGAATTTATTACAGAAAAAAATATAGAACACACATACAAGGTAACGAATACTTACAACACACATACAATCCTAATAAAAATAGAGAGAAATGCATAGAGGTAACACAAGGATGGACAAACAGGGTGATAATTACTGATCATAGTTTTCAAGGAAGGCTCCAATGGTGACAAACGAGGACTAGGGGGAAGGGACCCTCAACTGATCAGGAATCGGGGATGTATCTAAACAGCAGGAATGGGGTACTGCTAGATGCACACCTGTGGGGAGCTGGATCACAGGTTATAAGAACTACCTTGAGCCCTTAGGGAATGGGAGGTATTTATTAATTTATTTCATTCGATTTATATCCCGCCCTACCCCACCAAAGCGGGCTCAGGGTGGCTCACAACATAAAAATTCTACCAATAAAATTAAGAATTAAAATACATTAATAATTTACACAATAAAATAAATGCAATTCATCAGTGTGCTATCCCACAGTCTTCCTTAAAATATTCAAATGCCGGTCAGTTGTATGCCAACCGGAAGAGGATTGTCTTACAGGCCCTGCGGAACTGCCCAAGGTTCCGCAGGGCCCTCACCTCTTCCAGCAGCTGGTTCCACCAGCAAGGGGCTGTGATCAAAAAAGCCCTGTCCCTAGTTGACTTCAAACGGGCCTCCTTTGGCCCGGGGATTGTAAGGAGATTTTGAGAATCCGATCTCAGTACTCTCTGGGGAACATATGGGGAAAGACGGTCCCTAAGGTAGGCAGGTCCTAGGCCATATAGAGCTTTAAAGGTAATAACCAGCACCTTGTACCGAACCCAGTATATTACTGACAGCTAGTGCAGTCCCCGAAGCCCCGGCTGAATGTGCTCCCATCTAGGGAGCCCTAATAACAGCCGAGCGGTGGCATTCTGCACTAGCTGCAACTTCCGGGTTCGGCACAGGGGCAGCCCCATGTAGAGGGCATTACAGTAATCCAACCTTGAGGTGACCGTTGCATGGATCACTGTTGCCAGATCGCCATGTTCCAGGAAAGGGGTCAACTGCCTTGCCTGCCTGAGATGAAAAAATGCGGACTTGGCAGTGGCTGCTATTTGGGCCTCCATAGTTAGGGCAGGCTCCAATAGTATCCGCAAGCTCCTGACCCTGTGTGCTACTGTCAGGGGCACACCATCAAAGGCTGGTAAGAGAATTTCCCCTCCCGGACCACGCCGACCCAAGCAAAGGACCTCTGTCTTTGCTGGATTTAGTTTCAATCTACTCAGCCTGAGCCATTTAGCCATGGCTTGTAATGCCAGGTCCAGATTTTTTGGGACACAGCCAGGCCGGCCGTCCATGAGTAGATAGAGCTGAGTGTCATCAGCAACTAATGGCAACCCAGCCCATACCTCTGGGCAATCTGGGCAAGGGGGCGCATGTAGATGTTGAACAACATCAGGGAGAGCACTACCCCTTGAGGCACCCCGCAATCAAGTGTGCACCTCTGGGACAATTCACCCCCAATCGCCATCCTTTGTCCCCGACCATCAAGGAAAGAAGAAAGCCATTGTAAGGCCAACCCCTGAATCCCCGTGTCAGCAAGACGGCAGGTCAGCAACCGATGGTCGACCGTATTGAACGCTGCCGATAGGTCTAACAACATCAGTACCGCCGAGCTGCCTCAATCCAGATGCCGCTGAAGATCATCCACCAGAGCAACCAGTACTGTCTCTGTCCCATGACCCGGACGAAAGCCTGACTGATGGGGACCTCAGAAAAAGGGGAGGCTCCGCAATGACTATTAGGGCTGGACTTATGCAACAGCCAATAGCCGGTTTATTGGGGGCACCTGATTGGATGCCCATACCTGGCCAATGAGCAGGCTTGACCCTGGTTACCTGATTGGACTTCCAGGTAACAATGGGCCAAAGAGGGAGGCTCCAGGATGACCATTAAAGGAAAGAATGGGAGAAATTATTGGGGTGGAGGTGATTAAAGCTATCAAAACTTATCTAAAAAGGTGACAATAGATGGCCAAATTGCTACCTAAAGTAACACCCAATCTATACAAAGACACTTGGCTCTAGGTGAAGATGTTCTTCCTCTTCTTCATTCCTCTACTGGCACCAGCCTTTGTCTTGGGTTCTGTTGGACAAAGGCTTAGGCAGTCTGACAGGATCCACGCCTAAGATAAGCTTGATGGCCTCATGCATAGGTGACATCTGTTGAGTACATGAGCCTCCCGCTATGCTGTAATGGAGTCTGGCACTGCAGGAAGATAGCTGCTGGTGATGTTAGCCTTCCCATATGGATTCTATGGTCAAGGCTGGAAACCGCTTGCCTTGACAACGCTGAATGATAGAGCGGGAGCAGCCCAACCGACAATATAGAAATGCTCTTTAGAGCCGTTCACACAAGTCACAATCACTCATACATTCACACAACAGCCTAGCTAGCAAGATTTCTGGATGGTGTATTCCCACGTCTGGCTGTCTGAAGACACGCGTGGTCAAGGCTGGAAACCGCTTGCCTAGACAGTTCCTGGCGGTGCAACCTCTTCCGCTGCAACGGCCGAGATGGTGATCGCACGGAGCAAGTGGAAACCCATCTGTTCTCCTGGTTGACACTCTTCCGGAGACATGGGGTGCTGCTGCAATGTTGTGGCTATTTGTACTCACATAAGTCCCTACATTCTGGTAGACAAAACCCACATTCTCCTGGCAGATGTGTGTGAGTTGAATCTCCAGGCACCCTCGCAACCAAACGGGTGACTACGATGTTCTGAAATTAGGGGTCTTTTTCTCACGCTTCTACTGACCTTCTTGATAAGGAACCCAAGACGAGTGTCCAAGTAAGCCTAATGTTCTCTGAAACACAGTTTGAAAAGCACTGCTGTGATCTAATTAAAAGGTAAAGGTAGTCCCCTGTGAAAGCACCAGTTGTTTCTGACTCTGGGGTGACGTCGCATTACAATGTTTTCACGGCAGACCTTTTTATGGGGTGTTTTGCCATCCTCCAGTCATCTACACTTTGGCCCCAGCAAGCTGATTTTACCAACGTTGGAAGGATGGAAGGCTGAGTCAACCTTGAGCCGGCTATCTGAACCCAGCTTTCGCCGGGATCAAACTCAGGTCATGAGCAGGGCTTGGACTGCAGTACTTCAGCTTACAACTCTGCACCACGGGGCTCCTTGTGATCTGATTAGGTTCCTTCAAACCTTCCACCTTATTCTTATAGTGAGCACATGTTTACAGTCATTGTTCTCAGCAATCATTTAAGGCTGATTCAAATGCTGCTCATTTCCATACACAGGCTGCTAAAAGAAAACTCCAGACCTTGTTTCCACTTGGTAATGCTCCATGCAGTTGCATTTTAGCTTAGTACAAGGTTGCAGTTAAGTACAAGATTTAGTCCAATTGCATGGCATGTCTTCATGCACTGCATGTGACTGGACTGATTCAGAACAAAATCATGTAAGGTGGTGATCAATGTGTAGTTAACATTTGCACTGAGGCACAGTTTTTTGGCATCTTTCTTTTCAATGGGAAACATACTCTTCATGAAATCCCTCCCTGAGGAGGCTAGGATTATGTTAGTTTTTCTGGTTACACCACAGTGCTGTTGACAGTGTTGTGACAGCACTGAGTATCATGGTAATTTTGCGATGACCAGATGATAATTGATTTCTTTCCAAATTATATTACCTTTGAACTTGACTTTCTCACAGTTGCATTTGGCAATGTGTGCTTTTTGCTATTAATATTTATTTATATTTTCTGAGCAAGGCTCTGTAGCTGAAGAAAAATGTGAAAGAAACAAGAAAAAAATTCACAGGACACAAGGAGGGGAGGAGGAAGTGGGAAAAGTTTAATCAAGTTTATTGCTTAAAAACTCCTGTCCAAAGTTAGGGCTCCATTTTGCTCATCCTTTTGAATTTCCCATTAGTGGTAAGGACAGGAAAGCTCTGACTTGAAGAGTTCAAGGTAACTTGACCAGGCACATCTAGTGTGCTGGCACCGGCTGTTGTTCCTCTTAGGCTCTGCCATTCAGAATTATTGTCTTTGCCATCTTTTATCTTGCTCACAGGGGACAAGGACCACCAGGAAACATACGTAAAAATCATCTGTGGCACACAGAAGGGGAAGAGAGAAAGTTGTTGGTACATTTCAGCATGCCTCATTAAAAACAACTCTAGGCACTACAAAGTGCATGTTATCAATATGCATATGTGAGGTCTCTGAGGCAGAGCTGCCTGTGAGGTATATTTTCAGCAGGACCTTTTCCCATGTGAGGCAGGGAACAACAGTGAATCATATGCGTGGGAAGGAAAGGGCTGCAGGCTATGTACAGTATTTATTCCCTTTTGTGTCTTGCTTCCCTGCTTCTTTCGCCTCCTCTTCCCCCTCCCTTTTCCTAATGGCTTCTGCAATTACTAGAAACAGAGCTTTGCTAGCTGGTAGAAAATGGTGGTGCTCTTACAGTCAGATTGTTTCAAGGGATTTGTGTGTACAGTGAAATGAAAAGGCTGTTTATTGCTCTCAAATGAAGAGGCTTGTCTAGAATCTCAGCAGCTAAAAGACTGAGCAGAAGTACTATGCCTGCAAGTTGGCCATTGCTCAGACAAAAGCACTGGGCTGTTTGTGGTATGATTTAGAATTATAAAAATACAAGAATGTTAAGTGAGCTCCATAATGTGCACAATGATATTTTTGAACATTCCAACAGGAGGTTTCAAAACTAGGTCAAGAGATGCTGATCTCCACTTGATAGTGAAAACATGAGAAAAACAGATCTCCTGTGTGCTTCTGAAAGCTAGCAACAAAGCCTGATGCTTCTTTTTGTTTTGCAGATTGTTAAAGAAAAGGCCATCCTAAAGATAGATAGAAACAATTTCTCTAGCACTCTTCAGTGCACAAGGTGGTACTTTGTCGTTTTTATCTCAGTCATTTAATCTAACACTAACATTATGAGATACAAAAATAGGTTTCTCCAATTTCTTGACATGCAAATAAGTGGATGTCTATAAAACTACAAGGATCCTCCCATTATATAGTTTGAGTCCAGTGGCACCCTTAAGACTTTGCTCTATTGCTTCAGACCAACACAATTACCCACCTGGATCTACATTACATGTAATTCTGCCCTTCATTTAATTAACTTAAAAGGTTGTCTATTTTCCTCCCACTCTCCTGGGCCTAATTTCTAGGGGTGTACATTTGGCTTCCCTGAGTAAAAAAAAAATGCCTTATTGATATTTGTTTAGTAGTCATAGGAAAGGAAAGGCCCCCTGTGCAAGCACCAGTCATTTCTAACTCTGGGGTGACGCTGCTTTCACGACGTTTTCACAGCAGACTTTTTACGGGGTGGTTTGCCATTGCCTTCCCTGGTCATGACACTTTCCCCCCCACAAGGTGGGTACTCATTTTACTGACCTCGGAAGGATGCAAGGCTGAGTCAACCTGGAGCCGGCTACCTGAACCAGCTTCCGCTGGAATGGAACTCAGGTCGTGAGCAGAGGGCTCCAACTGCAGTACTGCAGCTTTACCACTCTGCACCACGGGGCTCTTTTAGTATTCATAAGCCAAATGTAAATTCAGGAAACTTTTTGGTTTCCAGAGTTTCCCAAATTTATTCAGCTTTCCTCCCCAGCTTTTGGGTACTGTTGAATGCTTTGCTCCCCAGCCACTAGCTTGGGAGGGGAAGCCATTTAAATTGAACAGCTGACTGGTGGAGGGGTGTGAAACTTGTCAGTTTCAGTTCCCTCTGCCAGTCAGCTGTTGGATTTAAATGCCTTCCCCTCCCAGCCAGGGGCTGAGGAAACTGACAAGTTGTCAGTTTCACACCTTTACACTGGTCAGCTTTTAGATTTAAATGCCTTCTCCCTCCCTGCAGATCTGGGGAAGTGAAGGGGAGGCATTCAAGGATGCCTTCCCTTTCTCCCTTTGCTTACCCAACCAGCTAAGTGCTTTCTCAGCTCCCCACTCACCCCCTCAAACCTTCCAGCACCAGTGACCGAGTTGATTTTAGTTATGACATGGGTTGCAAACACCTGTAGACAAGGATTTGCTGGGATGCCTGGAGGATGGAACAGTTCCACTGGAACTAGAGGCAGTCCATCACAGAGGATTACTTCCCTCTCCCCAAAGGGTATAACCTAATCTTTGCTTCTATCTGTTCAAGTATCAGTGCTGCCTTTCACTTTGGAAAGGGCAAGTATTACATTCACCTGTCAGGACCTGTTTTCATGGAAGACAGACTCTGCAGCAGAAAAGAAACCCCTTAATCAAAGAGGAGCCCCCCATCATCATGGTCATCATTACAATGGAGGCTTCATGCACTCTAGAAACTCCAGGGGAAACATAAGACAAGCCATGTTGGATCAGGCCAATGGCCCATCTAGTCCAACACTCTGTCACACAGTGGCCAAAAAAACCAAGTGCCATCAGGAGGTCCACTAGTGGGACCAGGACATTAGAAGTCCTCCCACTGTGCACCTCCCCCCCCCAAGCACCAAGAATACAGAGCATCACTGCCCCAGACAGAGAGTTCCAACAATTAGCTGTAGCTAATAGCCAGTGATGGACCTCTGCTTTATATGCTTATCCAATCCCCTCTTGAAGCTGTCTATGCTTAAAGCCACCACCACCTCCTATGGCAGTGAATTCCATGTGTGGAGGATGGAACACACATTTGGGTGAAGAAGTACTTCCTTTTATCAGTTCTAACCCGACTGCGCAGCAATTTCATTGAATGTCCACGAGTTCTTGTGTTGTGAGAAAGGGAGAAAAGTACTTCTTTCTCTACCTTCTTTATCCCATGCATAATCTTGTAAACCTCTGTCATGTCACCCCTCAGTCGATGTTTCTCCAAACCAAAGAGCCCCAAACATTTTAACCGTTCTTCATAGGAAAAATGTTCCAAACCCCTCATCATTCTAGTTGCCCTTTTTTTGTACTTTTTCCAATGCTATAATATCTTTTTTGAGGTGCAGTTACCAGAATTGTACACAGTATTCCAAATGAAGCCCACCATCAATTTATACAGAGGCATTATGATATTGGCTGATTTGTTTTAAATTTCCTTTCTAATAATTCTCAGCATGGCATTGGCCTTTTTGCAATCGCATACTGTTTCAACATTTTCAGCGAGTTATCTACCACAACCCTAAGATCTCTCTCTTGGTCAGTCTCCACCACTTCACACCCCTTCAACTTGTATTTATAGTCAGGATTTTTGGCCCCAATGTGCATTAGTTTGCACTTGGCCACGTTGAACCTTATTTGCCATGTTGATGCCCATTCGCCCAGGCTTGACAGATCCCTTTGAAGTGCCTCACAATCCTCTCTGGTTTCACCACCCTGAACAATTGAGTGTCATCCGCAAACTTAGCCACTTCACTGCTTACTTGCAACTCCAAATACTTGTTTATCTTGTTTATCATTAATAAACAAGTTGTTTATCATTAATAAACAAGTTAAAGAGCATGGGACCCAGTACTGAGTCTTGTAGCACCCCACTGCTTACCATCCACCACCGAGAAAATTGCCCATTTATACTCACTCCCTGTATCCAATTAATTAGCCAGTTTTTGATCCACAAGAGGACTTGTTCTTTTACCCCATGACTCTTGAGCTTACTAAGGAGCCTTTGATAAGGAAGCTTATCAAAAGCTTTCTGAAAGTCAACCCTCTGCAGGTTCCAGTTTACAAATTCATGGAACAGAAATATCAGGAAACCCTTGAGTGGACCCATCTGGCTCCCCTGTGGTCTTACTCGGGACTGAAGAAGGAGGGCCAGAGGCAAAATTTGGACCAGCTTGAGCAAAGGCTTAGCAGCTTGAGTGATTCTAGTCTTGTGGAGGAGGACAGCACAACACTCTAGAGCCTGTCTGGATCAGGGCCTCAACTCTGGCTACAGGAAAGAATGGAGCTGTCAGTTCCCTATATTGCACTTCAATCTTTGCTAGTTCAGCATCTCCAAACAGGCAGTTTATACATCTGCCTTGACAGCTACTTGCATTGTGGTCTCTTAGCTCTTCATTACATTCCTAGTTGACTGCTCCTGAAGTGGCAGATGATTTCAGTTTGACTTGATCTTCACTGCTTGCTGGAAACTCTGTGCCTTTATTCCCAACTGGCAAGGTACAGAGCAGAATACCCCCCCCCCCCAAGACTATAACAGATTCTGTATGACAGGATGCAGAAGCAAAATGTTTGCCTCTCTGCTTAGGAGGTGCAGAACCAAACAAAAGAGAACAAAACACAGTCAGGAGTCAGTATTTAACCTAAACCAAAGACCTGCCACAGTCAGAGAGCCAGCAACATGATTAGTATGAATGAAAGACATCTGAAAGAAGAGACTTTTTAGTGGTGATCCTGTTTGGTGGTCAGATCTGTCTAACTTTGTTGAATGAAAAATGTCCATGACAGTAACACTTTTGCCCATCTCTTGAACCTTCATAAACCCAAGTTTCAGGATAATGATCAGATCCAATGATTTCCAACTATTTCCAATTTTAACTTTCTACATTTTATTAAAATGACCATATTAGCAAATAGGTAATTTTTGGTTTAGATTTTAATTAAATATTCAAATTCATATCCCTGAAAAGCCCATGACTGAGCAGAAATTTGAACTTGGGGCAGTTATACCCAAATACCTCTCAAATATCTGAGAAAGAGAGCTGAGTGGTGGAGTGAAAAGTTGTTCAAGGTGATGTCCTTAATACAGAAAATATTATACCCCTAACTGCCTATCCCACAAGTTATGCATGTGAAGGATATCATGAACTTCATAGCCAGGAGAAGCATAAATTCTGTTTCTTGAATTTTAGCTTCAGTCCAGAGAAGGACTATATTTTATGGGTATTTCAGTTACACAGCTTTTTAAATCTTAAGAATATGTTTAACTGCTTTTATTACAAATTGAATATATATAGCATTAAACATATGAAGCCGTTCTTCTATTTATCTCTCAAAGTCTTTGATTTGACATAGTGATCTATTGCAATCTCCAGTTCAGTCCTCTGTTAATCAAAGATTAACCAGCCGAAGGAAGAACACTTAAACCATCTGGCTGCAATTTTCTCCTCTGAGTAAATGGAGTTAATTGGCAGTTGCCACATAGGGGAGAACCTGTACAGTTACAAAATATAATTAGGCAGGTATTTGGACATGAACATATTGAGTTCTTGCAGGGCTCACGTTGATCTATGAGGGGAAGGAAAGATAGGCACATGATATGAAATTATGTTCCATTTGGTGATTCAATTAATCCATCAAATGCTTTTTATTTGAAACAGTACTCTACAAAATTTAAACATTGTTTGGTGGCATGGTTCTTAACTCTTTACCATTATGCTAGAGAAATTTACACAGACTGATTTCTCCTACTATAACAGTTTAAGTTGGAATTGTCACAATTTATTTTCCTCCTTTCCTTTGGTTCCCAGTTTAATGAATTATTTTCTGTTATCTTGCAGACTGCTACTCTATTTCTGAATCAATAGTTAAAAGTTCTTACTGGGGAAAGGGATTAAGAACTGCTTTTCATTTATATGCCATGCTCATTTTCAAAGTTTGTACTTGTTACCATTTTATAATTCTGATCATTAAAAGATTTTTTGGAAACGATCAATGACTTTGGCTAAATAACAAATAGTGCTTAACACTCTGCCTATAAAAATAAAATAATTTGTTTGTGAGACAGTTTTGTTTTAATTATTAGGCTGTAAAACAAAGTCATAAAAGGAAAACTGCAGAGACTTATTTCTGACTAGACAGCTAGTTGGATCTTTTCCATGCTGATAACCATTTATGAAAATCTTTTATGATCAGTGCTGTGTGGATTAGCACTGAGCTAGGGTGGTCTGCACATAGAGTTTGGCTAATGACACCTCATCCCAGAAATCAGGTCAGTAGATAACTTAATAAGTGTGCATTAAAATTCTGCTGTTGCCTGATTTGGTTTGCTGGGGATAGGCCATATAGAATTATTGAAAGAATTATTTGGAAGAATAATTTATTTGAACTAATACTAAGAGATGCTTGAATACTACAGAAATAATACTGAATAATAATATGGATCTTGACATAATATTAAAATATTTACAATCCTGTCTCTTGCCTCTAAATTTGTATTAATGAGAAAATAATAGCAACCAATAGGTTTTTAAGATTGTAAGCCACCCTGACCCTGTTTGCGGGATAGGACGGGGTATAAATCAAAAAATTTAATTAAATTAAATCGTAACTCAACACAAAATAAATAAGAGACTAGATTTTATTTGTTAGATACCTGATGAAGGATCTCAAAAACTTATACTCTGAAAATCTTGTTGGTCTCCAAGATTCTACTGGACTTGAATCTAGATCTTCAATCACCCTCTAAATAAGACATTTGCAGAGGGCAGTTGTGTTGGTTCACAATAGAACAGCTGGATTTAAGTCTAATAGCACCTCAAAGACCAACAAGATTGGGGGTACAAGCATTCAAAAGCCAAAACTCCCTTCATCAGATACTAATTGGAATGGAGATATCTGAATCCTTATATCCCAGTCAGAAGGTGAGAGGAGTGTTACAAAGAAGAAATTTTGGATGTAGAGGTACAATATGCATTGTAATCCACTTAACTAGAGCAGAGGAAAGATGTGGGGAAAGAAAATCAGCATCTGTAGTGAGATAAGAGTCCTATGTCCTGATACAGCCGTGGTGGATCCATTGTTCTGAACTTGTGAATTAACTCATGTTCACCACTCATGCTGTAATCTCCCCTTGAGACCTTTCTGCTTGAGGACTGCCACTCTTAGGTCAGCAGTTGAATAACTTGGGAAATTTTCAAATTTTATTTATTAGATTTCTAAGACTGTTAGATTATTTGTTAGATTCCTATTTTACCCTTTCCTAGGAAAAATTAAAAAGTTCTCCCACTGTTTGTTTTTTAATGCTATGGTTTTTAATGTCAGGTTTATGTCCATTTATTCTTTTGCTTAGGGACTGATTTGTTCAAAGTAGAGCATGGAAGGGCATTGCTGACATTTGATGGCATATATAAATTTGAAGATGAACAAGAAAATTAACCTGAGATGGTATGGCTGGTGGAGTTAGATCCACTGATTGTGTTTTCAGAGTGAATATGGGAATAACCACAGTCCCTTTAAATGGAGTTTGCAGAAATACTGAAAAACAGCTGAGCAATTAGGAGCATCCTGTTCTTGCTGCCCAGCTGTTTTGGTTTATCTTGTGCAGTCCCATTAAAGTTTAGAAGGAGTGCACAAGAAAGACTGAAAAACAGCTAAGTGGTGGGGAGCAGGCTGCTTCTTGCTGTGCAGCTGTTTTTGTGGCTTTCTCAGGGAACAGAAAGCAGGGGCTTAAAGAGACTCAGGGCAATAACAGATGGGCAGTTGGGAGGCATCCCAAATTGGGTTGGCTCAAAAAGAGCCATCCCGAAGCCTCCACATGCTCCCCAGTGAAGTGCCTGCATTCCGTCTGCCAGGCAGCCAGGCACCTCCAGACGCAGAGGCGCCTTAGAAGCCAGACCGCTCTTTCTTCCCCCAACAAGTTAAGCGCTCAGACGCTCATGCACACAAGCACTCCCAACCATTTTCAAGGGGGGGGGGAGGTGAAAGTGACTTGGGGTGGCTTGGTGCTTTCACACAGTTAAGTCGCCTCACATCCGCCCTGCCGCTTCCAGATGCCAAAGGGGCAACTGGCTGTCAGTTCAGAAATTTGCTACCACTTCAGAAGTAGTAGTTTTTTGAGCCTGCCTGCAGAGGCCAGAGCACGGGGTGAGTACTGAATGAGGATGGGTGGCAGATGTTTGTGTGTGGAAGGATTTTTGGGTTGATTTCAGAGCAGTCTCTGAGTGGGCCCAAAGTGCCAGTTTGTAATTACCCATAGTCTGCTCTATCCATGAACTACCATGAACTGCTTTAAAAATTTGTGGAAGTTCATGATGGTAAGACTAGTCATGAACTTCAGTTTGCAAACCACAAACAGGGCAACATTTGTGACAAATTTTGCTTTGTGATTCAGTTTATGCCCTTCCCTATCCATGTTAGGAAGGGCATTATTGTGGGTGAGAAGTTGTTTAAGGTTAGAAGATTGTGGGCAAGAAAAAGTTTGTCTTCCAATGCCTCTGAGAGGGAAGTGTCATTGTCCAACATACGTTGTAGGTCATTAATGAGGCTTGAATGGGTTTGAGTTGAGAGCAGCATGCAACTACTTGTGGTGCTCTGTTGTTGTTCTGTTGGGCTTATGTTATAGCAGGTTATCCCTTGGTATCATTCCAGTTTGTTTATCCATTTCCTTATTACCTCAGATGAACATTGTAATTTCACAAATGTCTGTTGTAGATCTTGCAGATGAGAGTCACTTTCTGAGGAATTGGAACAAATAATAATAATAATACTTTTTATTTGTATCCCGCCCTCCCCGCAAGCAGGCTCAGGGCGGCTGTAGCATAGGGCCTGGCTGCAAACGATGGATTATTTGGTGGTTTCAGGATGGTGACAAGAGGCATGTAAATATGTATGGCAATAAATAGGTTTCTGGTATAAGGTGGTTTTTATGCTTCCATAATGTATTTGTATGGTGGTGTCTCGAAAATGTACTTGTGTGGATTGGTTCATGGTCAGGTTGATAATGAAGTAGAAGTTGCTGAAGGCCTGGTGAAATTTCTCCAAGGCTTCTTCCCATGTGTCCAAATGATGAAAATATCATCAAAAATCTCAGGTACAAAAGGGGTATTTATGAATGGGAACTAAAGAAGCACTGTTCCAGGTTAGTCATTCCAAAACATATCTAATGAAGGAAGTTTTGACATTTATATCCCAAAAAATCATGTTGGTCTCTAAGGTGCTACTGGATTCAGATCTAGCTGTAAATAAGATACTATGTCCCTAAACTTAGGAATTGAGGGAGCTTATTAGAAGTGTTTAAAGAAGCATATTTTTTCTGAGCTTTTATGCAACTGGACACTGCAGAGTATCTGAGTGTCTTTGATGTATAGTTATCTATATGTTATCTTTGATGCATACTGTTATCCAAAATAGGGCCTGGGGACCTAAAAGGTCCATGAGTCCACTGCAAAGACTGAAGGTGAGCTCTTTTGCAGCCATTCAGCCCATATTAAAACAGAGCCACTTCATCCAGGAACAGAGGCAGGACTCAGAGGAAATGGTGGAATTGACATATCCTGCTTTTGAAAAACTGGAGCTTATCAAACTGCTGCAGTCTGCCGTTCTATAGCTTCCAGATCACCTCAAAACACAGAAAATGCACTGGCTAATTATTGGGAATCTAGAGCTGCATCCTATGAACTCTGTGGCTGAGTTGCACCAAGGAAGTACAGTCATATTGCAATCACCGTTACTTCCAGAGAAAAGCAGAACAGGTTTTTATTCTTTTTTCTAGTGCAACAGACTTCAGTATTGAAACAGAGAAATATCACTCTGCATACACAGAAAACAATACACCATGGCAGTTTTCAGATGAAAGCTCGGGTCACTTGGGGAAAAAATTCTATGAACCATTCTAAAAGTGGACTACAACAAATCCTCCTTTTGTTCATCTGGACTGCAACAAATCTTACTTTCTTCAGTCCTTTCCAAATTAGGGGTGAGCTCAATTAGAATTTGTGTCAGGATATTTGAGGTGAGATCCTGTAGAATCAGCTCCCTTCTGAGACCTCTTGAACCATGTAGAGATAGATAAGAACATAACAGAAGACATGTTGGATCAGGCCAATGGGCCATCCAGTCCAACACTCTGTCACACAGTGGCCAAAAAAACAGGTGCTATCAGAAGGTCCATCAGGGAGCATCAGAAGCCCTCCCACTGTACTCCCCCCTCCAAGCACTAAGAATATAGAGCATTACTGCCCCAGACAGAGAGCTCCAACAATACAATGTGGCTAATAGCCACTGATGGACCTCTGCTCCATATGTTAATCCAATCCCCTCTTGAAGCTGGCAGCCGTCACCACCTCATGTAGCAATGTATTCCATGTATTAATCACCCTTTGGATGAAGAAGTACTTCCTTTTATCAGTTCTAACCTGACTGCTCTGCAATTACATTGAATGTCCATGAGTTCTCTTATTGTGAGAAAGGGAGAAAAGTACTTCTTTTTCTACCTTCTCTGTCCCATGCATAATCTTGTAAACCTCTACCATGTCACCCCTCAGTCAACATTTCTCTAAGCTAAAGAACCCCAAGCATTTTAACCTTTCTTCATAGGGAAAGTGTTCCAACCCTTTAATCATTCTAGTTGCCCTAGGATATAAATATATTGTATAAACTTGCTTTTCAAATGTAGTTGATGGGATTCTCAGTGTATCATTCTCAGACTGTCGGACACTAAAGGACGGTGGGCTTTGTGATGCTATTTGAAAAATGACAGTCCAGCACACAGGGGGAGGGAAGATTAAGCTCCACAATAATTTTAATATCAAACTAGAGAGTCTCCAGTTTACTGAAGTTTTACAGCTGCTGACACTCTGATAGTAGGACATTCTGAGGGCTTATATTAGCTAATTTCCTTAATTCAGTTCTAGAGAACCCATTTCCCCAAAAAACTTGTTTAAATAATCCTCAATAAAGTTAATGAAGAATGTGAGCAATGATCCTTCTGGTGTAGTAAAATATTAGGGATCCATTACTCTCTGTCCCAAGCACATTCACAGAAAATGACTTCCTAGATAACTGAGATTAGTGCTTATGAAGTGAACCCTAAAGCTATGTGAGGGTTCTGAGCCCTAACAAACTGTTCATCATCTGTTTCCTCAGAATTGCATGGATTTTCTTTTGTTTCAAAGGGCTTTGTGTGGCCATGTGGTTAATTAGTGAATGAGACAAGGTGACCTCCCCGAGGGTCTCCCTCCCTTAATTTCAGACATGGAAAAAACGCATATCCCTGCAACTTGCTCTGTCTATTTTAACCCTGCTGTGGCTATGAATTTCAAGATGCCTGACTGTACTTATGACCCTAGAATAGCTCAGAGACAATCCGGGTAAAGATACCACTAACATCAATAAATATTTCTGTGACCTTTCAGGTACTCCAGGGAAATTAGATATTGATTTCTTTGCGAATGGGTGCAAAGATGGCTCAGGGGGCTGGCAATGGAAGATGGGAGATGGCTGCTTTTTCTCATCAGTCCAAATACCTGTCTGGGAGGGAGGGAATGTCACACACACAAAATCAGTGTGTGAATATTGTTTTATTGTAAAGCATGAGCTTGGCTTGGGCTTCTTAGTGAATGCACAAAGTTAGTAAAAACAAACATTCTGAGTGTGCATGTGGGTCAATTGGCTAGTAGGGGGTGTGCATTTGATTCGGCCAAACCGAATAAATCTCCGAATCCCCCCTGATTCAGAAGTATATAGCGCCGTATACTTCCAAATCCAATCGGAAGCCATTATACGGGAGCCGTAAACGGCTCCCAGTATACTTCCAAATCAATATTTGGAAGTATACGGAAGTCCAAAGAAAAGGTGGGAAAGGAGCTTCTGCAGCCATCTTTGGAAGCCTTTTCCTGCCTCTCCCATAGCCTCCCTGGGATCAGGGAGGGAGGGGGAGAGGAGCCCCAGCAGCCAATCCAAAACATGCATTTGCAAAATGCATTGCAAATGCATGCTTTGTAGGGCTGTTGTGTAGCTGATGGCTGGGCTAATCCCCCAGCCATCAGCAACATTGTTGTTCTTTTGTTTACTTGGGTATCCAAGTAAACAGTGTTCTCTGGCCAATCACAGAGCAGTGGTATTTTTTGAAATTGCTCTGTGTAGGGCCAGAGAACTTTTTTAAGGAGTCTGCCTGGCTGGACTCCATTCCATTGCTGTTGTGTTGGTGTTGGTGTGAGAGAGAGATTGTGCTACGTTGGCCCTTGGCCTCAGCTGCTGCTGCTCTCTCTCAGTCTTGCCTGACCTGCCTAGAGAAGAGAAGACATCTAAGGTAAGACAGTTTTGGGGTTCTTGTTTTTATTTTAGTTAGGATAAAAGTAAAAGGACTTTATTAGACTCAGAGTCCCTTTACTTATCCAGATTTGGGTGGATGGGTACTGGGTAGCTTATTTGGGATTAGGGTTAGGGGTTTTTGTTGGGGGTAGGGGTCTGGGGTGGGGGGGTTGCCAATTTGCCTATATCTTACTTTAGTGAGAGGACTTTTAAAAGTGCAGTGTACTTTTACTTTTCCTGATTTGGGTGGCTTGGATTTCTTGGGGTTAGGGTGAAGATTTTTTGGGGGGGAGGGGTTGGTAAAGTTCCTGTATTGTTAAAAGTCAAGTTTTTTACTGTTTTAAAAGGTTTCTGTGTTTGATTTGTTGCTGCTGTGTTGTGCTGCTGTTGTTCCTTTTCTCTTCTGGTTCTGGTTCTTGTGGGGGGGGGGGCTGTTTGGCCTAATTTTCCTAGTTAAAAAGGTCACTTTTTAAACAGTTGAGTTTCTTGGCCTTTTTTCAGTGATTTGGATCTGTTGTTGTTGGTTTTGCATCCTGCCCTGGTTCTGGTTTGTTTGTTTGTTTGTTTGTTTGTTTGTTTTGGGGGGGGTGTTGTTGACTGATTTGGCCTGAGGTTTTTTATTGTTAAAAAGGTCACTTTTTTAACAGTTGAGTTTCTTGGCCTTTTCTCAGTGATCTGTTTGGATCTGTTGTTGGTTTTGCATGTTGTCCTGTTGTCCCTTTTCCTGGTTCTGGTTTTTTGTTTTTTTTGGGGGGGGGGTGAAAGTTAAGTTTTTTTCTGTCATGTTTTGGGGTTTTTTAATTACCTCTGGTTGGTGTGTGGGCTGGGTTACTTTCATGTTTTTATAGAGTTGTTTTTGGAGTCTGAGGGTGCTTTCGGTTTGGCTAGGGTCAGTAAATAGGCTGCCCCACTAATAAGAGTGTTTTTAGGGATTGTGTTTTTTGAAATTAAAAAAAAAATCCCGTTTAGGGCTTTATCTTCTTTTAAAATTCAACTAGGCCAGATAGGGGCGATTTAAAAAGATTTCAGGTTTCTCATAAAGGGTAGCGGGACTACTAGGCCACATCAGGCTCCCTTTTAAAGAGACTAGAGTTGCAGTGCATCTTGCTTTCAGCCACTGAAGGCTGGTGCATCCATAGATTTCCAAAGAGTAAACCACAGCTTTTCTCTAGTTATAGGGGACACCTGATTTCTAATTTGCAAGGAAATCCGGTTTGTCCCAGGATCTAGTTAGGAGAAGTTTAACTAGGAGGATATAACAAGGATTGCCTTCATCTCAAGGTAGCCTTTTAAAAACTGTATCCAGGTAGAGGCAGGATCACCTAGTCTCCTAAACTTTACCAGACTACTACTACCCCAACCCAAAGAAGGACAGGTTAGGGACCAAAAAAAAACAAACAAGTTTTGGTGGGAGGGTTTTTAAAAAGAAGTCAGGTCACCTGTTGGTTCAGGGTACAGTGTAGTAAGTTAGGTTTGTAAAAAAACCCACTCTCAGTTCAGGTTGTGTGAGACTGGCCAAAATTGACATGAGTGACAGGCAGCAGAAGAGGGGCCCTGGGGTCAAGGCCAAGGAGAAGACTAGAGGGGTGGAGGGGAGGGGGAGGACCCAGTTTCCCCCCCCACCACCACCACCACCTGTGCATAGGGCCACTCCACAGCCGCCTTCCAGCATTCCAACATCTGGCTGGAGTGTGAAGAAGTTCCACCTTGGGCCCTCCATCGAGGCTGCTGCTGAGGCGCCTCCAGCAGAGGTGCCATTAGGTGCTGGCATTGAGCAGGGATCTGCTGCTCAGGCAGTCTCTCCTCCAGGTGATTTCGCTCGGCCTTAGCTGGAGGAGGGGCAGCAAGAGCAGCCCTCCTTGGAGATGAGCTTTGGGGACAGTTTTCTGTCCAAAACAATCACTCCAAGGAGGGTGCAGAGTGTCGTGCAGGCACTGGAGGAGAAGCTGGTTGAGGAGGACCAGCCCCCTTCTTCGGTTCCTTCGGGCACCAGCAGTCTTTCAGGGGATGGCCAGGAGGGGAGGCCGCATGGGTGGTGGGGGGAAAAATGGAGACATACGAGGTGCCTCCATCTTCACCCACTTCCCCCCGGCGGCCAGCCCCTCCTGCCACCCCGAGACATGATGTGTCTGCCCCAAGCACCTCACAGGAGGTGGCTCCGGACACCCAAGCTGCCAGTCAGCTTGGGCATCCCTACACCTCCAAAGTCTGGAAGCATTTCCGACTTAAGGAGGATCCACACTATGCGCAGTGCCATATGCGCAATGATCAGTTGTGGGCAGGACCCTGCCCACCTGACTCTGGGGGAGGGGATGCAGAACCACCTGTGGAAGCACCACCAGGCAGTGCTTCTTAAGGGGGAGAAACAGGCTGGTGCTGGGGTGCCCATGCGGCCAACACCACCCAGCCAGGAGGTCTGTCCCATTGCGACTACCTCCAAAGCTCTCCAGGAGAGTTCCATGATAGGGTAGGGACGCCAGCCATCTCTGCCTGAGATGTTTGGTGGGGGTGGCACCTGTGTGCCAAGAGGGGGAACCAGGTATGGCAGGAGGTTGATCGCCTGGAACCTTGCCAGGTCGGTCGCCCGTGGGCTTCCATTTTCAGTGGTCAAGAATCCTGAGGTGCTAGGATTGCTCGAGTACCTGGCGCCCTGGTACAAAGTTCCTGCTAGAACCACCATTAGCAGGACCATTGTGCCATCTGTTTTCAGATCTGTGGTGAAGGAGCATTTGTCCCGTGCTGCCGGGGGGACTGTTCATTTCACCTCAGATATCTAGAGCTCCCAACATACATTCGAGGGGTATCTCTCCCTGACTGCGGATTGGTGGTAACCCAATGAGCTGTAGGGTGGGGTTAGCAGTAGCGACAGGTAGGGTCAGGGCTGCCATGCCGGCTATTGCTAGGCCTTCCTGCACGCCAAAGCAGTCAACGTGCCACACACGGTGGACACTCTCAGAGCCATCCTCTCACAGCAATTAGAGGGCTGGGTAGGCAGCAGGGACGTCACCACGGGCTTTGTGGTAACTGACGGTGACTCCAACATCAAGGCGGCTGTCCAGTGTCAGGGCCTAAAATACCTTACTTGCACGGCCCACCTTTTCCACCTCATGGTTAAGGACGCATTGGGCCAGACGAAAAGCCAGGATCATCGGTATCTAGCCACGACCCATGAGTACCAACTTCTGCTCCAGAAGTGTCGACACATCACGGGTCACTTCTCACGCAGCAATACGGTCTCGTATCTGCTGCATGAGAGACAGACACTGACAGGCGTGCCAGGGCACCGCCTGATCAGTGACGTCAGTACATGCTGGAACTCCACCTGTGCCATGCTGAAGTGCATGGTGGAGCAGAGAACAGCCCTGTATGCCTTTGCCTCTGAGACAAGGGTCTTTCGGGATGAGAACTGTCTCACCCCAAAGGATTGGGTGGTCATTTCTCAGACTGTGGAGGTTCTTGGGCCCTTCAAGACCCACACAGAAATGCTCTCGTCTGACACAGCGAGCATTGCACTGGTCGTCCCCATGGTTCACATGGCCCGTGAGGACCTGGCCTCGTTTCTAGTGCCAGCTCAAGGCCGTGCAGATGTTCTTTCAGTGGTGTGCGCCCTGGTTGTTAGGCTGCAGGAAGGGCTTGAGGCCCGCTTTCAGACTTTCACCCAGGATAAGGTTTACATAATGGCAACCATGTTAGACCAGCGCCTTAAGGACACGATCACCGAGCGGGCCAACGAGCTCGATCGCTGGCGAGATGAGCTCTCCCAGAAGGTCGAGCACTGCAGAGTCAAGGCAGGCCCAGTGCCGGTAGCTGAGGAGGAGGGGGGTGGAAGCAGCTCATCTGCCACTTCCATTGCTGTTCATCCCCAACCTCCCTGGCTAAGCAGTGTTTCCCACCGGACTCACGCCAAGAAGAGTGCCAAGATGACACTCATCAGGCAGCTTGTTGGCCCCTCTTGGAGCAGTAGGCCCCTGAGAGCGGAGACAGGTGCTGCGATCGTGAGGGACTATCTTTTGGAGCCCAACAAGTCGCAGGAAACATCTTCTTTGGACTACTGGGTTGCAAAGGAAGGGGTCTGGCTGGCCCTCTCCTCTGTGGCCAAGGCGTTCCTCTCATGCCCACTGACGAGCATGCAGAGCGAGTGCGTCTTTTCGCATATGGGCGACATTGTCTGCCCACATCGCAATCACCTGCAACCCTGGACAGTTAAGCAGTTGGTCTTCCTGAAGATCAACTTGCCTCTATTCGGCTCCCCGAACATAGACTTTGAGAGTGAATGAGCACCTACTTGTGCCTGCAATCCTCTCTTGGCCCGTGCTTGGAAGGTGGTTGTAAAATGCTCCTCCACTAAAAATTGACTAGAGTCCAAAGACAGCCCAAAAACTCACTCACAAATTGATTGGCAGTGTACCCCCCCACCCCTCATCCATCCCCAAACCAAAAGTGAATGCTGGTTTAAAATCTGCAAAGCAATCCATATTTCCCCAGTCCCCATCCACACATGCCTAATAATACTGAAAGGGCCATTGCAGCCCCCAACTGTAACCGACAGCACCCATAGGCCCAGCCAGGATAACCCAGGGTTTTTTTCAGGGGCAGGAGGAAGAAAGAGGGAAGTGCCAGTGATGACAACAGGCAGCCAGCAGCCATACCAATGCAGAGGTCCTTCTAATGGGACAGTGATAGCTGGTGTGTTGCTGCTGAGCTGAGAGAGAAGGAATGGTTCCCTTCCTCTCACACAATCTGAGACCCTCCCAGTGATCTTCCTCATTTGGGGTGCAACTCTGGCTCGCCTCCTTGTGGTGCACCCTGGGTAATGCAAAAGAGCCTGGGCCAGGCAACCATCCATCACTCAAGGTAAGTCTAAATGCTTCTTGCTTTGTGTCAGATACAGAATAATGTGGAGCTAGGTGTGGTCCACCGCTTCTCTTGTTTGAGAGTTGTGTTGTTTGGGGCAGGGCTAGAGAGCTGGCATCTGTAGATTGTGTGTTCTGTGGCAGGGAAGCTGGCATCTGGGTGAGAGACCCAGCAGGCTTGTTGTGCTTGGCTTGCTCTCCCCACATTGTTTGGAGCAGGGCTGGGGAGCTGGCATCTGGAGATTGCACATTCTGTGGCAGGGAAGCTGGCATCTGGGTGAGAGACCCAGAACCAGCATGTTTGTTGTGCTTGGCCAGCTCTCCCCACATTGTTTGGGGCAGGGCTGGGAAGCTGGCATCTGTAGATTGCACGTTCTGTGGCAGAGAAGCTGGCATTTGGGTGAGAGACCCAGAACCAGCATGCTTGTTGTGCTTGGCCAGCTCTCCCCATGTTGTTTGGGGCAGGGCTGGAAAGCTGGCATCTGGGTTTGCTGCAGCCAAGTCTGCAGAGCAGACCTTGAGCAGATTGTGTTTTGTGTGGCAGTGACGTTGGCAACTGGGTTTGTATTGGTTCCAGGCCAGCAGAGTTCATAGAGTAGATGGATGTAGTGCATTTGGGTCCTATAGAGAATAGAGATTCTCTGGTGTGAAATTAGGTTTGGCTTTGGGTGCCCCGGGAACTGGACCCCGTGGTCCAATTTTTTTTTTTTTTTTGGCTTTGTGGGTTTTGTGTGGGACAGTGCCCTGAAGCTGCACAGCAGTTTGGGGGGCTCTCTTCAAAACCTCCTGCTCCCCAGAGCCACTTTTTCCACAACAATTGCAGTGGGGGAAGTGACTCTAATTGTTTTTTTTTCACCATTGGGAACAGTGTTCCTTTTGGGGTGCCCACAGATGGATGCAGTCTTTTTGGGCCATCAGGGTTGCATGTGGGGGAATCCCCTGAAGCTGCCCTGCAGTTTTGGGGCCTCTCCCTCAAACCCCCCTCTGGCCAGAGCCACTTTCCCCACAGCAATTGTAGTGGAGGAAGTGGCTAATTGGGCTTTCCCCAGCATTGGTGGCAATGGGCCTTTTGGGGAGCCCAAAGACAGAGACCCCCCGGCCCAATCTTGTTGGGACTTGGGAGTTTTGTAGGGGAGAGTCCCCTGCAAGTTCCCTGCAGTTTTGGGGGCTCTCCCTCAAATCCCTGCCCCCCAGAAGCCTCTAATTATGCCCTATGTTGCCATTGATTTCAATGGCCCATAGGGTATAATGGTGAGATAGGGTGCCTCTGGAATAGGACCCCCTGGTCCAATCTTGTTGGGACTTGGGGTTTGTTGGGGAGAGTCCCCTGCAGGTTCCCTGCAAATTTGGGGGCTCTCTCTCAAACCCTCTCCCCTCCAGGCGGCTTCCAATATACCCTATTTTGCCATTGATTTCAATAGCGTATAATGGGACCATATATTCAGAAATAGCCGTATATCTCCTGTATATACGGCTATTCGGAGTACCGGTATTTGGAAATATACAGTATTCCGAATATTATGGCCCCGTATATTTCTGAATTCGATTTTTCCTAATTTTTTTTTTTTTTGCACACCCCTATTGGCTAGTTCTACTGTTCATTACTTACATAAACAACTACCGTTTTGCAAAGCAGAAGATGTGTTTTAAGGCATGCAGTTGCTGACCTGGGTGTGTAAGTTTTAAGTTATGCTTCCTCACATGTTCTATGAACCTTCTGATGTTTGGTATGTGTTACAGGAACACAGTTAGGAAATCATGTCCAGACATATGTGTAGATCTAGGAAAAGGTCTCATTTTTTACATTTCATTTTGTTGATATAGATGGAGCCAAAGAATTATTCTGCTTAAGACACACAGACATCTTTGTCTTTTTTTCTGAAATAGCCAGTCCCAGAATGACTTTGCATCGTTTTAATCACCCTGCAGTAGATTATTATATTAGCTATGGCTGTGTAAATAGCATTACACCAGATAATATAGTAAATAGCATTAAGCCAGATAAACTCATTCTAAAGTGTTTTTATTAAAAAGCTGGCTACCTATTATTGTTTTTCCTGATATTCACAACCTTCTGTTCATCTAAGGCTTTTGAAGAAATATTAAAAATTCCCCCGCCCGCAAGCAAACATATATATCAGAAGAGATACTGCTCTCGGAGGGCACAATATACTATACACAAAGAAATAGGTTGTTTTTAAGGTGACAAACAAGAGTTCCCTTCTTTGACCAGCAGGAGGAGGAAGAGCTCGTTTAATGAGTTGAACTCCCCCCCCCCTCCCCATCAGGCTCAAGTCATATACCTTTTTTTCTTGGGCAGGCTGCTATTGATCCATCATACACATTACACTTCCATAATGTCATAATAACAATGAAATAAAGAGATCTCAAATATATGACACTTTTAAAATATAGATTAAGGTATGTAAAATATATGTGCTATTCTGTTCTCCAATCAGAGCCACATAAGCGAGAATGAGAGCTAACTGGATCTCCTAGTGCAAGATGATTTCTGCTTATCATATGACTGTTAAACAGGAGCCAGGCAAAAAAACGAACAAACCCAGAAGGGAGTATAAGTGATATTGATACAAAATGAGTTAGAAGAAACATGGAGGCAAACAAAAGCCAAGGAAGAATCTGTTTCACCAGACACTCCTGAGCATTGCCCTGTGGTGTTCAGGACAATGGAGATTTTAGTATGTGCCTTCTAAAGTCAGAATATTTGATCAAGATTGATTTTATTGAATTAAAAATATCCCCCAAAGACATTGTCCTTTTTACTGATTCAACTGGTCTCTGCAGACACAAGAAACTACTTTAGACTTTGACGTTGGAATAACAAATATGGTAAAGGTCTGTATTGGGTTGACCTGAAATAGGCTGCAATCATACACACCCTACTTGTGGAAAAGGACCCACTTGACTTCTGAATAAACATGCACAGAAATAAACTTCTCAGTGGATCTAGCTGCTGTTACCTGCTCTGAAGAACAAATGCCTAAAGACTGGTTTCTGTGGAAAACATGGAAGTGGTATCACTCCCTTCTAGAAATTAGTAGATACTCCATGATTTTACCTCTATGGTTTACCTCCCATGTTTACTTCCTAGGAGTCTAGGATCCACCAGACTCCTAGTTGGCAATCCTACTTTGTGAGTCTCCCACTTGTTCTTCTCTTATTAGAATACTGACTTCTAGGTAGGATTTGTTTTGTTTCTACATACTGGACAGTTGTTGACATGCTGATTCTGTTATGTGCTGGATGCGAAACAATGCTCATGCATAAATCTAGACCTCCCCCCTATTATTTAATATATGCTGTTAGCAAGGGTGGAATTCTAGTAGGAGCTCCTTTGCATATTAGCTCACACATTTTTGATGTAGCCAATCCTCCAAGAGGTTACCAAAAAAAAGCCTTGTAAGCTCTTGGAGGACTGGCTACATCAGGGGTGTGGCCTAACATGCAAAGGAGCTCCTGCTAGAATTCCACCCCTGGCGAGTAGGATTCATCATTCAGTAACAGGACAAGAGCTTTGCATGCATAAGCTAGCACCTGTAGTTTAAGGATCCTGGGCAGAATGCTGAGAAGGACCTCTACCTGAGATCTTAAGTTTCCAGTTGTCAGAAGAAACATCACTCAGCTTGGGGGAGCAGTACTCTTGCTCAGCATAAGGCATGTTTCTATGAGTTATTACTCATTTCTTTAGTTTTCCATTTGAATCTTCATCTTTCCCTGCAGAACAACCCGGCTGCTGTCTGAAATCCATGTTGCTGCCACTGGGCGATAACACCAGGAATAATTCCATGGTCACAAGCCTACATCCCTATGCTGTGATAGGGCATCCAGCAATGCCAAAGACACTGATGGTAGCCACCTTCAATGTTTTCTCTATTTGATATAACCAAAACAAAACACAGAATGTTCCTGCTTGTTTATTTAAAAATACAGACATTCCTGAACATAACAACTTATGGCCCTATACTTCATGGAAGGTTTTATGCTTCATTACAAACAACAAAATACAACTGTTAGCAGTGTTAAATAATAGCAGGGAGAGGGAAATTAAGAGCTATAGGCAAGGGAGAAAAGATGCATTTTCTGATGAGATTTGAAAAGAAGTGGAAAGTCAATGAGGCAGGCAGATTCAGGGAAGGCTATTCCGAAGGGGGGAAAAACAACAAAAGA
This sequence comes from Heteronotia binoei, assembly GCF_032191835.1. NCBI lineage: Eukaryota > Metazoa > Chordata > Lepidosauria > Squamata > Gekkonidae > Heteronotia > Heteronotia binoei. The sequence goes on from NC_083229.1 coordinate 78,044,681, forward strand.
CTTTGCTACTGTTGTAGCCAGATGGTGCAAGTAAACTTTGAACAAACATATAAAGCTCATTTGAAAATGCATCAGTAAAATTTATTTCGACACCGTTTTGTACATTGAGTCATATTCACTACACCATTAACAGTTATTCATTCATTCAGTGCCTCAAACAAGAGGTCCAGAATAAATTGCTGCTTCAGAATTAAAGGACTAGTACAGCTGTTTATGGCTGTTCTTTGAAGTTCTATAAAATGCCATTGCCAGACCTTTATAATATTCTAGGGTTTTTTAGCATACATCCTGTGAATGGTTCATGCATGTATATCCATCATCATTTGATGATTACAGCTACATGTGGGTGCTTGCATATGTAAAAGAACCACTACATACAAATGGCACTAGCAGAACTGTGCGATGGCCTTGCACCATCCCAAGTAGGGTCAGCTGAAGCATTTCCCACATTTAAGCCCTGGTGTCAGTGCATTCACCAGTGTAGCTCAGTAGCAATGGAACTTCCAGATGACAGGGTTCCCTGAATTTTCTCTGCCTCAGTCCCCATGGCAGCCACCACACACTGTGCTACAAGGGTGGAGGGCTTTTCCCAAGGTTTCGTTTAAAACAGGTAATGTTTGTTTTAATGGCAGCACTTCTGTAACCCTTTCAACCAATCTGATTATTTTATTGAATGCAACTGCTGTGGATGCAATTTCAAGGATGAAGCCAACACATCTGTAAGTTTTCTCCAGCAGGGATAAAAGCAGCTCAGAGGAATTGACTTTGGGCAGCAAAATGACACAGAAAGAGCAAGTCTCAAATCTTTCCCCCCCCCCCATGTCAAGTTCTCCCACTTGACCTTACAGCACCATGCTTGCAGTCAGTAAAATAAGACAGGCTGTTCTAGGAATGTGTTGTCTGTTTGTCACTGCTTGTAGTGTGTATCTGATTAAGAAGTGTCTTAGCATCCAGAGAGAGCAAGCATAATATATGCCTTTTGTTCCCCTCCTCCCCAGTCTGCAGTGCAGCTTGTTCAGGACATTAAAAATGTTTGCCTCTCTTCCTGGCAAGCAGGAGCCTTGTCACTCATTACAAACTAGTACTTCTCTCCCCCCACCCCCATCTGTGATGGATATAAAACCTTCAACAGTCCCTACATTCTTCTCAAGCTACATGTGAATTTCCCCAACAGGATCTATAGTACCTCCTCCCGGGTGATTGTTTCAAGCTAGGAAAATGATATCGAAGGAAGGCTGGATTCTAATTGATCCTAACTTGATCCTAATTGAGCACCTCATGATCAGGAACAGAGAACCCAAAACTGAGTGTCAGTTATGTTATCTTGGCACAAAAATGGGTAGATCCAAATAACAATGAACGACCATTTAAAAGAATAACATTAAAAATCTATCAAGTACTGCTCATAAGGCTATTGCCTCAAACAGACGTTAGAACCAAAAATTATTTTTAAGACCTTATTCAGTGTTATTTCTCTTATATTTGATTATTGCACCTATGAATTTTGCCACTGAGAGAGTGACATGATCATTTGTATCTAATAGTAGCAGTGAGACCAGGGCTTGCACATTTAGCAATTCTGTATTAATTAAAACTCTCCAAAGGAACCAGAGGTCATGGGAAAAAATGGTTTACCCATTTAAGCAAAGGGGTGACTATTATTAGACCTCAACTCATTGAATATATCATATGTTCAATTATTTTGATTTTATCATATAAGCATCTGCATGTTCTATTAGAGCAGGGGTGTCAAACGTGGCTCGGGGGCCAAATCAGGCCCCCGAAGAGCTCCTATCAGGCCTCCAAACAACTGGCTATCATCTGCTTCCTTCTCCCTCTCTTGCATCCTTCTGCATAACAACTTGCTTTGCAAGGCTTGCTCAATCACACAGGAGCTACAGAGCAAAACCTCTATTTTCTTCATTGGCTGAGGCTCCTCCCCTTCCTGGTCCCCTGGGGAAGGAAGGAAAGAACCAGAGCTTCCCTGATCCCATGGGAGAAAGACAAAGAAAGCACCTTTAAGTCCAACAAGTGCTAATGTTTAAAGGGTTTTAAAAAAAAAAAAAAAACAACTTTGTGTTTGTCTGTGTCCATTATAAAGTTTATATCTCTGCTACCTAATCTTAAATAGGTACACACATTGCTTAGCCTGACATGGCCCAGCCCGACAAGGTCTCATTTATGTCAGATCTGGCCCTCATAACATATGTGTAGAGTATGATACTCTATTATATCTGCCCTCCAAAACCACTGAGGGAAAAACGTTCATTCTTGCTAAAGTAAAAGCTCTTCTTAGGTTTAGGACTGTTAAATTGATAAAAAAATATTTCAGCAGTTGCATCAGGAGGGCAATTCTATAACATTAACCAAATGTTTTTTTCCTTTAGATACTTGATTAGAGATATGCATCATTCTCATATTAACTACATCTTGGTAACCTTGTACTTGTAGGTAACAATAGGATGTTTATTCAAATAAGAACAGTAGACAGTCTGAGCCCAAGAAAGACTAGAATAATATTTACAGCAACTACTAAATAACATTCATTGGTATCCCCTTGAATTCAGTTCAGGCTGTCCCTGGTGCAAGGGAGTCTTATCTCACCTTCCAGTTTTGTTTTGCTTGTTTGTTCTGCTCTAAAAGGTGTACACCACCTTTTTCAGCTAGTTACTCAAGATGGCTTACATTCACAATGCTCAGACATAAAGCTCCATAGATCAGAGCACAAGAACCATGCATTTGTATTAAAGCAGGAAACAGAAGGAAACTGCAGCCAACAGCAACAGCCTTGACACTAGTTAAGACGTTGCCAAACACCTGGTGAAATAGATAGGTTTGTACTCTTCTCCTAAAGCTGTAAAGGAACATCATCAAGTAAATGTCTTTTGGCAGGGCATTTTACAACAACTACTGGCAATGTTTTGTTTTGCAAGCACACTGATTTTACCTCTCATTCATATAGCACCAAGGAAAATGCAACGAGATCTAGAAAGAGGCTCTGGGTGAGTGCCCCCCCCCGCCCCCGTTGTCTTCCCACACATCCAAGTGAAGGCATTCACTTCCCCCACCTCAGCTGATCTCTGCCATCTGTGAGCAGTTGTAATTCTGAGTGATCTCTAGCCCTCACCTGGAGACTAGCAATGGTGGTTTCCCAGGAGGAAATGGCTGGTTTGGATGGTGGAATGTATGGCATTATACCTGTCTGAGGTCCCCACCCTCTCCAGGCTTCACCCCTTAAATCTCCAGAAATTTCCTAACCTGGAGTTGGCAACCCTATCGCCTTCCCTTTATCTGGCTCTCTAACTTCAGCTTTTCATCACCTCTTCCCTCCCTGCAGCCTAGATGTAGGAAAAGCACAGTTTTTCTTCACAGTGGTGGTGGTGGGAGACCAAAGCAGCTTACATCATTCTCCTCTTCCCCTAACCAATGGGAGGGCTCTATTTTGCCAAGGTGAAAGAGCTTTTATATCTCTAGGATTGTTAACTTCACATGACATATTTTAGTACATTGGAATTACTTACCTATTGGTCTATTCTAGAATTGTTGTCAAGTTGCAGCAGGTGGTGGGTGAAAAGATGATGCCTTTTTCCTGCTGAAGCTTTGCTGAAGTTTTGGCAGTAGAGTGCCAATCTCTGTTTGGAGAAGATGGCATTTTGATTCAGCCTATCCCCCCAATATGTGGTTAATTATATCAGCACCCAGTTTCCAAAATTAGGCAGCCAGAGACCTCAAGGAAGCCAAGAAACAGGACATGAAGGTTAAAAGTCTTATCGGTAGTTTTCTCTTCCACCACCATTTGAGGTATGCACACTCTGAACCTGAAGGTTCCGTTTTGTTTTGTCTAGTTGTTCTGTTTTAAAGCCACCTAAGCCAGTGATTATTACCACATCTCAAGGCTGTAAATTAAGTAAATTGTATTAAGCATTGTAAGCATTGTAAGCAATGAGAGCAAGGTGTAATGGCACAGAGTCCACCATTTTCTCCAGGAGAACTGATCTCTGCCATCTGGAGAGCAGTTGTAATTCTGAGTGATCGCCAGCCCTCACCTGGAGGTTGGCAACGTGATTTCCCAGGATGAAATGGCTGGTTTGGATGGTGGAATGTATGGCATTGTACCTGTCTGAGGTCCCACCCTGTCATGGGTGCTGGGGGCCCTGCAGAAGAAGCCGAGCCTGCAGAAGAAACTGTGCCCCTGCCACCTGCACCAGTGCCCCTGCCTCCTGCTGGAGAAGATCCAAGCCCCCCTGCCTCGCCCTCTCGGGTGGCTCGTGTGCGTGACCGCCTTCGTCAGGACCTCAGGGATCGGAGGAGGGTGGCACGTTCACGAGCAAGACGCTCCCGGAGCCCTGAGTTTTGAAAGGATTCTGGCCCTTCTAGGAGTGAGGGTGCTTGAGTCTCAGCAGGATCCTGGCTGCCCTCTGAGTCAGCAATTAGCCCAAATGGGCAACAGACAGCAGAGGGCTATATAGCTGTGGGCTTTGAGAGAAGGCTTTGTGGAAGCAACTAGTCATTTACCTGATGTTCTAGCATCCACTTCGGCTTCTGACTTTGGCTTCTGGACCCCCTGACTCTGGCATTGACTTCTGGACCCCCTGACTCTGGCATTGACTTCTTGACCCCCTGACTTCGGCTTCTGAACCTCTGACCTACGATACCTGGACTGTGATTCGGTTTTGGCTCTTTGGACCCTCCTTGCTACCCAGCTACAGACCTTGGACTGCCCCTGGACTTCGCCTGGCCTGGCCCCAGCCCATGACACACCCCTCCTCAAACTCTAACCTCTCCACTACACCTCTCCAATCTCCAGAAATTTGGCAACCCTATCTCCTTCCCAGACAAGGATCAACCAATCTTTATCTGTCCCTCTGACTTCAGCTTTCCATCTCCTCCCCCCTCCCTGCAGCCTCTGCCTAGGAAAAGGACAGTCTTTCTCTGTAGTGAGGATCAAAACAGCTTACACGGGGGGGCGGAGGGGGGTGCTTGCCCTGGGCGCCGACAAAGGGGGGGGGCGCCAAATTGAATATGGAGTCCATTGTATTCTATGGGACCATAAGACAGAATGGCCCATAAGGAGGTGTCATTTTTTAATTTTGCCCCCCCTCAAAAGCTCTGGTCCTGAGCTTATATAATTTCCTCTCATCCCTGTTGATCTGCACAACCCTGTGAGGTAGGTTATGCCACACTGGCTGTCACAGGGGGGCTGCTGCTGAACAGGAGCAAGCAGCCAGGCTAAGTTAAGTCATGCCAGTTGGGTGGCATCAAGTCACCCAGAGAATGCTATTATGCCTAGGGTACCCAACCTCCAGGTGGAACCTGAAGATCTCCTGGTACCACAACTGAACTCCAGACAACAGATATCTCTCCCCATCCTGGAGAACATAACTGTTCTGGAGGGTGGACTCTATGGCATTTTATTCAGCAGAGGTCTCTCCCCTCCCCAAACTCTGGCTTCTGTAGACTCCACCACAAAATCTCCAGGAATTTCCCAACCTGGAACTGGCAACCCTAGCAGAACTGGCCCCGATGAGTTCTCCCTCAAAGGCCAAAATAGGCCTGGAAAGGGCCTCCTCTCCTCGTCTTTTACTGACAGAACAAAGCTTGGTTGCCTAGCAACACCCACTGACTAGCAGCTTCCCCTGTGGCTCAATCCTTGTCTGTCCAAAGGGAAGCTTTTATATATATATATATATATATATATATATATATATATATATATATATATATATATATATATATAGGATATATATATTTTTAACACTGTTTTTTAATATTTGAAATGTTTTAATTGTTTTAATGATTGCTGCCTTGGGGACCTCAAACTGGGTGGAAAGGCAGCATAGAAATGTTTTTTAAAAATAAATATTTAAAAATAAAATAATTGGGCATTAATATGGCCTCTCTGCTGCATGCTGGCCCAATCTGTAACAGTGATGATTACAACTACTATAATCTATTTATTTGCTCAGCCAGGGACCAGGTTTTTGAAACGGTAGCCATCTGAATTTTTAATTAGTAAATTGATCTGTTTGTTTTTATGTTTTTGCTAGTGTTTTAAAATAGATGTAACTGTTTTATCTTTGATGTGACCCGGCCTGAGCCCATTTGGTGAGGGTAGGATAGAAATGTGAAATAATAAATGATACATAAACACATGAACAGCAAGAAGGGCTATGAACAGCAAGAAGAATATGACCATGGAACCACTGATTTCTTCATGGTTGCCTCAAGTGGCATATGCCTTTTTCTAAATAAATAAATGGTAGGCAAAGACTAGCAGAAACCATCATGACACAGGCAAAAGGAATGTGTGGACTCACAGCCAATGATGGTTCTGTCATACCACATTTGAGACTTTAAAGAATTGTTGACTACAAAGTAGCCTTTTCTAGATCACACTATAGCGTTTATTTATTCATTCTAAATGCATGTCCTGCCCAATCAACTTCAAAGTCCTCTAGAAATCTCAGCTAAGTTGGAAGTCTGCTGTATTGGGGCTGTTATTTTTCTCTTTCTCACATATACTGTAAAACTCCTTACAAAGCAAGACAGGCATATAACAAATCTCAGAGCATGGATCTGTTTTTGAAGATGTATCACAACAATACACTTAGCAAAGTGAGATACCAATAACTGAATAGGAAGCCTGAGTGAACAACCATATTACTCACAGCCAGATGCTCATTAGAAAAGAGTACAGGTGCAGCTATAGTGGAGTATGGTTCGAGGATGAAACTCAAGACAATGTACATATTCCTGGAGTATTGTTTTACCAGGAAACCAGTAAATGTGAATAGAAATATAAAAGCTACACTGCCTTGAGTCAATATGTGACATATAGTTGCTGGAGCTGTTCTTTTTGTAACAGAGCTGGTGAAGTAAAAGGTGCTGTAGTTAAACTATAGTGTGCTATGGTTTATGTATATATATAGTGTGCTAGTTAAACAGCCTTTTATCTGAGTAACTATTACATTTTCTATGCACGTGAGCATTTTGAATACTCTTTCAAAATGTGCAAAGCCAACATTTCCTGCATCATTTCAAGGATCCTTTATAAGTAGCCCTCAAGTCCTACAATATTTTAGTAACATGAGAATCTGACCACAGTTTCATATTGGCTGTGGTGCAGAGGTTATGGCAGAGCACCTTAATTTTTGTTTAATAAAAAAATGTGACCCATAAGACCAAAATGTGAATCAGCTTAACTGATCATTAGTCCCTTGTTTTAGCTTTATAGATACTGAGAAACAAAGGGCTGGAAGAACCGCCCCCCCCCCCAAAGGTAATCTAGTCCCCCTCCTCACACAATACAGGAAATTGGCAAATAGAAATTGACTCCCCCAATGACCTCTATGTCATGATGCCTTCATATGTTCTTGATCAGCACACAAAGCAACTTATGTACAAAAGCACACAATTCCCAGCCATTTCATATTTTCTCCTGGGTCTTAGGGCACAGAGCATTGACCATGAGATTTCTGTAGTGAATGTTAATAAATCAAAAGTAGATGTGTAATTTACAGATACACACCTTAACAGCATAGTCAAGATTGCTGCAGCACAGACATTGTCTCCAGATTTTGATGCAATAATTCAAAGCAAGAGATGTCAGAGACTGTTAAAACAAAATATTGCAAACATGCTAATGTTTTAAACATGTTTTATTTTAAGTAAAAAAGATCTTCAGTTGTGTTTGTGCCTTATAAAGTTCATATATCTGCTACCTGGCATTACATTTTATGACACACATGGCCTGGCCCAGCAAGATCTCATTTATGTCAGATCCGGCCCTCATAAAAAATGAGTTTGAAACCCTTCTCTATTCTATGCCATGAAGAAGGCAAAAAATCTCCAGATTCCTGGTCCAATCCTAGCCTGGAAGAAACTTCCTTCCTGACCCAAAGATGCAATTGGCATTACGTGTAGAGAAGGGGGGTGGAGAAGGGGGGTGGGCAGGTGGAAGGCAGAACCCTGCAAGAGACCAAAGTATGAATGGAGGGGTGGACTATCTCCTCTCTGAGGAAGTTATCAATCTCACCAGAGGACCTTCAGTTGGATGTCAAACTCCAATCCCACATCAGTCTTCCCCACTCAAAACAACAAAGATGGCGGTGAACGTGGAGCTCCGTTGCTGAGCTCCTAGTATAACACCAAACTCCGCTGAAATATTGCTGATAACATCAAGCTACATCTTTCTCAAACCACCTACGCTGTTTAAATTGCTGCTGGAGCTGACGGTGAGCGCCTTAGGGCTCTATTTCGTCCCCTCCTCCCGGAGAAAGAATGCGAAAGCACTCACCCGTGAGGGTCAACCAACGACGACAATGTTGAGGTGGTGAGAGGCGGCATGGCCTGGGAGTGCGAGCAGCTGCGGCCCGGGCGTGCAGGCTAGTTGGGACCGTGCTGATCGGTGCAAGGCGAGGGCGCGGGCGGCTCTCGGGAAAGTGCGGGCGGCGCTTGGAGGAGTGAGTGACGGCGTTTTTCTGCCCGAGGGTGTTCAGGCTTGGAAGAGCTTCACGGCGGCATTGGGGAAGTACTGGAAGCGAGGAAAGTGATGGGACGAGCGGTGGCCCTCTGGTGAGCGAGGCCGAAGGTGTATAGGCCTGAAGAGCTCCACGGCGGGCCTCCAGTGTAAGGGTGGAGGGCGAAGTACCAGGGTAGCTGGGCTACCAGTGGGACGATGGCCCCCTCCCCTGACGACTGGAGACCAGAGGCAGAAGAACAAGAGCTGGGAGCAGGCTGAGACCGCCGACGAGGCGAGGTGTGAGTGGAGGTGGTTTGGTGGAGAGGGTGAGACTGATTACAAATCCAACTTGCAGTTCTGGGTCCCTGGGGCAGTGGCTGCGAGGCGGCAGGGACACGGGGGGGGGCTAGTACCTCCCTGGGCCCCTGGTGCTGAGCGGAAGCTGCCTTGGGTTCTCAGACTGCATGATCCCCTTCCCTTGCTACCCCGCCACCACCCTCCAACAATAAGAGCTATGCTCTCACACTGCTTAAGAATAAGAACTGAACTCTCTGCTTTTTGCTTGCCTTGCACCTTCCGGATACGACCGCACTTTAAAAACATAAGAGAAGAACTCTGTATTTCATTGCACTGTCATTTTGTAAATAACTGCACTTTTGCCCTTTAATTCTATTGTTCTTAACTACCAATTTTGTAAAACTAGATAATTAATTATTTATTGGTCTTTTAACTAGTTTTTTTTATATATATATTTTATAGTTTTATTTTATCAACATAAATCAATCATATTTCCAAGATACACTTCGCAAAAAGACAAAGAAAATACAATAGGTTAAGTATACAAGAGGAGTGTGGATGTGGTCAACTCTAAAAGAAAAAAAAAATCATAAACTTTACAATATTTGGGGATCGAGATCACAGTAGAGAAGAGAATCAGTTTTCACCCTCTAATCTAATCCCTATCTCCTCCCCCCTTTAAAGTATTCTTTATCCATATGTATAATTTTTCCCATTTTTTAAGCGCATCAGAGTTCGGCATCCCTTTCATCCGGTTGGATAAAACATCCATCTCTGCCGCATATAAAATTTTGTCAACAATCTCCTCCTGTGGAGGGCCAGATTTCTGTCTCCAGTATTTGGCAAAGGCAATACGAGCCGCTGTAAGAATATAAATAGTTAGATATTCATCTTCCGTTGGAATCTCATTCTTTACCAGTGAGAGTAATATTAATTCCGGTTTTAAAGGTATGTTTACATTTAAAATTTCTTTTAAGACTTCATGTATTTTAACCCAAAACTTTGTTGCTACTTTACATGTCCACCAGATATGATAATAGGATCCTATCTTCTCACCGCATTTCCAACACATGGGTGAGATCTTAGAATTGATTTTAGATAGCTGTATGGGAGTTACATGCCATCGGTGAAATAGTTTGAAGACATTTTCCCTATAATTGACTGGTTTTAAAACTTTATGGTTCAATTTCCAAAATGAGGACCACTGCTCTAAGGTGATTGTCTTTTTAAAATTTTTAGCCCATCTTATCATCGTATCTTTCACAATTCCGTCTTCTAAATCTAACTGAATCAAATAGTTATATACCTTCTTAATCACCTTGTTTGTTTCCGTATACAAAATTTTATCAAAGTCAAAATTATCTTTAGTGAAGCCTCTTATTTTATCCTTATTATATTTGGTAATAATTTGGTTCATCTCCCACCAATGAATTTTAAACCCTGCCGCCTCCAATTCCTCCTTCCCTTTCAATTTATCGTTGTCATCTAATAAATCCTTGTATCTAACCGCCTTATTGTATTTCCATAATTGCGGCTGAATCGATGCTTCCTCAGGTGAAATCGTTCTAGGAGTTTTGTTATATAATTTCCCCTTTAGCTTTAACCAAACACCCATTATCATTTTGCGTATCAGATGGTGTGTAAAATATTTTTGAGTCTTAGCCACATACCATAGGTTGGCATGCCATCCTGCCTGTAGATCAGAGCCCTCCAAAGCTAATATTCTTTTGTTTTCCAGGGTGATCCATTCCTTTAGCCAAAGGACTACACAAGCAATAAAATATAATTCCCAATTAGGGAGTCCTACTCCACCATTTTCTCGCCTGTCTGTTAAAATTCTCCATTTGACCCGTGGTTTTTTTCCTTGCCAAACAAATGATCGGATCAGTTGGCCTAATTTAGAAAATATAATCTTTCTAACCGCGAAGTTGATCATTTGGAAGAGAAACAACATTTTTGGTAACACAGTCATTTTAACTAGGGCTATTCTTCCCATAAAGGATAGTTTCAAATAGCTCCACTTTTTGATGTTTAATTCAATCTCTTTTAATAGCGGTATAAAGTTGTTATCATATATCTCACTGCATCTACTGGTTATATTGATACCTAAATACCTGACTTTTTTCTCTACTTTGAATTCCGTTTTTCTTTCTAGCTCTTTAGCATCTTGAGTTGACATATTTTTTGTGAGTATTTTTGATTTTAGTTTATTCATTTTTAACCCTGCAACTTTGGAACTAACCGGAAGCAGCGGGGCGAGGCGGCAGCGTCCTCGAGCAGTCAGCCGAGGGTGGGCTGAACTAAGGTCTTCGGGGGGTCATAAGGGCCCGTGCAAGCCCCAGTTGCGGGGGGCTAAAGCACACAGAAGGTGCAGAGGGGTGGTCGGAGCCCTTTTGGGGGACGCCTTCCTTCTCCTTTACCTTAAAATCCCGAGGCTAAGTGGCGTCGGTAGACGGAATAGCCCCTGCCTTCCGGAGCACGGAGGTGGACGGTGGAGGAGGGCAGAATTTCTTTCTTTTGGTGAGGTGAAACTGACATTACTGTTCCGTTTGAGTTTTCTATTTTTGGATGAACTTGCTATAATAGCATACTGGCTCCCACTTGTCTGAGACTTTACCATCTCTCCCATACTTCCGACGGAGTGTGCTTCATTTCGGGGCGGAGAAAGTCGGAGTGGCGGGGCTGTGAACGGCTGTGAATAATTTTTTAATTAGCTACATTGTTATATTGCTGGCAAATTAATAAGAGATGAGGATTAGGGGTAGAGGTTTTAATTAAGGAGCCAATGGATTTATTAGTTTATTAATCTTAGCTAAGGAGTTAGTGGGGGTTGGTTGAAGGACTTAAATTTGAGAATTAATGGATTGGTAGTTGGCATTATTGATTGATCAGAACATAAGAACTAAAAGAGGTCAGAGGTATTTTTACTACCAGCTGTTGAGCTGGTGCCCACCAGGAGTTGATGACTGGCCTGGGGATTCCGGTACTCCTGGGGAGGGGAAGGTATGACGGTGGGAACAGGCAGATTTATAGGCGAAGGGGGCCGAGACGTAGTGGTGCTTGGCCACCTTCCAGCCTGTGTCCCATCCCGATGGTGACAGGTAGTGTGGCCAGACAAATTTACTCGCCTCCGTCACTGGTGTTATGTAATGCCAGGTCCATTAATAACAAGACCATGATCCTTCGGGATTTCCTGCTGGAGCAGGATGCGGACCTGGCTTGCGTGACCGAGACCTGGGTGCGGGATGGGGAGACTGTGGCTCTCTCCCAGATGACCCCCCCAGGATACTCGGTCTTTCACCAGTCCCAGACTAGCGGGCGGGGGGGGAGGAGTGGCATTGCTCATATGAGAGGCTTACTCCTTCAGGGCTCTCCCGGCCCCGGAGATTCCAGGCGTGGAATGTGCCAGCCTGATGTGGGACGTTGGGGAGGGGTTGGCGATCTGGCTGGTGTACTGACCGCCTAACGCACCGGCAAGCGCCTTACCATCCCTGATGGAGGCTGCAGCGGGCTGGGCGTTGGAGTACTTTAGGCTATTGGTCTTGGGTGACTTCAACGTCCATGCCGACGATGCAGCTTCCAGTCAGGCGTTGGACCTAGTGTCATCCATGGCGACACTGGGACTCTCCCAGGTTGTTACAACGCCCACTCATCAGGCGGAACACATGTTAGACCTGGTCTTCGTGGCGGGAGTTTTAGTGGACGATATTGCTACTATAGCAGTGCCATGGTCAGATCACTATGCCCTCAAGGCTCGTGTGGATGTGTCACCCCAAGCCTGTTTAGGCGGAGAGCGTATTTTAGTGCACCCGCGGAGCCTGATGGACCCGGAACGGTTCCTAACGGCTCTACGGGATTCCTGGCCCACTGGCGACTCCCTGGATGACCTGGTAGAGTCCTGGAACGATGGACTCTCTAGGGCCATTGAGGAGGTCGCACCTAGGTGCCCTCTGCGTCCCCGTTTGAAGCCGTCACCTTGGTTTAACCAGGGGTTGCGGCAACAAAAACGTGGACTCAGACGACTAGAGAGACAATGGCGGCGTACTCGAGACGACGTGATTCGAACATCCTATAGAGAGAGTTTGAAATCCTATGAGATGGCAATCAAAGCCGCAAAGAAAACATACTTTGCCAACTCTTGATCATCTACGAGACCCAAACAGAGAAGAATTCTGGACATTTAAGGAGCTTCAAGACAAGTATAACCTAGAATCTAACCAATGGCTACACTATTACCAAATAAAGACGGCACTGACACAGCTGCTGGGTCCGGATGCCTTGGCTGCCCCTGACCCACCATCCCTCTTAGCTGTATTAAGGCGAACATGGCAGCAAGATAACCCAGTGCAAGCCCTGTACACGTACTTTCGATATGGGACGCAACAACGACAGCTAATTGAAGAATTACGGGTAAAATGGGCAGATGAACTGAACCTTACTATTCTACCATTCCAATGGTTCACAATCAACAGGGCGATCCAAAAAGTCTCTAAGGATCAACGCTTGATATTAATTCAGCAAAAAATTCATTTTCGTATTTACTGGACGCCTGTTCGACTACACAAATTCAACCTTTTGACTTCACCAGCATGTTGGCGATGCCAGGGAGGTGAAGCGGGGCTAAGCCACATGATTTGGTCATGCCCGGTGCTGTTTGATTTCTGGGGCGATATACTCAGGTGGATAAACCGCGTATTGGGAACTCAGCACAGATTCACAGCCATGCAACTTCTTTTAAACTACTTCCCGTCAGCATGGGTGTTGTCTCGCCCACAGCGATATTGGGGATTTCGGGCACTGATGACGGCAAAGAGGATAATCATGCAGATGTGGAGAACGGATTTTTCAGGAACTGTAGCGCAATGGTTAGAGGACATGCTGCGATTGGCGGTGGATGAAAGGCTGGTTTACCGACGAATGATGCAACAACAACAATTCGAGGACATTTGGGCACCGTTTTTGACAGCTGTCAATAACTTACAGGGTCCGGGAGGTGAATTTGAACATAGTTCCCTCTAGGCTGTGGGGGCCAAGGTGGTCCAGAGAGCTATATTAAGTATTAGGCATACAATAGGCAGTGATAGATAAGTAGGGTAATAAGGGTGACGGGTCACAGGGTGCTGGATGAGTTGATAACTGTGAACTACGCAATTTTTGTTTAACTGTTAAATTCTTATTGTTATTATGGATCTGTTACATATACTAAACTCAATAAATGATGAATATTAAAAAAAAAAACCATACTTTGCGACTAAGATTGCGTCCGCAACTTCGCGCCCGGCACAATTGTTTGATATAATTCGGAATCTTACGACACTGCCACAAGGCAGACCAAATTCTATTGAATTGGAGATTGGCTGTGAGGCTTTTGCGAATTTTTTTGCGGACAAGATCGCGTCACTTCGCCCCCACCCCCCGGGCATATTTGAGGCAGTTAGTGAAACCGAGGCGCCAGGCCTGTCTTCGGATCGTGTTCTGGATGGCTTCGGTCCTCTCAGCCTGGAGGAAGTTGACAGAATTCTCTTATCTGCACGCCCAACAACCTGTAATTTGGACCCTTGCCCCTCCTGGCTTATTAAATCTTGCCAGAGGGAGCTTAGATATCCTGTACGGGATATCATAAATAGATCCCTGATGGAAGGGCATTTCCCAATGCCGCTCAAAGAGGCAGTGGTCCCCCCCCCTCTTGAAAAAACCAACCCTAGACCTGGCCCAATTGGCGCATTACCGGCCGGTCTCAAACTTGCCCTTTTGGGCAAGCTTATCGAGAGGGCAGTGGCGATGCAGTTACAGACTTTCCTGGAGGACGCTTCCGTCCTCGACCCACTCCAGTCCGGCTTTCGCCCGGGTCATGGGACGGAGACGGTGCTGGTCGCCATGGTGGATGACCTTCAACGGCATCTGGATCGGGGCGGCTCGGCGGTGCTGATGTTGTTGGACCTGTCGGCTGCATTCGACACGGTCGACCATCGGTTACTGACCTGCCGCCTCGCCGACGTGGGGATTCAGGGGTTAGCTTTACAGTGGCTTTCCTCTTTCCTCGAAAGTCGTGGACAAAGGGTCGCGATTGGAGGTGAGCTATCCCGGAGGCGCACGCTTGATTGCGGAGTGCCTCAGGGGGCGGTTCTCTCCCCGATGTTATTTAACATCTATATGCATCCCCTTGCCCAGATTGCCCGAAGGTATGGGCTGGGCTGTCACCAGTATGCTGATGACACCCAGCTCTATCTACTTATGGATGGCCGACCGGTCTCCGCCCCAGAAAATCTAGACCGGGCACTACAGGAAGTGGCTGGGTGGCTCAGACTGAGCGGGCTGAAGCTAAATCCGGCGAAGACAGAGGTCCTTTGCTTGGGTCGTCGGGGTCCGGGGAGGGAAATCCCCCTACCAGCTTTTGAAGGTGTGCCACTGATAGCGGCGGACAGGGTCAAAAGCCTGGGGGTACTATTGGAGTCCTCCTTAACGATGGAGGCTCAGATAGCAGCCACTGCCAAGTCCGCATTTTTTCATCTTAGGCAGGCAAGGCAGTTGGCCCCCTTCCTGGAGCGCGACAATCTAGCAACAGTGATCCATGCCACGGTCACCTCGAGGTTGGACTATTGCAATGCTCTCTACATGGGGCTGCCTTTGTCCCGAACCCGAAAGCTGCAGCTAGTGCAGAATGCCACGGCCCGGCTGCTGTTAGGACTCCCAAGAAGGGAGCACATCTGGCCAGGGCTCCGGGATCTGCACTGGCTGCCAATAGCTTACCGAGTCCGGTACAAGGTGCTGGTTATTACCTTTAAAGCCCTATATGGCCTAGGACCTGCCTACCTGAAGGACCGTCTCTCCCCACATGTTCCCCAGAGAGTACTGAGATCGGGAACTCGAAATCTCCTAGTTATCCCTGGGCCAAAAGAAGCCTGCTTAAAATCTACCAGGGACTGGGCCTTTTCTGTTACGGCCCCCTCCTGGTGGAACCAGCTGCCGGAAGAGGTGAGGGCCCTGTGGGACCTTGCCCAGTTCCGCAGGGCCTGTAAGACAACCCTCTTCCGGCTGGCTTATGACTAGCTGGTACAAGAAACCAAGTGTAGTTATACTAGATGTCTGCTGTCCCTAATGTTTTAAATGTCTTAAAATTTTAAATGTATTAATTATTTTAACTGTTTTTATGCTTAAATTCTATTTATGTGAAACGTTGTGTTGTGAGCCGCCTTGAGCCACTTGTTGGGAAGGGCGGGATATAAATCATAAAATAAATAAATAAATTACCCTGCGCATAGAAGAAAGGGCCACAAGAACCAAGCACTGACTCATCCCCTCCTGCCCTCCCTCTCACAATCTGCCTAAATTTATATTGAGTCATAGAGTAAGTATTGCTGTCAGACTGCCATCTAGCCTTTGCTTAAAAACATCCAAAAAGAGAGTCCACTAACTCCAAAGGAAGCCTCTTCCAAGGAGGAACTTCTCTGTCAATATGTTTTTCTTAATGTTTAGCAAGAAAAAAAAAGTATTTCTAAAAGGTTCTTCTACCAATTTCTTCACTGTTGGGCATTCTATGTTTTAAAATTTCCCCCTTTTTCAGCTTTTCAAAGTTTTAGCAGAATAGTAATAATCTAAGCCAATGAAACCTTGTCACATTAAGTCTCATTTAAGCTAACAATAGATGTCAATAGGATATGAGCATGATTAATTTTCTCAGGATTGGGGCCTAATATTTTACTGTGTGTTTATACAAAGCCTTTGTTTAAGCTACACATCATGTGGGACAGTTCATAATCGTTCTCATTAATTATTTTCTTCTAAGCCAATTAAGCAGTTAGCTTTCCTCAGTGTGTAGTTTCCGTCTCCTTTTCATACTTTTCAGGTGTGTGATATTCTGGTCTGACTGTTTAAAGTGTTTAGGGGTAAGCCAGCAAATTTGGAAAATGCAACAGCGGCCACAGGATTGGAAAAGCTTAGTTTATATTCCAATCCCAAAGAAGGGCAATGCCAAAGAATGTTCAGACTATTGCATAATTGAACTCATTTGACATGCTAGCAAAATCATGCTCAAGATCCTATAAGCTAGGCTTCAGCAGTATGTGAACAGAGAACTACCAGAAGTACAAGCTAGGTTTTGAAGAGGTAAAGGAACTAGAGATCAAATTGCCAACATTTGCTGGATTATGGAGAAAGTAAAGGAGTACCAGAAAAACATCTACTTCTGCTTCATTGACTACGCTAAAGTCTTTGATTGTGTGAATCACAACAAACAAAGTGAAGAGGACCTAAAAAGCATCTATTCTTTGGTGCTTGGCCTTCCTTATGGTCCAGTTCTCACAGCCGTACATTAGTACTGGTACTAGTACTAGTATTGCTTTGAATACACAGATATTTGTCAGCAATGTGATATCTCTACTTTTTATTATGCTGCTTAGGTTTGCCATAGCTCTCCTCCCTAAGGAGCAGGCATCTTTTAATTGCATGGCTGCAGTCATCATCTACACTGATCTTGAATCCCAAGAATGTGAAGTCTGTCACTACTCACATGTCTTCCTTTTCTATTTGCCAAGGACTGATGGGCTGGATGCCATGATCTTAGTTGATTTTTTTAATGTTGAGCTTCAAACCAACTTTTTTGCTCTCCTCTTTCACCCTCAGCAAGAGGCTTTTTAGGTCCTCTTCACTTTCTGTCATTAGAGTGGCATATATGAGGTTGTTAATGTTCTTTCCAGCAATCTTAGTTTTGGTTTGTGTTTCATCCAGGCCAGCATTTCACATGATGTACTCTGCATATAAATTAAATAAGCAGGGTGACAATATGCATCCTTGTACTTCTTTTCCTATTCTAAACCAATCAGTTGTTCCATATCCAGTTCTCACTGACACTTCTTGATCCTTATACAGGTTTCTCAGGAAACATGTGAAGAAGAGGAGCATGTAGAGTGCTCCCCTCCAAGGCCATGGGGCACACAGGGCCAACCCGAAGTGCCCCAGGCAGCCTTGCCACCTGCCACCCCCCCCGCCACCCCCCCCCCCCACTCTCCCTGGGAAGGAGGGCAGGGAGAAGAGCCAGCAATCAGGGCTGGGAGGAAGGAGGGGGGAAGCGGCAGTGATCGGGGCTAGGAGGGAGGGAAAGGAGACGGGGCGAAGAGCCAGCAATCAGGGCTGGGAGGAAGGAGGGGGGAAAGCGGCAGCAATCAGGGCTACGTCACCACCGCGCTGCACGGAGGCTGATCCTTACTCACTTTGATCAGCTGGCATGGCTTCTACTTCTTTGAACAGCCTGCAATGCAAGAGACTTTGCTCCCCCTCCTTCCCAAAACCGGACATGTGGGGAAGCGAAGTCTCCTCTTGCATCGCGGGCTGTTCAAAGAAGTAGAAGCCATGCCAGCCAATCGAAGCAAGTAAGGATCAGCCTCCGTGTGGCGCCGCGGTGGCAGGGGGCAGCACTGCCTAGCAGCAGCCCCACAAAGGGAAGAAGGACAGCAGCAGCGGC
The DNA here is from genome assembly GCF_032191835.1 of Heteronotia binoei. Lineage (NCBI taxonomy): Eukaryota > Metazoa > Chordata > Lepidosauria > Squamata > Gekkonidae > Heteronotia > Heteronotia binoei. The sequence continues at coordinate 78,062,899 of NC_083229.1, forward strand.
AGGGAGGGAGGCAAACTAGGCGTTTGCCATGGGCACCTGAAGGGGGGGAGCCCAATTCGTTACCCTCTACCTCCTGGCACCCTAGGCAGCTGCCTAGTTTGCCTAGTGGGTGAGCCAGCCCTGCATGCGCACAATTCTGGGAGTCTGTATAACTCCTCAAGGATATCCTAAAGCTCTTTAAGTGTTGCCATGCCATACAACTGCCTGTAGCATCTATAAGATTGGGCCACCATCTGGGACACTTCTAAGCCATATTTATGCATCATGTAATCATTTTGTTTTTCCTCATAGTGCCTTGAGGTGTGAGATAAGGACCTTCAGCTCAACTTATTTCTTTTTTGATAAAGTGATCCTCGCTATATTCTATCATACCTTGTTACCTAGATACTTGCATGAGATGTAAGAACCATTCCTTGCAGGATCTGCTTGCGCAATCCTGTTTGGAATGCACAGACCTTGAGACAAAACACACTGAGATCAATGCTCTCAGCTGCCTCATTATTACCTCCCCAAAGCAAAGTTGTGAAGGAACAAAGAATGGGCCAATCAGCTTAGCCAGCTTACTGAGGGATGCCATTTACTACTGGCAGTTACTAAATCGTCATGCTCATAAATTGGGAGAAGGCAGAGCAGATGTTGCTGTTGTGAGAAAATGACTCCTAAAGCTATTCCTGAGGTGGTATAAATTATACACCACTTCATCCTTAAGGCTATGCCTGAAGTCACTGACTCCCCACCCCTCAGTTATTACCATATTTTCTGTTCACTATTTAAAAAAAACTCAAACAAACAGAACTGTAACATTCATTTTGCCTAAAGGAAAAGAAGTATTCTGTTTGTGTTTTTCCTCTTCTTTTCTTGTAAAGAAAATTTGTGTTTCCAGTTTTAGCTAGAGCTTTGTGACAAAAACACCACAAGTCTTTCACACTGACTGACAAATTCCTCTCTGAAATGAAAGTATCCAAAATGGAGCAAGCCTGAGGGGTGCTTCTGTGATTCTTTTGAAGCTGGAGACTTCCTCTTGGGCTAGCTTGTTAAAGTTAGGAGTATTTCTGTTTGATTGTGTCCTTTAAGAAATTGAATCTTGGGGCACATCTTAGTTCATGCCCTCTGTGCCTCTGATGTAGCACACTCAGACCCTATGGCTACCTAAAAGGGTCAAGCAAGGATTTTCTCAATGTGTGCATTTTTTTCCTCTGTATCACTCTTTCTGAAGCCTCCAACTTTAGGATCTAGTACGTGGAATGTTTGAGTCATTTTGCAGACCGTTTTGACAGAAGAGTAATTAAATCCATTTCCCCAGTTGCAAACATATGTATAGGGGTGTATTGGGGTCAAACTAAACATTACACAAAGATGTGAATAGCATTATCCTGGCAGCACTTATTAGAAAGAGAAAAGCTGCTTCTGTTGGGATGATTAGGAATAGAGAAATTGTGAAGAAAGGGGAAAGAGTAACACAGTAATTTCCCTTCTTGCTAGTCCCTGCTCTGATTCCCCCTCCCCCTCCACAGGGTTCCAAATGAGTGTTTGCCTTCATTTGAAACTCCACAGGGGAGTGGGAAGACTGGAGCAAGAAATAGCAGGTGGGGAAAGCATCAAACAATCTATCCCCCCACACCTACTCATTGTCTGATCTCACCATCGTCTCTGAAGAATGTCTTTTCCTCTTTATGAAGGACCATCAGGGTAATGTTACATGCACCTTTGACTCTAATCAGGTTGTGAAAATGAGCAGGCATTATGGGCTGATAATTTTTACTGTGCCATTGTCGCAACCTGAAACACTTGAGGGGAGTGGGGTGCTCTTGGGCTTGTGTGGAAATCCACATGCATCCTAAGAAATGTGTGGGTTTTCCCACATAGCACTCAACTGTTTCAGGTTGGGAAAATTGCTCAGGAGGAGGAAAGCTAAAGCACCATGCACAGGTGTGGAGGAGAATCCACAGCTCATGTGTATTTGTATTCCATCAGATACAGGCAGAGACCCAGGTCCCTAACTTGGTTTAAGATCCAGTTACAGATCTCCTACCAACTCAAGGAGGCTGCTTCCACAAGGGATGCACCCACATCATGGCAATAGGAGGATGTGGCAGGGGAGTGGTTGTTAATAGCATCCACATGCACCTGCTCTCATGCATGCTACTTGCTGCTACCTCTGCTCCTCCTCTATTGTTCACATTGCACCTGCACAAAAACAAGATATGAAGGGGCTTGCTGTCATATCCCACATTTCTCTTTTCTGGCTGAGTTGACTCAGCCTTCCATCCTGCCAAGGTTGGTAAAATGAGTACCCAGCTTGCTGAGGGGAAAGCGTAGATGACTGGGGAAGGCAATGGCAAAGCACCCCGTAAAAAGTCTGCCATGAAAGCGTCGTGATGTGACATCACCCCAGAGTTGGAAACGACAGGTGCTTGCACAGGGGACTACCTTTACCTTTTTTTTTCTTGCTCCCACCTTTGAATTTATCTTATGCTCAAAACTGAATTGGTTTGAAACAGACTCCAAATTCCTGAAAAGAGGAGCAGAAATGATTGTTAGATTTCAGGGAGAAACTGAGTGAAGAAGAATTCCTCTAAACTACACAATGATGAGATAGCTCAGAAGAGACTGCATACAATATGCTGCAGAAGCTGTGTGAAGATCCGAGGGTGCTACAATTGAGAGTCTATGACTGCTGGCTTCTTAAGATTCAGGCCATGCAACAAAACCCCACTGCTCATGTTATTTCCATCCATCAGTGAGACTTACTTGCTTGGGGTCTGAATAACACAGTATTTGACCTCCTGCCCCCTTTCCCAGTCTCTGTGTTATAGAGTTTATATTTTTCCCTAATCATCCTTATGTGTGTGTAAATATTATAACTTTTATCAACAAGAAATGAAACAATTCTGAGAGTGACAGATAGTGTCTTGTTGCATCTGTCATCTCCAGTTACTTTCTGTGACATGACAGAATGTAACCTGACTGTGATGCATGATGACATGACATACAACACTCGTTACCCAATTGGTAGCTCATTAGAGAAACCAGAAAGGCAGAATCCAACAAAACTGATCTCCATCTTCCTCTTGCTACTCTCGTTTCTTGCTCAGGTACCTTCTCCAGTTCTGCTGGGAAAGATCTGAAGACCTGAGGAGTTCATTTATATTCATAAACATTTGTGTTAAATTAGTAGTTTGGACTGTGACACATCTGTGGTAAACATTATAGATTTTTAAATGAAGTGCTTCAGTAACTTATTACTATTTGTATGCCACTTATTCAGATTTGAGGTTCCTTCCCTCCCACATACTAAGTTAGTCACCTTTTGAAGTGTTCAGAAAATGGTCTGGAGATCTAAATCAGGCTGGAATCCTTTGTGCTCCAGTTTTCACTTCTGGCAGTACCACCCTAAGCAGAGTTACATCCTTTAAAGTCTGTAGCTGTTAGTGGTTTTTTGTTTGTTTTGTTTTTTGCTGTTGGTCTGGGGCTGAAAACAAATTTTCTATGCATCTCTATGAATTGTAATCAATATTTGCATGCCCAATAGGGGAGAATCTTTTTGGATCAGAGATGCAAATTGCACAAATTCAAAATGTTCAGCATTTTTCACCCATAACACAAAGTACTGTTCATAATGAGCTCTGTAGTATGTTTTATAAAGCTGCAGTTCCTGAGCAAGTCTGCAAAAATGGCCAAGCTTTGACAGAAATGGTTTCAATACCAATCTCTTTTTTTTCTACTCCCCTAAGCAACAATGTGGCAAACCTTCTTTACTTAATTAAATAAGTGGCTTCATACTGCTTGGCTCAGTAGCTCTGCTGTGTGATTGAGAGAGCTTGCTAAAGTAAAGTACAGAGCAGAGGAGAGCAGAAGTGTATGGGACCAAGTTGCTGTATTCTACAACACCTTCAAAAGCAGCCATTTTCATCAGGGGAACTGATTTCTGTCACCTAAAGATCCGTTGTAATTCCGGGAGATCTCCAGCCACCACCTGTACATTGGCAACCCTAGGCACTGCCCACACATTTCAAGACCATTTTCATAGCCACTAATGACTAGAAAGTTGCTTTTGGGGGGGAAACACCTAAACTGGAGGTTTTCAGGCCCTTGTGTACAATCACAGAAAACCATATAGCTATGACTATAATGATAGTACTATGTTGGGTTTCAAAACAATAAAAGTGAGGGTAAAAGAAATAGGAAATCGTCATTTCTGGAATTAACAGTCTGTTACTGTGGCATATCAATCCCAGTGGTCTGGCAATGTGGGTTTTACATCAGGAGCAAGGCTAGATCCAATGCAGGGAGTATGCTGTGCCCCATTATTTTTATGTGGTTATTAGCACTGCTGTAGAATATATAGATGGCACAAGGCAAAAGTGCCTATCTCTACTCCTTCATTCCAATATCTTTTTTCTCTACTGCTTGGGTTTCAAACTTTTTTCTTGTGATCATTTAAATGGTTAACGACATAGGAAAAGACATTCTGGATCTACTAGTCTACAAACCTATTTTACACAGCAGCCAACCACTTACCTTGGAGGGCCAACACAGAGCGCATAGAGGCCAAAGCCTTCTTCTGATGTTGTCTCCTATACTATTGCCTACTGTCCATTTAGAGGCTTGCTGTCTCTGTATATGGAGGTTCTCTTTACTACCTATGGCTAATAGCTGTTGATGGACCCATCCTCTATGAATATGTGTAACATCCTCTATGAATATGTATAAAGGCATCTGTTATCCTGGCCATCATTACATCAACAGACAGTGAATTCCACAGTTTAATAACTCATTGTGTAAAAAGTATTTCCTTTTGCCTGTTCCGGATTGCCTATCAGCTTTATAGGAGGGCAAACCAAGGGCTAGTATTATGGAAGAGGAAGAATATTTTTTGTTTGTCCACTTTCTCCACACCATGCACAATTTTATAAAACTGTTATGTCCACCCCCGCCCCCCTTTTTCTAAACTGGAACATCCTTTTTCTAAACTGGAACATCCTGGACACTTTAGCCTTTCCTCAGAGTCATCTGATCAGTATGAGACTATATAAGGGCTTCTACATCAGTTGGCTGCTTTTTGGCAGTCACTCTCCCTGTGCCCACCACCACTCAGCTGGAGGGTGAGGGAAAATTCTGGGGGAAATGGAAGATGGGGGGTGACTAGTATCAGACAGATGCCACAACATAACTTCTGATGTGACCCAGAAGTGGCATCATTGTGTAAGGCAACATTCACCCAAAACTCTAGGGTTTGGGGGTAAATACTAGAATTTTACCCCTACACAGTGACATCACTTCCAAGTTGCACCAGAGGTGAAATCATTACATCACCAGCAACATCATGATATGTCAGCTGGGCCCCACCACCACTAGGTAAGTCTCCCACCAGCCATCCTAGTTGCTCTCTTCTGTACTTTTTCCAGCTTCTTCCAGGTTGGTTCATAATTTTGAATATTATTTGCAATTGTGAGCAAGGAGAACATCTCATTTAGTTAGATACCTTGCTGTTCTGAAAGTGGGAAAGCCATATTCCTGCATTTCCAAATTTAATACAGCAAGATATTACATCGGGGAGGGGCTCAGCACATCATTGTCCCTGTATTGAGGACTATAAAGCAGGGATCAACACCCACCTCTGGCCAAAGCAGAAAACTGAAGAGTTTGACAAGGAAGCACCTAAACTGTAATAGGCCAGATCATGGAAGACGCTGCTCCACAACTCCTATGACAGCTTCTAGGTCAGTCTTTAACCAGTTTGAGCAATCTGGGTTCTGAACTCCTACTTCTACTCACAGCCCTTATTTGTGGTCTACCTGCCTGTCTGTCTCTCTCTCAGGGCTGAAGTATACCTTCAGGTGGAGCAGCTGGCAGGGCCCAGGGTTTCTGGCAAGGCCCACTGCTGCCAACCCCCTAACATGCCATTTTCCTGCCTGCTCATTTGTGAGTGCTTTGCAGCCAAGCATTCCGCTGCATATTCTGCCCAGTGCCATCAGGGAAAGGTCTGGAAGGCAGTGCAGATGGCTGTGAACATGATTAGTAGGAGGGCTCATGATCAGAGCAAGGGAAGGATGCACAGGCAGGAGGAGGTGAGACTCGTGAGTGGGTGGGATGGGGGGGCCTGGGGCCCCAGAATCTGGGACTACCCCTGCCCTTCCTTCCTTCCTTCCTTCCTTCCTTCCTTCCTTCCTTCCTTCCTTCCTTCCTTCCTTCCTTCCTTCCTTCCTTCCTTCCTTCCTTCCTTCCTCTCTCTCTCCCCCCCCCCCACCTCTGGTTCTCCTCTCCTATTCCTTTACCTTGTCCTGCCCCAACCTGGCTGGAGATGAGTTTGAATACTGGGAGTGATCTGGAAATAATTTGAATGTGATATTTCTCTGTATCAAAGAATTTTTAAAATGTTTAAAATCATTTCCTATTAATTAGATACCTTGGTTTACTGAAGGTGTTGTTCTTTTATATTGCAAGGGGGAGAATTGTCTTGTATTGCCAAGGTATTCATTTGTTTTAAAAATCACCATTTGGTTTTGGATGCTCTGCTCTTTTAAGAAAATCAATACAGACAGACCTGTCCTTGCTGTGATATCACACTACTACATGCCTCATTTGGCATAAATAGGGCTTGCAGATAGCAGTTTAAAGGAGGAATGCTATTTTGGAGTACAAGAGTGATCATTGTGCATGCCATATTGGAGAAAGTTTCTGACCACAGCCAGAGGCCCTTTGCTTGGGAGGCTAGAGTCCAGAAGATTTCCAAACAATAGCACATTACAGTAGCTGAGGAAAGCAGGGAAGACATAGCCAAGGCATTGTGCTTAAAGGATGTCTATGAGATACAGCTGTACGGTAACCAAGAGTGACATTCTTCATGTTGTATCAGTTTAAAACTCCAGATAGATCTCGATATAGATGTCAGCTGCTAGGACAACCAGGCTTCCATTGCCCATGGATATCTGCACAGCCAGCACCTGTCTACTCAGCAGGTTTTATGCCTCATAGTGAAGGAATCAGCATGATCTGCTTCCCCAGCCAGTTCCTTCCCCTCCCTAGGCAGATGCACCAGCAACACACAGTGGAAGGTGCACCTCCCACCAGCCTGTGCCAGCACATGGGGTTCAGTCAAGGAAGGCGAGTGATAATTATTTTGCTGTGGATTGCAGATGGTCACTTTATCAGCAGGTCTGCCAATTTCAGTATACCGGCTGGCTGAGTTTTTAATATCCCTTCCTTGGACAAACCCACCAGGCACAGTCAAAAGGAAGCTCCACTTTAAGATCAGGTCCTGTAAGGCAGTGTGCTGAAAAATTTAGAAAATCAACCAAAAAGGAAACTGTTGGAAAAGTGTGTCTTAAAAAAATATCTCGGCAGAAACCATTAGGGACACCAAGCATAATAAATGGTGACAGAGGCAATCTTTTTCACTGTCTGTTCTGTTAATTGTTTTAACTAGACAAGATGGGGATTTCTTTGAGGGGGGAATCAATTCAATTCAAAAGCTCACTAGCATTTAAAAGATTCAGGATCTGGTCCCCCAAAGAGGAGTTAACTGGGTATGCATTATCTTTTCAGTCCAGCATTTATTTACTTGTTAATTTTCCTCATCTTTTTATGTGGTGCAGTTTCTTGCATTCTTTCACCAGTCAAGTCAACATTACTGTCTTTTTAAAACAGCTGTAAATCTCTTTGATTGGGACTGGAGGCTGGAATCATTCATGTTGTGTTAAACTAAACTGTCTTATCTCCTTGAGTGCCATGAAGCCACTGGCATGTCCAGAGCTGCATCTCTACATGGCCTAGGGACGCCAACATTTGAAAACTATTAGTAAAGACATTTGGGGAGGAAACAGAGACATGACTACATCTCCTTCACTTACACACACTCCACTCACAAACAATGCATTTCTAAAACATACAAAACATTATAAATGGGATAGAACTAGAGGAATAGGAAGAATACATTTCCTGCTTTAAAGAACAGACGTTTGTCTCTTTGACACAAGCCTTGCCTGTCTGGGCCAAGTATTCTGGCAGCTCCAAAATGGTAGGAAGACATGAGGAGGACTTGCAAGCTTCTTTCACTCACAGAACAAGAATGGCCTGGCACTAGGGGTGCCAGGTGCCTCCTAACAACTGGTGGTGGGATGTGGGGGGGAGAATTACCAGGAACAGCAAGGAGGCCCATCCAATGTACAGCGATGGGCCACATCACTGCCTTAGGCTTCCTAATCCCCAGGTCCCAGCGGGGGATCCCCTGGTTTTACAGCCTTCCCCCCTCCCCCAACCAGCTGGCCGGCGGGGGAAGCTCCACCCCCATAGCTATTATGCACCTCCAGGAACGATTCCCATAGGGAATGATGGGGAATTGATCCACAGGTGTCAGGGGCTCTGGGGGGGCTGTCTTTTGAGGTAGAGGCACCTAATTTTCAGTATAGCATCTAGTGCCTCTCCCCAAAATACCTCCCAAGTTTCAAAAAGATTGGACCAGGGGGTCCAATTCTATGAGCCCCAAAAGAAGGTGCCCCTATCCTTCATTATTTTCTATGGAAGGAAGGCATTCTAAAAGATGTGCTGTCCCTTTAAATGTGATGGCCAGAACTCCCTTGGAGTTCAATTATGCTTGTCACACCCTTGCTCCTGGCTCCGCCTCCAGTGTCTCCTGGCTCCACCCCCAAAGTCTCCTGGCTCCACCCCCAAAGTCCCCAGATATTTCTTGAATTGGACTTGGCAACCCTACACTGCCTGCATGGTTTGGAAATGACATGATCATGTCCAGGACATCAGGACAATACCCTGGTCTTTGGAGAAAACTTTATGGTAAATTTGACTTCTACTATAGCTTTTGCAGGGGTGTCAAACATGCTGCCCAGGGGCCAAATCAGTCCCACAGAGAGCTCCTATCAGGCCCTCGAGTGGCTGGTTGTATCTGCTTCCTTCTGCATTACAGCTTGCTTTGCAAGGCTCTCTCAATTGCAGAACTATTGAGCCAAGCCTCTCTTCCTTCTATTGTCTGAGGCTCCTCTCCCTCCTTGTCCCTTGGGGAAGGAAGGAAAAAGCCAAAGCTTCCTTTGCCCAGTTCCCTGGATCCCATGGGAGAAATACAAAGAAAGCACTTTTAAGGTCAATGAGTGCTAAAATTTTAAGCATGTTTTAAGTTTTTAAAAATCTTTAATTATGTTTGTGTCCTTTATAAAGTTTATGTCTCTGCTACCTTATCTTAAATAGGTACACACAAGGCCCATCCCAACATGGCCTGGCCTGGCCCGGCCCGGCAAGGTCTCATTTATGTCAGATTATGCCCTTACAACAACATGAGTTTTACACCCCTATTCTAGAGCATTGTCCATGATGTCCCAAATGTGATGATGTCACTTCTGAGTAATGTGGACTGACATAGACACATCACTGCACATGGGATGGATCTCCCTAATTTTTAGTGTAAATTTCCTCTTGCCAGCCAGCTGATCAGCAGTGGAAGGGTGGGGCCTGGCAGTGGGGGACCCCTGTCTTCACCAGGGGGACGGGGTCTGGCAACTATACTCCCTCACCATACCTTCAATGATTAATATGGCCCCTCCAGTCCAGATAACCCAGTTTAGGAGATTTTGTATGATGCAGCTTGGGGAAAATAGCTATCTTCTTACTGTTGCGGTGCATCTGCACTAGGGTTGCCAATTCCAGACTGAGAAATTACTGGAGATTTGGGGGTGGAGCCACGGTAGATGATTTGGAGAGGGGAGAGATCTCAGTGGGGTAAAATACCATACAGGCCACCCTCCAAAACAGCCATTTTCTTCAGGGGAACTGATCTCTTCCCCAGAGATTAGCAGCCCTGGTCTGCGCTGCACCTTCCATCTTGGGATCCACCACTCCAAATGCAGCCCGTGTGTTGTGGCCTTTCAGTAGCTCAAGATCCCCCTTGCAGCTCCAAGCAGACAGGGAGGGTTACCAAGCCTCTACAGTCTACTTCATGGGGGTGATGAGTTGTTTCCAGCATAGTGGGTCACAGGTTATACATCTAACTTTCAGCTGTTTCAGCTGTTTTTGGAAGAAGGGATGCTGCATCGTTTAAGGCTTCAAGAACTTTATATCCAAACACTCAACATTCAACAGTGAAAAGAAAGCCAGTGATCTATATACCAATTAAACTGGATTCTTGGAATGTCAAAATGAATACTAAATATATTTACCTGGCACTCTGTTGATTTCTATACATACTAAACAATAAGCATCTGAATAATCATGTATGTTGCCTGTCATATTTTTATCCTGCTCTTCCTTCAAGGAAGTACAGTGATCCAGGGGCAAGAGCTGCGGGTACAGAGCCTGCAGATGAACTCATTCCACTTCAGCTCTGTGGCAGGCCCGCTGTCATGTTGAGTAGATCAGTGGCTTGACTCAGACACAGTGCAAAATGGTTTATGTTAACAATCACTAGTTTGTGAAACCCAGATTCAGCTTGCAGAGAAACATTCAGATCTGGGTTGCCACAACAAATGCTGATTGCATCCTCCTTGCTCTTTCCTCTGCCTCCCCCATAGAGACTTGGATAATGTCTCAGCCTGTATTCTGGGAAGGACAGCACTGTGGGGGGAGGGGGGGTAAAATGTGAAAAGGCAGTTATGATCAGTTTTGCTGAATTAAGTCAAAATCAAGCCATGGCCTCAGATCCTAGAGTGATGGCTCTAACTAACCATTGTTAGTGGAGCAGCCTGCATTCCAGTGATCATGTAGCTAATTAAACCACAATTTCACTTGACTTCAACACTCTGTCATACAGTGGTCAAAAACCCCCAGATGCCATCAGGAGGTCCACCACTGGGGCCAGGACACTAGAAGTCCTCCCACTGTTGCTCCCCGAAGCACCAAGAATTCAGAGCATCACTGCCCCAGACAGAGAAGTTCCATCTATATCCTGTGGCTAATAGCCACTAATGGACCTCTGTTTTAAAACTAATTTTTTAGTTTAAATGTGTCATGCATTATAACCATGTAATATCTTTTATTAAGAAAACAACAACAACAATAACCCACAAAGCAGTGTGCAAACTTCTGAGTTCTCTAGAATTCTTCATCAGGATGTTGTGTCATTCTGGTTGGTCTTAGCAAAAGATATGCTGTTGTTTTGTTTTGGGGAGTTTTGCTTTGGACGAACATGGCTAGCTGCAGCCTTTTTGTAAACTCTATGGAAAGGAAGTACAACTTCAATCTTGTTGGAACTAAATCAAGTATATTATAATGATGTTGGCTTAACTGATTGGTGGATTGTTCTGTAAACTGTCACAAACAGAAGTATTGTCACATAACCTATAGAATTCCTTAGACAAAGTTTGGCAATGGGAATGTTTTTAAAAATTTTGTTTCTGAATCCTGGAGGGTGATATTTGTTTAAAAATGACACTCAGTTTTAATGGCAGGGTAATCCTTCTGTCTGAACATCTCAGCAATCTCAAAACTAGGGAAAATACATCCTTTGACAGATGCAAAATGAGAAAAAAACCAAGATAATGTCATTTTTTCACCCTTCTCTTTCCAATTTATATATCAAAAGAAAAGCATGAACATGCACTGTAAACAACCTCAGGGACAATTCCTGCAGTCAGACAAAACTCCTTTTGTAGGTCAGGTAGGAAATAGGAAGCTACACAGGAAACCTTTAGATTTGATTTAGAAACAGATATCTAAATCAAAGGGAAAAGATCCAGCTTAATTTTTAAAAATGACACAAGTTAATTTTTGTTGTTGTTTTTGCTATGGTTACTTTGTTGTTTTGCTATATAAATCAATGTCAAACCTATTATCCTCTGACCCAAAAAACACTTATTTGGATATAAGTTCTATTCACTCTAAGATGATTTATTTATTTATTACATGCATGACAGATTTGGGGGGGATCCAAGTAGCAGACCACCAAGCAAGGTGTCTCCTGGAAACTGTTTTTGGGGGAGTTGTCCTGCACCATTTTGGGACACTACAGTGTGGACCTGGTTAAGCTACAGGCATCAGACTCCTAGAGTACCTCTCCAGGGACCACCCACATGGCTGCAGGTGGCTGTGTCTTCCTGGGACTAGCTATCCAACCCTGGTGACATGATGACTGATTGGGGCCAAGCCTCCCATCCTACCTGGGAAGGTGACAGGGATAACCAAGCCTGGCAACCGGGACTCACTGCACAGCTGTGGGAGAGGGCACTAGTGGACTAGCTAAGGGAATGTGTGGGGATATGTGGACCATGTGGAGGGTCACCCCGGGGAGGAATTGTGTTCGTTGAAGGCCTCTAGCTCACCCAGGTCAGTTTTTGTCACTCCTGAACCAGCAGAGGTGACATCCCTTTGAAAAGCATTGCACTGAATGACCTTTTTTAGGGATCTGTAATTCAGCCCCCCAAAGTCCAATGTGGACCAAACTTGGTGGGTACATTGAAGAGAGTGATCTGGAGACCACTTGCCATTTTGGAACCTCAAAGCCCTATGTGGGGCTTTTTAAAAATCGGACCAGTTTGCGAACTGGTTTGCAAAGCAAGTTGTGGTTCGGTTCACGAACTGGTCCGGGAACTGGTCCAGTTCTGTTCGTGAACCAAACCACCATTTTCTGGTCTGTGCCCATCCCTAAACAGCCCACACTTCATCTGGAAGAGCTGATCTAGGTACACTTAACTGAAGAAATGGTAGATATGAACAAAGATTTCGTCACCCTATCACCACTGCCTCACAGGCCTGCAAATGGTTTCTGGGGTATGCATAATCCCAAGACTTTTTTTATCGCAGGAACTCCTTTGCAGATTAGGCCACAAACCCCTGACATAGCCAATCCTCCAAGAGCTTACAGGGCTCTTATTACATAGTCTACTGTAAGCTCCAGGAGGATTGGCTACATCAGGGTTGTGTGGCCCAGGGGTGGAATTCTAGAAGAGCTCCTTTGCATATTAGGCCACAAACCCCTGATGTAGCCAATCCTCCAAGAGTTTACAAAAAACAGCATTGTAGCTCTTGGTGAATTGGCTACATCAAGGGTGTGTGGCCTGATATGCAAAGGAGCTCCTGATGTGGCCTAATATGCAAAGGAGTTCCTGCGATAAAAAAAGAAAAAGCCCTGCATAATCCAATTCAGCACGAATCTTCCACAGCTGACATTTAGTTCCACATGATGTCTTCCTGCTCTTCAGTGAACTAGTGGGATACACCTATGTTATTATTTATTTCCTTAGATTTTTGTTTAATTCAGCATCTTCCCCAGCAACCAAGAACTGAAGCAGTTAACAACATAGATACAAAACATAAGGTGAGGTGGAGACCAGTGAGGGGGATGACTGGCTTGGGGATTCCAGTACTCCTGGGGAGGGGAAGATATGATGGTGGGAACACACATCAAGATAAGGGAAGGAGACTGAGACATGGTGGTGCTCGGCCCCCTTCCAGTCTGTGTCCCATCCCAATGGTGGCAGGCAGTGGGGCCAGGTTATTTATTTGATTTATATCCCGCCCTCCCCACCGAGGCGGGCTCAGGGCAGCTAAATTACTCACCTCCGTCATTGGTGTTATGCAATGCCAGGTCCATAAATAATAAGACCTCAGTCCTCCGCGAGTTTTTGCTTGAACAGGATGCGGACCTGGCTTGCGTGACTGAGACCTGGATGTGAGAGGGAGAGACGGTGGCTCTCTCGCAAATGGCTCTCCCAGGATACGCAGTCTTTCACCAATCAAGGACTAGCGGGCGGGGGGGAGCGGTGGCGCTATTCATTTGAGAAGTTTACTCCTTTCGAGCCCTCCCAGCCCCAGAGATCAATGGTATTGAATGTGCCAGTTTGGTGTGGGACGTTGGGGACGGGTTGGCGATATGGCTGGTGTACCATCCGCCTAACGCACTGGCCAGCACCTTACCATCCCTGATGGAGGCTGTAGCAGGCTGGGCATTGGAGTACCCAAGGCTTATGATCCTGGGCGACTTCAATGTCCATGCTGATTACGCGACCTCCAGTTGGGCGATGAACTTAGTGTCATCCATGGCGACACTGGGGCTCTCCCAATTTGTTACAATGCCCACTCACCAGGTGGGGCACATGTTAGATCTGGTCTTTGCAGTTGGGATTTCGGTGGATGATATTACCGCTGAGGCGGTGCCATGGTCGGACCACCTCGCCCTTAAGGCTCGAGTGGATGTTCCACCCCAAGCCCGTTTAGGCGGCGAACCTATTTTGGCTCGCCCACGGAGCCTGATGGGCCCTGAGTGGTTCCAAATGGCTCTACGGGATCCCTGGCCTCCTGGCGATTCTCTCAATGGCCTGGTGGAGTCGTGGCATTGTCAGCTCTCCAGAGCCATTGATGAGATCACCCCTCAGTGCCCTCTGCGCCCTCGTGTTAGGCTGGCGCCGTGGTATACCCCGGAATTACGGCAGCTGAAACGGGTTCAGACGGCTAGAGAGGCAATGACGGCAGGCTCGAGACGAAGTGACTAGAATATCTTATAGAGAGTTTATGAGATCCTATGAGATGGCAGTCAAAGCCGCAAAGAAGATTTACTTTACGACCGAGATTGCGTCTGCAAGTTCGTGCCCAGCACAATCATTTAGGACGATTCGGAATCTTACAATACTGCCACAAGGCAGATCAAATGCTAGGAAATTGGAGATCGACTGTGAGGCTTTTGCAGAATTTTTTGCAGATAAGATCTCGTCACTCTGCCGTGACCTCCCCGCCACATTGGAAATAGTACTCGAGGCCCCGTGCCTGTCTTCTGAACCATTTCTGGACTGCTTCGACATGCTTAGCCTGGTGGAAGTTGACAGAATCCTCTCCACTGTATGCCCAACAGTCTGTGATCTGGACCCATGCCCCTCCTGGCTAATTAAAGCTTGCCAGAGGAAGCTTAGGTGTCCTATACGGGACATCATAAATAGATCCCTCTCAGAGGGGCGTTTTCTCAAAAAGGCTGTGGTTTGTCCTGTATTGAAAAAGATGACATTGGATCCAGCTGAATTGGCTCATTATCAGCCGGTCTCAAATTTGCCCTTTTGGGGCAAAATTATCGAGAGGGCAGTAGCGTTACAGCTGCAGAGTTTTCTGGATGACGCTTCCATTCTAGATCCCCACCAGTCTGGTTTTCGTCCGGGCCATGGGACGGAGACAGTGCTGGTTGCTCTGGTGGATGACCTCCAGCAACATCTGGATCGAGGCGGCGTGGCGGTGCTGATGTTGTTAGACCTATCAGCAGCGTTTGATACGGTCGACCATCGGTTACTGACCCGCCACCTCACCGACGCGGGGATTCAGGAATTGCCTTTGCAATGGCTTTCCTCTTTCCTTGACAGTCGGGGACAAAGGGTGGTGATTGGGGGAGAACTGTCCCAGAGGCATCCACTTAATTGTGGGGTGCCACAGGGAGCAGTTCTCTCCCCGATGTTGTTTAATATCTACATGCGTCCCCTTGCCCAGATTGCCCAGATGTATGGGCTGGATTGTCATCAATATGCCGATGACACCCAGCTCTATCTACTGATGGATGGCCAGCCTGGCTGTGTCCCAGAAAATCTGGACCTGGCATTACAGGCTGTGGCAGGATGGCTCAGGCTGAGTAGGCTGAAGTTGAATCCAGCGAAGACAGAGGTCCTTTGCCTGAGTTGTGGCGGACTGGGAGGAGAAATCCCCCTACCAGTTTTTGACGGGGCGCCATTGGTAATGGCACACAAGGTCAAGAGCTTGGGGATGCTACTGGAGCCTTCTTTGTCAATGGAGGTCCAGATAGCAGCCGCTGCCAAATCTGCCTTCTTTCATCTTAGGCGGGCGAGGCAGTTGGCTCCCTTCCTGGAGCGTGACAATCTGGCAACAGTGATCCATGCAATAGTCACCTCGAGGTTGGACTACTGTAATGCCCTCTACATGGGGCTGCCCTTGTGCCAAACCCGGAAACTACAGCTGGTGCAGAACATGGCAGCCAGGCTATTATTAGGGCTCCCTAAGTGGGAGCACATACAGCTGAGGCTACGGGAGCTGCAGTAGCTGCTATTGTGTACCGGATCCGTTACAAGATGCTGGTCATTATCTTTAAAGCCCTATATGACCGAGGACCTGTCTACCTTAGGGACTGTGTCTCCCCATATATACCCCAGAGGGTGCTGAGATCAGGTTCACAAAATCTATTGATAATCCCTGGGCCAAAGGAGGCCAAACTGAAAACAACAAGAGAAAGGGCCTTCTCAATAATGGCTCCCCACTGGTGGAATCAATTACCAGAGAAGGTGCGAGCCCTTGCTCCGTTCCGCAGGGCTGCAAGACTACCCTCTTTCAGCTGGCCTTTTCTTGATGTGGATTCTGCCGTACTGTTGTTACGAAAATCTGTAAATGACTAAGATCAGAATTTTGGAAAATGTAGCACCGAGTACGATCGCAGGAAATTGTTGGTTTTAATTAGATAGTTTTAAGGGAATTTTAAGGAAACTGTACAATGTTGTAGATTGTTGTTTTATTATGTAATCTTTGTATTTTATATTACGTTGTAAGCCACTCAGGGCCTGCTTTGGTGGGGAGGGCGGGATATAAATTAAATGTTATTATTATAATTATAAATAACAACCAAATATTCGGGGGGGAATTAATACCCTGGCATAACAATCAGAGAAGCTAATAGTAGACCCAGTAAGATTGCCTCTGTGAGATGGCTGGAGGAATAATTACATTTTACAGGCCCTACTGAACTAGACAGATCCCCCAGGGCATGAGTCTCTTCAGAAAGAGCATCCCACAAGGTTGGGGCCACAATAGAAAAAGCCCTTGTTCTGGTCAAAGTTAAACAAGTTACTTGAGGGCCAGGCACCACCAGAAGTCTGCATGAAGTGGAACACAAGCACTGAAAGGGGTCATAACTGGTAGCGTTTTTCTGTTTGAAATTAAATTGTATATCTCAAACAGTTCAATGGATCGCCGGATGAAAATAATGCTTGAAAACCTTTTAACATGAAAGCAAAATATATTTGTTACTACAAGGGAATGGGGAACTGGGAGAGAAAATAAGAAAGAACTAAGAAAACTACATCTTGCTATGGAGGACACATGGCTAAGAGTGAGAGGAGACTTGCTCTGTCTTCTTGACCTTTTGGCTGACTAGACAAAGGAGTTACCTGACTAACTGGCTAAACAAACAACAAGGATGACCTTGACAGGCTGGAAAACTGGGCTAAAATCAATAAAATGAATTTTAACAGGGATAAATGTAAAGTTCTGCATTTAGGTAGGAAAAATCCAATGCATAGTTATAGGATGGAGGAGACTTGTCTTAGCAGTAGTATGTACGAAAAGGATCTAGGGGTCTTAGTGGATCATAAGCTGAACATGAGTCAACAGTATGATGCGATGGCTAAAAAGGCAAATGCAATTTTGGGCTTTGTCAACAGAAGTATAGTGTCCAGATCACGTGATGTGATGGTATCACTTTATTCTGCTCTGGTAAGACCTCACCTGGAGTATTGTGTTCAGTTTTGGGCACCACATTTTAAGAAGGATATAGAGAAGCTGGAACGGGTCCAGAGGAGGGCCATGAAGATGGTGAGGGGTCTGGAGACCAAGTCCTATGAGGAAAGATTGATGGAGCTGGAGATGTTTAGCCTGGAGAGGAGGCAGCTGAGAGGTGATATGATCACCATCTTCAAGTACTTGAAGGGCTGCCATCTAGAGGATGGTGTGGAATTGTTTTCTGTGGCCCTGGAAGGTAGGACCAGAACCAATGGGTTGAAATTAAATCAAAAGAGTTTCCGGCTCAACATTAGGAAGAGCTTCCTGACCGTTAGAGCGATTCCTCAGTGGAATAGGTTTCCCCGGGAGGTGGTGGGTTCTCCTTCCTTGGAGATTTTTAAACAGAGGCTAGATGGCCATCTGACAGCAATAAAGATTGTGTGGATTTAGGGTGAAGTGTTTGTGAGTTTCCTGCATTGTGCAGGTGGTTGGACTAGATGATCCTAGAGGTTCCTTCCAACTCTATGATTCTATAAGTTTTCCCAAGTTATCTCTTGATTGGCAGGGAGCCAGAATCTTCTTCCTAGGTCATGCAGACAATAGGGAAACAGGTACAGTATTAACCCTATAATGACTGGAACTTTAGAACATTGCAAAAGACATGTAAAACAGATACATAATTCCAACAATAACAGGAGAGGTGGTCCTTAAGGTATCATGCCCCAGATCTTTAGGGCTTTCAAGCTTGAAACCTGCACCTTGAATAGTTTGGTGTAGTGGTTAAGTGTGCAGACTCTCATTTGGGCAAGCCAGGTTTGATGACAAAAAGGTTAAGAACTACCTTCCTAAATTCTGGAAATCTCTAGGGCCCAAGTCTCCAAAGAGGGGCCATATTAACTGGTCCCATGAGCCCTGCTGTTGCAAAGATGTGTGGCCATCTTTCCAGGCCTGACATTTTCCTCAGCAGGTTGAATTCTTCAATCAGTTAGGTATCTTATGATTTTGGTGGTATCTCACACACACAAAACACACCACAAGTAGATCATAGTCAAACACGCCTACAGTTCCATTCAATACAGTTCCATTTTAGAAACAGTAAAATAGTTTTAATCCTTTGAAAATGGGCAATGTTGTTTGAATATATCATCACATATTTACTCATAGGAAGGAACTAGCGCTCTATTAATTATGAATCATCATATTTAAATTGACTTAAGATAACAGACTGTGATTTATTAACTATATTGTATTTTAACTCAGTTCTCATTTGATGAATTATTTAGTGGTGCATTAAGTATTTTGAGCATGTTCAAGTAGTAAGTTTTTAAATTGTTGCAGCCATCATAACAGCAAAGCACAGAGAAGATCCTGAAAAACTGGCAGCAAGTGTCCATATTCTGGTTGTGCTGTTACATGTTTTGATGTATGCTGCCTTTTTCTGCATAAGTAAATTCAGTAGTGAGTGCCTAGGGACATGTAACACATGTTCAGATTCTGTGGCATATAACAGGAGAAAAGCAAGGATGGTAATAACTACTAATACAGCACCGCACCCTACAAGGGGCTTTTAATTTCTTTGGTTTCCTTTCTAGTACATGGATCTGATCAAAGTTACCTTGCTTCTGCAAAGTATGAGCTGACAATGTCAGGTTGGAAACCTTTCCTTTCCAATCAGCTGGCAGTAAGGAGCAGTTATTCTGTGGTGGTGTTTCTTTGTCTTCAATTTATTTATTTATTTTTATTCAATGTATAGCCCGCCCTTCATACAGAACAAGCTCAGGGTGGGCTCAATTGATGTTCTAGGTCATCTGTAATGCAATCTGGTTAATATATAAACCACACCACAGTCCCCACCAAATATATTTTGTTGTTATTGTTACTGTTGCCAGTTTTTAATTAGCATAGCACAGTAGAAATCTCCAACTTAATAGTATAAGCACTGTTATTTTAGCAGTATGCGCCACAAAGCTCTGCTATTATAGTAATAGGCTTCCATGAAAAGTGTAGTTGGTGAAATTTTGTTAGCATCAACCATAATGCATGTACATGTCTAGATCAGAAATAACGCAAATTTTGCTTTTCACCTTGCCAGGCATCTAGTATCTTGTTTGTATTTTGAAATTCTTTGTTTACACTGGTATCATTCTATGTCAATGCAAATTCGGATTCATGAGCCTTGCCATGATATTTCAGACACACCACCTTAGTTCATCTGACTTTCTTCTGCTAAAAATCGCTTGTACTAGCTGCATTCTGTGCACAGATAGTCCCAATTTCACAATGCCATAGGACTAGTTAAACTGGAGTCTTGGGATTTAAACTGGGGGAGGGGGCAGGGGAAAGAGATAATCCCATCCCAGATATTTGCTTAGAACTTTTCCTGTTCACAAATATTTGTGTAGAACATATAAAGCAATAATAAATCAATTGATTGTTTCAAAACTCTTAGCTACCCCAATTTTAAAACTGGCATCTGCAGTGGTCTTTCACTGGATACATTGGGACCTCTCCAAGCAATCTATGTATTACATGTTAACTTGCATGAAAATGTGAAAAGCAAAATGCTCCCAACTGATGCCCCTGGGCCCCAGAAATAGAATTTGGGATGCAGTGGGAGGGAGGAGAGAAGAAAGTCAAACTCCATGAGCCAAAATCTTTCTGTCTGCGGAAATGCTTCTTTGGATCAAATGCCATATCTAAAATTCAGTATTACCTCATTCATCTCTAAATAGAGATATATGTATTCATCCAACAAGTTGTACTTGCTATGTTCTCTTTCGTTGAAAACATTACTGAAGTGAATGTGTTTAAGGAAAAACTTGAAGGTAACTACTGGTAAAACAGGGGATTATTCATAAGGTAGCTAAGGTGTTCATCTTCAAAATATGTGGGTATGAACCTCTCACATTACTTTTCTCAATCGGATGGTTTTCACTATTGACTTGTTATGGAGTAAACTGGTACAGTATGTCTTATGAGTGTTTTCTCCGGTGCTTTTCTAGTCATTATATCAGTTAAGGATAAGGCAAATAGAAAAGTGTGGTGAAATATGCGTATGTGTGTATTAGACCTTTCAGAATATAGATTTGACTTAAATATGCATCTTTAGGAAGAAAATTAGAAATGGGTTTGCTGTCAGGAAAGAACATCTTGTTCTTCCGTGGGCCAAGTAGTTGCCCACCCATCTCAGAATAAAGACATGAGGCACTTTTGCGGGTTAAACTGGAACTTTATTAAACAAGCTGATCTGCTTAAGTATTTAAACTTAAAGCACAGGTTCCTGTTGGTTTGCAAAGCACCACTCCAGTTCAGATCCAGGTCTGGAATTCCTTCAAACCTTTATCCTCACAGCCAACACAATGTGCACAGAAAGTATAGAAGGGCATAACCTAGGCTTGCCAATCCCCAGGTCCCAGAGGGGGTTCTTCTGCTTTCCCAGGCTCTTTCCACCCACAGTCAGCTGGCCGGCGGGGGGGAAGCCCCGCCCCCTCAGGACCATGTGCCTTTCTACCTCCCGAGGCTTCAGTCTCCAATTGAAAGGCTTCCTCTTGGGATGGTGTGTCTGTGTTACTTTGAAGAAGTTGGCAGCAACTCGTGAGTAGAGAGACCAATCCCTCACTTCAGAGTTGCCAGAAACGGGGTGTGGGGGGGAGGGAAACGTCTTCTGAGCACTTCATTATTCCCTATGTGGAGATCGATTCTCATAAGGTATAATGGGGAATTGATCTGGAGATTTCAGGGGCTCTGGGGGAGCTGTTTTTTGAGGTAGAGGCACCAAAGTGCAGGCAAAAAAGAACCCCAGCCTTCTAGCCAATATATGTAGGCTCAAAAAATCCCTGCTTAGCCCTAAGGCAACTTGGCCTCAAAAGAAAGAGGAAGGGTAGGGAGCTCACTTTTCACCAGAATTGGGTAAAAGTAATGGCCACTACTGAAACAAGGCTGTTTCATTGGCCCCCTACTCACAAGTCGCTACCTGATTGGCTCCTCCACTTCTCATGCTTCATCCCAAGAGGAGGGGGGAATGGGCAACTATAGGTGCCTACCCAGATCAGTGTAGGCTTGCCAATCCTCAGGTCCCAATGGGGTTCTCCTGCTTTTCCAGGCTCCTTCCCACCCCCAGTCAGCTGGCCTGTGGGGGGAAGCCCCGCCCTCACAGTCATCACGTGCCTTTCCCCCTCTGGAGGCTTCAGTCTCTACTTGAGAAAGCCTTCCTCTTTGGATGGTGTGTCTGCATCTTTAAGGATGAAGGGGAGTGGGGGGGAGGAGGCAGAACAACATGGCTGTGAAAGGAGCCCAGACCCACCATTTTTTGCACAATCCTTGCAGAGGTCATTTGCATAGTGTGAAGGTAAACTTGAACCTTCGGTTGCCCTGTGTTACTGTGAAAAACTTGAAAGTTCAGCAACTCGTGAGTAAAGGTGCCAATTCCCAGGTGGGGGCAGGGGATCCCCAGTTTGGAGACCCTCCGGAGCTTCAGGGTCATCAGAAACAGGTGTGGGGGGAGAGAGAGAGAGAAATGTCTGCTGGACCATAGGGTATAATGGAGAATTAATCCCGGGGTATCTGGGGCTATGGAGGGGTGGTATTTTGAGGTAGAGGTACCAAATTTTCAGCATAGTATCTGATGAGTCTCCTCAAAATGCTCTCCAAGTTTCAAAAAAATTGGACCAGGGAGTCCAATTCTATGAGCCCCAAAAGAAGGTGCCCCTATCCTTCATTATTTCTAATGTGGGGAAGGCATTAAAAAGGTATGTGGTTCCCTTAAATGTGATGGCCAGAACTTCCTTTGGAGTTCAGTTGTGCTTGTCACAACTTTGCTTATGGCTCCACCCCCAAAGTCCCCAGAAATTTCTTGAATTGTACTTGGCAACCCTAGATCAGTGGGAACTGGCTATGTGACAGTATACTTGTTGCCACCATGAGGACCCTACCACCATTTTAAAAAATGCCACAAGGGCCTGATCCTGATAAGGCCTGCAGCACAGCTTTCTAATGTCAAAACAGAAAGCGGGGGGGGGGGCGGGGTTGTGGCTGTTTCAGCACATCATTAGGCATGGGGGAAACAAGAGTGCCTCAGACCACTGCACAGTGATCCTGATTAGGACTAGGCCCTCACCTCATTTTCAAATGACTACTTGTTAGTTTGTTTCTGGGATTTCTATTCCACCCATCCCAGCAAAGCAGGCTCAGGGTGGGTTACAAACAGAATAAAATACAATATACCAGTAAAACATAAAAATATAAAAGATATAAAATTATCAGTATAAACAATATGCATAACAATGTAGAGCAACAAGATGACAATAGCTCCCTAGTCTGCTCATCAATATTCTAGATCTATTTCAGTTCAATTTTTATTATTCATGAGCAGTTAAAAAACAGGTCTAGTATATAATGGTAGCATTTCTGTGGTGGTTGCAAGGATGCTGTCACATCTAGTTTGGCCCTTTGTCACCTTTGTCTAGCAAGTTCCAGCATCCGAAAGAAAACCTATTTAAGGAGAAAGCCAAATTTCATGAAATATTATTAAGTAAATTATCACTGTCAGCTTCTCCATCCTAAGTGTTTTATTTCGAGACTGCATGGAGATAATTTGATTAATAAACTTTGTTGCTCAGAGACAACCTAAAATACAAGCAATAATTGCCTAAGGCTGTTTGATCCAAAAAGCCTAAGTCTGTGATAATTTTTTTCCATTGTGGACAAGTACTACAGGCCTTGGATGTTTGGAAATCAAAGATAAAGCAAGGTGGAAAACTGTGTTCCAATAATGCTATCTTTTGGAAACAAAGTGATCAGAAATGCTATTGACAAACATTCTTCCCAAATGACATCCTGGCATTTTAATAAGAATGTAGTAGAAAGGATCAGGGTGTAAAAGTGAGTGAAAACTATAGAAATTACAGCTACAAAGTGTGAGAAAAAGACCCTTAATTTCAGAACATTGTAGTCACCCGTTTGGTTGCCAGGGTGCCTGGAGAATCAACTCACACACATCTGCTAGGAGAACGTGGGTTTTGTCTAACAGACCGTAAGGGACTTATGTGAGTACTATCTGCCACAACGTTGCAGCAGCACTCCGTATCTCTGGAAGAGTGCTAACCAGGAGAACAGATGGGTTTCCAGTCGCTCCGGGAGATCACCGTCTCGGCCATTGCAGTGGAAGAAGTTGCGCCACCAGGAATATGGATTTCGGCCTTGACCATAGAATCCTTATGGGAAGGCTAACATCACCAGCAATTATCTCCCTGCAGTGCCAGACTCCATGACAGCGAAGCGGGAGGCTCACGTACTCAACAGATGTCACCTATGCATAAGGCAATCAAGCTTATCTTAGGCATGGATCCTGTCAAACTGCCTAAGCCTTTGTCCAACAGAACCCAAGACAAAGGATGGTGCCAGTAGAGGAATGAAGAAGAGGAAGAACATCTTCACCCAGAGCCAAGCTTCTTTGTATAGATCGGGTGTTACCTTAGGTAGCAATTTGGCCCTCTACTGTCACCTTTTAGATAAGTTTTGATAGCTTTTCAATCACTTCCACCCCAATAATTTCACCCATTCTTTCCCTTAATGGTCATCCTGGAGTCTCTCCCTTTGGCCCATTGTTACCTGGAAGTCCAATCAGATAACCAGGGCCAGGTCTGCTCATTGGACAGAAATGGGCATCCAATCAGGTGACCCCAATAAACTGGCCATTGGCTACCCTTATGGTCACTGCGGAGCCTCCCCTTTTTCTGAGGTCATGTACCAGCTGACCACCTGTCATCCACCCCTGCACCTCCCATCCCCAAAGGGCTCAAGGTAGTCCGTATAACCACAGTCCCAACTCCCCACAGGTGTGCATCTAGCAGTACCCCATTCCTGCTGTTTAGATACATCCCCGATTCTTGGCCAGTTGAGGGTTCTCTTCCCCATAGTCCTCGTTTGTCACCATTGGAGCCTTCCTTGAAGACTACGATCGGTAATTATCACCGTTTGTCCATCCTTATGTTACCTCTATGCATTTCTCTCTATTTTTATTAGAACTGTATGTGTGTTGTATGTATCCATTACCTTGTATGTATGTTCTATAATTTCTGTAATAAATTTTTAATTGTTTTACTTAATTAGTGTCCTTGGTAAATTTAGCAATAATTTCTGGAAGTGGAATCCTGTATACATAGATTCTAGATCCTTTTTAAGCCAAAGGTGCCCACCTGTCAATTCCCCAACCTCTTTTGAGGGCATTTTGGCTTACAAAAGTACCTGCTATTGAGAACAATTTTATCCTTCAATGAGTCCAGCTGCATGGGTCCAGGGGTGTTGAACTCATTTGTTATGAGGGCCAGATTTGACATAAATAAGACCTTGTTGGGCCAGCCCATGTCGGGATGGCCTGGGCCTTTTGTGTATCTATTAAGATTAGGTAGCAGAGATATAAACTTTTTAAAGGACACAGACAAACACGACTAAAGATTTAAAAAAAAATGCTTAAAACATTAGCAATTGTTGGTCTTAAAGGTGCTTTCTTTGTATTTTTCCTATGGGATCTAGGGAACTGGGCAAAGGAAGACCTGAACCAATATTAAAGGGGAAAGTCAATCAGGAACATCAAGCCTACTATGATAAAATGTCTCCCATTTGCACAAAAAGCTATTACATTCTTCCTATTACATCATATGTTATTTTTTCCTTAATGGACTGGAACCAGCATTCTGTACTTGCAGGACCACCTTTCTCCTCTTGGTTGTCAACTGTGTACTGCTGAGTAGCTCCTCATAAAAGTGTCTTTATAGAGATATTAACAGCTGCAGTTTTGCCAGAGACTTTCCAGTAATAGCCCCATGACTGCAGAACAACCTCACAGGGAAGATCAGAGAAGTGGTCCGACTCTTTACAAGAATCTTGAGAAGTCATGCAAGAGTTTCAATAGGCATTTGATAGGTAGGAGTTCTCTTGTGGCCCTTGGACAAGGACTGGTTTAATTTGTATCATTGCTTTTATGAAGCCATAAACTTGTATTTATTTACTTATTTCTTGTGTCTTATATCCCACCCCACCCCGCAAACAGAATATCCTGGAGGACATCCTATAAGGGAGAAAGTAGGATATGCAAATATTTAAACAATTAAAGATATGTGACATTGATTCTATCTGTTTAATATTCTCTGCAGCCATATGTTCTTTCCTTCTGAACAAGCAATGCTGTGTTCCAGTCACAGCTCCTCAAGTGTGAATGAATGTCAATGGCAATGGCTGAAATGTGGGCACCCTACATAATAGAGCACTCTCTTTCAAGCAACTATGCTTATGCAAACAACAACAAACAACCCTCTATGTACCATACATAGTTTAAAAGCCTTTTTGTGAGAGGAGGGAAAAAATCTGGTAGGATAGCCAAGGGTGAGTTTCATTGCTAAGCCCCTTAATTGTTTAAAAGAAAGCCATCAGAACACTTGTGCTGGGCTATTGTCCTACTTAGCACTGTAGAAATTGGCTGTTACCTTAAAGGAAATAGGTAGTTATAACCCAAGCTGGAAATAGTGATTCCACCAGGGTGTTCTGCCAAGCCTTCAACAGCAACATGATTATGAGGTTCAATGCCTGCTGAGAAAATGTCTCTCATACGTTCTCATTAATAGTGCCCAATGCAGTGGAACTACCATCTTTTGTCTCTTTTTTGGAAGGGTTTGTTTAGAACTATTCCCTGTCTCTTGAATTTTGTTTTCCCTCAGGATCATGTGTCTGACCTCCTGGTGGTTCAGAACCAATTTAGGATGAAGGTGTTGTACAACATGAGAACTGGCAGTCAGCAAAGCTGCAGGGAAATGTTTAAGGCTATAGTATGCAAAGAAAGAGCAAAACAAGAACATGCATTTACTGCATTTGTATCCTCAAAGAAATTCAAAACTGAACTAAAGTCCAGTGAGTTTCCTAGCTGATTAGAAGTTTTAAACTAGGCTTTCCGTATCCCAACAGTATTCTTTAGTCTACTAGGCTCTGCAATGGTTTGATAGATAGATACAGAAGACAATAAATCACTGCCATTGTAAGCATTTCTTAAATCCTAAACATCCCTTGTTACTCTTTGCTTGTTTGTAACACATACATGCTTCTTTCCGTGACTGTGGAGTGTGTGTGCATGTGTTAATTTTTACCATTGCACTGAACATGAAAAAAAAGTGTTTTGTTTTCAAGAAGTTCAAATCAGCAAGACAATATCTTCAATTATTCCAGCCATTCTTGAATGTCCTCCTAACCAGAGTTAGGAAAGGTACTGCCTTCTCAATGAGATACTGACTTCTGACTTAGGGGACTCTTTTTGGGTGGGAAAGTGGACTAGAAATGTTTTTAATTAATTGGATACAACTTTTGAATGACAAAAGTCAGATCAAGTTTAGGACTTTGAACATGGTGTCTTCTAATCTGGCTGTAAAGCATGAAAAGCAGGCAGTATGAATATACCCATGGAAAACTGACCAGTTGTAGGCCTTTAATTTCCTTAAGGCCATGTAGGCTCTATACAGTCAGAGACAGAGAAATGTCAGCCAAGGAGACAACGATGAATGTAGTTTCTGTGATAGACTCCTTGAGATCAGCTTGCATAGAAAAACCGATTGAATAATCTGTGCAGTGCTTACACCATTTTCTTGGGGGAATCTGCTGAGATCTGAGTATTATTTATGTTGTAATATATTCTGGATTTTGTTTTGCATCAGTCTTTTAAAAGAACTTACATTTGCAAATTAAACAAAAGCATGGCAGCTTGAAGCACATGCTGGTTGCCCACAGACCACAAAGCATTGCAGACCAGATCAAGTAGCTGAATGAGCAGAGAGAAAAAAGAAAGGAGATGCTTTTGGTCCTTTTGGCATTTTGCTCTCCAACTACCAGGGCAAAGAGCCAGCACTTCCTTTCTCAGCCAAAAATGTGAACTGCATATTCCCTTTTGCAAAGACTTTCTTCTTCTGCTGAAATAATACACCTTTAACCTACTCAATGTAACATCTTTCTGATTTTGAAAACACAGATGGCTTTTGTGGTCCCTTTTTAAAAATCCTGTTCGTTCTCCAAGGAGTTCAGTGCATCATACAAAGACACTTGGCCTGTAAGTTAGGTCAAGCTGAGCAAGAGTGACTGGCCCAGGTCACCCTGTAAGCTTCATGACAGAGTAGAGATCAGGTTTCTCTAGATCTAGGGAACACTCTAACTACTACGCTGCACCCGTCATAGAATTTCTACACAAGCTTCTTCAAATTCCTCACTGATTTGGGAAGATTTGCATGTAATCATACAACCTTTGTAGTTCTTGAACAAGATCCATATTGTTCCTCTAGATTGTACTTATTTCAAAAATACCATATGTTTTCTCCCAGCATTGAAAGTGCAATGGTGTTTTCATCATCCCCAGATAGCCCCAGGACTGAAATTTTGAGTGCAGGATGCAATGTGTTTACCTAAGTATAAGACACAACCTCTGACATCTTCAGTGGAGAGTCACACAACTTCTGTCCAATGTATACAGCCATTGGGCCAGCTTATGTAATGTGTGTGTAAAGTACTGTTAAGTTACAGCCAACTTATGATGATCCCATAGGGTTCTCAAGGCAAGCAATTAAGCAGAGGTGGTTTGACATTGCCTTCCTCTACAAAGGTGTCCTCAGTGGTCTCCCATCCAAGTACTACCTTGGTTAGCTTCCAAGATCTGATGAGATTGAGCTATACTACACTATCCCACATCCCCATATAATGCTACTAAATGGTTACTTTCTTGCTATGGTTTCTAACTGTGGCAGCATTCATGTGATCCCATATAAAAATGAAACCTGCAAACACCAGCAACTTGGGATGGCCAAACTTGGCTCAGGAGCCACATGCAGCTCTTTCATATATATAGTGCAGCTCCCAGAAGTCAATGAGGAACTTAATGCAGGCTTACTCTCGAGTAAACGTGTAGCATTGGGACCTCAGTCAGCCTCTGAGTGCTGACCCAAATGTAGGTGACTATTTTGGCCATGTGTGAAGTGGAGAAGGAGGGGAAAATAGGCAGGCTTGCAAGCTCTTCTCCTCCAACAGAAAGGTTGCCCAGAGACCTAGAGTGGGGAAAGAGAGCACAAGAACTGATGGGGCCATTGGAAGGAGAGACAGAATTAAAGAGGGTAGTTTTCTTTCATTCTGTCTTCTTCTTTTCATTTCTCTCAAAGGCCTCATTTTGGGCAGGAGCTCACAGGAGTGGAGTTCCAGAACCTCTGCATTTTATTGCGCTCTTTCTTTCTTAACCCTTCCCCCCCCCAAAAAAATACTTCCTTCTGGGCTCAAACCCCCTGCGAGAATTTTGCTGAACTCTATGATTTGACAAACTAATATAATTTTCTAATATTTCACCCCACAAAGAATGGGGAAATAACCAAAACATATAAACAGATGGAAATCTTCATCGTGCCACTGTGGCCACATAGGAGAAAGTAATTTTAAAAGTATGGTGGGAGTAAGGTGACAATTATAAATCAAGAAGCATTTTAAAGTAGATGCTGAGCTGATACAATTTAGTGCACCTTCTGGAGATATCAGTGGTATGTGGTATATACAAAGAGTTATGCAAATAAGTTGTGCTAATGAACTCTGGCACCTCTTCTTCTACAAAATGACTCCTACTCTCCCTCCTTTCTCCCCCCCCCCTCATTTTTCTACCTCCCTCCTGTTCTTTCTCTCATTCTTTCTCTGTATCTTTCTGTCTTTCTATTTCATTCTGGCTGCGATCACACACACTAAATAATGCACTTTCAATTAGGGTTGCCAGGTCCAATTCAAGAAATATCTGGGGACTTTGGGCATGGAGCCAGAAGACTTTGGAGGTGGAGCCAGGAGGCATCGCGGTGAAGCCAGGAGTAAGGACGTGACAAGCATAATTGAACTGCAAAGGGAGTTCTGGCCATCACATTTAAAGGGACCACACACCTTTTAAGTGCATTCCCTTCATTGGAAATAATGAAAGATAGGGGCAACTTTTGGAAGGCTCAGAGAATTGGATCCCCTTGTTGAATCTTTTTGAAACTTTGGAGTTTTTTGAGGAGAGGCACCAGATACTAAGTTGCAAATTTGGTGCCTATACCTCAAAAAACAACTCCCCTAGAGCCTCAGACACCCACAGATCAGTTCTCCATTATATCATATGGAAATTGGTCTCCATAGGGAATAAAGGAGTACCAAGCAGACATTTTCTTCTGCCCCCTGCACTTTCTGATGACCTTGAAACAGGGGGAGGGGATCCCCTACCCCACCTGGGGATTTGCAACCCTACTTTCAATCCACTTTCAGTCCATTTTCTAACAGGATTTTACTGTGTGAACTGGCAAAATTGAGATGGAAAGGCTTTGAAACTGGATTGAAGCTGCATTATTTAACATGGTAGGACCAGAACCAATGGGTTGAAATTAAATCAAAAGAGTTTCTGGCTCAGCATTAGGAAGAACTTCCTAACCGTTAGAGCAGTTCATCAGTGGAACAGGTTTCCTCGGGAGCTAGTGGACTCTCCTTCCTTGGAGATTTTTAAATAGAGGCTAGCTGGCCATCTGACAGCAATGAAGATCCTGTGAATTTAGGGGGAGGTATTTGTGAGTTTCCTGCATTGTACAAGAGGTTGGACTAGATGACCCTGGAGGTCCCTTCCAGTTCTATGATTCTATGTGTGTGATTGCAGTCTCTGTCTGTCTACCGTCCTTCCTTCCATTTCTCTTTGGCTGTTTCTACACATGACAGAAAATCCTGTCTTTGTGCATATTTAAAAGTAATTGTCTGTATTGCATACTGCTGTCACTTCTGTCTTGCTTTGCATTTTCTTAAGTCGTCTACATTCATTTTTTTGAATGGGCAACGAAAACACTTTCATCCTGGAGTTGCCCTGCAGTTCTCAAGAGTACTTTTGAATAGGAGTTGTCCTGAACATGTGGATCTAAGTTTGTAATTGTAGAACTTTCCCTCTGAGTTTTAAAACTCCTCCCCAAAGCCCTGTCCATCATTCACTAGTGAGAGCACTGATTCAGGAAGTCTCTAGGTGCACTGCTCAGAAGCACGTCAACACGTGCTCTCCTCCGAGCAAGGCTTCCCTCACAAGGAAAGCCCAGCTCAGAGGAGAATGCTCCCTGCCTGGCTGCTCTTGCCTTCAAGGCGAAGGCAGGCGTCAGCGCAGCTTCTCCGAGCTGGGCTTCCCTCGCAAGGGAGGCCCAACTCAGAGGAGAATGCACCCTGCCCAGCTGCTCTTGCCTTCAAGGTGAACACAGCCAGGTGGGGCATCAGTGCAGCTTGTCCAAGCATGACTTGGAGAACGCTTTTGCAGTGCGCTCTCAGAGGTGCTCTGCACTCTGAGAGCACACTGTGCAGGTCCAGCTCGGCCAGAGCCTGCCCACCCTTTCCTCCACACCATTGTGCCTGCTCTCCCTGTGGGCAGATCATAAGTTTTTCTGTCATGGACAATGGTTTGAATCCTATCAGCTTTTTTAATGGGGTAAGGGCAGAAATGCTCTCCTTTGACCACCAAAAAGGACTATGTGGGGGATCATGGGACTTGTATGAACAAAACCCATATGTATATAAGGCTATAGTAAGGAGGGAAATTGGGTACAGCTGAATAAAATAGCTGGCTGGATCCAACCCAATGTGTGAACAAGGAACTTTGCATCTGTTATTCTTAGTAATTATATATAAAATGTGTGTGAGAGATGTGTTTATGTATGAGTAATGGGTGTATGGTATGTATTTAATGGATCAGATTTAATGAACCTTTGTTCATCTATATTTTTAATTTAATCATTATTAACATTCTTCTAACTACCATTTTTCTGCTGGTAAAATGGGGGTGTGAATGACAATATCTAGTAAAAGTGTAATCTAAGAATTATAAATTGGAGAAACGTCAACTAAGGAGTGACATGATAGAGGTTTACAAGATTATGCTTGGGATAGAGAAGGTAAGAAGTACTTTTCTCCCTTTCTCACAATACGAGAACTCATGGGCACTCAATGAAATTGCTGAGCAGTCGGGTTAGAAAGTACTTCTTCACCCAAAGGGTGATTAACACATGGAATTCAATGCCACAGGAGGTGGTGGCAGCTACAAGCATAGACAATTTCAAGAGGGGATTGGATTAACATATGGAGCAGAGGTCCATGAGTGGTTATTCGCCACAGCATATTGTTGGAACTCTCTGTCTGGAGCAAGTGATGCTCTGTATTCTTCGGGGGGGGGCACAGTGGAAGGGTTTCTAGTGTCCTGGCCCCACTGATGAACCACCTGATGGCACCTGGATTTTTTTGGCCACTATGTGACTCAGAGTGTTGGACTGGAATCTGGATGGACCATTGGCCTGATCCAACATGGCTTCTCTTATGTTCTTATGTTCATGTTGCATTTTTTTACAACTACACTGGACACACTTTCATTTACAGAAAAATCCATTACTAACTCTAAACCTTCCTGTCCTTCTACACAGTACACAGGCTATGTTTGTGGTAAAACACTTATCACTGGGCTGGTTCCCATGTTCAGAAACCTCTGTGTACCTTCAGTGACTTTTAGAAATAGAAGCCAGTACAGGCCTTAAAAAAAACTTCTGTAAACACAGCTCTTTGTGTCTCATTAAGTATATGTGAACCAACCCAGTATCTGACTGGGTTCATATGAGAGAATGTCTGAATGTCTTATAATGTATATAAGATCTTCTTGCCCCTACAGTTTTGCACAAAGCAACAGAGGCAGAGATGACACCCTCCCTTCCAAATCAACATTTCATCCATTGCTGAAATGCATCAGCCTCTAGGCTGGAATGCAGCTGCTAATATTATTACACAGCAGAACTGTTGGAGAGGAACTGAAGACTACTTTATCCAGCTGAGATTGCCAGGGGGGTTTTCAGAAGGTATTAGTTTTATTTCTTTCAGTTTGTTTCCTGAGTCTGATTGACTTTTCTATAAGATTATCAGGTAAAGAGTCTCTTTTCTGTCACACTGGTCCTTTATTTAGCTTGTTCTTGTGTGCTGTTGCCAAGCTATTCACGGTTCAATAAACTATTTATTACTACCATAAATTAGGAGACACAGACAATGTCACAGTTAAATCTCTATTATTTATCTGACTATATATTTTTCCATGACATTATTCATTAGAGTGCTGGAATATCTCACTGAGGCCTGCAAAGGAATCTGTACTTCTTCTTTCCCACATAGAACCACAGAAAGATTTGGAGGTTTTCCCCAAATAACAGTGAAGGCCTCAAGTGCTTTTATTGAGAATCTGAGCTGCACTGAAACATCTGAGAACTATGTTATTTCATTATGGCAGCTTCCCATGTAGTCTCTGTAGCACCCAACTGGGAACACAGAAGAAAAAGATAAGCACATTCTCTCTCCATCCTCAAAGGAATGTGCCTGACTGTACAGTCCGCAGAACCCATACTGGTCCTTTGCTGATTGGTCCTTTTTGGCCATGGGAATGGGTAGGCAAGAGGCAGTAATACAGTAGTGATACCAATGCACTAGATTCAGCCCTCAGTGCAATTCCATTGGTTCCTGAGTGGGTTTAACATCATCATCATCATTATTTATTTATTTATTTATCATTTGATGAATCATCCTATCCCGGCTAGTGCCAGGCTCTGAGTGATGTACAACATTTAAAAAATTCATATATATAAAATCAGTTACATTAAAAAGGTTACAGACCCTGATGGCGTCTTTAAAGTGTTCTTATTCAGTCATTACCGTGTGGCCAAAAAAAAAAAAGTCCACAGTTCACTCACAAAGTAAAAAAAGTTCGTTCTTTGTCTGAAAAAAAATGGACAGGGTGCTGCTGGTGGTCTGAGGGACACTCTGCATAATATACAAAGCAAAGGACATAAAAGCTGTGTGTTAGAAACATGCCCTGTCATACCTCATTTAGATTTATGGTATAAAATTTAAAATAAAATAATGCAGGAAAAATACATCCTTGGTCAAATGTGGAACAAATCTGCCTATGTTCTTCCTCGTAAACATTCATTTTCATTTAATCACTAGAGAAGTAATCTACCTTAATCATGACTAAAATGTAATTCAGATACCAACAGAGTCACAACTCAGTATTTTTGTCTGATAGACAGTCCTCAAAATCTTTGCTCCTTTCTCTTTTTTTCTTCCCTGTTACTTTGTTAAAGTTTTAGCATGCAACATAAACTTTGTTAACACATGAGACAGAAACTCAATACAAAATATAACTAGTGGTTTTAAAAGAAAGGGAGAAAAAACACTCTTCAGTTATGTGAATCCACTATTAACCCATTATTAATTATCTGATACAGAGAAAAATTGAGTAAAGATGTTATTAGTCTAATAACAATGAAAATATTAATAGATTCAGGATTGATAAAATAACACCATTCTAGAACACTGACTTTTTTGTTTGTGTTCCACGTATGAAGATAAGAAGTTTTCTAGTCGCTGCCAAGCAGTGAAGAGGATCAGTCAAAAAGCCCAACAACCTTTTTTCTTCTCCTGCACTCTTTCCACTCATGCTTGAATGGGGCATGAAATATGTCCTGAAATATTACAGACATTATCCTAAGAATAGACCATCTGACTACCTGGGTTGATGGGAAACACCCTTGATATTTATTTAGTACCTCAAGTCCAAAGTAGACATGACATTGCACAATTTGTAAACAGACCTTCCTAGTGTTTTAAAAAGGAGATGGCTAACAGGGCCCAATTCAAACTGGAACTTCAGTATGTTTGGAGAAGGAGTTTAACAATCCCCCCTGTAGAGCTTCAGCTCTTTCCCCCAGTGTATATCAAAATCAGACCTCTGCTCTGCCCATGCTGTTATTATCCCTTGTCTTGAATCACTTTTGTTAATAACAATAGGAGGCAGATTCAGTTTCAACCAGCAAAACTGCATGTTTGCAAGGAGAGACACCACAACACAAGTCCAATCTAAATTAACCCCCCATATAGCTGCTATTTCTTTCTCTCTTCTTAATGCAGAGGAGACCTATTCATGAGTCTTCCACCTTTTCATATAGTGCTTCCCTTGGTTTATATTTTATTTGAGCCATCTTACCTACAGCAGAATAGCCATGGCTACTGGAGGTTAGACAGAGGCTGGACTGGGGCGGGGGGAAGGAGAGAACCTACATTTATGACAATCTTATATTAAAGACTTACTATGTGAGTTCTCTGCTGGGACCGTGTTTCTTCTCCAGCAGTTCTATAACAAAATTAAATAGTATTGGGTCTCCCATCTTGCCCCTCATTTTCGTCAATCATACTTTCTTATTGAGGAGCAGTTTCAGCTCTGAGAATGCCAGTGGTGGTATACACTTACACATGGGATGAATTCTATCCAGAATGGATTGTGGGACTCTTATTTCATTAATACCATAGACTTCCAATACTACCCTCTGCTGCCCTCAGGGACCCACTCAGAGTTTATGAAGAAATGCTCAATCCCTCAGCTACAGCCATGCAGAGAAATTGAAGCAGCCTTCCTGGATGCTTTCTTTCATTTGAGCTTCAGGATCTGAAGACAGGCATGAAACTGAATGAAGCTTCTAAAGGCAACCATATGTTGCCATTATAAATGCCTCAATATTAATTACTTTTCCTATACCGTGATTCACAGTTAGGACTTAATACACATTCTGACCAAGGGAGATGAATTTCATTTTAGTTTACATTTCAACATAGTACAGAATTCACTTTGAGCAGAATTTCATTTCAGATTCTCCTCTGGCACTGGAGTTACAACCTCCTCATGAAGTCTGCTATATATTCAGGCAAGCAAACAGAAGTTTGTTCATGGGGATGGATGCTCAGTCTAAATGACTTCTGACCTGCTTCAGAGTGGAAGACTCTTATAACCATGCTCACTGGAGGGCATACACAAGGATGATGTAGTCACATTAGTTAACCCAGATTCCATTCCAGGGCACATTAGTTAATCCAGAACCCAGTCCTATGACAGCCAATGTGGTGTAGTGGGTAAGAGTGTTGGACTAGTATCTGGGAGACCCACGTGGAAATCCCCACTTGTGCCATGGATGGGTGGGTGACCTTGGGCCATTCATACTCTTTCTGCCTAATCTATTTTACAAGATTGTTGCGAGGATAAAATGGAGGAGAGAGGAACAATGTAAAGTGCTTTGGGTCCCCAAAGTGGAGAAAGGCTGAATACAAATGGATTAAATAAATCAACAAATTGTTTCAAGTAGTAACTGAAGCAGTCAAATTAAGATCTTGTGCTGTTCAGTGTTCAGCAGAGATGGTTCCTCTAGGCTTGGCAATTAATAGTCTCTGTATTTATAAATTTGCCCGGATCAGACGTGTATCACATAACACATCAGATCTATAGGGCACATCAGATCTATAGGATCTCACTACACCCAATCCAAAACTAGCTGTGCTTCAGTCACATTACCTAGGTGCAGTAGGAAGAAACCAGGAGTGCTATTGGTGCTGGGCTGTCTTCTGGCACAGCCTTTCTGTTTAAAGAGGAATCCTTTGTCATGAGAAGCATGGCACTGGAGAAAGGGACTAAAGAACATGTGAAACACTGAGGCAACATGTATATTTCAAGGGGAGGCGTGGCTATTTGATATATGAATCCCATTATTTGTTAGGCTGTGTTTCATATGGTCAGGCTATATCTTGGGTTGTTGAGAGCTGACACAGTATATCAGGCTCCTGGTTCATCTAGCTGGCATCCTGCCATCTGAAGTGCCAAGCAGGACTGAAGAAAGGCAAGTAACTATAGAAATAAAGCTAGCTCTTGCTTATCTAGTGATAGCCAACTTGTGTCAGTGTTTAGGACTTTCCACTGTCCAAAAAGAATTCTGTGTAACAGCTTGAATAAATACAAATTGGATGTTAAATGTAGAAATATCTAGTAATAACAGAGAGACTGCTGAACTGGATTTCATGAATAAATGTTATTGTGCTTCATAAGACTTGAACAAGAGTATCTCTGTGTGTGAGTGAGTGAGAGACAGAGAGAGAGCACATTTCAATGTTAAGAAGTGTTTTTCATTTCATAAATTTCAGGAGGCTGGAAACTATTTCTGGAGACATTTCATTCAGGAAAATGGCAACATAAACACTCTTCCCCATAATTCATAGTCCTGATCTGAATCGTTTCCCACATATGTCTAAGGACTGAGTTCTCAGCAGGGAATATGCAATGCATATCTGATTTAAGGTCATCATGGTGGATCCTAGAGTTGCCAGCTTTGTGCTGGCAGTGGGAGACCCTTGTCTTCATTGGCTGCTATCACTCAGCTGGGTTGGAGAAAAACAACAAACTCACTCGGTGTAGAAAATATATATATTTTTAATTTTAAATGATTTTATTGACCAATACACATACACAATACACCATCACCATACATATACACATATACAACCAGAAACAACAACGATAACTATATATATATCCACACAGTAACCATCACCAGCCCCCCCCTCCACCATGAGCTTAAGGGGTATTTCCAAAACATCATTTCGAATTCCTCATTTCAATTCCCATAGTGGATCCCATGTCTTTTTACAATCCTGTAGGTTAACCTAGAAAATAATTTTCTACGTAATTATCTATGTAATCCACAAAATACGATTTCTAAGTAGCAAATAACAATTCAATGGTACAGAAAGAAAACCATCCTTTGCATGACACAACTACTGTCCAAAAAACATGAAACATTTAAACTGTAGTCCAATGAATGATAAAAGAACCGGAACGCAACCAAATGCTGATAGACTGTAATTGGCAGTGGTGTTCCAGAAAAATGAATTAAAACAAAATAGAAACTTGGAAAGCCAGGAAATGAATTATGGCACTTCAACTCTACTGAACCTATGAATACAAAAGACGGTCCCTTGAAGAAGGATACTTCATATCCGAAATGAAATTGGACTGCTTCTTTTATCATTCGTTGGACTACAGTTTAAATGTTACATGTTTTTTGGACAGTAGTTGTGTCATGCATAGGATAGTTTTCTTTCTGTACCATTGAATTGTTATTTGCTACTCAGAAATCGTATTTTGTGGATTACATAGATAATTATTTTCTACAGGGAGTGAGTTTGTTGTTTTTCTCCAGCTTCTTTCGCCTCCGTGGTCCTGATCTCCGCTGACCACTCAGCTGGGTGGCAGGAGGAAATTCCCTAGGGAAATGAAGAGGGCTTGACCAGTGCCCCTGGCCTGATGGCATTGCTTCCAGCATGATCTGGAAGTAATGTCAACATGCCAGGTGATGCTCTAGTATTCACCTAAAACTCTGAGGTTAAACCACAGAGTTTTAGGTGAATGCCTGAGTGTCACCTCCAGTGCAATGATGCCATTGCACCAATTATACTGATCACCCATAAACAATAAGTCCCTGCCTCCCACATTTCCCATCAGTTGCCAGGTTGTGAAACCCTAGCAGATCTGGACATAGACCAAGTACATCTTAATGTGTAGTTAGGACTTGAGAGAAACTGACTTTCCTGGTACAGCCCAGTGCTACCTACTGTAAACATGTGGATTCATTTCAGGTTTCTTTTTTCAAAATCTACAACCCTATCTTCTGGACTATCCAAAGTCTCAAAAACCCAGACATTACTGAATTTACATCTCTAGCAGTATTTTCTTCCCATGTTTTAGAATTTTGCACACAGTTCTGAAAGTATATGAGTTAAATCAATCTATCTATCTATCTATCTATCTATCTATCTATCTATCTATCTATCTATCTATCTATCTATCTATCTGTCTGTCTGTCTGTCTGTCTGTCTGTCTGTCTGTCTGTCTGTCTGTCTATCTATCTATCTATCCATCCATCCATCTAAGAGCCCCATGGCACGGAGTGGTAAGGCTGCAGTACTGCAGTCTGAACTCTCTGTTCATGACCTGAGTTCAATCCCGGTGGAGGCTGGTTTCAGGTAGCCGGCTCAGGTTGACTCAGCTTTTCATCCTTCGGAGGTCGGTAAAATGAGTACCCAGCTTGCTGGTGGGGAAGTGCAGATGACTGGGGAAGGCAATGGCAAGCCACCCCATAAAAAGTCTGCCATGAAAACATTGTGAAAGTAACGTCACCCCAGAGTCGGAAACAACTGGTGCTTGCACAGGGGACTACCTTTACCATTTTTTATCTATCTGTCTGTCTGTCTGTGTATCATCTATCTGTCTGTCTATCTATCTACCAATGACTATTCACTACAAGCCTCTAGAGAATAACTTTGCTTTGTGACATTTGAAAAACCAAAGCCTGTAAGCAATGCTTTGTTTATTTTTAAAAAATTATATGGCATTTGCATGATGCTTTTCTTTCCAAAGGAACCTAAAGCAACTCACAGAAAATTAACAAAATGCAATCCATCCATTTTAAGTAATAGAATTAAACAAATGAAAACAAATAGCCTAGGCTGCTCACAATCAATGAGTTTGCATAACACTGGTCCCCAGGCTGTGAGCCATGGGCTAAGGGCCAAGAGCTCTTTGTCTCTTCAACTTGTGCCTTTGAATTTGTGCCTCTGGCCGTAACCTGGCTTTTAATACCTGCAAAGAAAGGAGAACAAACATACCCTGATATAACTCAGACTTTGCTAGCTTGCTGCCAGCAATCCAGCAAGATCTTCACTTCTTAACCCTGCCATTGAGCATCAGTTGCATACTGCCTTTAGAGTTCATATTCTAAGGTCCTGCAGTCCCTCCTACATTCAGTTGCCTCATCCTTGAATCATCCATCTACATTTACATCATGACATCACAGCAGCTAAGTCAGTGGGATCTAGAAGGAGAAGCCTCACAGCCAATCTGATGTTCATTGAGCCGCCCTGAGCCTGCTTGCGGGGAGGGCGGGATACAAATAAAAAGTTGTTGTTATTGTTGTTGTTGTTATTATTATTATTATATTACTGTGATCCCAATGTCTGCCAGCTCTGGGTTGGAAAACACCTGGAGATTTGGGGGATGGAGCCAGGGTTTGGAGAGGAAAGGTATAATGCTATAGTGTAAATGTATAATGCCAACATGTAAAGCATCCATGTTCTCCGGGGAAATAGATCTCTGTAACCTGGAGACCAGTTGTAATTGTGGGAGATCTCCAGCCACCACCTGACTGGCAACCAGATTAGTTAGTCATCACTGGGAAACACTTTTGGAACAAACCTATGAAGCCATAAAATCCATCATTTTCATAGGAAAATAACATAAATACTGGCTGTCATACAGACCTTTTGCTAAAGCACAATAATTACAGGACTCCTCAGTCCTTTCTATGTTTGCTTGCAACTATCCTCTCTAGATCAGTGAAATGCTACCAAGTCAATAGACCCCACTTCTTTTCTGCTAAAGTAGATAACTATGCCTACGGCGAACAGGGAAAAAAAGTTCAACAATTCTGCCTCAGTTCAGCTCCTTTTAGAAACATGGTATAACTAGGCACTGTTGCTAGATATTGCCCTGTCTGGGGTTTTTTTTCTGGAGTTCTTTGGCAGGGGTTAGGGGTGGGGGGAGAGATGAGGGTTAAGAGAGACAATGTGTCTGCAAAGAGTCATCTGAACAGTTAATGCTTTAACCTTGTGTATAATTTATACAATAAACAAAGTCACATGTTCCTCTAATAATTTAGATGTAAGCAAATGTTGATTTATTCAGGAAGGCTACTGCCAACAGCCAAGCCTCCAGCAGTGAAATTTGAATTAAACTAGGACAGAAGCAGGCTAGTCTATAATAACATTTGTATAATTTTATTTTTGCCCTTGGCTCAGTTCATTTCCTTCCACAGTAGATGCATGAAATTGGTTCTTCAGCCACCTTTAGCTGATGTTCATTGATATCAGGAGTAGGCAGAAAAGCAAGTGAATGTAACCCTTTTAGACTTTGTGTTTCTAATATGAAGGCCATAAATTCCTAGGTCATTTTTAACAATGATTTCCCCCCCACACATTTGAATTGTGCTCTGTGCAAGTTTTTCTGAGTAGCTCCATTTAACCTGGAGATACAGCTTCCCCTCCCTCCTTTTCAAATCCTCCTCAGAGTTTTTCCATGTGAGGGCTTAGACCTGAAACAGCTAAACAGATGCAAATACTGTGTTGTTATTTTATTTCTTTATTCAGGCCTCAGGGCATGAAATCTGAGTTCTCTTACTCTGCTCTCAAGAAGGTTAAGGAGCGTATGAGGTTGGGTGTGTGTTTTTTCCGTTTCTTTTTTTAAGCCTTGGTGAGTAATAAAAACTAATACAAAATGTGTGGAAATGCTTGAATTTATTTTAAGTTTAACTACCTGTGGGGAGGGGGTTGGTGGTAATGTGAGAGAAAATACAGTGAAGTATTTACAGTAAACACAGGAAGAAACAAAACAAACTAGATTTCCCAAATGAGAAATACTTGTTTACTCTTTATAGGCAAGTACAAGGGCACAATGGCCTACCAATGAAAACATGCATGAAGATCATACCCACTTTCTTCGCTTCCAAACCTAGAGCAACCAACATGAAAAGAGGCTGTGATCCCTCCTCTCCAACCATCACATGCAGTAGAGTTGGATATTATTCTTCAGTCTCCCCCTCCCTGCTCAGGCCCTCTGGCAATCCAGCATTCTATTCACATGAGGCAATTTTGTTTAGCTTGCTTCAGGACATTAGGATGGCTATTGTAATGTGAGGGCCCTCAGGGCCAGATGGTAAATGAAAGCCGGATTAGGGAGTCATGAGGAAGAGTGAGGAAGGGTCTGGCAAATTGATCTGTATAACACAGTCTGTGGTCACAGGCAGTGTTCCCTCTAAGCTGAGCTAGCTCACAGATTTTTAGCCTCCAGCTCACATATTTTTGTCTTAGCTCAGGAAAAATGGCCCCAGAGCACAATAATTTATGCAGTAGCTCACAGCTTTAATGCCACTAGCTCACAACTTTAATACCAGTAGCTCACAAGGTAGACTTTTTGCTTACAGGACTCTGCAGCTTAGAGGGAACATTGGTCACAGAATAGATGTAAGTTTCTGTCCAAGTTCAATCACAAGGTTCCTTAGGTTAGTTCAAAAGAAGCTTTTAATGATGAGGCTTGAAGCACACGCTGATGACATGCATTGCAAGATCAGGTCTTGCCAGATTTAATTGAACTGGCCAACCCTTGGCACTTCTTACAGCATAACAGCTTCCCTTTTTCCTTTGCCTGCTAAAAGACTTGAATTAAATGAAAGCTCTTTTCCCAGGCCTCAGTGTTACTCCCAGTCAAGGTCACATCCCACATGCTCTAGTTTATTTGGTTCCTGTCAGTGTTACCCAAGGAGACTAGATTAGCAGTATTTTCCACCTGCCAGCCTGGAACATCCTGCAGGACACAAAATACCAAACAGCTACAAAAATCAATGGGGTTAGTATTCATGAATACATTTACAGTATGGAGTTAGTACATCATGAAAATGCAATGGCAATAACATCATAATAATGGAATATTAACAAGCAAAAAAATAATACTGGTAAAAGCAGCAGTCATAACTGTCAGGAACTTGTTCCTGACAGTAGGGAACTTTAGGCAACCTGTGTGACAGAAGATACTGATATTTAGATACAGACTTATGTCAAATTCAAGGCAACTTGTAAAGGGGCATTTTGGTCCCTCACATCAAAAATGCTCAGGAGGCATCAAGCAGAACTTGGGGGAAAACTGTAGGCAACCAGATAGCACATTTTATTTTGCCTTCCTGTGTAGTGATTGCCCATACCTAGAAACCAACCAACTGCCAGCTTACTTTGTGGTTGCAGAATCCATAGACTGTAACAATCCAGGTTTATTAATTCTACTAGCTCAAATGGGAGGCACTTGCTTTTAATTTCTTGCAGCAGCATCATAATCCAAACTGTGCATTTTGTGGCATTATGGCCAAGAGACATTTGACATTACAGATCTTTTTGAACCTTCTGAAACCAAGCCTAAACTAAGTTCTACCTCTCTTTTTCTGCAGATATGTGTGCTGATGTAGTAAGCATTTGAAAATATGGTGATACTAATTTCATAGAGACAGTAAATGAGGACCATAATTCTTCTGCTACACCATTAATTCTAACAGAGTTCTGGACATGCAAAGGTCTGTGCATAGGGTTGCCAATCCCCAGGTGGGGGCAGGGGATCCCCGGTTTGGAGGCCCTCCCCCTGCTTTAGGGTCATCAGAAAGCAGGGGGAGGGGAGGGGAATATCTGCTGGGAACTCTGTTATTCCCTATGGAGATTTATTCCCATAGAAAATAATGGAGAATTGATCCGCGGGTATCTAAGGCTCTGAGGGGGCTGTTCTTTGAGGTAGAGGCACCAAATTTTCTGTACAGCATCTAGTGCCTCTCCCCAAAATATCCCTTAAGTTTCAAAATGATTGGACCAGGGGGTCCAATTCTATGGACCCCAAAAGAAGGTGCCCCTATCCTTCATTATTTCCTATGGAAGGAAGGCATTGAAAAGGTGTGCCGTCCCTTTAAATGTGATGGCCAGAACTCCCTTTGGAGTTCAATTATGCTTGTCACAGCCTTGATCTTGGCTCCATCCCTAATGTCTCCTGGCTCCACACCCAAAGTCCCCAGATATTTCTTAAATTGGACTTGGCAACCCTATATGTGCAGCATGAATACAGCAGTGGATCAGACAGTACAGAAATGTTTAGGTAGATCAGAGGATCTCTGATCACATCATCATTTACTAATAGGATTGCCAGCTCCAGGTTGAAAAATACCTGGCGATTTGGGGGATGGTGCCCTCAGGAGGGCAGGGTTTGGAGCGACTTCAATGGGGTATACTGCCATACAGTCCACCTTCCAAAGTAGCCATTTTCTCCAGGTGAACTGATCTCTGTTGCCTGGAGATCAGTTATAATGCTAGGAAATATCCAGCCATCACCTGGAGGTTGGCAACCCATTTATTAAACTATTGCTAGATGTCCAGTTGGGATGTATGTTAAACAGCCATCACTCTGTGGCTGAAACTGACTGAAAAATTATCTGCTGTTTTAAAATTGTGATTTCACAATAAATTGTCATGTGTTTTCACCTCAAGAATTGGAAACAGTTTCTATATTGCATAAAGGGAAGCAAGCCCCAATGCAACTTTCATTACTTATACAAGTCCTATTCAAAGCCAAAGGATATGAGTTAGTTATGGCTATTTTGCTTCATTGTTTTCAATGAAATCTAATCACAATTAACTTCAGTAATGTTGGCTAAAATCCTATATCTGGGCAGCTATTCTTGGTTACAACATTTTCTGGAAAAAAAATCAGTGAATGGTTAGCTGTTCTTCCATCTACCAGTTCTTACCTGCAAGTCCGCCCCCCTGGCAACCATCACCCATGTATTAACAGAGGAAAAACTGGTTGGGAACCCCACAGACTGGATCGAGTCAGCTTTTTTACTCAATGTTTCCCACCAGTTCCCCTCCTGACTACCATCCCTATCTAACATGGCTTTTTATGCAGGTGTCATGATCCCCAGTATAGCCTTTTTCATAGTAACTTTTTTACCAGCCGAATGGTTGGATTCAACTTCTGTTTCCTATTGTATCATATAGAAGAAGAGTCGTTGATTAATTGAATCACAAAATTGTTTTGATAATTACTGCCTTTTATTTCCCTTTTATTTTTTAAAGCTCCTAACTGAAGTGTTCAAAGTCATAATCCATCACTCTGACATCAAATCAGTGGAGTGTAACTTTTGTGACATCGTATCATGAGCCCTGACAAGGAGGAGCTGGAAGGGTTAACAGACCTGGAAGAGTTGCCAGCCAGTTCCTCAGCTGAAGAAACAGCAGCTGACCCATCAATCACTCTCCAGGCACCAGTGTCAGCTGTTGATGATCAATCTCTTCCAAGCTCTCTTCCTCCCATCGCAAGAATTTGAAGCAGGCTCCAGAAAGAACTTTCAGAGTAAAGACATGAGGCACACCAATGCTTCAGATCTCTCAGCCCTGAGTGCTAGCAGAGTCACTTCCACCCAGGGATCAAGCTGATTGAGACTCC
The DNA here is from genome assembly GCF_032191835.1 of Heteronotia binoei. Classification (NCBI taxonomy): domain Eukaryota; kingdom Metazoa; phylum Chordata; class Lepidosauria; order Squamata; family Gekkonidae; genus Heteronotia; species Heteronotia binoei. The sequence continues at coordinate 78,107,306 of NC_083229.1, forward strand.
CATATAGCTCCCACCCAGGACCTGGTAACCTTGTGGAAGCAACAGGTCTATTCTCTGCCTTGCATCCATGCTCCTTCCTGATTCTGACCTGATTGATTTCCTTAGCACCCTGGCCTTTTGGCTTTTGGACATTGACTTCTGATTCCCATTTATGATTCTGCATTGGTGACTTGGCTCCTGCTTGACTTCCTGGACTTTGACCTTGGACTGGCTTTGGACTCCTGCCTGCCTGCACCCTGAGAATGTGACACATCAGAGCAATTGATTATGACTTTTTTATGTGACTCACCATGCAATTATGGTTTTCATCCATTTATTACCCACTAACCTCCTAGAACAACTCTGGAGATAAAAGGAATATACAGCTATGGATGACAGTCATAAAACTGTCATAAAAACTGTAAAAGAAAAATGCCTTTGTATATTGCCAGCTGTTTATTAATGATGCCTTGTGGACTGCCTTCAGCACAGGTGCACAGGGGATGGACTCTCATGTAGTCTTGAAGCAGATTCAGACATCATCAGCTGTGCTTTGCTGTTACCCTTTAAGATGCTGCAGTAGTCTGTTCATAGCCACATCTTCAGCACACCTTGTTCTCTCTCCCAGCCACACTGCAGATCGGTGGAACTTTCTTTCTTTCTTATGTTCTTTCTTTTGGAATTTTAACAAGGAAAAATGTAAAGTTCTGCATTTAGGTAGGAAAAATCCAATGCATAGTTATAGGATGGGGGAGACTTGTCTTGGCAGTAGTTGTGCAAAAAGGATCTAGGGGTCTTAGTGGACTATATGCTGAACATGAGTCAATAGTGTGATGCGGTGGCTAAAAAGACAAATGCAGGTTTTGGCTGTATTAACAGAAGTATAGTGTCCAGATCACATGAAGTGATGGTATCTCTTTGCTCTGGTAAGACTTCATCTGGAGTATTGTTTTCAGTTTGGGGCACTGCATTTTAAGAAGGATATAGACAAGCTGGAACAGGTCCAGAGGAGGGTGACAAAGATGGTGAGGGGTCTAGAGACCAAGTCCTATGAAGAAAGGTTGAAGAAGCTGGGTATGTTTAGTCTAGAGAGGAGGGGGCTGAGAGGTGATATGATCACCATCTTCAAGTACTTGAAGGGCTGTCATATAAAGGATGATGCAGAATTGTTTTCTGTTGCCCCAGAAGGTAGGACCAGAACCAATGAGTTGAAATTAAATCAGAAGAGTTTCTGGCTCAACATTAGGAAGAACTTCCTGACAGTTAGAATGGTTCATTGGGAGGTGGTGGGCTCTCCTTCCTTGGAGATTTTTAAACAGAGGCTGGTTAGCCATCTGACAGCAATGCTGATCCTGTGAATTTAGGGGAAGGTATTTGTGAATTTCCTGCACTGTGCAGGTGATTGACCTAGGTGACCCTGGGGATCCCTTTCCTTCCCTTCCCTCCCTCTCCCCCCTCCCTGCTTAAGGTCAGCAGATATAGTTCTCCTCTCCCCTTCCCCATTTTGTTTTCACAAGAACAGTGAGATAGTTTAGACACAGAGGTCTGGGAGGAGCAGAGCAGAGCAGCTCTGATAGCTGAGACAGCTGGAGAAATTGCTGAGAATTTCTGAGTTTTGAAGGACTACATTCTAAGGTTTGTGGGGCTGCCTAAAATTCTAAGGTGTGATAGCTGGGGAACTGCTCTTTGTTTGGTTGACTGCCTTAAGGGTGAAAGAGATTGAGAGTGATTGCTGCTGATTGAGAGTGATTGCTGAGGAGTGCCCTGCTCCACCTCTTTGCATTTTAAGCTGCGCCTTGCCAAAGGCGCGAGCCTGTGGCGCGAGCCGAAGGGCGAGAGCTAAAGGGCTCTTGGCCTGTGGCTCTTCGCCTAGGGGCTCTCTAAGGAGCAGGAACCCAGATCCCTGGCTTCCTTGTTCTCCAAATAAGGTAAGTTCCCAATAAGGTAAGTTTAGGTAAGTTGACCCGCCAGAAGGGGAGCCACTTAAACAGCATTTAAAGAGGACTGTATATTTTAATATATATATATATACAATGAAGATAGAATGCCAGCAGGGGGTTGGGGGCTTTCCAGTGTTTTGCACTGAGTGTCACATGTATGACTATCTGCCCAAAGGACAGAAGTCTTGGGTGTGTGCTCGATGCAAGGAGCTCCTGGTCCTCAGGGAACAAGTTCGTACCCTTGAGGCCGAGGTGACTGCCCTGGAGAAGCAGAGACGGTCAGTTAGGCACTTGGGGAAGACTCTCGGGGGCGTATTAGATGAGCCCCGCTCTGAACGTAGCAGCCCCGTTGCTGCCAGAGAGCGTGAGGGTCGAGAGGGAACAGGGCACCGTGCTGAGGATAAGGGGAATGCGCCCTCAGAAGGGACCTCTTCTTCAGTTGGTGAGCGGGAATTCTTTCGCGCCAAGGAACCATCCCTGAGCAGGGGGAGAGGGGGGGTATTGGTAGTTGGTGATTCGATCATTAGGCAAGTAGACAGCCGGGTGGCGAAACCGCGTACTGACCGTATGGTGACTTGCCTGCCTGGTGCGAAGGTAGCGGACATTACGCGTGTAGTAGATAGACTGATAGACAGTGCTGGGGAGGAGCCTGTGGTCGTGGTGCATGTTGGCACCAACGATGTGGGGAAATGCAGTCGTGAGGTCCTGGAGGAAAAATTTAGGCTGCTAGGCGGGAGACTTAAGGCCAGGACCTCCAAGGTAGCCTTCTCGGAAGTGCTACCTGTTCCACGTGCAGGGCAGGAGAGACAGGCACAAATTAGAAGTCTCAATGTGTGGATGAGACGATGGTGTAAGGAGGAAGGGTTTAAGTTTGTTAGGCACTGGGATGCTTTCTGGAACAAGCGGGAGCTGTACAAAAGAGACGGTCTCCACTTGTCCCCGGATGGAACCAGGCTGCTGGCGCTTAAAATCAAAAAGGTGGCAGAGCAGTTTTTAAACTAAATCTTGGGGGAAAGCCGACAGGAGATGAAATGTCTCTGGTTCGGGAGGACTCGTCTCAAAGAGATGAAGGGTTAGCTGCTATTTTTCTACCGGGTAACGGACCGGAGTTGTCCACTGTGAAGGTGACAAACAATATGGACTGTCTGCCAGTGTCTCGAGGCGGCAGGAGGAAGGTGGCGGGCCTAGCTCGCCTGGGAAATTATAGATGTTTGTATGCAAATGCTAGAAGTGTTCAAAGTAAAATTGGTGAATTGGAATGTTTAGTGCTGGGAGAAAACATAGACATTGTGGGAATTTCAGAAACTTGGTGGAATGAGGAGAATCAGTGGGACACGGTGATTCCTGGATATAAGCTATATCGGAAGGATAGGGAGGGAAGGGTTGGAGGTGGGGTGGCTCTGTATGTCAGAGAGGATATACGGTCCAGTAAGGCTGAGATCAGAGAATTAGATTCACTTTTAGAAATGCTTTGGGTTGAAATAGAGGGCCCAAAAGGAAATTTAACTATGGGAGTTTGTTATCGCCCACCAAATCAAAAGAGAGAGGACGATTATAATATGATGGAAGGCTTAAAGATAGCGGCTAAACGTAAAAACTGTGTTGTAATAGGTGATTTTAACTACCCGCAGATTGATTGGGTCAATATGTGTTCTGGTCGAGAGAAAGAGATTGAGTTTCTTGATGCTCTCAATGACTGTGCTATGGAGCAGATGGTCTCAGAACCTACCAGGGGTGGGGCGATCCTGGATTTGGTCCTAAGTAATGCCCAAGACTTGGTGAGAGATGTAAAAGTGATTGCGCCGCTTGGGAGCAGTGACCATAATGTTATTGATTTCACCGTTTGTATAAATAGGGAGTTGTCCAAAAAGACCACCACAACCACGTTTAACTTTAAAAGGGGTAAATACACTGAGATGAGGAGGCATGTGAGGAAGAAACTGAAAGGAAAGGTACATACGGTCAAAACCCTTGAGAAAGCTTGGACGCTATTTAAAACTATAATCCTAGAAGCTCAGATAAAATACATACCACAAGTTAGGAAAGGCACAAACAGGCATAAGAAAAGGCCTGCGTGGTTAACAAACAAAGTAATGGAAGCTGTAAAAGGTAAGAAGGACTCCTTTAAGCGGTGGAAAACCAGTCCAAGTGAGATTAGTAAAAGGGAACACAGGCTGTGGCAAATCAAATGCAAGACTGTGATCAGGCAGGCAAAAAGGGACTATGAGGAGCATATTGCAAAAAACATAAAGACCAACAATAAAACTTTCTTCAAATATATTAGAAGTAGGAAACCAGCCAGGGAGGCAGTGGGGCCCTTGGATGACCATGGGGTAAAAGGATTACTGAAGGAGGATAGGGAAATGGCTGAAAAGCTAAATGAATTTTTTGCCTCCGTCTTCACTGTAGAAGACGAGAACTTTTTGCCCACCCCAGAACCACTAATTTTGGAAGGGGTGTTGAAAGACCTGAGTCAGATTGAGGTGACAAATGAGGAGGTCCTACAACTGATAGACAAATTAAAAACTAATAAGTCACCGGGTCCGGATGGCATACATCCGAGAGTTCTGAAGGAACTCAAAGTTGAACTTGTGGATCTTCTAACAAAAATCTGTAATCTTTCATTGAAATCTGCCTCCATTCCTGAGGACTGGAAGGTAGCAAATGTCACCCCCATCTTTAAAAAAGGTTCCAGAGGAGATCCGGGAAACTACAGGCCAGTCAGTCTGACTTCAATACCGGGAAAGTTGGTAGAAACCATTATCAAGGACAGAATGAGTAGGCACATTGATGAACACGGGTTATTGAGGAAGACTCAGCATGGGTTCTGCAAGGGAAGATCTTGCCTCACTAACCTGTTGCATTTCTTTGAGGGGGTGAACAAACATGTGGACAAAGGAGACCCGATAGATGTTGTTTACCTTGACTTCCAGAAAGCTTTTGATAAAGTTCCTCATCAAAGGCTCCTTACAAAGCTTGAGAATCATGGAGTAAAAGGACAGGTCCTCTTGTGGATCAAAAACTGGCTGAGTGATAGGAAGCAGAGAGTGAGTATAAATGGGCAGTCTTCGCAGTGGAGGACGGTAAGCAGTGGGGTGCCGCAGGGCTCGGTACTGGGTCCCATGCTTTTTAACTTGTTCATAAATGATTTAGAGTTCGGAGTGAGCAGTGAAGTGGCCAAGTTTGCGGATGACACTAAATTGTTCAGGGTGGTGAGAACCAGAGAGGATTGTGAGGAACTCCAAAGGGATCTGTTGAGGCTGGGTGAGTGGGCGTCAACGTGGCAGATGCGGTTCAATGTGGCCAAGTGCAAAGTAATGCACATTGGGGCTAAGAATCCCAGCTACAAATACAAGTTGATGGGGTGTGAACTGGCAGAGACTGATCAAGAGAGAGATCTTGGGGTCATGATAGATAACTCACTGAAAGTGTCAAGACAGTGTGCGTTTGCAATAAAAAAGGCCAATGCCATGCTGGGAATTATTAGGAAGGGAATTGAAAACAAATCAGCCAGTATCATAATGCCCCTGTATAAATCGATGGTGCGGTCTCATTTGGAGTACTGTGTGCAGTTCTGGTCGCCGCACCTCAAAAAGGATATTATAGCTTTAGAGAAGGTGCAGAGAAGGGCAACTAGAATGATTAAAGGGCTAGAGCACTTTCCCTATGAAGAAAGGTTGAAACGCTTGGGACTCTTTAGCTTGGAGAAACGTCGACTGCGGGGTGACATGATAGAGGTTTACAAGATAATGCATGGAATGGAGAAAGTAGAGAAAGAAGTACTTTTCTCCCTTTCTCACAATACAAGAACTCGTGGGCATTCGATGAAATTGCTGAGCAGACAGGTTAAGACGGATAAAAGGAAGTACTTCTTCACCCAAAGGGTGATTAACATGTGGAATTCACTGCCACAGGAGGTGGTGGCGGCCACAAGTATAGCCACCTTCAAGAGGGGTTTAGATAAAAATATGGAGCACAGGTCCATCAGTGGCTATTAGCCACAGTGTATGGAGCACAGGTCCATCAGTGGCTATTAGCCACAGTGTATGTGTGTATATAACATTTTTTGCCACTGTGTGACACAGAGTGTTGGACTTGATGGGCCGTTGGCCTGATCCAACATGGCTTCTCTTATGTTCTTATGTTCTTAGGTTGAAAAAAATGTGCCTGGAATTTCAGGACAGAATAGGGATTTGTACTTGGGTCTTCCAAATTCTAGTCTGACAAGTCTAACCAGTACACCACACTGCCCCCATGTTTTCTGCAACATCTAGTTAAGCCTAGGTCTTGACTTTTTCAAGTAGATAACATGGTTAACAAAATCAGCAGGCTTTCAAGAATGGGGTGGCAAATTATTCAAGATATACCATTACAGAAAATACACCATTAATATTGTCCTTTTTTCACAGTATAAGTTAGTTGTTGGCAGGAGGAAACCTTTGGACTCAGATAGTACATTTATCATTAGATAAACAAGATGTAAATATAACATACTAATTTTTACTTCACTGCCTGTTTGTGTACATTCTAGAAAAAATTTCCTTGGGTTTGTTCCTGTTTTGTTTGGTTACCACTGATGGCATAAACCCACCCATGTACTCTCTGTCTATACAATGCCTTCCTTTTCCATGTCCATAATATCAAACCACTACATTACCATGGAATGGAAAGAACTTCTGAACAACTAGGTATGTTAGGGATAGTGACCACATGGCCACAGGATTTTACAACTGATTTTACATTTCCAGGAATGCTGGAAATGTGGACAAGCAGGGCCGGCCCTCCCACTAGAAAACTAGAGGCTGGTGGTTGCAACTGGGGGTGGGGTTAGATTACAGCTTCTTCCACTTTTCTTCTCAGCAATCAAGTGAACAATAAAAATTTGAAAAGCAAGCATAAAAATTAAAATAAGAATTAACAAGTACTAATCCCTATTTGTTGAAAGGAGAGGAGGTATTTATCAAGCCAAAGAGGGACTCTACAAAGGTCAAAAAATTTCATGTAAATATTTATAGTCTGGGCCAGGGGTGACCAAACTGCAGCTACTGCAGCTTCTCCACCTCCTCCTCCTCCATTTGGTATGACTATTGAGCTGCCTAGATTAAAACCCGTTTTCTTTAGCTCATGTTTTGAATGCTTATTGAATGTTGTGTATAGGTTTAAATAAGTATTTATTTATCTATTTTGCATGAACAGAGATCTGGGCATTTGGAGCAGGCTCCTAGGAACGCAAGCATTTTTGTCCTTATAAAGTCCTGTTAAATACATCCTAGAAACTAGGCAGGGAGAGAGCCAGCTTGGTGTGAGAGAGCCAATTTGGTGTAGTGGTTAAGTGTCTGGACTCTGATCTGGGAGAATCGGGTTTGATTCCCTACTCCTCCACTTGCACCTGCTGGAATGGCCATGGGTCAGCCATAGCTCTGGCAGAGGTTGTCCTTGAAAGGGCAGCTGCTGTGAGAGCCCTCTCAGCCCCACCCACCTCACAGGGTGTCTGTTGTGGGGGGAGAAGATATAGGAGATTGTAAGCCACTCTGAGTCTCTGATGCAGAGAGAAGTGCGGGGTATAAATCTGCAATTCTTCTTCTTCTTCTATGACCTTACAGTAGTTCCAAAGTGGGGTAAAAATTTCCAGGTGCCAGTTTGTTGACAGAGGTGAAACAGAATGTATCAGTCTCTCTGGGAACTGGATTTAACATAAAGAAAACAGAATATACTGCAGTCATAGGGGCTTGTTGTTTTCTTTTTGTAAATTGGTTAGGGAGAAATGAGAGTAGGAATATGCCTCTGAAAAAAGTGACAACAGTTAGTTCAGAATCTATGAATCAAAAGGAAATATTGTAGATCCAGGGATGGATCCAGGAATGCTGGAAATGTGGACAAGCAGGGCCGGCCCTCCCACTAGAAAACTAGAGGCTGGTGGTTGCAAATTGGGCTCTCGCCTCCCCTCCGATGCCCCAAGCAAGTGCTTAGCTTACCTCCCTCCCCCCTCCCCACCGCTGCTAGCCCCCTCCGGGCCACCCGCCCACCCCCACCTGGCACGGCATCCCGCCCCCCCCCCCCCAGCACTCTGCTCACCTGCCCACCGCCGCTCCACTAGCTTGCTTCCCCCAGCTCACTGGCTAAAAGTAAGCTTAGCCAGCTTTGGAGCTCGCTCAGGCGTGGGCTGCAAAGCCAGCAAAGTTTACTTTTGGCCGGTGAGCCCCAGGGGGGAGGGAGAGAGTGGTGCACTGCTGCTTTTAGCAGCAGCTGCAGGCAGGCAAGGGGAGCACCGGGGGGGCGAGTGGAACACCATGTGGGGGGAGGGGGTGCAGAGCCACAGGGGGGAGCCATGGGGGGCGCTTTGGGGGGCATCAGGCAGTAAGTCTGCCTAGGGCATCTCAGGGCTGGCCCTGTGGACAAGGTAGCTCATCTGAAGAGGCAGAAGGATAGAAAGAGGCAGATCACCCATAGAGAGAGGATTATTGTCTGAAGGAGCCATGAGGAGACATGCTTACAGTGAGAGCCAACCTAGGTGTTACATGTGGTGTGAGCTGGGTCATGGGTGCCCAACCCAATTTACTGTCACACAGAAAAACTGCATAACTTACCCTGTTGCTCCAGAGCCAAACTGCAAGAGGGAATAGATCATCCAGTTTCCCTCCTGTACCATCTGAAGAGGCAGAAGAATAGAAAGAGGCAGATCACCCGTAGAGAGGGGATGATTGTCTGAAGGAGCCATGAGGAGACATGCTTACAGTGAGAGCCAACCTAGGTGTTACATGTGATGTGAGCTGGGACATGGGTGCCCAACCCAACTCACTGTCACATAGAAGAACTGCATAACTTACCCTGTTGCTCCATTTGGCTCTGAAGCACTGCATGAGTGAGGAAGATCATCCAGTTTCCCTCCTGTACAATTTTTAACAGCAGAAACAGCCATGGAGGGGCCTCCTTAAGCCAGAGAAAGAGGAAAATGGGTCTTCCACGGCTATTTCTGCTGATGATAATGGTACAGAAGGGAGATCACACAGTACTGCAGATCTGAATAGAGCAGCATTTCCCATTTGCAGGGTCACGACCCGGTACCGAGCCACAGAAGCCTCAACCGGGTCACCAGGGGTTCTGAAACATCAGAGAGGGCAGGGAAAGCTCCTGGCCAGCACACAGTGTCCCTGAGTGTCCTCGGCCTAAACCACGGGGAAAGAACCAGGCCATGGAGGGGAAAAGTTTGGGAAGCCCTGGAATAGAGCAAGAAAGCACTTTAAAAGTAACTTGCCCAATTCTTACTTGTGACAGTCTAGTTTGGCTCAGAGAGCAGGAGAGACAGAAGCAGCTCAAATCTGTTAATCAAGAGTATGCACTCTCAACCCTGTCTGTATCCCAAAGTTAAATAAAAACTGGAGTGTAGCCAGCAATGTGCCACCAGAACAACAAAGGGGGGGAGACAACTGATTTATCATACAAAGTCCCAACATGTTTGGCTTGCAGGCTTTGTCAGGGGCAATATATAGATACAAAAATAGATCCATATTGATCAGTATGTCATATGAGATAATAAAATATAATATAGGGAATATATACTGACCAAGACATTCACCTAGTGCTGGAACTGTCCACAGAAATTAAATTCTTTTACAGTAGGAAATGATGTGGCCATTAGCTGAGCAAGGTCAAAAGTCCGAGATCAGAGTTTAACCCATGAGGTGCCAAAGTATGTGGCCTTAAAATCCATCCCATTTCCTTTTTAACAGGACTTTTTCATTCTGTTGGTAAGATGTATATAACCCCCCAAACTGAAATCAGTGGGTCCTTGTTCTTTTCCCATAAAACGCTGTACCAAAGGTGCATCAGCTATTTTGTGATGTATGTCCTATGTTCTGTTAGGCATGTCTTTAACTTTCTAGAGGTCTCCCCTAGATATATCCTATTGCAAGTACATCTGTATGTATAAAATGTATGTATAAAATACTGAATGTATAAAAACACTCTAATGCTGTATCACTCCCCACTGTAAAAGAATTGTGGACAGTGGACAGTTGCAGTATAGGTGGATGTTCTGGTCAATATTTACTTCCTATATTATATTTTCAATGTCTTGCTTCATGTCTAATGCATAGGGCTCCCTGCCCAATTTTCCCCATTTCTCCTTCTCATTTAAGGCATTGATATGAGAACTAAAGAGGAGATAAGGAAATATGGAGCTGCAACCCATGCTGGCTGTGAGCAGAGCGTCCATATGGCTGCTCCACCCACAGTCACCCCATAGTTCCTTATTTGAGCTGGATCAAAGAAAGTTTTCCTTTAAAGGGGAAAGTCACGGGAGGCACACAAGTTAAGCACAGAATGAGCATGCTGTCACATGGATGCATGCCCAAACCATTGGGGCATCCTGCTGTCCACATGGGGGAAATCCCCATGTGGAAGCAACCTATATTTCCTAAACTGCAAAATGGATGGAATCCTGGCTTTGATTCTACAAATCAAAGGCTGGAATGTGAAATCATCACCATCATCACTCATAATAATGCATGTCATTATTCCAAAGACCTTCACATACATTACCTTAGTAAGCTCAGCCTTATTAGAATCCTCAGTTTTGCTCTGGTCTTCTAGAGCAGGGGTGTTGAACGCATTTGTTATGAGGGCCAGATATGACATAAATGAGATCTTGTCAGGCCATGCCATGTGTGTCATAAAATGTAATGCCAGGTAGCAGAGATATAAAGGACACAGACAAACACAATTAAAGATTTTTTTGAACTTAAAATAAAACATGCTGAAAAGATTAGCACTCTTGCTATATTTTGTTTTATTTGACAGTTTCTGATAACTGACACCTTTTGCTCTGAAATATTTCATCCGAATCTGGAGACAATTTCTGTGCTGTAGCAATTTTGGGTACACTGTTCAGGTGTTGTTCAGGTGTGTGTCTGTAAGTTGCTAACCTACTTTTGATTTATTGACAATCATTATAGAAATCTCATGGTCAGTGCTTTGAGTCTAAGACCAAGGGGAAAACATGAAATGGCTGGGCATTGTAAGCTTCCATTAAAAAGCCAATGGAGAAAACAGAGGTTTTGTTCTGTAGCTTCTGTACAATTGAGTAAGCCTGGCAGAGCAAGCTGTGATGCAGAAGGAAGCAAGAGAGAGAGAAGGAAGCAGATCACAGTAAGTTGCTCGCAGGCCTGATAGGAGCCCTCTGGAAGCCAGATCCGGCCCTTGGGCCACACGCTTGACACACCTGTTCTAGAGGAGTGTCAAGTCCAAGGCAAGGCAGGCAGTTTATGCAAGGAAAAATTCATTTCTTCAAATTTGAATGAAAATTTAACATTATTGCTATTCCAAAATGATCAATGGCCAAAATATGTATTTGCTATTATGAGGTACGTTTGTTGTAAGCTGGGAAACTGGCAAGTGTCCTTTTCTAGCTCAAGGTTGATTGCTGGGAAGGTAAAGGCAGACGAAGCCATGAAGAGAGATGTAGCCTAGCTTTGAAGCCCACCTTTAGTCTCATTCATATGCAGGCCAAGCAGCACCATTATTGTTCAGCTGGGGGCATATTTAATTGCTGAATATTCTGCAGATGTCTGGCAGGCTGTACAGATACAGGCAGTGAACTTGCAGGCTTATGACAAAACATCTTTTTATAACATCTACATTTTTCTCTGTTTAAGAAACTATAATTTTTTAGGCTGGAAAATACTGTGTTGTTTGTTTAAGGTATTTAAAAGAGTTTTAACTTTGTTGAACTTTTAAAATCATAGTGGCTTTTAATTCCAAAGACAAGCTTTGATCTGGTACCTAAGCAGCATTTTCAAGCATTATGAAAACAAGGCAAGGTTATCCACTGTTAAAGGTTTTCATTCAGTGTGCCTGCACAAACTTCTGTACAGATATTGTCATAGCCCACCCACTGAAAGTTCTTATTCTGTTTCCTGCCACTATAAAGTATCCAATGATGTTACATTCCTCCAAAATTGTGCTTGGGAGTGAGATGGAAAGTCTGGATTGCTGAAATAGGAAGAGGGGTAGGAGTGGTTCAGTGCTTGTGTATGAAACTTTGTAAAGAGCATGTAAACCAGAAACTAGAGTCCTCACATAATACATTACTGAAAAATAAAGAAGCCTTTTCTCACAAACTATCCTTAATTTTATGAAGATCCTTTCTGAATTTTGAAGGTCTGGAAACGAGCATTTTAGACAGAGAGCCATGATTAATATAGACCTGTTATTTTAAGGGAACACTCTGATTTCTGAGACTAGAAGTCTAATTTCTATTATTAATGGTATTATCCTTTCACATGGATACCCCAGGATTCATCCTGGGTCCTGATATGCACTTTTTAATGTCATCCACTATTGAAACTCATGAAAGATGAAGGCACAGGCCATACTATGATTGGTCACTCATTAACTTGTACTGAGTGGAAAAGTCCATTGTTTGAAAAAGACTCTAGTGTTCTCTTTAATATGCCGTGGATCACTGCAGCAGTCTGAACTGGGTGGCCCAGTCTAGGTCAGTTATGTCAGATCCTGGAAGCTAAGCTGGGTGGGCTCTGATTAGTACACGGAAGAGGGACTACCAAGGAAGTCCAGGGTTGTTACTCAGAGGCAAATCACCTCTGAATGTTTCTCACCTTGAGAACCCTATGGGGTCACCATAAGTCAGTTATGACTGGATAGCACTTTCTGCTACCACCTTATTGCAACATAAACTCCTAACCTACCTACCAACTAGTATGGTGTTCTACTACCCCCCAGTCAGCATTCATAACCACAACAATTTTTAAAAATGCTGACTATACCTAGGTAGATCCAGGTGGGCATCTGTGCTGGTCTGAACAAGTGGAACAGGGGAGGGACGATGGCTCAGTGGCAGAGCATCTGCTCGGGAAGCAGAAGGTCCCAGGTTCAATCCCTGGCATCTCCAAAAAAGGGTCCAGGCAAGTAGGCGTGAAAAACCTCAGCTTGAGACCCTGGAGAGCCACTGCCAGTCTGAGTAGACAATACTGACTTTGATGGACCAAAGGTCTGATTCAGTATAAGGCAGCTTCATATGTTCATATGTTCAACAGATTTTGAGTCGGAACAACACCCCCCTCCCCCCGACAACAGAATATTGATTTTTTTTTTTATCTCATTGCATATGCTAAATTCATTCAGTCTTTACAGATGCATGCTTACCAAGAAGGGCTAAACATCCTCTGTATATTAGGGTATTTATTTATTTTTTGAATAGTATATTGAAATAGTGACTGTAATACAGTGCAATGAATATTGGGAAATGTCCCTCTGACATAATGCAGCACCCAGCCTCAGCTAATTGCATGCATGAGAGGACAAATGGTGTGTAACAGCAGAGTCTCAATTACTCTAAACAATTAAGAAAGACACTTTTATGCATTAGTCTCCTACTCTGACATATTTATTGCTCCATTGGTTCTCCCCCATAATTAAATCCAAAAACATTGTGACCTATAACCTTAGCTTCTTATTGCTATTTAGTCTTTGCATGTGTCAAAACATCTTCATTAAATTGCATACTAATTTGCTGTTTACCTATGGAGAGGCATCTGCCTATATACGGTATATGAAATAGCTTCCCTTTCGATGTGCCTGAAGAAGTGTGCGTGCGCATGATTGAAAGCTCATGCCTTGAATAAAACTTTTTTGGTCTTAAAGGTATGACTGGACTCAAAATCTGTTCTATACCTAAGTAGATCAGGTATGTTTGTTCATTGGATCAAATCTCTGCACAATATGAATTAATGGTTTCTTGTTAGTACACATGCTTTGTGAGGGTGATTGCAAGACAAGCATAAGCTGCCAAATCTCTGATGGAGTACTTCTGGAGGCTGCCTTTTTGGGGGGGCTTCCCTCCCCTCCAAACTATCATGGTAATTTCAGTTGTACTAGACATGTGTTTACTTTTGTTTGCTGAATGGCTTGCACCCAGATTTTGGACTACAAATTATTTGGAAGATAGCTACCAGAGACATTGTGTCTAATGGTATATGACTGTATGCCAGGAACTGGTAGGGTTACCAGGTCTGTGTTGGAAAATACCTGGAGACTTTGGGGGTGGATCCAGGAAAGGGAGGGGTTTGGGAATGGGAATGGGAAGAGCCTCAGCATGGTGCAATGCCATAGAATCTTCCCTTCAAAGCAGCCATTTTATCCAGAGGAGTTGCTCTCTGCCAGCTGGAGATCAGTGGTAAATGTGGGTGCTCTCTAGGTTCCTTCTAGAGGCTGGCAACCCTAGGAACTGGGAAGTTGTCAATTCAGATTTCACCTCAGTTGCAAACTAATTAGATGGCCTTAGACAAACCTTTGTTCCTTCAACTGCTGCTCCACACTCTCCTGTAATATGTGGGTGATGTTAAACAGTGCTGGATTAAACCCTGTGGAGCCCCTAGGCAGTCAAAATCTTGGGGGGCCCCTTGCAAATTATCTCTGAGTCGGAGTACTTCCCCATTGCCCACTCCCCCCACTGCAACCTGCAGGCACCTTCTCAAATGCCCCTTTGACAAAACTGTGGGGGAGAGGCAAAGAAAGGCAAATTTGGTAATGATGCCAGCAGCAGTCACACCAGGCAAGTTGGGCAAAGAACGGCTCAGTTGCTGGCTGCGTGTGCAGGCTGGGAGAGCTGCAAGCAGGGGAAAACTGGGGGGCGGGGAGCTGCCCGGGGCCCCTGAAGATGTGGGGGCCCATAGGCCAGTGCCTAGTTGGTCTAATTGTTAATCCAGCCTTGATATTACAGGTCCGTCATCCAGGTTTGTTGTAAGAATTTCTGAAATATCTGTGGAGACATTTGAACACATGCAATGTGTTAGATAAAATGATATTACTGCTTCATTTGTAGTTTTCATTTAGGGTTGCCAAACTCCAGGTGGCAGCTGGAAATCTTCTGGAATTACAACTGATCTTCAGGGAACAAACTACAGTTCACCCAGAGAAAGTGGCCACTTTGGACGGCAAACTTTATAGCATTATACCCCACTTAAGTCCCTCTCCTCCCCAAACCCTACCCTCCTCAGTTTCCACCTCCAAAATCTCCAGGTATTTCCCAACCCTATTTTCAATACTGATCATTAAAAGACCCTTGGTCTCATTTAAATTTTGCTAAATAAGAAATGCTAACATTTGATAAATATCTGTAGTAGTGTGAGAAAATACGAACATTTAGATGCAGCTGGCTTTTCTATAAGGACATACTGATATAGCAATGCCTTTTTTTCGTTTCCATTTGGTGTCTATGTTACACTTGCATTATGGACACTTAGGTGTCTGACAGTTTGTAAGAAAGCTGGCCATAACTTAGGCAGAAAACTGGACCCCACTTAAAAAACATAAAAGCTAGGAGGGAGCCAAGTTGATGTGGCATGGCTCCTGGCAATGGGAAAGCATGAGTGTATGCTGAAGCTTCGAAATAGAAAGTGATGTCCTCATAAAAATATGGCTCTAGGCTGGTGTGCCACTAGAAATTCTTCTGTCAGTTTAGAATATTTAGCTCTAAGGGATCTCTACTTTCAAATGTATCTTTTGATGCAAAATAGGCTGCACAGAGTGAGATAGTGTTCAAGATGGGGGGAGAGGCCTTTGCTCCCACTTGCCATTTGGTGAACTGAAGGTTTTTTCTTTTCAGATCATGAAGCGTCAAGAGGGCAGGTGGATTACCTTGCTGGTGTTATGCAGGTCTCCAGGCCTTTGCAGTATAGCAAAGTGTTACTGATATCAGGACAAATAATATTGAAAGCTTCCAACACTGCGGGTTATCAGGGGAGCCTCTTAGCCTAATTTGAAAGCTTAAAGCTTCAGGCAACTACATTTTTCCCTCGGTCCCAGGCTGTGTGTGCGTGCGTGTGTGTGTGTATGCACGCACACACACGCATGTGCCATTTCAATGCAGTATATCCAATCACTGATGGAACATCACACACAGTGCCTTTTGCATAGTTGTTTATTTTCTCCCTCTTTCTACTTCTGCCACGTGTTTTATATTTAACTTGTTAAACTGCAAAAGAAATTGGGGGAACAAAATACCAAAAAAACTGAGTGGGGGAGAGCAAAACACCTCAGGTCCCTTGCTGCCAAAATTTCAAACAAGAAAACACACAAGCTTCAGTGCTTGGAGAGAAATGAAAACAGCAGAAAGCAAGAAATGCATACATATGCATAGGCTTGAACAAAAACACAAGCTGCCGTCATGGCAATCTGGGATCTGATGTGCCAAACAAAAGGGGTTATTACTGCAAGCAGTTTTTATGCCATGAATTTAGGGCATAACAAGGCTGAATTCTGATCATCTTTGCAGATTCTGCTGTTGAGCTGTACAGTAGCAATACAGTAGATTCAGCTGGAGACAAGTTCTGAGGGTACAGCTTTTTTCTTTTGGACAGCAGGACTGAAGAAAGATCTCATGAAAGAAGACAGTCAGAAATAATAATAATAACAACAATAATAACAACAACAACCCTGAAGTTTCTCAGCACTTTTCATTTTCTCCAGGCTATCCCCACTGAATTTAATGAGGTTCTCCTGATCTTATACTCAGATCCTGTGGATCGTTGGGGCATTTGCCATTTTTCTTCAGGCGAGTAATTTGAAACAAAGACGAGAGGGAGGGAGTGAAGAATACATACAGGAAAAAATTCACAGGAAGTTCTCTTTGCCAGTACTGAAATGTACAACATATTTTGTTCTGAAAAGGTCTGGATTTTTTTGTTCCTATCAGCTGTGTCTCCAAATAAATGACTCAAAAGTGCAAGTTTGAGAGTAAAGCAAATGACCATGAGTCACATATACAGCTGGAGTAAATCAGACTGTTTAACGTAATATCTGTCAATTTCATGTTAATTATTGCTGGAAAAGGTGTTCAGCCTGAAGATCAAACAACAAGATGAACCAAGCTTACATCTAATTTTTAAAAGTAATCATTATTTTATAGTTTGG
This sequence comes from Heteronotia binoei, assembly GCF_032191835.1. Classification (NCBI taxonomy): domain Eukaryota; kingdom Metazoa; phylum Chordata; class Lepidosauria; order Squamata; family Gekkonidae; genus Heteronotia; species Heteronotia binoei. Next base: position 78,124,156 of record NC_083229.1, read on the forward strand.
GTATATCTTGCAGAAATAATGACACATGTAAAATAATTTTCATTTTCCCATATATCCTGATAACACTGTTTATGAAACTGAGAGAATCATTAGGAATAATCCTGTGACCATGACTTGGGTTTTTTCCCAAGCATTTCACCATGTGTGACGGATGTAAAACCATATTAATCATTTAGAATAGATAAATGCTACATGTGCACGGTTTCTAATTACTTATTTTAACAATAACAATAATTGAAATAATAATAAAATTTTACAACTGTAGACTGTTGTCATGAAAATCAGCAAAAGCTAAAAATAATTAAGCATGTAAAACCAATATTATATATAATATTTCTGCAGTCTTAGTGCTATTACACTGCTGATTCGATGTCTCATTCTATTGATTGTGTTGACTTACATTGTGCAATCTACCATGAGTCTTGGTGAGGAAGACAGACTATAATATATAGTATATAACATCAACAAATGATTATTAAAACCTTGCAAGGGGTGAAAAATGACTGGGCACCATCAAATTCAAGGAGTTGTTAAGACTACATTGGAGGGGGGCAAAACTGACTATAATAAAAATAAGCCTCTTTATTCAAAAGATAGAGCTACCTGCAGTTTTCAAAGTTAGCTCAATGTAAAGTACTTTGTAGTAGTCTAATGTGGATATAATCAGAGTGTGGTTAATCACACTCTGATGTATCTAATGAAGTTGGTTAGACCAGGAATGGATTGGGATGTTTAAACAGCTCAGGAACATGTCAAACTGAGCAGCCAGCAGTGATGTTGATGACTGTGCTGTACATCTGCACAGCACATTCTTCTGGGCAGCTACCAGCTGGTATAAAGCACTAGAGAAAGAATGCCAGTAGTTGTTGCAGGCCAGCTATGAATCAAGCAGCCCTGAAGACTGGTAGCACTGCACAGGATTCTAGACACCAGCTGCCCTTCAAGAAAGTGACCCACCGGGAATTTTCCAGCAAGGTAACAAATGGCCAATTGCCCCGGGATCAAACCACAAAAAGCGACTGAATCTTCATCAGTTTTCCTGAACTACAAACCTATGGAGAGTGCAACCTCATCCAAAACAGGTTGACTTCGCAGTTCCTGGTTCATCATTTTATTGGCAATCAGCACCTCATCCTTGGCCTAGATTAAGCTTCATTTATTGGATCTCATTCAGCCCATTACCACTTCTAGATATCTGTTCAGGACACAGACTGCCTCATTTGATTCTGTTGAAAAAGAGTTGTGCCCCCCACCCCCACATCAGCATACTGATGGCTTTGCATTCCAAATCTCCGAATGATGGTTCCTTGCCGTTCCATGTGGGTGTTATTCAGCACAGGAGACATGACTGAATCCCTGTTGGACCCCACAGCACAAACTATGAGCAGCTACCCTGTAGAACTACCTCCTGACCTCAATCATCTGGACTGGAGTGAAACAATCAGACCATGGAAGCAATCCTAAGCAGTTCTACTCAGAAATAAGTCCCATTTTATTAATTGTGTCTTATTCCCAGGAAAGTACTTGCAGTTTATATGTTCTCAATTCCCATCTTGTCTGACTGTCCTTAAAGGGTATGATATGATATTATCAAAAGCTGCAGAAGGGTCCAGGAGAATATCAACACATACTCTTTGTGTTTCTTTTCCACTAAAGGTTTCCATCAGGGTAACTAAGATAGTTTCATCTTCAGTTTTTCAGTATCATCACTGTATTACTAGAGTTTTGCCCATGATGATGATGGTCATGCATGCCTGGTCCCATAACTACGAGATAACAAAGTGAAATCAATTCTTACTCACTGAACAATTATGATTGTACATATTGCAGTGTGAATAGCTTCCGTGCTTCTGCAGTAGTCATACCCCATTGTCAAGCTATCATTATATCTTTTTTGTTTGTTTTAGTATTAAAAATCATACACTTCATTGAATCCATTAGTAAAAATATAAATGCCACAAATAAATCAATAATGGTAATCAGATGTTAAAATGTCACTGAAAGAATATGTGGAAAGCACAATAAAATAACACTGTATGGAAACTGTTTAAAGAAAAATTGCAAAATGCTGTGCTACTGATAGATAATTTTAGCACCCTGAGATCATTGTAATGCTGGCAGGTCATCACTGTATGTTTTTTTTAGAATCACTTTCTTTGACATCTCTCCTAGCATTTTTGCTTTCTGAAAATGCTGGAATTTCTGGCATTTGCCCTGCAGGCTAGATTCTTCCTGATGTTTGTGCACTAAAACAACTGCAGTCCTGGAGGAATTAATATGCTTCCATTGTCAGGGTTGCCACTGTTCTCTTCATTATCCTTCTCAGAGTCAACCTTACCTGCAGGTAACTCTTAACACAAGTACAAGCACTTCTGCTGCAGTAAATGTCCCCACTTCAGCTTCTGATGCTTAGGTACAGAAATGAGAGGTCAAGGAAGGATAGTAAGGGAAGAAAGTTTGGCACTGGGCAATGAATCGCAGGAGCAGTGGAGAATGCAAAGAAAAGTGAAAAGATAGTCTGTGGATAAGTGAGCCTCTTAGAATTTGGCAAGAACTGGAGAGTGCAAGAAAGTAGATGGAGGATGTGGTCTTCAGTGCATGAAGGAAGGCCTCAATAAGCTTCAGTGATAGCTAAGACACAGGAGAAAAGACCACTGGACAAACCTACAAGCTATTCCTCTTTGCCCAAGAGATACTGCACTTTGAAAAGTGGTCTGACATTGTTTTTTACTATGTCAAACCACTGATCCATCTAGTCCAGTATTATCTCTCCATGTTCTCATGCAGTTCTCCTCAGCCATGTGTGATTTAATAGGAGATGCCTAAAGTGGTCCTGCACATGTAAAGCATGTTCCTTCCTTGATCTATAGGCAATGATCTGAGCTCACTAATCGCTTAAACCAATTTTTTATTATTCTGCAGTATATTGTAATAATATTCATCATCTATTATTAAAAAATTAGTGCAAATACATTACATTTTTTCTCCTCCCTCCCCCCTTTTCATGACCCCTGACGGTGTATTTTACTTAAATTGCTAAAAATAAAAGGTAATTTTATCAATTAAAGAATCTTCATAAGAAAAATCTTAAAACAAGAAGAAAAGAAAAAAAACCATGTAGTATAGTTATAATCCATCTTCATTCTTATCTTTTAGTCCTTATCAAAAGAAAAAGTTGAAAAAAATGTTCACTTAATCTCGTTTTTTTTACTTTAGTCCGTTTATTATTCCTCAAAAATTCAACTATTATCAAAAATCGCCAAGTGTCCTTTTACCTTCCATTGCTTTTCAACATATTTTTGAAATTTCCCCCACTCTATTTTAAACTTCTCTAAGGCATATTCTTTTAAGATTCTTGTAAGCTTTTCCATTTCACTCCAATGCATAACTTTTAGAATCCAGTCCCACTTTTCTGGTATTTTATCTTGCTTCCACATCTGCATATATAATGTCCGTGCAGCTAAAAGCATGTACCACATTATTGTTCTATCTTGTTTCGGAAAATTTTCCATTTGTAATCCCAACAAAAAGATGTCTGGTGCCTTCTTAATGTCATAACCCAAATTTTTTGAAATCTCTCGCTGAATCATTTGTCAAAATTGTTTTGCGTTTTCACAAGTCCACCACATATGATAGAAAGATCCTTCATGCTTTTTACATTTCCAACATCTATCCGACACCTGATTGTTCATTTTTGCCAATTTCTTAGGTGTCATGTACCACCTGTATAACATTTTGAAACAGTTTTCTTTAATGTTATAACATGTTGATATCTTCATAGAGTTCTTCCATAAATACTCCCAGGACTCCATCTGTATTTCTTTATTTATATTAATCGCCCATTTTATCATTTGTGATTTAACTACTTCATCCTCCATAGACCATTTCAATAATAATTTATAAATTCTTGAAATCAACTTTTCGTTATCACCAAACAGCATTCTCTCCAGTTCTGTTTGTTCTTGTCTTATTCCATCATTTTTAATGTCCTGTTCAAGCAAACTCTTAATTTGTTGCAATTGAAACCAGTTATATTTATATTGTAATTCTTCAGCCGATTTTAATTCCATCTTTCCTCCATGTATTTTTAACAATTGTTTATATGATAACCACTTCTCTTCATTAGTAGCTGAATATAACTTTATTTCTTCCATTGGCACAATCCAGAGCGGTTTCCTCTTGTCCCCATATCTTTTATATTTTGACCAGGTATTTAACAAGTTGCTTCTTATATAGTGATGCAAGAAAAAAAAACATCCATCTTACTTTTCCCATAACACATGTAAGCATGCCAACCAAAAACATTTCCATGACCTTCTAGTCTAGTAGTTTTCTATTTAGTAACGTCGTCTGTTCCTTGATCCACACCAAACACACTGCATCATGGTACAGCTTTAAATCAGGCAGTTGGAAACTTCCCCTTTCTTTTACATCAGTCAAATTTTTCATTTTAATTCTTGGTTTTTTCCTGGCCCATACAAATTCCGAAATTTTCCTTTGCCATTTATTAAATTGTTTATTATCCTTCACTAATGGAATTGTTTGAAACAGGAACATAATTCTTGGTAGAACATTCATTTTAATTGCAGAAATTCTGCCCAGTATAGACAAGTTCAATTTATTCCATTTTATCAGATCTCCATCAATCTTATGCCAGAGCTTCTCATAGTTATTTTTGTGCAAGTCAATATTTTTCATTGGGATTTCCACACCTAAATATTTTACTTTTGAGGTAACTTCACACTCTGTTAAGCTTTGTAGTTCTTTCTGTTTACTCTTTGACATATTTTTGCACAAAATTTTTGATTTTTCTTTGTTTATATAAAAACCTGCCAGTTCTCCATATTCTTGTAAATTACGAAGCAACAATGATGTTATATGAGTGGGATTTTCATTTATAAACATTACATCATCTGCAAACACTCTGTATTTATAAGAAAAACCTCTCAATTTCAGTCCCTCTATCTCTTTTTCTTGAATTTGCATAAGCAAAACCTCTAAAGTCATTATAAATATCAATGGAGATAGAGGGCAACCTTATCTTGTTCCTTTACTAATTATCATTTTTTCCATCAAATCTGCATTTATACAGTCTTGCTTGTTGTTCAGTACATATTAACTTCACCATTCTTATAAAATCTTCTCCCAATCTGTTTCTCCATCACTGAAAACATAAAATCCCAATGCACATTATCGAAAGCTTTTTCTGCATCTGCAAAGAATAATGCTACTTCTTTTTCAGGATGTTTCTCATAATGTTCAACAATGTCTATAACTGTTCTGATATTATCTCTAATTTGTCTCCTGGGAAGAAATCCTGCTTGCTCTTCTTTAATAAAATTGTTCAAATGCTGTTTAAGGCATTCTGCTAGAATTCTAGCATATATTTTATAGTCATTGTTAAGGTATGAAATTGGTCTGTAGTTTTTTACATTCGTGGCATCTCTGTCTTCTTTCAGTATCAACGAAATTACTGCTTCCTTCCATGTATTAGGTATTTCCCCATCTATGCTTATAATAGTCATCAATTTCTGAAGTTTTGGTAATAGTGCCTCCACGAGGACTTTGTAAAATTTTGCTGTAAAACCATCTGGACCGGGTGCCTTCCCCAATTTCATTGAATTTATTGCCGCTTCTATTTCTACTTTTTCAATTGGTTCATTTAAAACCTTCTCCATATTTCCTGTTAAGGGATTTACTTTGATTTTCTGTAAATATGCGTCAATTTTTCCCTTATCCATCTTTTGGCCTTTAAACAAATTGGCATAATATTTATAAAATTCTCTTTTGATTCCTTCCTGGTCAACAATATCCTTACTTCCCGATACAATTTTGTTGATGACTTTATTCTCCCTTTTTTTTTTCATTTGCCAGGCCAAGTATTTTCCAGGCTTATTTGCTCCTTCAAAGAATGTCTGTTGAAGTCTTTTTAAATTCCATTCCACTTCTTTGTTTAACAAATGTCTCAATTGACTTTGTAATATTGTAATCTCCCTTATAATTTCCTTTTTCCCAGGTCTCTTTTTAAGCTCCTCCTTTTTTCCAATCTCTTTCTGAATGTCCAGCATTTATTTGTCTTTAGCTCTTTTATCTTTATTGTTCAGTGTAATTAGGATGCCCCTCATTACCGCTTTGTACGAGTCCCACACAGTTTGAAATTGAATGTCCTCTTTTTCATTTATTTGAAAGAAAACTTTAGTCTCCTTTTCCAGAGACACCACTATGTCCTTTTTCTGTTGCAAATCTTCATTTATCCACCATCTTATGGTCTTTTTCACAGGTTTTGCAGACCACATTAATGGATTATGGTCTGCCCCTATTTTAGGAAGAATCTCTATTTTTTTCGTTATAAGTCCAAGATCTTTTGTAATCCACAACATATCAATTCTTGAGAAAGAATTATGCCTTGCTGAAAAGAAAGTATAGTCGTGTTCTTTGGGGTCAAGTTCCCTCCATATATCTTCCAGATTTTCTTGTTTCACTAAATCAAAAAATGACTTTGGTAGTTTTCCTTCATTTTTTTTTTCTCAGATCTATCCAAAATATTTTTAACTGTTCCATTATCATGATTTGCTCATATGTCATTTGATCTAATTGTTGCATAATGTCTTTAAAGAAAGAGTCTTTTGCTCCGTTTGTGGCATACAATCCCAATAACAAAGTTTTTTTGTAGTTCAACATCACTTCCACTGCAATATATCTACTATCATCATCCTTAAAAATCAATTTTGGATCTAATTCTTGTTTAACATAAAAAAAAACACCCCCTTTTTTTCTCCTTAGCCAACGAATAAAATTCCACACCCAGTTGTTTGTTCCATAAAAGTTTGTAATTCATTTGTTTGATGTACTTCTTATAGGCAAATTATATTACATTTTTTTTCCTAATCCAATGAAAAGTTGCTCTTCTTTTTTATGGTGAATTTAGTCCATTTACATTCCAAGATATTAATTTGTAATCCATCAAGATTTTTTATTTTTATTCTGTACCCCCAAATTCCTTATGTTCATAAAAAAAACTTTGTCATTTCTTGAGTGCTTGTAATTGTAACTCTCTTTCCTTTGTATTCAAAACTTAAACCCTCTGGAAGTATTTTCTCTCACCTTTCAGTCAATTTTTTATACAGTCTCCTGTCATTTATGACTTTTCTTGGCAATTCTTTCATAATTCTTACAATACTGCCATCCACCTCCAGTGTATTTTCAAATTGTTTACTTAAAATCTTTCCCACCATATCTCTTGTCATAAATCTTACTACCACATCTCTTGGTAATTTGTTTTTTCTGACATAGACTGAAGTGACCCTGTAAATATAATCATAGAAGTAACTGGTTTCATCAGGGTCATCCCCCAAAAACTCAGCAATGATTCTTATTATATATGTCCTTAAATCAGTCTCCTCAGCTTCAGGCACCCCGCTCAGACGCATCTGATTTTCCATTAATTTATAATCTTGTAGAACTGCTTTCTCCTGCTTTTTTTTAATAGTGGAATCCACTGTGTCATTTCTTGAGTCTTGGTCTTTCACCTTTTCTTCTACCTCCTGCACTTTCTTTAACGCTGCTTGGGAGTCTTTCCTGAGATCTTAAGTTTCTTTTTTGATTTCTTTCTTAACTGCCTCTGCACTGGATTCAATATCTTTCTTTAATTCCTTCTTACTCTCTGTTATTGAATCTTTTATTACTTTTTGCCAGCCTTGCCTCCATGGCATCTATTGCCTTCTGCCATTTAGACATTTTTGCTTCTTCAAGTGACATAGCCCTTGTACGAATCTGTTTTGCTCCTGATTTATGCGCAGACATCACTGCCTGCCCATTGCTAAAATAGGCTCTGAAGTTGACCTCACCAAATCAAATTTCAATTGCAGTCTTGTAGATTAAAGCACGCCCTTTTAGATGAGCCCAAATTCACCATTCCCACAGGCTCCTAAGTCAAGATATTTTTTTTAAAGTTTTATTTTCTTCAAAATGGCGTCAGTGGCTTTTCTGCCCCCCTTTTAAAAATGTTTCTTTTTTCTCCTAGAGTGCTCCAAAATTAATTCCAAGCATATAGTCCAATAAATTTCACCTTTTAATAATGATATCTGCCAGCTCCATTTTTTAAAGTCCCGTTTTAAACAGTTTTTAAACTTTTGACCTTCTCTTAATGGCCGCTGGTACTTCTCTATAATTTATGATCCTAGAGAGGGCTAGGAGGCTTGCAGTTTTCCCTTCTCCTAATGGCTACTTCCTTCCTTTCTTGCCACAAAGTCTCATTTTCAATGGTTGAGAAGTCTCATGATATTTCTATGATGCCATCTCCTATGACATCCATCAAATCAGCAGCTCTGTTTCGGAGAGGGGTTGTCTGACCCGACCAAAGGTATTCAAAACAAAAGTTGTTTTTCATCTTTTAACCTTGTTTCTTAAATTCCATTAGTCCCAAATTTACCCCCTCCTTTATCTTCTTTACTTTAAAATAACGTAGTTGGATCTAGACCTTTGTCTTTATTTCAAATAAATCTTATTTTAGTACCGGAGTGATAGATAAAGATCTTTTACCTTTAAAGTCACTATCCTTTTGAACACCATTCTCTTCAAAGATAGATGTTAAATAGTTCCAAAGACGCTTTAAGTTGTTTTAATTATGTAAATTATTATGTATTTTAATTTTTAAACCCTATTGTTAGAATTTCTGTGTTGTGAGCCGCCCTGAGCCTGCCTTGGTGGGGTAGGGCGGGATATAAATGAAATGAAATGAAATGAAATGAATCCTGGTGAATTTAAGTCAATTTAACGACCCCAGAAGTCCTCTGTAGAGGTTGGAATGCAATCCTTCTCCGGGGACTCTTCAAAGCCAAAAAGGAACCCCACTGGAATTCCTCGTCAGCCAAAGTAAATCCCCATAGAATTTAATATGCATGTCTTGGACTTCTCTCTGCCTGGGAGAAGTAGGCAGCAGGCGTTAGGATCACCTTCTCTGCTCAGAACAGAGGCTCTGTTCTGTTCCTCTCCTGAGAAGCCACTCAATCCTCCATGACCCAAACCCGGAAGCCTCTCCTGAGCTCACTAATCAACACACACAAACACAGCTCCTTTCCAAACTGTGTAATTCCTATGCATATTTATTACATTTTAACTGCTAGTTAAGTTGTATCTGCAACTAACAACCAGATTTTGCATGACTATAGGTATGAGCTGTTTGTTCATCTTGAGTAATATTTTATAGTTCCTTTTTCCAGCAAGCTAAACAGGCTTAAATTAGAATTTACAAACACATTACAGTAAATCTTCAGTCTGCTGCCCCATCCTAACTTTTAACATTTTTATTTATGTATTCAAAAGTGTAGTCCATTTCTTATCCAAATATTTTAGATTTAGCTTCCCAATAAAATAACATACCTACTCCCCCCCACATTTTTGTTGGATTTATATATAAGTAATACATGCACACACTGTATTTATATATATACACACACACCCCAAAATTCAGAAAACTAACACAGCATAGGAAAGGTGAAGAGCTAGATTTATAGTCCATTCTTCACTTGGAGTCTTCTTCCCTTTCCCTCCCCACAACAGACACCTTGTGAGGTAGTTGGGGCTGAGAGAGCTCTGAGAGAACTGTTCTTGAGAGAACAGCTCTGAGAGAACTTGTGACTGACCCGAGGTCACACCAGCAGCTGCAAATGGAGGAGTGAGAAATCAAACTCAGTTCTCTCATATTAGAGTCCGCCACTCTTAACCACTACACCAAACTGGCTCTCAGGAAAAGTTGTTGTTTAAAGGGAGAAAACCAGAATGAAAGTATAATAACAAGGATAGCATATATGAAAAACTGTAAATTACAAAAAAAAAAAAAGCCCTACTAAAAGCAAGAGAAACTTGGTGGCAGACAAGCTTCTGTAGAGAGGAAATTTCAAAATTGCTGTGCCATCATCTCAGATAGCCACCCACACCTTTCTAACAGTGGGGACGATTGAAGCAGATTTCCAGTGAAGATTTTAACTGTGGGGCAGATTGCTATGAGAACAGTGGTCCTATAAGTACCATGGCACAGGGTGTTTGGGAGCTACAACTTGTGCTTTGAATTGTGCTCAGAAGGAAAAAGGTAGCCAGTTCAGTTATTTGTACCAGTATTAAATGTGAAACAGTCCTGGTGTGGCACTCCTTGGGATTACTTCAAGTTGGGAAAATGCTATAGGGAGTAAAGCTGAAACCCCTTCTCCATATGTACTATGGTCTTGATTCTAATCAGGCACCGTATATGCAGGAACTGAGGAGAACTCACATGAGATCGGATTATGTGTTTGACAAGAGGCAATGACTGAGACCCAACCTGTACACTCTGTAATGTGTGAAGAGATGCCCAGGCTTGTTCAGATTTCTTTTAATGCTATAAAATTATGACTACAAAATAGGTGGCATAACTTAAAGTACTAAAAAGCCAGTTTGGTGTAGTGGTTAAGTGTGCAGACTCTTATCTAGGAGAACCAGGTTTGATTCCCCACTCCTCCACTTACAGTTGTTGGAATGGCCTTGGATAAGCCATAGTTATCACAGGAGTTGTCCTTGAAAGGGCAGCTGGTGTAAAAGCTCTCCCAGCCCCACCTACTTCACAGGGTGTCTGTTGTGGGGGGAGAAGATATGGGAGATTATGAGCTGCTCTGAGTCTCTGATTCAGAGAGAAGGGCAGGGTATAAATCTGCAGTCTACTTCCTCTTCTATATGAAAGGCCCAAATGTTGACTCCCCCCCCCCCCCAGCTACTGTGATCAAAAGAACTGCAGCATGGGGATGTAGAATGCATATTAGGATGTGGTGTTAGGACTACTTTATGCTCCCATGTGTCTCTGGAACGTACAAGAGTACAAGTAAGAACTTGAGGTGAGAGGATACTCTGCACAAACTGAGCTCTTTACTTTGCCTGAGGATTTTAGATACAACCACTCACTAGGAAACTTAGGCCATTTTCCCACTGAGCTTACCTCGGAGCGACGTCCCTCTTCACCGCGCAGCGTCTGCGTGGATTTCCCACCAACTGCTCCGAGGCTGCTCCGAGTAACCAAGTAGAGTCGCAGCTTTTGCGTTGCTAACGTAAACTGTTTTTAGCGGTTTCCATTTGCGACGCAAAAGGTCAGGAACTTCCTGGTTCCTCGGAGCAGTTGGTGGGAAATCCGCGCAGACGCTGCACAGTAAAGAGGGACGTCGCTCTGAGGTAAACTCAGTGGGAAAACGGCCTTAGTTCTACTGCTGCAAGTGAAAAGTAGGGACTCAAAGCAAGAGAGGACTTACCAAGAAGGGTGAGCCTGTGCCTAATGGGGAAGAGATAGAACAACCTCTGTCCATATAAGTATGGCAGCAAAAATAAATTTACAGAGCTGCCTAATTATTAACATCAATAAGAATTTTTGTTCTAGAGTTTAGAGTAAATAAGTTCTGTGCCCTTAAAGATCAAGCTTTAGAAAAGAGCAGATTAGTTAGCAATCTCAAGGGCAAAGTTAAAAAAAAAAGAGTTAAATCTACACATTCTGCCTGCAGCTATTTAAGAGCACCATATTAAAGGAGCAGATGGTTGGTATACCTCTGTACAGAATAAAATAAAATACAACTAAAGAATAAATCCCAAACGGTTAAACAAGAAAAAGCTGTCAGGTTATCAGAGAGAAAATAGAAACAGAAAAATAGAAGAAGCCTTTAGAACAAAAGCAAAAGAATCATAGCTCAATGCTAAATCATATGCTTGCATGTATAGTGTTCCATACTTGACTCTTGGCATCTCCACTTAAAGAAATGCAAGTAAAGAAGCTAGGAAAGACCAGAACAACTGCCTCTCAGAAAGACCATAGTGACCAAGATGGATCAATTGTGAGATTTATTATTAGATAGCTCATGAATTCCAGAAAGGGGGAAAGGATCCTTCCATATATCATGCCGAGGGGGGCCAGGAAGCAAAATATTCCACTGGTTATTTAAACTAGAGAAATCTAGGAAGATGCTAAAGCATTCATGCCCCCCATTATTTCCTCAGCTATTCCACTACAAAAAAAAAAAAAAACTGGGCACAACCATGCACCATCTGGTCTGGGTAAAGAGAAGGCTGGCCATCTACAAATAGTTACAGTTCATGTTGCTTGGCAGAACCCCTGGGGGAGGAGATTCTCCAGGGTTTGCTACAGGTCTTTTGAGGACAGGACAGCAGCCAGATGACCAGAAAGCTGGACAGAGCTTTTAACATTTCATCCCCACTTCCCAGACCTCCTTCACTGCCAAGAGATAAGCCAGAAGCCATGAACCATCTGGAGATCCATTTCTCCTATTTTAATCTAGTATGAACTATTTTGGAGATCATCTGATTGAAAAATGAGGAGGAGGAGGATTGGATTTATAGCCTGCTCTTCACTCAGAGTCTCAGAGCAGTTTACACTCTCCTTTTCCTTTCCCTCTTTTCCCTGTGAGCTAGCTGGAGCGGAGAGAGCTCTTTCAAGAATTGCTTTTGAGACAGCAGCTTTTTCAAGAACTGTGACTGACCTAAGGTCACTCAGCAGGTGCATACAGAGGAGTGGGAAATCAAACCTGGTTCTTCCACATTAGAGTCCACGCACTTACCGACTACACCAAACTGGCTCTCCATTATGTATAAATAAAATAAATATAAATGTTTTGGATATGTTTAATGAAGTGCAAATAATATATCACAATCTAAGGAGTCAAATTAGAGTGGCTTCTCCCCATTTTTATTCCATAAAAACCATCCATAGAAAATATTTTACACTGACATTGCATGGTTAATCACATCCAAGGCATAAAATAGGAGATTAAGACTGAATGCATAATCTTAAGGCTGTCCAAATGCATGCATGTATCTAGAGATGATTGCAGGTGTCATATGCCACAATGATTAACATTGTATAAAAAATCTGAACAGCTTGGACTAGAACTCTTTACTTACCTGGGCACAAATTCTACTGCAATAATCACCACACACAGTAGTCCAACCTTAAGGAACTCAATGCATGAATTAACTTAAATGATCCCAACTATGGATGGGAATGGAATGCGAAAATAATGGTTCAGTTCATAGTTCGTTGGGTTGCCCAAATTGATGGTTCATTTCATTTTGTGTTTTTTTTCAATTTCTCAAACAATGTGTGGTTTGTTTATTTGTTTTCAGTTCAGGAAGTCGTAGAATGACCCCCAAGTGGGCAAAACATGTGGCAAACTCTTCAGTAAACTCTCCCCTACCAGCTCTCCCAGTTTGGTGCAAATTGAATTTTGGGGCCTGAGGTACAGCCCTCCTAAAGCAGGTGCCTCCAGTAAACTGCTCTCAAAGGGTATGTCAAGCTTTTTTTTGGAGGGGGGGGGAGAAGCTGCCTGCAACTTCCAGTTGGTTTCACCCCCAGGAAGCTTAGAAATTGACAAGACACCTCAGCTTTACTGCAGGTCTTCTGTTCAGTTCCCAGTGCAATTGACTGGAAGCTGCAGGGGTGGAGCTGTGGCATCTGGTCAGTTTCCAGTGAAGCACAGGGGCTGGGGAAGTGAAGTGAAGGCTGCCAGGGAAAGCAGAGCTTCCACTTCTGGTCGGTTTACTGGAAACTGACCAGAAGCACAGGGGCTGGGGAATCATGCCAGCACCAGGCTGTCTGGAAAAATTAAGCAAACACAAACCAAACAACATGCCAAGAAAAAAAAGGACAGTTCATTTAATGTTCAAGTGCAGTGGAATCAGATAAACCAGTTTGGAATGAACCACAAATTGGCCATTTTTAGCATAAATCATGATTCATGGTTCATTTTGTGCCCATCCCTAATCCCAACTAAATTCAACTAACTATACCATCCTAGATTCAACAAGATTTTGAACATATAAGCTTTCGAGTTTTATCTCTTTTATTATAGTTTCATCATAGTCCAAAGCCATGATGTCACTTATGGGTTGTATAAGCTTGCCAACCTCCAGGTGGGTCCTGTTATCTCCCAGAATTACAACTGATCTCCAGACTACAGAGATTTGTTCTGCTGGAGAAAATGGCTACTTCAAAGAGTTGATTCTATGGTATTATAGCTGTTGAGGTCTCTCCCCTCCCCAAACTGCATCATCCCCAGGATCCACCCCCAAATTTCCAGGAATCTCCCAAGCCAGAGTTTGCAGCCCTATCCTAAAAAGGGAGGATTATCCAGAGAAGCCTATTGTGAAAACTATTGAACAGTGAGAAAAGAAAGTCCTTTTTAGATACCAAGGCTGTTTCAATTAACACCTGCACTTTTACACTGAGTCTGAAGTCAAACTGGGAGTCACTAGAGATATTTTGACATAGGAGAAATATGTTTACAAAGGGCGGTTAGTATCAGTTAACTATGGCTGCCACATGTCACATAGCTGACAGTTCTTGTAGTCCCACATACAGCACATTTCAGTAATCTAACCCGGATTTTGATGGAGCAGAGCTGGAGCCATATATCATTAGATGTTGCACTATTGTTGCACTACAGCAATAATTTGCAACTGGATTGGCTTGTCCACACAATTGTGAATGATTGCTAGATGGAGTTGATATACCAATTCCAGCTGGGGAATGGCACTTTGAGCATGATGCAGCATAAGCGGGGAATGCCACATTTACAATGGGTCTTCCATACACCCTCCCCAATATGTTATCCATTGAATCACATTGAGTAAAAGAATCTACTCAATGAATATACTTTTAAAAACATCTTGTTTAATATCTATCTGAATCTTAGAATGCTCATTCTAGAATATTGGGTTTCTCCAACCTAGTGTAATTGCCCATGGAACAGAACTTTCCCCTGCTACAGTCCACTGTGCCCCACCAAAATTGACCCCAGGGTTCAAAGGGCCCCCAAGTACAGTATTGGGCAATGTGCTTGTTTACAGTACGGAGGGAGAATTAGCAAAAGCTTTCTTCTCCTCCCCAAATGAAAGTGCTTTCCCATTGGCAGAAAATGACAGTTAGACACAATGCATTATTTGTTCATTTGTTAAATTTTCACTGCTCCTCATTGATGGCCTCAGATGTTTTGGCACCTGAGACAGAAACCCCAAATGGCAATTTCCATGTGTGATCAAAGCATAATAATAAATGGAATGACCATTTATCAGGCTTTTGTAGAGTCCCAAATATGCTATCTGAAGTAGATTCCGCACTCTGCCTTCTGGTAAGGCTGCCACTGCTGTGCTGCTTTTGATAAAAATTGCTCCAAACAGGTTATTCGGCCAGTGTTTAACTTCAGGAATTTAACTACTATATGTGCTTTCATTGTCTTAATGTATTTAAATTTAGAATGTTTTTATTCCACCTTTTCCCCAAGTAGACTCAAAGCAGCTAACATCAACATCATCATCATCCTTTTTAACTAGCAGTAGCAACAAAAGCTGATTGCTATATTTTTCATACTGGTCCATCTTTCTGTGGTGGATCAAACGCTATTCCTTGGAATGTCTGCCAAAAGATGAATTAGGTCTGTATGTTCTTGTATTTCAAACATACAAAATGCATGGTATACGTGGAGCACAAGCTGCCAGTCTCTGTTTATGTGTACTCACTCCTCCACCCCTTGTTCTACTGAACTGTTAGCTCAGTTACAACAGAATGCCCTTTCACTGGGGATTCACATGTCTGATCTGAGCATTTGCTGTTAATTGTGGTGATGTCTTATGCTTGCTGGGAAATGCATTATAACCCTACATATTCAAACAAAGGAAGAATATTAACAACAAAGCTACAATATGTGATTAAGATAACATTTTTTTTAAATCCTAGGTTAAAAAAATCTTTTAGTCTGCACCTATGTCGGTATTATATGGCAGTCATTTTTCTGGTTAGCTAAGCTGAGACAGTCTAACACCCAAAGGATGCACAAAGAGATACAGTTACATAAATTTATATAGTGCCCTAAAGGCATCCCTGTTGCCTTATTGGGTATCTCATGAACAGTTCTGTTTCAGGCAATAGGACAGCAAAGCAAAGCTAAGTGGTTCTATACTAGATGAACTGCAAACAAGACAGATTGTACTACAAACAGAACTGCCTTCAGATACATAGTTTCTTTTAATGCACTGGAATATGAAATGTAAAAAAACCCCAATAATAAGATATATAATTTACATATAATAATAATGATAGTGTTCTGTTGAGTCGCAACTGATTCATAGCAACCTCTGGACCATGGAGGGTTCAAGGCAAGAGATGATCAGAGATGGTTTGTCATTGCCTTCTTTTGCACAGTGATCCTGAACTTCTTCAGTGGTCTCACATCCAAGTACTAACCATGGGCAACACTGCTTAGCTTCCAAGCTCTGATGAAATCAGGCTAGTCAGGGCTATTCAGACTGCTATAATTTACATAGTTTAATCAATATAATTTACAACCTTCCCCCCCAAATCTGGCTCTACTAAAGTCGTCCAAAGTTTTACAGCAAATTTATCATCTCTTGGACCAGCCTAATGGATCTGAGCAAGCTGGATAGGGCCCCAGATCTCAGCGCCTTCTCCTGAGACCTTGCCTTTTTTCATGGCTCTTGGTTCTCTACTGGATCGTTCCCTTTTCCATTTAGTCTTGCATTCCAAAACCAGACTTCATTGGATGACTTTTTAACTGAAGATTATCAGTGTGGGGTCACCAGTTGAGAAACCACTGAGGCACTCCAAGTTGCTCCTGTTGAAGCCTGGGGGCATTAGCAGAATTTATGTTGCATGTGATGCCAACTAATCAAGGGCCAGCCCTGATTGCAGTCTTTCTGTCATATAAATCCAAAGTATGTAAGAGTCTTTGAACCAAACTAGAGACACATTAAACTCATGCAGAATCAGAAAGCTAACATAAAGACCAGATTGAAAGAACTGTTTGGCAACGTGTATACACGATGTTGTCACCTGGCCAATTTGAAACTTGCCTAACCAGGGATGGTCAGGACCTTGAGGGAGGGGTCAGTTTGCCTAACAACCAGTTGTTAGCCACAGTTGTTGTTAATAGGCATTTTAATGTTTGTATGGATTTTAATAAAGATATATACATGAAATAGCAAACTTTTAATATGATATAAAATTTCAGTAATTCCATATGGACATTTGCCACATTCTACAGAATAATAAGGAAAACTATTGTGTCTGTGTATAAGTGCCATCAAGTCACTTCAAACTTACAGCAACCTTATGAATCAATAACCTCCAAAATGTGTTGTTTAACAGCCTCGCTCAGATCCTGCAAACGGAGGGTTGTTGTGACTTCCTATTTTGAGTCAATTCATCTCATTCTAAGTCTTCTCTTTTTCTGCTGCCTTCATCTTTTGTATTCTCAGTGTTTCTTGTCTTCTCATAATGTGACCAAAATACAATAGACTCACTTTAGTTACTTTAGCTAGTAGAAAGAGTTCAGGCTTAATCTGATCTAGAATCCACTTATTTGTCTTTTTGGCTGTCCATGGTACCTGTGAAACTCTCCTTCAACATCATATTTCAAAGGAATAAATTCTCTTCCTGTCAGCTTTCTTCATTGTCTTCATTTCACACCCATAAACTATAGCAGGGGTGGCCAGACTGCAGCTCGCGAGCCACATGCGGCTCTTCCCTATCTCCTGTGCGGCTCCCGAAGCTTTTCCACACCCCACCCCTGCCGAGCACCCTGCTTTGAAAGTGGAGTTTGAGAAACTTTTATAAAAGAGAAGCACAACATGGGGTGGGCGGGCAGCCAGGAGGTCCTGATCTCGGACAGCTAAGCCCCACCCTCAGCTCCAAGGAGCCCTCATTTAGGCCAGGACGAACCAGGGGGGTGTAACTTCAGCTGCTTCCCCCTGCTGCTGCCGCTGCCGGCAAACTGAAGGATAGGTTCTGCGGCTCCCTAAGTGGGCAGCTGAGCTGTTTGGAGTCCACATGGCCACAGGGAAAGCTTCTTCCTCCACAGGCCATTTATATCCAAACACCTTTATTGGCATAGAAGTGAAAAGTACAGCATGCCAAAGTTGCACAGAGTTTCAGTTATAAAAACTAGTCAAGCATCAAGAAGGGGAGCTAGTCTTTGGTCCCTGATTGTTATGGCAGCCAAAAGGTACTTTGCAACTAGGCTAGTGGTGTGGGAACATCGGTCAGATAACAGAAAGAAAAACAACTTTGCCTTACGTAGTCCATAAAGGTTAGACAGGATAGATTTGATTATACAGTCCTGCATTTCCCCATAGAAATCACAGTGAAGTAAGACATGGGTGACCATTTCGAGGTGCCTTCCATTACATGGGCAGAATCTTTCCTGATAAGGGATGTTGGCAAACCTCCCAGACAGTACTGCTGAGGGTAAAATATTAAGTCTTCCTAACAAAAAAAAACAGCATAACTGGGGTGATGTAAGCTGGGAAAGGTAAGCAGCAGGCAGCCCATAATTTGGAAAGATACCAAATGCTAAAGGGGAACATGTTTTATGTTCAGAGGAACAAAGGGACTGTTTCTCCTATCTAAAATCCTTTTTCAGGATTCTGAATGCCTGCATTTCACTTAGCATACAGAGGTTGTCCAGGGAGACACCTATGGAATATATTTTCTTCTGGAGCCGACTATACCAATTGGAAACAAAGGAGTCTGCTAGCATCATATGAATATAACTAGCAGGGTCTGCCCTTAAGTGTAGGCATAGCCAAAACTTTAGTGGGCAAGCCATTTGGAGTCCACATGGTCATGGGGGAAACTTCCTCCACTGGCCATGTGTTCTCCTGCGGCTCCTGGGCGGCTGAGGAAAGTCTTCTCATTGGGGGCGGGTTGGTTAGAGTTGGTTATACAGAACACTTTCCTTCCTTTCTCTGTCTTCCCGTTTGTTCTGTCCTCCCTCACCTTTTTGAGCAGGTGGAGAGGGTTCATTCCTCCCTCCTCCCATCTACTATGTTCCCAACATATTTTTTTTCCATTTCAGTCTCTGTCTCTCCCCCCCCCCCCATCCATTCTATGTTCCCAAAGTCTTTTTTCACTTCTCTCTCTCTCTTTCCCTACCATTCATGCTATGTTCTCTTTCTCTTTCTTCCACCCCATCCATTCTATGTTCCCAACGTCTTTTTTCACTTCTCTCTCTCTCTTTCCCTCCTAGCCATGCTATGTTTATAGAGGGGCAGATGTTCATTCCTCCCATCTACTATGTTCCCAACGTCTCCCCCTCCCCACTTCTCTCTCTCTCTCCCCCCCATCCATTCTATGTTCCCAACATCTTTTCCATCTCTGTCCCCTTTCTCCTTTGTCTCCCTGTTTGTTCTGTCCCTCACTTTTTTTTGGGGGGGGGGTGGAGAAGGGTAGATGTTAATTCCTCCCATCTACTATATTCCCAACATCTCCCCCCCCCACTTCTCTCTCTCTCCCCCCCATCCATTCTATGTTCCCAATGTCTTCCCCCCCATTTCTCTCTCTCTCCCCATCCATTCTTTTTTTAAGCTGCACTGCTTTTCAGACATGAACTTACATAAATTTTGATTTTTTTTTCAGTGACCAAAATTGCATCAGTTTTCTGTACACATTTTCTGATATTGATTAGTCAGAACTTTGTGATGTCATATCCAGTGATGTCACTTCCAGGTCAAAGGTCAAGTGGTCCCTAAGCTTTACCCCTTCTGGTGATGTCACTTTCAGGTCAAAGGTCAAGTGATTCCTAGTCTCCACCCTTCCGGTGATGTCACATCTGGCACAGAAACCCCTCCCCCTGCTGTGATTTCACTTTCAGGCCACTCCCCCAAACCTGCCTCTCACATTGCAGCTCTCGAGCATCTGGCACTTCAAGTTAGCCTTTATTGGCATTATATATATATATATTTGCTCTGATATATATATATATATATATATATATATATATATATATATATATATATATATATGATATATATATATATTTGCTCTGATATATATATATATGATATATATATATATATATCAGAGCAAATTGGTTAAAAAAAAGATAAAATGGAACGATTGCATACATATACATCAGGAAAAGCATAAACATAAACTATTTCTATGAGATCCTTTGGCGTGCCTTTAAAACAGAATAAAGAAACGTAGCCACTTTCTCAGTGACACTAGATGAAGTATTGTTCAAAAGATTATAGCACTTAGTCATCTGGCACTTAGTCTATGTGGCTCTTGCATGACACAAGTCTGGCCACCCCTGTACTATAGTATGAATTATCTTGATCTTGGTCACTTGTAACATGTAATCATACTTAAGGATATTTTCTAGCTCCTTCATGGCAGCCAGAAAATTTTACATATGCCAAAGATACATAAGCCTGGTAACCCTGAGTGTCCCAGAACTCTGTTCTGTCCCAAGAAAACTTTCCATAACTGAACTGGAGGTGTTAAATCTAGGTTTAGGGTTTGTCCCAGAGAATCAATATGATTCCTTTATAACTAGAGTAGATCTTTTTAAGTTCTTCAGAAACATTAAATTAAGACACGTGTTTGGCAGTGACACAGATAAATTAATTGACAGCTTCAAACCCAAATCTACTTTTATTCCCAACATATCTGACCCATTGATATTGAGCTATGGACATTGATATTGAGCTATGTTTTAAGGGATTTAGAAAACATGGAGAAGTCTAGACATGAGTGTTGGTATAATTTGAATTTGGCACAAAACAAGGCGTTGAGGGACTTCAAGGCTGATAGCAGCATAGTAGTAAAACCTGCTGATAAGAGTGGGGCAACAATGATCATGGATGTTACTAAATACTGTGAAGTTGTATATGACTTGTTACATGTAACTGATCATTATAAAAAACTTTCTGGTGACCCTACCCAGCATGTTCTTCATGTCATACAGGTTATGGTTACTGAGGCTGAAATTCTTGGGTATATTATTAATCAGGTCTCTAAATTTCTTATCAATAAATTTCCTAGGTGCCCAGTGATGTATGCCTTACCTAAAATCTACAAATCTTTAAGTCAGCCTCCAGGGCAACCCATTCTTTCTGGGTCAGGGTCTCTTTTGGAACCTCTATCACAGTACCTTGATTATTTTTTACAGCCCTTTGTCCCTAAGATAAAATCTTTTGTTAAAGATACTTCTAATTTCATTCAAATTATTGAATCTCTTACTGTTCAGACTGATGCAATCACTTTAGTGACAATGGATGTAGGTGCCTTGTACACCAATATTCCCTTGGAGGAAGCAAGGCTTACTCTTGAGAAGTATTTGAATCAAAGACAGGACTTACAGCCACCCGCTTATTTTCTTTTAGACATTGCAGATGTTTTTTTTTTAACACAATTATTTCAGATTTCAATCAGAATTTTTTCTTCAAGTCAGAGGGGTTGCAGTGGGAATCCCAGCAGCTCCGCCAATTGCAAATCTTTTTATGGAACAGTTTGAAATTAGTTTTTTCTATAATGCTAATGTTAACCCCTTTCTGCATAATGTTGCAGTTTACTTTAGGTTCATAGATGACATCTTTTATCTTGTAAATGATGCCTCCATTGTTCAGCCTTTTGTTGACTGGTGTAACTCCCTGCACTCCACTATTAAGTTTTCATATCAGAGTAGTAACACCAGCATTAATTTCTTAGACATGCTGGTTTATGTAAAAAACAACAGTTAGTTGGAAGTGAAAGTTTTCCAGAAGCCAACTGATCGAAATTCACTGCCACATTTCCATTCCTTTCATCCATATCATATTAAGAAAAATTTACCTTTTAGTCAGTTTCTATGCATTAAAAGGAATTCCATGTCTCCCATAGATTATTGTACTAGCTGTACAACTTTGACTAATGCTTTTGTGCAGCGTGGTTATCCTATTGAAGTGGTTCATGGAGCCAAATCCCTAGCAAATTCTGTGTCCAGAGAGCATCTTTTTGAACAAAAGCCTCATGTTACTAATAAGTTGATTTGTACCCGAACTTTCTCTTCCCACAGTAAACAACTAGTACGGGTTCTTCATAAGCACTGGCATATTATTAAATCATCATTAGATAATATGCAATTCCCTGCAGTGGGGTAGGAACGGGGATGGAATTTGCAAGATCTTTTCGTTCATTCGGATCTTAAAACTGAACTTCCTCGCGAGTTACATCTTCCCAAGGGACACGACAGGTGTGGGAAGACTTGCACAGTTTGCAATTATATTATTCAGACGAACACAGTCACCATTAATAACTTAACTTGGCATTTGCAGCATATTTCTAATTGTGAGTCCTCCCGAATAATTTACTACCTTCAGTATAGTTGTCCCCCCCCCCTTTATATCAAATCTTCTATACGACCTTTCAAAGTCCATTTTTTGGAACATTTGTCTTAAGTTAGGCTCAAAGTTCTAGAAGATCCAACTGTGAGACATGTGATAGAATTTAACCATGACGCTAAGGACTTCAGGTGTGGCATCATATAAAAACTACAATTCAATAATCTCTTTGATATTAAGGTGGTGCATAAAAATCTTTTGAAAAAAGAATCGTATCTCATTCACAAGTTTGATAGTGTTTAGCCTCATGGACTTAATGCCTCCATGGATCTTTCTTGTAACAAACTTGTAAGTTACCTTTAAGAATGAAATGCATGCTCAGGTGTGGATGATTAATAGCAAGACATGGCTCTATCCATTCTAGAGAACCATTTGTGCCTTTTGAGCAACTGACCAGATTTTCGGCATTCATAGAAAATTGAGCACCGGGTGAGTGGTTTCTATGAACTTCCTTTTTCTATTTCCAGTTGTATTCCTGACATGACATAGGATGGGAGATTATTTTACTTTAAGATTGTATATATTCAGTTCCAAATTGTTAATCATTGATTGAATGCGGCCGCAGCCGCTAAGGAGAATTGTCTGCGCCTTGTGAAATCGACTACTGTGTTTTGCGTTCATTATGAATTGAGCTGCGGGTGAGTTACTAATGTGAATTCAGCTGCTGTTTGGAACAATGTTTATTTCTGTTTAGTATTGTGAATTTTTTCATGTTCAATTCCAGAATAATTAAGTAATTTGTCAAACAAAGGATGAACCGAAACACGCCTATTGTTACCGGAAGTGTGTCACTTTCATTATTCTGGAAGAAATGCTGGCACCTTTTCTACATTAATTGAATCCGAGGAAATTTGACTTGCTCGGTATTGGTGGACCCTATTTATTTTTCAAAGTAATGTTATTTCTACATACATCTATATGACTTAAGTGATATTGCAAAGAAATTGCTGCATCTGATTGTAATATGTATTGAGAATTGTAATTATATGCTCAGATATATTCAACAACCAGAGTCTATAGTAGTAAATTAGTATATTGTGTGTAGTACAACGACTTACTGACACAGTTATCTCCAGGTCTTCAGCCCAAATTTTCTGACAATATATGATTCAGCTTTGTTTCCTACTTTTGCATTCCTATCACCTATGATCTTGCTTAGGTGTGTTATCAATTTCTTCCTGGGGAGAAGGAGGAGGACAAGGAGTTCGTTTTTCTACCCTGCTCTTCACCACCCAAAGGAGTCTCAGAGAGGCTTACAATCACCTTCCCTTACTCTCCCCACAACACCTATGAAGTAGGTGTGGCTAAAAGAGCTCTGAGAGAACTGTCTGTGCCTAATCCAAGAACACCCAACAGGCTTCATGTGGAGAAGTCGGGAACCAAACCTGTTTCTCCAGATTAGAGTTCGCTGCTCTTAACCAGTAGACAAGACTGCCTGTAAAAGCTTTAATTTCTTCCTCTTCATCATCTGCAGTTAGGACATAAACTTGAATGATGTTAATGCTGATAAACTTTCCATGAAATCAGATTGCTTTCAGTCATATTTTGCATTATTGCCCCTGATTTCTTGTGCTACATCACACCTCACTATTAGAGCAACTTAATTTTCTTCTTTGCTTGTTATTTCCCAAGTAAAATGCATTGCAGTTTTCTGACTGAAAACATCCTAATTCAGTCCACTCATTCCCAAAATCACAATGTTTAAATGTTCCAATTCTAGTTCTGTGGTTCAGAGCTTACCTTGATTCATACTTCATACATTCCATATTCTCATTATATGTTGAATGGCTTTGGACTTTCCTTTTGCATCCGTTCACATCAACAACTGAATGTCCTTTTGACTTTAATCCAGCTGTGTCATTATAGTGCTCTCAATACTTATCCTCTGCTCTTCTCCAGTAGGTAATTGAGTACTATCTGACCTGGGGTCCTGGCTTCAGCACTGTTATTTTTTTTTCTTTTTAAAATATGAGAAGATCAGGAGTGGTTTACCATTGTGTTCTTCTGCACAGTACTAATCAGGGTTTACTGAAGTGTTACTGCCATTGTCTATGATGACAGATCCTCTACCAATGTCACCTTCCACTACTGCTGCTGCCCAGTACCTACACTTGGAGAGCCAGTTTGGTGTAGTGGTTAAGTGTGCGGACTCTTATCTGGGAGAACCGGGTTTGATTCCCCACTCCTCCACTTGCACCTGCTGGAATGGCCTTGGGTCAGCCATAGCTCTGGCAGAAGTTGTCCTTGAAAGGGCAGCTGCTGTGAGAGCCCTCTCCAGCCCCACCTACCTCACAGGGTGTCTGTTGTGGGGGAGGAAGGTAAAGGAGATTGTGAGCCACTCTGAGACTCTTCAGAGTGGAGGGCGGGATATAAATCCAATATCTTCTTCTTCTTCTTCTTCTTCTTCTTAAGGATTCCTCTGTCTGCCCCCATCACCACTGTAAATGTTGATTCTTTTCTGCTTATTTGGCCGTTGATCCCTGAATGGGGTGGATCCATCTTAGTCTGATGTCTCAGCCATTCTGCGTTGAGTGACTCTACTTGGTATTTAGCCACTTGACAGAGTCTAAACTCTTTACAGCATTACTCTCAGCTTCACTGACATACACAACCCTTCTCAACACATTAATGTGTGCATCCAAGAAGACCAACTAATATACCTCAATTAATTTCTTAGATGAAAGTATATCAATGCATAACAATATCAACTGCATAGTCTTGGAGGACCAGATCGCTTTCTATATAAAATTCTGAAGACAGGGTAGAGCTAGTAAAAACAATAACTGTATAATATTGAAAGGCCATATACAGTCCCCCCCACACACATCAGCATGCTGGGTACCCATGTCTTTTGTATAAGGGTTATATTTTCCACTCTGCCTCCACCAGCTGATGGTTGGCACTCTTTGTTTCATCAGTACTAACCACCTGTTAATGGGGAAAGAGCTACTGAATTATAATCTGCTAAAATTAAGGATATGGCACTCCAGAGTTGAACAATTCTTTAACAGTGAGTTCTTGGTCTGGTTAGGGATGAACACCAACTGGCTCATGAATTTTTGCTGGTTCATGGTTCGCAAAGTGATGGTCATGAACATAAGAGTCACTATGAACTTCCACAAATTTTGATTTGTGGAAGTTCATAGTGCCTGCACTAAGAGCCCTGTAAGCTCTTGAAGAATTGACTACATCAGGGAGGTGTTGCCTAATATGCAAAGGAGTTCCTGCTACAAGAAAGCCCTCTATTTATGTGTGTGTGTGTATAGTTTGGGACACAATACGTCCATGGTCAAGGACACTTATGGAAATCTCTGAACACTGGCAACTTCTCCAAGTTAAATGGATATCACATACAGAAAAACAGATACAACAGCACTAAATAACCATGTACTATAGCACAATAAAACACAGTCCACATCACAGTTGCTATAAGAAGCTCATTCTGAATCGAGTGGCAAGCAACTGTTATTCTTTTTGAAAATTTGCAAATATTGTAATATGAGAAAGGAATATGAGTATGTTATAGTAAAGCATTGATGGTCTTTAAATGGTGTTTGGCTTTGAGGATATTGTAACAGTGTATCTTCAATTATCATGGTAGCTTTTCGAGGGAGGAGCAGAAAGCAGGGGTTTAAACTTTAAATGGCTCACAAACTGATTTGGTTTGTGAAATGACCTATGCATTCAAACTGCAAAAATGCAGTTCATACCCGTCCCTAGTGATGGCACACCAGACCTTGGTATAACACTGTCCAAAGGAGTGAAAGACTTAAAGATCAATGATCCACGAATAGAAAGTATGCCCTCCTTTCTTGATCAAAATACTTGATTATTCTGAAACTATAACTTCTTTTTAAAAAAAAAAAAATCAAAAATAAAACATTGTCACTCATTTGTTAAGGAAGGATGAAAATGATCAGAACGTTTCAAGCATCTTTTTAAAAAACCCTAATTTGCTGTGCTCTAAATTTCTTTAAAAGGCAAAGGCTGCATTCAGACATCACAATAATAAGCCACATGTTATGAAACATGTCTTGATTATGCTCCTCCAGTTTGGCATAATTCTGAATGCAGCATGCCCAGCTCACTGTTTGTTGTTGGAAGCAATGGTTCTACACCATAGTTTTGATGCTGCCTTAAATTTAATAATAGTTTTTCATGACATCTGAATGCAAAGATTCCACATAGAAATTTGCCCCTCTTATTTTCCATGATAAGCATGAAAATAACAAAAGTCTAGTACAATGTTTTGAAAAGAAGGTCAGGCAGACATGAAGACCTTTCTCAGGAGAGCCTTGATGGTTGCTTCCCCCAAAGGATTAGAGATGTCAAAACTAATGCCTTTGATGAAGTGGACTTATTTTCTCTGAATCCTTTAGAGGCTTCCAAAAATTGCCATTTTCTTGACAATGATACATCCAGGGGGGGCGGGGAGAGACATAGTTTTCCACAAGCTAATTATAAACAGGTGAGAGAATCTAAAAAGTTCAAAAACCAAATGCCTATCTCAGTCTGAGTTCATTAAAGTACTGTTCGCTTTTTCAGTCAAGTATTGCTTCACAAACACAGTGTAAATTTATGTAAACTGTGTTTCTTCCCTCAAAAGAAAATTCCAAATAAAATAAAATGGAATTTAACTTTTCAGTAATAAACACCATATGCAAAATGTGCTTTAAAATAGAAGTCCTTCTAAAGTAAAATGGTAAGAGCTCTGAGGTATTAAGCTTCCATTAGAGAAGAAATTAATTCTAAAGTAGCCCTCCTCAGGTTGGTGAAATGTTTGTCTTCATCTTCAGTAACACAAACAACTCCTGTCTACCCAAGAAGTGCTCCAGGCATCTTATAAATTTCAAAAGAGCAAACAGACAAAACCAAAACAAACAAACAAAAAGACTTCCTATGATCACTCATCTTTTGCCACCCCAAGGAAGATAAAGTTATCTCCCAGTTGAAACTGCTGTGTGGTCGACACCCTTGTGTGTTTCTCCTACTGTTGCCAATATCCTTCTGGGGAAAAAATGCTCTATTTTTTTTCATAGAGGCTTAATGTGTGGAAATGAACAGCTGAAGCTTTTCATGACATGGAGGTAAAACTAACTTCACCAGGTAAATTACATCTCATCAAGCCTCTATGTAAGGGACAGGGTATTTTTTTTTCTCCTGACAGCTGGCAACCCTATTTTTCCTCTCTTCCTCTTCTTCACTAACTCACTCATGGATCATTCTTGGAATAACTCCAGAGACCAGTGTGTTTGATTTCACCCTCAAGACTTGGGCCGCAGCCACACATTGCTAAATGTTACACTCTTGTGCTATAGCAATTGTTTGCAACCAGAGTTCACCTGTGTGAGCAAAACCTTCCATTTACAGCAACTGCTATAGCACAAGACCCATTGATTTGTGGATGCAGACTTGCAATTCAAATTCCCACTCAATAAGGGAGGTTTTCTGGGCATATCTCTCTCTGTCTCAGCTTATTGCACAGTTATTGTAAAGATAATACTGCCAGAGGTAATTTCAGGTTCCTTAGAAGAAAAGCAGGATATAATTATTTGCACTTTCTCTCGAGGAAAAGACATTGGCAATGGAGGACAACCATTTGGCCAGTAGTAAAGCCAGTCAATCAAAGAGGGTCTGTACAAACATGTGCAGCTGTGTATATGTTAATGTCAACTAGATTCACCAGGAGGTGTGATGAATTGCTGGCTGACGGGGAACATTGTATATGAATGAAAGAGTCAGGGTAGGGATTCCCAGCATTATACACCATTCAGAAATGGGCACAACTTCCATTTCCCTTCATTCATTTTCTAGGGATAAAATATTTTGAAATGAATGCTTGTAGGACTTACACTACTAATAAAATATGTTAGGTCACACTTCTTTAGATGAGAGCCATCATGATGTAGTGGGTAAGAGCAGCAGAAGATTCAGGTTTGATTTCCTATTCCTCCACATGAAGACTGCTGGCTGACCTTGTGCCAGACACAGTTCTCTCAGAATTCTTTCAGTCCCACCTACCTCACAAAAGGTATGTTGTGGGTAGAGGGAGGGAATACAGTTGTAAGCTGCTTTGAGGGTCCTATCAACCTTGGTCAACCTGAAGATAATAAATGTGTTTGTATCTGAAATTCATTCTGGAGTAAGTGGTCAACATTAGGCACTAACGTTTTGTGAAAAGATATAAATGCTTACATGAAATCATTTGTCTAGCAAATCAAAGAATTGTATTTACAATTTTATTCACTATTTTTTGATTTGCTAGATAAGTGATTTTATGTAAGTATTCATAGGCTTTCACAAACATTACTGCCATTGTTGACCAGTTATTCGAGAATGAATTCCAGATACAGAGATATCTACTGTGTTCAGGATGGCCTTGGTTGATAGGTCCAAAACAGGTGAAAGGGTTATTCTGCCTTGGATTACAGAAGAAGACAGTCTTCTGGTTCTTTCAAGCTTACTTAGGAAATATTGCAATATTTAACAACATATTTAACAATATTTCAATAAATCCCTGATGGCAAAGACTACGGGAGTTTCAATGGGAGAACATCTAATTATATTACTCAGATGTTTGACAAGAACATATCATCTCAGTACCAAAGTTTTTCCTTGGATAAAAAACATTTAAACTAAATACTTTGAATAAATTAGCTAACGAAAATACATTAAGAAATACTCAAATGATAATGTATGTGAAAAATGGTCTGATTCTTTTTCTAAAAAAAATTATTTTATGAAAGTAAGTACATTATGAAAAATAAGTACTGGTACATTGATCAATTATGTCTTCAAGACATGGTATTCATTGTTATTATCTTTTGTCTGTATATGAGGCTTAGGAAATGGCTTGACCAGTCTTGAACGCCTCCCACTCCCCATTAGTTTTATTTAATTGATTTCAAGAGTAGTCTGATATAGTTGGGATAAAGCTGGGTGGTGATGCAGATATTTCATAATGACTCCCAAATATCCATCTTTCTAAAGCCACCCGAGATGTATCTATAATGTCATACATCATATAACAGCTGTGGGGCAGAATACAGTTGAAAAGACACAGACATTCATTAGAACTATTAACCCATCAATATTTATATAGGACAATGGGTGACCATAATGTCTGAAGGCCAGCCAGGGACACCTTGGGGGGGGGGAAGGTAGGGGTGCGCGCGCGCCGCCGGAAACAGGAAGTGATGTCACTTCCGGTGATGTCATGCCACCGCCGGAAACAGGAAGTGGCACCACTTCCTGTGACATCATTTCCCCGCGTCACCTGCCGGAAACGGGAAGTGACATCACTTCCTGTGACATCACTTCCCCCAAATGACATCATTTCCCCCAAATGACATCATTTCCCCCAAATGCCACTGCCGGAAACAGGAAGTGACTTCACAGCACTTCCTGTGACGTCCCCAAAAATCCCCCAAATATCACCGCCAGAAACAATTTTGTTCTCAAATCCTGTATATACTTCATCAGTATATGGGATAAGGCACTTTCTCAACTGTGCTGCATAATGCAGCCTATTTATTTTGTCCTGTTTGCTCTGTTGGCTCTATCTGCGCCACCTTCATCACTTTCGGGGTGTGGATCCGCCAGTGGGGTGGTCTCACGACTCCCTCCGCCGGCTGTTTCTGATAGCCCTGCGCCCCCTCTTTCATTTGATATGTGTCCCGTGCGGGTGCCACCCTCCCGCCGGGAGATGCCGCAAAATGAGCCCCCTTGAGGCTAATGACAGCAGGGCTCGGGGGAAGCGAGCTAGACTGCTGTGCTTTTGAGGGGTTATAGAGTGTTTCGAGCCCGTCCCTGTGGCATCGGTCCCATCACTGTGGGACCCAGGGGGCCGGCGCAGCGGCACGCCGAAGCAGCCTGTCACTAATAACACAGGTCGAGATGCAGGACAGGAACCCGGAAGTGACCGACAGGCTGTTTCAGCGTGCCGCTGCGCCGGCCCCCTGGGCCCCACAACGATGGGACCGATGCCACAGGGACGGGCTCGAAACACTCTATGACCCCTCAAAAGAACAGCAGTCTAGCTCGCTTCCCCCGAGCCCTGCCGCCATAAGCCTCAAGGGGGCTCATTTTGCGACATCTCCCGGCGGGAGGGTGGCATCCGCACGGGACACATATCAAATGAAAGAGGGGGCGCAGGGCTATCAGAAACAGCCGGCGGAGGGAGTCGTGAGACCACCCCACTGGGCGATCCACACCCCGAAAGTGATGAAGGTGGCGCAGATAGAGCCAACAGAGCAAACAGGACAAAATAAATAGGCTGCATTATGCAGCACAGTTGAGAAAGTGCCTTATCCCATATACTGATGAAGTAAATACAGGATCTGAGAACAAAATTGCACCAGAAGACACAAACACAAAGCTCCCTTACACTGAATCAGTGCTTGGGTCCACCAAAGTCAGTATTGTCTACTCCAGTCACAAACACAAAGCTCCCTTACACTGAATCAGTGCTTGGGTCCACCAAAGTCAGTATTGTCTACTCCAGCCACAAACACAAAGCTCCCTTACACTGAATCAGTGCTTGGGTCCACCAAAGTCAGTATTGTCCACTGCAGTCACAAACACAAAGCTCCCTTACACTGAATCAGTGCTTGGGTCCACCAAAGTCAGTATTGTCACATAAGAACATAAGAGAAGCCCTGTTGGATCAGGCCAGTGGCCCATCCAGTCCAACACTCTGCGTCACATAAGAACATAAGAGAAGCCCTGTTGGCTCAGGCCAGTGGCCCATCCAGTCCAACACTCTGTGTCACATAAGAACATAAGAGAAGCCCTGTTGGATCAGGCCAATGGCCCATCCAGTCCAACACTCTGTGTCACATAAGAACATAAGAGAAGCCCTGTTGGATCAGGCCAGTGGCCCATCCAGTCCAACACTCTGTGTCACATAAGAACATAAGAGAAGCCCTGTTGGATCAGGCCAGTGGCCCATCCAGTCCAACACTCTGCGTCACATAAGAACATAAGAGAAGCCCTGTTGGATCAGGCCAGTGGCCCATCCAGTCCAACACTCTGCGTCACATAAGAACATAAGAGAAGCCCTGTTGGATCAGGCCAGTGGCCCATCCAGTCCAACACTCTGTGTCACATAAGAACATAAGAGAAGCCCTGTTGGATCAGGCCAGTGGCCCATCCAGTCCAACACACTGTGTCACATAAGAACATAAGAGAAGCCCTGTTGGATCAGGCCAGTGGCCCATTCAGTCAGGAAGGGAGGAGGGAGGGAGGGAAGGAAGGGAGGGAAGGAAGGAAGAAAGGAAGGAAGGGAGGAGGGAGGGAAGGGAGGGAGGGAAGGAAGAAAGGAAGGAAGGAAGGAGGGAGGGAAGGAAGGAAAGAAGGAAGGCCAGCCGCCCCCCCCCCTCCGCCAGCCGCCCCCCCCCCCGCTTTCGGCTTACCTTGATCCAGGGCGGTGGCGGCCTCTCCTCCGGGCTGCTGGCGGGGCTGGCGGCGGCTGCGGAGGCCGGGAAGGCGGCGGAGAGGCCGGCGCTGGTCTCTGGAGGCCCTCCAGGGACCAGCGGCGGCCTCTCCGCTTCCAGCGCTGGCCTCTGGAGGCCTCCAGGGACCAGCGGCGGCCTCTCCACTTCCGGCGCTGGCCTCTGGAGGCCTCCAGGGACCAGCGCCGGCCTCTCCGCGGCCTCCGCGGGCCTCTGGAGGGCCTCCAGGGACCAGCGCTGGCCTCTCCGCAGCCTCCGCTGGCCTCTGGAGGCCTCCAGGGACCAGCGGCGGCCTCTCCGCGGCCTCCACGGGCCTCTGGAGGGCCTCCAGGGACCAGCGGCGGCCTCTCTGTGGCCTCCGCTGGCCTCTGGAGGCCCTCCAGGGACCAGCGGCGGCCTCTCCGCGGCCTCCGCGGGCCTCTGGAGGGCCTCCAGGGACCAGCGGCGGCCTCTCTGGCCTCCACCACCGCTGCCGGACCCCGCGCGCGGGCGGGGAAGGCGGCGAGTGAGGCAGCCAGCGTCCCTGCGCGTGCGCACACCGCC
Organism: Heteronotia binoei; assembly: GCF_032191835.1. Lineage (NCBI taxonomy): Eukaryota > Metazoa > Chordata > Lepidosauria > Squamata > Gekkonidae > Heteronotia > Heteronotia binoei. Next base: position 78,156,354 of record NC_083229.1, read on the forward strand.
GTGCGCACGCGCAGGGACACTGGCTGCCTCACTCCCCGCCTTCCCGGCCCGCACGCGCGGCCCGCCGGCTCCCCGCTGGCTATACCGGGACTTTGTAATGGTCCCGGTATAGGCAGCCCGGGAGCCGGGAATTGGTGGCCAGAACCGGGAAAGTCCCGGGAGACCGGGACGGTCTGGCCACCCTAAATGAGGCACATTTGCTGCCTTGTGAACTGCAGCCACAGCTCAGAGGAAGAGCAAATGCTGAAAATCAACCATACAATACCCAGTAGCTTTCATTAAAAGTCTCTTGGGCAGAGGTTTCTGCCAGAGAGACTGCCTATCATGGTAGATACTACTGAGCTAGATGAACCAATGGGCTTAGTAAGATGCAGTTTCATCTGTCCGGCAGCAATCAAGGCTAGCATACTCTGATGTAGTAGGCGATCTCAACTTGTGTTCAACAGCCCGGTACCATTAACAGAGATCCATGCTGTAATTCAAAATGCATTTACTTGGAAGCCCCATTAACATCAGTGAAACTTCCAAAGAATAAGATATTCAGGATTACATCCCTGACTCTCCCATCCCAACCATGCTTATATTCAGTTTCACTGAAATTGGTTGGTTAGGCTACATGTGGTTTTCAACTTTAATACCCATGTTCTGGTTTAGATGGTTTGTGGACCATGCCTGGTACAATTTTAAATTAGGCTGTAGCTCTAAGTGCAAGTCTGCACATTATAGGGAGGAGGGAAAAGATCCAAACCTCTGACATTTCTTTGAGGTCCATAGACATGAATATGGTCACATACATGCAACATGCACAAGGCAATCTCATGATCCTGGTTCCCAGGTGTGTTCTAAGTAGGACAATACATCTACTTCTCTAAAGAAAACATCTTTCCGTGTAACATGTGAATCAGCATGAAGGCAATTTTCACATATATCCGGAGGACCATGGCAGGAAAAGGTAAGGCAGCAGGCTATAAAAGGCTAGGCAGTGGCTTTCACACCTTGATCCATGCCCCCTCAGGCAATTTATGGGATGAAGAAGTTATTGAAACCAAGTGTAGTATGAAGTGCAACTCTCTTAATTCCTGTCTTTTCAAACCACAGTAATGATTTTGGGACATTCCTTCATAACCTGGTGCCCCGCCCATACCTATTCTAACTCCAACTTCCACCAGGTTGTCCTATTAAGGCCTCTTTCAGGCATATGCCATGGTCCAATCCCTCTGCTCCTTGAGCTCATTAGTTGTTAGTCCCCCTCTAGCCAATGGCTTGTTTCCATTTGCTAGGGAGCACCCCCCCAAGCTAACCACCCCAGCTCAGGTTCTTCATACATGGTCAGACCTACACAATTGATATCTCCCCCTCTTTACAGTCCAGGAATTTGGATCTCTGTCAGAAGGAATACTGGCTGCTTTTGTCAGCTCCAGCAGGTATCTGGCTGGATAGCACCACAATGGGTCACTTACACATACATTATTTGGCTACATTTGGAAGCTTTTAGAAAGTGAGTTTTTCCCACTTCCCCGCAGCCTTGTAGAGCATTATGGGTGTCCCTTTCTGTGATGTTTCCCAAACCTATTTAAGCATAATGTTTTGAAAAAGATCACACCAAAGCCAGGCTACCCACCTTGTGAGTGGGAAAGTCCAAATTTTCCCAGTCCCACACAAACAGGAGCTATTTTCCTATTCCGTCCCAGGCACACATACACACACACACACATTGCCATGGGAAGGGATTTAAAAGTTTTTCAAAATCAATAATTGCTATTGTGGTATATTGATGTGATCTGGTGATTTTTTTTAAACCCACCTGTGCACTGGTGTGTGTGTGGGGGGGTGATCACCGAAGGGCCTGACGCAGGGAATAAATGCAACAAAAGCCACCATCTGGGAGCTCCATGGCTGCTGTGCTGTATGGACACTGCATGGGCAGCCACAGTGACACAGGGGCTTCCACAGGAAAGAGAGACCATTGGGAAAGACCCTTCTACTTTTACCACATGCAACTACTTTTCTTAATACATGACAAAATGCAACACAAAGCCATTTTTATTCCTATGTACATTCATTCTTGCCCAGGTAAGTTTTACATCACTTATGGATTGATTAAGCCTCCCCCATTAAAATATCATTAACTGGAGTAGTTTTGCTTGAATCCATAAGAAGACCCTTAAGCAGTAAGTGCAGCTGCAGATCTACCAGCCTGGTCAATTTGATGACCAGGGCAGGAGCCTTCACTTTAATTAAACAATTGGGGGAAGTTAGCCGAATGGTAAATTCCTGGGTAGGTTTAGCGGGATTTTGTTTTCTTTGTAATTTTGCTGCTGTAAAATAAGAAAAAATGCAGTGGAACCCCTTCAATCTTTTTGAATTCTGCATGGTTGAACATTTGAAATGAGTTTGTGTCTGGCCCCCAGGCACTGATTCAGTCTTGATTGGGACAAAGCAGGCTCCATGTGCTTATTTTTACACACGTCATTTGGAAAGTTATATAGCCAAAGGAAGAGAAAAATGTGTTCCTCACCTACTAAATTATCAGGTATCCCTTACTTAAACGGGGAGGGCACCCTAATCAACAAGTTGGGTGACCTCCGCACAATGGCAATGTCAGATCAACTTGGGAAAGTGCAGCAACAAATCTAAATACGTGTGTGGGGGGGGGGGTTTAAAAAAGGAAAGGAAACAACCAACAATCCTTATAATTATCATCATCTGCTGCTTTCCCCTCTTCTGGCAAAGAAACACGCCATCCATTTGCAGAAATCGCCTGCGGAAACGTTACATCAAAACTAATCACAACGATTAAAATCAGCTTTTCTGTGCAAGAGGAGAGTAAAACGCAAGTTGGAGGCTGAAATGAGACTGTTTCCCCCCCTTTCGCCAAAAGAAAATGGGGGGGGGGGGTTTACATGCTATTATATATATATTTGTATGCACGTTGCGAATGAGATCAATTTTATGCCCGTGCGATCCGTTAATTTAATTTAAGTTTTATTTTGGAGATTGATTTAGACCGGAGGTAGAGACATGAGCTAATTGTATCCTGATCCTTGCCTTGAGGGGTTTTAAAGCCCCTGGAGCAACTATTCTCTGTATTTTGTTCTGTCTACCTTAGCCAAGCTATTGCATTTCTCTCTGGTGTAGCGAGGAGAACAGATCGCTGCTGGGAGAGAGAAATATCGGAAGTGGGGAGGCAAAAAGAGAGAAAGGGACCTGGATAAAGAGAGAGACGCACAGTTTGCGGCTTCGATGTTTCAGGTAAGATCTGACTCTGTTTGTTATTATTTGCTAAGGAGGGCACGGTTGGGACTCTGGGCGCAACTCGCTTTTACGCATGTGCCAGGCGATGGGTGAGCGCCGTACTCTTCTCGAAACACAGACAAGGAGAGACACCGAACTGGCAAATCTCCCACCTCCCCGTTCTCTGGCACTGGGGCGATGCGGGTTTGCAAAGGCGGGCTGGGCTGAAGCCGGAGCGCCGCTGCCTCGAACCACTCTCGTGTGCCTGCCTCCCTCCCGTGCGCGCATCGTCCAAGCGGCTACTGCTTTGGAAGCGAGCGCCTCTCAGTCTCTCCCCCCCCCCGCATTCCCAGCTCTCCGCTCCACACCGCCCCCTTTCCAGGGGTGCAGCCAATCCACCCCGTTGCGTGGCGCCGCCGCCATGAGCTGCTCCTTGTGCAATTAGCCCAGGCGCTGCGCGCGCGCCGATGAGTCCGTTGCCACTGAGGTTCCCGGGAGGGGTGGGGGGCTTTTGTTTTCTTTCTTTCCGAAGTGAAAGGGCGAAGAGTAGGGCTTCTCTCTCTCTCTCTGCAACCGCGGCAAGTACGTTCGTCATCGTGTCTCTCCAAATGCCCCAGCTGTCTGAAAGAGAGGCGCCATTGTGTGTGTGTAGTATGTAAGAGCGCGCGCGTTCCGAATTTTGCCCTCAGGGGCGCTTGGCTTCCCTGTTGTAGGGGAAAGCTTTCCAATTGGCGAGCGCGCGCGGTGGCGAGCGCGCGAAGGGAAAGGACGGCCCCTGGTATACTCTCTCCTCCCTACCCTCCCTCCTGCCCCTCGACTTTTCATGCCCTCTTAGTTCTCCCTCCTTTTTTGGCCCCTTCGAAGTTTGGGCTGTGCTGCTCTCCCTGCTGGTGAAGGTGAAAGCAGCAAGTAACGGCCTGAGCTTTACACCAAGCAGCCTCTACGGGCTTCTTCAAGGGCCAGAGGAGCCGCCGCTTCCCCCCTCCTCCTTCCGCTCTGGCGCTCCGCTCGTGGCCGCCCTCGGCTGACCAGGTTCCTTAAAGGGCCCGCGGGCTTCCTGCTGCTTCGCTCGCCTGCTCTGCAGGGCGCTGCGGGGCTTGCTCACCGGCGTCCGAGCTGTGCGCCCTGGTTCCTTAAAGGGCCAGAGCTCCCTCGTGGAAGCTTCTCTCTCGCCCGCCTGCGCGAAGGGACTTTGGAAGACGCCGCCTGAACAACTGGCGGCGCTGGTCTGCGCTTCCCTGTCGCCTCGTCCTGCTGCCACTCTCTCTCTCATTGCGGTTCTGGAAGGCTGGACAAGGAGTTGTAAAGCAGTTTCGAAATCAGTGGGCAGAAATCCCCACTGCCTATGAAGAGGCTGAAACTTTTTTTGGCCCGGCTGGAGCTCGAAGGGTACATGGCAGTTGCACTCAATCTCAGTTGCATTCAGTCTCACTGAGTTCCGTGGGAGTTAGGAAACCCTTCCCTGTTTAGCCTGTGTGGGTGGAAGGGTAAACGTAAGCTGGGACACTGGAACGTTCCGGAGCATGTGCAGAGTTATCGTGCCCTTCCCCGACGCTATGAATGAAGCTGCCTTGTATCAAAGTCAGGGTGCTGTTTGTTGACTGGCAGTCGCTCTTCATGGTCTCATGCAAAAGTCTCCTGATTTTGGTATCGGGGATCCTTTAGGTGTTCCTTGGTATCAGGGATCTTTTAGGTTGGAGATGCCAGGGAGTGAACAACCGGGGACTTTCTTGTGTACCTACCTACCATGACATTTTGCCCTGTCTACATGGTTTTCCTCTCTTTTACTCTCACAACAACCCTGTGAAGTCGGTTCATTTGAGAGAGGGACTAGGCTAAGCTATTGCCACCCAGTGAGCTCTGTGGTTGGAATCTGAACCTGGCTTTTCCTAGTCCTACACTGCATGCACCCTGGTTTGCGTGGTCCAGGCTTGGAAACTAAGTAGGGTCAGCTCTGGTGAGTACTTGGATGGAAGACCACCAAGGAAATCCATAGTTTCTGTGCAGAGGAAAGCTATGATAAACTACCTCTGTTAGTCTCTTGCCTCAAAAGTCCCACAAGAGGTTGCCGTAAGTCAATTGTGACATGGTAACATTTTACACACACACACACACACTGCATACTACTGAGTGATGGTGAAGTCAGACCATCAGAGGGTGTAGTTTTAAGAAACTTTGATTGCCCCTCTCGTTTTAGAAACTACCTGTTGCATTTACCATTATGTTACCGTTAGGTGGATCTGTAACTGGTTGACAGATCGCACCCAAAGAGTGCTTGTGAAAGGTTCCTCATCCTCTTGGAGAGGAGTGACAAGTGGAGTGCCTAAGGGATCTGTCCTGGGACCTGTTTTGTTCAACATCTTTATCAATTATTTGGATGAAGGAACAGAGGGAATGCTTATTAAATTTGCAGATGACACTAATTTGGGGGGGGGGGGGTTGCAAACACAGAAGAGGACAAACAGGATACAGGATGACCTTGACAGGCTGGAAAACTGAGCTAAAAGCAATAAAATGAATTTTAACAGGGATAAATGCAAAGTTCTGCATTTAGGTAGGAAAAATCCAATGCATGGTTATAGAATGGGGGAGACTTGTCTTAGCAGTAGTATGTGCGAAAAGGATCTAGGGGTCTTAGTCGATCATACGCTGAACATGAGTCAACAGTGTGATGCGGTGGCTAAAAAGGCAAATGCCATTTTGGATTGTATCAACAGAAGTATAATGTCCAGATCACGTGATGTGATGGTATCTCTTTACTCTGCTCAGGTAAGACCTCATCTGGAGTATTGTGTTCAATTTTGGGCACCACATTTTAAGAAGGATATAGAGAAGCTGGAACTGGTCCAGAGGAGGGCAACGAAGAAGGTGAGGGGTCTGGAGACCAAGTCCTATGAGGAAAGATTGAAGGAGCTGGGCATGTTTAGCCTGGAGAGGAGGCGGCTGTGAGGTGATATGATCACCATCTTCATACTTGAAGGGCTGTCTTATAGAGGATGGTGTGGAATTGTTTTCTGTGGCCCCAGATGGTAGGGCCAGAACCAGTGGGTTGAAATTAAATCAAAAGAATTTCCGGCTCAACATTAGGAAGAACTTCCTGACTGTTAGAGCGATTCCTCAGTGGAACAGGCTTTCTTGGGAGGTGGTGGGCTCTTCTTCCTTGGAGGGTTTTAAACCGAGACTAGATGGCCATCTTACAGCAATGAAAATCCTGTGAATTTAGGGGGAGGTGTTTGTGAGTTTCCTGCATTGTGCAGGGGGTTGGACTAGATGACCCTAGAGGTCCCTTCCAACTCTATGATTCTATGATTTGTTTTCCTTCTGCAAGTTTAATAGTGCTTTCCCAGTCTGGATGGGAATGAGGCTGAACAACAAAAACAAAACATGCAAGATTGATTTCCACCCCTTATTTCAAAATGTCACTTAAATGTGTGGGAGAACTGTAGATTCAGATGTGGTCTAACTTGGAAAGTAGTCATGTGTGGCAATATGATTTTGAGGGATGCCATCAGCAAAGCAGCACATGATTTGAAGTGTGTTTTGTTGTATATTCCACTGAATGTCTCAAAGAATATTCAGGAAGGCCCTGACCTGGATAGCCCAGGCAAGCCTGATCTCTTGAGTTCAGCTAAGCATGGTCAACTGTAGTTAGTACTTGGATGGGAGACTGTCCTTGAAATACCCAGTTGGAAGGCAGAGGCAGCTTTATTCAGCAACCTTCCTGAATATCCTCCAGGCCCCCAATAGAGCTCAGTCACCAGAGATCAACATGATTTCCAAGTGTACACACATGAAAAATAAAATTTAAAAAAACTCTTATGGAAGGCCCTCTTGATTAAGCGGCCAAGGCACTTTAAAATGACCTGGGCTGGTCCTGTGTGTTTTGAGACTTGCAAGTAGGATTGCCAGAGAAGGAGAAAGTTTTAAGAGGGGAAGAAGCTGAGTGATAGAGCCCACTCTTCAGAGCTTCTATTTCTTCCAGTGGAATTGATCTCTAATCTGGAGACCAGTTGTAACTCCAGTATGACTCCAGGCCCCACCTGAAGGTTGGCAGCCTTGCAGGCTTTCTACAGGAGTAAGGTGGGGGTGTTTAGAATTGGTGTATTGCAATAAAAGCCCTTCAGTTGCAAATGGAGGCTGTTTGAAGAAAAAGAGGAGCAATAAGGCAGGAAAAGTGCCCAATATCCCCTTGGCTTTGGGTTCTCTCTTCAGTCTCAGTGGCCCAAAGTAGTGGGACAAAAGTAAATTAGTACAAATACAGATAAAGTCAAAGTGCCCCCCTTTGCATTGCCTTTTCTGAATTCATGCAAACTTAGCTGCTGTCAAATAAGACCCGGATTGTTTGCTTTTTCTCTCATTAGTTTACTAGTGAAAGAAAGAGAAGTTTTAACATCACTGTTCTCTAAGAAATGTTCGCTTTCTGGTTTCAATCAACGAAGCTGGCAGACACATACAAGTTTATTTGAGAACCCTCTGGGTACCAAGCATGCTTGGATTGTTTGAGCAAATTAAAAACGGGGGAAATGGCTTTTACCTTCTCAGCAGTTAGACTCCTTAAGAGTCCTTCCATTCTGAAAGCAGAAAACAAAACAAAAAATGAGTTGGGGGAGTGAAGGAGATTTCCTACTGTGTCTCAAATATACTATTTTCCCTAAAAATGCACAACAATCATTTGTTTACATACATGGACTATGCAAGAGTAGCTTTCAGTTGCACAACATGACCTGCACACTGAATTGGAAGTGAGTTTCTGTGAAAGTGGGATTTACCTTGAATAAGCCTGCATAGATCATGTCATAAGTAGCTAAATTAAATCCACTGCTATCTAATGCACATTTTTAGGCTGTTCAGATCATGCCATATGTTTATATTTTTGTATGTTGCAGTAAGGTAAGTTTAGTTCACACAGTAGGGAGCCAGATGTTTTTTATTTTGCTTTGAAGCATTACTCCTTACCAAAGGAGAAAGGGTTTAATTGGAGCTAAGGTTCAGTCCTGCGAATCCTTTTTCTATGGGTGGGCTCAACCTTCTGTTTGTGAAATAATAAAGAAAAAAAATTGTCTCTAGACATGCCTGTCCTTGCAGCCACACCAACCAGTCCCCAAATAACTGAGCAGTAAACTAACTTCTAGGGCATGCCTTCCTTGATTTTAGAAATTATACATACAGAGTCAAGAAAAATCTCATACCCATGGGAAACAAAATACTGCACATTTGGACAGAGCTTTATTTTTAAAATATTGATCTAGCAGACATACAAGAATCTATTAGGCAAACTCTTTGTGATCCTGGATGTAAAGATCTGAGCACAAAAATTAGGGCATCAGTGACCTTTTCATCATTCAGCTATAAAATTGAATCACTGAAACGGATCAAACGTCATGCAGGAGTTTTGGAAATGCAGGCGAGTTGGTTTCTGCCCAGTCTCCACTCAGCTTCAGACTGATGCCAATTGAGTTAAACCACACACTTAGGAGGACATTTAAAACTAATTCACTCTGAGAGACGCTTACTGAAATTTAATATCACATATTCAGAACGACTGCGGTGATTTTGGTGTATTAATTATGCCTGAAGCACAGCACAAAATGTTCTAGCACACACTAGAGGTCTCTCTCGCAGCTAAGATGTATCTGTGTTTACAGTTCTTTCTGATCTGAGAGTTTGAATAACTTCTAACTAGGACTGCAACCTTAAAAAAAATACTTCAGTGTTGTTTACACTGTAATGAGTACAGGATTGTACCTGCACTTATGGATTCAATGCATTTTCATTAAAACAGTGAAGAATGACATATACAAAGTGATGTGACTGTTTGCCTGTCTCTGAGTCCAGCCATGTATGAAAGATTATAATATGTTTACTTAAAAATCTCTTCACATGGATTAGGTATCCTTCATTTTTTGTTGGTTTTTTTGTGTATGCAAACTGTCAGATATCAGAGAGAGGTAAAAACCGGTTTTGTACATATTTGTACGTTCATGTGTGAGGTGAAGGGGCAACTGTCAGTAATAGTGAAACTTAGCCAAAGGATGGCCATTCTAGATTAAAACAATGACATTTGTCTAAGGCAGGGGTGTCAAGCTAATTTGTTACAAGGGCTGAATCTGACATAAGTGGGATTTTGTGGGGCCAGGCCATGCATCATAAAATCTAGTGGAGATATACTTTGTAAAGGATACAGGAAATACACAAAGATATTATTTTACTTAATTTTTATTTTTATTTATCTGGGATTTATATCCCGCCCTTCCCATCGAGTGGCTCAGGGCGGCTTACAACATATGTAAAACTAACATAAAAATAAGTTACACTGTAAAATTAACATTTCATTAAATAATTAAAATCCAACGTTTGTTATAAATGTACATGTCATTAAAATCAGACAGCGGTCGTAAAGCTACACTCTATTCAAATTCAAATACTGATTCGGTATACCGTCTTCAACATTTCGATGTTCCATATTCGATATTCAGTAGTCGGTATACAGGTATACAAGGATACAAGGCCGGTTAAACTACAAACATGCTTAAAACTCTTGCAATGTTTTATTTAAATTAGGAAGGCAGGGAAATAGTGGGATTTGGCAATGCAATTTTAAAAATAAAACATAAAGAAAAAGCACAAGGATCACAGTTGAAACTAAAAATATAAACCAAAAATATAAAACATGAAATGTTCAGGAAAACATTAAATGACTGGGCATTGCAACAAGCTTCTCCCCCCTGCCCCCAGGTCTACTCAGATTGTCAATGGCTCCTCAGTGTAATAGCCCCCTTTGGTTGTGGATTCTCATGTTAGAGTACTCACTAGGCAGCCGTTCTAAGGTCCATTCAGCAGGGACATGCTGGCTCAAAGCACAAACCTTTTATTTGCAAGGTCACACAACTCCAGCAAGGGACAGCTTCTAACTGGTCATATAAATGTTGAAAAGTGAAACTGAGTCCCACTCCATTAAAATAGATTGCAGCACAGAAAAAGCTGCAAGGAAAACATAAAATGGATTTTCCATTAAGGGAGTAGTCTATCTGGGCACAGAGACCTTAACAGAAAGTCCATTCCACATTTTATTTGCAGCTTTGCAAACCCAGAATTACTTCCTGCTTCAGCCTGCAAAGGTGAGGAAGAAGGAGCTGGGAACTTCTGCAGCCACAGAGCTTTAAAGGGTGAGGACAGAAGGGGGGGAGAAAAGAGCCCTGGAGGCGTAATTAAAGCACTGGGCAGGCTGGTTGTGGCCCATTGGCCAGACATTTGACAGCTGTGGTCTAAGAGCTGCAAGTGCCTCTATTTGGTGGATGTGGGTTCTGTAACTGAAAACCAGAGTACTTTCAGAAACACAGCCACTGCTAAGTTTGACAACATTTAAGTGGCTCTTGATTCTGTGCCTTTCACAGAAGCAGCATCTGCAGATGTAGGGCTATTCCATTTGCTATGAAAAGCTGGCGCTCTGTGGCTTTGAATATTGCAGATTTATTTGCATTTGTACTCAGCATTAAGAAAAACACTTCTTAGAGGCCAAGCTACATATGACATTGGTGAGCCATGCTCGGACCTTTTTTTAAAATAGCCAAAGAGAAGTGTTCATGTCCAAAGTGAGACTGTGATGCTAGGCAGGGGAAAGAGTGAACTTCAATCCACATCAAGACCTTCCCCTGGTTTTTTGAGGAGATCCAGTCATGGGTCTCCAACATAACATCCAAAGAGCTCTGTTTTGTGATACAATCCTAAGCAGAGTTACACCCTTCTGCATCTGGCCAAATCAATGTGCGTAGCAGGGTGTAACTTTGCTTAGGATAGCATTTTTGTGTGGAAAAAGTCCAGAAGGAACTTATTTGCATATTAGAACACACCTCTGACACCAAGCCAGCCAGAACTGCATTCCTGTGCGTTCCTGCTCAAAAAAAGCCCTGGATAGCATTGTCCTCTGTTTTGAATGTAAGCTGGATACATGATTTAAGAATCACTGCCCCTCCCCTGGAATTAATTCTAAGATTACTTGTGTTTTAAACACACACACTACTATGAAACATCAGAATAGGCAAATGAATGTCTGTTACACACAACTGGAGAGAAAGTTTAAGAAAGTTGCTGCTTATACTGTCTTTATATGTGCTTCTAGGGAGAATTCATTATGGCACACCTTACCACTGTGTGATTTAAGAACAGGTGTGCATATGGTGCTTTCCCCTTCATCCTGTAGAGAATCACAGGCTCTGCTTCTTATGGTGCAAGAAACTCAATATACAGTGGGAAAAAAGCACACTGGGGCTGCTTCTACCCAGTGGCAATTCTCCATATAGCTCTTGTTGCTGCTGAGAATGCATAGGCATTTGTAGTGGAAATGGAGTGTCCACCTGGTTGTTTTCCCTGTATTTCCTTGCCTCAGTCTCCTACTTTGTTCATTCTCCCTGTCAGGGGGTAGAGGCTTTTTTTAAAAATGGCAATTGCTGAATTACCATTGTGTTATAACACTAGGCTTCCCAACCCCCCCCCCTGCCCTGGCAGGGGACCCCTGAATTTGCAGCCTCCTCCCCCGCTCTCCAAAAATCCAGAAGCAGGGGGGGGAGAACATGCGTGTAGGCATAATATAGTTGTAGAGCTCCTGATCCGTTTGTAAAATGTATGCCTTTAAGGCTGCGCGGGAAACAGGAAGGGCTTCATTGGAAAGGGTCAGTAATAGTTTCCATGGAGAACGGCCCCTCCCTTTCTTTTGCTTTCGTTTTCACAGCAAGTAGAGTTCTGCAGGAAGAAGATCTAGTAAGTATTTGTGTGTGAGAGAGAGGGAGGGGGCAGGGGATTCCCTGGTTTGGAGGCCCTCCCCCCCTTTAGAAAGCGTGGGGGGAGGGAAATGTCTATTGGGCACTCTATTATTCCCTATGGAGAACAATTCCCATAGGGAATAATAGGGAATTGATCCGTGGGTATTGGGGGCTCGGGGGGGGGCTATTTTTTGAGGTAGAGGCACCAGATTTTTAGTATAGCATCTAGTGCCTCTCCCCAAAATACCCCCCAAGTTTAGAGAATTGTCTTCTCAGTTAAAATGTTATTTCCTCTGACAGGCAGCAGCTCCCTAGTAGTGAATGGTTTTCTCCTTACTTGTTCCTACCTGTGACATTTCAACCAGAGATGATGAGCAATGAACCTGTGCTGTTACTGAACCACAGCACTTTCCTATAAAATGAATACTGAAACTGTAATCTTGAACACATTTCGAGTCTCAGTGAAATAAAAAACCTGGAGATAAACTGTATGTTCAGACATATTTCATGGTAATATGGATCACTGGGATTGTACTATTGCAGAAGTAAGTGAAGAGCTGCACACTCGAATATCATTCCATATCAAAAATTCTCTTCCTGTGGAAAGCTAGCATTTCAGAACCAAGGCCTCTAGCCCCATCTTCTCCTTGATGTGCTGGTTTTCTTTGGGCAGAGTGGAATTTAATGTGTGAAAATATTTATGTAGTTCTGCATCGCACTCTGAAGTATAATAATCCCTGAGAAGGTCATACCATGTGATCCTTAGCTATCACTTCCAACTATATGTGGGGTTAAGATGCCGCTGGGGTCTTTCTATCAAGGTTGTTCTTGGTTTCTCCTGTTAAGCAGCACTTTGAGCAACTGCCAGCATATGAATAGAGGCATTGCCAGTACTTAGGAGCACACAGCTGCCTGGGGTGTGTGTGTATGCACATGAGAAACACTGCTTAACTGGTCTGATGATGATGATGCCTACAATATTATGCAAGTGGATGTTGATTTCTACCCTTCTATTTTAGGGTAAGTATCTTTGAACACAACCATTGTTATACAATGAAATCTCCCATCTATGTATGAAGAATGGAAAACTTCCCTTCTTATTCACAAAGGATGTGCTACATGCATAATTATCACAGGATTCAGTTGATTTCATTATGTGAAGGGAAAGAAGCTTTCACACTTATAAATTTATGTTACCTCAACCTGGCTCTCACTGGCCTTGGTTCCAAACTTCATACAAATATATAATCATGTTAAAGTTATTGAGATGGACATTTTTTTCAGGGTACCTAAATAAAATTAAAAGCAAGAGAAATATTATTTTCTCCTGCATCAACAACTGTACTTCTCTTACAATATGTTCTGTTCACCCTGCTTTTGAAGGGGAGGTGGGGAGTTCATTAGAAGAAAATTTTCTCTGAGACACTGGCTGCTACTTATTTTGGGTGGCTTTTTTGCTGCTGCAATGCAGCCAAGTTGGATCACTTCATAGGAAGAAAAACAGTCTTTGTTTTCACAACCTTAAGTATTTATTTTTAAATAATTTTATTTGAATGCTATGTTGTATGCTGAGCAATATTTTATTTTTGCATTCTGATCTCATTCAGTTTTCATGTAACTCAGTTGCTAATATACCAAGAATTAATTTGCCTATCTCCATTAAAATGCATTAGTCCCTTGTCCTACTTTTCATAGACTATAATCAAATCTTGCCAGTTTGAAAGGAATTAGTCTAAAATGCACATTTTATTCTAATTTCCTCTTCCTAACTTTGGTGAACAGAGCATCTACTTTTATTCTTAAATGCCAAATAAGGAGCAATGAAAACTTGCAGCAATTTAAGAATTCTCTTACAAAGCCCAGTTATAAAAGCAGCTCATACATTTTGCATACAGTGTTCATGTTAATATGAAGCTAGCATGTTCGTATTAATTGAATTTTAATTGTGCTTAAGAACAAAGTGCAATTTATGCCATTTTACATTGAACTGTCGCATTCAAGCCATCTCATATAAACTAACCTGAACATTTTAATGCTTATTAAAGCTACCATTAATATTCTTCAGGTGAATCCCTGGATCTGCGGAGTCTATAGAATTATTATATTTCCTTTTATTTTTTCCAAGTAACTTCCCAGTGAACACATAAGATACACTCTGCTGAGAATAATTCCAGTCACAAAGCAAGTTCTGCTGAACTAAGTGAAAGTTACTTGCAAGCAGGGGTCATTTTGTAGAAAAATAGGTGGTGGAGATCATCCAGGGATTGTTATGCAGCTGCACATACTATCAATGGAAAAGGAGATGGAACTCTCAGAAGGAGGAAGTGGAACTCTCAGAAAGGTTCAGAAACTGTGTTCCTGTGAGCTCCCACTGAATCTGAGGCCTGCTTGCAAGAAAAAAATACTTGTTTGCTTGTTACTTTTTATCCCACCATTCTTCAATGGGACTTATGGTGTACTTTATTCTGCTTAACTCATTACATCCTCACAACAGCTTTGTAGGGCAAGCTTAGCTAGGAGAGACTGATAGGCCCATGCTCACCCAGCAAGCTTCATTGCTGAGTGGATATTTGAACCTCAGTATCCCTTGCCAAGAAAACCCCATGGACAGTAACAAAAGGCTGGAAGATATGGCACTGGAAGATGAGCCCCTCAGGTTAGAAGGTGCCCAGTATGCTTCTGGGGAAGAGTGGAGGGCAAGTCCAAGTAACCACAGAAAGAATGAAGCGGCTGGGCCAAAGCCAAAAGGATGCTCAGCTGTGGATGTGTCTGATGGTGAAAGAACAGTCTGATGCTGCAAAGAACAATACTGCATTGGAACATGGAATGTAAGATCTATGAATCAAGGAAAGCTGGATGTAGTCAAGCAAGAGATGGCAAGACTGAACATCGACATCTTGGGAATCAGTGAACTAAAATGGCCAGAAATGGGTGAATCACTACATCTATTATTGTGGGCAAGAGTCCCACAGAAGAAATGGTGTGGTCTTTATAGTTAACAGGAGAGTGAGGAAGGCAGTAATGGGATACAATCTCAAAAATGACAGACTGATCTTGGTCCATATCCAAGGCAAACCATTCAATATCACAGTAATCCAAGTCTATGCTCCAACCACTGCGCAGAAGAGGCTGAAGTGGACCAGTTCTATGAAGATCTACAACACCTTCTAGAATTAACACCAAAAAAAGATGTCCTCCTCATCATAGGGGACTGGAATACCAAAGTGGGAAGTTAAAAAAAAACCTGACAAGTTTGGCCTTGGAGAACAAAATGAAGCCGGGCAAAGGCTAACAGAATTTTGTCAAGAGAACAAGCTGGTCATAGCGAGCACTCTTCCAACAGCCTAAAAGGCGACTCTACACATGGACATCACCTGATGGGCAACACAGAAATCAGATTGATTATATACTCTGCAGTCAAAGATGGAGAAGCTCCTTACAGTCAGCAAAAACAAGACCTGGAGCTGACTGTGGCTCAGATCATGAGCTACTCATTGCAAAATTCAGGCTTAAACTGAAGAAAACTGGGGAGGCCATTAAGTCGTTCAGGTTTGACCTTGATCACATCCCTTATGAATATACAGTGAAGGTAAAGAATAGGTTTAAGGAACTAGAGTTGATAGACAGAGTGCCTGGCTGTCTGATGAGGCTTTACAAATAGCTGAGGAAAGAAGGAAAGCAAAAGGTAAAGGTGCAAAGGAAAAATTCACCCAACTGAATGCAGATTTTCAGAGAACAGCAAGGATTGCTAAGGAGGCCTTCCTGAAGGAACAATGCAAAGCAATAGAGGAAAATAATAGAATGGGAAGGACAAGAGATCTCTTCAAGAAAATTGGAGAAATCAAGGGAATGTTTCGTGCAAAGTTGGCCATAATAAAGGACAAAAACGGTAGGGACCTAACAGAAGCAGAAGAGATCAGGAAGAGGCAGCAAGAATACACAGAAGAATTATACAAGAAGGATCTCAATGTCCTTGACAACCATGACAGTGAAATTGCTGACCTTGAGCCAGACATCTTGGAGTGTGAAGTCAAATGGGCCTTAGAAAGCATTACTAACAACAAAGCGAGCGGAGATGACGGTAACCCAGTTGAGCTATTCAAAGTCCTAAAAGATGATGCTGTTAAAGTGATGCACACATTATGTCAACAAATTTGGAAAACGCAACAGTGGCCACAGGATTGGAAGAGATCAGTTTATATTCCAATCCCAAAGAAGGGTAATGCCAAAGAATGTTCAAACTATCACACTATTGCACTCATTTCACATGCCAGCAAGGTCATGTTAAAGATCCTACAAGCTAGGCTTCAGCAGTATGTAGATCAAGAACGACCAGAAGTTCAAACTGGGTTTCGGAGAGGTCAAGAAACTAGAGATCGAATTGCCAACATTCGCTGGATTATGAAGAAAGCATGGGAGTATCAGAAAAATGTCTATTTCTGTTTCATTGACTACGCTAAAGCCTTTGATTGTATGGATCACAACAAACTGTGGCAAATCCTTAAAGAGATGGGAGTACCAGACCATCTCACATGTTTCCTGAGAAACCTGTATAAGGTCAAGAAGCAACTTTCAGAACAGGATATGGAGCAACTGATTGGTTTAAAATAGGAAAAGGAGTTCAAAAAGGATGTATATTGTCACCCTGCTTATTTAATTTATATGCAGAGTACATCATGCGGAATGCTGGCCTGGATGAAGCAGAAGCCGGAATTAAGATTGCTGGGAAAAACATCAACAACCTCAGATATGCAGATGATACAACTCTAATGGCAGAAAGAGAGGAGGACTTAAAGAATCACTTGTTGAGGGTAAAAGAGGAGAGCACAAAAGTAGGCTTGAAACATCAAAAAAACTAAGATCATGGTATCTGGCCCCATCACACCTTGGCAAATAGAAGGGGAAGACATGCAAGTAGTGACAGACTTCACATTTCTGGAATCCAAGATCACTGCAGATGGTGACTGTAGCCATGAAATTAAAAAACATTTGCTCCTTGGGAAGACAGCTATGGCGAACCTGGGCAGTATGATAAAAAGTAGAGACATCACCCTGCCAACAAAAGTCTGTATAGTCAAAGCGATGGTATTCCCAGTAGTAATGAATGGCTGTGAGAGCTCGACCATAAGGAAGGCCAAGCGCAAAAGAATAGATGCTTTTGAGATGTGGTGCTGGAGAAGACTCTTGAGAGTCCCTTGGACTGCAAGAAGATCAAATCAGTCAGTCCTGAGGGAAATCAACCCAGACTATTCCCTGGAAGGTCAGATGTTTGGGGCAGGGCTGGAGAGCTGGCATCTGTAGATTGTGTGTTCTGTGGCAGGGAAGCTGGCACCTGGGTGAGAGACCCAGAACCAGCAGGTTTGTTGTGGCCCGTGTTGTTTGGGACAGGGCTGGAGAGCTGGCATCTGGGTTTGCTGCAGCCAGGTCTGCAGAGCAGATTGTGTTTTGTGTGGCAGTGACGTTGGCAACTGGGTTTTATATTGCTTCCAGGCCTGCCCTGCAGGGTTAGAGTAGATAGAGGGATGTAGTGCATTTGGGTCCTATAGAGATTCTCTGATGTGGTTAGGTTTGGCTTTGGGTGCCCCAGGAATTGGACCACCTGGTCCAATTTTTTTTTTGGCCTTGTGGGTTTTGTGTGGGACAGTGCCCTGAAGCTGCACAGCAGTTTGGGGGGCTCTCCTCAAAACCCCCTGCTCCCCAGAGCCACTTTTCCCACGACAATTACAGTGAGGAAGTGGCTAATTGGGCTTTCCCCATCATTGTTAGCAATGGGCCTTTTGGGGAGCCCAAAGACAGGGACCCCCTGGCCCAATCTTTTTGGGACTTGGGGGGGTTGGAGGGGAGAGTCCCCTGCAGGTCCCCTGCAAATTTGGGGGCTCTCCCTCAAACCTCCTGCCCCCCAGTAGCCTCTAATTATGCCCTATGTTGCCATTGATTTCAATGGCCCATAGGGTATAATGATGGAATAGGGGCACCCTCTTTGGGTGCCCCTGGAATGGGATCCCCTGGCCCAATCTTTTTGGGACTTGGGGGGCTTGGAGGGGAGAGTCCCCTGCAGGTCCCCTGCAAATTTGGGGGCTCTATCTCAAACCCCCTCCCCTCCATGCGGCTTCAAATATACCCTATTTGCCATTGATTTCAATGGCCCATAGGGTATAATAGGGCCGTATATTCGGTAATAGCCGTGCATCTACCGTATATGCGGCTATTCCGAATGCGGTATTCAGGAGTATACGGGGATTCCGAATCCCCCCCCCCCCGTATACTTCCGAATCCGTGTCAATCTGAATTTTTTTTTTTTTTTTGCACATCCCTATCCTAAGGTAAACCAACCCAGACTGTTCCCTGGATGGTCAGATGCTGAAGCTGAAACTGAAATACTTTGACCACCAAATGAGAAGGGAGCACTCTCTGGAGAAGATCCTGATGCTGGGAAAGACAGAAGGCAAAAGAAGGAGGGGACGGCAAAAGATGAGATGGCTGGACAGTGTTACTGATGTAACAAACACAAATTTGAGCAGACTTTGGAGGATAGTGGAAGACAGGAGGGCCTGGCGTGATTTTGTCCATGGGGTCGCAAAGAGATAAAGGATTGTTGAACAGATAGCTGAAGCACATAAAATATTCCTTATAAGTGCTAAATATTATTATTCCATTCTTCCCTCAGTTTTGGCAAATATGTCACACTATACACAGAAGATAAAGTTATTACAACTAGTTGTAGTAATTACTTTTGTCTTTATAAAAGCTTGAGATATATTGGTTCCCCTCAAAATCAATTCAGAAATTCCAGTTGGTGGAGAACACCACAGTTTGGCTATTCTCAGGTGCTAGTTGGGGCACAAAAATACTCACATCCTGTAATTGCTCCACTGACTGTGCATGAGTTACTGGACTCAATTTAAAGTATTGGCTTTCACATATAAAACCCTTCATGGCCTTTGATCCTCATAGGGTTGCCAATCCCCAATTAGGGCAGGTGATGTTCCAATTTAGAGCCCCTCCTCCACTTCAGGCCTATCAGAAAGCCGGGTGGAGAGTGGAAGGATCTAGCCACTGAGCACTGCCTGGAATGGCCTGCCTGAGGAAGGTTCCCACTCCCCTGGCTTTCTGCAGAACTGAATTATTCAAGAGGGCTTTTCTACTCAGACATCAGGGTTGCACTGTACTAAATGATTCACAAAGTTGCTTGAAAAAAATATTTGTAGTGTGGTGGGATTGTGGTGTATACTTACTGTGTATAGCTTGCTGAAACTAGAATGCTATGATGTAATTTTTGCATCATTTAAAGTGTGTTTAATGTGTCATGTCACACTTTGCTTCAGTTTCTGTTTTTAGGCTTTTGGTTGGTTCTATAACCCTATTGCATAGTTTATTTAATATCTCATCCTGTCTTTTCTATTTTCTCACTGTCATCTGCCTTGAGTTCAAGTGAGAAAGGTGGACTATGAATAATGTAAATGAAATAAAGTAATGAAACTATAACTAGGCCTATTAGAGCTGTTTCCATTTGCACCAGTGAAAAACACATTTCCTGGCATAATTTTTCCATTTTTTGCCTAGGATTGCCAGGTCCTACTTTTCTGCTGATGGGAGGAATGGCATGATGATATCACCTGGAAGTGATATCATCATGCTGCTGATGTCGTGTGGCAACATTTTGGGTTTTTGGCAAAACACTACAGTTTGAGCCTGATTTTACCATAGAGTTTTTTGCCCAAAAACTACAGCATCACTGCATATTGTTGGTGGTGTAATGGCATCACTTCCAGGTGATGTCATGGTGCTACATTTTGGGGCATTTATGGGTGGTGGTTCCCCCTCCCAGCCAGCTGGCCAGCAGTGGGGAGGAACCCACAACAGTGGAGGAACCCCCACCCAGACTGGAAAGCTGGCAACCCTATTCTTGTACAATTGGAATGAAGAATCTGGGGATTATATACTTCACTCAAAAGATCCTCTGCAGGCAGGGGGTGGGGCATCCCCCCACCATGTATTTTAGAGTAAATGAAAGATCTGCCTTTCAAGGATAGCATGACAACATTGGTGCATTTCCTTTTTTTCTCCATGATGCTGAAATAGTGGGATAGTGAGAAGAGTTGGGTCTTTTTTTACAGAAATGGAGTGCACAGAAGAGGAAAATTAAATTCTTGGAACTCCTCACCATTGCTTGTCTCCCAGTCCTTCAGTGTTTTCAACATTATTTTTGAGCTTGCTAGTTACAATGAAAGTCAGCTGGGATTGGTGGGAGGGGAATGCTGGAAGTACCAGAGTGAAGGGTATCCAATCTGTGCACTACCATTTCCTGTTCCCGTTCAGGAATTCAAGTGCCAATGTGCCAACACACTACCATTTTATATAATATCTTGATTCTTCACACTTGAACTGGTGTTGCTTGAAAGTTTCCACTACCAGAGCTGAGAGCCACTGGAGAACAGGAAATTGTACTGGGGAAAGGGTGTGGCTGCATGCATCAATGCTTTTCCATTAAAATAAAAAGACATCCACTGTGATCTCTGAAACAGGATCCTCATCACTGCCCTTTGAAGTAAAGAAAGAATTTGGGTCTTCCTTCACCCCAGTTTGCTCGTTTTTTTTCCCTTCCTTTGATCGTGGGAGAGAAGTATTGTTCTAGATTGTTCTTAGCTATTTATGAGCGGCAGTGCTTTTGGTGGTGAGGGGGAGGTAACAGAAAACATTAAAACAAGTGGGTTGCTCTTCCGTGACCATCTGACCAGGCCCACTTCCCAGCAGAAGGGAGCATAAGCAAAACCTTTGACTCTCTCCGCTGCAGGTGCAGTGCCTTGCCTGTCATAGTGGGGTCAGGTGAGGAGGTACAGCCTGGCTGGTCTCTGCCTCTGTCCCTCCTCCATCTGCAAAGCAGGAGGCAGCCTGAATCTGTGCCTCAAGCTCTTCCCTGACCCGAGCCATGCATTTCTGCTTACCTGCTAGTGACTACAAGCAACACTATGTCCAACATTGCTTAGCAAGATGGGCACTGCCTTGAAAAGTGAAATACAGTCACTCACATAGACAGGCTTCATACTTACACAGAATTTTAAAAAATATCCCAGTGCCAGTGATGGTGCAGATATGATGAAAAATGGAAAACTGCCTTGGAACAACGATAGGAACAATCCTTTTTAACAGGAACCTTTTGTAATAGGACAGTGTATCACATACATGCATGCGCATACATGCTAAGTTACTCTCTCTTCCTGTTGCTCCTCCCACCTACCCACAGGAAACTGAACCCGTGAAGGACCAGAATAAGTGGGTTTAAAAATATTTAATTAGAATACCTCACCTTTCTGCCCATTGGGGACCCAAAGTGGCTTACATCTTTCTCTTCTCCACCATTTTATCCTGACTGGATCCAGACAGCTTCTCTGCAGAAACCAAAGGAGGAGCAGATCACTTTGAGAATCTAAAAGGCTGTGCTGGGGATCATGGGATCTACCTGGACAAATGGGGCCTGGTAAAGAGGGGAATTAGGTGAGTGAAAAGGCTGCTGGTGCCGATACATTGTTGGGTCATAAATTTTTTGTCTGCATGTGATTGTTGGGTATACAGCTTGTTCAGATTCAGAGTTTTTAAAGCATTAAAGAATGGGCATAATTTGAGTTGGGTCTTGATTAGTTAAGCTCGAACTCCATATTGTTATCCAAAGCTGTGATCTCAAGGAACTATGGCCAAATGGTAATTCCTTCTATGACTATACCTACTGTAGTGTGTACAAAATGAGATACATGTTACGAATATAAAATATAAGTAGCTTTAAAGAGAGAGAATTTGTTTGAACTATTGAGCGATAGAGGCCAAGAGGAGTTTAGATCTCCACATCATCTCCCTTCTGGCATATTGCCAAATCCTTTCACTCAGGAGTCTTTC
The DNA here is from genome assembly GCF_032191835.1 of Heteronotia binoei. NCBI lineage: Eukaryota > Metazoa > Chordata > Lepidosauria > Squamata > Gekkonidae > Heteronotia > Heteronotia binoei. The sequence goes on from NC_083229.1 coordinate 78,178,238, forward strand.
ACTATTGGTGAAGCTGCTGAGGGGTAAAACCTTAGCTGCAAATCAATGGATTCTCTCAGATTTTCAAACTTTAGAAATAGGGGTCCTCTTTGGGCATCTTGCCTCAAAGTGTTTATGTGAATATTTTATAAATTGAGAATGGACTTCATTTGCTGTTTCACCCAAGCAGTTCTCTCTCTCTTACACCCATTTACTTAATACTTTAAAATGTTTTTTTGACATGAAGTTAAAAGGCATCCATTACAGAAAGCAAGATTCCTCACCCCAAGCCCTGACTCCTTGTAAATGTATTTTTCTTTCTGGTTTTGATCATTTCAAACACTTTTCAACAGGCAGTCAAGAGTTGGTATTTTATGAAATACACATGTGTAAAGCTACCTATTTTAAAAGGCTTTGCAATGTATGCCATTTAAATAGAACATTTCCTTGCAAACATATATAGTTCAATGGAGGAGGAATGAATTATACTTATTTTGTACTGATTTTGTACATTAATTGTACTAAAATTCATGTTGAACTGTGTAAATCTTGATGCCTACACATACCACCTTTCTTTAAAGGAACTACAGAATCAAGTCTTTGAAACTTTACATACACAAGTGCCATCAAGTCACAACCAACTTATAGTGGCCCCAACAAGTGTCTTTCAAATGAAATTAGAAACAGAAATGGTTTGACATTGCCTTCCCCCTCACAGAGGACAATGTCATGAATACTTTGCTCCAGAACCCAATCTTTTGGGGAATGCATCATGGAGTGATCAGATATTCATAGCTTTCTTTCAGTGCCTTGAGGAGAGGAGAACTCTTCCTGGATCACATTTTCCTTTCCCCTATATTTAGCAAGTATCACACCTTCAAAGGTCTGTGGTGAGTGCTTCCCTTGAAGAAAAGAACTCTCAGTCATAAGAAAAGACCAATGTAATATGATCTATTATACTGTATTTGTAATTATACTATATATTGTATTATACTATATTTGAAATTTCAAGGCAAAGTGCCCCATGCCTTGCTCAAACCCACAGAGCCAGTCATGTGCTCCACTGTGCTAAGAAGCAAATCTGCCAGAAGGAAGAGGAAGTTAAGTGATTAAGGGAGGAAAGGCTGGTTGGGGGAGCAGCAGCATGTGCAGTTTAAAAAGTCCAAAAGGTTAAGTAGAAAGCCATTGCCCAAGAACATTGAACAACAGTGTCACTACAGAATCATCCAGACCATGGCATCTACAAAAGGCAAAGTATTTTAAAGCAATAGTCTGGCTCCATCATTGGATCGCATGCCTGACCATAATTGCTGACCTTTTGCTTTCTGTTTGGTTCCTGGGTTGTCTGCTGAGGAAATACAGTTTCCCTTGGTCAAAAACACATTTAGTTAAGAGATTCTTCCAGTTGCCTTTGAGATCAGTGAAGAGGAATGACACTAGATACATGATCTTTTGAGTATCCCAGAAAGCCTTTCTTAAGATAGAACTTTAATGTAATGGAAGTATAAAATGTTGGTACCCTTTGGATGGATACAGTATTAAAGAGGTTGGTAAACAAGTCCCAACCATATAAAATATTTGACTAAGTTTTGGAATAGACGAGGGGTGAAGTAGGATGTCTCATGGACAGTGAAATGTAGCCCAAAGAAATACTTTGAACTTGGGGGAGGGGAAGAGTGGAAAAGAAGAGGAGGAAATTAAAATTCTTAGACTCAGCATGGGACTACTTAAACTCTAGCATAATGAGTTGCATAAAGTATGCTCACTGCTAAATTAACAACATGATAGAAAAGGAAGACCTGAATGAACTGAACAAGAAATTTTCAGGAAATGGAAATTCATATCTGGTGCATTTAAAAAGAGGCAGAAAAGAGAGCAAGAATATGCTCAAAGGATATTTGTGTACAATGGAATTCAGTAATTTGGTTAACAAAGAATAATATTTTTTTTAACACTGATGTGCACAAAAGCTTGTATTTTATATCTTGCTCTCATGAGAGCCAGTTTGGTGTAGTGGTTAACTGAGTGGACTCTTATCTGGGAAAACCAGGTTTGATTCCCCATTCGATATCACATTGGTATAACCGATTCCCCACTCTTCCACATGCACCTGCTGATATAACCTTGAGTCAGCCACAAGTTCTCTCAGAGCTGTTGTTGTCAGCAGTTCTGGGAGAGCTCTCTCAGCCCCACTTATTTCACAGGGTGTCTGTTGTGGGGAGCGGAAGGTAAAGGAGATTGTAAACTGCTCTGAGACTCCTAAGGGTAGTAAAAGGCAGGGCATAAATCCAATCTCTCCTTTTTATCCTGCTCTTTGACCAAATAGCTAAGGTGTAACACTTATGGTTCTTTCCTCCTCTATTATACCCTCAAAGCCAATGAGACTGCTTAGACTGAGAGTGAGAAGTTTGGCCCAAGATCACTCAATACGTTTAATGGCAAAGTGAAGATTTGAACCAGGGTCTCTCCAGCACAAATCTCTATACCAGGGGTGGCCAACGGTAGCTGTCCAGATGTTTTTGCCTACATCAGCATGGCTGATGATTTATGGGAGTTGTAGGCAAAAAGCATCTGGAGAGCTACCGTTGGCCACCCCTGCTCTATACCACGTTGGTTCTTTGGTGACCCTGGCCAAGCTGACAAGTACTAGACAACTTTTTTGGCTAAGGAGAATAGTAACATAATTGTGTTGTTGGTGGCTGATGTTGCTCTATTTATGTGATACAGAACTCCATTGTCTTCCTTGCAGGGCTTTTTTTTTTAGCAGAAACACAAGGGAATGCAGTTGTGGCTCAAAAAAAGTCTCCTTTAGAGGAAAACATTCCCAGATTGTGTGCTCCATCCTCCCTTCTGCCTACAGCCTCCAATGGGCTTGCAAAGAGAACAAGAGATGCCCACGAGCACCCCCTTCTGGGAGAAGCTGGGCCTGCCCTCTGCCCACTTTGCTGCACATGGCTCTCTCTCTCCAGCCCTGTTTGGGGAGGGGGAACAAGGTTTCTCATTGCGCTATGTGAGAACACAAATGCATGAAATGCAGCTGATGACACTGAACTGTTCTGTGTCAATATGCGGAAAATAACTGTGAATGGGAGACATCACTTCCAGTGACATTAGGGGATGTAGCCTAATATGCAAATGAGTTCTTGCTGGGTTTTTTCTATGAAAAAGCCCTGCTTTCTTGTATGTGTGCCTCTGCAGTCATTACATGTTCCTTTCTCCCTTGCCATGCTTAGGTGTAGGCCCTTATTAATGAGCAGGAACTTTCAGTGAGCACCCTACAGTTTATGAGGGTCAAGGAAGGCATCCAACAGGAGGAGTTGCCTGCTTGCTATCTCCATGGTAAGGCTGTGTCTTTCCTTGTTCTTCTGTGTCAAGGGGTTTGGAAGATGTTACATTCGCCCGCTTTTTGGCTGTTGCTAGGGTTGCCAGCTTCCAGGTGGGGCCTGGAGATCTCCCTTTTTTACAGCTGATCTCCAGCAGGCAGAGATCAGCTCCCCTTGAGAAAATGGCTGCTTTGAAGGGCAGACTCTATGGCACTGTGCCATGCTGAGGCCCCTCCCTTCCTCAAACCCCACCCTCTCCAACTTCACCCCAAGTCTCCAGGTATTTTCCAACACAGACCTGGCAACCTTAGCTGTTACATAAGCATTGTCTGAGCAACTGCTAGTAGCAGTTTGAATAATGTGAACGGTGAACTTCCTTGTGGTGAACTGTGAAGCCATAGTGGCTTGCAGCCCATCATTTTAAAATTACTGGACTAAAAATACCATGTATAAGGACCAGATAGCAATAATTATTCTTGAATATCCTTCAGACTGTCCCCCAAAACATGGTACTGAATCCAAAGGAAAAAAAATACTTTTTTTAATATGTGTGTTTTGCATTTGGATGCTATGCCTCTGTTGATACACCCTAAGATCTCATTAGCGTTTTTTTGATGCTGCATCACACTGACTACTCATATGTAGCTTATCGTCCACCCATGCCCCAAGATCTTGTTCACATGCAGTGTTGCACAGAAATGTGTCCTTCCAAGTGGTAGCATAGCAACTAGAAAGTTTATCCAGTGGCTCCAGGGTATCCCTCTCTACCTTGTCTGCATTTTAAACGAACTACTTTTGTATTTTTGAAGGGAATTCAACAGGGAGTCTTTCTCTGATTCTAGACTTTGCAACTCATTCTTTAGATAAGGACCATAAAAGCAAAATCTTAAGAGTGGGCAAGAAATAATTTTGAGGATGCTTAGATTATGGAAGCAAGATTTTGATTGCTATATTATATAATCTTTCCTTTCTCAAGTTCCATTGAAAACAGTCAATCTTACTTTTGAGTAAATGTGCAAGATTGGGCTGCATTTGTAGAAAAAACATGATAGCTATGTAATTAGTAGTATGAGTTTGTACATAAATAAATTGTAATACCCCTGTAGTCATTGCTATCTCTGGATCAAAAATCCAGGGGAAATCCAAAAGAAATCAAATAGTATTTGCTTCTTCTTGTTTAAATAGTGTTGGTTACAATCCAGGACATAATTAGGCACAATTACAGAAAAATGTCCCAGCAAACAAAATGCAGCATATTTCAAGTGGATATTCATAGTATTAGGCTGCATGTCTTACAAGCATAACTTCCATAATAATTGTGTAGGTTGTAATTTACATAATGTTGCTCATTCATTTAATGGAGAATCTGGATGATGATGTTGGTAACCTGTTTAATTTTCTGTTCCTCCATTCCCCTTCCAATTATTTTCAAGCCTAATTTGTGGTGATTTTTAAAACTTAAAACACAATTGCAGGACAAAGTGCTACTGGAATTTCTCAAGGCTGCTGTCTCCTTTGTTCCTGCTTCAGCCTTAATTGATTGCATCCTGTTCTCTGGGTACCAGCCACAGCATTCAGAATTAATCATGGATTATCAATTCTTGTTGGGAGAGAGATTAAGTACTGTTGCTCACTTTGTAGCCAATTGCACAAGTACAATAATAAATTAAATAAACAATAATAACCAATTATTTTATTTCAAAGTCAAACACGGTAATTAAGCCTGTCACCTAAGCAAGAGTGCTTAATTATTTATTGATTCACAAATGCCATGTAAACAATACATAAATTAAGTAGAATGAGGAACAAAAAAAAAATGTGGGGAGAGTGGAATCTTGACTGGATGGAAATAACTTCTGATGGGGATGCTGGATTTTTATGCAGAATATAGAGCTTCTGTCTACAAACCCCCAGTTTCATTTCTCCTTGGGGCTCACTGTGGAAAAGTGTACTTAAATAAATAGGACTTAAACTAGTTTAACTGTGTGTTGGTTTATACTCAGTGTGTTTTAAATATCTACACAGACAACAAAAAAGTGGATGAAAAGGTGATTTTTCAAGTTCTCGCATTCTGAATAACATTTTTGATGGAGAGAGTGGTTCCTATAAGCTTTCTGCTCATGAAGATGGCTCTCTCCCAACCTTCCTGTTTCTTCAGCAGCCCCCAGGATATCTTCTGCAGGGGATGCTCATAAATAAAATGTGTTGTAGCATGGGGGCCTGCAATAAGGACAGGGAATCAGGTGAAAACACACACCATCCTCGGGTGAAACCGTTTATAATGTTTTCTGAATTATGACATAGTCCTTTGAGTACACAGGCAGACAGTTTACCTCTTGCCCTTTGAAATACTGCTTGCTGTTTTATATGTTTTGAATTAATAGAAAATCTGAAAGTCAAAGGTTCAAGCCCAGTTCATGTGAGGAGAGGATTAGTGAGATTAGTTCCATCCCTCTTCTCATTCAGCTGGGCAGCCTCATCCTGGCTATGTTTGCTCAGAAGTAAACCTCATGGTGGTCAATGATTTATAGGGTTGCCAACTCTTTGTTGGAAAATCCCTGGAGATTCCTGGAAGGGGGTGGGGGTTTGGGGAGGATTGGTATATAATTTCCTAGAGTCTATCCTACAAATCAGCCATTTTCTCCAAGGGAATAAATTTCTGTTATCTGGAGATCTGTTGGAATTCTAGGAGGTTAGCCACTCTATCAGTGAAGCTTAATCACAAATAAGTACGCATAGGCTAGTATCCTCAGTTTTTGCAGGCCTATAGTTGATATCAAATATACATGGAAATTATGCAGAATGGAATTGTTAGATTTACTATACAGAAACCTTGGCACTCTTCAAGGAACTATTATGTTTTCTAAATGGAATTGCCAGAACATTCATACATTTCAAACATGACAGATGGGTGGTGGCAGGATGGCAGAAGTGAAATTTATTACTTCTGTAGTTAAACAGTATAAGAAACTGAACCCCTAATGTTGCCAAGAAGCTCAACCATTAATCTGTCATTCTCTAAACCCATGCTTGAATGTAGTTTGGGGGTTCTGTTTTAAGTGGTGACATTTTATGGCTTAGGTTGAGAGAACAAGGACTGAGATGATATAGTTAGGAAGAACATAAATGGGATTTTCAGTCACATGGACCTGAGTGTACCACCTCTGGAATAGGCTTGCCAATCCCCAGGTCCCAGCGGGGGTTCTTCCGCTTTCCCAGGCTCCTTCCCGCCCCCAGTCAGCTGGCCAATGGAGGGAAGCCCTGCCCCACAGGACCATGTGCCTTTCCACCTCCGGAGGCTTCAGTCTCCGATTGAAAGGCTTCCTCCTGGGATGGTGTGTCTGTGTTACTTTGAAGAAGTTGGCAGCAACTCGTGAGTAGAGAAGCCAATCCCTTGCTTCAGAGTCACCAGAAATGGGGGTGGGAAGGGAAACGTCTGCTGAGCACTTCATTATTCCCTATGTGGAGATCGATTCTCATAGGGTATAATGAGGAATTGATCTGGAGGTTTCGGGGGCTCTGTGGGAGCTGTTTTTTTGAGGTAGAGGCACCATATTTTCAGTATAGTATCTAGTGCCTCTCCCCAAAGTACCCCCCCCAAGGTTCAAAACAATTGGACCAGGGGGTCCAATTCTATGAGCCCCAAAAGAAGGTGCCCCTATCATTATTTCCTATGGAAGGAAGACATTTAAAAAGGTGTGCTGTCCCTTTAAATGTGATGGCAAGAACTCCCTTGAAGTTCAATTATGCCTGTCACACCCTTGTTCCTGGCTCCCCCCCCCCCAAAGTCTCCTGGCTCCCCCCCCCAAAAAAATCCCCAGATATTTCTTGAATTGGACTTGGCAACCCTACTCTGGAATAAAACGCCAAGTATACAGAGGAATAATAATCTTATACTTCCTCTGGTCACATGCTGCATTATCATTACAGGTTTTTGCACTGCAGAAGAAGGCACCCGTTAGAAATCAGAATGCAAGTAAGAATCCTCGAAAGTGTAGTTAGCACTGCTGATATGAAGTGTGGCTCCTAACATATCAAGGTCCTGTTAGACAGCTGTTTTTCCTTCTTCTGCACTAGGCACCTATGCACTTTGGGACTTGGGCCTGACAAGAGTCATACAATCTATATTTGTTGACTTTGTGCCATGAACTCTTAGAATCATAGAGTTGAAAGGGACCTCCAAGGTGATTATAATCCAATCCCCTGCACAATGCAGGAAACTCACAAATACCTCCCCCATACACATATATCCCCTATGACCCTTGCTCCTTGCCCAGAAGATGGCAAAACCCTCCAGGATCCCTTGCCAAACTGTCCTGGAGAAAAATTGCTGACTGACCCCAAAGTATCAATTAGTATCAATTTCCATAGGCATGTAAGAAAGGGCCACTGGTGCAACCCTTCCTGCCCTCCTCCTCATGATCTGCCTAATTCGTAGAATCAGCATTGCTGTCAGATGGCCATCTAGCCTCTGTTTAAAAATCGCCAGGGAAGGAGAGCCCACCACCTCCCAAGGAAGCCTGTTCCACTGAGGAACTGCTCTGCCAGGAAGTTCTTCCTAACATGTAAGCTGGAAACTCTTTTAATTTAATTTCAACCCATTGAGTCTGGTCCAACTTTGTGAGGCAACAGAAAACAATTCTGCACCATTCTCTATATGACAGCCCTTCAAGTACTTGAAGATGGTGATCTTATCACCTCTCAGTTGTCTCCTCTCCAGGTTAAACATACCCAGCTCCTTCAACCTTTCGTCATAGGACTTGGTCGGCGGACTCCTCACCATCTTCATTGCCCTCCTTAGGACGCATTCCAGCTTGTCTATATCCATCTTAAATTGTGGTGCCCAAAATTGAACACAATACTCTAGGTAAGGTCTAACCAGAGCAGAGTAAAGCGATATCATCACTTCACATGAACTGGACACTATGCTTCTGTTGATACAACCCAACACTGAATTTGTCTTTTTAGTCATCACATCATACTGCTGACATGTTCCCGAGATCCTTTTCACACATATACTGTACTAAGAGCCATGTAAACTCTTGGAGGAATGCCTACATCAGGGGTGTGTGACCCAATATGCAAAGGACTTCCTGCTACAAAAAAAGCCCTGCTACTGCCAAGACAAGTCTCTCCCATCCTATAATTGTTTTTGATTTTTCCTACCTAAATGCAGTCCTTTACATTTATTTCCATTAAAATTCATTTTATCTGTTTTAGCCCAGTTTTATAGCCTGTCAAGATCATCCCATATTCTATCTTCTACTGTATTTGTGACCCCTCCCAATTTAGTGTCATCTGAAAATTTAATAAGCATTCCCTCTGTTCCTTCACCCAAATCATTTATGATGATGTTGAACAAAACAGGTCCCAGGACAGATCCTTGAGGCACTCCACTTGTCACTCCTCTCTATGAGGATGAGGAACCATTCACAAGCACTCTGGGTGTGATCTGTCAACCAGTTACAGATCCACCTAACAGTAGCAAGATCCAAATCACATTTTACCAACTTGTCAACAAGAATAGTATGTGGAACCTTATCAAAATCCTTAGTGAAATCAACATAAATTATGTCTACAACATTCCCCTGATCAAGCAAGGTAGTAACTTTCTCCCCCCCCCCCCCCAAAAAAAAGAGAGATCACATTAGTCTTACATTTGTTCTTGAGAAATTCATGCTGGCTCTTAGTAATCACAGCCATCCTTTCTAAATGTTCCAGGACTGACTGATTATTTGTTCTAAAACTTTTCCTTGTGTAGACATCAAGCTGATGGGTCAGTGGTTACCTGGATCCTCCTTTTTCCCCTTCTTGAAGATGGGGACAACATTCACCCACCTTCAATCTTCTGGCAACTCATCTGTTCTCCAAGAATTCTCAAAAAAAAATAATGGACAGAGGCTCAGAAATTACACCTGCGAGTTTTTTTAGTACTCTTGGAATGCAGTTCATCTGGCCCTAAGGACTTAGTTTAATTTAAAGAAACTGTTTATGTACTACCGCTATGCTGATCCTAGGCTGCAAATCCCTTCCCTCATCATATGTTCTATTTTTGCTGTGTTGAGCACCATTTCCCTCACAAAAGAAGACTGATGAAACACATTAAAAGTTATCTCTGTTTGATAGTACCTTTATGCACTACTGGTTTAGTATACGCACACTGGTTTAGTACATGCACACTGAACCAAGCATGAGACTCTAATACCTGAATAACCTTGTGTGCTGATAATAAAATCTTGCTTAGGAGTGCCTAACCTTTATAAGGCACAATATGTTTATTGGAGGGGGGGTGACTTTTCTTTCTATTCTCTGTAGCTCAAATGCCTCTAATTTCTTTTGATCTTGTTTATGGCCTGTTCAGATAAAATGTGCTTGTGGTGTGTGTCTTCTGATATTTGACTAATGATGGCAACAGAAGTGCTGATGCCAGGCCCAAGAGCTGTACTTAAAACCCACAGTTTTCTTGCCTTCAAGCTCAGAACTAACCTAATTTCTGTAAGAGGAAAAGATGCGATCGTTTGGCTCCTTGTCCACATATCATTGTTCAGATGACCTTTTCCCTCTGAAACTGATGGGCAGTAAGGCAAAATGGAAGACGGCTGTAAGCTATTCTTGTTACTCCTTCTCTTTCATCTTGCACTTCAAATGTTTGCCCCAGACAGATGCTTAGATCATCCTGGCTGGTTCACTGCTGCTCACACTTTCATATGCACACAAATGCAGCTTCAGCCAATGAAAGAAATGGGAGGCTTGCAATATTCCAAAATTTACTGTTGGTTTGGGATTAAGTGTACTGTTCCGTAGACAGGACTAACAGATTGTATTGCCTAGAAAAAAGAAAAATGAGTTAAAAAAAATTTATTCCAACGTAAACTGGAATACCACTGGACTCCTGTTTTATTTTGCTGCTACAGATTAACATGGATTATGGTTTAGAAATACTCTCCAACAATCTTAGAGGAATTTTATTTTTTATTTATTTGGAAGATCTGTATGCCATTTATCTCATAAATTCAGTTTTTAATAAATGATGTAAATAAAGAATGTCTGATATAAATTGCTGCTTAATACTCTTAATTATTTGCCATTAATACTCATTAGCATCTTCTCTCCATGATGCTGCTGTTAGCTTTGCTTGCTTTTATTTGAATGCTGCCAGAGATTCAGAGTCCAGTTGTGCAGATTTCATTAATGTCAGGAATCACAAAGGCCAGTTGAAACTCCTCAGTTTCGTGAGCCAGTTTGATGTAGTGGTTAGGTGCGTGGACTCTTATCTGGAAGAACAGGGTTTGATTCCCCACTCCTCTATTTGCACCTGCTGGAATGGCCTTGGGTTAGCCATAGCTCTGGCAGAGGTTGTCCTTGAAAGGGCAGCTGCTGTGAGAGCCCTCTCAGCCCCACCCACCTCACAGGGTGTCTGTTATGGGGGGAGAAGATATAGGAGATTGTAATCTGCTCTGAGTCTGATTCAGAGAGAAGGGTGGGGTATAAATCTGCAATTCTTCTTCTCTTTGATATATCCAGGGCTTTTTTGTATCAGGAACTCCTTTGCAGATTAGGCCACATACCACTGATGTAGACAATCCTCCAAGAGTTTACAGAGCTCTTAGTATAGGGCCTACTGTAAGCTCCAGGAAGATTGGCTACATCAGGGGTGTGTGGCTTAACATGCAAAGGAGTTCCTGCTACAAAAAAAGCCCTGGATATATATCAGACCTCAAATGCTTCCCAAATTGCCAGGGCCTGAAGACAGCATCTCACAGGGCATTGCTCTTTTATAATAGGCTTTTCATGGCTCACTGGAAAGTTTGGTAGAATCAGGTAGGATGAAATTTATGATAGGTGAGCAGATGCAGTTCAATCTTTGCCCTTCTTCCACCACAGACACACACATAGACACCCTTCACCTCCCCCTATGGAATTATCTCCAAGCTTTTGGTTTTTTCCTCCTTTGCAGTATGAAAAGGAAGACTGATAATAATGTTTGATATCTCTGTCCAAGACTTTCTGATGTTCCAAATGCTGATGCTACTCCCTGATAAATAACATATCTCTTATGACTTGATTGTGTTGTTCTCCTAAGAGGCTGGGCATGCTGCCTCAAAAGATAAGTCACATTGAGTCCAGTAGATCCAATAAGCATGCAGAGTTTCCCCTGTGAGTAGCCTAGGGAAATGTGCACAGCAGGTAGACTTTGTCAGGATGGCAGATACAGTGATGGAAGCATCAACTGAATTTCCTCCTGTCATAGAGCTATTAAATGCACAAGAGCCTTATCAGAAAAAAAATGTTTTGCAACTTTAGTATGTATTGCAATATGGCATAGCCTTCTGGATGGCTGGAAGGTCCTGCTGCTAGAAACCCTTTGGATAGCATATTGAGGAGGTACAAAACAGAATGTTTATATTTTGGGGGATTTGCTTGTAAAATAACTCCATGCTTGTGGCAGAATTTTGTTTGGATTGGGTCTCTTATGAAATGGGCAATAAGAGTTCTAAGCTCTTCAACACCTTAAGCATCTATATTTGCTGTCAGATAAAAGCATAAGTGGAGAATCTGGGTCAGTGTGTGAAAGTTGAAGTTGTCTCAGGGCATGAATTGCCTTATTTGGTATGATCCTTATATGATACTGGAGAGAAGCAAGAGAATTAGCCTACTAGAAAGTAGGTAAAAGGGAACCCAGGGCAATCACAGCCTGAAATGTTTTGATTTGGCAGTATGATCTTTGAGATTAAGATGCAGCTGGAGATCAGATACTATCTGATAAGAGATGGGTCCAAGCCTTTAAAGGACTTTGGGCAGTAAGCTGCTGGTCTGCACCAGAGGTTTCCTCTGTGTCAATCATGCCAAGCTAAATTGGGACTTAGACTCTGGACTGGCCTGCATGAGAGACCATCTCTCTGATGGTCAAGCCATGAATTTAACTTATTAGAGATCTCTAATATAGAATGGGACTTGGGACTTTAACTGAGAAAATGTAGACTAACAGGAACTTAGACTTTTCATAGAATACTTGACTATAGAATGCTTTACTATAATAATAATAATAATAATAATAATAACTTTTAATTTGTATCCCACCCTCCCCGCCGAAGCAGGCTCAGGGCGGCTCACAACATAGACACATCAACAGTTAAAAATACATATAAGTACATACACATTATAAATCATACTACTATAAAATTAATCATTTTGTAATTTAAAAACTTCTAAGATTAAATTGGTGCTAAAAACTTGACGTTATGCATCATACATTTTTCCCCTGGCGACGGTATTCCTTCAACAGTAAAATTAATTGCTGTGAAATTATTAAGCGAAAGCCAGTTGGAAAAGAGCAGTCTTGTGGGCCCTGTGGAACTGGGCAAGGCTCCGCAAGGCCCGCACCTCTTTTGGCAGTTGGTTCCACCAGTGGGGGGCTGAAATCGAGAAGGCCCTTTCTCTGATGACTTTCAGTATGGCCTCCTTCAGCCCGGGGATTGTCAATAGATTTTGAGAACCAGATCGCAGTAACCTCTGGGGAATATAGGGGGAGAGGCGTTCCCTATGGAACTATGCTTGACTATGGAACTGAATTCTAGCTATGTAACTGTATGAGCAACTGTACTAATGTAATTTAGTTTTGCCTTTCTAACTATATTTTAAGCCCTCTGTCTAAAGGAGAAATTTAGAATCTAATAAAGCCTATTTGTTATTAAGTGTGTATTAGCCATCTGATAACTGCAGGTTGTTTTGGTTTCTGGGTTTTAGTTTTGGGTTTGTGTTGCTGGGGGTACAAAATAAATCCCTCAACAATGCCGTAACCCGCCCCCCCCCCCAATATAAAATGCAGAATCTCATATCAGTTAATGTAGAGTAATTTTGTATTATGTTTCTCACATTTAGTCTTGGCTGAAGTACAGCATTGCTGCAAAATATTGCTGAAATATAGCCAGGCTGTATTTCATAGCCATTTTACATATTGTGCAAATTTGCCATTAAGCCGCACACAGCCTCCTCTGCCAGTTTACCCTGTTTGGTGTAGTGGTTAAGTATGTGGACTTTAATCTGGGAGAACCGAGTTTGATTCCCCACTCCTCCAATCCAAATACACCTGCTGAGTGGCCTTGGCTCAGCCACAGTTCTTGAAAGAGCTGTTCTCTCATATGTAGTTCTTGAAAGAGCTTTCTGAGCCCTACCTACGTCACAGGGGTGTCTGTTGTGGAGAAGAGGAAGAGAAATGAGATTGTAAACTGTTCTGAGACTCTTTGGATTAGAGTCCACTGCTCTTAACCGCTACACCAAAGTTAACTACTACACAACACCATTTCTTCATTCTACCCGGTCACGGTGTATTTGCAGACGCCCTCACTAGGTGCCTACAGTCACTAATGGGCTTGGTGATAGCTTACAGTAATTCATAAAAGGGTGGGTGTGTGATTGGAGAATAGATAGTACTCAACTGGTTCTGGATGAGGTTGGGCTTCCACTTAAATAGCAGGTTTACAACTTGTGGGTGCTTTTAAATCTGGTTTTGCACTGGATGTTTAAGTCATCTCTGTTGCAAAAAGTGTCTTTCACCAGCTTCAGTTGGTGAGTCAGTTGCTGCCCTTTCTCAGCATAGTTGACCACAGATTAGTGACATCTAGGCTTGAGTACTTGGATGTGTTATTCACAAGCTGTACTTAAATTTTTTTAAAAATTCCAACTGATCTTGAATACAGAGATAAGCTTGTTGACCAGGGCAGGACAAAGTGCCAATATGGGAACACCCTTATGCTAGGAACAACTGCCTAAATGGTCTGAGACCAGGTTATCAATAGGATGCTTCCTTCTGTATGAATCTGATCAGAAACTGAGATCTTCAGAGTCCTTTTTGTGTGTGTCTGGCTTTCTGAAGTTAGGCAATATAATATAGTTGAGATAACTTACTCTGTGGTGGCTCTTTGGCTCTGGAGCACCCACTGAAAGGCATTTACTTAATGCCATCTCTTCCATCATTTAGGTACCCAGTTTTGCCTAGCCTTTTTTGCCCAGTCTCTTAGTTATAGCTTCTGCTGCTAAGATATTTTTAAAATGTTTGCTAGATTTTATGTTTGTTTTTCTTCTTCATTTTTTTATTGTTCTATACTTAATTTTTACCCTTGTAAAAACCATCTTGAGGACTTTAAAAAGGATATTTTGTTAAGTCTGGTGTCATCAATCTGCTGATGTGATGACATCTAGCTGTATTTCTCCTTTTCATCTGATCCAGGTGGTGGTCAAGATTTTGAATGAGTGCTTGGAAGTTATGGTGGACTGGATAAGAGAAACTGAAATTCAATCCAAATAAATCTGAATTGATTATAATATAGTGGGTTCGATGCATTGATGAAGCGAAGTGATAGTGATCAATAGCTCTTTATTAGGTACAACATAGCATAGGGCTGAACTCCAAGACTGGAGAACTGGGCCAATGGGGCCAACTATATACAACTCAAGGTTCCCACGCAAGTACGTTATTGGATCATTCAAACCAGCAGGGGGCCTGTGATTGGTGCAGGGCAGCAGGGATTTAGAGTGGTAGTGAGCAAAGGGGACAGATTGGGGGCCCTCTGATGGAGGGGCCATACAGTTGGAAGGGGGTGGGGTTTGAAAGGATGGGCCTGGCCCCTCTCAGGCCCCCCTGTAGCTATGGGCCTGAACAGAGGGTGACTCAGTAGACTGGCTGGCTTGAAGGGGTAACGCTTGTTCTAAGTAGAACTATAGTCTCCTTGAAGGATCAGATTTGGTGCTTCTGAACCCAGCCTTGCATATGGAAGAATCTAAGACCATTAGAGTCTTTTATCAGTTTCAGTTCATTCACCACCTCCACCATCTATTGTTAGAACATAAGCGATCTAGCTACTGGCCATCTAGGTTTACTTATTATATATGGAATTGTCATATAAGTGTATCCAGAAATCTCAATTGGTCTAAAAAGTTGCTATTTTTTATGAGTATGGACAGAGAGGAGTAAATTTCTTCAGTACTCCATTGATTTATTTGATTACTGATCTTTGTATGGATTTAACTGCATACCATTCTGCATCTCCCACTGAGGTACTGCTCTGGATAACATCACAGGTAGATTTGCAAGAAGGAAGGCATTATTCATTATCACTACAGCATCATAAAACTCCTTCAGTTCTGCTTTTAGAAGTCAGGTAAAGATGTAATTCTTCTGCCAGGCTTTTAATTACATATTATATTTTGATTGGTTTTATTGATGTTACTTACAGTGCCACCATAAACAGCCTTATGCCCTTCTAAGACTATTGTCTTTGATTGTTTTGTTGTTGGGTTGTTTTGTCACTGTATGAATCTGTACTCTTGTCTGTGAATTATGATTTATTTCTATTGATTTTCATTTGTTTCATTTTTTTACACAACTTCAACTATTTTAACCACAAAGACAGTCAAGAAAACTAGTGTATAAACACCTTAATAAATAGCTTTAAACTGTGGCACCAAGATTACTATAGATCTCTGTTCAACCTAGGAAAGATATTTCCCCAATTTAACCCACAAAATGTAATGAAAATAACAGCCCTTGAACATTTTACTGGTCCTGTTATTATGCTGGAGGGGCTAACAGTATTACAAACAATAGGATGAATTGCTCCTTAATGGGTTAATTCTTTCTGTGGATTGGAGTAAGCTACTTGAAATAACCTGACACATCCTCTCCCAGGATGTGTTAATGGAGAAAATCGGCACCTGCAAATTTTAATTGCAACATGGTGTTTTTCCAAGGTTCAGAAAGTGATAATTGTTGTTTGCTTGTATAACAATGGGCTTGCAACTCCTATAAACTCAGGAGCTGTAATCAAATAATTCTGCAACACTTTCAACCCAGACATTTGTGAACTGATAGCAGTGAAGCAGACAAAATTTATTCTATGCAGCAGGGTTACCAGATGATAATTTTTAAAAGAATAATGATGGAAGAATAATGATGAAAAGAATTATTTTTTTTTAAATCATGATGAGTTTAAATAATTCAGGATTGCCACCTTTTCCCTAACAAGCCTCCAGTACTTTCGAGGGCTGTGTGATAACACATGCTCAGCAGGTGAAGCTGTCCCTTCCATGTATCTACAAGCCAGGGGAGAATTTTTGCTTGTTATAGGGCTAGCTCCCTTCCTGAAATGAGAAATCCTGAAAAGTATGCTGGTACTACTGTATGGGATTGCCAGATTTTCAATTGATTTCTAAAGCTGTACCTGTTGTTTGCATCTATTAGTAATATTTTCAGTTTTGAAGATGTAGTGATTGAAAATGTGTTGAATATATGTTTGTATTGCAGCTACTAATGGCACTGCCAGAAAAGAATAGGCAACTTTATTTTCCACAGTTGAGTAATTATACTATGTAAGACTGTTGTTGCTCAACTAATTTTTAAGCCATTAAGTGATTACAGCCTATTTAATTGAAATACATGGGCAACACTTTATTTTCAGTACAAAAATAATATGTAACTTCTTTATCTTCTAGTCAAATTTTGTTTTTATCTAATGTCCAGTTTTGTGACTTGGTTATATATATTGCTTTTCCGTACCCTCAGCTGCTGATTTTCTTGGAAGTTGGCGAACAAGTATTGGAATTACATGTTCTTTCATTCATCTGCCCTCACGCTGCATTTTCACAGTTGTTGAGTCAGTTTATTTTCTTCAGCACATGTTTTAAATCAGAGGTGTTGAACTCATTTGTTATGAGGATCTGACATAAATGTCACTTTGTTGGTCCTGGCCAGGTGTGCCATAAGCCATAATGCTAGGTCCCAGAGATATAAACTTTATAAAGGACAGCAGCTCACAAGCTCCAAGTTGGTGTGTCCTCACTGCAAAACATCATGGGCTGGAAGAGGGTATAGAGGGAAACCACATGGGTGGACTGAATTGCCAGTGGATGCAGCTCTCAGCAGATTGTCCCATGTTACTTGACTGCTGCAGGTGAAGTTTTTCCACCATGCTGAAACTGCAATTGGAATGGCTCCACCTACTCCCCTCCTTGAGCAGTCTTATGTTCCCTCCCTTGCACCTGTTGTTTGTGGGCTGCATAAGAGCCCTGGATGGGCCAGTTCTGGCCCCCTGGTCTTATGTTTGACACCCCTGCCTTAAATAATCAGAATTTTGTAGGGAGAGTGCATGTTTCTATCACTGCTGCATTTTAAAAGGGACTAAAATATCAATATACTATTATAATGGTGGCTTAAGCACATTCTCTGAAATCACAGTTTTTGGAAGCTGGGAATTCAGAGAATCTACTTAGACTTTCATTACATTGTTGTAAAAACCAAAACCACTCATCTTTGGAGTCCAATCATAAAAAACTGGGCTGAAGGAGCGTATGAGGTGGTGGGACAAAGAAAACTGACAAACATAATGCAAAAGGAAAAAGGTGACTTAAACTTTGCTTGCAGAAAAGGATTGGTGAAAAAGTGGCCTCAAAAAAAACTGGAAAGGGGGGGGGGGGAAGCAAAAGCTAACAGCACAAAAATGCATGCAGAAATCAGGAGATAAACCAAATCAGGATGAGGCCATAACAGACATTTTAATAACCCATGCAGAAAACACCCTACTTTTTTGTTTATTTTAAAATAGTTGAAGAATCACATTCTAAATTATTTGTGGCCAGGGCCGGCTCACCCACTAGGCAAACCAGGTGGTTGCCTAGGGCACCGGGAGGGTGGGGGCACCAAATTGGGCTCCACACCCCCTCCCGGTGCCCCAGACAAGCACCTAGTTTGCCTATCTCCTCTGCCTGCCACCACTGCTGCCACTGTCCACCCTTCCGCTCTCTTCCCTTCACCTCACCCCTCTCCGCCACACCTCCTCCTCCTCCCTCCCTCCCTTCCCCACCCACCCCACATAGATTTCAATGCCGGAACTGGCTCTAGCACTGCATTCCAGCTATCTAAAGCCCCTCTCCCCCTGCCCGATCACTCGATCGACAGGCAAAACCATGCCGTGGGCTGGGCTGCACTCACAGTCTGTCAGGACCAGCGTCCTGAAAGGGTGGCCCTGCTGCTGCTTCCTCCTCTTCCCACTTCCTGGATGGGAAAGGAGTCAGCGGCAGTGGGGCTGCCCTTTCAGGATGCTGGTCCTGACAGACTGTGAGTGAGGCCTGGCCCCGCGGCGCAGTTTTGCCTGTCGATCGAGTGATTGGATGGGGAGAGGGAGGCGTTAGCTGGAATGCAGCTCCAGTTCCAGCATTGAAATCAATGTGGAGTGCGGAAGGGTCAGGAGGGAGGAGGAGGAGGCATGGCGGGGAAGGGAGGAGGCGCAGGGGGGCATGGTGCCGTGGGTGGGAGGCGCAGGGATGCTTTTTGGAGGGGCGCCAGGCAGCGAGCCTGCCTAGGGCGCCATGGAGTGCCGAGCCACCCGTTTGTGGCAACAGGCAAAACCTGTGATTTCAATATGATGTAAGTATCTTTTTTTTTTTAATTATAAACAATCTTTTATTGAAGCTTGTACATGATACAGAAAACTTGTAATATCAGATTAATTCAAATAGGAAATACATTACAGCAATCAATACACCCCCACCACCCTTCCCACCCCATCACCAAGAGCCTAAGGGGGGTTACCAAAACATAAATTCAAGTTCCTCATTTCGATTCCCACACTTTTTATCCATAGATACAGCGGGTTCCAAATTTCTTTAGTAGTTGAATAAAACTGTCCTCTCAGTTTCATTGTTAAGATATCTAATTCTACTGCCTCAAATAGCTTTTGTACAAACTCGTCCCTTCTTGGGATTTCCAGTGAGTTGAGTAAGAATGGATATTTTATTGGTAAGGTTCTATCAAATGGCAGGTTAGCTTAAAAGATTTACAGTGTGGTCCTAAACAGAATGACATTCTTTTAAGTCCATTGAAGTGAACAGGCTTAGAAAGGTCTATCACTGTTTACTTATATAACATTTATCCCTTCCAGCATGGGATTCAAGGAAGTATAGCTAGGGTTCCCAGGAGCAGTGATTTCTAAGCACTAACCAGACCCACACCCATTTAGCTTCTGCAAAATTGCTGTGCCAGACAATAATGTGGAATATGCTGATTTATCTCTCAAAAATGCATTTTTACTTACAACTGAAACTTTTGGCCAAAGTTATGTGGGAGAGCCAGATTTGTTTTTAATTGTAAGCAACCCCAGGGGCTACAAGTGTACAATGGCACCTAATTATTTTCCCTATATTATCTTAACAATCTAACTCTTCATTGTGGACACTAGATTTGCTAGCAGCAAATACATTAAGAAAATATTGCAGTACGAAGTGTTTAACACATCATCTCAACTGTTCCAGTAATTTTGAAGCCTCTTGTCTTTAAAAACAAATATGTTGAGAGATTTTCTGAAACTTTCACAAGGTTCCATATTCTCTCCCACTAGGAGAGATCATTCAGGGACCTGGAATTGTCACTAGGTATGCAGATGACAGTCCTCCTTTCATTTGAGAACCTGTGGATAATCTTAACTGGGCTCTAGTAGCCATAGGATGTAGGCCAACAAACTGAAATGAAATCTAAATAAAATAATAGGTGCTGTGGATTGGCACTAGAGCTGATCGGGGAACAGATGTACAACTTGCACTGCATAGAGTGAACTTACAGTCTGGACATGTTTTTGGATGCCCTGTTGACCAGGCCCATAGCCAGGAATTTTTAAGGGGGCATTTAAATTTTTCAGGGGGCACTTAGCACTGGCTAACTTAAATAATTCCATTATGAAATAAATAATAAATAATGAAAGCTTACACACTCATCTACTAACAAAATGACCCCACCAACCCAGAGCCCAGAGCCATCCTTCCCTACAGGCTCCTCAGTCTTCTCTTCCTTGGCTTGTGAAGTGGCTCCCCGCAGCCCTCTGCATGAGGTTTGCTTCATCGGAAGCTGCCAGGCAGAGTGAACGGAGAAGAAAATTCTCCATTCTCCACCGTCCGCCCCTGGTGGAATGCAGCAGCACAACGGCCCTGTCTGGAGCGCAGGACCTTAAAAGCACCACAGCAACTCCAGCTCAATGGGTACATATCCAAACCATCTGGATCTGGAGGCCAAGGCTTTCCTGAGGCATTGAGGTCAAAAGAGAAGCTTGAAGCAAGGAAGCTGTTCTTTTTGCAAAAGGGAAACAACCCTTCCTTTTTTTACAGAACACCTTCCCAAACCCTACCCTATAGCCAGTTTCCTGTTTTTCCTTCCCAAATGTCAATGATGGAGGGAGGGAAAGTTCCTGCAGCCCAGGAGAACCAAGCCACAGTGTGCTCACCTCCTCTCCCTCCAGCTGGACACTTCCCCAGCAGGGCCCAGTCAGGTTGCAGAGGGCTTCACCCACCCCCTAGGGCTGTGATCCCATGGCACTGCTGAGCTCCCGGAACATCTTTGGTGGCCTGCTCCGCTTTAGTCTTCTGCACAAGGCCAGCTACATTCTCCAGAGTGGACCATTTTCTGCTTTATTTTGCCACTACAGTCTTCACAGAGGACCCCCAAACAAGTGCTGCTATTTCTGTGTGAATTCTCGCCAGCATGTGTGACTTTCCAGTGGCTTCACTTCCTATTCCTGAAGGCAGTGCAGGGGGTGTTCATGTCAGGGGCCATGCCTTGCCAACTTGGGTGGCCTTTGAACTAAGTTGAGGGCCCAGCCCCCAGATGCCCCACCATCATTATGGGCCTGCTGTTGACCCTAGATGCCCCTGTGAATTCCCATGTAAAATTTATTTATAACATTTATTAGTTGGCTTTCTTTCTTATGAAGCTCAAGACGGCTTACTACAGAGATACAATACTTAAAATAAAATACAAAACCCAAAATTTAAAAACCACAACTTGACCAAGTGCAGTCCTAAATAAAACCATCAACAATGAGGTGGCCAGGCATATCTCCCTGGGGAGGTTGTTCTATAATTTTTTGTTTTATTGTTTTAATATTGCTTACTGTTTATTTTTTGTTGTTAGCTGCCGTGAGTCTGCATAGAATAGGCAGGATATAAATAAAACGTTAATTAATTAATATAATTGTGGAGCTGCCAGTGAAAAGGCCCTCTCTCATATACCCACCAAACAAAGTTCTGATTTAGTGCTGGCCCTAGGGCACATGGTGCCCCAGGTAGGCTCCCTGCCTGGCGCCTCCCTGCCGCCTCCTGCCCTCCCTTCACAATGTTGCATTCCATTGCCTGCCCTCTCCTCCCCCCCCCCCCTGAAGTGTGACAAGGCTGGGAAGGGGCTGGTGGTGGCTGGCAGCAGTAGCAGGGGTGGCAAGCTTTGGGGTAGGGGGAATGCGGCGGAAGGCAGTTTCACCGCAGAGTGATTCGAATTACAGTATGGCAGTCTGATCGATAATATCCAGAACAAAGATATTCGGAACAGAACTGGGTCAGTTTAACACGGACTCAACACGCTGTGTGAACAGGGTCCAAGAAGACCAGAGTGCATCTTTCCAGTTTAGGTTGGTTCATCTATTGCAGCCTGGTAGGAAAAAGACTGACCTGCCTACAACCACCCCTTCTTGGGTAATATTACAGGTGGAACACAGTAATGTGATCTGTGTGAGGTTGCTTTTAAAGGTTTGGAAGCTTCAGTTGATTCAGAAGGTGGCAGCCAGGATACTTATGAACAAATTACTCCCATCATGTGCCAGCTGGTTGCTACAGTGCTTCCAGATGCCAATACAAAAGTCTCTAAATTGCTTGGCTGCAGGGTAGCTGGCAGACTGCTTCCACCTAAGGCAGGTGTGGCCAAACTTGCTTAACATAAGAGCCACATGGAATAAATGTCAGATATTTGAGAACCTCAAGACAGGAAGGCAGGCAGGCAAGCAAATGGATGGGGTGAGGGGAAGGTGGAAAGAAAGCAACTTTAAATTCATTCTCCAAGCCAACTGACGGGGCAGTGGGGGCTTCAAGAGCCACAGTTTGGCCACCCCTGAACTAAGGGGAGGAAAATATCCCATCCCTTTAATAGAGGATTAATAGAATATTATTTACTAGGTGATATTACTTATCTCCATGCAGTGAAATCTTTCAGTGGCCCATTTTCCTTCATTAAGTCTGTACTACAGGGGGCAGGATCTTTTTCTCCAGGCATGTTGGCAACCCTACCTCCATATGTACGTGTGTGTGTACATGTTCTTAGATTAGTCGAAGACTTATTGTAAAAATCCCATTGGCGAAATCTGATCAGTATGAGACTATATAAGGGCTTCTACATCAGTTGGCTGCTTTTTGGCAGTCACTCTCCCTTTGCTATTTGTCACTGTCCCTTGACATACATATGGTTTCTTCTTAGAGACCTTCAGAAACATCTGAAAATACTTTTTTTACCTCCCCTTTAATGAATGGTGGTCCTTGAAACCATAGCTTTATCATGATTTTCCTGTTTAGCCATGCTTAGTGGCCCCCTCTCACTGAAGTGATCTTTCTAAGCACTCAGAGCAGTCTTGTTGGCCATTTGGACTCCTTAAGAGGGTCCATTTGCTTAATGGAGAATTATACTCCATGGGGGGAGAGATTAGTCCTTCTCTTCCTGCCCAAATCTTGGCTTTTGCCCATTCTGGAGAGAAAGTGTCATCAATCTCAAGTGAGGGGGCAAGGGCTTTGGGCCAAAGAAAGCAGGTGAACTAGGGACCAGTTCAAGGGAGTTGTGTTAGGGAATTATTTGTGATGTTCTTGCCAGGCTTCACTGTACTGTTAGCCCAAGGAAATATTTTTCTGTGATCAAAGTTCAGGCAAACTGTTCATTGTTTTGAGACCTGCAAGTTATTAAACAACTGTTGCATTTTTTGTTTTGCCTTACATGCAATCCTTTAATAAAAGTTTTTACGCCCATCTGAGATTTATTTTTTCTTTCTCAGGCTTGGTTCCATATCTAGGCAGCATTCCCCATCCACACCTTGTAGGAGGCAATGGTCTAGGAAGTAAGCTCAGGATGGACAAAAAGAAATACTGCTTTACACAGAGAGTGATTAAAATGTGGCATTAGCTGCCTGAGGTTGTAGTGGCAGCCACAGGAATAAACTGCTATAAAAGGGATTTAGATAGATTCATGGAGGATAAGTCTGTCAATGGCTACTAGTCATGTTGACTGAGGGTAACTTCCACATTCACAGGCACTAAGCCTCTGAATCCCAGGGCCAGGAGGCAACATCAGGGGAAGGCCTTAACCCCTATGCCCTGCTGTTGGCTCTCCAGAATAACTGGTTGGCTACTGTGTAAGACACAAAATGCTGGACTAGATGGACCATTGGTCTGATCCAATAGAGCTCTTCTTATGTTCTTAGGTAGAAGGGAGTACCCTAGGTCCTCTCCAAGTTATAGTAAAACCAGGTTGGTGGCAGCAGAGTAAAATACCTGACCTACTTCAAAGGTTAATGGAGTAGGAGAAAGAGTGGGGAGAGGTTCATGTTTGTCCTCTGCTGGAAAACTGTTTCCTCCTATTCAAGTGCATCCTGCTTCTCTGACATCAGAACACTGCCTTTAGTTAAACCAGGGGTGTCAAACCTATGGCCCATGGGCCAGAATTGGCCCACCCAGGGCTTTAATCTGTCCCACAAGTGGGCCTCTCTTCTCCCCCCCTTTCCCTGCCCATTCTCACCCTTATGAATTCAAGCTGCCTCAGTGCAGGAAGCAGAGGATGGGGCTGCAAAACTTTCCAACTTGCTCAACGTTTTAGTGCGTTTCTCTCTGCCTCCTCCTCACAGATAGGGTTACTGATAGCGTTGCTTCTTGTTTTATTTTAAAAATGACATTGCCAAATCCCACTTTCCATTTTAGGCAGGCATCTTTTAACGGTGGTGGGAGGGAAGGTTTAGGACCAACCACAGCTAAAATATAGAATTCTATAAATTCAAGGAACTCCAGTTTTGCAGAGAAATATTAGTTTTAACACACACCCTCCTAATGTGGGGTTCCAGTGGAACAGCAGAACAAGTGCTGAAAAGGTCAACCAAAATTATTATCTCAAACCACCCTGTAAACACCTAAGAACCTGGAGAGCCACTCCCATTTTTTTAGTAGACCAGAAGAGAGAGAAGCTTGCAATGCTCAGCCATTTCATGCTCTCCCCTGGATTCTAGGTTCAAAGTATTTATATTTTTAGTTTCTGCTGTGATCCCTGCACTTCTTGATGTTTTAAAGTGGCATTGCTAAATTCCAATATTTTCCCACCTTTCCATTTTAGGCAGGTGTCTTTTCTGGGGGAGGGAGGGAAGGTTTTGGACCACAGTTAAAATATAGTTTTACGAACACAAAGAACTCCAGTTTTGCAGAGAAATATTAGTTTTAAACACACACACACCCTCCTAACATGTGGCCCCAATGGAATATCTCCACTACCTGGCATTACATTTTATGACACACATGGCCCCAGTCCAACAAAGTCCCATTCATGTCACATCTGGCCCTCACAACAAATGAGTTCAACACCCCTGAGTTAAACCTTGTCCCCAGTGTTTGTAAGTTTTTCATAGCTGTTACCTATTTTAACCGGTGTGTTTGAATTTTAATAGTTTAGCATTGTAAGCTGTCTTGAGTATTTATCTTTAAATAGAAAGATGAAGTATAAATATTGTAATAACTATGAAGTGTTGCTGTCCTGACCCAGATAGACCAGGGAGACCCCAAGGAAGTCCAGAGTCGCCACGCAGAGGCAGGCAATGGCAAACCACCTCTGAACATCTCTTGCCTTGGAAATTCTACAGGATTGACCTGGCAAATAAATAAAGTGTCACTTTTTAAAGTTTCCCTTAGGGATGATCTGCAGTGGAAAATTGACTAGGGAAACTCTCATTGATTTGTCTGTGGCTTATGATGGCATCAGTTATAATATCCTTCTGGGCCATCTTGGTAGGCTGGAACAAGAAGAGACTGTGTTGCAGTGGTTTGTCTTTTCTGTTGGCTATACCACAGAAAATGAAGGCTGCTGTTTTGATCCACAGCCTTAGTATTACAAGGTTCCATTTTACCAACTTTGCTGCTCACAGCCTTATGAAGCTACTGGGAGAGGTTGTCTAAGGATATGGGATGTCTTTCACTTTCACCTTTCTGCCTAATTCTAAGGCAGTGGAGACTCTGAATCTATGTCTGGCTGTATGTTATAAACTGTATGGGATTGTTGTTGCTCTTCTGAATTTTTAGAAACCTTGCACACACACACACACACACACATATATATATATATATTAAATTCACCATCAGGGCTTCATATCAATAGTCCTTTTTTGCAAAATGTTTTCAAAGTCCCAATGAACCTACTGGGAATTCTGAGGAAACATGAAAACAACCCTAAACATATTCCATTGTAATTTATAGGGGCCCTCCTGTTTAGTATAATTGTTCCTTTTAACTCAGCATTCAATTTGTTTCTTGAGATAGATTTCAGCTCTCTTCCTTTCCTGTCATAACAAAAATTATGCTGTTAGCTTGACTTTAGAATATTACTGTTAAGTAATTTGCTCGGATTTCAAACAAACAGTCCTGCCTTTGGTCTTTTTAAAATGTTATATGGCCTTTCCAAAATGTTTTGCATACTTTTGCAAAAATACACTTTCTTGCTGTCAAATAACCCTTGAATCATTTTAGGGATCAGGCCAGCAATAAACTGTCATCTCTGACCCTATCTGTGAATCATATCTGGGATGTTGTGATTGCTGGTTGCGACTTGTCAGTAGTCTGACAGGATTTCCCCACAATTTTGTTCCAGGTGAAAGTACACTACTAAACAGGAGGGGGTGAGACTGAATGAAAACTTGTTCACTTAATATGAACTACAATGCAAAGAAATAATGTTGCTAGTTTAGCTTTACCAAGAAGGAAGGAAAACTGTGTGCATATGTGTGTGTGTGCGTGGGGAGAGGGCAAATTCACAGAACATTCCCCAGTCACAGATCCTGGATACTCACATACGCATGTCTTGTTTCTCTTAGTATCAATCTGCTTTTGTTGTGAATGAAATTGTCCCAGTACCCCATCCTCCTTTCGAAATAAAGGGGGTAAAGTATTGAGAAATGTTAACAGGAGCTGGTTAAAAGTACTAGTGCCACAGCAGTAGCTTAAAGTTAAGGAGGGATTTGTGGCATCTGGAAATGTTTTTGGAAATGAGCTTCAAAGAGGGAGGGGAGAAAGGAGGGAAATTGGTGATTCCAATGGGTACTAACTTCAGGACGGATTTCGGCAGTGTGAGGGCTTGCAGAGTCCCGTACAGCCGGAGGGGGAGATGCCTGTTTGAAAACCTAGAAATTGGTGGGGTGGGGGCAGGAATGATTGGGGAGGGGGGTAAATGAGCCTGTGTATGTGTGGGAGAGAGAGGCAGAGAATGTTGATGGCTATGCTCTGCAGGGCGAGGGCTGTGCCGTGTGTGTGCCTGCGTTGCAGCTGCTTGTCCCCGCAGGCTAGAAATAGCTCTAGATTTGCCTCTTGGCTGCGGACTGTGTGGGTTTTACTAGCCCTGGCGGCTTCCAACGCTACTTGCTGCTAGCTTCCTACAGCTTATTAGCGCCAGACAGGAAACAAGCGGGCTTCCTTCTTTTGTACACAGCCTGCCTGGAGTACTCTAAGAGGCTCCGAATCTGCAGCGACGGCCCCTTTGGAACGCCGCTTTTCCTCGGTCCCTTTCCGAAGAGTCTGCTTGTAGTCTTGCCAGATCCGCCGCCTCTCGGTTCCAGCCGCATCCTAACGGCGTCTGCCTCCCTCGAGGCTGCTCGATGCCTTTGCCGTGAAGCCAAGGAGGAGCGCAATCGACACGCCTGGTATGCAACCAGTGTGGCTTTTTTTTTTTTTAAGGGGGGGGGTGGTAGGTGGGATGGCCGGGTAGAGACAAGGGAGGGGGGAGTGAGCGAGTCACTCAAAAGTGCTGACGATCCGAGAAGTTTCTCTCCTACCGGAGCGAGCTGAGCGCCGCGCCAACTGCTGAGCCTGGACTGCGATGCCGCCTTTCCGTGTTAGGCTGCCAGAAGTCAGCGGGGAGGAGCTGCCTTGTGCGATAAGCTGCCTGCCCCCTCGCTCTCCCGGTGGATCTCACCTGCTGCTGCTGTTACAGCTGGTGCCCCCGTAGTCCTCGTTCCCCAGACTCCATTCCCTTCCTTCAGTTGCAGAATCTCCCTTCCCTTCCTCCCGTAAGCAATGAGAGATTGGGGGCTGGCGGGCCGCTCTTCAGGCATCACTTAGCGGACAGCAGCTTGCGCCACACTGGGGCTGGGTAAGTGAATCTTTCATGCTCAGTCGCCCTTTCTGCCGGATAGCATGCACGGGCCAATATAAACTAACTCTTTGCATTGCGTTAGCCTTGTGTGTAGTCCTAGATTGGGGAGGGGAAGACTTCCAAGCTGCCGTGCCTGTCTGTGGTTCCGTATTTCTTTCCCCCCCCCACCCCATTCATCGCATAGCAGCCACAGCCACTGGGAGCGCGGCCCCTTTAAGAGCCCAGCTTTGCCTCCCGGTAGCTGAAGGTCATTAAACACAAAAGCTCTCCAGCGCTGCGGTCCAATATAGCGCATGCGCCCTGCCCGAGGACTGGCAGGGAGACGGCAATATGGCGAGAATGCCTGGCAGCGGCGGCGGAGAGTGGAGCACCGGGGGCGGCGGCAGCAGCGCAGGAAGCGGCGGCGGAGGTGCAGGTGGCGGCGGAGAGAACAATGCGGGGGACCGGCACACCGGCCGGGCTGGCCCCCACCGGCCCCTCCACTATTGCAGTGCTGGGGAGGACGAGGACGGGGAGGACGAGGATGAGATCCAGGAGGTGCAGATAACGGGGGACGAGGAGGCAGCCGATGGGGGGATCCTGCTCCTGGACGAGGAAGAGGAGGAGATGATGATGGGGTTGGAGTGGGACGCCGACGACCAGCCGGGCCATATGATCCGTATGGACCGGGGCACCGGAGCGCTGCTGGACTCTTCTTCGGCTGCCGTGTGCAGCGTCAGGGGCCGCTTCGCAGTCGCTAGGGGCGGCGGCACAGGCGCCAGCAGCGGCGTCGGGGCTTCCGCAGGAGGTGCCCCTTCGGTCCCAGTTAGCGCCCGCGGCGTTCCCGCCTCCGTCGCGGGCAGTGTGGCGCCCGAGGACTCGGACCCGGAGGCGGAGCTTTTGCTGCAACGTCCCGAGCGGGCCCGGCTGAGCGAGAACACCCGCCTGGCCACCCGCTACGCGGTGCGCATCTTCCGCGAGTACCTGAGCGAGAAGGCGCAAAGCCCGGACTTCGAGACCATGGACAAGGGGGCGCTGTGCCGGGTGCTGCGCTCCTTCTATGCCGAGGCGCGCTCCAAGAGCGGCCAGCTCTACTCCAAGTCGTCGCTCATCAGCATCCGCAGCTCCCTCAACCGCTACCTCAACGAGCCTCCTTATTGCCGCACCCTCGACCTCACCAAGGACCCGGAGCTGCGCGCCGCCAACCTCACGCTGGCCGCCGTCATCCGCAAGCTGGAGGAGCAAGGCGCCGGCCCCGTCGTGCAGAAGCAGGCCATCACGCGCGCCGACCTGCGGAAGCTCTACACCTGCAGCGTGTTCAGCACGCAGAGCCCCTTCGGGCTCCTCAACAAGGTCTGGTTCGAGACGTGCATGTACTTCTGCACGCGGGGCCGGGAGAACCAGCGCGAGCTGGAGGAGGATTCCTTCGGCCTGGCCATGGACGAGGACGGGCGCAAGTTCGTCTACTTCAAGGCCCTGGGGCCCTACCACAAGTCGCGCTCCTCGTCGTGGAGCAAAAAGCGCGCCGAGAGCAGCGACGAGGAGAACCTGCCGCGCATGTACGAGACGGGCACCGAGTTCTGCCCTTATGCCAGCTTCGTCAAATACCTGGCCAAGCGCAACCCGCTCTGTAAGGCCTTCTTCCAGCGCCCGCGGGACCACTGCAGCGAGGGCGACGTCACCTGGTACGAGAACAAGGCCATCGGCAAGAACCTGCTGGGCACCCGCATGCAGATGCTCTCCAAGGCCGCCAAGCTCTCCAAGACCTACACCAACCACTGCATTGGCGCCGTCTCCATCGCCACCCTCAACAGCATCGCCGGTATCGGCACCAAACTGCCCCCAGGCGCCCCCGCCGGAGAAGGCTGCTACGCCCTCAACGGCAGGGCCCGCCCCTCGCCCCTTCCCGCCAACTCCTACGTCCTCCCCAAAGACGGCGACAGCGCGCCTCACGTCAAGGCTGAGACGGCGGCCGCTGTCGTGCCGGCCAAGCGCTCCCTCTATGAGGTGATGTACGCAGCTGGGGGCGGGGCCGCGGCTGGGGGAGACGCCTGCGGCCCCTCCTCGTCCCCCAAAAGACTCTGCCTGAGGCCCGCCGAGCCTTTGGACGCCGCCGCCTCTGTGGTGGTGGTCTCAGTGAAACACGACCCTTTGCCTCTCCTCATCCCTGAAGCCAATTGCCACAGAAGCACCAACTCTCCCACAATAATTTCACCTGCTATTGTTTCCCCCGCACAGGTAACAAAAGATACCCGCCTACCCTTGCTTCCTCCCCCTCCCTTTCTCTATACACATCAGTTCTTTTCAAGTTGCTTCAGTCAATCTAATGGAATCACCTGCCCAAAAGGTTGATGCGTGTTGCTGTCCAGGCAGGCAAACAGCTGCTGTTGCTGAGCCTGCACTGGTGTTTAGATCAACTTTGGCTGCTCAGTAGGCATGAAGTTATTCTGATGCAGGCTTGGACACTTTCCTAGTCCTCCCTCCCCCTCTTGGGACAACTTCCTGTATTCTGGTTTTTAGTTTTGGACTTTCTAGGAGAAATAATTTTAAATTTAAAATAATCACAGACACCACCATCCCCATCTCGCCCCATGCAATTTATGTTGTCCCAGATCTCTGCTAGAATTGTGCATACACATTCATCTGTTGTGCATACACAAATGTGTGTTTCCAGATACAGGATTAATAGTTGTTGAGGAATGTTGGCTGCTTTCTTTCTTTAAGAGAGAGACACAATTTAGACAGTTCCTAGATTAATATTTTAAGAGTTATATTATTAAGCTAATGAATTGTTTAATTTTGAAAGTGCAGGAAACAGATTAGAATAATGTCAGCAGAGAAAGCAATTTTAGCTCTTAGGAGGGTGCTGATGCATTTCTTTTTTGTCAATGGTGCTTGTGTTTCCAGATCTTTAAGTTACTTGACTTTAATCATACACTGTCCATTCCTGTTGTATCAATATATGCAGCAAGATGAGCTGCTTGCTGTGTTGCTTATCCCAAAGTCTTAAGACTGTGGGGCAACAGTTTTAGTTCAAGCCACTGCAGTTGACTCTGAAACCTCCTGGTGGTCTGGACTCCAGCATTAACAATGATTTCAGTCTAAACTCTGAAAGAGCTGTATTCTTTGAAATAACAGGTAGACATGCCTGAGCAGTTTCCGAAGTGGAAATACCAGTTTTGTACAAACTGACCCTTTCAGAGGAGTTTGCCAGCTAATCAGCCAGCCTGAAGGCTAATTGAAGACAGGGTCTTTTTGTGAATGGCTGCATCAGCATCCGTCTTTTGGTAAAACACACGTGACCTCCCTTTTACTGTTTGGAGTTTGGGGCCTCTGGAGTAGAGAGAGTATTGTACTTTGCTCTCCTACTGTGTATATCTTATGGTCATGAATAACTGGAGATCTGCTGGTGTGTAGATAATGTCTTTACTCATGCTTGTTGATGAAAAAAACTACCTTCTCATTGTATTTTTAGCATGAAATTATTTAATTCCCATTGTTGGGATGGTGGTAAAAATGTGTTCCAGAGTAGTGTGTATTGCATTGCATGACAGTAAGCAAGAAGAAATAGACAGTCCACCTTAAATTTCTATGCATGTCAAGTTTGTTAGCAGTTAGTGAGAGGATCTGCTCTTCCAGCTGAGGATAATCTAATGTTTTCCCCAATAACCAGTTAAACCCAATAATTTATCACTATATCCCCTGAACTACATGGAAAGCTTACCTAAGGTGAACTTCATTTGCATAGTGATTTTAAATGTTAATGACTCCTAAGTCAGACACTTCAGATAGGGGGAGAAACCAGACAGCTTGAGAAAATTATATATGCAGTAGAGAGAATAAAGACATCTGCTGTTTCTTGCTGTTGATTATTTTTCCTTACTCAAAATGAGCAGTTAGTGGCAGACTACTAGATATTAAAGGTAGTTTAATACTAATGTCATTTAGTTTTAATCTGGCTCTTGATTATTTGAGATAATTTGACTATTCATTTCTGCGGGGTGCAGTAAAAGTGTTCTTCTTTGGTTTTGCATAAAAATGTACGTTTTATTATTTAGCAGAGGAAACAATTTGTTGCTTTTGCTAACTATCTTAATAGCAATTAATTTTCCTCCAGTAATCACAACTTTCTATATTCGCAGAAATTAGAGTAAACTTTTAAAAGGGCGGAGGTAGGAAATATTGGACACATATTTAGAAAGAGTATTGTAGGAATGAAAATCTCAGCATGTTTAGAAAAATGAATGACTGTTTGGCTTAATAGCCTAAAAGTGTTGACTTGGGCAATCTACTCTTTCAGCTGATCATTAATCCCTACAAAGTGACCTGACCCACAAAGTTACTGCTTAATTATAAACATAGACTTCAAGGCCTTATTACCAAGTTGATTTCATGAAATGGCATGCCCCTGAATTCCATGGTTGACAAATACTGCTACTTTCATTACAGTTTCAAGATCTTGAAGGTCACACAGACTAGACTGAGTTTTATTGACTGCTGGTGTTATGCCAGTGTTACATGATGCTACCCATAGGGCTCTAAAAATGAACAGTGCATGCAAGTTTTAAGTGAAGATCAAGAGTGAAATATAATCCCTCAAATTAGGAAGGAAAAGATTTACTTGATTAATCTATTTGATGTCGACCTATATCTGCTTATAGTAACATGGGCATCCTATGTTTATGATATCCGAAATGGGCACGCATTGCACTGAAATGGTAGGTCACAACCAGTGTTCCCTCTAAATTGAGTTAGCATGAGCTAGCTCATAGATTTTTAGCCTCCAGCTCACATATTTTTGTCTTCGCTCAGGAAGGATGACCCCAGAACACAATAATCTATGCAGTAGCTCACAACGTTAATGCCAGTAGCTCACAACTTCAATATCAGTTGCTCACAAAGTGGAATATTTGCTCACAAGACTCTGCAGTTTAGAGGGAACATTGGTCACAACCCCAACATTTTTTGTATGAAATTTAAATGCGTTACATCTGGATTTCTAGTGGCTCATGTGGATTTCCAATGGCTCATCGTGTGGTACATTTCTCTTCTCAGAAAAGATTTAACTGCTTGTTATACTGGTCATTCCTGTATAGATTGCAGAGTAGTGTATTTTATTTCCCAGGTAGTTTCTTATCCGTGTTCTGACCTGTTTAGCTTTTGCAATAAAACTATGTTGTGCATGTTTAGCCCCTTCTCTCAGAACAGAAAAACCATATATGTATGTACTGGACCATAGGAGCTCAGGTACTGCATGTAAGCAAGGGTAGCCCCCCCCCCCGGCAAAACCACTATATAGAAGAGATTAATTGCTATGTGGATATTAGTATTAACCAGGGCTTTTTAAAAGAAAAAGCCCAGCAGGAACTAGTTTGCATATTAGGCCATACAGTCCTGACTCCAAGCCAACCAGAACTGTGTTCCTGCTCAATAAAAGCCCTGGTGTTAACACTAGTGTTTTTCACAAAAATCATGCAAATATGTTATCCACATTTTACAGCTTTAAAGATCTCTGTACATATGGTGTTCATAGATGGATGAAGGAAATACTAATATAACATCAGCAGTGCTCCCTCTAAGATGAGGAATCTTGTGAGCAAAAATTCTATATCATGAGCTACTGGCATTAAACTTGTGAGCAAGCAGTTTGGCTACTGCATAAATTAGTTTGCTCTGGAGCCATTTTTCCTGAGCGAAGGCAAAAATGTGTGAGCCAGATGCTAAAAAACTGTGAGCTAGCTCCCACTAACTCAGCTTAGAGGGAACACTGAACACTAGGATATGTCTAACAATTCTGTTTGCCCTTCATTGTATGAAACCATCTTAAGGAAGATATTCTTGGAGCTTGTATTTTTAGAATTAAGGTACCATTATGCATTGTGAGAGGTGAAAGTGAGGATATTTTAAACAAGTTGGAATTTCAGGAATGTTGCATTGTCAATCCCTGTCGCTGTTCTATGCCCATTTTTTTGTTTATTTTTGCTTGAAGATGCATGCAAGGTGCAGAGGCGCTGTAGGAGACAGTAGGGGTGAGGGGGTGGTATATTAAATGTTTCTTTGATTCAGGTATTGCTTTAGGTAGCAGATCCAGGAAACACCACAGTATTTTAATCATACAGGGATGACCCTGCATGACCTTGACTTCAGTTTTTACATCTTATGAGGTGTAATGATGTTCAAGCCCCAGATATAGTGGTTACTTTTGAGGCTAAGGATTGGTTAGATGACTATTTGTCTGTTGCGTAGTTTTTGTACATTAATTAATTAAAATATAATACTCCACTTCGTCTGCCATCCACAGTGGCTCAAAGTGACTTGTGCATTAATTTATCAAGATCAAATATTACAGTATAGCAACTCGCATGATTTATAAAATCAGTGCTTTTAAAATTTAGCCACAACACTTAGAAAGTATCCAAGAGCCTGGATTCACCTCAATCAGGGTCACGATGGCAAGGTAAGGTGCAATTTCTACTTTGCTTCTCTAGCCTTAAGTGTGTTGTTCTGCTACTTCTAAATATTTACTCCATGATTTTTATAAAGAAGTTATCAGATGTATGGTTACAGTAAACAGCTGCTTAACATTTCACTAGTTCATTCTGTCATTGGGTACTTAGGGGCAGAGAGAGACCCATGCGTAACTATGTTGAGCTCTACATATAATGAAAGAAGATAAGCATGACTGCAGTGATGCATATTTTCCAGTTAATTATTTGCTTTGTTTGTCCAGCACTATCAACCTAGATATTGGAGATGACCAAAGACAATACATAGCATTAAGCTTGATGGGATTCATAACAGAAAACAAGAGTAACTATTTGAAAATGGTGCATAATAGCATTTCAAGGTCTAATTAGTTTTTATGTGTGGATTCTAAGCATGGTAGATTCACTCTTCATTTCAAACTATGAATGCAGATAGTCTAGAGACGAATTTCCACAACTATATGGAAAAAGCCTGCCTGTATCTTGAAAGGCAATGCGATGTAGTGATTAGAGTGTTGGATTACAATATGAGAGATTCAGGTTCAGATTTCTTCTGTGTCATCGA
Source organism: Heteronotia binoei (assembly GCF_032191835.1). Lineage (NCBI taxonomy): Eukaryota > Metazoa > Chordata > Lepidosauria > Squamata > Gekkonidae > Heteronotia > Heteronotia binoei. The sequence continues at coordinate 78,212,759 of NC_083229.1, forward strand.
AGCTTTGGTATGATCTTGGGTGAGTCACACATTTTTTCAGCCTAACCCCCCTCACAGGGTTGTCATGAGGATAAAATGGAAAAGATCGTGATGTAAGTCAGGGATGTTAAGTGTCTGGCCTGTGGGCCATACCCAGCCCACCCAGGGCTTTAATCAGGCCCCTGGGGCTCTTTTCTCCCCCCCTCCTGTCCTCCTCCTTTGAAGCTCCAAGGCTGCCAAACTTCCCTTTCTGCCTTGCCTTTGCCAGCTGCAGCAGGAAGCAAAGCTGCAAAGAAACTGCTGAGTGGATTTTCCATTAATGGAAATCCATTCCATGTTTTTCTTGCAGCTCTGTGCTGCAGTAGGTTTTAATGGAGTGGAGCTCAGTTTAACTTCCCAGCATTCCTGTGGCCAGCTGAAGCATCCTGGAGTTCTGTATTTGAAAATAAAGGGTTGATGCTTTCAGACAGCTTTGTCTCTGCTAAATGGACCTGAGAACTGTTGCCTAGTGAGTACTCTAACCTGGGAACCCATAGCCGAGGGGGAATATTACCCAGGAGAGCCATTGCCAATTTGAGTGGAATTCTGGGGGTGGGGGGAGAAGCTTGCAATGTCTAGCCATTTCATATTTTCCCAGATTGAGAGCATTTTATATTTTTTTGTTTCTGCTGTGATCCTTGCACTTTTTCTTGCATTGCAAAATCCCACTATTCCCCCACCTTCCCATTTTAAAATTGCAAAATCCCACTATTCCCCCACCTTCCCATTTTTAAACAAAATATTGAAAGAGTTTTAAGCATGTTTGTATTTTAAGTTAAAAAATTATGTCTTTAATTGTGTTTGCCTGTGTCATTTTTAAAGTTTATATCTCTGCTATCTGGCATTACATTTTATGACATACATGGCCTGGCCCCACAAAATCCCATTTATGTCAGATCTATCCCTTCTAACAAATGAGTTCGACACTCCTGAAGTAAACTGCTTTGGTCCCCTTGGGAGAAAAATAGGTGTAAATGGATAAATAAATCACATGAAGTTGGATGAACCCACGGTGAGACAACTGTCAGTGGTGGACTGGCCAGGGTGTCAGCTTGCCCGATGGCAAGTGGGCCCCTGATGAAGTGGGCCCATTAGACATTAGACAATATGTTAAAAATGTTAATTTCTTTTTAGTAGCTTGAAAATATAATAGAAGTTCCAGTATTACTGTAATGCAACTAAAATTTACATTGTATTTTGGGTTGCCAGCCTCCAGGTGGGGCCTGGGGATCTCCCACTTTTACAACTGATCTCCAGCTGGCAGAGATCAGCTTCCCTGGAGAAAATGCAATCTGTATTTACATTTAGTATCTACTGCATACTGTCAGTAAAATGTACAATATATGTACACTGTAATTACTAAAAACATATATACATTTATTTCACAAAAGTTTTAATTACACCTTTTTTCCACTTATGTGTTTTTTGAAAAAAATTATTTCTTATAAAAATTAAATGATAGCCTTATAGTTGTGGGTGGGCCCCCTTTGTCTCCTGGCAACCAATATTTTTAGACCCAGTCAGCCACTGTACATCAACATACACAGAAGTTACTTTTAGTTTACTGGTTAGTAGTGTGTCAAAAATTGAACTGAAATCCCACACTTGTGGGTAAGATTCTGATTACTTGATTAACTATTAGATCACTCGACTGAAAGTTGGGACAAGATTGTTTTTTTTCTGAGACTGCACAAACTGAAGTGGCTGTTAGAATTGGCCCTAAATTTAAACACAGACATAAAACTAATAGACCTCTGTGGGTTTTTTGATCAATTTTTCTGTTTCTGTAGTATTTATTTGATAGATTTTTATTCCTCCCTCCCTGCTAGCGGGCTCAGGTTGGATCACAATACAGTTGTTAAAAGTCTAGTAGTTCAGAAATTAAAACAGGTAAAAGCATCTAATATAAAATCAGGTGACAAAATGAACTATCAGTCTTTTTTCTCTACTTCTTAAAAACAGGTATTTAATAGGCCAGAGAAGCCCAGTATTATATGTTTAAAACAATGAAACAGATTGTAAATAAGATACTGTTATAAGACTGAGACTTTTGTTGGAACTGTAATATGTCTGTCTTTTCCCATTGTAAAGAGGCATAGTAGCATCTCAACAAACAGCAGGTACGACTGGGCCAGTTATGGGACTGAATTTGTACTGCTTTGGATTAGTTGAGAAAGCAGAAGGCCAACAAGTTGTTTGGTGGCAGTGTCCCTACGATATAAAATATAATTAATCTTCTGTATCCTTTCATCTGTGTGATCCTTTTCATAAGCCCATTTCTCACATATATCGAATGCAATATTTCAACTGAACCATTTCCCCCCTATCTTCAATGGTCTTTTTAATAGCCATTTAGCTATTGTGTTAGAAGTTGGATCCTAATTAGATATATTGTTGATTTTTCAGCCATGTTGGACAACCTGTCCTCCTTTTTTCCTTTTTGTTGTGTCAGAAGGATGTGCAATTTTTCTCTCCTTTTTAGAAAGGAGAGAAAGTTTAATCAGACTTGAGTGAACTTCATGTTACCATTGGGAAAGGAAAGGAAATTATAAATGCTGAAGAAATACCTCACCAATCCCCTCTCTTCAAATAGTTAAATAATTCACTGTCCTTAGTATAGGAACATCAAAGCCCTAATGCATAAACTAGAATGGTAGGTGCCTGAAAGCATTTTCCTTATTAAATGAAGCTTCTCTGTTTTTTTCTGTGAAAAAGGCTTCTCTTTGCTCACTGTTCTCCTTGCAGAGACCCAAAGATCAGAAAATGCTCAGTTTTAATTGATGAATCTGTATGACAGTGAGATGCTTTATTTTATGTATGGTCTAGAAATAAATGAGTAGTTAAACCCTTTGAAATACACCACTGCTGCAAAAGCCATGGGCTGTAATTAAATTGAATGTGGGGTTGTATTGTCTGTTGCCTTTAGCTATAAACTTGATAATAGACCCCAGTACATCAACTATTGTGTTAGAAGTTGAATCCTAATTAGATATATTGTAGATTTTTCAGCCATGTTGGAAGACTGGCCTCCTCCTTTTCCTTTTTGTTGTGTCAGAAGAATATGCAATTTTTTCCTCTTCAAAAGAAGCAAGAAGTGAGTGTGACTCTGAAATCTCAGAGTGCCAGTTACTGTTTATGTGCTACATGTTATAGATTCAGCAGAGGTGATATCAGTACACTTTGGATTCAGTATCATTTGCAGAAAACTGTCAAGTGTATGCCAGAGGGAAAACTGTTATAAGGTTTGACTTTTGTGCACCAATTTTCTAAATAAATGGTAGCTGTGTATTATACTTAATATTGCCCAGTTGTGTAACTGTGCAGGTTTTAGCATGCAAAAGATTGAAAAACAGGATTTAATATGAGCTACTTTCTTTCTCCTTGACCATCCCATCAGCCACTATGTTCATAGCTTGAAAAGGAAGGTTAAATAAAAACTTAGATGTTCTAAACATCAGAATCTTGAGGCATGAGCAGTTAAATGCTTTTGTTAATTTAATTTGTGTTTAATCTGAGGTTGTGCAGAGATGGTACAATGGATTTGGAAGAATGCAGATGGTCATTTACCACCTGGTGACTTACCACTGAAGCATGTGAGAGAAGTTATCTGAAGTATCCGTCTTAAGTGCTGAGAATTCTACTACATACTAGGCTTCCCAATCCCCAGGTCCCAGCGGGGGATCCCCTGGTTTTACAGGCTTCCCCCCTCCCCCAGCCAGCTGGCTGGCGGGGGAAGCTCCACCCCCACAGTCATTATGCACCTCCAGGAACAATTCCCATAGGGAATGATGGGGAATTGATCCACGGGTGTCAGGGGCTCTGGGGGGGCTGTTTTTTGAGGTAGAGGTGCCAAATTTTCTATATAGCATCTAGTGCCTCTCCCCAAAATACCTCCCAAGTTTCAAAAGGTGTGAGCCCCAAAAGAAGGTGCCCCTATCCTTCATTATTTTCTATGGAAGGAAGGCATTCTAAAAGGTGTGCTGTCCCTTTAAATGTGATGGCCAGAACTCCCTTGGAGTTCAATTATGCTTGTCACACCCTTGCTCCTGGCTCCCCCCCCCCCCGATGTCTCCTGGCTCCACCCCCAAAGACCCCAGATATTTCTTGAATTGGACTTGGCAACCCTACTACATACTCACATCTCAGAGAAGCGAGGGAGTGGTAAATTCTCTGCACAATGTAAGAGGATGCTTACAGGTGACCAACTCCCCATGAAACATAATGCCCACCTTGGTAAGTGACTGCTTAGCAAAAAAATTCACAATTTGTTTGTGAAATTATGGGATAACTGTTGAACATTTGAGTGAGAGTTAGCATTTGGCCTTATGCTGAAATTTTCAGAAAACACTGTCTCTGCAGTTCATTAAAAAAAACCCAAATAAACTATGCTGCACTGAGACTGAGATCCCAACTATATAAAATAGGATCAGCTTTGGCCAACAGCACAAACAGCAAGTTGTGTGACACTCTGTTAGTGTAGTGGCCTTACTTGCCTCAGAGTGCATGATCTGTGGTTCCAGTTGCAAGTCTCTTATTAAATAAATAATGTTAGTTAGTTCTTGAGAAACAAAGTACAGCAATGTGAAACAGTTCAGTGGCACCTGAAAGGCTAACAACATTTATTCCCACATAATAAGTGTTCATGAGTTAGAGCTCACGTGGTCATAAGTTATTTGCATCTGATATGGTGAGCTCTGACTAACGAAAGGTTAGGAAGGATGGAATAAATGTTTTTAGTCTTTTAGGTGCCGCTGGACAGCTATCATATTTTGCAGCTGTAGCCTAACAAGGTTACCCATCTGAAATTATGTCCAATAAAAATGGGAACTTCAATCTAGATGGGAAATCCTTCAAATATATTGGTATAAAGTTAGGATGTAGCATTAGAGAGATGATTAACTTTTTTGTAATAATTGGTAATTAATTGGTAAGCCATTTTTACTCCGCTCCAAGCTCTTTTCATCTGTCTCTTCTGAGAAGCCTCTGGCTTTTAGCCTTTAATCGATTAAGTTCTCCGCTGCAAATCATGCTAACATTAAACCCCATATAGCAAGCAAAGAAATATGCTGAAGATCCATTATGCCATATTGTGTTTCATTATGCAAGTGTAATTGAGACAAGATTTTTATTTATTGTTTGCAGTAAATCATACAGTGCATATGAGCTAGTAGCTAGCTATGAATGATGTGTATGATGTTGTAAAAACAGCATCACAATGTTCTAGGAAGAAACTAGGCCATCAACAGGAAAAAGATTCTACTTGGCTTCCCCTGAAAGCAAGAAGTCCTGTTAAAACATTTTGGAAACTAAAAGTAAAATGGGGGTGGCCATACTACATTTGGCTTTGGCTACTTTATTTCCAGCCTCCACTTTTTGGCATCATGTGTTCATAGGGTTGCCAGCTCTGGGTTGGGAAATAGCTGGAGATTTTTGGTGTGGAGCTTGAGGGGTTTGTGGAGGAGAGGGACTTCAGTGGGGTATTATGCCATAAAGTCCACCTCCCAAAGTGATAATTTCTCCAGGTGAACTGATGTCTGACCCTGGAGATTGTAATTCCAGATGTTCATTTACCACCTGAAGTTTGGCAACCGTATTAAGCACAATGTATTATATTATCAAATGGGCCAGGATTTCTGTGCATATCCATCATTAACAATATTGTCAAATAAACAGATTTTTAAATGAGGGAAAATAGGATAATTATGTTTCCCTACCCCACCCCACCCACCCCTGGTTGCTGTGTTTGGGTCTGAGATTCTCAGATGTGTGAAAATAATAAACGTTTTCTTTGAGTTTGCTGTTTATTGCAAAATTAGTCTCAACTCATGCCATAATGATCACAGAAATAACTTCTTGTTGCTAGTCTGTACATTGATGCAGGGTGTTCTACATTAGTCTTTTTGGAGAGAAAAAAAGGATACACTAGTATGTATGTAGTGGAACAGTATTTGAATGATCAAGGCTGTTTCAATATCAAAATTTTAAATTGTGGGGCCATTAAAGCATTGGCTGTTTTTTTAGTCCTGTGCATCCATTATGGAGTGGACGAGCATGCTTTTTTTCTCTTAAAAATAGGATGATTTGACATAGTTTACATATTACCTTGTTGAACTACTGAACTTATTTGTTTGTGTATGCTTCACCTGCTTTCACCTGTGGTTATGGTGGTCTATTTATAACACAGTGTTGGTCTAGCAAGATGAATTAAACTGGTTCAGTTGCTTAGCCAAAATAGTTTCAAAACACATTTCCATTATTGTGGATAAACCACATTCACAATTCACTGAAGGAAGAGAAACTCCACTGATATCTTCACAAGTATCTGCACATTGTTTTATGTCTGATAGATATTTCAAATTTATGGTATCTTAAATCATGCACTGAAAATTCCCAAATATTGTTTTGTGGTTCAGAGAAAACTGTGAAACAGGCCCACAAGTTGTTATCCATCAAGTCCAACACAGCGCACTAGCTATGTATGGTGACTACTGGGGGCTCAGTGAGCATTCTAATTTTGTTTCCTGCCTGGACTGTAGAAATAGAAATGTTTTAGCTTTTAGCACAGCATATGGTTGATGGGCAGTTTGTTTGTTTGTTTTATTCAATTTTTAACCCACCCTTCCCGTAGAACAGGCTCAGTGCGGGTTACATTATAAAAACAATCAACAGTAAAAAAAAATTTAAAATACATAAAATCTAAAATTACAGAGTAACAGTAGGTACTAAAATGGCAAATTCTGCCTCACAGACATGGCCTGTTGTCCAGGTTCAGCAGGTCTTTTAGCACTGGGATGGAATGAAGGGGGGAGACCGGTAACAAGTGATGTCCCTGCTTCAGCTGAAGGCCTGGTGAAAGAGCTCTGTTTTACAGACCATGAGGAATTGAAGTAGATTCCACAGGGCCTGGATCTCCTGGGGGAGCTCATTCTACCAGAAGCCAGATGGACGTCTCTGGGGCTGGGTATCACCAGAAGTTGTTGGGCTGCTGATTGTAACGACCTGTGGGGCTCATACAGGGAGAGGTGGTCCCGTAGGCAATGTTCCCTCTAAGCTGCAGAGTCTTGTTAGCAAAGACTGTATAAGGCTTTAAATCTAAGTACCAACACCTTGAACCGGATCCAATACTCAATGAGTAGCCAGTGCAGTTCATGCAGCACAGGATGAATCCATGCCTGTATAGGCGATGATGTCAACATCCGTGCAGCAGCTTTTTGCACCAGCTGGAGTTTCCAGAGGAGGGTCAAGGGCAGCCCCACGTAGAGAGAGTTACAACAATCTAGCCTGGAAGTACCATCACATGGGTCACTGTGGCCAGGTCACGGAGGGCAAGATACAGGACCAATTGTCTGACCCGCTTCAGAAGGAAAAAGGCCAATCTGGCAGTGGTGGTAACTTGGGCCTCCGTAGTCAGAGAGGCATCCAGGAATACTCCCAAGGTCTTCACCCTCTACGTGGGCATCAGTAGAGCCCCATCAAAGGATGGGAACCTGTTTTCTGATTCCAGCCCCCTGTAACCTAGGCACAGGACCTCGGTCTTCGATGGATTCAGTTTCAGCTGGCTCTGTTGCAACCAACCAGCCATGGCTTGCAGTGTCCTACCCAGTTGCTCTGGGGCCGAATCCAGGCGGCCATCCATCAGCAGATAGAGCTGGATGCCATCTGCATATTGATGACACCCCAGCTCATACCTCTGGATAATCTGAGCAAGGGGGCGCATGTAGATGTTGAATAACATTGAGAAAAGACTTGCTCCCTGCAGCAAACCACACTGTAATGGGTGCCACTGGAACAGTTCACCCCGAAGTACCACCCTCTGTCCCTGACCTTGGAGAAAGTTCCATCTTTGTAAGTCACAAGCTGCAAAAGCCTGCTATAAATCTCTGTTCTCTGACTTGGATCCATCTCAAGAAACATTAAACCATCCTCTGTAAAGTGTTTTTTGCTTACTTGTGTTAGTTATCTGGGGCCATTTGCTGTGCACAAAGTCCCAAGGGTACTTGTAAGATACCTTTAATATAATTTCTTTTCAAACATTCAACATATTTCTTGCCCACACAGGCTCTTCTTCAGGGAATTCCAAAACTGCTACCAGGGGAGCAGTTTTGTAAACTTCTGAATGCTGCTGAATGTTTGCAAAGTACCTTTGGGGTTTTCCTGTTTTTGTAGCATACATCCCTCCTTTTCTTTGGGTTGTTTGCTGTGTAAGCACCTTTGCTTAGGGATGCCAGGTCCTTTCAGGAAACTGGTGGGAGATAGGAGAGTGACCAGAAAAAAGAGAAAGGTTCAGGCCATGTCACTGGTGTCATACAGGATGTGATGTCATCCCTCCAATGACTTCCAGGCAATGTTCTGGAAAAAGCTCTATGGCAAAACTGGCTTCCACCATAGAGTTTTTGCTCAAATACCACTGTGTTGCCTGGAAGCGTAATGATGTAACTTCTTGTGCAATGCTGATGACATAGCCTGGGGCATCTTCTATTTGTAAGTCCCCGTCAACCAGCTGAGCAGTGGCTGAGGGTCAGGGCCTGGCAGCAAGGGACCCATGCCACATCTGGCAACCCTACCTTTGCTGCATATGCTGCTTATGACACACGGGATAGTCTAACTGGAGCATCCTTTCTTTGATGGGGACAGTTCTAGAAGGATTCTTGTCTTCTTTCAGTTTTGTGAGTCTTTGTAAAATGATACTTCAGATCAAGTAAAAGTGATAGTGAATCATTGTGCTCTTCCATAACAGTTGGTGTACCACATTGCAGGAATTCATTTGCAGTCAGAGGAAGATGTATTACTCAGCCAAAAATCTTCAAGCTGGCTGGCAGCAGTTGATACTGATGCCTTACAAAGAAATTTCATACTAAAATATTTGCAAAACATTGTTTTAAATAATGGATAGTGGACTATCAACGTTTCCCTTTATAAAGGTATGCACAATTCTATTTTTTAAAATAAGCTCTTTCATGTAAAATTTACCAGACTGTCACAGATGACAGGGATGGCTTAGACATCTGAATATCTACAAAATATAAACACTCTTTTGTAATAAAGATGCGTGCTTAGCTGCAAGAGATGAACTATTTTTTAAAAGTCATTAAGAAAGCCAGTATTTCCCATCCTTGATGGATAGTTGCAAACTTCTGCATCTTATGTTACCATAACACATTAAATGAGAATAATTTTGGTAACAATTAATGTGCTATAGTATGTTTAATTATAATATATTTTAAAGAGTTTGGTGATTTCAATGTTACAGAGTTTTACTCAATATCCCAATATACTGGTAGTCCTGGTTAAGCGTATACAATAATACATTTTATTTTGTTTACCAGAGAATTGATTTTCTACCTTCCACTTTTAATTTTTCCTACTTCTCAAAGTCATTATCAAAGATAAACATTTTAATAAACATACTGTTGAAAATGTATTGCATGTGTCTACAGTAAACATATAAATGATCTAATGCTGCATATTGTCTTACATAAAAGTTTTTATAAAACACCTTGAGTAAAATCTCTTTAGAAGCATTTTATTCATTCTAAAGAAAATATTTCACAGGATTTTTTTAGCACATTCCAAATTTACCTAGTTTTCTATTGCAAACATTTTGAGTGAAAATGTTATCACAAGTAGCATTTCATTCATTCCAAAAGAGAATGTATTTCATAAGAGTTTTTTCCAGTGCTCTCCCAAATTTCAGTATCCCTCCCCCCTTCTCAGCCTTTACATCACTAGAGCAGCAGTAACATTACTGCCTAACTGATTTCATTTATAGCCTGTCTTTTCTTTCTGAAACTCAAGACAAATTATACAGCGTAAATACAGTGCAATCCAAAAAGTGTGAGACATCCAACAAACTAGGATCTCAAAAATTAGAAACAACATATCAGGGCTTTTTTAGTAGAAAGAGCCCAGCAGGAACTCATTTGCATACTAGGTCACTCTCCCTGATGTCACCATTGTTTACATAGGGCTTTTTGTGGAAAAAATCTTTAAACCTTAAATGGCTTAGACCCAGAATACATGAAGGACTCTGTCTCCACCTGCATCACCCAACTCAAGACCAGGGATCAGCCCAGAAATCTTTCTCCAGGAGGAAAACTTAGAAGAGGTTCATTTGGCAGGAACCCTGCTTTTTTACCTATTCCCCCATACTTCGATAGTTCCTCCTGCACAAATTGAGAACAACTTTTTCTCTCAAGGCTTTTCAGCCGTTGTTTATTGATGGTGTTATGGTAGAACAGGTGAAAGAATGGAAATTTTTGGGAATTACTATGAAACAGGATCTAACATGGGGGGCAAATACTTTAGAGAAAAAGGCCCAGCAACGACTATACTATTTAAGACTCTTAAGATCACAACAACTGTCAGGGAGTCTGCTGGTTGCCTTTTATCGCAGTTCCATTGAGAGCATTTTATCTTATTGCCTCTGCGTGTGGTTTGGGAGCTGCACGGAAGCAGAGAGAAGGGTGCTCCAAAGAGTGATGGTAAGAGCACAGAAGATTTGTGGATGTTCTCTCCCCTCATTGGTGGATCTGTATAATAGGGGATGTAAAAGGAAGATACAAATGATCTTAAGGGACCCTTCACATCTGGGCCACTTGCTATTTGAGATCTTACCGTCAGGTAGGCGATATAGAGTGTTGAAGGCTAAGACAAATAGATTCAAGGGCAGCTTCTATCCAAGTGCCGTGGTTAGGCTAAATGCAGGGTTATGAATGGTTATTTGTTTTTAGATGCATTTAAATGGTCTATGTATATGTCCTTTTTGGGGGGGTGTTGATGCGTTGGTATGTTTGTGGAAGAGCACCTCATTTCGTTGCTCTCATTTTCTTTTTTGAGAACAATGACAATAAATTTATCTATCTATCCATCTATCCATCTATCTATCTATCTATCTGATTTGTTTTTTCCAGAGGTTCTTAGTTAGATCAATAAGAATGCATGATGGACATGGCTGTGTTGGAAAAATTGATTATAACAGAAGTTCTTATTGTGTATAGTGCTATAATATAGTGTTGTAAATCAGCTTGGGGACTTTTTAAAAGTCGGACAAGTTCTGTTGTAGTTTATTATTCATACTTTAACATGTAATGTGATGCAGTTTTCACATAACTCTTCAAATCCACTATTTTTTTTAAAAAAAACTCAGACTAATGTGCTTCTGAAAATGCTCTTTTGTTTGGAGATGCAAGTTTACTGTTATAATGGGGACCCAGGAATTCAGCTGGAGGTCACTATTTGGTGCTACTGAGTTCACTGACCGTATTTCGCTTCTAGCAGTCCCAGCTGTGGCCCCTTTACACAGGTCATTGCCATGCTAACCCCATTCATTACTACTCCTCAGTCTGTTTAACATAGTTCAAAATGAGAACCAAAACCAACAATTCTAATTAGAGCATCAACAAAACTCAAGCAGTATGATTTCTTGAGGTTGGTTTTAAACATTGCCCCCCAATTTCAGATTAATAGACTTTTGAAGACTTATTTATGGATTATGTAAAGTGGCCGCTTTATAAGGTTGATAGATTCTGTGGAGCATAATCTACTTTGGAGTGTTCCTGGTTAAGCCTTATTGAATGTTATTCATCTAACTGGGGCTTGTGCCAGAAAATGTTTGATCCTTGACTCTGGACACTTTTAAGCTTCAAACTGAAGGGTGACTTGTATATTGTATTATCTGTTTGCAAGCTTAGAACCACACAATTGGTCATGACACCTAAGAATGATTTATTCTTCACTTTTAAAATTTTATGTTTTTATTTATAAATGCTGAAGTTACTCTTTCAGCATGGTCCATAATGGCAGAAAGTAAACTGATGATTCAGACTTGCATTTCTGGAAGTTGGCAACCTTCTTGTCATGAACTCTGCCTCCATTGCCCTCATATCATTGATTGACAGGACAAAGCAGACTGGTTTGGATTGGTGGAAGGCATGTGACTGTGCAATACTGTCTCCCATTCTTTGATGGGGGGATTATTTAAAGAAGATAATGGGAAATACTATTGCAGCTTTCAGCATAATCATTGCTTCCTTGACCCTGTAGTCCAATTTTGGCTTAATAGTTTGCCAAGAAATAGCTTTGAGCCTTGCAATGATGATTTTTTGAGCAGACCATAGCTGAGCTCTGCTTTTGTTCCCGATCCCAGCTTGAGCTGCACAGATATGTGCTTGCTCTCCTTATGGCCTTGGTATTAGTATCTGTGTGCTGTTTGGAGTATGTGCTGCCCTGTTGCTTTTGCAGTTTTAAAGTTTGTGGGAAAGGAAGGTGTGATGGACTGCACTTTCTAAAAGCTTAGAAGTGCTGTACAAACAACTAAGGGGCTGTGAAGGGTAAACCTTGAGTGACAGGATGCTCCCAGCAATCTGGTTAGCATAAACTGAACAGAGAAAGACTTCTGAACTAGATGCTGAAGAGAATTCAGTCTGATTTCAACCCCAGTTGAGAAGAGTTGAGTACTGACAATTTCAGAATTCAGCTCTGACTTAGAGCAGTTTAACACAGACAGGAGAACTGGGGGAAAGTTGGCAAGGAAGTTTGGGATGTAGGAAGACTCACCAATTAAGCTGAAGAAATGGGATAGATCTTCTAGTAAGAGGCGAATTTCCCTACCCAGTCTAAACAAGGTGATACCACTGAAGAGTGTGGAGATCCCTGGTCTGGTGTAGTTAGAAACTGCCTGTGCAAACCTTAAGAGTAAGTTAAAAACTCAAGATGAATACTGGTGTTTCAAGAGAAGGGGTTTGAGTACTGGAAAGAGTGTACCAACCTTCTAGAAACCAAGAGAGTCGATAATAATCAAAGTGTACTAGAGTGTTTGGGAAAACACTGGAACAAAAGCCTCTCAGCATAATGATTTAAGTAATTATAGCTAAAACAAACTCTCATTAGCCTGAAATACAAGAACTAAAATCTGTTCATGCACTAGTTTTACCTCAGAGTTATCTATATTGAGTTACCTCAGAAATTTCAACCCCTGGTTTCACTTGATCTTCCCCTTCTAGGTTGAATAAAATATTTTATTAATTTTGAACTTCAAAATGTCTCAAGTGACATTGTCAGTGGTTTAAGGGTGTTTCTGACTCTTCTCTCAGGTTTCTGGGCTGAGCCAGCAGTAAAATACAATACTGTTGCATAGTGGGACAGCCAAAGCTATTCAGGAAAGAAGAAACCAGACCATTAGGGCTGCTCCATCAGAAAGGGAAATAAAAACGGGAAAATATTACCTCTGAGGGACGGATATGGACAAGGCCATCATAGAAGGCCTTTATGTCCTGCTATTTTTATGCAAGGCTAAGTGGACTAAATCTATGCTATTCTGCTCTGCATCCACATGTGTGCTTCTTGATCTATATAACTTCATATGTTGGAAAGAAATCTATTTACAATAGCAGTTGTGAACACTAAAAAGACATTTCTCTCTTATTATATGCAAGATTCTGATACCTTTATGAATGCATTAGCAAATAGATTTACATTTTTATAGAAGTTTAATTATCATGCAGTCCTAAACAGAGTTCCAATCTTTTAAGCTCATTGACTGCAGTAGACATAGAAGGGTGTAACTTTGTTTAGCCTTGCACTGGTAGCTGTGCTATTTTCCACTTATATGTTTTTTCTACTGTTTAGGAAAGTACAGATGTGAAACAGATAATGATGCAGTATCATACCATAATGCAAGTAGGAAGCATTTGGAGTGGCAGTCAGAAATGCAGCTGTTTGCAGAAAGCGGTCTTTAGTGGTACATTCTACTCTCGTGTATGCTGTATATGTACTTATATCAAAATGCTTCTGCCACTGAACTTAATATTGTTGCTGCAGGGATCATTTGAAATATGTACATTAATAAGAGCCAAGAAAAGAAGAGGCTGGTTGAATCAAAGGGAGAGGCTTTTAAAAAAATCTTTATTATTTTAATATGTATGATTCAAAAGAGTCAGTGGATTGTAAAGACAAGGCCTCTGTCACCCCAGAAGCTTCCAAATCAGCAACTTTCCCAGGGTGAAATTATCTCTTGATGCTTTCTCAGCAGAGATGGCAACTGGCACTGTTTATTCCACTTCTGAGGGTGAAATTGCCAGGGGGGAAATAAACATCTAATACGCCTCTGGAAGTTTTATGATGGGTGTTAACTATTTGCTAGTAGGTAGATTATCTGGAACAATCCCAAGGGGATGTGCTTATGAAGATCCAAAAGAAATCATATGTGCCTTTTAATGCTTTATAAATGTAGACAAAGATAACACTTTTGTGAAAGGTTGGGAGCGTTAACTGGTTGTTACAAGGCAAGAGGTAGGCCTCCCATCCCAAAGTCAATCGGCATTTTCTAGAGCAGAGTGAAATGAAAGGGACTCAAGATTCACAAACTTTTTTTTCTCTTGAAAAGTGCTCCCTATCTTCAGCAAGTTTGTGATTCAGCAAGAGGTTAGAAGTGAATGTGTGCTTCAGTTGCAGTAATAACCCAGAGGAAACTTCTTGCTATTTGACAGCAGTGAAAACTTTTGCAGCATTGTAAAACAGGCACATTGGCTGAGATCAACATCAGAATGCACACTCATTACTGTTGATGGAATGTCTGCTTTGAATACATATTCCAGAGTGCCACAGTGGATTAGGGATCAGAGTGAGCATGATAAAACTTTGACCTAACTGATGCTGCCATATAGCCCAAGCTAGGGTTGCCAAGTCCAACCCCAGAAATATCTGGGGACTTTGGGGGTGGAGCCAGGAGACTTTGGGGATAGAGCCAGGAGACACTGGGGTGGAGCTAGGGGGGAGGGGGGAAACGGCACCGGGGAGCGTGGCAAGCCGCCCCGCAGCTGCCGCCTTTTCTCCGCTCGCCGTGGCTGCTCCTCCGAGATGGGCTCAGGCTGAGCCCATCTCGGAGGAGCAGCCACAGCGAGCGGAGAAGAGGCGGCAGCGGCGCGGCGGCCTCACCCGCTCCGCCTCTGGGGTGGAAGCGGAGGGGGGGTGGAGGCGGGCCAGGGGCGTGGCGAGCCGCAAGTCCGGGTCCTAGAAGGGCCCGGATTCGCGGCTCACCAAGCTCCTGGCCTGCCTCACCCTCCCCTGCGCTGCTGCCGCCTCTTGGCTGCTGCTCCAAGATGGGCTCAGCCTGGGCCCATCTCGGAGGAGCAGCTGTGGTGGGCGGGGAGGGGGCGGTAGTGGCGTGGCGCCCAGGATCGGGCGGCTCGCCATGCTCCCTGGCGCAGTTTCCCTCCCCTCGCTTCCATTTTTGGGGGGAGCGGGGGAAGAGGGTGGAAACCCTGGGGTCCCCCGCCAGGGCGGGAGGGTTGGGAAGCCTAACCCAAGCTGTGGAAGGTAGGGTATTTTAAGATTTTTTTTTTTTTAAAAAAACAAGTTTTTAAGCAAGCTCAGTAATGGTTGAGATTAGACAACCACAGCTCTGTTTTCAACAGCAGCATTTTCTAAAGCTGTTACTAATTTCTATTCGACTGGTACCACATGACATATTTAAAGGTTGGAACCATTCAGTTTCTATGTCATGAGTCTTTCATTGATTATAACAGTTAAACTTACTTTCATACAGAACAAAGAACTGACTGCCATTTGGTTAATATGTTTAGATTACAGGATAGAAGAAGAGACAATTTTAGACATAAAGTCAAAAGAACAGATTTTGCACCTCTAGAGGTAGTTTATTATTGCCTTCCCCCTAGCTGCCTCTTTCGATCACTGAAAAGGTGATAGTGAAGAGGGACCCTCATGGCCAAAATCTGAGATTGGAAAACTGCACTAAATGGGGGGGGGGTATCTGGCAAAACTCCCCCCTTCCTCTTCGACCATTGGGGAGGTTGGAGAAAGGTCTGTGCTACAGCAAGAGACAGAGGATCAGTTTTCCCCAATCCCCACCCTTTAACTAGCCTCCCCCCCCCAATCCGGGTTGCATGACATTTTGTCTGTACAAGTCTCTTGAGCTGCTGGATGAAGGGGAAGTAAAATGGATTAACCAAGAGGATTCACTCAAATTCATAGCGTCCAATCTGTATGCCTCTGGTTAATTCTTTTCTTCCACCTCTACCTGAAATAGTGTAAATATATTGTTATATTCTATAATGAGGTTCAGTATTGAAACTACTTTGGTGGCTCTGGCTCATGATTTCTGTCAGGAAGTAGATGGGAGGAGTGTGACCCTTTTGATTCTCTTTGATCTTTCAGCAGGTTTTTTTTTTAACCTTGGTACCCTTGGCAAAATCAGCTGAGAGATATGGGAATTAGAGGCAGTATGTTAACAGAGGGGTTTTTTTGGGGTGGGGGTGGGGGTAGACTACTTACGAAGACTTCCAGAGACTGTTATTTTCCCATGACCTGTAACATCTGCCCAGAGCTGGTCATCACATCTGGTGTTTTGAAATAGGTTGTCATCATCATGAGGGTGGCATTCAGCTCTATTTCTGTTTTACATTGAAATCAAATGAAGTTTATAGTGGTTCTGAACAATTGTTTGAAGACAGTAATGAACTGTGACAAAAAATCAAACAATGCAGACCAGGCAGCATTGCCTCTACTTGGTAGTCTTACTTTGGCAAAATGCTAGAAGTGCCTATTAAGTGTAGTTATACTCAGAAGATCTGGTTCATAGTTTGTGCACACTCTTGTATCTGGGTCTCCCCTTAGATTTCAGGGTCAAGACGGTCAATCTTCAGCTGACTGACTGACTGTGTCCTTTCCTGAAACTGATGGACTGAGGCATGCATTAATAATTTCCTGGTTGGAATACTGTAATGCAGTCTGTACCAGGCTATACTTGGAGGCTCTTTGGAAGTCACAGATGGTATAAAATGTTGTTGTCATGGTAATATATGGTGGTAGTTGCAGGATATAACACTGGTTTTATACAAATATTCATTGGCTGTAATGTACTTTTGGACTATCAAGGTGTTTTTAAAAAAACTTTTAATGGTTTTGTCCTGCAACATTTGAGGGATTGTCTTTTTCCATGTATTCCTTCATGTCAACTAATATAAGGTTCAGAAGTCTCTTGAAAGTACCCACCTCCAACTACTGGAGATTTGATCAGTGACTTGCAACTGCATATATGTTTCATTCTTCAAGTTTAAAAAAAGACTTCAAAAACTTTTCTTGGGAAGACATAGCCAATGTGAAAAGGAGATGCATAGTTTAGCAGAATAGAATGGCATTTTAAAATAAGATGGGGGGGAAGGGCAAATAGTACAAACAGTGGTTTGTTATATATCCTATTGGATACAAACCAGTATTTTAATCCCAAATTGTAATCAGTACAGCCTATGATTTACTATATCTGAACCAAGTTAGTGTATTTACAAAAAGAAATTCATTTATAAATAGTCAGTCTTAAAAGGATCCATTATATTTTTGTCTGTGAAAGGTGTTTTTTAAAAAAGATCATCATTTAAATGGAAACATCTAAATACATCCTTTAATGAAAAGTTAAGATAGGATAGGAATATTGGTTCCCCCTCTTTATTTTTCTGTTGACTTTCTTTCTTTCATTGGGGAAATATTTAAGTAGCTACACTTATATTTAAGAAGTAGCCAAAAGGTAGAGTAGTAGGAATACTGAATACTGAAATTCACAGGTTGATTGGAAATTAATCCTTTGGTTAGAGCAGCAATTCTGCCTTATTTATTCATGTAAAAATTCTCTTCCCATTCAGAAAGAGGAACAGAATTTGCCAGTATGGTCACATGATTAGAGCAAAATTTTTCAACATTCTGGCATATTTACACTTATTTTGATATCAATGTACAGTTGCACTCAGGGTTTTTCCTTATAGTTTGTAAAGTAATCTCTTTATACACAGCAGTATTATGTATATGTATTATTAGCAATATAGAGAAACTCTTAGTGCAGTTGCTTTGCACTGTAGCAATTGCTTTGGCTTCTAGGATCATGCAAATCAGGAAACGGAAGGATTTCACATTTTAAAAAAATTATATTAAATATTATATACTTACATGAACTATGTCAATCCTGATAACCAGCCTGCTTGTTTTTGTAAAAAAAAATTGAATAGAAAATTGAAATTAGTTAATAGTTTTAATTCTTCACACCTATTTGCCTGGACCTTTTTTTGGGGAGATGCCAGGGATTGAACCTGGGACCTTCTGCTTCCCAAGCAGATGCTCTACCACTGAGCCACCGTCCCTCCCCAATTCTTCCCTGTGGACTTCCTATTAGTGTTGGGAACTTTTGGACTAGTGCGACCAAATATGTATATATACCTGGCAGCATTTTTTGTATGTTAATAATATATTTGCTTTTTTACCAGCAATGGAATAATTATTTTAAAAATATTTTAAATGGCTTTTGCAAGCCAAGCTGCGCATGAGTGAACGTGAAGCAGCGTGAGTTTTCTGCAAGGCTCTGCTGGGGACCCACTATCAGAAAGGGGGGGGGGGGGGAAGATCTCAGATCTCCCCCCCCCCCTTTATTCTGCTGGCCTTGGAGACAGCTCTCCCCAGAGGATCAGCTCCTTAGTGAGCTCTGTTAGGCAGACCAACTTCAACTGGGCAGCCCAGCAGAGCCTGCAGGGACAGTTCTCCCCACAGGACCAGATCCTTAGCAGGTTCTGTTGAACAATTCAGCTTCAACCGGGAAGCCTAGCAGAGCCCCAGGTGAGCCTGTGGGGAGAGTTCTCCATGTAGGATCAACTCCTGGTAGGGCTATGTTGGGATGTCCAATTTCAACTGGGCAGCCTAGCAGACCCCAGACAAGTCTGCAGGGAAACTTCTTTCTTCTGGTAGTGGGGAGCTAAACCAGTCCATGAAATGGCTGCCAGCCATTTATACCTGACAATCCAACAAATCTGCCCATCAGCAGCTAGGTTTAAATGACTGCCAGCTCTGTAACACATCCAGGATGGAGTGAAAGAGATCACTGAAATGTCTGGCAGCCATTTTAGCCTAATGGGGCAGATCCACCTGTCCACTATTAGGCTAAAATGACTTTTCAGTGCTCTGTTTCACTCCCCCTGCTTTGCAAGTAAGGAGGGAGCAAAATCGGCCCATGAAACAGCTGCCAGCCATTTAAACTTGACAGCCCAATAGATCTAACCGTCAGCTGTTAGGTTTAAATGGTTGGCAGCTGCTATTCAGTCTTACTAATTAGACCCGAACAAAAGCCAAATAGTTTTAGCTTTTATTCAGGATCAGTATATCAGTAATGGAATCAGATTATCAAATCTGATTCAGTTTAGGAAATACCTGAATAATACTGTTAAGGTATTGTTTGGGTGTTTATTAGGTTCAGTTTGGAGAACCAATTTGGTGTAGTGGTTAAGTGCATAGACTTTTATCTGAGAGAATTGGGTTTTATTCCTCACCCCTCAATATGCAACTGCTGGAGTGACCTTGGGTCGGTCATAATTCTGTCAGCATTGTTCTCTCAAGAACAATTTCTGTCAGAGCTCTCTTAGCCCCATCTACCTCACAGGGCGTCTATTGTGGGAAGGGGAAGGAGATTGTAAACCACTTTGAGACTGGGAGGTAGTGAAGGGTGGGGTATAAATCCAATCTCCTTATTCCCCTACTACTGCTACTCTTATGTTGAATGCACACCCCTAATCCAGATACATTACTATTATGGAAAGTTAATTCCAAGGTTTATAATGAATCAGATGTTCGTGTAGTACTTAAGCTGTGAGCCACAAAGTGTCTTCAATTTAGAATTCAATAGAGGATCTTAGAGAAGTTCCTATATACAACACAGAAGGCAAACCACTGAAATGTTAGAGCAAGAGTCCAGTAGTTTAATTTAGGTTAGTTGATTTGATTTATATCCCACCCCCTCTGCCAAAGCAGGCTCAAGAGTGGCTCACAAAAAGCATCTTAAAGTCTAATAAAATTTGAGGCAAGGTATATGTTTTCATGAGTCACTGCTTACTTCTTGATCTGTCTCCACAGAAATGTTGTAAGCATGAATGACAATTTACAGTACGCATTCAGGGAAAATACTGTGCAAAACATAAGGTATTAGTATTATATGAGGGATTGCAACGTTTGTGACAAGATTAAAACAGGAGCATGGTAGATGTCTATAAGCCAGTTTCTGCATAGAAATATGAGGCCGTAGTTGCAAATTGCAGTGGGGACTTCCTGGGTGGTAGGTATTTATCCTTATTAGAGCAGAGAGGATTTAACACTGTTTCAAAACTCTTATGATAAAATCATTTAATCCGTTCACTCAGCAATGAACAGATTTCTCCAAGATTCAGGGAAGTGATGACATTCATCAGAACTTGTCTATATTACATAATATTTGCATGTAGGCACTGGAACATGTTGTGTATATGTGTATTTGCCTGAGGGTGCAGAACAGCATGAAATCTGTCATACTTTAAGATGTGCAAACATCAGTTTTTTAAATATTTATTGTGTATGCTTACTTGGTCAAATTTTCAGTTTCACATATAATGTAGTTTTTAAAATGTGCAGATTATTGTTGCAAAGAAGCATGCAATATCAGATTAAGAAATAAATTGAGATGGTTTGGCATGGACAGCATTTTAGAGAAAGAGTGTAGAATCAAACACACTGGAACTCCATTAATCAGAGTGAACAGTGAATTTGATGGTGATATGATGGTAAACTTTTTTCTTTAAAAAAAATGGAGTAATAACCAGGATTTTGCAATCCACCTAAATTTTGCTACTTGGGATTTTTGGTTTAAGTATCAGTGTCATTTCAGGTGTTTATTTTTTTGCAGCTAGTTTCATATACAGAAAGCCAAGTGCACTTTTTAGATTCCATTGACCACTGACCATTCATATGCGGCTGTTATATTTAGCTTTTTAAGTGGTATATCTCTTGCATAGTATACTACATTGTAAGATTGCTTGCCACTAATGCAAAAGTTCAATGCAAAAAAATTTCATTATTTGCTGCTGTATATATTTGCAAATGTGAAGTGGAAGCAGGAGTTACAAGCTACTTGTGGGAGACAGAATTTTTCTTTGTTTTGTATGTTGACTTTGACTGGACTGTCAAAGACTAAAGCGGATTACCCGGGAGAGTTCAGATAGGTCCAGGGGTCATGTGCACCACCTAGGTGCTGCCCTCTTTAGCCAGAGCGGCGCAGCTGCAGTACCATTCTATACTGTGGTATTTATAGTGTCATTGCCAAGTGTACTTAGAATCTTATGGTTGTTTTAAAGCTGGGTGTGCATGGAATGGGCATGATCTTTTTTGTGTTCTGGGGATAGTTGTTTGCTTGTAGTGAGAGGCATCTCTTCCTGGGTCTATGGTTGTCAGTAACATCAGATTATTAAAAGATCATAAAAGGTATGATGGTGGGAAGAGTGTAAATGCAGAGAGATATTCTAGCTCATTGCTCATCCAGTCTCCATTTTATTCTTGAGATGAGGGAGTGATGACTCCCAAAAGTT
Organism: Heteronotia binoei; assembly: GCF_032191835.1. NCBI lineage: Eukaryota > Metazoa > Chordata > Lepidosauria > Squamata > Gekkonidae > Heteronotia > Heteronotia binoei. The sequence continues at coordinate 78,234,160 of NC_083229.1, forward strand.
CCCACACTTCAGCTTTGATGTTGTGTAATGCTGCTTCTGTAAGGAATAAGACCTTATTAGCATATAATCTCCTACAGGAAAATAGGATAGGCTTGGCATGATTGATGGACACCCGCTGAATGAGACAGATAATGTGATTTTAATTCCGTGAACTACAGCTGTGTATGCTGTCGTTAACCCCAATCTTTGGAAATACAGGGGGTCTGCTTAGTCCTTTGGGTGTATTTGCCTTCTGCAGGATCTCAGTACCATCTATTTGTGTGTTTGTATGTATTTTGCATTGTGTTCCAGGGAAAGATTGTGTATCTTGCTGGCGTACCACTTGGCTATTTCTTCAATGAGTGCTTTGTCTGAGCCTGCAAAGGTTATGTCTTTTCTGGTGTGCAGACCCCAGGAATTGTGCTTCTTGAGGACTTGTTGAATTGGTTAGGTTGATCCATCCCTGGAAAACTGGTTGGCTTCCAGAATGTTCTGAGGGATTTGGAGAGTCTTACTAGTGACTTGGTTGATGCCTTTATGTGGGCCTGGACAGATGCCCCCTGCTGCAGATTATGGCAGCAAAACTGATACCAAGAGTTAACCACCTTACATACATATCCTGAAGTTTGAAATCTTTACTCTGATTGCCAGTTTGCCTTTGTGTTCCATTCAGGGCATTGGTTTTAACCTTAGTGCTTTCACAACCTAAGGACCCTCATATCTGAGTTGTTTTCTCCACCTGTATGCATCCATTATGGCAGCTCTGATTGCTATCCCAAGGTTTGCTTCTGGTTCCAGCCATCAGGACAGTTTTGGCTCATGCCAAGGGTATTTTAAGTGCCTTCTGTTCTATGGAACAGATTCCCTGAAGTGATGGGGAGAGATCTCCTCTTCAGAGATCTGAATGTTGTGTAAAGCTGAACAGCTTAACTTGGGTGATTCTTGAGTAAAAGATAGCTATGCTGTAGGAGGAGCTGTGTATTTTTGTGCATCCTAGTTTTAAATTGTAACTAGAATTGGCTTTAGACACATACATCTTGCTGCAAATTTTCTGAGCAGTAAGCCTTTAAGCTTTAAGTTGACTTCGGATTCAGTGCCCACCTTATGCACCATTCTTTTCCTCCAGAGTATTTATTCTGCAGCTACAATTAAACACACACATGCACTTTTCTAACTTGTGACATATGAGGGGTGCTGTCCAAAGGGTTTAAAAAAAAATTATACAATTGCCCTATTGCAGCTGCACAATAGTTTCCAGCAAGTGCTTTCTATTTAAATCCTCATGGTTCAAGTATTGTGCATGCATTTTTGTATTCATTTGTTGAATGAAAGGAAACAGAAAGAAAAGAAAGCAAAAGAGAACCCAATGTTGAAACTGGACAGACTTTTTTTTTTAAACTGACAGGCAGCTGCCAAGCCCTATTTCCATATTGCCAAGCACCAGGGCAGGGGTGTCAAACTCATTTGTTACAAGGGCGGAATCTGACATAAATGAGACCTTGTAGGGCTGGGCCATGTGTGTACCAATTTAAGATTAGGTAGCAGAGATTTAAACTTTATAAAGGACACAGACAAACACAATAAAAGATTTTTTTAAAAAAAAAAAAATTAAAACATGCTTAAAACATTAGCATTTATTGGTCTTAAAGGTGTTTTCTTTATATTTCTCCAATGGCATCCAGGGAACTGGGCAAAGGAAGCTCTGGCTTTTTCCTTCCTTCCCTAGGGAACCAAGAGGGGGAGGAGCCCCAGCCAGTAGAAGGAAGAGAGGCTTGGCTCAGTAGCTCTGCTGTGCGATTGAGACAGCCTGGCAAAGCAAGCTATCCCTCCCACTCTTCCTCCCCAAGAGAGGAGCCTCAGCCAATGGAGACAATAGAGGATTTGCTCTGTATCTCCTGTGCAATTGAGCAAGCCTTGCCAAGCAAGCTGTGATGCAGAAGGAAACAAGAAAGATAGAGAGGAAAGCAGAAGACAGCCAGTTAGTTGGGGGCCTAATAGGAGCCCTCCAGGGGCCTGATTCAGCCCCTGGGCTGCATGTTTGAAACCCCTACACTAGGGGATTCTCTGCTGTGTTATAGGCCACTGTGAAAAAAGAGTCATAGTTTCATAATATTGGGAAACAAATTGAGTGTACAGAAGCCATGGTAGATCTCACTGACATTGTAAGATGTGATCATTGGCAATTGGTGTGTGTGTATGTGCCTGTGCAAAGTTGGCTGCAACTCCCCCACAATTTGCATTGACCTGCATGGGGGAGGATTCCTCTGGCAGAAGCTCTAGAGAGCTTTTTTACTCATGTCACTAAATTGTGAAAAATGGTATTATCTGCACAGTAACATTAATTTCCTGCCCTTCCATGCAAATAGACATGGTTTTCTCTTTATGATTCTCTAATTCGATTCTGCTTGTTGGCTGTGATCTTGGCAGTTTTTTTTAAAGACTCTCCTGTGCCAATTGCAGTATTTCCTCCAAATGGATTGATTCCAAACAATTTCTAAGTTCAGCAGTTTGCAGAAGATCCATGTGACTCAGCTGCCATTTTAATGTTAGGTTTCCTGAGACTGCCAAAATGTCACCCCTTCCCCCCAAAAAATTGTTCACTAAAGCATTAAAGGGGAAAATGTTTTCAAAGTTTTAGGCTTCCCATGCCAGTATCTCTCTCCCTCTATTTTACATCTCATGTCAATTTCATTCTGCATTGACGAGTTCGTTTTTATTTTGTTTGGATGAAGCACTGAAATATTTTTTTTTGCACTGGGAATACTGCCCTTTGCCTTCTTTCCAGTCCCCCTTTCAAGTTAATACCAGCAGGGAACTAAACCTCGTGCAGCTCTTTTTAAACTTCCCCTGTCATTTTATTTTTTTTATTTAGCAATCTGAGACTAGCAATAGTTTCATTGCTAGATTTATGCCACTTGTAAAAAAAAATTAAAACAATGAGGGAAAAATAATCAATGGAGTTTGTACACTGATGAAGGGGGGTGGGTGGCAGAATTGCAGAGTGGGAGGAACTATCTTGAAGTGGGCAGGGGGGTTGACCGAGGGGCGGCAAAAGGGTGGGAGGAAATCCAAGGGAATCTTTATGCTTTTGAATGACCTTTGGATTGGAAGCACAACAAGGGGGGAAATAGGCAAAAAAGCATTCTCAGAAAATTTGGGGAAACAGCAACCAGAAAGTGAACTGAGCACTGAAGGGAAGAAAATCAGTGCAGAATGACAAAGAAAACTTAATGGACATGCATGGTGAAAACGAGGGAAAACACCCATGCATAAGAGGCCAATATTTCAATTGTTGACCCTCTTGTCCTTTTTTGTTTAAGCCAACATCTTGTAAGAGTAGTATTATTTAGTATTTTCCTTTTAAGTATTCCTTTATCTCTAGTATAGTACAAACTGGACAGTTATGGTTTGTCCAGTATATCCTGCTGCCTCTTGTTAGGGGACTAGAGCAAGAGCAACTGTCCTATGAGGATCTATTAAAATTCTTAAGGCTGTTTAAACTAGGAGAAAAAACGTGAGTAAGGGAAGGCATGATGGAGGTTAATAAAAATTATGCATGGCATGGAGAGAGTGGACAGGGAGAAACTTTTCTTCCGTTCCCATAATACTAGAACTCAGGATTGTCCACTGAAGTTGAAGGGTAGGAGATTTAGGACAGACAAAATAAAGTATTTCTTCAAACAGAGTATACAATTTGTGGAACTTGTGCCACAAGATGTGCTCATGGCTGCCAACCTAGAAGGTTTTAAAAGGGAAATGGGCAAATTCATGGAGGATTGGCTACTAATCAGGATAGGTATTTATTCCCTCGAGTACCAGAGATAGTATGTTTCTTTAAATCAGTTGCTGGGGAACACACAGACAAGATGATGCTGTCACAGTCTTCCTGTTTATAGGCTTCCTAGATGCAATTGGTTGGCCACTGTGAGAACTAGGTTGGTTTGATCCAGCGTGGTTCTTCTTATGTAGCCATTACATGATCCAAACAGTGCATACTTGCTGAAAATACAGGCAGATCATTAGGAAAAATATTGATGCTCCATAATTCTGGTGCAAGAATATTTTAAATCGTAAGCCTGCAGGTAGGGATCCATCTTTTAAAACAATTTATTGTACAAAGTTCAGTAATTTTAGATGTTTCACAAATATTGTGCAATGATGAACGTTGTCATCCTTCCCAATGTACAGTAGCATAAGTCCTATAGCAGAGGTGGCCAGCGGTAGCTCTCCAGATGTTTTTTGCCTACAACTCCCATCAGCCCCAGCCAGCATGGCCATGGCCGGGGCGGATGGGAGTTGTAGGCAAAAAACATCTGGAGAGCTACCATTGGTCACCCCTGACCTATATTGAGGCTTAAGATGGTTTTATCCATTCCACAGTACCTATAGTGCGCAAAATGCTGTACAGTTCTGGCTTTACAGTACAATCCTATGCATAGCTACTTCAGACTAAGCCCAAGGACAAAGTAATTGCATCATGAAAGTAAAGTAATTGCAAAGTAAATCATGAAATAATTTTCATGATTAAAGAATAAAAATTTAGATTCAAAGATCATAACATAGCCAAGGGAGATCATATTTGTGAAAGTTTTGAACCCAAGTGCATGGACCACTTGCTTACCCACTAGATCATTAATCTTTTGATTAAATGGATTACAAGGCAAACAAAGCATATTTGATAAATAGGCATGTCTGAATTAATATTTTGCTGACAGCCTAAATGGGGAAATTTGGAAAGTGATCAGTATTCTCTGCTAGCATGTTCAGGTGACATTCATGAGAGGATATACTGGGAGGAAGTCAGGTTGTCTTCGAAATGTGGCCAGGTTTTGTTTTGTTTACATTCCAGAACTTTGAAACTGGTCTGCCTTGCTGGCTTCAGCAAAGTGCTTCGCTTCGCTCTGCCCCACCCTAACGTTGTGCACAGTTCTAGAGCTTGCAGTTTACTGACATTGCATTTCCAGTTTGACTGAAGAGTTGCTTTCACCTGCATCTGCTTGTGTTGGTCCCTTTGGGAGTTTGCTTTCTTTGAGAAACTGCTGGGAATAGCAGCCTAAATTGGGTGCAGAGGGGCATCTGTCGCAACTTATATAATACTTACATGGAAAATGTCTTTCTCAATGGCTCTCGGTGCCCCATGTTTTACAGTACATGAACAGTGGGCTAGTCCAGGTGTTTCCTCTTCTGTTTGCGTGATATGTGAATTGGAAATTCAAGAGAAGAGTTGGCAGAATGGAAGAGCTAAGGGTTTGTATTTACCTATTCTAACTGCATAGCAAATAAGAGGGTTTGGGGCACAGCAAAAATCCTATCTTTTCCCATATGCTGATAATAAATTTGTTTGATCTCAGATATAAAATAATTAGAACCTTAATGATTTTAAGAAGCTCTAAAAAGAAATGTTGTCCTGTTCTTAATGAAAGCATGAATATATTGTCTTTTTATAGTGTAGATTGAAGTGACACTCTTTACTCTGCAAGAGAAAAATTCAGTAACTACATGTCTCAGAAGCTTAACTGATAGTTGTAATGAAACTGCATTTAAAGAATGAGACTCAGTTTTGTGTTGGCAATATTTTATTTTTCCTGTGTCCGTTTTCCTGTTTGTGATGTAGTTGTAGCTTTCATATATAAAGTAATATTCCTAACAATGTTTGTGTGTCTTCGCAGGACAGTCGGCCCAATATGTCAAGACCTCTGATCACTAGATCCCCTGCGTCTCCTTTGAACAATCAAGGCATTCCCACGCCAGCACAGCTAACAAAATCCAATGCACCAGTACATATTGATGTGGGTGGGCACATGTACACCAGCAGCTTGGCTACTCTTACTAAGTACCCTGATTCAAGGTAATTCTAAGGACTGTGTTGCATGTTTCTGGTCACTTTGTTACTTTACCCACTTGTCTCCTCCAAAATATACTCTTTACACAGTGTAAAACCTCTTTCTTTAAATTTGAATTCCCTATTTCTTAGTGCTTTGAAGTAGTGATTGGAAAACATTTTGTTAAATGAAGCACAGCAACTGAATTCTTTTTTATCTTCTCTCAGTGCCACATACATTTTGGGTTTTGGCTTTTGGCTAGCAACTGGAGAGTTCTCCCAAATGGCATGCAGCAGCTTGTCCTACAGACTAGTACTGTAGAGACTATGGCAAAAGGATTTTCTGGAGCAAGCAAGGAGAGGAGAAAAGGAAAAGGGCAGAAGAACAGCTTCTCAAGCAGGATAAAAAGCATAGAATCAAATAATTGACATGTACTATTAGAATATGGTACTATTATTTGGAAAATTCCAAATATTATATATTTAACATTCATCTACTGAAGGTTCAGGTGGATCCTGAGTAATGTTACTGAGAATCCACAAATTGCATCTCAGTCATATTGTCAGCGTTAATAACCTGTTCAGTGAGGTGGAGGCTAGCAAAACAAGTGTAGATTCAGTCTCTCACCACCCACCCACAGGTGATTTGGCAAGTGGTGACTGAAGTTGTATGTACAGTATCCCTTTGCACTTCACTTCCAGCTGGGAATCTGCATGCAGAAGCCAACTTCTGCATAGTTGCATAATCGGGCAGATGTATGTAGTCCAGAGATGAAGACAAAAAGCATCCAATCAAAAAAGGAAACCTGAATCTATTTAAGTAAAGTGATATCCAGAATGACCTCATATGTTTAGTATAGTCTCCCATGTTGATGTTGTAATTTCTCTTTAGATCACTATAAATATCAGTTGGGCTTTCCTGTACAGTGCATTAATTGAACTTGTCATAGTCGGATATTTTTTTAACATATATTTTAATCTGGTTACAGCAATTGTGTAAATAATGAAATTGTCAGGTGACATGTTATACCCTCTGCTTCTCTACTGGTAGAAAATAATTGGAATGATTCAGACTAATTGAATATGTTATTATGTTACTGTCTCCCCAGCATGATACCTTTTGGTTTCATGGTGTCCTCAATATTTCCTGGTTCCCACTTTCCTAAAACATCTGTTCCTCAAACCAAAAAGCCCAACCTGACTTTCTTCCATCTCATTGAAGCAGGAGAGGCTTCAGAAAACCCAGGAGGAATCACCTATGTGTCTGCATGGAGCACCTGTTCAGAAACAGCTACTGTATCATAGCAGGACACCTAGCTTGGAACTTCTCATTATTCTGTGATTGGCCCCATGGCAGCCATTTTGTGGTCAACTGTACCCCACAGATCACCACCATTTTGTGGTGGTGCCCACTGGTTTCAGAATCCAAAAATACTCACAGGCTTAACAAAGTTAAGAACCCCTAAAATAAAGAGTAGATTTTGAGAAAGTTTTAATAGAAGTCATAATTATTCAGTTTTTGATTTGGGGAAAAATTTGGTCTTTTAGCATAAGGTGTCACAAGTGGAAGTTTTGTCTCACATTTAAAATTGTTTTATTTAGTCTGAGTAACTTCTTCCTATATTTTGAGATGTTGTCTATGTATTTTGTTGCACAAAGTAACAATTATAACTCAACAGTGTGGGAATGAAGGCAATAGGCACATTAAATGTATGAAAACTCTTAACAATCTATTGGGGTGTTGTTTTTTGAGGAACAAAATTGAATGGAACAACTAATAATAATAATAATATTTAATTTATATCCTGCCCTCCCTGCCGAAGCAGGCTCCGACTGTACAATATGTATATTTTCAAATGTTAACAGTTCATCTTTCACCTAATTGGTGACTAGCAATGTGCACTCAGTCTATACCGAGCCAAATAAATACCTGAAAATTGCCTTATTGGTATTTGGGGGGTATTTATTCAGCCAAATCATATTAGAGAATCTGATTCAGGTACCAAAATAGCTACATACAAATAAAAGCCAATATTATTCAGGTGCATCTAGAAGGCATTTAAAGTTTAAAAGCCTTCTGAACTCAGAGTCGTACCGCCACCATGGCATGACTTGGTGAGCGGACTCATTACTTCTGAATTTCATTATACACTATAGGGATGGTCACCATAGGGTATAATGGAGCTGAGTGAATTTGAGTTTCCTGAATATATACCCAAATCCCAATACAACACCAATATTGGGATTTGGTAAGATTTGGGAATACAGATATATTTTAAGTCAAATATTCCTGAAAAATATTCATAGGTTTGGGTGAGGTTTTTTTTAACCTGATAGCTATTGCAATGACAGAATATTTTCAAGTACCTATAACATCTTGTAAGTCCATAGTGTAACTAAAACTGATCTGGTTTCTTGAAACAGTCATATACCACTTTGTGCTGGCTGTGAATTGTAATCCTATCTTAAAGACATCATAGTAACTGTGAAATTTTGTATACTTTTTGCATTTATTTCCTCTGAGTGGTATGATTTCTTCTTGTGGAGGTATACTTCTTAGAGATACTTGGCATGTTTGTCGGAATTTTTCCTCTCAAGCACTGGCTGAGATCACATTTTTCTACCCTAGCTTGTGAAGTGCAGGGCTGACAAGTATTACTTTAGTAACTGTTGCCCTTTAAATCTCCAGCTGACATGGCAGAAGAGGCTCTTGAATTCTCATACTCATTTCCGTCCGTATAACCACAGCAGGTAGAGTGAGCAAAGAGGTGGGATGTCTATTTTCCCTTCTTGCAACAGGGAAATATCTACTGTCACCCTGGGTAAGAGGTAGCCGCTGTTTAGGAGTGAACAAAACATGCTTGCAAGACTAGTGTCTGGAACTCTTGGAAGGAAAGAAGCATAGCTGTGCATGTGTTGCTGTGTGGTCTGTCTTGGCGCTGTGTGGTCTGTCTTGTCCTTGCACAGGAAAGGGACTTCTTGAAGAGGCAGAAGTAGGGATGTTCTATTGTTATTATTTGTTGTTATTTTCAATTTCTATACTGCCCATTCCCTAAATAAGGTTCGGGATGGTGTACAAATAGAGTTCTCTATTTTAGAGAGCATTTAAAATCTATCATCACCAGACTTAAGATAAGGTTGGCTGCTGCTTTTAAGACCTCCAAGTATTTTGGGGATGGGTGGGGAAATTCTCTTTACCAGAAAATGAAATTAAAAGTTATTTTGAATAAGTCAAGGTTCACAAATCTAATCAGGCTGCAAATCTGATCACTTGATGGGCACCTTTATTAGGTTATCTTTTCTGCCTTGTTAGGAAGTACCTTAAATGGGACACAATGCCATATGCTCAGTGTGGGGAATTAGATTTTAAGGATGATAGATATTTTAAATGACTTGCATTAGTTTATTATCCTATTAAAACTTATGGTAGATTCACTTTTTTTGCCCATTTTCTGTACTGAAGAAACATAAAATTCACATATTACTTCCAAATGAAAAGGCTTCTACTATGCTGATATCTCCTAAACTGCTGTATAGTTGCTAAGGAGTTTAATATACACCACGTGTGTAATTGCAGGACTAAACAGACTCGGCTTCTAGCTTTGCAGCCAACACCCTTGGCCACCCACAGGGCATGTTTGAAGCTTCAGGGTTTAGCTGCCAAGTTCTAGAATTTTTGTTGCTGGCTGTGTTCCATTTTTTTGCTGGCTTTGCATTTGGAAAGGTTGCCATTTGTGGGATTCCTTTTTCAGGAAAGGAATGAAGTGAGGAAGATACTCTTGGATCACATAGTGTATTATCTTCAAACTCATGTTTTATGTAAGAGTTCTTGAGTAGCCTGTTCACAACATGCAGGTATTGTGATGTAGCACATTGGTTGTCCAGTAAAATGATATTACATCTCTTATCTCTGTTTTTGTATCCAGTGTTTGGTTTCTAGTCTCATTTCCCATTCTACTAATATCTGCTGTGTTTTTTCATTATCTTTGTACATGCAGACTGTCTTGGTTTTTGTCCAAGACATTTCTCTGAATTCCATGAGTACAGTTCTCAGAGAAACATGATCATATTCAGATTCTAAGCCCTTTTGATTACTAGGTGGTTAGATTTGAATTCTGGTTCATATACAAAGGCCATAAACCAGCTCATGGCAGTTTATTTATTTTCTTTCTTACTTGATAGTTACCATAATTAGTGTCCCTTCCTGTCCTGGCATGTGCAAAGCTGAACGTGGCTGGGCTGAGCCTTTTCATGCTCAGAGTAGAGAGGAGGGCAGGGATTGTTCATCCACTTACGTTATGCTGTGAAGATGTTCTTATGAATGTCCATGTGACATGGGAGGCAAGACCACATTAGTAGCACACATGAACTTTGGCTGGCAGTGAAACCCGACCAAAAGTTGTAGATCTTTCATCAGCTACAAATGGTTTGTGAGATTCCATCAAATGATTTCTTTGTCATGAACCAATGTTTGTGGCAGATTTTTTAAAAACTAACTTTATTGCATCAGTTAGTTGACTTAGTTGACATTAGTTAGTTTCACAGAGCCTGTAAAATGGAGCTTTTCTTCCAGGACTCTGGTTGAGGTGGCAGACATCTAATTATTTTGCCTCCCTTGCTAAAAACTGCCCTATTACATCTGCCGATGTAGACAGACACTATTATTATCTTTGCTGTGACTCTTGTTCTATCATCTGTCCAGCTTATACAACCTATAAATTAATGTATATTTCGCTTTCATTTGATTGGTTTTTAAGTAATGTATTGTGATAAGTTGTTTTAATTACTTTGTAAGTTTTGTTGTTGTTATCCACCCTGAGCCTGCTTGGGGGGACGGTGGGATATAAATGTAAGAAAGACTTAAAGAATTGGTCTTACTATGTTTTTATTCTTTCCCTCTGTTCCCTGTAAAAATGTATAATTTCCACTGCCACAGTTCTAATCATGACACCTTCCTGCATCTTTCCTGCTTTCTTTCTTTGGTGTAGTTTGGTTGGTTAAGTAAGTGCGTGGACTCTTATCTGTGAGAACTGGGTTTGATTCCCGACTCCTCTACTACTGCTGGAATGGCCTTGGGTCATCCATAGCTCTTGCAGAGCTGTTTTTGAAAGGGCAGCTTCTGTGAGAGCTCTCTCAGTCCCACCTACCTCACAGGGTGTTTGTTGTGGGGAAGGAAGATAAAGGAAATTGTGAGCTGCTCTGAGATTCAGAGTGATGGGCGGAATATAAATCCAATATAATCTTATTATATTCATTGCTTGTTCTTGATTGCTTTCATCTGTTCCTCCCTTCTATCCCCACTCCGTTTTATTCTGATCACCTCTTCACTTTTAATCATCCATCCATATTTCAGAATAAAGATAATGTTTTGTTAAAAGATAGCCAGTTTTTCTTTTTAATAATGTTAAGCACACAGGTATTAAATGTTAATAAGCATATAGTATTAGTATATTGACACTGGAAGGTATTCAAGATGTATATAGTATTTTCTTAAGAGCAATGATAAATTTGGGTATTACAGTTATGTGCTCCTTATGTAATTTGAAATATTACTCCTTTTTTATGACCTAGTCAAGTTTTGCCTATTCAAACACTGTTAACATTCTCCAAAAATCTATAATTAGAAGAATAGACGCCTTGGGGATCTGGTGTAATGCAAGACATGGGCTACCTAAAAGGTTTTTTATTTATTTAAATGTCAGAGTTCTTCCTTTAAGAATAGAGAAGGTATTATAACAACTGTATAAACATATATTACCCAGTGTATGTTGAGATGATAGGATGAATTTATTTATTAAATATAACTGCTTCCTTTCTATTAGAAATAGCCAGTTTGTTTACAACAGTGTCTAGTAAAGTATACAAAAATAAAAGTATATCAAATCTAATCATATTAAGGCAGGGGTCCCCAATGTGGTGCCCATGGGCATCATGGTGCCCACCAAGAGTGTATATATCTTCTAATTGGCCACTTTGAAGATACGTCAGCTGTAGGCGTGCCAGTCTCCAGGTCCCAGCGGGGGTTATTCTGCTTTCCCAGGCTCCTTCCCCAGAAGCCCCGCCCCCAGAGGACCATGTGCCTTTGGAGGCTTCAGTCTCCAATTAAAAGGCTTCCTCTTGGTCTGTGTTACTTTGAAGAAGTTGACAGCATCTCGTGAGTAGAGACGCCAATTGGTCGCTTCAGAGTCACCAGAAACGAGGTGGGGGGAAGGGAAACGTCTGCTGAGCACTTCATTATTCCCTATGTGGAGATCGATTCTCATAGGGTATAATGGGGAATTGATCTGGAGGTTTCGGGGGCTCTGGGGGAGCTGTTTTTTGAGGTAGAGGTACCAAACTTTCAGTATAGTATCTAATGCCTCTCCCCAAAGTACCCACCAAGTTTCAAAACGATTGGACCAGGGGGTCCAATTCTATGAGCCCAAAAGAAGGTGCCCCTATCCTTCATTATTTCCTATGGAAGGAAGACATTTTAAAAGGGGCTCTGGGGGAGCTGTTTTTTGAGGTAGAGGCACCAAATTTTCAGTATAGTATCTAATGCCTCTCCCCAAAGTACCCCCCAAGTTTCAAAACGATTAGAACAGGGGGGTCCAATTCTATGAGCCCCAAAAGAAGGTGCCCCTATCCTTCATTATTTCCTATGGAAGGAAGACATTTTAAAAGGTGTGCTGTCCCTTTAAATGTGATGGCCAGAACTCCCTTGGAGTTCAGTTATGCTTGTCACACCCTTGTTCCCCAATGACTCCTGGCTCCACCCCCAAAGTCCCCAGATATTTCTTGAATTGGACTTGGCAACCCTAGTCAGCTAGGCAGATTAAAATAATATTATTCCAGTGGCAGCTGCTACCACCATGTTGGTTTTATTCTTTCTCTCACTCCTCTTTCCTTGTACATTTTATACATTACCTCCCCTACCCTTGGGCTTCCTATGCATGTGTGGCTCAAGCTACCATGGCAGCCATTTTGTGGCTGCATCTCTCCCACAATGTGTTAGAACTCCAAAGGTGCCCACAGCCTCAAAAATGTTGGAGACCCCTGGATCCATCTTTTTGTTCTTTAATCTTAGCAACAGACAATTGAGGAGAGATGCTTGTTCACTGCTATTATGTCAGGTAGATACAAGAAGGCAGAACAAAAAGTTATCTATGCAAAAGTAGCTGCATACTGTAGAGTAGGCCTTGACTAATCTTTTTTGGCTTTATGACCCATCCCAAATATTTAGGAACCAGATTTATTTTTGTCTTGTGGAGTTTTATATTTTAATGACCATACTTTCTAATTATAGCTACCAAAAAACCTAATCCTAAACTCCTCACAGTTTATTGTCATTTTAAAAAAAGCTTTGACAAAAGTGTTGTAGTTATAATTAAATATAGGGGTAATGCTGGTTGTCATCCCAACAAAAAGCTAACCTCTATCCTTTATCTAAATAAGGTTTGTACTTTCTTTGAGAACCACCAAAAAGCTCTTACGATAAATGACTGCTGAAAATATTAGGTGCCATAATGAAACTTCTAGATGCTGTGGCATCCTAGTGCCTGGGATTTATCAAGGCCAGCTGTAGAGGATGTATATGAATTGTAGTTGCTACAACAGTTACACAAATTCTGAATCCTTTTGCGGCAAGAAGGTGTCTGTTAGAAGCAGCCTGAATATCTTGCACTGGTGCATATCTTGAACAAGGTGATCTTGGGGAAATCCCTGTTCCAGATTCATATTTCTGTGGAATGTTCTTGTCTGTCACTTGGCATCCAGCCAGGAGAGCTGAGAACTGTCAGCACTTCAGAAATATGGCATTGGAGTGCTTTGTGTTCCTTCTGTTAGAATCTGCCTGCAGTCATTGATATTGGGCAGAATTTCCTGTCAGAGTTCCATCTCAGGAACAGAAGATACTGTGCTTTCTGCACATCCTTGTAGCATGCATCTAGTTTTACTTTTATAGCAGAATTTAATTTTGGAAAGGTGCTTTATCCTCTAGAGAGCTTTTGGCTTCTCCCTGAAATAACTTGAATATAATTGTTACAGTGCAGTATATTATTTATGTACCATGTTCACAAGATAATGGTTTCCTCCCTTTAAGTTTCAAATCTGGTTTGCATAGTAACTACCTTTCCTTTTATCCTCATTAGTGGTAACAATTAATTTGCATTCTTGTGCAACTAGATAATATGTCTCAAGTATACAGACATTAATTTATGGCTTTACTTAAGGAGCCATAACCGCAAATTCTAAACAGTAGCAACAAACATTTCCAGCCTACAGAGTTTCTCTGCTGAAAAGTAGGTTCTCAGCTTGCCTGGCCTTGTTGAGATTCAAATTGAATGAAGCCCAGAACTCCCTACTCAAGTTCATTAAGACTCTTCTGGGCACCTTTTATACATCTGAAAAATTGATTTCTTTTTAAACTGTTTAAAAGGAAGCCTTAGGGCTTTACAGCTTATATTTAAAAAATGGAATTTATTCCTGTCTTGGAGCAGCACAAATAGTCAATACTAAATTGACAAATGATCCTTTAAGTTTATCCATTGAAACTATTCTCTTCAGGCCCCTGTATAAGACACTTCATCAAAAACATCAGCATCTTGATGATACATAGCAGAAGAAACCAGGTGAAAGATAACTTGCTTCCTCTCCTCCCAAGTAATTACCATTACAGAGGGCCATGATGATTGGGGTAAACTGAGAAAAGCAAGAATATGTTAAGAGGAAAAGGTTAGGATTGCTTTCCGTTCTTGCTGTTAATTCCATTACATTTAAAGTATTTAAAATAGAAAGAACGTAATGGGGTGAACCCAGTTTATGTGGTGAAAGGCACTTGAAGTCGTGGACATTTGCTGCCTCCCCACTCCTTCTGTGAACCTTGGAACTCCTTCAGAGAAGGGGGGGATTGCTGTGGGAGGAGAGATGTATTTTTTGCTGTCAAGATGTGGTAGACAGAGCTTGAACATATGAACATATGAAGCTGCCTTATACTGAATCAGACCCTTGGTCCATCAAATTCAGTATTGCCTTCTCAGACTGGCAGCGGCTCTCCAGGGTCTCAAGCTGAGGTTTTCCACACCTATTTGCCTGAACCCTTTTTTGGAGATGCCAGGGATTGATCCTGGGACCTTCTGCTTCCCAAGCAGATGCTCTACCACTGAGCCACCGTCCCTCCCAGCTTACTGTCCTCCTTCGTTAAATTTCTGCCTTTGAAGTTTTTAGATGTAGTTCAAGTGAGCCTTCAAAGAACAAATTGCATTTAAAACCAATTTGAAACATTGTATTCTACATAACACTAGCATGTCAGTATGGCAAACAGTCTTTCTTGTGCCTCATAGTTTGGATTCTTGATTCTTTAAATTCAAGCTGTTTTAGCATTAGTTTTCCAAAAGGAAGATAGAAACCTGTAGTGCTTTGGTTTAGGCTCACATGCCAGATTTAAACTCCTGGGCAATGATTAGGGATTAGTAATATAAAACCCACTGATATATTACAAAGTTCAACAAAAGAGTAGTTTTGAATTAAACCTTCCATGGGAAACCTTTCCATAGGAGAGATTGGCAGAGAAGGGGGTACAGGGGATGGATGAAACTGGACTAGGATAGAAAGAGTGCCTAAAAGGAGAATAAAAGACTGAGAATGTAGGATTGAGGATAAGAACTTATAACACCAGTGAGCCAAATGATCACTTCCCTATTTGCCTTCCAATTAAGACCCTGTTGAAGGCTGCTGTGTCATCCTGAATTCTGAGATCTGGCCCAAACTGGTTAAAGAGAGGAACACTATTTATTTCTACCAAATTCTATCAAAAGTATTTATTTCTTTCAAATTTCCTCATACAGGCCCAAGCCCAGCATAGTGATAGGGTGGTATGTAAAGAGCGTACTAGCAGTCTTTCTCTATGTACAGATTTGTGGGCTCCTTACTGTATAAACAGGGCTGGAATTTCTGAGTTAATAATTTTAAAGGGATAGTGGAAAGACTGAGATTTTTGTCATTAACTTTGCTTGGCCACAAGTTATGTTTGGCTTTCCTCTGTCTTCTTTATGGCTACATGAAAATTTCATATAGAAGTGACCTTAGGGTAGAAAGCAAAATTAGTATAAAGACTTGTGTTTTCCTCCATTTTCCATATCTTCAGTGTATTTTCTGTTAACTGAATAAAGCTGGAAAGGGGAGGATATCGTTTTTAGAAAATATTGGCAGCTGACATATTTCTAGAAGATCTATGCAGCTCTCTTCATTTTGAAATATTTCCTAACCCTTATTTATTATTTGTTCATTTATTTATGGGCTTTCTTCAAAGATAGCCTTTCCAATATAAATCTTTGATCTTGTTAAATCTGTGAACAGTCATTTGCCTCTTGGGCTGCATTTTCAGTCTGGCACAGCTACTTTCTGCCTTGAGCCACAGTAAGTCTGACAAAAATTATCTGTTTCCTTGTGCCGGTACTTGGAAGTTCAGAAGCAGATGTTAATCTGGGTCAGATGCATGTGAGAGAATGACCTCTCGAGGAGGATGAGGTGCAGAGAGAAGTAGAATGGAGAAGGGAGGCATAAGCACCTAGTTGAAGGTACCTGATCCTGCAACTGTGAGAGGGGTGAGTAAACAGAGTAGCACTGCAAAGAAATAAATAACACTAGGTCACTGAAGCGGACATAAAAGTAGTCTGCCTTTTCCACAAAGGAAATCATTTGTTAAGAATCTCCTTTTGACCCAGAGTTAATGGCAGGTCGCTTTCTACTGCTTGCTTTATCAAGCTGAGCTGTATGCTTAATAGAAAAGAACCACAGACCCACTACAGATGGAGGGTCTGTGATACTATTGAGGTGAATAGTTTTTGCCTTCCAAATGTTAGAGGTTCAGTACTAAGCATTCATCTCAGTTTACAAATGGAAGAGAAATAACATCATAAGATTGGTGTACTATAATCTCTCTTCAATATATCATTTGTTGAGTTGTATCCAAAGTAGAGTTGAGTTGTATCCAGAGTATTGCAACTAAAGCACATGTTCATGGATCAAAACTTTCCTTCCTCAGTCTTCCCTCTGCACACCTAAAATGCTGTTTCTGAGGATCAGGGTATTCTTGGAAAAAGGTGCTGGGGTAATGGAAAAGTGTGCAGTGGGAAATCAGCAGAAACCACCTCTTCACCACAGGTGGAGGTGCCTTGCTGTTGGGGGAAAATAAGGTTAGAATTCAACACATTATTGAACACTAGTGAAAGCCCAGTGATGGTATGAAATGAAGGAAGCATGGTTTAAGATGTAAACCACAATTATATGAAATTTTAATATCACAATCCCTACTGGGCGGTTTCTGTTTGTTTTGTTGTTCCACTACCTAAATTGATAAACAGCTGGGAGTAAAATAAGAGACCCATTGTTGTGTAGTACCTCAAATACTGATTAAAGATCCAAGTTCAAATCCCTGCTAGTTCAGAAAGTTTGCTGGGTGGTTTGGATAAACCATTATTTCTCAGCCTCACCTCCTTATATGGTTTATGTGAGGATGAAATGAGAAAAATCCCACGGACAGTATCTGGAAGTCTTAGAGTGAGGAAAAGATGCAGATGTGACAAATATATAAGCAAAATTAATGATTTTTCTCTTTGTTCAGTGTATGGCGCAAGAGAAGTCTAACCTTGCATCAGAATTAAACAAGTATTTAAAACCAACAGAAAAATAATTTCTAATCCCTTCTGTTTATATATAAGCTGTTTTCATTTAATTGAAAGTAAAAGACTATTAAACATAGTTGCTGCTACATTGACTGATATGTCTGCCCTGTAGCGCAGAGTGGTAAAGTACTGTGGTCTGAACTCTCTGCTCACGACCTGAGTTCGATTCCGGCGGAAGCTGGATTCAGGTAGCCGGCCCAAGGTTGACTCAGTCTTCCATCCTTCCGAGGTCGGTAAAATGAGTACCCAGCTTGCTGGGGGGAAAGTGTAAAAGACTGGGGAGGGCAATGGCAAACCACCCTGTAAAAAGTCTGCCATAAAAACGTTGTAAAAGCAATGTCACCCCAGAGTTGAAAACGACTGGTGCTTGCACAGGGGACCTTTCCTTTCCTTTTCCTGATTTTACAGTGATGGTTCTGTTTTTTAGAAGTGTTTGGAGCCGGTTAAGTGCCACTCTACAACATATAATAATTACTAGGCTGTTTTTTTTCTGGACAGAACTATTAGCATTTTAAAAGTGTTCTGTTTTGATTTGAAACAGTCTTTATTTCTTGACTCATATTTTCCTCCAGTGAGCGAGCAGTGAGTATGGGAGAGAAGGAGCACAATCTCAAGAACTGAAACTTACATGTCCAGTCTGTAAGAAGCAAACACAAATTATTACCAGACCTCCCATCCTTGGATTACTTTGGTTCGGAGAGGAGGTCTGCAAAAATCTAAGCCTGGAGGGTTTATTTGCAAGATGTTCTAAACAAGTTAACATCTCTCTGCATGGATGGGAGTACTTAACAGGGATGCACTTTCATCCAGAATCACTTAAAAGCATGTTTGAATAAACTGTGGAAATTGAGATATATCTTAAAACGATCTTCTCATTCCATATTGCTCTGTTCTCATCATAGTTTTGGCATTTTTATCCAACATAAAATCTTTTTATTGCTATTACTATTATTATTATTATTATTATTATTATTATTCACTTTTTCTGCCCATTGTGCTATGTTTCATTATAACAACTTTTTTTCTTCCACTGAACTCTCTTACTACTGACCTTCATCTGGTGCATAAATGTGGAACTGAGAAATTTGGGTGGCCTTGGTACTCAGTAGCTATAATTTCCTCCTGTTAACCTACAGCAGATTGATGTTGGTATTGACTTCTCTTTCATTTTCAGAATTGGACGGCTTTTTGATGGCACAGAGCCAATTGTTTTGGACAGCCTAAAGCAGCACTACTTCATTGACAGAGATGGCCAAATGTTTAGATATATTTTGAATTTTCTTCGAACGTCAAAACTTCTTATACCTGATGATTTCAAGGTGAAACTTTATGCATTGTAATAACATTTTAAATGTTTACTGAGGAGGCAATTTGGGTAATCAAAACTAGTGAGCAAAGGAAGCAATGTTTGTGGGCTGCATTGAAGGATGGCAGAGATGGTTCAAAGTGAACATTTAGAATTTGCTGATATAAAATTGATCTTCTTTGTGGTCTCTGCGCTTCACACTCATGGAATAGAGCGCCTGTGTCAATCCCCAAATCGGTACCTAAAAAGCCCGGGATTTTTTCGCACTCAGCACCAATGGGCATGCGCAGGCGTCCCAATGTGCATGCTCACCGGCGCCAGAGCAAGGATCCCGCCAGTTCCTTTCTGACCACTGCGCTGAGAGGATCTCCTTTCGTGTCCCTGGTCGGTAAAGTAATCTTAGATTGCTTTTTTCCTGTTGTATATAGCCTATTTGTTATTTTCTTAGTGTAGTTAGTTAGTTAGTTGTTAGATAGTTAGTGTTGTTTAAAAAAAAAGAGAGAAGTTTGTTGGACTTGCCCTTCGGGGCTCAGTTTCCCCCCATGTTTTCCCCCTCAGAGACTTTCCTGGGTGGGTTTTTTCCCTGGGCGTCTATGGAAAGATGTTGGGGTTTTTTTAAGAGGTGCCGCTCCTGTGGGAAGAAGATTGCCCCCCCTGACGGCCATTCCCTCTGCCTCCTCTGTCTGGGCGAGGGACATCGCATTGACTCTTGCATGCACTGTCTGAGTTTCTCCAAGCAAACTCGTAAGAATCGAGCGGCGAGGCTTTCAGCGGCGTTGGTCAAGTTGGCACTTCGTCCTCAAACGATGGCATCGGGCCCGTAGGTATCGATGGGAGAGGCCGCGGCCCCTACGGTCACATCGGCTGAGGTTTCGCCGATCAGGACCGAGACGCCAGTCGAGCGCGGGCGTTCCACAAAACGGCCTTCTGAAGGGTCAGTGGACACCCCGGCTAAGAAGCGTCGGGATGATTTGGGGACCCAATCATCCGTGCCGAAGAAGGTGAAATCGAAGGAGAAGCAGAAGAAGAGACCATCCCGCACCCCTTTGCATGACGCTTCAACATTGACAGCTCCACCGAGGAAGATCTTGGCGTCCCCACGTTGAAGCCCTTCAGTGTCAAGAGGCAGTGCTTCGCAGCTGCGCCTATCGGCATCGGAGCAAGAGATTGACCTGACTCAGCATTCCCACTCTTCAGGGTCCAGGCATCGCAGCGAGAGCGACTTGGGCTTGGAGGTAGAGGTGTCAGCGCCGATGGAGCCTTCGGCACCAATGGATCAGGCGAGAGGTCAGAGAGAGCTGGAACCGACTACAGTAGCTTGTCACTTCCCACCGCTTCCACCATGGGAGCAGTGCCAATGGCCTCCTTATGCCTATCCCTACCCACCGTAGGTACCCTCCTTGCCAGTTCGCAGACTGGGACTAGCAGTCCGAAGCATCCCATATGTCCAGGCTGTCTCAACACACTAGATGGTGTCTTTGGCATCGATCTCTGTCCCGCCTGACAGACGCGGCATAGTGGTGGAGGAAGTCCAACCTCGGTCGTTGGTGTCGATCCAGTCACCCATCAGAAGTCAACGCCGGTGCTCTCAGAACACTCTCTACGCAGAAAGTCTTCATTGTCGGACTCTGAGGTTGGTACCGACGATCTGGACCGGGCTTTGGAACCTTCGCCAGTATCTCATACAGCTGAGGATCTTCCCATCTCACCATCGGAGGATCTGAAGTCATACAGGGACCTGGTGAAGAGGATGGCACTCTCCCTCTCGCTTCCAGTGACACAGCCGCAACCCGTTGTAGACGATACCGTGTTCGACATCATGCAGCGGGATACATCTACAGCGGTTGCCCTGCCGGTGACGAAGGTCATCCTACAGGCGGTGAAGGAGCCCTGGGCGAAGCCTGCTTCTACACCCATGTCATCGAGAAGGTTGGACCATATGTACCGTGTCCAAGAGTCCGGGGCTGAGTTGCTTTTTACACACCCAAAGCCCAATTCGGTGGTCGTTTCCTCCTCATCAAAGGCTCACAAGACGCACTCCTCTCCACCAGACAAGGAGGGAAAGAAGCTGGATAATGTTGGGAGGAAGTTCTACTCTGCTGGGGCGCTGGGAATAAAGGTATCTAACTGTGCCGCGTGCATGGCTAGATACCAGTACTCAGTGTGGAAACAACTTACCCCCCTCCTGTCTTCCCTGAGTGAGGAGAAGAGGTCGGCTGCAAAGAAGTTGCAGAAGGAAGACTCTGCTGTAGCCAAACAACAACAAACAGCAGCAAAGCACATGGTCGACGTCTCAGCAAGGACCATCACTTCTGCCGTCTTCCTGCGTCGCTACTCCTGGCTCTGATCCACGGCTCTCCAGCGGGACACCAGGGCCTTCATTGAAGATCTGCCCTTCAAGGACGAAGGCCTGTTCAGCTCTACCACTGACAGTGCGCTCCAGGAAATGGATAAAACTATAAAAACTTCCAGGAACCTGGGCATACCGGCATCTTCCAGAGCTGCAAAACAGAAACAGTGGCATAAGCCTTGGGCAAAGAAGCCATACCAAAAGTTCTCCCTGGAACAGCAGTGGAGACCTCGCTCTGCTCAGCCTGAGAGTAGGTCCCCATACAGGGGGAATAACAGAAACCGTTACGTTTCAGCACAGACCACCAGCAAGTCCAAGGGCACTCGCCCTCAAAAGCAGGGCCTTTGACTTTCTGGCAGCACACTTCACTGTCCCCTGTTCCTCTTCGCCTATCCACCTTCGCCCATTCCTGTCGGCCTGGGAGTCCATCGCTACAGACAGGTGGGCGCTTTCCATCGTAGCGGAAGGCTACGAAATAGATTTTGCTCAGATTCTGAACCAATCTGTGGTAATTACCACTCCTCCTTCCCCACCTCTGCTAGCGGAGGTGAGCAACCTCTTACAGAAACAAGCCATAGAGAGGGTCCTGATGGTGGCCAGGACAGGAGGCTTCTACTCTTGTTACTTCCTGGTTCCCAAACGTGACGGGGGTCTAAGACCAATCATGGATCTTCGGAATCTGAACAAATTTATTTTGTACCAAAAGTTCAGAATGTCCACTCTGCAAACAATTCTGCCCCTCATCAACCAAGGGGATTGGATGGCAACGCTGGACCTCAAGGATGCATACTTCCACATCAGCATCCATCCTGCATTCAGACGTTTCCTTCGGTTTGCAGTAGGTTTTCAGCACTTCCAGTTCAAGGCTCTTCCATTCGGTCTGTCCACTGCGCCTCAGGTGTTCATGAAGATGATGAGCGTTGTGGCTGCCCATCTCCGGCTTAAAGGGATAGTCGTCTTTCCATACATCGACGACTGGCTCCTTGTGGCGGAGTCGAAAGAGAGTTTGTCATCCCACATTGCCATCACTCTTCGTCTTCTCGACACCTTGGGTCTGCAGGTCAATTTGGAGAAATCACACCTTACTCCATCAAGGACAGTTCAGTTCATTGGGGCTTTGCTGGATACCACCTTCATCACGCATTTCTGCCTCAGCAGAGAGTGATGGACATTATCAACCTTGTGGAACTTCTGCAGAGTCTAAAGTGGGGCACGGCGCAGCATCTGCAGCAGATGCTGGGGCTGATGGCGGCAACTACAAGCGTGCTGCTCTTTGCGAAGCTGAGGATAAGAGGCCTACAGCTGTGGTTCCTTCATCAGTTTCACCCGTTAAGGGACTCACCTCGAAAGAGGTTTGTAATTCCACCTGTGACACTTCAAACACTGCAATGGTGGAAGTCAAAGGACAACATTTGTCAGGGAGCTCCCTTCCATCTACCTGCACCAACTGTGACTATCACAACAGATGCGTCTTTATGGGGTTGGGGGCCCCACATGGACGATCTCTGTGTGGGGGGTCCTTGGCCTTTGAAATTGACTGCCACATAAATTACTTGGAACTGCTGGCAGTTCACTTTGCTCTTCAGTCTTTCTGCCCCATGGTGGCGGAGAAGATTGTTGCTCTGCTAACAGACAATACCACTGCCCTGTGTTACATCAACCGACAGGGAGGGACAGTCTCTCGACAGCTTTGTGCGCTGGATCTGTGGTCGGAGTGCCTGGATCACAACATCTTTGTGAAGGCAGCGCATCTCCCAGGGGTCTTCAACTTGCAAGCAGGCTCTCTCAGCAGGGGTGCGGCTTCCTTGCACGAGTGGGAGTTACAGTGGCACTTCCTTCAACCCTTTTTTCAGCTCTGGGGGTATCCTCAGGTGGATGTCTTTGCCACAGCCGAAAACTGGAAGTGCCCTCTGTTTTGCTCCAGAGGGGGCTCAGATCCAGAGTCATTGGGAGATGGTCTGCTGTTCCCGTGGGAAGGTCGGTTCCTTTATCTGTTCCTACCTCTGCCACTACTGACAAGGGTGGTCAACAAGATTGTAAGAGAGAGACCATGCTGTATCCTGGTGACTCCCTGGTGGCCTCGCCAGAACTGTTTCCCGATCCTGCTCCAACTGGCGAGGGGAGTCTTCTACCAGTTTCCGGCGGAACCAGACCTTCTGTCAGCTCAGGACAGTCATGTACTCCATCACAACGTGCCCCACCTGAAGCTGGCAGCGTGGTTCATCGACCCTGTGGGTTCTCTAGCAGAGTCCAACATGTTTTCTTGAACAGCAGGAAACTTTCTACCCGCGCTTCCTATGATAGGAAGTGGAGGAGATTTCTGCAGTTCTTAGTTGATCCCTCAGTTTCACCCTAAAGGGTGGGATTGTCGGTAATTTTTGAGTTTTTGTTATCTCTGGTGGATGCTGGCCTTGTTTTTTCTTCCATCAAGGTTTATTTGGCAGCAATTTCTGCGTTCCATGAACCGGTTGAGGGGCACTCTGTTTTTGCACACCCTCATTCTAAGAGGTTTTTGAAGGTTTTGCTTAGGCTTCATCCTCCATCGAGATCACCCCCACAGTTGTGGGATTTGACTTTAGTGTTGGACAGGCTGACTTGACGTCCTTTTGAGCCGATGGCCACATGTTCATTACAGCTTCTATCTTGGAAGACTGCTTTTTTGGTAGCCATCACATCAGCACGCCGTGCAGGGGAGCGCATGGCTATGCGTTGTGACTACCCATATCTAGTTTTCCAGGAGGCTGGAGTGTTGTTAGCTCCTGATATTTCTTTTCTCCCCAAGATGGTTTCTCAGTTCCACCTCAACTTAGAAGTTTGGTTGCCCACTTTTCATCCTACACCTTCCTCGGATGAGGAACGTAGGTTGCATGCTCTAGATGTGAAGCGTGCTTTATTGTTTTATTTAAGTCGCTCCAAGAGTTTTCGTAAGGACCAGCAGCTTTTTGTTTCTTATGCTGCGCCTAAGTTAGGTTCCAGGATATCGTCTCAGCGACTTTCGAAATGTCTCACTGAGACTAATAAACTGTGTTATTTGTTGGCAAAGAAGCCGTTACCTGGGCCTATTCACTGACACTCTACAAGAGCGATGGCAACGTTCCTCTCCACATACCTTTATGAAGCACTACACGCTGGACGTGCATGCTCAGCAGAGGACTCGTTTGGGAGCTGCGGTGCTGCAAGCTCTTTCTTCCGGTTGACCGTCTTAATACTGGTTAGTCAGCAAGACAAAGATTGTGTGGTTTATTGAATAGTGGTTTGCCATTTTAACCAGAGGATTTTGGTTCACTCTCATTGCCAAGTTTCTGAAACCAGAAAGTTTGAAAATGTTTTTATGCTTCATAGAATATTGGCTATCAGTTCTGTCAAACGTTAAATACTATGGCATGTCAGATATCAAATACTGAATATCATGTGCCAGATCTTAAAATCAAAGACAAATATAATTGGTTGTTAAACACAGATACAACAATCTAGGTTTGTTGCGGGGCGGGGGGGGGGATATCCAAGGCCTCTTTTTTTTTTTTTTTTTGCTGTACATACATACATTCCTGCCTAAATGTCATCATTATGAATCTATTTAAATAACTAGTTTCTTTTTTTATATGCTTTTCTGCTTGTTAGGACTTCTGTCTTATTGTTATTCTTTCTCTGGTATTGCTTTGAATTTGAAACCTACCAAAATTAATCTTTTCATATTCTTAACTCATCTGCTTTTTAGAATGATGTGCCCTAACATGGTATTTGTTAGCATTCAGATGGGATTTGTTTATAATATGGGATAAGGGAGGAACCATGAAAAAAGGTGAAGAATTTCAAGATATTGTGTAATTGTTTTATTCCTGTTGCTTAAGGGCCATATTTTCCAAAAAGGTTTTGTGTGAGAACTTCCAAAAAGCCAGCCCATGGTTATTTAAACATCTGGCCCTATTTATCTACACAGTAGGGAAGTCTAAATGTGTTTTGACTGATGAAATGTGCTCAAGCTCCAGTTGCAGAACTAAGCTGCAGCCTGTACAAAAGTCTGTAGTACCAGCTTGCCCTTCACAAGCATTCTTAGGGCAGACTTTTCTGAATGGCACTTTGTTTCTAAAAATAGCTTATAAGCACATATGTCCTCTTGAGACTCAGCATCTGTTTCTCCACTGACCCTAACGGTTTTCTTTCCTGGAGGTAGGTCAATCTTAATTTTTTTTCAAGCATCCCTTTGTGTTCAGCCATTCATGTTTGGTTTTGATGCAGGTAAAATAGAAAGCTAACTTAGACCTTAAGAGTGCTGTAATGGCCAGAACTATTTAGACAAAAGGGTATCCTTGGTATTTGATCAGCCAGCCAGCTATTTGAAAAAGTCTAAATGATATTCTGCAGTGTTTTCCAAGCAATATACTCCATATTTAGTCTTTTAAAAAGCGGTTAAAGGCAGTTGTTTGCCAACTTCTGTTTTTCTGGGAACAGCTGATTGTTCCACCTCCATTTTCTTTTTGTTTCTGAAAGTTGCATTTTCCTGTTTTCTGTTATCATAAATATTGGGTAGAATCAAAGGCACTTTTCCTCAAATGGAAAGAGGACAAGCCCCCCCCCCCCATTTACATCTACCATTGTAGACCCCCAAGTTTCTGTTAATACTATTCTTAAGAGCCCCCTATACCCCAGGAACAGCATTTTAGGAAGCACAGTGAGCTGTAGTGGGGTGAGAAAAGCAGGAAAGTTCTAACATGTGATTTCCATTAAAAGGAAAATTACCTTTGGAATTATTTATTTCCATGTCACTTCTCCAGATATTCTGTTCAAGGGAGCTTATGAACTTAATAAAAGCACCATAAAAGTTGTAACTATTAAACCAGCATTAAAAAACCACCAAGAGCATAAAACAGCCTAAAACATAGAGCAACTTAAAATCTCATAAAATACTTCTCAGGCTAGAGTAAGACTATATTTTAAACCCCTTTTCTTCTGGCTGTTTTTGATTCCCCCCCCCTTTGCTAGTAACTTCATTTAATACAAATAACTCACAAATATATTAACATTTGTATCCCAATCTTTCTCCAACGAGTTTAGGACAGCATGCATGGTATCCTCAAGTGTGTAGGGCTACAAGATGGTGACTTACTTTAGGCCATCCAGTGAGCTCCTTGGGAGAGTAGGAGTTTGAACTCAGTTCTTCCTGATCTTACTCTGACACTAGGCCCAGGGCAGAGTCAGCAGCACATAGTGGTGCTGCCTGGCTGAAATTAAACATAGAGTCTGGTTGGTAGCTGGATGGGAAACCATCCTCCTTGACTTCCATGATGGAAGAAAGGCAGGATGTAAACAATACTGGCTCTTATTTACATCAATTTCATCAACAGATTTCTTTTAAAAAGAGAGTTTATAGATTTAAGTGGAACTTATCCTGATTTGGGCATGTCTCAATATGGCTGTTTTTTGACTGCATTATCTGTCTCTGTCTGTCTAACTATCATCTAGCTATCTAACTTCCCTTCCCTTTTTCCCTTCCCCCTTTCCCTTCAATCAGAAATGTTCAGTATGCTCAGCATCAAAAATATATATTTAGTTCTTCATTTTTAAATATAATGTTTAATTTTGTTTATTTGTATTTGTTGTACTGTATCTGGAAATTGCTGAGGCAGTGTACAAACCTTAAACGTGGATAGGTTTTAGCCTATTTGTTGTTGAGGAAAAAAGGTTCCTTAACTATGCTGCATGGTGACATTTTGCACTTTGAATTGCATGTTTTTCAGGATTACAGTTTGTTATATGAAGAAGCAAAGTATTTTCAGCTTCAGCCCATGCTAGGGGAAATGGAAAGGTGGAAACAGGATCGGGAGACAGGCCGATTTTCAAAGTCCTGTGAGTGCCTGGTTGTGCGAGTTGCTCCAGATCTCGGAGAAAGGATAACAATGAGTGGTGACAAGTCCTTGATAGAAGAAGTTTTCCCAGAAATTGGTGATGTGATGTGCAATTCTGTCAATGCAGGGTGGAATCATGATTCAACACATGTCATCAGATTTCCTTTAAATGGATATTGTCATCTTAATTCAGTTCAGGTAGGTAGTCATTTATAACATCAATTTATGGTTAGGCTGGTGAGTGTTCGAATTGGGGTTTTTATTTAACATGTGTAATCTGTTGAGTTTTTAAGTACCCATTTATAATCTTGTAGCACAGGCTTCTGAGTTACCTACTGAAGGATTGGATTTCTCCAAAACATTTCTGGAGCACCTGACCCCTCTGCCTTTACCTGAAATGGTGGACATACATTTCAGAACAATCCAGCTGACTTGAACCAGACGTTGAATCCAGGTTTTTTGGTTTCGAGGTCCATATCCAAATTGAGGATTTTCTCCCTGCAAACCCTCTGTTTAAAACGCAAAAAAGGTTATTAATAAAGCAGAATGTTTTGAGTACAGACTGTACCAACTCACTTTTATAGAGAAAGAAGCTTCAAAAATTGCCCACTTGGCAACTAGTTTGCCTTTCCATTTATTTTTAAATATAAATAATGATACCCAAACTGCTTGGAGCTTCAGTTATAGTTTTCTTTTCATTACATTAGATTTAATTGCATGTTTTATATCCATTCAGTGAACAACGGAGTATGCAGATAATTCTGAGAATCCTATGTGTTTCTGGAGTTTCTAGAGAGTGTACCAATATCATCATCTCCTTGGATAATGTTTCTGTTTTATGATATATGGAGGAATCATATACCATGTATCATACCTTGGCTTAGTAAGCAAATGTTACAAATAATCAGTTGGAAGAATATTTAAATAGTTAGGCATTGACAGGGATTAGAAAACTTAGAAAGCTAATTATTTATGGAATGACTTATAGTGATATCTTCCAAATGTGTTTTGTTTGGTTGCCACATCAAGAACCTAAAATCTTTGTGAGCCCAGTAGGTCTATCAGTAGACACCTTTGTCCCTTTACCCTACAAAGCCTGGGGAAAGAAATTAAGCTTGCTACTATGCCTGGAGGATCAACTAGCTGTTATAAAATTTCATGCATAGTTTTGCGATGAAAGAATCCTGAATGAGGATCTGATTGGGACTGGTTAATACTCATCACCTATATTTTAAGCAGTTACATTTTGAATGGAGTCTTTGCTGGGCCTTTATTCTATTTTTATCAGTGTATTGTTGATTACAGTGAACTAAAAACATTAAATATTTAAACCTGCAGACCTTCCAGCCACAATTAAAACCAAGCCTAGACCATTTAAACTTGGCCACTAAATGTTCCTCCAAACAAAAGAAATGCAGAGCATAGAGGGCTAAGGCCTCATGCCCCAGAAAATATTTCTGTGGCCACAGAAAAGAATATGAGAATAGTCTAGCTCTAATTCAGGCATTATGGGTATCTGTACTACAGTTCACAGTATAAAAGTAAGAACACGCACAGTAAATCCACAGTTAAGGAAGGAAATTGCTAGGAAGTCTAGAATCAAATGGGGTAATGGTAAGTAGCTAGCCAGTAAAAGCATGTTCTGCATTTTTTGCCTTGTGTTATGGCAAAATTGGATGAGGCATTTGCGGTTCCAGTAACATTATCCAGTGAATCAAGACTGCTCATTGTGTGTCAGAGCAGTTGAATAGTGATTATTGGGGAGAGGTCAACCAATATTTTTAATTTATGGAATTAGAATTGAAGAAGTAGAAAACACAGTAAAAAGCAGTAAATGAAAAAAAATACTATACAGCAAATGGGGCAAACGGTTTACAATGTGGTATGTTCCAGTGTGCGAAGTGTAAAAAAATGGCTCTTTTAAACATGAATTTGAAATACTGTTTTCCCATTCCACATATCTCCTGTTAGAATCTAGGAGCATGGACACTGCATGTATAGATGGCTGGTAGACCATGTTCTAAAAAATGTGTTTCCTTCTCCTGTTTTGCAGGTACTTGAGAGGTTGCAACAAAGAGGGTTTGAAATCGTTGGCTCATGTGGAGGAGGGGTGGACTCTTCCCAATTCAGTGAATATGTACTTAGACGAGAACTCAGAAGGACATCTCGTTCATCCTCTGTCATTCGAATAAAACAAGAGCCTCTGGATTAAGGAGATTTTTGTTTTCTTACACAAGAACAAAAAACAGGGACCTTTTCATGTGCAGTTGGGACACCAAAACAGCCCTGGAATGAAAAAATGAATAAAGACACATTTATATTGAATATAGAGACCATACCTGTATTCATATGGAAGCATTTGGAATAGTAATAATAACCTCAAGGTGTAAAATATGTATATCTGAAAAGTTAGATAATGCAAAAAGAAAAAACCTAAAAATGGTAGGTGAGGTTGGTGCTGTGATGGCCATTAAGTGTCCTAGGCCTTAGCTAAGCCTAATTTAACAATAAACAAGCCATTGCTGTTGAGGAAGACCACAACTACTTTTCATTTTCCTTTGCCAGCTGGCAATCTGGCTCTTCAGTGTATGCACCTTGACTCAAGTTTGTTTGCAGATGTTTATCATAGAGGTGACTGGGCACAACTTCAATCCATCCATGACATAACAAAGTTCATCAATGGGAATTTTAAATGTAGCTTGTACAGAAGTCATACCCTTCCATTGGCCTGACAGATGTGAACATTTTTCATGTTGGGGGTTTTTCCCCCAAAAAGGAGCCAGAATTTATAACTACTTGGTAGAGTTGCTCTGGTTTGAGTCCAGTGCTTTTGTAAGTTTATTCAAACTTTATAATACATAAAATACAATAATTTCTGTTAAAATGTTCTGTTAAGCCAACACTAGCCAAAAAATATAAAATAAAAACTCAGAATTAGCTTTTAACTTGCTCTGTTATGCATTTGATATGTTCAGTGGACAATAGGTGATGTTGAGTTCTGTGTGCAACAAAAATATGAAGGCATAAGAAAGTGAGTTACAGAAAAATGATGTGCTTTATTTTTAGTATGTCATAGAAACAGTTCTGATGCACCTTATACTTTCTTTCCATCAGTGATTTTTCCAGCCTTGTTTAATAATTTGACAAGTGGTCATTTTAGAGGAGCTTTTCAGTTCTGTACAATATTTTATAAGTGATTAAATTGAAATCTATACAACTAATTTTAACTGCTTCCAACACTAATGTCCTTGCCTAGGATATTCTCAGCACTACTCATAAAGTCAGATCCCTGTAGTTCATGCTGAAACTTTCCCCCCTCAGTTTTTCAGCCTGTATTACTTGCTGTGCACAGTTTCATCTAAGTTACTGTCTTGGGGTTGCACTACATGTGACACTTTAAAAAACATTTGGTCCAGATTTCCTGGACCCGACTCATTTTTCCCATAGCCACATGGCTTGCGACTCTGGCGAGAGGGGAGGAGTTGCTTCTGCCTTCCCTATCCAGCTGTTTCCTGAACTGAAATGGCCTTGAAATGGCTGCACATGTTCAAAAATGTGGAATACCCCTACCTGCTCACTTTAAAATGTCACATCTAGTTCAACAGTTAATGGGAAAAACATAGGGTTGGATCCAGCCAGCTTTCTCATTGTCACCTAATTCCTTCCCTTACTACAGCCTTTTTTTCCATATGGCTTTTGCCCATGCATGCATGTCCCATGATTCTCAGAACAGAATTCTTTGGAGGACATGGGGAATATCTCTTCCCCTTTTCAACAGTAGAAAAGCTAGTTGAATCCAACCCAGGCTTTTCAGCCACTAAGTGGTAATATCCAATTTGGCTTCTGTTGAAGGGGCCTATACGTTCAATTTCTGCTACAGAGATGTTTGAATAACAGCTAGGTTTTATAACAAAGTTAAGAGTCCAATGCCACCTTTAAGACCAATGAAGTTTTTATTCAGGGTGTAAGCTTTCATGTTTGTGCACACTTCCTCAGACAATGGAATGGAAACCGAAATAATCTAACATATACAAGGTGGCCAGTAAATTAGCATATAGAATAATGAAGATGTTTTTAACAGATTAAAAGAATAATAAGCTTTGTTATATAGACATCACCTGTTAGGGTTCAACTGAAGAGGAACAACATCACAAGAACATAAATATGTCAGCATTGGAAATTGATGTGTCTTTGTTGGTGAAAGGCTGTCATTAGGTTTCTTAATCATAAAGAGTAATACATTTCGAGTTCCGGTTTATATTTTTGAAGTGAAAGCAGCTATTAATTACTTGCCCAAGTACACCTTAGTGTATCCTTTGATTTAATTTTGTGCGGACCCAACCTAATCTAATCAGGAAGTTTCCTAAATTACTATCTAAAGTCTGTAATGTATGTCAGAATGGCTTTCACTATGCTTTCTACCAGCATCTTTTTCCCTCCTCATTTTGCATAGCACACTGGGCTGTATCCTGCAAATTAGTTCTGGTGGTAGAGCTGCCTTCATCCATCTAGTGGAAGGAGCTTTCCACTAACACAAGATCAACTTACTTGGAGAAAGCCACATTCTGCTGAAAAATAGCAACTCTTCTAACAGAATGGATCTTTGGGATCCAACCCTCTGGAAGTTGCTAAAGTTTGGATTGAGTTCAGGTTCAAAAGTTTGTTTTTTTAACTCTCCAGGTTAATTTTGGTCAGATAGTAAGTTTAAAAAATAGTTTGGTAGCTGTTTCAGTAACTTTGGACTAATTCATTTCATCTTAGGAAGAACATCACAATTGCCTTACAATAGTCTATAAAATGGGTGGGAAAGGAAGCTCAGTTTCAACTGGGGACCAAAGTGAGATCATGTTAAGCCATTTTAACCTGATTATTTTCTTAATCACTTGTAACTTTACTTGAGGCTCTCCTGAGGGACTAAATATTTCATCTTTGGCCACTATCAGGGTGCGTTCAGACATGCCTTTAGTGGCGACACAGCTCCGTCTCGCTGACGGATTAAATGTGTTCATCCAGACATCCACATCTGGCAATCGAGCGTCATCTAGGGTCATCCCGGCTTGCTCCAGATCAATGCCGCGTTAATTTGATAGCACAGAAAGTCCGGCGCTTTCCTGTTTGGTCAGCTTACTATTCCTCCCACCTTTTTTTTTTTTAAAAAGCCCCAGCAGACATACGCATTGCCAGATCATCTGGGAATCTGAAGTGACACTTCTGCTTCTCTGATCAACACAGGATTTTTTTTTTTTGGGGGGGGGGGGAATGTTATCCCACTATTCAGAACAGGAAAAAAATCTTTTTTTTTCCAAAGTGGAGGATTTCCAGATATCGTCACTGCCAATTTCCAGGAAAGTAGTTCCTGGCAGTCCCCTGGTTTGAATTGGCAATGTTAATTCCGGAAACTTTCTCCCTTCCCCCCCCCCACCTTTGAAGCAGTGTTTGATTTCCCACCTCCAAACAGTTGGGCGCAATGGACCCCCCACCCCTAGGAATCACCATCTGATCACTCATGCTCCAAGAAAAGAGTGTGATGGTATTGGATGTCTGATCGCTCAACAGGATGAGTCGCATTCTTGGATACTCGTCTGATTGGCCCTGCATCAAATCAATATTCAGTGGTTCAAATTTGAGTGCTACACACCCACTTTTAATGTTACGTGTGACTGCACCCTCAGAGAGACTTTCCACCCAGGAGATAATCATTGCATAGTGCTTGCTTGGGTTTTGCATGTTTTGTACAATTTGTAATTTCCTGTTACATAAATCTAGTTATTGAACTATATGCAATATTAACATAATGTCACAATTCCTTTTTTTCCTTGAGCCTTGATTTTTTACTTTGTCTGTGCTTCATGTATTAAAACAGCTTCTGCACCATGAACCTTTAAGCCTTAATTTTTTAAAAAGTAAAACAAGCAATATGCAATTATAGTGGGAAAGTCTCTCCTGAAACCCAGAGGTAGTTTTAGGCATAGCCAGCCAGGTAGGTCTTGAGCAAAATAACAAAGATTATTTTATTAATCAGCTTAAACCAGCTAAACATCATCTTCCCCCCACCCTTTCTCCACTTTTACATAGCATGCCTTCCTTAAAAAAAAAAAATGCTCCATACCCAGCTCCTTAGGGCACTCTCTTTTCTTTCAAAATCCCTGCTGTTGGCAAAAAGGGGGAAAGAACTTACCCTATATAGGTAGGGTGGAATGACTGCAAGGAGAAACTACAGAGCCAAGGACGCACAAGAGCCTACTAGCCTCAGCTCATGAAACCTTCACACTGAGGCCTTGTTTTTGCACAATAGCTCTGGGTGGGCAAGCCTCTACTTGAGCACCAAGAGGCCTACCAATCTCTCCCTCTGCTCCCTCACTTCAGAAGATTCACTGGGAAATACAGTTTCTCCAAATATAACCAGAGCAAAGAGGAAGCTTCACCGCCCCTCCAAAGAGTCTTCTGAATGCCTGATTAATTGAACCACTTATTTTGAGTTGATTGCCACATGTTTACATTTAAGAATTTGGTTCTGTTTTGCAGCAATCAGGAGATTTGAGGTTAAGTTTCATTTCACTGAAAAACCTCTCTAGACCAGTTTTTGTGATGTTGTCTTCTCCCCTTCCCCCAGTTCAGAACCAGCATGGCTGTTTGACATCCCCTTTGCCTGTTACTCCAATTGACTACCAACTTCATTTATTTTACCAAGAGATTACAGAGTAAATGTTCCACAGAAGGCTTAAATTGTTCATAGAAAGATATTTTGATGCATAACACTTAGCAACCCCTCCCCCTATTATCCATCCTTTAGTTACCTTTTTATATGCAAGACTGCATTATTTGACTACACAATTTTTTTTTGTAGCACACTCCATTGAAACAATGGTGCAAACATTTCATTCCTTTCAGTAAGATTTTATTTGGGAAAAGCTGAATATAGAGCTCCATGTCTGCATAATAGACATCTAACCAAAACAAGTTAAAGGTTAAACTGTTCGTTTAGTTATATATTTTCACAGAAAGTACAACAGTATGGAGAATAAACCCACATAGAACTATTCAGTGTGTTGTTAGCAAAAGAGTTACATTTGATGTCCCACAAGGCTATGTTTATAAAATAAATGCAGTTTTGTTTATCCAGTGTGTCCACACAGCATGATTAGTATAAAAAACCAGATAAATGTGCAGTGACATTAATGTAGAGATGCACTAAGAAATGGGCTTGAGTCAATTTGGATGTTCAAAGGTCTGTCAAACTGATATTTTTGGATCACTATTAACCCCTTGAAGTTTTCAACAATGACAACTAGTTCTGATGAAATAAATGTATGTGCATTTTTATTTTTATTTGCACTGAGGTGAAATTGAAGGAATCTAAAAGCTAGAAAATCAGCTTTTAAAAAATTGTTCTTAGCCCGTGGGAAATTCTGCAAAATATTAGAGAAAATACTAATTTAATATCTTCTCTTTAAGGAACATTGAGTGTTACACCCTTGCCCCACTTACCTTTAAAAAAATGGCACAGAGCTGGAATTGAAGAGTGACTGAGGCTCCTTGAAAAGTGCCTGCTGTTTGGGGCCAGCAGGCTGTGCTTGGTTTTGAATTCTGCAAGGGGAGGAGCACTATGGCACAAACTATTGTAAGGATTTGTGCTCTATAAATGCTGCAGCTTAACATTATTGTTGCTTTTTGTGTGTTGAATCTGATAAAGCCTTGAGGTCCTTGTTGGGTTTATACATTATATATACCTGTTCAGTTATTGGAAGCAAAATTAACATCTTGCTCTTTCCCATATCTCTAAGTAGATAATCACGTCACTGGATGTTGTTCTATGAATTAACTCAAAAATTGTGGAGGTCTGGAATGTTTACCATGTTGTACCTTAGGTCATTGTCATGGAATCTGAAGTCATGAAATGAATAAAAATGATGATGCAGGGGTAAACAAAATGTAGACTTGTAGGTGAAACAAATTAACCCTATACAAAAAAGCAGAATTTTTAACTATGTGTTAAATGTCATTTATTAAACCCGATCATTAGATCTGAGCAATAAATATATTGAATAAGAAAAACTTTAAAAGGCAAACAGCTCTCTTTTTACAGGTTAATAATATTGTGATGCACATTAGTAATTTATCAAGGTTTTAATAACACAGTTGCATTTTATAAAATCAGTGGCTGCTATATTTTGTGTAACACATGGAAACATGAGAAGGAATGCCGACATTGTGTGTTCTGTTCACATGATGAAGGGGTAGCAAAAGGACTCTGAGAACATACACTGGAATGGCATGTAATATGTCTTTCCTTGACAATAAAAATACAGCTGGAGGTGGTGTGAATAAAATTAGGTTCCAAATGCCAATGAAGGCATTGTTGCTTGTACCAGTTATCAATACAATTTATCAATACAAATACCTCTTTCTAGCTCACTGTGTGCTCTGATTTTTTTCCCCTTTATCAGACTACTCTCTCAAGTAAAAATTTTGAAAACCCAGTCCCAAATGACAGCCTGATCTGATCACAATCTATTTTTTTTGTCTGGGTGATAATTCAATGCATAACTATTTAGCATGTCTGTTCTGGACAGCATTAATGATGGGAAAATGCAATGGAAAGTAAGCAAGATGAAAAGCTGCCAAACTACTGTGTAGTCTAGTTTGGCGGCAGGCATGACAGAGGACAGCACTGCTGGACACTGACTAGAAGAGGGATAATCTACATAGGTGCTGGCTGGTAAGGGATCTCCAGTTAGAGGGCATCAGAGTGTTCAATAGGACCTGCTTTATATTTGGTTTCTCCTCACTTTTGTGCTGTATCGGCATGTCTGATGCTTTCATTCTGCTTGATTATTGTGTCAGTCTTTGTGGGATTAGATGGACCATACAGTCCAAATCTTATTTGCTGTTTGGTATTTTCCAAACTTAAAGTACTTCATTTCCTCATTTTCTGTCTGGTACTGGTGGAGGCAATTGCCTCAGCCACTTGGAAACTGAGTAGATTGGACTGAATAATTAAATTTTCCAGTCTTATTTTGCTCCTTCCTAAAGATGCACAATGATATGTTATAACCCTAACACTGATTTATAACTAAGTAGTTTATACAACCTCAGAGGATACACATTGACCGATTCCCCACTAGGCTTGTTCGGGAGTCAGAGATCTTTTCCCCCAGTGCTTTCGTCCGATTTCACACAAGCTGCCCCAGGGCTGCGACTTGTCTCTTTCGTGCGGCAAGCAAGATCCTCTGAAAACCAGTTTCTGCTTGCCGCAGGAAAGAGGTGGGACGAGTCACAGCCTTGTGGCAGATTGTGCAAAATCGAACAGAAGCATCAGGGGGAAAAGAGCTCCAAGCCTAGTGGGGAATTGGTCAGTATGTTTCTTAAATGTAACAATATTTTACTAGAACTCTTTCATAAATAATTTTTTGTGTGTAGAATTATCACTGAAACAATTGTTCAGGAGGACATTTTTATAAAGGTAACATATTTATTATAATGGAATGGTTTGAGAGGTTTTGAAGGAAGGGAATGGGCCTGTGGACTTTACTACTGTGTATTTTGTGTGTTATCTGTTGCTACATGCATTATCTTGTTCTCACTGCATTGCATTTCTACTTTGTGTAATACCATCTATTGTTTGTTTAACATGTCATGTTTAATACTTCTACTTTGTTCAAGATTTCTGCAACCCCAGTCCTATTACATTGCTTCTTAGATGTTTCATCCAATTGATCACATTGATTTCAACTGTGTAATCCACCTCCAGTCTCAGTGAGAAAGGTAGACTATAAAATAAACAACAACTATTAAAGAGAAAGAAGGCAAATTCTCTATGGGACTGGGTGGCAGCTTAATATTCTAAAAATGATGCATACTTTTGCCCTCTGTTTTCTGAAGATATAATGCAGTAATTTGTAGTAAAGCCAAATATTACGAACCAACTCCATCTATGATAAAAAAATTCCAATTATGGTGGAGTATATTCCCACCATAAATCAATGGGGTTAATATTTATGCAGCATAAATATTACATTCTTGAGATCTATCTTTGTTGGGAGATGTTTTAAGACTTAAAAATTTTTTCCTGACAATTTGTCATTAAAATGTTGGTTTCCTGCATGTGTGTCTACAGGATGCAGTTACATCCCCAGCCACTGGGCAAGTACATCAAAGTATGCCTTGGGGTTGTTACCCTGGTCAGGAGTGGAATGGAACAATAGAATGGCACACATAATTGTTACTGTTGTGTGAACCAGCATTGATGACAAATGAGTTCCTCTGTAATACACAAAGCGTACTATATTATGATGTTTGTCAGCAGTAGTTTTCTCCAGGAAAATATATTCTGTTTAGGATGCCAAGTCTTGCCTTGTGAACGCTAGTTCTAGCAGCTCATGATTTATAGACATGCTGCATGTTGCCTTTACTTTGCACCCAGTGCATGCATCCAGCCTGTTTAAAGCCTACCTTGGCCCTGCTGTCCAATATATGGACTATTTGGTGCATTCCTAGTAAGTTGGGGTTGGGTTAAATTCAAATTATAATAAAGTTTGCATTTGTGGTTGGCAGGTCTCATTTTGGGCAGGAGCTCACAGGAGCAGAGCTCCAGAACCTCTAAATTTCATTGTGCTCTTTCTTACCCCCCCCCCCCCCAAAAATTGCTTCTGGGCTCCATCGTTCAAACTCTCTGTGAGAATTTTGCTGAACTCGTAAGATCTGACAATCTTTCTAATATTGAAATAACCAAAACATATAAAGCAAACGGATGGAAATCTTCATCATGCCATTGCATGGGAATAAGGTTTTATTATGACAATGATAATTCAAGAAGCATTTTAAGGTTGATGCTGAGCTGATATAATTTAGTACACCTTCCAGTTATGTCAGGGGTGCGGGGCATACGCAAATGAATTGTGCTAATGAGCTCTGGCACTTCCTTTTCTACAAAATGAACCCTGATAGTTGGTAGTTGCCTTAAATGGAACCAAGTGATATGACTGCCTCCCAGACACATTTTAGTGCTTTTTTTTCTTAAAAAATTATAATCTTGGATATACTTGGCAGCTCCATAATAATGTGAGTAAGAAATAGATAGTGCCAATAGACAAGTTATTTACATCTTCAGAAAGATGCACCAATTGCAACTTAAATAAAATCATTGCAGCTTCCAGATGAAGTAGGTGACATTATACTTTTAATGGAACATAGACCAAAAATGGAAACTAAAGTGACTCATCATATTTGCAGAGCAGCTTTGATGATCTCGATAATAGCTTTTACAACATAAATTCACACGAGTCACTTAATGCACTATTGGTGAGCCCTTATTCAAAACAAAAACAAATAGGCAGTTCTAAATGCATGCCTATCAGGTGTCTTGTGTGAGGAAAAACCATGGGGAGGTCAATTTATGATTTTATTTTAACTTTCCTGCACTTCACCATTCATGTGTGAATTTGGTCATAGTCCTAAGTTTAGAAAAAAAGATTTTTGAAGTGCTACAGTTGATTGAAGCTTTTACCGCAGTGGCATAGCTGAACATGTTATTGGAATAGCTGAACATGTGTCAGCATTGTTTCTTCTATTTTTAGCATCTTTGTTCATAAACTAATATTATATCTCTAACGCAGAATGACTAAATGAAGCTGGATATGAATTAGCATAAACAAATTGTTTAAGGACATCAGAAATTTAGGAAAATGCAATTAATAGAGGTGTGGCTTAAGGTTTGGTACATGGAGCGGGGATAATTTCAGTGCAGTGTTAATATATGCAATTCAGTGCAATATATGATTCAGTTTCATAACTAGGGATGGGCATGAACCGGGAAATGTTGGTTCATGATGTGACCTGTTCATGAACCACAGACTCAAAATTTTTTAGCTGCTTTATAAACTGGTTCAGTTTGTGAGGTTTGTGACCCAATATAATGCCCTCCCTAATACGTTAGAGGTGCCAAATTTGCAGGGGATCTCTGTTTGACTATCCTCTACCTGTGCTACAAGTTTGCTGAGGACTGGTTTTACACGGTAAGAGTTTTGCCCCCCCCCCCAAAGGAAGTGCCCTCAGGAAACTGCTTTCTGGGGAAATGACTGCCCGTCATTTCCCCATAAAGCACTTTCCTGGAGGCACCTTCCTTGGGGAATCATAGCTCAGATTTCATAAATCTAATCATCACCAAAGTTGGACAGCAGGTATAGAAGAGTGAGATGGAAATCTCCTGTGAGTTTGGTGGTTGTAGCTTGCGCAGGATCCGTTCTATATGCTCCTGAACATTCTGAACATGCAGCTGTCAAAATTACTTTTGACAGGCAGTCATTTAGACAGGTGCAGGTTCAGGAGCATATAGAGCAGATCCTGTGCAAGCTAGAGATAATCTTGGAGGACATGTAGAGGAGCATCCACAGGAGGTCCACTGCAAGTTTGGTGTCTCCTAGCTTGCATCTCCTGGATGCTCCTCTGCTTGTCCTCAAAGTTGTTGCTTTGAAGTTCAGTAAATGTTTTGATTGAGCAGAGACTTCACTCCACTCACAAACCTGCACATACTTCCACAAACAATATCAAAGTTTGTGCCAAACCCCCTGCCCTGAACTTGACTTTGTGAACCACAAACAGTAAAATTTGTGAGGAATTTTTTGCTTTTTGGTTCAGTTTGTGCCAATCCCTATATCTGTTATTTCCTGTGTCTATAGATACTTGCATTCTGCAGACTAAATAAACTCTCTTCTGTTCCTTTTTTATAGATCAGAAACTGAGGCTGAGAGTCACTTGCTCAAAGCCAGCCAGTGAGTATCCCTTATTTTGCTGGCATTTTTATTTTTGTCTGTTCTTTTTTTTAAAAAATCCGTATACTCTCTCTCTCTCTCTCTCTCTCTCTGTGTCTTTCTCTCCTGGTGCACTATTGATCATTAAAAGTTAAAGCCACAAAGCTTGCAGCGTTATCAAGCAATATCTACTAAATCCTGGAAGCATGGAAGATAACTGAAATGTAATCTACTACATAGCAGCTCTGCCAGTGATGGATAGTGAAAGAGAAGCAGGACTAATGAAAAATTAATGAAAACAGTTAGTTCCATAAGAAAAATGATCTGTTTTCTTCCACCTTTGTATTGATTTTAACTGCCCCTGTAATTGGAAGAGTATAATTTTATCCTACGGTAAATCAGAGTGGGGGTGAAAAAGGGAGCATAATATTCTGGCTGTGTTGCTGACATGGTTTTAGCTACACAAACCCAACCTTTTCCTTGGGATGTTGGGCCTCATGTGTATCTAGATTTAAGGTATTTTTGTTTCCTGTTCAGGCAAACTCATGAAGCTACCTACTGCACAAACAATAGAATTTTAAGTATGCAACAAAATATTGTAGGCATTTATTTTATGTGGCATGATGAGTTTTAACATTTGCACTCAGGATGGTAGAAATGCATGCCCATACATGGTTGAAATGCATGAAAGCCTTCAAAGACTTTGCTGGACCACTACAGTGTGGCTGTTATGAGAGAAAGCAATCCTAACTAACCCTTGGTTGATCATTGCTATTGATTAGCATGTTGTAGTTTAATATCCCCCCCATTTTTGTTATGCCTACCTGTACTTTCATACTATTTTTTTGCCTTCATAACATGAGCCACTGTACTTTTTCTACAGTCTGCCTAAAATTGTGCTCACTGTTCCTGAAAATGAGGTTATTTAGCACAGTGGTTTCCAACCTTTTTAATACAGTGACCCATCTAGGGTTGGCCCGATGATTTTTGGTATCCTAGGCAAACTATGACCTTGGCATGCATCTATTTCAGCATTATATTTTTCTATAGTAACCAACCATGTTTTGAAAAAACAACAAACATCGCACAAAGGTTGTAGCTGTCCCAAGATTAACTTCAAGCAAATAGTTCATCTCCTCCTCCTCTGCAAGCTGAGCCAGAGCTGGAATTTAAGGAGGGTTGCTTGGGGTGTGCTGGATTGAAGAGAGATGTGAAGAGGCAGATGGCAGGGAAGAGGTTGGTGGCAAGGGACTTGGTGCAGTATCTCTTCCACAGCAGGTAGAGGGAAGTGAGGACTGCACAGCAGTTGGCAAGAGGTTGGGCTAGTAAGGAGCAGCACCAACATGCAACCCACCAGGGCTTTTTTGGTAGAAAACACAGCAGGAACTCATTTGCATATTAGGCCACACCTCCTGATGTCGCCATTGTTTCACATGGGGTTTTTTGTAGAAAAAGCCCAGCAGGGAATCATTTGCATATTAGGCCACACCCCCTGATGCCAAG
Organism: Heteronotia binoei; assembly: GCF_032191835.1. Classification (NCBI taxonomy): domain Eukaryota; kingdom Metazoa; phylum Chordata; class Lepidosauria; order Squamata; family Gekkonidae; genus Heteronotia; species Heteronotia binoei. The sequence goes on from NC_083229.1 coordinate 78,275,377, forward strand.
CCAGCTGGAACTGCGTTCCTGTGCGTTCCTGCTAAAAAAAGAGAGAGAGAGGAAGAGCCCTGCAATGCACAAATGCTCCTCTGGTTTTTCCATGGCATACTGAACAGCTCCCACCTACTCTCCAACCTTTCCCCTCTCTTCTTTCAACTACTACTGTAAAGTTCCTGGTTGCTGGATGGGCTTGAGATTTTAACCCTATTTAGAGGGCAAAGAAATGGAGAGAGATCATCTTTACACTGTGTGTATTTGAGTAGTTTTGTTGATTAAAAATTAATATTTAACGGTCTCTCTATAAATGATATTATATATATTGTGTAGAACAAATTCTTAGTCTGAAAAATACTTTACTGGAATCTGGCAATTTATATCTAATTATTTTATAACAGTGCTACCAGCAGTGGACATTTCTTTCTGGGGAATGAACTGATGAACATCTAATTAAAATTAGATATGTTAGTAAAAGTATATATGTTAGTAATTAATTCATTAATAACATCAGACAATTAATGTTTTCATCCCCACTAATCACTTATACTTTGTAACCCAGAAATCAGCAAGGAGGATATACTTAACATCTAAAATTATGTGATTTACAGAGCCATCCTAAACAGTTACACCCTTCTAAGCCTATTGACTTCAACATACTTAGAAGGGTGTATAAAATACATTCTAAGTCTTTGATATTTAGTCTTCTGCTGAAATTCAAGTATGAATTATTTCCCTTACTTTCTATCTGTCAGGGCTTTTTTGCATCGTTAAAATGTCACAAAAGAAAGACTACCCTGTCTATTCAGCAAGACACCAGTATGGATACTAGTATGATTCTGATTCTGCAGTGCTTCAAAGCTCTGCTGACTATTATATTTTTGAGAACTTCCAGAGAGAGAAGTCTTGGAGGCTTCTAATGTGGAAGTCCCTTTCCCTAATTCCAGATGTATGAGAGCTGTTCATAGTTATTGGAGAAATGCATCTCAGAGATGCTTTATTTATATGGCCTTCATCTGAGCCCTGGCATTGGTATTTGAATGAGTTCTGGTTCAAATTAAGCCATGTCTTGGGAGGAAATAGTAATAGTAATTTGGAATGTGTCTTGAGCAAAATGCTTTTGATTCTGCAAAATGACTATGAGGGTTGGAATAAAGTGGCAATAGTGTAAAACAGGCTATCCTTTCAAGATGAATGAAAGAACAACAGCTTTAAGCCTATAAATAGGGCATGATTAACATTTAAGATAAACTCCTAAATTTAGAGGGTGACTTTGTTTAGATTTTCTGTCCTGTGGCCTCTTGTCTCCCTTAAAATTCTCAGGACATGGTATGGAACTTGTGGTCTTATTTTTGATTTGTCATGTTTTAAATCATGGTAATCTGCACAGCAGTGCTTCCCCATGAGTCATCTCTCACTCCATGCATTTCCTAGTGCCCACTTCCTCAAAACACCTCTTCCCAAGAGCAAGGAGTCAATTTTCACTGGGGCAGGAAGTGCTTCAGAAGATCTAGGAAGAACCATGTTTCGGGGTGCAGGGACCATTTGGAAATAGGTGTCCCGCATAACAGGATGCTTGGCTTGGAATCTCACAATCTTTTTGTAATTGTCCCCCCACGGTAGCCATTTTATAAGTTATGCCTCCCAAGGCAGCAGTTTTTGTGTGGGCATTTATTACCCTTTCTCAGAACTCCAAAAATGTCCATAGCTCAACAGCTGTTGTATAGGGTTAGGTAGGCTGTCTGCATTGTGGCTTCTGGCCTTGCACAAGGGCAAGTAGAAATCAAGGCATGATATACATAAACCAGGAGGTTAATCCAATGCAGTCTGCACAGTGTAGAGTCAGAGATGCCCAAGAGTCTTGACAACTGAAGGGAAGCCTTTGGTCCCATCAGCTAGTGCTAAAGCAAATGGAGTAGTTGGAATTCATCATACACAGCACAAATCACCACAATGAAAATAACTATGTGCATGCAAGCATTTCAAGGAACACATTTTAAATTGGTTATGTTCAGTTAGAAAGGCCAGAGGTGTTACAGCTCAATTGATTTGGTTTCTGAAACACCAAAATGTTTTATTTTCTCAGCTGTGAATCCACAGTGGATGGGAAGCATCCATCTTTGCTGGCACCATTTATTCTGTCCAGCATTGACCCATGCCACAGGGGCAATGGCTCAGTGATAGGGCACTTGCTTTACATGCAGATGGTCACAGATCCTATCCTCAGTTAAAGGATCTCAGATAGCAGACACTGGGAAAAGCCGTCCTCTGCCCAAGACTCTGGGGAGTGGCTGCAGTATTGAGGTAGAGGGACCAATGATCTGACCTGTTGTAAGGTCCAAAATTCCAGGGCAGGAAATGAAGGGACACAAAACAAACAGCTGCAATGTTCTGCCAGTGCCTTGAACAACAGATTTCAAGCTTGAGGACCTGCGAAGCATCACAGAAAGGTGGAACAGTTTTGACATCCTATTCACCCTCAATCTCCAATATTCGCTCGAAAGCTTGAGAAGGCTAATTCCCCTTGACCTTTACATGACTCTGACCTGTTCTTAGTATCAATTGTTCCTGAAACATGTTTAATTCTCATAAAACCATTCCATCCTCCCCTTTAGGTTAATTTGGGAAGACAGTTGGACTGAGATCTGGTAACCTTTGATCCCTGTCTCTGCTCTGCCATGAAGCTCACTGTAAGACCTGGAGCCAGTCATTCACTCTCAGCCTAACTTACATCACGGCTGTAGTGTTACACCTCAAACAACTTTTTATTGGGGAATATTAATATTTCTTAGCTCAAAATGGTAGGCCTACGAGAGGTGAGGTGTATGGGATCTATGTCTTTGTCTACGGAGATAGACCACTGAAAATCCTTTGGTTAATAATGGATTTTATTATAGCATAGGTTTCAAATAGTTACATCTCAATCAAACAATTTCAAGCATACAAGAGGAATACAAGAGGTTAGCTGAATAAGCAGGATGGGGGAGGGTGATACAATACCTAGATCTTTGCAGGGTAGACTCAGTCAGAGGAAAATGCAAGGCTTCTGGAGGGAGATTTCTCTTGAGAGGAAGGGGGGGGTGAGGGTAGGAAGGGGGTGGAGGGAGGAGAGGATGAAGGGATTCCCTTTTTCCTTCCTTTTTCTTCTTCTGCAACCAGCATCCACGAACCCTAAACCTGACAGGTTGGGTTGTCTGTTTTCTAGGGTAAATTACGTCACATCACTCAATTCCACTACCCAATGAGGGGGCAGAGTGTCACACCAATGGAAAGTCGGGGTGTCATATGTGTAATAGCCAATCAGAGACCATTCGTATCATAGATCCATACCCCAACATAGGCATTTTAATTACACTGGCCAAATGACTTTATGGCCTTGTTTTTCCCAAAACTGGTTCCTTTGAAGCTCCCCAAAAGTGATAGATTTCTCTCTTAGTGTCAAACATGGATGGGCATCCATCAAGTGGTCAGGGGACTGAATGACTTTGATGGCCTTAGCAATTAATTAAAGAAAAATAGAAACTTTGTTAAAAGTCAGAATTGTGAGATCAGTTTACAGGTTATAACACACATTCACAACAAAAGGAGTGCTTGGCCTCTAACCTCGTGTTTCTGCCATCTTGTCCTGAGGATTACCAGATACAAGCCATTTATTTGTGTTGGAGGTTTCCTGGGTCATTCTTATTTCCTTATGCTGTGATAACAGGACTTTTAAAGGTTGCCAAAAGTGAAGGAATTTTTATGGCACTGCCCACACCACCTCTCCGAGCCCGAAACTTTTTCACTCCCAGGAGCAGAAAGATGGACGCTTCTCAACCTTTCAGCTGGCATCATGTTGTTCTGGCCTGTGAACCAGAATCACATTACAGACCTGCTTTGGGGTCAAGAAGGAACTGGATTTGTCTCCCTTATGTGCAAGAAAGACCATTCCAATTCAAATGGGCATTGCTGTATCCAATTAATATTCTAGGGTTACATTGCAATATCACATTCCAGGGGTGCATGGCTTGGGAATAAGTACAGGGGTGTCTTCCTGGGTATCAGTCCCCCCCTTGAAAATGGAGACGAACTCTCAGTGAGACTTCTTTTTCACATCAAGGTACAACCATTCATACAGATATAGAAAGAGAAAGAAATGTCAGGCCATAAAATATGATTGAGAACAGAGAGAGAGGAGAAAAAAAAAAGGTTATGGGAGCTTTAAAATTTTGCAGCCAATTAAAAGGTAAAAAAATAATAATAATAAAAACTGCAGGCCAGTTCAAAAATTAACTGGAACCTTTAGTGGGTTAAGCTGAATTCATGGGGTGTGCATATATGTTTCTGATAATGAACACTGAGCCTCTGAGGTTGCATGTACAAAGAACATGGGAGTCAAAACCATATTTGGATAGGTGCTTAGGGGGAAGACAGTTTCTTGCCTTATAAAAGTGAGAGTATACATTTTTACCAAAACCAATCCTCCTTCTATACTATACTATGCATATATATAAGGTCACTTAATAGCTAATCATAAGTTCTAATATAAATGAAGTACAAAACAGTAACTAAACTTATATTGCTAATTAACAGGATATCAAAAGTTGCATAGTTACACACAAAGAAAAAAAAATGTTCAAAATATATGCTCAATGTTTCTAAGCTACCAAACAGGCAGTTATTAACTCATTGCTAAAATATTCTTATCAAACTTGAAGACAAACATAGAATATCATTTTCTTGAGGGGGAAGGGGAAAGAACATAGGATTCTATATTAATCTAACTCTTAATGTGACAAGTACAGCACAATGGGGTTCAGTAACAGATACATAGGTACATTTACATTGACATTTTCCTCTTGTAGGCTTTGTATATGCATCTACAAAATTAACAGGCACATTTGAAATCTGTTATTCTTCCCCGTGTATTCTTGCAGCAGGGATGTATCTGGAACCATCATTTCCGAAGGGACAGGGTTTTTTTGCTGCACACCTTTGTTTGGGCAAACTGAAGTCTTCAGGGTCATTTTTACTGCTGGCGTGTGTGTAAATGAGCTGGAAGATATAGCACATGAGGTTAAAATGCCCTCTGTTTCTTCAGGGCCATTTGTAAAACAAAAGGTTGCATTCCTTTAGCTACATGCCACAAGTAGGCAATTCATTGTCCCAGTGGGACTCCACCCATTTCCTGCTCCTCTTCTTCTTCAAAGGACAGAGGAAGAAAGATGGCTCTGAGCACATGTGTCTCTGCAATGCTGGTATACTTTTTGGTAAAATTTCCTGTTTTTCCTTTTAAATTAAGTCAGTCCTGCCCCATACAAAAATGTGGGTTGCAGGGCACTTTTTCCTTTTCTCATTTTTGGAAAAAGAGATGGCTTTGTCTTTCTCTATGATTTTTTGTGATCTAGAGAGAAAAAGCAGTCTGTTTTTCCTTTATTTCCTTATTGAACAAAGGATTTGTTTTCCCTGCATGGAGCAGAAAAAAAAGGAGAACACAAGGAGATAAGAATTTCAAAACACCCGGTTCTTTTGTAAGTATAAACGTCATGCAATGGAGGGGGGAAGAGGGAAGCTGGTATCAGCCATTGCCTGGCTGTGAAATCTGTAGCAGCATATGAGAGGCTTAAAAATTCTGCTTGCAGTTCCCAATTTCCAGCAAGGGGAAATAAAAATTGCTTTTGGCTGTTTGCAGAGAAAAAAAAATGGTCTTAATTTAAAAGGGAAGGCATTTAAAAAAAAAAACTCTGTTCAAACTTGGGTTAAAAAGAATTTCCTTTCAAAAATACTAGATTCTGTTCAAAACTCATTGGATCTATTCAGAAATCTATTCAAAAATCTCACTGGCTTCCATTCAAAACTGGATCCATTCAAAAATCCCTGACTTCCACTCCACAGTACTAGATTCCTATTCAAAAATCACTGACTTCCCCCCCTAGTTTTTTTCTGTACTTAAGGGAGAGAGGAAGAAAAAAACTCTGTAGTTCTTTGCCTTTCCTTTGTCTAAGGTATATCTCTGTGCTGACCACATGGTCACTGGTCTTTGTTTTAATTTTAAAAAGTTTTTCTGTGGGGGAAGTTTTGTAAAAAAAAGTCTGGCTGGGGTTTTCAAAATAATGCTGTTTGTCTGTTTGCCTTGGCATTAAGGCTTTTTGGACTGTTTCTCTGTTCTCATTGCACACACGTGCTGTTTGTACCTGGTCTGCCTTGCAGGGTTGGCGTGCAAGTACAGAGCAGAGTTGTTAGCGATGAGGGGAGAGAAATGGGTAGGTGTGGCAGTTGCTTGTAGTTCCTGCTAAGCATGCAAGGGAGAGACTGCAGAGAAAAGGGGGGGGGGAGAACATGTGGGATTTCTGAAAAGGGGGGAAACATGGCTGCTCTTGTTAAGGTTGCCAGTCTCCAGTTGGAACCTGGAGATTACTTCCTCCAATATTATATCTTATGCTTGGAGTTTAAGTACCATGTGTCTTTGGGGAAAAAGGGCTTTAAGAAAAATAAGACACCATGTGTTATGGTTTTTCCAATGCAGTCTTCAAATATTTGGAACCTCCAGGCTGGAGCTGGCATCCCAAAGTTTCACTTAGAGCCAATCCTTTGCTAAAAGGAAATGCTCAGAGGTTTTTTTTTTTTTTTGGTTTTTCTCTTTTGAGTTTTGAATACTTTCATTGGCTGCTACATTAAACACAAAATCCAGACTTCATTTGCATGTCTCCAGGTCTCGGCTGGAGATCTCCAGGTTTGCCCTGGAGGTTGGCCTTTTTTAAAAAAAAAAATTCCTAAAAAAAATTCTGTTTGTTCTTAGGTGTATATGCACATATGCCTAAATATATGCATATATAGATATTTTTCTGGAAATTGCAATGCATTCATAGTTCTTCTGAGTGACTATATTTGATTGAGTTTGCCAAGGCTTCTAGTCTATTGAATTGACGCCTTAACCAACATACCAGATAAATTAAAAAGACTACCATGCCAGCTTGTATGGCAAGGATTATCACTATGGGATGCATTACAATATTTAAAAATTTAAAAAGAAAAACAACCTGGTCCTGAAGTGCAATCCTTGGAGGAGAGTGTATTCTGTAAGGGAAAAGGGTTATGCCTGGCTGCATAGTACTTCTAGCTGAAGATCAAGAAATAAACATATACACAAATAGCAGAGGCTTGCCCCCCCCTTGCTTGCTGCTGGGGTGCAGGGTCAAGTTTCCTATATTTACATAGTAGCTCAATGCTTGTAGCCTCAGAGAGCCACAATAGTCTCAGCCAGATCAATCAGAGCAGGTGTAGGAGCATAATTCAGCGAGATCTGTCTGATCTTTATAGAGGAGGCTTTTCCAGGTTTATCTGGGGGTTGCTTTTCAGAATTCTTCTGGGGAGAAGTTGGAGCAGAGTTGGCCACAGCGTCAGGGGGTTTCCCTTTCCAGTCTTTCAACTGAGAGCAGTGGAAGAACTTGAGCCAGGTACCTCCTGACTTGGGGATGGCAACTTGGTACACAGCAGGGCTGATCCTCTTTGTGATTGGGACTGGTCCCTTCCATTTGGCAGTGAGGGCATGTTCTTTTTCAGAAAACTTTCTGTACATTACAAGTTGACCCTCTTCCCATTGTCTGGGGTTTCTTACCCATCCCAGTCTTTTATCCATTGCTTGACGGGCTATGCCTAACTGCAGGGCAACCTTTTTATGAATGGCAGAGATTTCAGTGACCAGGGACCTTACCCATGCATCACTTATTACAACTGGTTCCAAGTCTGATGGGAGGCTTGTATCTAACCAAAAAGCCTCTGGGAAAAGCATTTTTCTGCCAGTCATCACTTGATGTGGTGAGAAACCATGAACAGCTTTAGTACCTCTAAGGGCCATGAGGATGATGGGGAGTTTTTCATCCCAGTCCCTGCCAGAGGATTTAACCATTTTGCACAGAGCCTCCTTGAGCGTTCTGTTTGTACGTTCTATATTTCCAGAACTTTGGGGATGACCAGCCACATGAAATCTTTGCTGTATGCCTAATGCTTTGCATAATTCCTTTGTGATGTCACCAATGAAGGCTCCGCCCCTATCACTATCAATTTGACGACTTATGCCCCACCTAGACCAAACATTGTTAAAAAGAAGGCGGGCTGCAGTTGCTGCTGTGTTATTTCTGCAGGGAAATGCTTCTACCCACTTGCTGAAGGGATCAATTATTGTCAGACAATGGCGGTTGCCACGGGATGTGAGAGGGAGGGGGCCTATGAAGTCAATCTGAATCCGTGCCCAAGGACCCTCTATTCTCTGGTGTTGTATGGGTGCTTTGGCTCCTGTGTTGTCTGCATTAACCATTGCACAGGCTAGGCAGTTGTCTACCCATTGCTCGATGTCCTGTCTCATGTTTGGCCACCACCCTGTGTCTTTAACTCTTTCTAGGGTGAGCTCTCTTCCTCTGTGTCCTTGTTCATGGGCAAGTTGAATTAAATCACTTCTGACTTCTACAGGGACTATCCAGTGCCTGTTGCAGTTCTGATTGCGCATTCTCCACCACTTTTGTTACACCTCAAACAACTTTTTATTGGGGAATATTAATATTTCTTAGCTCAAAATGGTAGGCCTACGAGAGGTGAGGTGTATGGGATCTATGTCTTTGTCTACGGAGATAGACCACTGAAAATCCTTTGGTTAATAATGGATTTTATTATAGCATAGGTTTCAAATAGTTACATCTCAATCAAACAATTTCAAGCATACAAGAGGAATACAAGAGGTTAGCTGAATAAGCAGGATGGGGGAGGGTGATACAATACCTAGATCTTTGCAGGGTAGACTCAGTCAGAGGAAAATGCAAGGCTTCTGGAGGGAGATTTCTCTTGAGAGGAAGGGGGGGGTGAGGGTAGGAAGGGGGTGGAGGGAGGAGAGGATGAAGGGATTCCCTTTTTCCTTCCTTTTTCTTCTTCTGCAACCAGCATCCACGAACCCTAAACCTGACAGGTTGGGTTGTCTGTTTTCTAGGGTAAATTACGTCACATCACTCAATTCCACTACCCAATGAGGGGGCAGAGTGTCACACCAATGGAAAGTCGGGGTGTCATATGTGTAATAGCCAATCAGAGACCATTCGTATCATAGATCCATACCCCAACATAGGCATTTTAATTACACTGGCCAAATGACTTTATGGCCTTGTTTTTCCCAAAACTGGTTCCTTTGAAGCTCCCCAAAAGTGATAGATTTCTCTCTTAGTGTCAAACATGGATGGGCATCCATCAAGTGGTCAGGGGACTGAATGACTTTGATGGCCTTAGCAATTAATTAAAGAAAAATAGAAACTTTGTTAAAAGTCAGAATTGTGAGATCAGTTTACAGGTTATAACACACATTCACAACAAAAGGAGTGCTTGGCCTCTAACCTCGTGTTTCTGCCATCTTGTCCTGAGGATTACCAGATACAAGCCATTTATTTGTGTTGGAGGTTTCCTGGGTCATTCTTATTTCCTTATGCTGTGATAACAGGACTTTTAAAGGTTGCCAAAAGTGAAGGAATTTTTATGGCACTGCCCACACCACCTCTCCGAGCCCGAAACTTTTTCACTCCCAGGAGCAGAAAGATGGACGCTTCTCAACCTTTCAGCTGGCATCATGTTGTTCTGGCCTGTGAACCAGAATCACATTACAGACCTGCTTTGGGGTCAAGAAGGAACTGGATTTGTCTCCCTTATGTGCAAGAAAGACCATTCCAATTCAAATGGGCATTGCTGTATCCAATTAATATTCTAGGGTTACATTGCAATATCACATTCCAGGGGTGCATGGCTTGGGAATAAGTACAGGGGTGTCTTCCTGGGTATCAGTAGCTGAAAGGGAGAACCACATAACCCACCCCCAGCTCTATGGAGGAAGGATGGGATCAAAATTTCAAAGCTTCAGCATACCTATGGAGTCCCTTTAGTATGCAAAGACCCCTATCTTGCCTTTGCTGCTTTCATGGTTGCCATGAAAGCCACCCATAGTAGTTTTTGACATGAGGACCCAGCACCTCGTACAGTGTAGTGATGTGAATGGCATGTATATACTAGACCTTTCCAACTTAAAGCAGTGGGGCCTGTCCTGCACTGGCAGGCTTACTGAAGGCATCAGCATCCCCACCCCCCACCTGTTCATATTGCCTTCTTGCTCAACAGATGATTCTGCATAATCAGTCAAATCATACTACGGACACATTAAAGCCCTTTGCCTGATAGTGCCACAACTGCCTTTTCAGAGACAATAGCATACTATCCTGCACAGTTTCCTGCAGGATGCCTGCTGCTCTCTTCCCTTCTTCAGTTGGGCCAGGTGCATACTTAGGCAGGAAAAAGGGACAGCACTGTGTCCAAAACATTCAGGTAATGATTCATACAACTGTACAAAACTGAAGGCTGGAAAGAGGAGTCCTGCTACAGTTTTGCATTTAAATATTACCCCTCTCCTGGAGTTGTAGAGTTGGAAAATGAAAAGCTTCCAGAGGAATCAAGCTAATATAAATGTAATAAAAGAGTCAGCTGATGGATTGGGGAAGAGTTGGGCCAGTCACTCCTAATGGCATTTAAAAAACAACCACCACAAAGTTTGCCAACAATACTTTAGCAAACACATTCCAATTAGGGCTTATGGTAAAAATGAATGTATTACTAGAACAGGTATGTCTTTTTCATTGCAGTCAATACACTGCATGTAGTTTTAACAGAAAATTGCCTCTGCAACAGAAGGAAATGTGAACTAGGTGTAACAAAAGACTGCACCAATGGCAAGGCTAGATTGGGAGGAAAAAAATCAGTTCTGGATAAGGTCTCTGTGCCCTCATTTGCCCACAAAAAAGTGGGAGGGAAAGAACCACCAGTCTCTGGCAGCTCTGCTGGGCCCTGCACTTGGTTTGCCTGGGCTAGAAACAGCTTTTCCTGGACCATGCAAGGTTCACACCAGCCAAGAGCTGCTTTCCCTATGTCAGGTGAGTCTTGTGCATGCTGGGAACCACTTTCCCTAGGCTGTGAGCCATCTTCACCAGCCTGGCAAGGCTCTGCCATCTGGGGCTGCTGAACCTAGTTGGGTTCCACATCCCAACTGAAGGGGCACAACTGAAATTCCCTAGTAGCTATAATGGCCACCCCCCTAATGAAAGGTTGCTTAATATCTTTGTTTTGAGAACAAGCCAGTCTCCCTTTTAAGCTCCCTGCTGCCAGCACAAAGGTCAGACTTCTGGGTCACACCTTCCTCTCAGCCCTGCATGTATCTTTAGTAGTTCAAAAGCCTCACACCCCACCCCTTCTTCCTGTGTTGCTCCATCTCTTTCATCCCACTCTTGCCTTGTGGCTGTTTCCACACCACTCCCCATGTGTGGTACAACTTGCCATTCAGCTGTACTAAGCTTCCATTTCCACAATCATTCTTCAGGCACCTCCCAGCCTCCGTCTTCTTTTCCTCCCTCCTCCTGATTCTGTACAATTATGATTCCTTACTATCTTTTTAACAGATCTTGTCAGTCTTTAATGTCTAAAATATAAAGTATGATGAGATCTTATTCCGGCTTTGTAGGCAACCATTTATTTATGATAGTAGATGACATGTTTTCACAAGCAATGTATGAAGATGCTGGATCATCCCAGTGGCCCATTTAGACCAGCATCCTATTTCACACCAGTGGCCAACTAATTACTATAAGAGGGCCAATAACAGGACAGAGAAGCTGAGGCCTTCCCTATTGTTGCCTGCTGGAACAGCTGTTCAGAGGTTTACTGCCTCTGAATATGGAGGTTCCCTTTAGTCACCATGGCTAGTAGCTGCTGAGGGGTCTATCTTCCATTAATTTACCTAACTCCCCTTTAAAGTCATCTCCACTTGTGGCCATCTCTACATCCTCTTGCAGTCAATTCTACATTTTAATTATTTGTTGAGTAAAGTAGTACTTTATTTTGTTCATCCTGAATCTATTGCCCCTCAACTTCATTAGTTGCCCTCAAGTTCTAATATTGTCCACTCTCTCTGCCCCATGCGTAATTTTATAAATCTGTCATGTTCCCTCCTCAATTATTTCATTTGAATTTTACTCAGTCATTTCACTTAGCCTTTCCTCCAACCCCTTGCTTGTATTGGTTGCCCTCTTCCATACTTTTTCTAGCTCTGCAATGTCCTTTCTGAGATATAGCAAGCAAAATTGCACAGAGTACAGGCAATGCCCAGTAGGGTGGGGCATACAACAAGGTATATGCTGATTGGGTTTAACCTTGGCAAAAACTGAGAGGGCTCTTGAGACTTCATAGCTCATATCAGCCTGCAAGGGTGAGGGAAAGATGGTGTGTTCCTGGGTGCTTATTTGTCTGTGTGAGGTTCAAGCTATTTTGCTAGCTCCAGCGAGAAAGCTGTTCAGTGCTTCCTTGCATGGAATCAAGCTCCACCCCAGCAGCACTAGCAATACCACAGTGGCATGTCAATACTTTCTCCTCATTCTACCCAATGGTTTGCAAGAGAATATCTGGTCTGCCAATCTGAGGGAACATGATGTGGAGAGATGCCATGAATTTTGCAGAGAACATAGACGATAGCTGAACATACCAGATAGGTGTGCTCACCTGTGAGCTGAACATGTAATCTGTTTGCTTGTCCATTGACCATTTTGAATGACTGCCAAATAGCTTTGAAGTAGTAGCGTTGGTGATGGAATTTCATTTCCTTGCAGTGGTGGAATTTAATTTCTTTGCTTTATGAGAGATTTGCACCCAAGTCAGAAAAAGTCATTAAATTATATGAGGGGAGAGCGACACCTCCCACAAAGCTATGCAAAAATGCACGTGTAAAATAATGTCAATAATATAGACTTAAACAAACACTAAATGGTAAGATTTTTGGTTGTTTGTAATGGAATGTTCAAAACATTGAATGCTGGCTGGCTGATATTTGTGCTCATTGTTTATTACACCATTGTTGCTGAATGGAGTACAATGACAGCAATGATAGCAAGTCTGTGAGGGAAGAGGGGAAAGTAGGACTGCCATTGGGTTCTGTGCAAATCAGCATGCATGAAACACTAGTGATGTCTCTGTACTGTATTTTCTCATTGAATAGTAATGAACAGGCTCAAAATGATTGCCATCAATGTACAATCAGCTCCTTGTTCACTGCCTGCAAACAGATGGAGCTGAATCAGGTGTTTGAGCATCTCTAATGGAGTGCCTTTATTTTTACCTTCCTGAAAACGAATACATCACCTGAGTTTAAAAAGAAAAAAACACAAACAAACAAACAATCAGTCTTCAGTATTTGTTTGAGTGCATCCCTCAATCACATGTACAGAAACAAATCCTAGGGGCTAGTTTAAGAGGTTTTTGCATTATCCTTAATGATCGTTTAAACTGTTTAAAAGATTAGGGCATTTTGACATGTGCCCATTTAAAATGGCTTTTGCTATTATTGATTCATATTATACAATCAACACTACCCAGAATAATCCTTCACATCTGCCACTGTTCTATGGGAACACTGGTCAGATGTTAACATCTGTTGTTGTGAAACAGGCTCAAAGGCTACTAAAGTCACCTAGGAATTCTCTCAAAATTTCTAACTAATCATTTTTTTCTCCATGCTGTTGCTAAAATATGTCAATAGGAAGACTTTGTTCCAACAATAGTGATAACATGTGAGTGCAATGTTAGCATTTGAGAGGAACAAATCTCTGGTACAGTGCAGTACCGTAATCTCTGGTACAGTAATCATGTGGCTACCATTAGAAACAATTTCTCTATATTAGCATCTGAGTTTGTGACTGTGACATGGACCAGCCCAGTTACATTTCTACTTCAAGGCCGTAATTTAGATAAACCACCAGTGCTGGCATGATAGCACTTATCTTTGACAGGCTGTTCTGTGGAGCTCCACTATGTTGAATCATTTTTGTTCTCTTCCATCTTGATGGTCTTAAGTCTATAAAGAAACATCAGGAGATCTTTCAAAGTCTACGTTCAGGTGTCTGACTCTTGATCCTTAATGAAATACAAAGGAGAGACTGATACAAACAGCACTGGTAGTTCTACCATGTGCTACATAAGCCATAATTAATAACACATGACTTTTGGTGTCCAAAGGCTGGATTCGGCAATAATTTTTCCTATCTGAAATGATTTCCATCAGCTCAATGGAAGTTTCTTGCCTCCTCATCCTGATGTTGCCTAAAACGCTGCTCCTGGGGGACAGGGGCCTATCTAGGAACAGCATGAGGGGGGCAGAAGGTCTACAGCAAGAAAAGTGAATTGGCAAAATCCTCCCCCTTCCCTTACCAGTAATCTATCATTAGATGCATAAGAATATGTATAGAGTATGTTTATATGATTCATGAGTGAACTTGCAAACCATTGACAACAGAACTTCATCTCTTATTGACCAGTTATTTGGGATAGGGCTATGGGTTGGTGGTCGAGTGTGTGCTTTATGTGTGGATGGTCCCAGATGTAATCCTCAGCTTTTCCAGTTACAGGGATCAGTAGCAGGAGATGTGAAAGACCCTGAAGAGCTGCTGACAGTCAGTGATGACAATTTGAAAGAATAGTGGTTTGATAAGGACATACCTCTAAAGAAGATTATCTGTGGATTACTAGGCACTATAGGTCAGCCACCACAGAGGCCAAAGCTCACAGTGAGCTAAAACTGGCCAGGCTTGCTACAACAAGAAAATCTTCAGATATGTGAGGAGCAAATGCAAGATAAAAGAGGCGATGGGCCCACTGTTGGGTGAAAATGTAGACACTCCAACAAAAGACAGAAAGAAAGCAGAGAGGCTTAATGCCTATTTTGCCTCAGTTTTTTCCTTGAAGAAGAGAACAGGCTCATATAAAGATGGCAGCAGGCAAAGGGCAGCATCTAGGCTGCTGGTTGACAAGGAAAAAGAGGTAGTTGAGAAGCACCTGACTGCACTGAATGAGCACAAATTCCCTGGGCCAAGAGTGCTCAAAGAACTTTCTAGAGAGCTTGAAGAGTCTTTGTCTATCATCTTCCAGACCTCTTGGATGATGTGGATGTGCCACAAGACTGGAGAAGTGCAGATGTTATCCCAATTTTCATAAAAGGAAGGGGAGGAGGGATGACCTAGGAAACTACAGGCCAGTAAGCCTAACCTCTGTCCCAAGGAAGATACTGGAGCAGATTTTAAAGGGTTCAGTCTTTGAACACCTAATGATAACTTGCTGATCCGGGGAAGTCAGCACAGATTTGTCCTGTTTTGATCAAGCGGTGAGATTACTGGATCGAGGGAATGCTGTTGATGTTGTTTACCTTGGAGACCAAGCCCTATGAGGAAAGGCTGAGGGGAATGTTCAGTCTATAGAAGAGGAGGTTGAGGGGGACATAAGTGCTCTCTTTAAATATTTGAGTAAATATTAAAGCAGAGGAGAGGCCTCACAATAATTAGTTTAAATTAAGGGTGGGAAGGTACAATCTGGATATTAGGGGAAACTTTTTAAAAGTAAAAGTTGTTCAACAGTCAAATCTGCTACTGAGGGAGGTGGTGCGCTGCCCCTCACTGGCAGTCTTTAAGCAGTGGCTGGACAAACACTTGTCGGGGATACTCTAGGGTGATCTTGCACTGAGAAGAGGGTTGGACTAGATGGTGCATATGGCTCCTTCCAACTGTGATCTTATGATTCTAAGACTGTGTAAGGCAGCTTCATGGGTATTAAACTGAACTTGCCTTGCTGTCTTCCAAGCAACTGACCTGTAAATAAATAAAGTGCTTTTTCTGCTTCATGAACAATAATTCTCTGAGGTGGATGGTGTGGCAATTGTCCTTAAATTCCTGCCTCTCCTCCAGGACTCTGAGCCAATTCTTGTGATTTTGACTTCATGCAAATCCAAATGATTGTCAGCCAATCAGAGCCCATGGCCAGAGTGGGGGTTTGGGCATTCTTCAGGCCAGAAGGCAGTTGCCCCAGAGCCTCCCCTCCCCCTCTCCCCATAGCCACCACAGATTACCTGCTGTCTGATCCTTTTAACTGGAGATGCTGAAGATTTAATTTGGGCCCATGTGTATGCAAAGCAGATTTTCTACCACTGAGCCACAACCCCTTCCCTGCAGTAAGAGGGGAATTGCTTTCCAGAGGCAGGAAGATTATGAATTGGCCAAGGCTACCCACAAAGCAGGGATGGCCAGCTTCCAGGTAGGACTGCCATGCAAATTCCAGTCACCTGTATCCATTAGTGACTAGAGCCAGCCCAAGCACTTTTTGTGCCCTAGGCATGCCACAACCTGGTGCAGGCTGGCTAGTGGCTATCCACCCCATCTGGCCTTCAGCCTCATGCTGCTTCTTGCCATGGCCTGTTTCTGGTGGCTTGAGGGTGCAGCTCATGCTACAGTCCACCTCTGGGTACAGAGGGAGGAGGATCTGGCCCAATTGCAGCAGCCTGCTGGAAGAGCTCCAGGTCCCACCTGCAGGATAGCAATCTCCTCTCTATATTAGTGGAGAAAGGCAATTGGGAAGGCCTGCCCGTTTATTAGTAATGCCAGGTGAGGATGTATATTCCCAAAAGATTTGTCCAGACACTTCCACTGGGCACAGAGGAACATTGTTCTATGTACATCTGTATCCTCATTGGCTGTACATGTGGAAGTCAGAATATGTCACTGGCTGGATACAACAGAAGTTCTGAGAGCTCCAGTGGCACATTTTCCAAATAGCTGGACTCCTGGCATTGGACTAAGAAATGCTGCAACATTCAAAAGAAATTCCTCATCAACTTTAACTATTGCAATATACTTTGCCCATGATAACAGTGCAATCTGACTTGATAAAGTATTATCTACCTTTTCTTCTTTATACTTTCCCAACACAATGCAGAGTCATTGGCATATGGCATTAAAAAGGATTTTTGTACTCTTACCAAATATTGCAGCAATTTGTCTATGCTATTAGTAAGACCCTTCTATTTACATTATCTGTGTTCTTCAAGCAAAAATAGAAAAAGGGGGACCTTGTTTCCAGTTGTTTGATAAAATCTGACAGAAAGTAACCCAGAACCTCTGATTCCCCCCCCCCCTATAATGCTGTAGGAATTGCTAATAAAACACTTACATAAAAAATAAAAGGTTTGAAAGGGGGAGGTTCTGACTAAAAAAAATCAGCTTGTGCTAAGAAATCTGGGACAGAAAAGGACACACCAATTGCTGCTGCTTGCACAAACATCGGCTGGCTGGAGCCAGTTTCACTGGCAGTTGCCCAAGGACAAACGCCACAGGGCTGCTGACTCTATGATGCCCTTTGGTGGTGTGCCTGGGTAAGCCAGACTCTCTTAAAAGACGAGCTTGGCATAAAGGGAGGCAGAACTATATTCTTTAATGCCAGCTTCAGAGGCTTGTGTTCTTCAAGCCTCAATTAAAAATGCCTCAGTCTTGTTCTATTTACTTGCCAGAGGACAGGGTGGAATTTGCTTTTCTTCTATAACTCCTTAGATTGCTTTTTATGAGAGAAAAGTTGGCATTTGCCTGCAGCGTGGCAAAGCAAGAGAGAAAACCATTCTGGTTTCAGGCTGTTTACTCCCCCCCCCACCTCCTGTACAGTATTACAGAGAAGTGAAGGTATTTGATGTGCTGTCTTGGAGAAGCACTGCAAAGGGCTAAAAGTGCAGTTAATTTGCAGTGTTTTTCAAAAGCAGTGGCTTTTTCCCAAGGAGTTCAATCTAACAGCAGAGGCAGGGCTGAGGTAATGATGCTGAAGCTGTGAATGGTAGTGTGTGCGTGGTTTTTTTTTGGGGGGGGGGGGGATGTTCCTCTTATGTGATCTTAAAATCCTATCTGATTAAGCAGGCTAGCATTGCCAGCTGCACACTGCAGTTATTTTATATATTTTGGCTATAGCAGCCTGAGGCAAAGGTTTTAGGATATTTCATAAAGCTATCAGGATAACATGCCTTTTTTGTATGAGCAAGGAATGTGAAAATAAACCTCTTGTTTGTCTATATTCTATGCAGAAAGAAAGAAACAGACAGATCTGGTTACAACTAAAGTTGCCAAAGTCAAGGGCTTCTGGTAGACAATTCCCCTTACTGTAGGAAAGGGGTTGTGGCTCAGCGGTAGTAGATCCACTCTGCGTACACATGGTCCCAAATTCAATCCTTAGCATCTCCAGTTAAAAGGATCAGACAGCAGGTAATATGAATAACCTCTCCCTGAGACCCAGGAGAGCTGCTGTCAGACAGAGTAGACAAGACTGAACTTGATGGACCAAGAGTCTGACTTAAATAGGTGTTGACAATTGCCCACAGAAACAGCATCTGACACCTAACCACTGCACCACATGATCATGGTGGAAACATTTTCAGCCATCAATTATGGCTTGCTGGACTCATGGTTTGCCTGTCCCCATGTCATGTTTCTGCAAGCAAGCATCACCTAGGGAAGGAAGAAGGCAAATCATATGGGAGATGTGGTATTGTGTACACTGCTCCTTAGAGCCACTAGAGGAGAGACTAATGTTACATACAAGTATCCAATGTCTTAATTCAGCACTTGTCATTGGTTTATCACAGCTGCACCTGCTTGCTTCCACCATTTGAACTAGGCTGTCACTTACTGAAAACAAAAGCATCAAGTTTTCCTACATGTTGTTTTTGTTTTAAAAATCTTTTCATTCCATCCTAACAGTTGCTCAGATTGAATGGAGGTATTTATTCTCATCTGAAGCCTACCATAAATTGGGAGGGAAGGTGGAGCTTCTAAAGGCACAATCTTCCTCAATGAGCAAAGACGTGTCACTTGACCTGTCTCCAGGGCTCAATAAAGGTACACAATTTCTTCAGTTCCCATCTTTCTATGGGGTATGGGAGCCTTCGGGTTTGTAGGTATTATCTCTGCTAGGGTTTGGTGCTATACCACCATTATTTGTTCAAGATATTCTGACCAGTTCTGGTTACATGCTTATATAAACTGTGTGAACTAGTAGCTCACAAACATCAAACAGAAATTACTGTAATTCGGATAGCATATGAAAACTGCTTGGCTACACTGCAGTGATGAAGGGAAACAGAGCAAAAACTCTTATCTCCTTCCTTCTGCAGGCAGCAGAAGGGTGTGTGAGCAAACATCCTGGGGGAGAGGCAAGGAGGAGGGGATGAGGGGAGGAGGGAACTTTATTCAGATTACCCTGCTCACTGAAGCCCTGTGGGTCTTGTGGCATTTTGCCCACATGACACCCCAGCCTCAGAACTGGCTTTTTCAGGGGTCATGCTGTCTGTGTGGGGGCGGAGGGGTTGGCTGAAGGACTAGGAAGGTGAGTTAGTAATCTGCCTCCCCAAGTGCCTTCTGCTAGTAGGATCTAATGCACTGTTTTCAAATAAACATGTACATACAGTGCTTATAAAACTCTGGCTACCACATTCATATTGAAATAGGAAAACCTAAATAAAGATATTTTCACCAAACTCTTCTTTAAAAGTGGAGTAGGTCTTATTGTTGAGAGGTGGAATAGGAGGAAGAATAGGAAGAGTGGTGTATTAGGATAGACAGAGACTGAAGCCAAGAAGAGCTGAAAATTAGAGAAGGGGAGGAATAGCCAGAATGCCTAGAGAGAGTGATGTGAGAAGGATGAATGAGAAGACAGACAGGTAAATAGTTCAGTTGAATAGAAAGTAACATTGATTGCCAGTTGCTGGCCTTTGGATCTTCTGCTCTGTTGGATCTTCCAGAGCATATAGCCAGCCACTGTGAGAAACAGAATACTGGACAAGACAGACTATCAGTCTGCTCAAGCAGCACTGTTATATTTTCACAGTACATTTCCCAGTAATCCTCCCATCACATTAGGGAGACGGGTGGTGTTAAGTTACAAGGCTTGAAGTAGTGCTGAGGTTTTTGCTTCACTCTGAACCTATTAGATTGAATATCAGAGTGGTAAGTAAGGGAGGGAGGGAGGGAGAGAGGGAGAGAAGAGGGCATGGTATAGCCCAATCCTGGAAACTAAGCAGGATCAGCCCTGGTTAGTACTTGGATGGGAGACCTCCAAGGAAGACTACAGAGGAAAGACTGGCAAACGAATTCTGCTTCTCACTTGCCTTGAAAGCCCATTGCTGGAGTCGTTACAGGTCGGCTGTGACTTGACAGCACTACACGCACACACACGGGAGTGAGGAAACGCCTTCATGCAGGACCTTGGAAGAGAATGTCAAGAACAGGATAACTAGGTGAAAAAGGAAGGGGCTGATAAGTCTTCAACTGTAACACAGAAGAACTGACACAGAAAAGACTTGTACACCCTATAAGGCACAGTATTTGCTTTAGGTAACCCGAGGCAGGAATAGTGCGTGTAAGTGAACTGTAATATGCTGCTTAGCATAAATTTGTATAATATTCTCTTGTCACTAATTTAATTCTCCTAAGTTTACAATAGTTCATCTGCATACTATCTCCCTCAGCAGGTTTGCTTTCTGGCAAAGGCTCACTTTTGAGAGGTTGTAACTGGCCCAGCTTAGGGCCTAACAGATGTATCTGAGCTGGTGCATCAGAACAAATAAACTGCTATAGTGAGAGAGAAAATAAAAGACTGTGTAGAAAACTAAAAGAAAACAGAATATGTTAGAGCAATAAGTTCTGGGGAAATACATCAGACAAACTCATTACTCATGAAATTCTGTTTTAATAAGACTCTCTCAGGCTCCCTGACTGGTTAAGTATCTACTTAATTTTAAAGTCTTCAGCCTCAAAACCTTTTACTGCCCATCCTCTACCTCAGGCAGGTGATGTTTCCTTTATCCCCTTTCATATCTCCTTTTCCTTATTTGTACAATTTTACAAACTGAAACAGAGGATGGCAGAATGATTTTACATGGTGAGGGCCTGGGCCACCCTCTGCTCAGATAGAGGGCTGGATTTGTTTGGTGAGGTATAACCCCCTCAAAAATAAAAGCAAAGCCTTGCTCCCAACAAAAACCACAGTGATCAAATTAATATGTACTCTTAGTCTTCCCACAGACGAATCATTAACTTTGTGTCATTAGGGACCTGAGGGAGAAAGGAAAAGATTTTTGCCAGTGGCAAAGTTTCCAGCATTAGCTAATGAATGTTTATAAAGTATTTTGCATATATAGTACCTTTCATCAGAGGATCACCAAGTATTAGATTTATCTCAAAGGCCTCAGGCCTATGTGAGCGTGCGTGTGCACACACACAAAAGCTGCACAGAGGCTCAATGGTTCTTACCAAGTTTTAAATTCTGATCACCTCTTTGTCTTACATGCAAACCACATTTTGCTGTAGCTGATGGCCAAAAGGTACTAACTTGATCAAAACACAAAAGCATTGGTTCAGGCTGTGAAAGGCAGACATGGTATGTCTTGGTGGCTGCAGCAGAAGGTCAGTTACCTCAAGAATGTTGATCTAATGTTCCTCCAGAGCATAATGTACCTTATCACATGCCAGCAAGGCAGTCTGCTGTGCATGAATGCTTGAAAAGACAAGCTAGGAAGTCCAACATTTAATCCATCATCTCCCAACTGCTGGTAATCATACAAGTACTGCAATTTCTGTCCTGAACTAGTATTTAACTAAAATCAAAAGCTGTCTGCTAGGGGGCAGGGTGAGGTAACAAGTTTGGTTAGCCTGCCCTCAGAACTCAAGATAATTTCCTGATCACTTTGGGGCAATTTCCTACTGACACAGGTCACAGTTCTGTCAAAAATCTAATCGCTCTATGGCATACAGAGATGACCCAGGGATTAAAAATGACCACATCAGTTGTCCTCTTCTGCTAAATAGAGCCAGGTAGGGGGTGATGAAGCAGAGAGGTTGAGAGCCAGAATGCATTAGTAGAAAAAAACAGCATCCAGTTCCATTTCTCCCTTTCACTAGAGTTTGGTGAAGTGGTAGACAACCCAGAAAACTGCTTGGAGCAAGTAATGGGTTGGATTATGATGAATCTCTTCTGTTGATGATTACTTAATCAAGCAAGACTGAGTTCCAACTATTCTGTCTGGATTTACACGTCCCCTTTTATTTAGATAATTATACTCCACTTTATACTATATACTTAACCACTGCCCACCAGCTATATGTAAGCTCTGCTCACCATACCCCATTCCGTTGTCTGATGAAGTATGCATACTATGAAAGCTTACATTCTGAATAAAACTTTGTTGGTCTTAAAGGTGCTACTGGACTCCTACTTAGTTCTATTGCTTCAGATCAACACAGCTGCCCACCTGGATCTATATACTCAACAGAGTCAGTTGAAATTGAATTCACTGAAGACGGAGGTCCTGTGCCTGAGCCAGAATGGTGTAGGTTTGGAAGTTAGGCTTCCGGCCTTTCACAGGGTGCTGTTGGTGCCTGCGCTGAGAGTTAGGGGTGATCTTGGATGCCTAATTTTCTATGGAGACCCATGTCACCACCATTGTCAGGTCTGACTTTTATCATCTTAGGCAATAGGTTCTTTATTTCTCTGTCCAGGACCTGGCTACAATGACCCATGCAATGGTCACTTTCAGGCTAGATTACTGTAACTCGCTCTACGCTTGAACCTGACCCGGAAACTCTAGCTGGTACAAAATGCAGCAGCTCGCCTGCTGACTGTGACACCCATGCAGGTGCATATTCAGGCAGTGCTCTGCCAGTAGCACTGGCTACCAGTTGAGTACCCAATCCAGTTCAAGGTGTTGATATTAACCTTTAAGGCCCTGAGCAGCCTGAGACTTGCATCTCTAAGGGACTTCCTCTCCTCATATACCCCCTGGAGTGCCTTGTGCTTCACTAATCAATATCTACTCATTATCCCTGGCCCAAAGGATGTCCATTTAGCCTCAACCAGGCCAACGGCCTTTTCTGTCCTGGCTCCTACCTGGTGGAATATACTCCCTCCTGAGATCAGGGCCTTGCAGAACTTATTGCAATTATGCAGGGCCTGTAAAATGGAGCTGTTCTACCCAGCTTTTGGTTGAGGCAGTGGGCACCAAATTAGTTGGCCTCCCTGCGTAGAAGCTGCTCTGACCTATGCAGAGTCCTGGTATTACCTTGCAGGCAGCACAAGTAATAAGGGCAGGAGACTATCCCCATCTCCTTTGCCTTCTCTTCTGGTTGTGAAAAACAGGGGGCCCCACAGCAAAGCTGTCTGCTGCTCTAGCTGTTAAAAAGAAGGTGGATTACCTGGACCCCACCTTCCAGAGGCCAGGTCTATTGTCCCTTGTTTAGAGTGCCTTCCACAATCTGATCTGTGGTATGACTAAACTTTAAAGGGCTGTTCTTTTCAACAGAAGTGGACCTTGCATTTAGAGTTCAGAGGCTATTTGCCCCCCCCCCCAAGTCGGAATAAAGAGACGGACACAATTAGATTAGTGAAACAATGGGCCACTTTATTAAATATCATAGTAATGGCAAGGGCAACCGAACTGTGGCCAGGTCAGAGCCAGGGGTCTCCTCAGACCGCTCCCCTGCCTTTTTAAGCGGGCGAGAGACCCCAGCCCCCAGCCAGAGCTGTGTGCCACAGCTCCCGCCCGGCAGGCCCAGCAGGGAGGCTCGCACTGGAGGGCCCAAACACCAGACGCGAGTCTCAGCGAAAGGCACCCATCCAATTGAGTTTCCAGGACAGTCTGCATTCACACACCTCGGGCCACACCCAAAGGTTGATCCTGCCAGACCCCCAACTCCCCAAAAGGGGGAGGCTAACCGGTCCTCCCCAGGCCGCCTGGTGCCATAAACCCCATAAAACCTGCCACAACTAAGGCCAAGTCTCTACTTAGGGCTTAGCACCCACCGAAAGGCCCAATGCCAACACAAGCCCTTGCCTCAGATCCCTCAGGAAAAGCATGTTACCCTTTTCTGAGAGATGCATCCCATCCCCTCTGCAGAGGTCGGGACATTCCGTAGAAATATCCGGATGGGGCAAATAGTGGCCCAAAACACCCTCCAAAACCCTGCAAATCTCCTTATTCGCTCTGTAACAAGCCCTCTCTATTCCTGCTGGATTCCAAGCACTGCGCCACACCAAGCGCGGAATCATGGCCGACCAAACTATAATGGTACCAGGCCATCTGTTCCTTATATACTTGAAATCATCTCGGCCTTGCAAGATCAACGCCTTGCCTTTAATCAGCCTGAGATCATTCCCTCCCAGGTGAACAATTAATACCTGCGGAGGAGGGTCCGCACACCCATGAAACAAAAGGGGGAGCAAGCCAGGCCATTGAAGACCCCAGCGCCCCCGCCATTCAACCGTAACGTATTTGCTGAGCCCCAGCTGACAGCCAACAGCAG
Organism: Heteronotia binoei; assembly: GCF_032191835.1. Taxonomy (NCBI): domain Eukaryota; kingdom Metazoa; phylum Chordata; class Lepidosauria; order Squamata; family Gekkonidae; genus Heteronotia; species Heteronotia binoei. Next base: position 78,299,562 of record NC_083229.1, read on the forward strand.
TTCTCTGAGCTTGATGTGCCGCCCAAAACACATAACTGTGCCCGCAGATGAGAACTCTGCTCCTCTGGCCAGGAACAACAGCATCTAAAAGGAAAAAACAGACAAGTTATAAAACCCAGACTTTAAGCTACCCCAGCTCCTAATCAAAACTACTAGCGGAGCAGAGGGCGAATGTAACCTTTGTAAGCCTGAGACTGCCAATGGCCAAGGCGCTGAATGGACAAAGTTGAATAACCCAAGGCAGCGGCCATAGAGGCCGCACCAATTCTAAAGGAATGGGTACCAAACCACACTCCAGACAACCCTAACAAGGCTAAAACCCTAGCCGTTACGGCCCAAAACTGATGTTTTGTCAGAGGGCTGCCTCCAAAATGACAAAACAACAATCCTTCGCAGCCTCCCCGCACAGCCAAATAGTCGGCCAATGCAGAAAAAGGGCAAAGCTCCACATCCGAACACGGACCCAACTCCAACACAGTCCCCATGCCCTCTTGATCAGTTTTTGATCGCCGGATGGTAAGAACCGCCTTACCCCCCGACAACTTAATATCCCTCAGAGACAATGCCCTACCAGAAACATCACTCTTGGAGCTTGCCACTAATTCACTAACCCTCAGGGCCCCAAAAAAGGCCACCAAAGAGGCTGCGTGAAACAAAACTGCCTCAAAAGGAGACGCGCAAACTGCGCTCCAAACCCCCTTCAAACCCCGAAGAATCTCAGGAGACATAGCTTAGGCCCGACCTCCCTGGACCACCCTTCCAGCATCTTTCGAATACAAAAATCTGCTGTTTCCTCCTTATACCCCAAGGCCTTACTAGCGAAGGCCAGCGCGGACATGCGTCCCCGAATCGATCGCACGGCCAGTCCCTTACCTCTTAAGGAAACACAATAATGGAGCAACTGCTCCACTGGGAGGGGCCAAACAATGCGATACCCTACCTCAGCCCTAAAGTCCTCAAACTGCTGCACAGCACGTTCATAAGACTTCCTGGTGCTAGGTGCAATGGCTAAGCCTATCGCTCTGCAGGCCTCGGCTCTCCAATCAGCCATAGCTCCTGGGGCATTGGCGCCGCATCCAGATCGGCGTCCGGGGTCAGTTGACAAAACCTCTCCATCTGTTTACGAGAGAGAGCGTCAGCCACCCCATTATTCACCCCAGAAACATGCTTGGCCAGAAACAAAATGTTAAGCTGCAGGCAACGCAGAGTGAAGGCCCTCACCAACCTCATAACCCGCTGCGATTTGGACGAAAGGGAATTAATAACATGAACAACCGCCATGTTATCGCACCAAAAATGAACAGTGCGATTAACCATATCACTCCCCCACAGCCAAACTGCAACCAAAATAGGAAAAAATTCCAAAAACGTGAGGTCCCAGCTCAAACCGGCCTGCACCTACGATTCTGGCCACACTTCCATGCACCAGTGTCAACGGAAGAAGACCCCAAAACCTAAAGACCCGGCCGCATCGGACATTACCTGAAGCTCAGCCTCGAGCCTCATGTCCTCTCTCCAAAAAGAAATCCCATTAAAGGATTCCAAAAACTCCTAGTAACCCTGGTCCTCCCTCATGCTGCTAGTAACCCTGGTCCTGTGCTGTGGCGAGTGAAGGCCTGCCATCGTGTCACAGAACCTGCAAAGAAAAGGCCTACCCGGGGCAACCACTTTGCAGGCAAAGTTAAGATGCCCCACCAACTGCTGCAAGTCAAGCAGCGTAACCTTCTTTTGCGAAGGAAAGCACTAATCCTCTCCTTCAAATCCTGCAGCTTCTAACCAGGAATCCTAGGTGACTGCTCTAAAGTGTCCAGCTCAATCCCCAAAAACACCAGGCAATGGGCCGGGCCCTCGTTTTTTTCCTCCGCCAATGGCACGCCCAACTCAGCGGCCAATTCAATAAAGCCGGCTAACAACTGAGTGCAGCAACCAGAACCAGCAGGGCCCACAAACAGGTAGTCGTCAAGATAATGCACGACATCCTGTAAACCCACTTTCTCATGCACAGCCCATTCCAAAAAGGTGCTGAAACACTCGAAAGCGGCACACGATACAGAGCAACCCATAGGCAATGCCCTGTCCATGTACAATTGCCCTGCAAATGAAAAGCCCAGAAGTTCAAAATCATCCCGGTGGACAGGGAGGAGGCGAAATGCAGATCTGATATCACATTTCGCCAACTCAGCCCCCTGACCACAGCGTCGAACGACGCCCACAGCCTGATCAAATGAGGTATACCTAACAGAGCATAGCTCCTCAGGTATGCCATCATTGACAGAGGAACCCCTGGGGTAAGAAAGATGGTGAATCAAACGAAATTCACCGGGCACCTTCTTTGGCACCACCCCCAACGGGGAAACCCTAAGATTAACCACAGGAGGACTAGCGAATGGGCCCAAAATCCTGCCCTCTGCCAACTCCTTGGCAATCTTAGCCTCAACTATGTGCTCCAAACCCTCAACTGAACTAAGGTTTCTGGACCAAGTTGGTACCCGAGAACCCTGAAAAGGAATTCTAAAACCCAACGTAAAACCATTCAACAAAAATACACTGTCTTCCCTACATGGGTACCTACAAAGCCATTCTTCAAGAGGACCCACCTTTATCGGGCTGGGACCCTTTTCCAGTTTGAGAAGGACCCCCACCTGATCTTTTCTGACCCTTGCGCAGCCGAACTCTCGGGCAGTTGTTGAAGGAGTGTGGGCCAGCACACAGGGGGCATTCATGCTTGAACTGGCAAGCTTTACGACTACATGCCCCCTGCGACCCAAACTCCCAGCAAAGCAAGCGGGGTTGAACCGCCTGCACCACAAAACTGCGGGAGGAGGAGGCTATGCTAGAAGGAGAAGAGGAAGCCTTAGTTACTAGGTGACCACTGTCCGATCGGTCCCCCAAATTGGGCCGCGCAGGTGACATCACCTGCAGCCACAACTGTTGGTGAATCCGATCCCAAGGGAGTGAAGGGTACAAAGCGGCCCTCTTCCTGAACTCCTGGTCATATTGGATCCAGGCTGGGCCGCTGAACATCGTATACCCCTTGTATATGATGTCCATATATCGTATCAACGCAGCAGCCCGCCAGGGCTGCGCACGCTCTATCACTCCCACATATATAAAAAACCCCGGAAGCCAATTGGCCCAGGTCCGATCAACCTTCCTCTTCCTCAGCTTCTCCTTATCATCCAGCTCCTCCTTGTCCTTCTTCTCCAATTCTCTAAACAAAAGGGAGAATACGTCAACGTATTCCTTTTAAGATTTTTTCCCTCGTGGCAGGCAGCAGGTGATCGCCCAACGGTAACGCCACTTCCCCAAAAGGCATAGCGCTAAAGGGGACCGCCCCGTAAGGAGATGGGAAACCCCAGCCACCAGGCCAAGCCGCTGCTGACCCCTGCTGCCCACCCCGGGCCAATTACCAAATGGACCGAACTGACCCTGTGGCCACATCCAATTGCTCTGCTGCTCTAAGCCTAAAGTTCCAGGAGCCCCTGAACCTGACGGAGCACCCGCCCCACTAGGACCAGCAGACCCCCAAACCCCCCAAGGCCACAATGGCCCAGTGTGAGGCAAAGAGCCATCCCCAGACTTACCAAGAGGTAAAGCAGGCACCAACGCTGCCCCGGCACCAACTGCACCGGACGACAGGCCAGCTCCAACATCAGAGCCAACGGGCCCCGCAGCTCCTCCAGCCGCAGCCGCCGCAGATCTGCCCTCCAGAAGAGACAAGCGGGTCAATATATCTGCTTGCAAAACACGCTTAGAAACCCGCCCCTTCTTAGGCATCTGAGAATGTGGAAACCCCGATGCCTGCTTTGATGCTTGCAGTCGCTGGAAAATGACTGCGTTCACTTCATCGTCCCCCTCCTCATCAGAAGACGAAGGGGGCGGAGGACGCTTCGGGGGCGGTTTAGACGCCCTAGGGGCAGGCTGCTTCCCCTTTGATTTTCCAGTACCTTTACCCCCCGCCATGCTCACTAAAGAGCACAGCACCAGTCGCAATTAAAGGGAGAAAGGCCTGTTGTAAAGCAGCTAGCTACTCTACACTAAAAAAGGTGAGGCACCAAAACCCCCAAACTCCTCAACTATCTTAACAGAAAAAAAGGGGGGGGGAGAGGAGGGCAAAAGCCTACCTCTAAAATGGCTGCCGCCCCACTAGACCATAAAATGGCCGCTGCCCCAATGTACTCTAAAATGGCTGCTGCCTCACCACCCCATAAAAATGGCCGCCCAAGAGCAAGGTAGGAGCAAGAAGAAGCAAGCCTAAAATGGCCGCCAAGCACAAGAGGGCAGGAAAACACAACCACCCCAGTGCCTAAGACAAATGGCCGCCGATAAAATGGCCGACCCACCCTGACAGTCACCTCAGCCCTGCTCAACTGGCCACCCAAGCCACGAAATTAACTAGATCGCCACCCAGACTAATAACTGCACCAAGCAAGGAAGTGCTGGCAACCGGGGTCCCTATAAACTGAAGCCTCCCACCACCCAAATGACGCTCCCCTACAAGATATCAAATGTGGAGCAGAAAAAGCCTCAAGGGCACCCAGCAAGCAACAGCCCTCACGGACTACAGATCCAGCAACCAGGGCAAACACAAACACCGTCCCACGACGCTCCTTGCTTCCCGCCGCCGCCGCGATCTGCAAAACGCTCCGGCCTCCCGGCCTAATCCCCTCTCTCACTCGAGCTAAGAGTGTGCAAGCACGCTCCCCGCCACCAAGTAAGACAAGAGGACTGACGAGCCGGGGTGCGGAGGCTTCAAATAAAAGCGATGAAGCCCCGCCCCCTCCAGACGTGCCCGAAAGCGCGCCAAAGAGTCCGCTCTCCCTCTGGGGGGGCAAAATCTCCCCTGCAGCCACGCTGTGATGCGACGGGCTGCAAGAGGCTCCGATCTTCCCTCTGAAAATAATGGCACTTTAAACAACTGTTGTACCACAGACAAGCTGCAAATACTGAAAGGCTCCCCATATGGATTTTGAATATTTCCAGTATCTATCAGGAGAAAAATATCAGCAACAGGAAAGCCTTCCACAGTATCTGAGAGTGCTGAGCTGACCCAGGAAATATCAGGCCCCTGAGCAACTGGCAGTCATCTGCTTCCTTCTCCCTCTCTCTTGCTTCCTTCTGCCTCACAGCTAGCTTTGCCAGGCTTTTTCAATCAGAGGGTAGAGCTACTGAGCCCAGCCTATCTTCCTTCTATTGGCTGAGGATCCTCCCCCTCCTGGTCCCCTGGGGAAGGAAGGAAAGAGCCAGACCTTCTTTTGCCCAGTTCCCTGAATCACACAGGAGAGATACAAAGAAAGCACCATTAAGATCAACAAGTGCTAATATTTTAAGCATGCTTTATTTAAGAGCCATCCTCTTAATACCTTCCAACAATAATACATACATGCACTTTGATAAAGAAACAAAACACTGACAACTATAAATGGATGTTTGAAGCAACACAGAATTGCTTACAACTCCCTTTTTAGCAATGGAATAGAGAAAGTAATTTCAAAGACATGCTTCTAAAGCCATGTTTTCATATTAATTAAAAAATCCTCACATATACACAGAATCGGAAGGTATGCCAGTATCTAGAAAAACAGGTATGCATTTGGGGGGCCACAAGGATGCTTAAATAGAGTTCCCTTCTTCTAGGGAAATAACACAGCACAGCTGATCTTTAAGACTACATGAGCGCTTTCTGCTTACCTCACCTTGAAAGCTGGCAGTATAGTACTACAACACAATTGCTGAAATTCAGGGCCAAATGAATAGGAAGCTCTGTTCTCAGCCTCAAAGCTGAATAGCATAATACTGGAAGAAATATTTTTAGATCTTTCTTGCCCTCAACCATCCTTCTTCCAAAAGAGAAAGGAACACTTTTCTTTCAGTTAACTTAGAAATAAGTTCAAATATGGAAGAATTGTAAGATGGAAAATGGAATTGGAGGATGTTCTTTGTGCCTTTCAAAATACTGTAAGTTGCTTTCTCTCCATCTGTTTCTCTCCTTTCCTTGTTAGTCTAACATTGAACCATGATCCCTGCACATTCAGCAGGAAAAGGCTGCCTTAGAACGTACATAGGCAGTCCTCTATTGTCTGGGTGGACAGAAGCAACGAGTATCTCATAGAAATTCTGCTGGAGATCTTAGTTTACAGATTCTCCTGCATATTTAGGAGGCCAATCTGCATGCATGCAGGAACCCCTGTGTCAGTAGGCAGCTCTGTCTAACTGTCTCATGTCCTCTGGCTTAGGGTTTAGAACAAGATGTGTGCATGGTATAGAAAACTAAGAGACAATAATGGGTACCATGTCTCAACAAACAAGCTTCTCTTTAATTTAGATGGCATTAAGAACAGAAGAATGCCAATATTCCCCTATGATTGACTCAATCCTATGCAATTACTCCACTCTGTAAACTGAAAGCAACATTTAAACTAGAATAACTCTTCACAGTGCAGCACCATCAACTACTTTAAGTATTTCCTTCCTAGTAGATAGTCAGACCTGAATATGCTGCTTTGTGTATATTCACTGCAAAATATTTTTCCACATATTTAGGAAATCCTTCAAGTATGTAGAAAGATAGCACCTAGTAGGTGAGTGCCTTGGTTGTGCTACTTCTTCTTTTGTATTTTGTTAGTAAAACATGTCAGGGTTGATGTGCGTGCTCTGCAAGTCAGTCTCTTGCAATTTGTGGTGAGGACTTGGAAACATTGCAGGGCCAGAACGAGTAAGCTTCTGCACGACTGGATTTACTGTTGTGCCACTGTGATATTCCATGAATAAAATGTTACCTACCATGCCAAGCTAGAAGCATATGCAGCTGGGGTCTTGGATAACATCCACAAACACAGTCCAATTTGATACTGAGTATTACCTGCTTCTGTTATGAAAAACCGTTGTTTGTGGTGTAGGAGTTAAAAGTGTTAGAACCAGGATGTGGAAGACCCAGGCTCAAATCCCCACTCTAGCCCAAGGTCACTCATGTTTCCATGGCAGTCATGCATTTGCTGCCTAAAGGGCTTATCTATGAGGATAAAATTGGAGGAAGACAGAACAATTTAAGTTGCTTCGGGTCACCATTGAGGAAAAAGGAGGGTTAATAAATGAAGTAAAGTAAAATGTAATCATTTCTAAAGCTTTATTTCTTACACAAATATCCAGTTACCTACTTTTTACATCATGTCTCATTCTCCTCCACCAAGAAATATCCGTAAGTTATTCCAACTCCTTAAAGGAAATTGACAGGAGACCAGGATGACATCATCATCACATCCATGCTTTGAACCACTATGCCTCCCACCTCAAAGGATGTCAGCTTCACTGCTGCAGCTTACATATCAGATAAAGCAGCAACAACTGTTACTTTCTCCAAGTCAGTATCAATGTACAGTGACTTAACATGTTCTTAGCATCTCTAGCCACATATTCATAGGACGGAATACATAATTCCAGAGGAGCAGCCATGTTAGTCTGGTGCAGCAAAAGGGGGAGAGAAAGAGTCTTGTGGCAATTTAGACTAGCTAGTTTTAAGCCACTGGAGATTAAAGTGAACAAATCTTCCTGCCTGCTTCTCAAACAGAAGCTACTGACTAGAAAAATCAAAAGCTCAAAAAAGTATTTTTCAACCCTTCCAACAGGTAAACAAGAAGTCATACCCACTCAGCTTCACAGATTCATCATCCCAGAAAAGATGGTCTTGCCCAACTTTCTGATATCACCAGATAGTAAGGGATCTATTGTAGCATTTTATATGTGTTCCAACTCATTCCAAATCCCATTTAGTAATCTATTGTACCACTAATTTGATCATAAGCTAATTTAGGCTTTGAGAAGGTAGGGTAGAAACCAGACTACTTCTCTGCATTTACTATTTGTAATTTCACTGCTACAACTGTCTGGAAGAGTCAAATGCAACCAAGTGAGAGTGAATGGCCAGAATAATTGGTCTAGATGTCAACAATTCAGACTCAAATCTTTGTTCAGCTTTAAAATTCATTGGAGACTAACTCCCTTGGGCACATTGCATTCAGCCCAATCTACCTTACAGAGTTGCTGTGAAGATAAGAGACAGCTTAAGAGCTCCCTGGAGGAAGGGCAGGGCAGCAGTAATAGAACAATAGTTAGTGAAGAGCAGCTATAGAAGCTTATGTTCACCTAATTACCCCCTTGTGTTCCTCAGGTGTAGATGAGGCATTCAGTAACAAGCAGACTGAATTTATGCTTACATGCACCTGGGCCAAGAGAGCTTTACCTCAGCTGTGTCTTATCTATGACGCAGGAAGAAAACGGCCTGCATTAGCAAAGTGGCTGCATTCCCCATTCTTTTTACAGCATCCTACAGGAAGCAGATGTTGCTTTACAGTGCCTTAGGCTTATGCAGGAAACCCATGTCAGTTGCCAAGAGCGAACTCCCACTTGGGAATGAACTCCAGTACTATCAGCCATGCGGAGATTTCAGCCCTACCTTTCTCAAAGCCCAGCTGCTGGCGACTTCATATTCAGGTCAATAAAAGCAGCTCTTTGCTCAATTGCATAGTTATGCTTGGGTATTAATAACAAGTCTTAATATTTTGGGACAGGCATAATCAATCTTGTACCACAATATGAGTCTTTTAGCATTTCCTATTAGGTTTCTCAAATACCATTATGGCTCCCATAAGCCAGTAAACTAAGTAACGATTTTCCAAAATTAAATCCCACCTCATAGACATTTAGTATTAATACCCCAAAAACCTTACACTCTACTAGCAGGCAGGCTGTCTGTTTTTAAAAGGACTGCCAGACCTCCACACTGGCTAAATCAGTGTTGGGCTACAGTGGGCCATTACCAAAACAGGCCTTTCAGAAGCACCCAAAAGCTAGAAGCCCTTACTCCATCCAGCATGGATGTTTTGAGGTGGGACTAACAAGAATGAGGACATGCTTCCACTCAGAAGTTGAGTAGTCATGTACTGCTTGCCCCATGGCTTTTTATCAGAAAGTTTCTCCTCTGCCCTGCCTGTGCCTGTTCTCAGATATATTTCCAGGGTATGGGCAAAAGTCAGTGTGATATAGTGGTTAGAGTGTTGGATTAGGATCTAGAAGATCCAGGTTCAAAATCTCAGTCTGTGCTGGAAGTTTTGCTGAGTGATCTCGAGCCAGTCGTACTCTCTCAGTCTAACAGCAGGGTAGGATAAAATGGAGGAGATGGATGTATGCTGCTTTGGGTCCCCACTGGGCAGAAATGCAGGCCACAAAGCTAATAAGTAATGCACCCAAAACATTTTGCAGATAAAACAGCTACAAGAATTCAAGCCCCTTAACCACAGTTTTATGAAATTAGAACTGACTATGTGATATACAAAGCATACTTCCCTCCTGTAACAATGTAGTACCCTTTTTAGAAATAAAATCAATTAATTCTTAAAACTGCTATCCAAGGGCTCAGGAATCCCTAGTTTTATTCATATGACCTTTTATCATCCTGAGATGGCTAGTCAGTTCACACCTAAGAATATTTAGTCAATGATATTTTTTAAAAAATCAGCATTTCCTTTAAAACTCACAGCTCAGACATGTGTTGACAATAGAAGCAAAAGCCAAGACTGCAGACAGCGCAAGCAGACCACTGTCAACCAACAGTAAATATTTTGGATACTTCTGCAGTCAGAGCAACAGGCTGAATGATCATTCCATCACCCACAGGTAACATTCACAGGAGCCAAGTTACCACCTTAAACTGTAGCAAGCAAGATATAAAGAGGCCACCTCTTTCTAAATATCATTGTCATCACTCAGTCTCATAATTAAAATGGTTATAAAGAATGTTGCCACTACTGAGGATGTTGGGTGAAACCCAACTGCAATTAATACTGGTGGGGAAAAAACAGTTTTCCAAGGTTGTGAACACACACATGCCTCAATTACTTGAACTAAAGCAGTAAGAGAAAACCTTATCAGGTGTAAGACTACAGCCTATGTTTTCACATGAGCCTTTGACAGCAGATCATTCTGCTTTATTAGGGATGATTGCCTGGCCTAATTAATTGCTGCTGCACTGTAGAAAGAATTACCCTGAGTAATGAATCATACAGAGATGCAGCAGGCAGCAGCCTCTGTGGGCAGGTATTTTGAGCTTGCAGGGGACAGTATTTCCTGGCACACTAATGCACTCCAATACACAGCAGGAAATTACTGGTTTACTTGATAATGGGATGATACAATGGTAAAAAAGTTTTAATTCAATAGTTTCCCTCAGCAACTAATGAAAGGCTCAGAGGAAGAAAGCCACAAGTTAACGGGTGAGAGTACTCAGACATTTCAATTATATGCTGAAGGGTTCATTGTGCATGAATGGAAAATATTAAAACACTAAAGCGCTGACACCTGTGGCTCCATGACACCATTTCTTACATTCAGTGGAGTAAACACACAATGAATTTTAATAAAATACTTACTTTAATGCACTGTTTAAAATAATGTTAAACATCTTCGGTCAGTAAGACTGAATACACAAAGAGAAAATGCTGCACTTTACATAAAAAGTAAAGATAAGCATTTATTATACAAAACATTTTTGCACAGTGCCATTACTGATTAATCATAAATGGCATTACTTTTCATCATATATATACATATATTATACACATGCACACATAATTTACTGCACTGGTTTAACATGGTTTGCTGTTTTCCTAACTGGAAAACTATGTCTAGGTCAGAAACTCCCAACATAGTGCAGTGGTCCTGGTCTCAGGAAGTCAGGCAATTTCTAGAAGATATAGGAAACCCATAACCCCATAAAAAAACCTCTTTATTAATGAAAAAGGACTTTTAACTATGAAAGCATTCAGTTGCTGTCTTTCCTACCCACTGTCATACAGCCATGTGATACAGTGGTATGTTAAGTATGCAGAAGAGTGCACAATTTGTAGGGAAAAAAAGAAAAAAATGACAGTGTTGGAACTGCCTCAAGTACACTGCTAGTGATCTAAGACCAAGTAACAGGCAGACTAACTTTGGAATCCAGCAGAGGCCACAGTTCAGTTCCCTGAACAATATTGTGCTCTTCTGTAAGAGCCACAGCAGATTCTGTTTCTACAAAGACGCTAATTAAGGGCATGTTAAAGTCATCAGTTTATCAAATCCCTGCTAATCAGTAAATATGTTCTGAGCCCTGTGCTGCAGGACAGAGGAGATCAAATAAACCTTCATGTTACATAAAACAGGGAGCGTTTTTCACCTTGCTTGTCCTTCAAGGATAGCTCTCTGCTTGAAAATCCCTATACACATGTGGAAACAAGTGTATCTTACTAAAAACTGAAGGATTTCCTGCCAATATTAAGTGCTTCTTAATATTGTCTCTAGTAATTTAGGCAACCTTGATTTTAAAGACTCTTCACTTCAACACTTAACTAGCCCCAGCTTGCTTGCACATCTGCCCAACTGTATGAAGATCACAAGGCATGCTACTGGAGATGGCCTTTTCTGCCTCCTTTCAGAGGCAGCAGTTTATAAAATCCTCTGGCATTTCTTTTGCCTGCTCCCAAATGGTTTCTCCTCCAGCTAGGGAAGATGAATCAAGTAGGCAATGTACTGGTGTACTGACCATCTATCAATTTGAGATTCTTCCTCAAATACAATCTTAAAAGACACATTATTCATGGAATAATGCTGCAGACTGAAACATTTCAGGCACCAGAAGCCCTTTCTCTCCAGTGCAATGAATATTCCTCATGGCATTCTCTTTAGGAAAAACCTTCAAGTGGACATTACTTTAGAAGCTTATAACTTTAAACAAAGTTTACCCTAGTAATGGGTTCTTTTGAAAAATACACTAAAGGACAGTACATTCTAGTTCTTTTGGCAACAAGTGATAAGCAGAAATACAAAGATAAGTCTATTCATTACTTAAGAAGAGCTTGATACAAGGCTAGAGAATGCTTCATCATCTTTTCTTGTTCCATACAAAAAATTAAATCCCTGAGACAGATGCGCGTTATTCTTGGACAATGATATAGTCTTGCACAGTTGGGTGACCTGTTCAAGCCCTAAGACGAGAGAAAGAAAAGAAAAGTATCAGAGCAATTAAGAGTCAGAATTCAAAATGTACAACTTAAAAGCTATGTAGATAGAATCTTGTACAAATGTGCTGGCCAACTTCACTAGTCATATTTGTCATGCAATTAAAGAGGATTGCATACTCAATGTCTTCTCCCTAACTAGAGCAATCAGTGGCAACTCCTTACTATTACTGCTATGCTGTGCTGGCACCACTGTTTTGTATTTCTTTGTTCTTTCTCTACCCCCACTGCTTCACAAGTCTAGTTTTGTGAGCCAGTTTCAGGTAACAGTGAGGGAATCAGACTAGTAACTGAGAGACCCAGATTTGAATCCCCAATCTGTTTGGTGGCCTTGGGCCAGTCACATACATTCAGCCCAACCCACTGAACAGCACTGGAGGTATGGAGACTGGCGTAAGACAGTTTGGATTCCCACTGAAGAAAACAATGGTGTATAAATCAAGTAAATATATTAAACACCTTTTTAAACTGGCTGGAGTGCAAAGTCAACTACATATAGTTATGTTTTTTTTACTGGGCCTGTCAATGACGGCAACAGCAAGCTCTTTCCTACTGAAACCACCCTTCCTACCGGCACCACCTTTCCCCCCTGGGCTCCTGCGGTGGGCCCGGCTGCTGTACTGCCACTGCAGCAGTCTCCTTCTCCACCATCAGTTCCTTCTCCACCAGTATCCTGGTTCAGTTCTCGATGGAAGGTGTGTGTGTGTGTGGGGGGGCAATCCCCAGGTGATGGGGGGAAGGTGGGAGAGTGACCAGGGGCTTCTCCTATTGAACCAGTGCCTGACCCCAGACAGGCTACTCCCTGTTTCTCAGCTTTCTTGTAAAGTCCCTTTCAATTTTAAGGCAACTGCACAAGAAGGTCCGAAAAAACTGAGCAGCTGTTTTTGCTGCTTTCTGAAAACCCCATTTATAAGAACTGTGATCCCTTTAAATGAAGTTTACTGGGTCCACAAACCAAACAACATTTTTGTGGCTGATGCTCATCCCTGCAAGAAACCCTTCAGCACTTTATACCTGGTATGAGAGGTGAACATGTGCAATAAGAAATGCTGTTTTGCAAACAGTATCACTTCAGCAAATTAAAAGCTAAAATCTTAAAAGAAAACATTGAGGAGACAATACAATATGCTTTTCTTCCCTGTTAGCATCATGCTGCTGCTGCATTATTTACTGATTTAGCACAAAACAATAAAAATGACATCATTTGAAAATTTCCCATTTATTCCATGGCTCTGAACAAAACAGGCATGGAAGAAAAACTGCTAGCCTCAGAGAGGGCCCTGCAGATCTAGAAGACACAAAAGGGTCATGGTTCAAATTAGAGACAACCCCTTAAGGAATACAGGGAGGGGTGAAAAAACTAGTTTTGTAGCACAGCTGCCATTGCAGCATTGAAAAGGAGGTCACTCCAACAGGATATGGAATGCAGCCCCAAGCAATATTATAAATGAAACAAACCCCAAGGGATTCTCAGCAATCCAACAGCCATGTCCTTTTGAAGGCAAAGAACTTTAAGTGAAAATATTCTCTAAAATATTTTTACTTACAAGTCTCAAGAACCCACACATAAAAATCCATCCACCCTAAGTGTGCATTATTCAAACCTTCTGATTCCAATTGGCAATCTACTTTGCCAAGAACACACACTTCTCTGTGCACTGCTTTCACACAAGTCCCACAAGTTCAGTGGACTTAGTCCCACATAAGTGCACATAGGATTGAAATACCGTACTAGTTATTATAAGAAAATAGTTCTCTCCAACAAGGTATGTAACCGGGGCATTTTTTGTAGCAGGAACTCATCTGCGTATTAGGCCACACACCCCTTATGTAGTCAATCCTCAAAGAGCTTTCAGGGCTCTTAGTACAGGGCCTACTGAAAGTTCCTGGAGGATTGGCTACATGGGGGGGAGGGGGGGGATGGCCTAATATGCAGAGTTCCTCTGCTACAAAAAAAGCCCTGTATGTAACAATTAAAAGGCACAAGCTTACAAACCAAAGATACTTGAATTCTCACAAATATGGACTAGAGCTTGCTCAGTTTTAGAAATCACAGGGCTTTAACTAACCAGAATTACATCTTTTCATCTGTGTGGTGCTCTAACTCCTTCCCAAGTTAATTGTGTTGCAGTTGTATGTGATGCCATTCAGTTAAACCCCTATCAGCATTTGAATCTACAAGACTGCCTCTCTCAATATGCCCCACTGCAGCAGCTTCACTAATCTGAGCAAAGCCTTGCTCATGAGTAGCAACAGAATCCTCACTCTTCCAAGGAAGCTTGCTGTGTGGCCCTGGGCTGGTCACATGCATTCAGCATAACTCAACCTCATGGGATTGTTTTGTGGATAATAAGGAGATGAGAAATTAAGTAAACTACTTTGGGTCTCCAGCCTGGGGAAAAATGGATATAAATGCAATAAATAAAAGAACCTAAGCTCCTCCAGTTCAGCAGGTACATCTTAGGACACTGTAACAGCACTAACTGCTTTTGCTTGGATGTGTTTCAGTTACTGACGATGTGGGCAACTATGTTGGGAGAAGTGCTTGACTCTTACATATAATTTCAAGGGGGGGGGGCCCACAAAATTACCAGGTTGGGTGCAGAGAACACTGAATGCTTCTTTAAAGAAACACTAGTGCCAGCTGCTAGAGGTGGTCATTAAACCCATCCTGAAGCAGCTTTTCCTAGACCAGAACAATTTGAACAAGCCAGTAAAAATACAACAGTAATTCCTATAGCACCACTTCTCTCACTGGTGGTAGCCAAGCATTTATTTTAATATCATTCTAGTGAATGTGTTCACAAAAAAGTGTAAACAGAAGAGGTTTGTGTTTCTGACCCCCAATGCAACAGAAAGCATTCTGGTGCACATACCTTAATCACAGGGGCCACTCAAAAGAACAGGTCATTTCAAATGCATCATGCTTAACCACACTGTTTTTCAAGTGGAATAAATAATAGTTATAATTATTGTATGGCATTATGTGCAGTATAGCCAGGAAACCCAAAGATTGTCTGGCAGTCTTTAGCTCATTAGTGTCATGCCAGGTGGCAAACTAGACTTTCTTTGGGCTGAGAGAGCTCTGAAAGACCCAAGGTCATCCAGCTGGCTTCATGTGGAGGAATGCAAAATCAAACCCAGTTCCCCAGATTAGAGTACATTTGGGAATCCTCACACATGAAGAAATGTGCTCAAGACCCCAAATCTACGTACAGCCAAATTATATTTCATGTTCAAAACAGCATATAAACCCCATGTATGAAAACCAACCAGAACCTAAGTTAATACAGGTACATCGGTAGGCAGATGATATGGTCACGAACAGCAATGAAACTAAGTCATCCGAAAGAGTTTAAATGCAGTTTATTTGGCAACAGTTTATTTTTAATCTGGAAATATTTTGAACTGAATAATTCCGGTTGCACACAGCACCAGAATTACAATTTAGAAGGCAAGTGTGATACTATTATGTCGACATTTCATACTGAAAGTTAATATTTGTGACAAGGACAGCCCTTCAGAAGTAGGTTGGGGAGTCTTATTGGGATGAAAGTTCTTACAAGAGTCAGTTTTCTCGCACTAAAATACAAAAAATGCTTGAGAATCAAGTGATTCTGATTTGAAGAGAAAGAACTCTGGGGATGAAGCATGCCATAGTACAAAAAAAGATATATGTTCCACTTGAACAACTCAGTAATAAGTGTGTATATTTATTATCTTGTTATCTACATTCAAGCTGGAACTTCACTAAACTGTCAAAGATCTACAAGAGACTAGTATTAATATTCAGCGATATACAGCTTTCATAGTGACATTTCTACAAGTTCTTTCAAATGTAAGCAACAGACTGTTTTACATATTGAGACAAATTACTGTAAATGTAATGTCAGTTTATGTATTATGCCCAAGATTCATGTATGCATGTCACTTTCAGTAGCTCCAACAGATTCTTAATCTGTACCTGGAGGTAATAAAAACTGTACAAAATGTGTCATGTTAGTTAATAGACAGTTATTAAACTGAAATATTCTGGCTCTTTGCCACATCATTTTAAGCAATATATTACCAACAAAATTATAAACTTCTTGACCCTTCACATGTCATCAACATTTGTGTTATCAATATGTTTAGCCCATAGCTACAATGTAATCAGTCACTTAAATTGCATATATCTTTCACACATAAGAAAATAATTAAATTTCTTTTGCTTTAGGAGCACATTCTATAGGCCAATAAGCTGCATTCCTTAATCCTACTAACAGGCGCCAAAATAATCTATTTACATGCAAACATTTTCTGCTTAAATTGACAAATGCTAGGAATTTGAGAGATGACACTGGACCTTAATGGACAAAGATGTGCTACAGTTTTGTAAAGTGCACAACATATTTGCTGCTTAGTCTCTTCCAATGAACTCATTGCAGTCACATACAAAGGCAGACTACTCAGCACTCCACAGGCACATACACATAAGCAGGGGTGTCAAATGTCCAGCCCAAAGGCCAGGGCTCTAATCAGGCCCCCATGGCTCTTTTTTCCCCCCTCACTGTTTGAAGCTCTGAGACTCACAAAGTTCCCTTCTCATTCAGTTCCCTGCCTTTCTGCCTTGTCTTTGCAGGCTGCAGCACAAAGCTGAAAGGAAAACATGGAACAGACTCTCCATCAAAGCTGAGGGGAGAATGTGGAGTGGATTTTCCATTAAGGCCTCTGCACCCAGATAGACAGGGCCTAGGAACGTTGATGGAAGATCCATTCCACATTTTCCTTGCAGCTTTGTCTGCCCTGCAATGTGTTCCAAGTTCCTATATAGACAACTGAAGCTCAGGGTTCCTAGAGTTGTGTCCTTGCAAATAAAGGGTTGATGCTTTGAGTCAACTTGTCTCTGCTCAAAGGACCTGACCTAGTAAGCCTACAGCCAAAGCAGGATATTATACTGGAGAGCAATTCCCAATCTGAGTTGACTACGGGGGGAGGGGGTGGGGAGAAGCTTGCAATGCCATTTCATTGTTTTCCCAGGCTCAGAGCATTTTATATTTTTAGTTTCTGCTGTGATCCTTGTGCATTTTCTTGATGTTTTATTTTAAAAACTGCATTGCCAAATCCCACCATTCCCCCACCTTACTACTTTAAACAAAATATTGCAAGAGTTTTAAGCATATTTGCATTTTAAATTAAAAATATTATATTTAATTATGTTTGTGTCTTTATGAAGTTTATATCTCTGCTACCTCACATTACATTTTATGACACATATGGCCCGGCCCCACAAATTCCCACTTGTGTCATATCTGGCCCTCCTAACAAATGAGTTCAACACCCCTGCCTTAAAGGACAAGTCATTTTCACAGAGGGACTAACAAATCTACAACTCATTGCATGACTCCCTCTTCTGAGGAAGATGATGTCTTTCTACTAGACAGACACTGCATTCACAAGTCAACCTTGTGTAAGTGAGAATCACAAGATCCACCACTGAAAATAGTTTGAGTTGTTACCAAGGAGTTACCTTTTCTAGTTATTGCCCATTTTAATGAGCTCCAAAACTTTTATTATGTAATGAATAGTTCATAAGAACATAAGAGAAGTCATGTTGGATCAGGCCAATGGCCCATCTAGTCCAACACTCTGTGTCACACAGTGGCAAAATTTTTATACACACACACACACACACACACTGTGGCTAATAGCCACTGATGGACCTCTGCTCCATAATTTTATCTAAACCCCTCTTGAAGGTAGCCATGCTTGTGGCTGCCACAACCTCCTGTGGCAGTGAATTCCACATGTTAATCACCCTTTGGGTGAAGAAGTACTTCCTTTTATCCGTTTTAACCTGTCTGCTCAGCAATTTCATCGAATGCCCCCGAGTTCTTGTATTGTGAGAAAGGGAGAAAAGTACTTCTTTCTCTACTTTCTCCATCCCATGCATTATCTTGTAAACCTCTATTATGTCAGCCCGCAGTTGACGTTTCTCCAGGCTAAAGAGTCCCAAGCGTTTCAACCTTTCTTCATAGGGAAAGTGTTCCAGCCCTTTAATCATTCTAGTTGCCCTTTTCTGGACTTTCTCCAATGCTATAATATCCTTTTTGAGGTGCGGCAACCAGAACTGCACACAGTACTCCAAATGAGACCGCACCATCGATTTATACAGGGGCATTATGATACTGGCTGATTTGTTTTCAATTCCTTTCCTAATAATTCCCAGCATGGCGTTGGCCTTTTTTATTGCAAACGCACACTGTCTTGACATTTTCAGTGAGTTATCTACCACGACCCCAAGATCTTTCTCTTGGTCAGTCTCTGCCAGTTCACACCCCATCAACTTGTATTTGTAGCTGGGATTCTTGGCCCCAATGTGCATTACTTTGCACTTGGCCACACTGAACTGCATCTGCCACGTTGATGCCCACTCACCCAGCCTCAACAGGTCCCTTTGGAGTTCCTCACAATCCTCTCTAGTTCTCACCACCCTGAACAATTTAGTGTCATCCGCAAACTTGGCCACTTCACTGCTCACTCCCAACTCTAAATCATTTATGAACAAGTTAAAGATCATGGGACCCAGTACCGAGCCCTGCGGCACCCCACTGCTTACCGTCCTCCACTGCGAAGACTGCCCATTTATACTCACTCTCTGCTTCCTATTACTCAGCCAGTTTTTGATCCACAAGAGGACCTGTCCTTTTACTCCATGACTCTCAAACTTTCTAAGGAGCCTTTGATGAGGAACTTTATCAAAAGCTTTCTGGAAGTCAAGGTAAACAACATCTATCGGGTCTCCTTTGTCCACATGTTTGTTCACCCCCTCAAAGAAATGTAACAGGTTAGTGAGGCAAGATCTTCCCTTACAGAACCCATGCTGAGTCTTCCTCAATAACCCGTGTTCATCAATGTGCCTACTCATTCTGTCCTTGATAATGGTTTCTACCAACTTTCCCGGTATTGAAGTCAGACTGACTGGCCTGTAATTTCCCGGATCTCCTCTGGAACCCTTTTTAAAGATGGGGGTGACATTTGCTACCTTCCAGTCCTCAGGAACGGAGGCAGATTTCAATGAAAGATTACAGATTTTTGTCAGAAGATCCACAAGTTCAACTTTGAGTTCTTTCAGAACTCTTGGATGTATGCCATCCGGACCCGGTGACTTATTAGTTCACTTTTTTTGCTTTGACTTCGGGCAAGTTACACAGAGCAAGGCAATACAATTGACTGGACGGAGTGTTTAATACAATACAATATGATTTGGGTTGTAGAACCAATCAGAAATCTAAAAACAGGACCAAGGCATCAGTCTTAACATGACACATTAAATGATATACAACTTTCATAATAGTGTCCTAATTTCAGTAAGCTAAACGCAGTAGTATAGACCACAGTCCCGAATAATTTATCTAAGTAACTTTGTGAATAATTTAGTACATGTCCTCATGGCACTATGTTGCTGATCTTCATCCAAATTAACCACTGCAGCCCATGAATATTTGATTGTCTACAAGGCAATTTGAGATGCCAACATAAAAAACTAGGCAGGCATTACCTGAACTGAAACACAGAAGTTCCTACCTCTGAAGCTGGGATTCTGTATATGGTTGGTTTATTACTATTGAAGCTCTGATGTTCTGATTTAACATTTCAAAGCCTTGTTCGGCTTTGGCACATTGAACACAACACATTGTCATAAAACCAAACTCAGGCAAGACTGTCAACCCAAGTTGGGCATGTATCATAATACTGAGAGGAAGAACCACTGTCATCTCCCCCCGCCCACACATAGCTGGTAATCTACAGGTCTACTTCAATTTGGATGCAATTTCATCTTTTATGTTTAATTTTGAATGGAAATGAACTATTGCCAGATAGGCTCAAATCATCTGTCAAGGTATACTCTTCAGCAATGCAGTATAATAGGAGGGAAGTTCCCACCTGCAGTCCCAAGTGATGGTGGTGGAAAGTCCTGTCAAGTCACTGATGACCCCTTATGGGGTTTTCAAGGCAAGAGATAAACAGAGGCAGTTTGCCATTGCCTGCCTCTGCATAGTGACCTCAGCCTTCCTTGATGATTTCCCATTCAAGTATAAACATGGCCAACCCTGCTTAGCTTCCAAGCTCTGATTAACCCAGTTTGGCAATACTGAACCCTGTAACTCCTCTGACCGTTCACTTCTGCTCTTAGGGTTACATGCATCATTGTAACCAAAATATACATAAGATGCTAAACATGTAAGAGGTCCTTCTCCTACATTCACATTGTACTTTAAGGGCCAGAGGAAAAAAACAGCTTGGATAAATCCCCCAAAATAAGGCAACTCAGTGGTATCCAGAACAAAACATGTTATTGGTAACGTAACTAATATGCATTTGTACCTCCCTTCACAAAAGTCCATATTGTCCTGAGAGGTCCACTCACAACTTGAAGCCTTTTGTTTTTGCACTCAGGTAGGATACAGCTGAAATGGGACGAGTGTGGAAATCAAAGAGATAAGCATTATACTACAAAAACTTCCATGTACTGCAGCACTTTTCTTAGTGCAGCTTGTTTCAGAACTGAAGAAAGCAGGGAACATTTTTTCCCCCCTACCAACAATATTGCAGTACAGGAAATCATTGGATGAGCAAGGTAGCATGTTTGGGACATCACTGGATATAGGTAACCCTCTTAACTGATAAAAGGCAGCCACCAAGAAGAGACTGGATAGCATTTAGCCTCCTAGTTTAGGAGAGTGGACTTGTGAGAACAGAGATCTCAAGATGTGGAAAACTTGTTTTTTGAAATATAAGTATATATAGAAATATACCTTACTAGGCAGTGTTTTACTAAAGTAACCTCAATATGCAATAAGTTATTGGGCAGTTAAAAATTCATGCAGGACCACACAAACAGCAACTTAAAAGATGCACAGCTTCTTATTAATGCCTTAAACACCACAATGCTCTATTTGGTTTCATTACCCACATGACCCTTTGCTCCTAAACAGTAAAGGGAAGACTCAAGGGAATTTTCTTGAACCCATGGTTCAACTGAACCCAGTTTGGAATCAGCTACCCCCAGGGGTCATTTTGTAGAAAAAAAGGTGCCACAGCTCATTAACACAACTCATTTTCATAACTCATTTACATATGTCACACACCTCTGACATCACCAGAATGTGTACTAAGTTATATTAGCTCAGCATCTACGTTAAAATGCTTCTTGAATTATAATTCTCATAATAAAACCTTACTCCCATCATACTTTTTAAATTACTTTCTCCTATTTGGCCACAGTGGCATGATGAGGATTTCTATTGGTCTGCTTTTTATGTTTTGGTTATTTTCCCATTTTTTGTAGGGGAAAATATTAGTAAGTTGGTCAGCAAAATGCTCACAGGGAGTTTGAACAATGGAGTCCAGAAGCAAGTATTTGTGTCATGTTAAGAAAGAGCACAATGAAATTTAGAGTTTCCAGAGCACCATTCCTGTGAGCTCCTGACCAAAATGAGGCCTGGCTACCCCAGAAACTTCCATCCATAAGGTAGCTATATAGACTGGTGGCCCAAGGCTGTGCTTTAGGCCATGTAGCTATCAGTGCAGAGCTGATAGGGAAGAATCACAATAGCATGCTACAACTAGGGAGCTTCAGAAATTCTCCCAGGTTAAGCAGCCCTGTGGCGCAGAGTGGTAAAGCTGCAGTACTGCAGTCCAAGCTCTCTGCTCACAACCTGAGTTCGATCCCAGTGGAAGCTGGGTTCAGGTAGCCAGCTCAAGGTTGACTCAGTCTTCCATCCTTTTGAGGTCAGTAAAATGAGTACCCAGCTTGCTGGGGGAGAAAGTGTAGATGACTGGGGAAGGCAATGGCAAACCACCCTGTAAAGTTTGCCGTGAAAATGTTGTGATGTGACATCATCCCAGGTTTGGAAACAACTGGTGCTTGCACAGGGGGCTACCTTTTTAAGAAGAGACCAACCACCATAATCTTTAAAGCTACATTATTCTTATACCCTCAGTGTGAAAAAAACAGTGACTTGGAAGTAATCTCTTAGTAATCTCAGAATTTCCTCTGGTAATAGAATTTGTACATACCAGACTGTCATTTCTGACATAAGATCAGTATCTAGTAACGGACAGATGTTTGTAAAACTTTTAGCTGCAGTGTTTATTTATTTATCAGCTTTAGAAACAAGCACCCTTGCAATGAAGTGATTCAATGCTACATATTTAATCAGTCAGTTTTCCTGAAAATAAGCTTTTGGTGATTCATGGTA
Source organism: Heteronotia binoei (assembly GCF_032191835.1). Lineage (NCBI taxonomy): Eukaryota > Metazoa > Chordata > Lepidosauria > Squamata > Gekkonidae > Heteronotia > Heteronotia binoei. The sequence goes on from NC_083229.1 coordinate 78,321,856, forward strand.
TACAGGGGCCTAAAGCCATATTCTTCCATTTCAAGCCCATACTTTCATCTTTGAAGAACAGAACATTGTTTACTTTTTTCCTTGTTATACATGACCTGAAAGCATTCTGATTCTTTTAAAAAAATGTTTCCAAGATAGCATTTCCTAAATCAAATAACCTGTGATCACAGTGCTTTTAACACATACCCTTTTTGTATGCCTTCAGATACATTCACACACACACACACCACAAACACTCCATCACTCACTCTCATATTGGGAATCATGGTCTTAACACAAGCTGCCATAGTACAGGAAAGGAAAGGTCCCCTGTGCAAGCACCAGTCATTTCCGACTCTGGGGTGGCATTGTTTTCACAGCAGACTTTTTACAGGGTGGTTTGCCATTGCCTTCCCCAGTCATCTACACTTTCCCCCCAGCAAGCTGGGTACTCATTTTACCGACCTCGGAAGGATGGAAGGCTGAGTCAACCTCGAGCCGGCTACCTGAAAACCCAGCTTTCACCAGAGATCGAACTCAGGTCGTGAGCAGAGCTTAGGACTGCAGTACTGCAGCTTTAACACTCTGCGCCCTCTCACCATGGAGAAAAAGGATGTGTATGAATTATATCTGAACTAAACTTTCTCCATTCCCAAGGGAAGCCTAAGGAGGACACATTAGAATAAATTGCAATTGGCTGGCCTTTTTGCACCTCTTAAGATCTAAACTTCAGGAGGCACATAAATAGTGAGAATATACCCCTGAAGTAACTGTTAAACCCTCTATTACATTAGCTAGACATAGTTTCTGCCTGACTGTTCTATGGCCTGTAGCACAGGGAGCAACAAGCCTCCAGAGAAACCTTGGAAGCTCCATCAGACTGGTGCACTGAGTGAAGAAGGCAGGCTGCATGATGAGTATGTCATAACTGGAACTGTGAGCACCTGGAGGGCTTTGCAAAAATCCTCACTAAATATATTCTTTCATGCATGTGTTTTAAAGGAACTAAAGTAATTCCTTCCCTCAAATATTACATGGAAAATTATGGTAAAGAAAGGAGACCGATTCATACTAGAACATTTTACAACTAATAGAACAAAGTTTGAGTGCAGTGGCACCTGTAAGACCAATGAAGGCTAATTCTAAGTATAAGCTTTCATGTGCATGCACATTCCTTTAGATATCAAGTGTGCATGCAAATGTTTATTACCTAGAATTAAACTTTGTTGGTTTTAAAGGCGCCACTGGACTCAAACCTTTTCTACTGCTTCACACCAACACAACTAGCTACCGGAAGCTATTGGACAACCAAGTTTTTCATGCTCATTTATGGGTTTAAACTAGGGCTATGTTGAATGTTTTTAGGTGAAAGCATAGGTATTCTACAGCTGGACATCTAATAACCTTGGTCTTTTCACATCACAGGTAATGATTGTTGGGGACTAATGATTGTGTAAGTGCTCAACAGGAAACTGCAACCAGAGAAAATAGCCTGTAGCCTGTGTGAAATAGCCTGTAGATGCTTAGAATTCAAGAGCAAGTCTGCAACCTATACAATCTTATAGGTTTGCCTATAAAGCAATACACACAGACACACACAGCCTTAGTGGGCACTACCATTTACAGAGCACAAAATGTTGAGCTCTTTTGTTCTTATGACTCAAATGCTTCTCTGCCATGGGTACCTGGCACCTTTAATGCTAAGTATGACTACAGCACAAGTGTTTAATAAGGTCAGAATCACACTAGTAACAGCAACGAGATATCCAAGAGGCAGCCACTATGTAGCCTCTAGAATTATATAAAAAGTAAAAGCTAGAAATAATTGCTACCTTATTTTCCTGTAGTCTTTGCCTCTTTGTACTGAATACCATGATTTAACTAATGAGTGCTTAATGATAAAGGGAGGGACCTGGGAAAGTTCTTCTACCATGCTCATGATTTAAAGTCTTTTAGTAGTAATTAAGGTAGATAAAAGTGCATTCTACATGCAGCAAGAAGACAGCCACTAATTTATTAAAATTTCAAGGAACACACCCAAGCTCACAGGCAAGTTAATACTCCCACAGGCTGTTAATTTGCTATTATGGCAAGTCAAGTAGATTTTCTCAGTATCTGTACTCTGAGAAGCTGGATACCCTAGCCAAAGTTCACATGCACAACACAGCCTTCATTATTTGCACATTCCAAACTGTGTTTAGTGGATACTCAAAGAAGTAGGGAAAGCCCAAGCCCTTCTCATTTCCCTTTCCTGCTTCCACATAGCAACAACATGGTCTAGCTTGAAATATATTATGGAAGTTTCCTGCTGTTGGTAATTTGCTCTTTACATATTATTTGTATGCCTAGAAAGACTCCATAGCCTCTTTGCCTCCCTAAAATGAAGTAGCTCTCTTCCTAAAATTAAATTAGGAATGTTCAGTGAGGTTAAAATGTATTGCGATTTCAGTTCTTTGGCTTCAAGTAAGATAGCACTGAAGTGACCACCAAAAGTAAAAAGGTTGAAAGTGAAGTCTGAAATAGTCTGTGTGCATATAGACTCTTGATTCACAGGTTAATATTTAAGACTAAGTCCCCACAATGCACAGAATAAAATATATATTTCCTTCCCCTTCAGATGCATTGCGGAGAATGCAGATGCATTCACACTACATTAAATAATGCACTTTGCAACTGGATTTTTGCTATTCTTACACAGTAAAAATCCATTTGCAAAACGTATTATTTAGTATAGTGTGAATTCACCTTAATTACAGAATTTCAATTTCTCTTGCAAAGACTGCAAAGTAAGAGTTGCTGCTACTATCACCAATACTTGGACAGAAATTCAAATCGGATAGTAGTTATGATCCATTTAGCTTCTCAGGATGCTTATAAGAAAAAACAAACTTTAGAAGTGAAGTTAATTTTAACTGACTTAGTTCTTGGTGGCTCCCTGCTCAGCCACCATGATGGTTTCCTGCCCAAACTGTTCTTTCATGTGCTTTCATAGATTCCCCCCCCCCCCAAGTATGTATCCTTCTTTTTCTTGTTTATAAGTATCCATCACTGATGTTAACAGTATTGCTGCACTATGACAAAGAATTAAGAGAGAGTTCCCAACATGGAGCCCATGAGTCCCATGCCAACCCATTTCCTGGTGCCTGTCAAGTATTTCTAGAAAGTGGCTGGGGCTGCCAGGTGGGGCTTTTGCCCAGCAAGGCTTCTAATCACCTGCTGGAGCCTTGGTTGGCTGTAAGATTTTAAAAACACTGCTTTGGCAGCACCTACCATTAAATACAAGGATCTTCACTGAATGAATGAAGATAACCTGCAGCAGCTATTTGGTGGCAGTGCCCATAAGGGAGGGATGGTGGCTCAGTGGTAGAGTATCTGCTTGGTAGGCAGAAGGTCCCAGGTTCAATTCCTGGCATCTCCACTAAAAAAGGACCCAGGCAAATAGGTGTGAAAAACCTCAGCTTGAGACCCTGGAGAGCCGCTGCCAGTCTGAATAGACAATACTGACTTTGATGGACCAAGGGTCTGATTCAGTATAAGGCAGCTTCATATGTTCATGTTCATCATGTCAGGTCAAAACTCTGAAGTGCTCACAGGCTCAAAAAGTCTGGGGAATCCTGAATTAAGATGAATGACCAGGAGGCCTCAGATTCAGTGGGAGCTCACAGGAGCGCAGCTCCTGAACCTTTCTGAGAGTTCCGCCTTCTCCTTCTGAGAGATCCACCTCCTTGTCCATTGAATAGTAGGTACAGCTGCATAACAATCTCTGGATGAGCTCCACCACCTATTTTTCTACAAAATGACTGCGGATGACCAGGATATATAAAGCACTATAAAACCTGATGGTATTTACTGTTATAGTGAAATGGAAGGTATGTGCTGTTGAAAGATCACTCTTACATATTTTGATTATTTTAAAATTTTCTTTTGCTACTTAAACTCAGGAAGATCTCATTATGAAGAAATAATACTTTGCTGTTGAAGGAAACCCAAGACCTTTTCAAGCATAATACAATGGAAAGGGGTGGGGTAAGTTCTGTTGATATTCTTAAATACTATTGAAAATGGTATGTATAAGAAAAGTTCTTGGAAAAGCAAAAAGGGTTTTAAATGTTAACAGAGAATCTAAATGGACGGTAGAAAGGACCTGTGGCCTGTCTTACAAAGATGTTAGAAATTGTGACATCATGACTGCCATGACTGCAGAGAAAAGACAATGGTAGTAACACTTGTAAGAGAAGCAAAAAAAAAAAAATACTCCCACTGTGTTTTGCTGCTAGAATCCAAACAGTTATTGTTGCACAAACTACAGAGTTCTCCATCTATAAAACTGATAAACACATTCAGCTGCATTAAATCCTGTAATAGATGACACTTTACAATGCAGAAATAATGATCAGCTAAAAGAACCAGAAACAAGCAACCAGATTTTTGTATGTACCTCAACTCCAGATGTAGGACTGGATGAATCCAATGGTCTCTTTTTTCTTGGCCCAATGGCTGCCAGAGCTGCAAGATTGGCCTCCCTTTGTTGCATTTGTGCCAGTTCTAATTCCTGCATCTAATTTCAGAGAACAAAAAGGAAGGTATGAATTAAAGTTAGCTTACAGTGCCATGAAAGCTTCAGCTGGACTGAGGCCATCAGCCCCTGGCCTGCCTCTTACACAGTCAGTATATTTTAAACAAAGGAACAATTTAGAATTTATCACACCCAAACCTTACCTGTTGTTCATACAATATCATGGTTCTTTGCAATGTGAAGCTAATGGTATTAAGTCTACAACAACACATTTCAGTACAGTTTAAGAACAATGCATTGGATCTCAAGGTCTGCTGCTGTAATGTGAAGTGCTTCCATTATCAAAATGAAGCTTTCTTGCCCTTCCCTCTCCTGTCACAGCCTAGTGAGCACACCAAAATACTGCTTTTGAGGGATAAGCACCCCAACAGGGGGAAATGGCGTAAGGATCAAACTGGATTTGCAGTGAGAGAAGCAAATCAATAAACTGTATTCTCCTTCTAGTGGCAGAAACTGACAATGGATACAACCGACTAAATTCAGATCCTGACTCTATTTGTAACAGACTGTAATAAGAAAGGTTGCCCCGTGGCGCAGAGTGGTAAAGCTGCAGTACTGCAGTCGGAGCCCTCTGCTCACGACCTGAGTTTGATCCCAGCAGAAGCTGGTTCAGGTAGCCGGCTCAAGGTTGACTCAGCCTTCCAAAGTTGGTAAAATGAGTGCCCAGCTTGCTGGGGGGAAAGTGTAGATGACTGGGGAAGGCAATGGCAAACCACCCTGTAAAAAGTCTGCCGTGAAAACATTGTGAAAGCAACGTCACCCCAGAGTCAAAAACGACTGGTGCTTGCACAGGGGACTACCTTTTTACAATAAGTAAGGAAAACACTTACCACTTCCAAAATAATATGGAGGAGAGAATTATGTAAGGTGCCCACCGCGGAGAAAGGCAGGGTATAAACAAAAAATTCTTGGTCCACTAAGCTCATTTTAAGACTGAATCTCATCAAAGCCACCCAAGCACACTTATGTGAGAACACTATGCAAGAACCAACTGTACTGCTTTGGAAGTGACATCTGGATTCTGAAGTCCCGAGATCTTCAGACTGTTCTGACTTGTTCACACATGCAGGTTTATCACTACCAGTCATTAAATGATAATCATGCAGGTATAAACCAGCCCTTTATTAAATGACTTGAAAGCTGAAGTCTTTCACAACTGCTTTACCGGATGGGAAAGGTTCTTCTTTTTCAACCAGAAAATAAAACTTCTGAAACTTAGTGGAGTATCGGACTTGTATCAACGTTACTCTGTATTTGTTCTGAAAGAAGATCAGAAGTCAGCCAGAAAGCATTTCAAGCCTATTTTCCCATTCTTCGATTTCCCCCATCTGCTCCAAGTACAAAGATTTTTTAAAAACCTGCGTAAGGATCAAATTGCTATGAAAACGTCTCTGAAATTGTAAAATGGTCTTTGTTGCTGCTGGCCTTTTTAATAATAATATATAGGTTTTAAAAGTCTGGTCTTGAAGCAGTCAGGAGTTTCCAGGTGACACAATAACCATTTTAGTTAATCTGACCTGAAGCACAAATAAAGTAAGGTACATTTTCAAAGCCCTTCCCAATAGTGAAATGGCATTTGCAGCATAGCTGTAATCACATGAAGCAATTTTTAAGAAGCTAAGACTTCTCTGCTCAGTTCTAAGACAGACTTTTCCATACTACAATAATTGGATTTTTTTCTTTTGTGAAGTTTTTATATCCTATCCTTCAGTATAATTAGGAAACCCTAGTCTTAATTTGGCAAGAATACTACTGCTTATAATAGGACATGTATGAAACCTAGGGAGAGCAGGGGTCACCCTCCCAGGTTATGGGAGTCCATCCCCTGCAGGAGGTTGCACAAGGCGGCAGGAAAACGCATAAACCAGGGGGACACAAACCTGTGGGGTGAGAACCTCTCCAGGCACCTTGACCACAGGTTCAGGCCGGTTAGCCTTTGTGGCCATGATTCTGAGAGATGGCATACCCTTGAGACTGAGAAGAGGATGGAGTCGAGTCAGGAAGGCTGTACCCTAATCAGTGGGGGGGTGTTCAGTTACTGGACTTCACCCTTAATGCCATGATGCACAGCAGATGGGGGTGGCTGGAAACAGAGGAGGAGCTGAGGTCAGGGATGACTGAGAGAACCTGAAGGAGTGAACTGCCCAAAGGCAGAAGACTACTGGCACAAGTAACATGAATCTCTGACAGCAACAAGGAAGTTGAGTTGCACCTGCTGCATCCCAATCAGCTAATTTGGTGTAGTGGTTAAATGCACAGACTTATTTGGGAGAACCAAGTTTAATTCCCCACTCTTCCACATGGAACTGCTGGAGTGACCTTGGGTCAGTCATAACTCTGCCAGAGTTGTTCTGCACAAGAGCAATTTCTGTCAGAGTCTCCCAGCCCCACTTACCTCACAGGGTAACTGTTGAGGGGCAGAGAAGGGAAAGGAGATTGTAAGCCGCTCTGAAACTTCTTTGGGTAGTGAAAGGAGGGGTATAAATCCAATCTCCTCCTCCTCCCAGGTGCATGAAGCCTCAACCACCATCTAACTTCCTCCCAGCGTCAACCCTATAGGCACTGTGCCTGACCACATCCAGCCTTGTCTCACTTACAATATATTTACAGCATCTAATGCTACAGACAGCAGTTCATGATCACTTCTGTTATTGCATTATGTTGTCCAAGCCTCGTGTCATCTTGAAAATGAAACATGACTTGTTGAGATAAAAAGAAAACATTGATTTGCCTCATGTACAAGGGATATTATCCTGCACAAAGCTCAGTGAAGGGATAGAACAGCCAAGTGTCACTTTGTAAGGATGCTTCATTTGAGTGTAGTTTCATTCCTAGTCCAGACTTCTCATCACATCCCACCAGCAAGCTATGCAAGCACTTAATAGTCATTCAACATTGCTGAGCTTAAATACTAGGGGAAAAAGTAAAACCACAGAACTTTACTGTTTCATTTAATATAGCCACCTGTTGTGCCGTTTACCATGCAATCTCTGTAAGTGGTTAACCTTAAACCAGCTGGCTATTGATCTTAGTACAGCTAGCAAGTTTTCAGAAAATGTATAATTAACCTGAATATGAAGTTCTAAGACAGTACTATCTCAAAACCTAATGAGACAATGCCTTTCAACATTCTTGTAAAAATACACTGTATAAAAAAGCTACCATACCAAAAAAGAATGTGTCATATTCATGTCCTGCCTTTCCCCCAAGAAACTCAGGGTGGCATAAATATCCTCACAACTATCCAATGAGGTGGCCCAAGATTTAGATCCATAGTTGAGTGGAGAATAACCAGTGTTTTCCCTTTAAAGAATCCTCTTTAAACACACACACACACACACACACAGATCTCCTACTTTTTGAAGTGCTAGAAACCTAAACCACCACTACACATTTTCTACAGCCAGTTTGGTGCAGTGGTTAAATGTGCTGATTCTAATCTGGGAGAACCAGGTTTGATTCCCCACTCCTTCACATGTACCTGCTGATGTGACCTTGGGTTAGCCACAAGTTCTCAGAGCTGTTCTGCTCAAAAGCAGTTCTGGGAGAGCTCTCTCAAGGCCCACCTACCTCACAGGTTATCTGTTGTGAGGAAGGAAAGGGCTAAGAGATTGTAATCTGCTCTGAGACTCCTTCGGGTAGTGAAGGGCGGGGTATAAATCCAATCTCCTCCTCCTCCTCTTCTATAAATCTGCCTTGACTTTGAACCAGATCTATTACAGCGCAGACAATTGTTGTTCACAAAGATTTCAGGTTTTCACGGCTGGTAAAATCATTAGGGTTTGTAGAATCTTTCGGGATCAAGTGCCGTGTTCTACTGGAGAAAGTTTTCCTTCCAGACGTTTCGTTCTCAGCTGCGGAGAACATCCTCAGTGGCGTTGAGGAATGAAACTGCTGTGCACAGCAGCCAAGAAGGTCTGAGCACCTGCTCCGGCTGCAACGCCACTGAGGATGTTCTCCGCAGCTGAGAACGAAACGTCTGGAAGGAAAACTTTCTCCAGTAGAACACGGCACTTGATCCCGAAAGATTCTACAAACCCCAATAATTGTTGTTCATGTCATTAAAATGTGCCATGCTTGCACAGTATTACAATGGAAGAAAACACTGGTTTGTAATGGTCCAAGGAAATATTGGACAGAGGCTACTATGGCTATTTTAGTAAGATCTAAGTGACTTGCTCAAGGGTTCAAAACAGGACCATTTCAATTTTATTCTTGTATTGCATTGCTGTTTCCATCAACCTAGCCCTTCAGTGACATCTGAAATACTGATAGCTTGGGTTTACACCAGCATTTCCTGCCCAGATCATCTGTGTCACTGAGCCCCACGGAAATCTGCAGAGATCCCAGCATGTTGGCTCTCCCCAGTACTCTTGTCAAGGAAACATATGCAGTCCAGCTTCCTTGTGTAGAACCTCTTTAGTCTCATTTTTACATCAAAATTTTCTTGTTGTTCCAAATATCCACTAGGCCTGAAACCAAACAGTCTATTGTTATCAAAAGTTTAAAAAAAATTAAGAGAGATTGAAACTTTTAAAAACCAGTGTTCTGAAATATCTACAGACATATCATGCTGCGATAAAGCCACAATTAAAAGACAGACTGTTAGGGATGCTACTACATTTTAGTAGGTTAGTAAGCAAGCCAACATGTTTTGGACTTTGTTGGAAGAGTACTGTCCTCTGTTGTACAATACAGTGTCTCTTTAGGCATTTGTTTTACAAATGTAATCCTGAAGACTGCCAGGCACATTGCTGTTTACAATGAATTGGCAAGGCCTTCCATATAAAGTTTGACAGAGTTTATTTCCCACCTAGCCATAGTTCTTCCAGCATCCCTCTCCCCACAACACCCTCCCCCCTGTGATGAATGTTTGAAAAGTATGCACACACAAAAATCAAGGAGCTGATGAAACAGTTGACCACCTTGCTTTCAATTCATGCATACCTTTTGCTTTCTAAAATCTATGACGGTCAAGTGACTTAAGGATTAGAAGATTCTAATCGGAGAAATTTGAGTTCAGCTTTTATTTTCAAGAGAACACTACTTGCTGTACATGGGGTAGGATACAATAATCAGGGGTGGTCGGTAGCTCTGGAGATGTTTGTTGCCTACAACTCCCATCAGCCCCAGCCATTGGCCATGCTGGCTGGGGCTGATGGGAGTTGTAGGCAAAAAACATCTGGAGAGCTACTGTTGGCCACCCCTGAAATAAGGGATGGCCAGTATTGTCTACAATGGTCATTTCTGTTAGATAGGCACAATTACCAAAAAAACAGCTCCCAAAACAAACTGACCCAGATAGGCCCCACCCGAACTGAGCCAGTCTGGTGATGAGGATCATCCTGGAAGGGACCTTCCTTTCCACCTTTCTCTCAGTTGTGGGTTGCTGGGGCCTGGAAGAAGGAGAGAGCACCTGGGAAGGATTAAATAGGTCTGCTGGCAGCCATTTAACCCTTCGGTTTTGCTTCTTCCCTTTGAAAAACCTAACAGCTGACTAGTGGTAAAACCGAAGGGTTAAATGGCTGTGAGCCATTAAACGCCGCAGTTTCATTCCCCACCTTCAAAGCCAGGGAGGAGAGTGAAACCAATTAGATAAATGGCTCTGAGCCATTTTAACCTAACAGCCTGTTAGGCAAATTGCCCTAAAAATAGGGTTATGGGGAATTTAGAGTGGTGGGCAATCAGCCTTTCAGCAAAATCTAAAACCTGTTTATACAGAAGGTGTCTTCTTTGGAAATTACCCAATAACGAGGCAATATGATCTAATAATCAAGGGGGTTTATTATAAAATAAAGGCAAACATACAAGAGTATAAAATCACACAATGCGCATACAGTCCTAATAAAAATAGGGTTGAAATAGACAGGGGTAAACACAAGGGTTGACAAACAAGGTAATAATTACCTATCATAGTCTTCGAGAAAGGCTCCAATGGCAACGAAAAAGGATGAATGGGGAGGACCCTCAACAGATCAGGTATCGGGGGCGTATCTAAACAGCAGGGTAGGGGTACTGCCAGATGCACACATGTGGGGTGTAGGGTCAGAGTTTATAAGGTCTTCCTTAAGCCCTTAGAGGGTAGGAGGGCAGAGGATTATGACACGGGGTCAGATGGGGCATGATGCAGTGTCACATGGTGTATTACCTCAGGAAAAGGGGAGGCTCCAGAATGACGGTTAGGGCAAGGTATAGATGGAGGTGATTAAACAATCTATTCAAACTTATCTAAGTGACAATAGAGGGTCAAATTGGTGACCCCCGATTTACACACAGAACTCTGGCTCTGGGTGAAGCTGGTCTTCCTCTTCTTGCTCTTCTGGCTAGCACCGTCCATTGTCTAAAGTTCCCTTTGACAAAGACTTGGGCGGTCTGGCAGGATCCACGCCTAAGCTAAGCTTGATTGCCTTATGTAGATGCATGAAACAGCTGTTGAGAAGTGAGCCTCTCACTTCTCTGTCATGGAGTCTGGAACTGCAGGAAGATGGTCGCTGATGATGTTAGCCTACCAAAATGGCTTTTCTGGACAAGGCTGAAAACCGCTTGCTCAGACAGTTCCTGGCGGGGCGACTTCTTCCACTGCAACGGCCAAGATGGTGCACGCACGGAGCGGCTAGAACCCATCTGTACTTCTGGCTAACACTCTTCCAGAGATATAGAGTGCTGTTGTAACGCTGAGGCTGTTAGTATTCACATAAGTCTCTTATAAAATGGTAGATAAAACCCACATTTCACAGCAGATGTGTGTGAGTTGAATCTCCAGGCACTCTGGCAACCAAACGGGTGATTACGATGTCCGTATATAACTGAAATTAGGGGTCTCTTGTTCACAAGCTGCATGGTGGTCCCATGCCACTCAGCTGTCAGATTTAAACGGCTAGCACCAAAGCAGCCACAAATGTTCAGGGAAGGCACCTAACCTGAACATCGGTTCACAGATTCTGAACTGACCCCACTTTGGGTTGAATTTCAGTTTGTGAACAGTTTGTACCCATCCCCTGCTGTAGATAATGCAATAATCAACAGAATTAATTTGTAATTGAATGTCTAATTTAATGCTACTCAATTACATATTGCAGTCTTCACACAAAAATACACAAAAACACAGAAGACACAATTCTAATGTGGAAATTGATATATTGGGTTTTGTCCTACTACAGTAGTTGCTTGGACTCACCTGTGAGGGGACATGACTTAAGCAGTCACACAGGGATTAAAACCCTTTGACTGAATTAGAGTAATGCATTAATTACTAAATCACACTGGTACTAGTTGATCGAATACTCCCATAAAAACCAAATCCTTTCAGGGCACAGTTCTCAAACTTCAAGGAAGGAATTGAGGCTTATTTGTTCCAGGTTCAAAATGAACAGACTATTTCCCGGTCAAACAGTTAATGTGTGACAGACTGAACTTTAAAAGCTCGTAAGTGCTGTGTAAACATGTGAAGGCCTATGAAGGATTAATGCCTCACAGAGCCAGACAGCCTTGAGTGACAGGCTATTCAAAGGGATTTGATTTGTTAGTGTCAACTGAGCAGAGAGACTTGGGAACTGACTGCTGAAGATAACTCAGTTTAGATCTAACAGCCCCAACTCAGGAAAGTTTAGCACTGATTAAGAAAAGTTTAGCACCAACAGAAGACTGGGAAGGTTGGCAAGGAGGAGTGGGTAGATCAGTGAAGACCCACATTTGGGGCAAGAATAGAGATTATTTTCTAGTTAGAGAAGAGATTCCCTGACCAAATGAGAGGGAGATAGCTCTAAAGAGTAGAGTGAGCCTTGGTGTGCTCAGAGAAGGAATTTGGGTATTTGGTAGGATATCCCTGCCTTCTGAAAAATCTGAAGAGTCAGCTAAACTTAAGGAAGTAGATGAAGAAGAAGAAGAAGAAGATATTGGATTTATATCCCGCCCTCCACTCCGAAGAGTCTCAGAGCGGCTCACAATCTCCTTTACCTTCCTCCCCCACAACAAACACCCTGTGAGGTGGGTGGGGCTGGAGAGGGCTCTCACAGCTGCTGCCCTTTCAAGGACAACCTCTGCCAGAGCTATGGCTGACCCAAAGCCATTCCAGAAGGTGCAAGTGGAGGAGTGGGGAATCAAACCCGGTTCTCCCAGATAAGAGTCTGCACACTTAACCACTACACCAAATTGCAGTGTTTTGTAAACACAGAAACCAAAGCCTCTCATCTCTAAGATGATATGACTTTATGAAAGCTTTAAAACTCTCAATTGCTGAAAACATATGAACTGGAGTTTGTGATTAGTCACCTCAGAGTTATATTTTATTCACCTCAGACATTACCCCTGATTTCACCTGACATGTCCCCCTCTACACTAAATAAAATATTTTAATTTTGGATGTTCTAAAGTCTGTTGTATGCCATTTTCAGAAGTTTAAGTTAAAGCTGTGATCTGGTCTCCTCCCTCAAGTTCCTGCCCTGAGCCAGCTCTTTTCCCATATGGCAACCCTTTGTAACGACTTTCTATGGCCATGAGTGGTAGAATATCAAAACGAGCCCTAGTAAAAGCCTTTCTATATTTAGGATTGTTTAAATTGGCAAAATATGAAGATGATGTCAAGGGAGATGGAGATAATTGTTTATAGATCACAGTGGGTCTCAATTTGTCAAGTAAACTCATATAAGTCTGTGCACTCTAGTCAAGCAATTTTTGTTTAATAAGCGATTTGGCATCATCAAATCCTAGAGAACTCAAACATTGTACAGAGAAACCAAGATTAGCCACTATTCTCAAAACAAAACTGCGCCAAGACCCATCCTTCATCTCCCCATAACCTAAAGTTAATAGTTCAGAAGACATACAGAAAATAATCTTCAGCCAATAATTGATGGTTTATAAACTAAAGTTGTTATTGGGGGTAAGGATAGTTCTACTCTAGTCATCACAGATGTTGGCTAAAACAAAGGTGCCATGCTAGTCATGTCCAACAGTAGAATCTGCTAGTCCAAAGGCTACTTCTCCTACTAATGACTTGTTATTTTTAAGTTCAGATTATGTCCCTCTTCAACCTCAAATAAAGTCTGATTTACCCATAGGAGAACATTTTAACTGCTACCTGGATGAACATGAGATTGGTACAACGGGCCCTCTTCCTATTGGGCCTGTAGAATCCTCTAACTTAGTAACAGCCAACATGCATAAAAATGGATCAATCCAAATGGATTTTAATGATAAAATAGAGATAGTAAATTGACAACTAGAGGCCCAGAGCAAGCATTACTTAAAGTGCATCTCATGGAATGTGTCAGGTTGGGCTAATAAAATTCAAGATCTTTCCTTTCTCCAATTTATGAGAGGTTATGATATAATCTTCATTCAAGAGTTCTGGTTATCATCAAAATTAATGTTAAATGGATTTATTACCCACTCACTTAATGCCGCTTCCTCTGTTGCTAAAGGATGTCCTAGTGGTGGGTTGGCATGTTTAATTTCTACTTCATTAAAGTGTGATGTTACACCTCTTCCTTCTCTAACATCTTTAGCAATGGTATGTCTTTTAATATTTAAGGAGCAAGTTATTTTGATAGTGAATGTATACATTCCCCCTTACTCTTCATCTTTTGCCTATGAGAACTGTTGGTTAGATTTGGAAGATTATATTTGTGAATTTGAAGATAAATATCCTAAGGCACAATTAATTCTATTAGGTGATTTAATGGTGAGAGGAATACGAAAGATCATATACCAAATAAACATGGAACAAATTTTAACTGACTGATTGATAAGCTAGGCCTCACGATACTGAATGGGAACTTTGATGGTGATAAATATGGTGAATTTACTTATTTTAGCCGTAAGGGTGCTAGTGTAATTGATTACTTAGTAATTTCTCCATTTTTCTGCAGTGAAATATTACATTTTGAAGTAGGGTCGCACCCTGAGAGCGATCATCAGCCTCTTATATTTTATATTTCGGTATCGGACCCATTAAATGTATGTGAGGCAATGCCCTTTCAAATTGAAATTACAACTAATATTTAATTAAGATGGACAGATACACTTCAAAATAAAGTTCAAGAGGTCCTGTGTAGTAAATCATTCCTTGAAATCACAGATAAACTTTTGTTAGCAAAGAACCCTGAGACTGCCTTGATCTTTTATGGAGAATTAACAGAATCACTGAAACCCTTTTTGGTCAAAAGTGGTAAATTATCTGGTAGGAAGCACCAAACCAATAATAGTTGGTTTGATAAAGAATGTATAAACATGAGAAAGCAGCTCAGATGTACCATTAGGGCGTATAAACAAAAAGGAGTAAAGATCCTACCTAAATCTTTTTTTGATCTTCGAAATAAATATAAGCACTTAATTTGTAATTGTAATAAAATATGCTTAACTTCAATTAATATGCCAAAGCGTGTGATACTGTGTGTTAATTACATAAAGTAGTAACACTATGTTTGGCAGATGTTTCTCTTATGATCCCCATGTCTTTAAAATAAATCTAGAAATGTACCTCTCTGCTCCCCACCCCAATACAGAATATCCTTCCAAGCTTAGGCTATACTGTTTTGCTGTTTCATTTCTTGTCTTCCAGCTCTCTCCATTATAGACTCCAGTCCACAAAAATCTGTTTCTATGGCACTCAAACTGCTTCAATTTAAATTCTTGGGATTATTCTCAGTAAAGAGTTGACCATGTCCTCTGTTCACTTAGGACTGTCAGGACCCCTGACTCAAGGAACAACTCAGGTCAACAGTTCAGTAGTTTATTCCAGGTATCGTAAGGCAGTACACCAGATCTTTGCTAAGACTAACGTCTTAGTCCAATGCCTCTCTATTTAACCCCTCACCCTAACCGTTACAATTCAAGTGCAAAGCACAGCAAAGCAACAGCGGCTTCTGGCGGTACCCACTCCCTCCAAGTCTTGGAGGCCAGGTGGTTATCTGTACTTCGTTAGCAGCTGACCTTGGTTGATAGAAACAGCTTCAATAATAAGTTCCTCAGATAAGCGTGCAGAAAGCAAGATGAGCTAAGCAGGAATGCATTCAAGACATAATACTGTTCTATAGCAAAACTATGGCAAGAGAGATACAGAGAGGATAACTCTTGACATTCTGCCCTTCCTAAGCTCCCTGCCCCCGCCGGTTTCCCCAGGTACTTCTGGTAAAAGTCTTTAATGAGCTTCTGACAGTATCGGCTGCATGAACCCATTCCACTTGGCTGACTGGGAAATGAGTCCATTTAATGAGATAGAACAGTTCCCCACGCTTTATCTTGGCGTCAAGGATCTCCTACATTTCATGATGAATTTGACCACGAATCAAGAGTCGGAGCTGGAGGTTGTGGATGGGGGTGCCAGGCAGAGGTTCCAGGGTTGCGCTTGAGATAGCTAGCATGAAAACAAGGATGCACAAGTTTTAAGTTCTTAGGCAAGTCAAGTTCAACAGTTACAGCATTATGATTCTCTTTATGGGAAACGGTCCCAAATATTTCATAGCCAACTTCTTACAGTTCTGTGCGTTGAGAAGATGCTTTGTGGAAATGTATACCGTGTCCCCCACCTTGAGGTCCCATAATTTAGAATGTTTTATCATGTTTTTATATGATTCCTGGACTTGGAACAACTGCTTTTGTATAGCCTCCCAGCCCTTGGATATTCACATCCACCAGTCTGTAAAGTCTACAGGTATGGTGGGAAAGGGCTCCGGAAAGGGCTTCCCTCATAACCGTTTACCACCAGGAAAGGGCTAGCATTCCGTTGTGCTGTGGATGCTGTTATTATAAGCGTATTCTTAAATCTTCGTTCGCGAAGCCAAGCCGAGAGATTCTGCAAAAGGCAGGAGGAGCACCCAATTGTCTTGTTGGAAAGAGGTGTAACATTTTAACTGTCCGAGGACCGCTTTAGTGCGTTCTGTTTGTCCATCTGTCTGGAGGTGGTAGGCGGAACTAAGCCCCTGCTCCATTCCTGTCAAGCTGCGCCCACAAGTGGGCAATGAACTGTGGGCCGCGGTCAGAAATTACCTTATGTAGCCGAAAGACATGCTGTATAAACAGTTGAGCTAACTTTTTTGCCGTCGGTAACTGTTTACACGGGACAAAGCAGGCTTGCTTTGAAAACGTGTCCACCACTACCCACACCACCATCTTCCTCTGCGATGGGGGAAGATCGGTTATAAAATCCATGGAAATACACTTCCAGAGTCGTGAGGCCGGGGCCAATGGCTGTAGGTGCCTGGGCGGTACGCCCCCTCTTTTCTTGCCATGATGGAGGTCGGGCAACTAGAAACATATTGCACTATATCTTTGCAGAGCCCCAGTCACCAAAACTGCCATTGCACAAGGTGGATGGTTTTTACAAATCCAAAATGCACCCCTAATTTCCAATTGTGGGCTTGTTGCATGACCCCTGCTTGTAGCGGCTCTGGGATGAAGAGTTTATTGTTTTTGTACCATAGTCCCTCCGAGAGGTCTCGAGTTGTAACCCAGCATCAGGCGGCTTGCCTGCAAGGGCTTCTTTAAGTGACAACAAAAACAAGTCATTTTGCGCCACCCTCTTGTGTTCTTGAGCATAGGTGGTAACCAGCAGACTGAGTTGGGCAGGGCTGAACGAGTCTATCATCGCCTCCTGTTTGCGTTCGTGTTAGGGTAAGTGGGACAATGCATCAGCAACGAAGTTCAACCTCCCCAGGATATGTCCCAGCATGAATTTGAATCTGTGGAAAAACTCCACCCACCTTACTTGTTTATCAGCTTCCAGGTGGCGATTAAGGACGCAAGGTTTTTATGATCGGTCCAGAGTTTAAAAGGTTCTCACTCCCTCACGATAGTGCTGCCATTTTTCTAAAGCCAGTTTAATGGTGGCGGCTTCTTTATCCCACATTGACCAATTCCGCTCCATGCGGGTGAATTTTTTTGATAGGTAAGCAAACGGGTGAAGTTTCCCATCCCCCCCCCCCTTGGAGCAACACGGCTGCTCAGGCAACATTGCTTGCATCACATTGCACCACAAACCTTTTGTTCTTGTCAGGATGGATAAGGCACGGTTCCGAAATAAATTTTTTAGTTCCTCAAACGCTTTTTGGCACTCCAGGCCCCAGTTCAAACTGGCGCTTGCTTTTGCAGCTTGCACGCCTTTTCCCATGGTTTTAACAGGTCAGTTAGGGATAGGGTGATTTCTACAAAATTGTTTATAAATCCTCTATAAATATTTGCGAAACCGAGGAATCTTTGGAATTGTTTACGTGTCTAGGGGCTTCCCAGTCGACCACTGCTTGCACGTTAGTGGGTCCATTCCCAACCCCTCCGCTGAGACTCAATATCCTAGGAAGTCGAGCTCTGTTTTGTGGAACTCGCATTTCGGAACTTGCATTTCGATAGTTTAGCAAACAGTTTATTGTCATAGAGAGCCTGTAGTACTTGGCACACTAACTGAATGTGGGAGGGGAGATCTTGCGAGTACGTTAAAACGTCATCCAGGTAGCAAACCACGCCCTTGTAGAGGAATTTGTGTAAAACCTCATTGATCAAGTTCATGAAACCCCTGGAGTTCCCTTCAACCCAAATGGAATCATCAGGTATTCGAACTGAACGAGGGGAGTGTTGAAGGCAGTTTTCCATTCATTCCCCTCCCTGATACAGACCTGGAAGTACACATTCCTTAAGTTCAGCTTTGTAAAAATCTTCCCTTGTGAAACTTGCTGAAGAGGTCTCTTATCAGGAGAGGGTACGCATTACTCATTGAGATGGCATTCAGACCCCTAAAATCCATGCACAGTCTCAAACTGCCATCCTTTCTCTTGCGAAAGAGAATGGGGGCCACGTGGGGTGATTTAGCCAGCCATATAAATCCCTGCTGTAAATTCATGTCTAGAAACTTAAGCTTCTTCCTCTCGTCCCTGCTCATCAAATACAGCTTTGCTTTAGGCAAGGGCTCCCCCTCTACAAGCTCTATGGCACAGAATGTGGGCCTGTGAGGAGGGAGTTCATTTGCTTCTCACGTGTCAAACACCCCCTGCAAGTCTCTGTACTCAGGGGGAATAGATGAGCCTTCAAGTACCGTCAAGCACAACTTTTCCACCTGAGTGGGGTGGCTGGGGCCCCCCGTCCACCTTCCGACGGTTGTTTTCGCACCCCTGGTACCGAAAGTAAATAGCATTCCCACTCCAAGCTGAGCACTGCCTGGAATTTGGTGGAGGGTGCTATTACGAAAGCCTAAGGCTCCCAGTGCTCCCCCAGTCCCAGGGCACATATTTCTGTTCCCTCCACACACGACTTCCCCCTCATTGGTTTCTCATCCATCTGCTTGAATAATAAGGGGTTGGGGAGTGGTTTTCTCTTAAGTCCCAATGCTTCTACTAAGCTTGGGGACGGCAAATCTCTGGAACATCCCGAGTCCAGGAGGGCTCGGATGCAAGTGAACGTCTTAGTCACGGGGTTCACTAGAGTGATGGGTACAAAATACAAAGTTCCTGCGGTTCTCATCCGTAGTGGCATGGCCATCACATTGACCTGCTGCTGCACGCTGTTCACAGCAGGTCATTGTCATTTCCCAACAGCTGTTTCTCGTTATCCTCTTCCGCTGAAGCCTCAGGTGTCTGTTCTTGGCACTGCAGGGCGGCAGCCTTCCCCTTGCCAGAGGGGGTCCTGATGGGGCACAATTTTTTCTTGGCCTCTCCCTTCGAGGGCGTAGCCAAATTTGGGCTCTCTCGACTTGCTGGGACATTTGCTGGCTATGTGATTCTCCCTCACACATTTGAAACACAGTCTACCTTGCCTGACTCTCCTGGTCCTCAGGAGTGACTGAAAGCTCCTAGGCCATCTGGCCGAGGTAGGTTTTGGGATCTTCTCCTTTGAGTCTCAAGACCTTCCTCCCCCTTGTTGCTTGCGGTGGAGGGCTATGATCTTGTGGCGGTCTTCAACTTCATAAACTGGATCCAATCCACTAGTGACTGAAGATCTCCTGCTTTGAGGGCCTCTCCAAAGACATTGGAGTTGAGGCTTTCTTGAACCGTTTGAGCCAGGCTCCATCATTCCACCAGTGCACCTTCACATTTAAGAGGCGGAACTCACTGGTGTATTCCCTCACAGACTTTTGAGACCTGCCGTAGGTCTTGCATTAGTTTCTTGCAGGGGGTCTTCGAAGTGGCGCCGCAGAGCACTGAGTAGCTCTTTAGTGGAATTCAGAGCAGGGGAGTGGGCCTTGAATAAAATCACAAACCAGTCTGCCACCGCTCCCTATAAGTGGCCCCCAATGTAGACCACTTTCAATGCCTCTGTCGGAAAGCTCCGCACCCACACGCTGAGGTGGCCTCTCACCAGCACCATGAAATACACCAGCTTTGCAGGATCCACATCGAATTTTGCTTCATGGACCCGCAGCCCTCCAAGTACATGAACTGGTTCCTCCAGCACTTCAGGTGCAGGGGTTGTGGCTTTCCACCTGCCGGCACCTCTCCCCCCTTGCGCTCCTCCACCCAAGACGACCAGCTGTTCTCGTGCAGGTGCCCCAGCGACCTGAACAGCTACTTCTCGTAGTTGACGGGCGAGGCCTTTCATCTCCTGCATCATGAACTCATTCATTGCCAGCATCTCATCTCTCAGTTGCCAGCTTTACGACGCTAGTGCTTTGTGAACCCAGTCACCCAAGCTTTTGCCCACCCAGCTCCTACAGGGCTGCTCAGCGTCCTCGTCACCAAACCCCCAGGAAGGGTAGGCTCAGTAGAGACCCGAGGGCCTCAATCTGGAGGGGGGGCTCCCCTCGGTGTCTCCAATAATACTCTCCCGGAGATCTTTGGAGCCCCACTCCTTTTTCCAGACCGTGATAGAGGTGGGAACTAGCTTTGGCCCTTCCACCTTTGGTTCTTCTCCTGCCGTTGTAATTAGTTCTTCCTTAGCACTGTCCTTCTCTTCTCCCAGCATCTTCGGGGATGGATAGGTAGCTGAGGTTGTAGATGAGTCTTAGCAATATGTCAGGACCCTGACTCAAGGAACAACTCAAGTCAACAGTTCAGTAGTTTATTCCAGGTATCGTAGGCAGTATATCCTTGCTAAGACTAATGTCTTAGCCCAATGCCTCTCTATTTAACCCCTCACCCTAACCGTTACAATTCAAGTGCAAAGTGCAGCAAAGCAACAGCGGCTTTTGGCGGTACCCACTCCCTCCAAGTCTTGGAGTCCAGGTGGTTATCTGTACTTTGTTAGTGGCTGACCTTGGTTGGTAGAAACAGCTTCAATAATAAGTTCCTCAGATAAGCATGCAGAAAGCAAGATGAGCTAAGCAGGAATGCATTCAAGCCAAATACTGTGGCAAGAGGGATACAGAGAGGATAACTCTTGACAAAGACAGTCTTATTTTCAGAGTGTCATATAATTTACTTAGATTCTTTTTCCTATACTCCTTCCTCCCCATCTATTCCAAATCTGTATTACCACTAAGTATCTTTAAAAGTTGGGGGGGGGGGAGGCTGTGCCCTTAGTCTTCCCACACTTCTGATTTACATTTGGAACAAAAGATGGGTCTGTAAGTACTACAGAATCCTTGTGCAACACACATAGTTTGCTTCTAAATGACAAGGCCCCCAAGTTCTGAAATTCTTCTAGTGGAGGTCACAGCCACCAGAAATCATAGCTCCATGAATTTTAGTGGCTCAAATGGCGCTCTCGTGAGTGCTTGTAAGACTATAGTTAGATTCCAGGTGGGGAATCTATGTTTAACTGGAGGTGCTAATGGAATCTCCTAATGTACTTATTAGCTAGTAAGCCCTCTACCTTCAATGACTGCCGCCAGAGCAGCTACTTGTCTCCTTAATGCATCTGGTTTCAGTTCTTGCTTCCAACCTTGGTGCAAGAAGGAAACAACATCCTTGTAAGATGGCTTCAAAGAGTCTATGATTTGGTCATTGGCCTACTTTCTGAATGCAGAGCAACATACAGTTATAAATCCACCCGGTTGTTGGCCTCCTTGCCTGCACTATGACATCCACCACTTTTCTAGAGAATTCAGATTTTCCTAAAAGTGAGTAGCACAAACAGAATCTTCAAAGGGAAGATAGCAAAGGCCAGCAAGATTTACACTAATAATTTCACTTGATATGCCAAAAGGCTATTCTGCAGTAGATGTCATTTGTAAGGGACAGCAGAACCCAAGAGTCTGTATTTCCTTGAGTTCATCCTGACCTTTACAGGACTCCGAGAATTTTGGAGGGAGACAAAAGATAGTACTTTCCAAAAAATTATCCTGGGAGGGTCTGTTCAGTCTAAGTCTTAATGCTTCCCAAAACAACAGAAGTCAGCCTTCTAGGACTGCTGCTGAGATAAAGGCGAGTCAAGATACCTTTGTTCGAGTTTTTACATTTAAGGCACATCTGGGTCCTCCTTCCTTTTTTGGATATTATAAAGACTGCTTAAGATATATATGAAACTGAGGGAAGTTGGGACAAGAGGACGGAAAATATAATTCAAGTTGAAACACTACACTACACCCAGTCTGGACTCTACTGTGATCACTGCTTTAAGGAGGACCTGAATCCTTACTTGAGCTCCTTTGGTTTTTCATCTTCATATATGCTTCTAGTGAGTTGTTATGATAGGAATGGGCATGCCATACTAAAGTTAAGTAAAAACATATACCGTATTTTTCGGACCATAAGGCGCTCCGGTCTATAGGACGCACCTTCCTCCTGGGGGGCGATCCGCTGCCTCCGCCTCCGATCCCGGTGCTTCCCCCGTGCCTGCCTGCCTGCCTGGCTCCAGCTTCTTCCAGCAAGCGCTGGGATCGCTCCACGCTGCCCCCACCACAAACCCAGCGCTTCGCAAGCGCCGGCTGCGGAGAGGGCAGCGTGCTTCCTCCGTGCCTGTCTGCCTGGCTCCAGCTCTGACGCTTACAGCAAGCGCCAGGATCGCTCCTTCTGCCCTCCGATCCCAGCGCTTGCTTTAAGCATCAAAGCTGGAGCCAGGCAGACAGGCACGGAGGAAGCACCCGCCCCCTCCGCAAACCCAGCGCTTCGCAAGCGCCAGCTGTGGAGGGTGCAGCGTGCTTCCTCTGTGCCTGTCTGCCTGGCTCCAGCTCTGATGCTTACAGCAAGCGCCAGGATCGCTCCCTCCACCGTCCGATCCCAGCACTTGCTTTAAGCATCAGAGCTGGAGCCAGACAGACACGGAGGAAGCACGCTGCACCCTCCACAGCTGGCGCTCGCAAAGCGCTGGGTTTGCGGAGGGGGCAGGTGCTTCCTCTGTGCCTGTCTGCCTGGCTCCAGCTCTGATGCTTAAAGCAAGCGCTGGGATTGGAGGGCAGAGGGAGCGATCCTGGCGCTTGCTGTAAGCGTCAGAGCTGGAGCCAGGCAGACAGGCACGGAGGAAGCACGCTGCCCTCTCCGCAGCCGGCACTTGCAAAGCGCTGTGTTTGCAGTGGGGGCAGCGTGGAGCAATCCCAGCGCTTGCTGGAAGAAGCTGGAGCCAGGCAGGCAGGCGCGAGGGAAGTGCCGGGATCAGAGGCGGAGGCAACGGATCGCCCCCCCAGGAAGGTACCTTCGCTCCATAAGATGCACACACTTCCCCCCCCACTTTTTTGGGGGGGGAAGTGCATCTTATGGTCCAAAAAATACGGTATATAGATCCTATGTAAGAGGTTCTCAGTAAGAATATTTGGGAGGTAAAACCAAGCAGTTTCAGAATTTGGAGATCTGAAGCTAAGAGATCACAGGTAAAAGGCTGAGTATCACCCACATACAGTTTCTCCACTCTAAATCAATCCCTAGCCTAGAGCTGCCTTTTATTTACATGTGTGCATATAACACATAATAAAGCTCTCAGTGGAAGACATTCTTTTGGGGATAAAAGGAAGCTCCTCACTAACATCTTTAAGGTAGGGTCCCCACAAAAGTGGCTGCCCCTTGTGTGTGCTAAGGATTGTTGTGGAGAATTTTCTTGGGTGTGTGCTCGATGCAACGAGCTCCTGGTCCTCAGGGAACGAGTTCGTACCCTTGAGGCAGAGGTGAGTGACCTGGAGAAGCAGAGTCAGTCAGTTAGGCACTCCGGGAAGACTCTCGGGGGCGTACTATATGAGCCCCGCTCTGAACGTGGCAGCCCCTTTGCTGCCAGGGAGCATGAGAGTAGAGAGGAAACAGGGCACCGTGCTGAGGATAAGGGGAATGCGCCCTCAGAAGGGACTTCTTCTTCAGTTGGTGAGCGGGAATCCTTTCGCACCAAGGAACCATCCCTGGGCGGGGAGAGAGGAAGGATCTTGGTAGTTGGTGATTCGATCTTTAGGCAAGTAGACAGCTGGGTGGAAAAACCACATACTGCCCGTATGGTGACTTGCCTGCCTGGTGCGAAGGTAGCAGGCATTACGTGTGTAGTAGATAGGCTGATAGACAGTGCTGGGGAGCAGCCAGTGGTCATGGTGCATGTTGGCACCAACTATGTGGGGAAATGCAGTCATGAGGTCCTGGAGGAAAAATTTAGGCTGCTAGGTGGGAGGCTTAATGCCAGGACCTCCAAGGTAGCCTTCTCAGAAGTGCTACCTGTTCCAAATGCAGGGCAGGAGAGACAGGCACAAATTGGAAGTCTCAATGTGTGGATGAGACAATGGTGTAAGGAGGAAGGGTTTAAGTTTGTTAGGCACTGGGATGCTTTCTGGAACAAGCAGGAGCTATACAAAAGAGACGGTGGTCTCCACTTGTCCCCAGATGGAACCAGGCTGCTAGCGCTTTAAAAAAAGGTTGCAGAGCAGTTTTTAAACTAAATCTTGGGGGAAAGCCAACAGGAGATGAAATGTCTCTGGTTCGGGAGGACTCATCTCAAAGAGATGAAACGTTAGCTGTTACTTTTCTACCGGGTAATGGATCAGAGTTGTCCATTGAGATGGTGACAAACAGTATGGACTGTCTGCCAAAGTATCGAGGTGGCAGGAGGAAGGTTGGGGCCTAGCTTGCCTGGGAAATTATAGATGCTTGTATGCAAATGCAAGAAGTGTTCGAAGTAAAATTGGTGAGTTGGAATGTTTAGTGTTGAGAGAAAACATAGACATTGTGGGAATTTCAGAAACTTGGTGGAATGAAGAGAATCAGTGGGACACGGTGATTCCTGGATATAAGTTATATCAGAAGGATAGGGAGGGAAGGGTTGAAGGTGGGGTGGCTCTGTATGTCAGAAAGGGTATACGGTCCAGTAAGACTGAGGTCAGAGAATTAGATTCCCTTCTAGAAATGCTTTGGATTGAAATAGAGGGCCCAAAAGGAAATTTAACTATGGGAGTTTGTTATCGCCCACCAAGTCAAAAGATAGAGGACGATTATAATATGATGGACGGATTAAAGATAGCGGCTAAACGTAAAAACTGTGTTGTAATAGGTGATTTTAACTACCCGCAGATTGATTGGGTCAATATGTGTTCTGGTCGAGAGAGATTGAGTTTCTTGATGCTCTCAATGACTGTGCTATGGAGCAGATGGTCTCAGAACCTACCAGAGGTGGGGCGATCCTGGATTTGGTCCTAAGTAATGCCCAAGACTTGGTGAGAGATGTAAAAGTGATCACACCGCTTGGGAGCAGTGACCATAACGTTATTGATTTCACCATTTGTATAAATAGAGTTGCCCCAAAAGACCAGCACAACCATGTTTAACTTTAAAAGGGGTAAATTTTCTGAGATGAGGAGGCATGCGAAGAGGAAACTGAAAGAAAAGGTAAATACAGTCAAAACCCATGGGGAAGCTTGGAGGCTATTTAAAACTACAATCCTAGAAGCGCAGATAAAATATATACCACAAGTTAGGAAAGGCACAAACAGGTATAAGAAAAGGCCTGCATGGTTAACAAACAAAGTAAAGGAAGCTGTAAAAGGTAAGAAGGACTCATTTAAGCAGTGGAAAGCTAGTCCAAGTGAGGTTAATAAAAAGGAACACAGGCTGTGGCAAATCAAATGCAAGACTGTGATCAGGCAGGCAAAAAGGGGCTATGAGGAGCATATTGCAAAAAACATAAAGACCAACAATAAAAATTTCATCAAATATATTAGAAGCAGGAAACCAGCCAGGGAGGCAGTGGGGCCCTTGGATGACCAAGGGGTAAAAGGATTACTGAAGGAGGATAGGGAAATGGCTGAGAAGCTGAATGCATTTTTTGCCTCAGTCTTCACTGTGGAAGACGAGAAGTGTTTGCCCGTTCCAGAACCACTAATTTTGGAAGGGGTGTTGAAAGACCTGAGTCAGATTGAGGTGACAAGAGAGGAGGTCCTACAACTGATAGATGAATTAAAAACTAGTAAGTCACCAGGTCCAGATGGCATACATCCAAGAGTTCTGAAAGAACTCAAAGTTGAACTTGTGGATCTCCTGACAAAAATATGTAATCTTTCACTGAAATCTGCGTCCGTTCCTGAGGACTGGAAGGTAGCAAATGTCACCCCCATCTTTAAACAGGGTTCCAGAGGAGATCCGGGAAATTACAGGCCAGTCAGTCTGACTTCAATACCGGGAAAGTTGGTAGAAACCATTATCAAGGACAGAATGAGTAGGCACATTGATGAACACGGATTATTGAGGAAGACTCAGTGTGGGTTCTGTAAGGGAAGATCTTGCCTCACTAACCTGTTGCATTTCTTTGAGGGGGTGAACAAACATGTGGACAACGGAGACCAATAGATGTTGTTCACTTTATTTATTTATTTATTTATTCATTCATTCTATAATTTATATCCCGCCCTTCCCACAAAGTGGCTCAGGGCGGCTCACAACAACGACAAAACAATAAACAAGGTACAAAGTTAATACATTTAAAAGTCAAAACATTTAAAAAACCTAAAAACCTTAAAATCTTAACATTAAAACTATCCAGTATATTTCACTAAAATCTGATAAGCTACATTTATCTAGTCGGCATAAGCTAACCAGAAGAGGGTTGTCTTACAGGCCCTGCGGAACTGAGTAAGATCCCGCAGGGCCCTCACCTCTTCCGGCAGCTGGTTCCACTTTGACTTCCAGAAAGCTTTTGATAAAGTTCCTCATCAAAGGCTCCTTAGAAAGCTCGAGAGTCATGAAGTAAAAGGACAGGTCCTCTTGTGGATCAAAAACTGGCTAATTAATAGGAAGCAGAGAGTATAAATGGGCAGTCTTTGCAGTGGAGGATGGTAAGCAGTGGGGTTCTGCAGGGCTCAGTACTGGGTCCCATGCTGTATAACTTGTTCATAAATGATTTGGAGTTGGGAGTGAGCAGTGAAGTGGCCAAGTTTGCAGATGACACTAAATTGTTCAGGGTGGTGAGAACCAGAGAGGATTGTGAGGCACTCCAAAGGGATCTGTTGAGGCTGGGTGAGTGGGCGTCAACGTGGCAGATGAGGTTCAATGTGGCCAAGTGCAAAGTAATGCACATTGGGGCCAAGAATCCCAGCTACAAATACATGTTGATGGGGTGTGAACTGGCAGAGTGACCAAGAGAGAGATTTTGGGGTCGTGGTAGATAACTCACTGAAAACGTCAAGACAGTGTGCGATTGCAATAAAAAAGGCCAACGCCATGCTGGGAATTATTAGGAAGGGAACTGAAAACAAATCAGCCAATATCATAATGCCCCTGTATAAATCGATGGTGCGGTCTCATTTGGAATACTGTATGCAATTCTGGTCACCACACCTCAAAAAGGATATTATAGCATTGGAGAAAGTCCAGAAAAGGGCAACTAGAGTAATTAAAGGTTTGGAACACTTTCCCTATGAAGAAAGGTTAAAACTCTTACGGCTCTTTAGCTTGGAGAAACGTCGACCGCGGGGTGACATGATAGAGGTTTACAAGGTAACGCATAGGATGGAGAAAGTAGAGAAAGAAGTACTTTTCTCCCTTTTTCACAATACAAGAACTCATGGGCATTCGATGAAATTGCTGAGCAGTCGGGTTTAAAAGGATAAAAAGAAGTACTTCTTCACCCAAAGGGTGATTAACATGTGGAATTCACTGCCACAGGAGGTGGTGGCGGCTACAAGCATAGACAGCTTCAAGAGGGGGTTAGATAAAAATATGGAGCAGAGGTCCATCAGTGGCTATTAGCCACAGTGTGTGTATGTATATATATATATATATATATGTGTGTGTGTGTGTGTGTGTGTGTGTGTGTGTGTATATATATATATACACACACACACACACACACACACAATTTTTTTTTGGCCACTGTGTGACAGTGTTGGACTGGATGAGCCATTGGCCTGATCCAACATGGCTTCCCTTATGTTCTTACCATAAATAACTTCCATAGTCAGCAGAGACTCAGCAAATGCAATATTGTTCCTTAATTGCCTTTTTATTGGATGCCGCAAAGTCCATACAGTTCCCTTCACCCACCCATTTCTGCTACTGCAAACCTCAGGGGGCTGAGGTGTACCTCTGCCTTGGAGCAATTTCACCAGGCCTGTCCTGTTTTGGTAGATTTGTGTTGCCCCAGGCCCTTGATGTTTTCTAACATTTGATTCTATGCCTTCTTTGATGTACAATGCAACACCCTCCCCTGACTCATCCTCCCTGTCCTGTCTATAGAGCTTATACTCAGGAATGACTGTATGCCATAGGGATTTTCCCCATTCCACCACGTCTGAGATACCCACTACATCTAAATTGTCATTGTCCAAATCCCCCAGCTCATTTTGACTCAGAGACTTCTAACACTGGCATACAGACATCTATAATCTATTTCCTTCTCCACTAACCCTTGGCTCCTCAGTCACCATACATGGACCTCAGTCACCAGCTTACCCTCATTCCCAAGTTCTATTATGCTCCTATCAATATTACTTTGAGCATTTATGCAATCATCCTTTTGGACTGACTTGTCCTGAAGCAGAGACTTCGCAGCTCCTGTTGGCTTCTCCTCTGGGATTAGTTTAAAAGCTGCTCTGCTACCTTTTTGATATTAATCACCAGCAGCCTAGTTCTCTTTTGGATCAAGTGAAGCCTGTCTTTTTTACAGGTTTTGCTTGTACCAGAAAAGTGCGTAACAAATCTAAACTCTTCCTCTCAGCACCATTTTCTCATCCACAGACCCCTGATCTGTGCCTGTCTAGCTGGCACTACACAAGGAACCAGCAGCACTTCTGAGAATGCTGTCTTTGAGGTCTGGCATTTAATTTTATGCTTAGTGACCTAAGTTTTTTTCTCCAGGACACACAACTATATTTCCTAATGTCATGTGCCAACGTGCCATGACTGCTGACTCCTCCCCAGCACAATTTATCAACCCATCTAGATAGCATGTGATGTCCACAACCATACCAGGCAGGCATGTCAGCATGCAGTCAAAACACCTGTCATAGACCCCACTCTCTATAGTCCTAATGACTGAATCACCCACTATCAAAAGCCCACCTTCCCCAGCCCTCCAGGAATATCCTTGGTACAAGATGATATCATTCCATCACCCAAGGAAGGAGTTCCATCTAAGGCAGGGGTGTCAAACATGCGGCCCAAGGGCTGAATCAGGCCCCTAGAGGGCTCCTATCAGGAACCCAAGCAACTGGCTGTTATCTGTTTCCTTCTCCCACTTCTTTTGCTTCCTTCTGCATAACAGATTGAGCAAGCCTGGCAAAGCAATCACACAGGAGCAACAGAGCAAAACCTCTATTTTCTCCACTGGCTGAGACTTCTCCCTTGGAGAGGAGGGGGAGGGAAAGCTTGCTTTACCAGGCTCTCTCAATCACACAACAGAGCTACTGAGCCAAGCCTCTCCCTTCTACTGGCTGAGGCTCCTCTCCCCCTGGTCGCCTGAGGAAGGAAGGAAAGAACCAGAGCTTCCTTTGCCTACTTCCCTGGATCCCATGGGAAAAATACAAAGAAAGCACCTTTAAGACCAATGAGTGCTAATCTTTTAAGCACTTAAAATATGCATATTTAATTGCGTTTGTCTGTATCCTTTTAAAAGTTTATATCCCTTTTACCTAATCTTAAATAGGTACACACATGGCCAGCCTGACACTTTCTCATTTATGTCAGATCCAGTCCTCATATCAAATGAGTTCTTACACCCACCTATAATCTAAGGCATCACATCCCTCCTCCTCAGATGTCCTCTGGCCAGGGGCGTAGCTAGGGCTTTGGGGGCCTGGGGCCCAAGATTTATGTGGGCCCCCCTATGTGTGTGCATGCCGCCAGAAACAGGATATGATGTCACTTCCGCAGGATGGCCACCACTTGCAAGGGAGCCCTGCTGGAAACAGGAAGTGATG
Source organism: Heteronotia binoei (assembly GCF_032191835.1). NCBI lineage: Eukaryota > Metazoa > Chordata > Lepidosauria > Squamata > Gekkonidae > Heteronotia > Heteronotia binoei. The sequence continues at coordinate 78,351,585 of NC_083229.1, forward strand.
TAACTTCCGAAGTTACATCTTCCATTATATTTTAATGTATTTTTCTTCTAATGGCAAACTATATGTATGTTACATGTTAAAAGGTAAATTAGTTGGATGGGAAAAACTTTTGAGAAAGAAATGACCTCATTAATAACAAGAGAAATTAATAGACATTCTCACATTTTGACGTGTTACTGTTTTATTGGTTTCTCGCGCTCATGCTACCAAGGTCAAAGGTTTGCTCAATTTGTTAATTTTATTATTCTGCCATTGTATTTTACATTTGTACCATTTTGCATTCTAAACCACTGCCTACCAGCTGTATGTAGCTCTGCTCACTGTACCTGATTCCTCGTCTGATGAAGTGTGCTTAGAGCACACAAAAGCTTACATTCTGAACAAAACTTTGTTGGTCTTAAACTGTGAACTAGTTAACATTAACTCAGCTTAGAGGGAACACTGGTCCTCACCCTCAACCAACCTCACGCCTCTTCCCCACCCCCTTCACCCCCTACAATACCCCAAGCCTAAACGGAAGCTAGGTAGGGAGCGTGTCGCTCTCGCCACGCTCTATGATGTGGGGGAGGGGGGAGGCTCTGAGCCGGGCGCACGCTTCCAAAGGGCAGGCAAGTGTAAGTGCACGTGCTCATAACTCAAAACACAAGGAAAGAGGGGAGGCGTGTCGCAAAAAGTGGAAGGAAGTCGCACTGGGCGCGCAGAGGGGAGAGGGAAGGGAAAGGTCTGTGTGCGGCTGAGGTCTGTGTGAGGGAGGCGCGTGCACGGCGAGAGGGGGAAGGCCCCCACCCCGCCCGAGATCCCTTTCCGCCTGGCCCTCCTTGGCTAGCCCTTGCCTGGCCCTGCGCGCTCTGCATCCCATTCCTTAGGCGGGGGGGGGACCCCGAGTTGCAAGACGGCCCTGGAAGCGCTTGCCGGACGCCTTGATCTAGCAGCTGGATCTCCTTGGAGGGATGTTGCTGCGCCAGCCGCCTCCTCCTCATCGCGTCCCAGGGACGCTGCTGGCCATCTCATGAGGGGGTGGGAATGCCTCCCCTCCCCAGCGGTGGATTGCCAGCCTCCGGGCTGCAGAGGGAGTGGGCGCCGCTTCTGCTGCACAGACCCCCCCCCCGTCCTGAGCAGCAGCAGCCCTTCCTTCCCCGGAGCGTGGAGCCCGAGCCGGGGGCTGCAGATGCCTTCACCTGGCCAGCAGGCTGCAAGGCGGAGGCGGGATCTCGCCGTGAGCCGCCCGGTGAGGCTTCCCGGCAGGGGCTTCTTCACAAGCCTCAAGGCCTCTGGGGCTCTGCCTGCCACGGCTGGAGAGCTGCCTTTGGGAAGAAAGCCTCCGAAGGTTCCCTTCGCCTCCGCTGCGCCCGGGGAAACGCTCCGGCGCTCCAAAACCGGGTCTGCGCTTTCTGCCCCGTTTGCCGGGCAGCAGGCAGTTGGCACCCGGCGGCTGGCTCGGGGGGTGGGGGGTTGCTGATGGCAGAGGGGACAGGCGGCTGAGATTAGGAATGGTTTGCTTCTGTTCCCGAGTCCTCCAGCCCTTCAGGTGGTGCCGCCTTGAAATGTCACCAGATCAACCAAGGGGCCCCCCTTGGCAATGTGGGGCCCCCCCAGACCTGGGGCGGCCCGCCCCCCCTCCCTACGCTATTGCCTCTGGCTTCAAGATTCTCACTATTCACAACAGCAGAAGAGCTGTCAACACATAAGCTGGTCTGTTCTGGTAAGTCCGTGAGGGTCTTTTCCCTAAATCTCTCTCTCTGCCTCAGCTTCTCCAGGTCAGCCACCCTCGCCTCAGGGGAATGAACCTGCTCTCTGAGAACCAGAAGTTCTGTGCAGTGAGCACACACCCATGATGTGCCACCTAGTGGTTAGATAGTTGTACATGTGGCACGCTCTGTAAAACACTGGATAGCACTCACTCCCCTGCTGGCTTTCTAACCTCATAACTGGTTAGTGGTTCAAAGGTATCTAGAGCTATGCTTGGTGTTTAGCAGTTCTATCAACTTTCCTGACACAGAAGTTAGGCTACCAGGCCTGATTTCCCAGATTACCTCCTTGAAACCATTTTTTTTTGGGGGGGAACAGCTGTCATTAGTTCTCTACAAATGGTATGATGACAAGTTAATGATCAACTGCACATTTCTTAAATGTTCAGCAACTTTACATCTCAGTTCTTTAAAGACTTGATGATAATATTACCATATATCAATTACCTCTACAACTTGATCCTTTGTCACCTTGATCTGACATAACTTTCCATACCATCTAAGGAAATAACAGTCTCAACATGGGCCTCTGCATTGGTGGAAGATTGGGAGGGGGACAAGGAAATTGAAACTTCTGTAATCTTCCTGACCTCCAATATACCTTTCACAATTACCGATTTTACCATGCCACTGTGTGCAGTTCTCTCAGTTCCCTTGACAGTGGTATTTAAGTATACTGTTACTCACTTGGACATTCATAACCTTCAATATAAGTATCTGAGCCTCAAATGCAGTTGTCTAAGGCTTTATCAGTGGATATGCCACCTGGTGACCCTTTCTTCCAGCTTACGTAATCACCTTATTTGTCAATGTTCCCTCTTGAAAGTCCATGTTGCTAGCAGTGTTCCGTCTAAGCTGAGTTAGTGTGAGCTAGCTCACAGGTTTTTTAGCCTTCAGCTCACACATTTTTGTATTAGCTCAGGAAAAATGGCCCCAGAGCAAGCTAATTGATGCAGCAGCTCACAAAATAGAATTCTTGCTCACAAGATTCCACAGCTTAGAGGGAACACTGGTTGCTAGTATTATGATCTGTGCTCCCAAATATTTTGCCAAAGTTACATCTCTAACCAGATCCTGGGCACCTCCTGGTATTTTAGCTTGGAAAAATCAAATGCATAATTATAGGATGAAGTAGACTTGTCTTGGGAGTAACATGTTCAAAAAAGATCTAGGGGTTTTAGTGGACCATACACTGAACATGAGCTGTAGCTAAAAAGGCAAATACGATTTTGGGCTGTATCAACAATTTTGGGCTGATGGTATTACTTTTGCCCTAGTTAGACCTCACCTAGAGTATTATGTTCAGCTTAGGACACCACAATTTAAAGATACAGACAAGCTGGAACATGTCCAGAGGAGGGCAACAAAGATGGTGAGGGGTCTGGAGACCAAGTCCTGTAAGGAAAGGTTGAAGGAGCTGTGTATGTTTATCACGGAGACAAGACCATCTTCAAATACTTAAAGGGCTGTCATATAGAGGATGGTGCAGAATTGTTTTCTGTTGCCCCAGTTAAATTTGAAATTAAATCAAAAGAGTTTTCGGCTAAATATTAGGAGGAACTTCCGGATGAAGAGGTTCCACACTGGAACAGGCTTCCTTGGGATGTGGTGGGCTCTTCTTCTTTGGAGGTTTTTAAGCAGAAGCTGGATGGCCATCTGACAGTAATGCTGATTTTGTGAACCTAGACAGATCATGAGATGGAGGGCAGGAAAGTTTACATCAGTGCTTAGTTCTCATGTCGCTTTCTTATACTTTGAGGTCAGGAAGCAATTTTTTCTCCAGGCCACTTCAGCCAGGGATCCTGGAGGTTTTTTGCCAACTTCTGGGCATGGAACAGGGGTCACTGGGAGTGTGGGAGAGGAGATATTTGTGAATTTCCTGCATTGTGAAAGGGGTTGGACTAGATGACCCAGGAGGTACCTTCCAACTGTATGATTTTATGAAAGTCCTTCCCCTTGCTTCAATAGCTTTGGCTTGGATTCTCTAGTCTTTACAGATGTCATTGTGGCTATTTATATGCAATATTTTCAAAACTTTAAATCTGGAAACTACCAGCACTGATTTGAATATGGTCTGTGTAGGCAGGAATAGCTCTACCCCAGTATTTCAAATGATCCCCCCTCCCAACAGCCACCTGAAATGCAATAGCTGATGCTATCTGAAAGAAGTTTCTGCAGTGTGCCTTATCCTAGTTAAACAGAACACAGACAGTATGGCAGTGCCCAGGTCTTCAGTGGCAGCATTCTTTTCTTCTCTGCATCCACTGCAGAAAACGTATTGCTTGTGCTGTCATTTCTTGTCTAAACTAATCCAACCTTCTCCTTGCTAGTAATTCCACTGTATCTTTAGTTGTGTTGGAATGACTGAATTTTGTGTTATGTCTCAGCATGTAAAAAGGTTCAGCATGCAATTTCACTAGAATATTCTAATGTGACCACAATGATTCTTGGGAAAAGAATACAGACTGGTTGCAACCAGTGGTACAGAAACACTGATGGGCTGAGACTATAAGTTACACATGATGTCCATTTCCACAAACACAAATTCTGATGAAGAAAGTCCAGCTCATTCATTTCTGTTCCCCCTTTATTTTGCAGAATTTCTCCCACTTCAGTTGAACTGATCTTGAAACTGATTTTGAAACCATTTTTCTGGATTGCCATTTGTTTTGCCTCAGCTCCTACATTAATCCAAACAATAAGGGACTTTACAGCATTCATAAATAACCTACTGCTGCTGCTATTGGCACCTAGAAGCCAACCGTGGCAATGTTAAGCAACAACAAATTTCATAGTTCAAGAGGCACAGTTAAGAAAAAGGTTGCTCAGGAAAAAAATCACTCATTTACCACAGAGATCCTTAAAAATGGCATGAAATCAGTCAAGTAACTATAGAAACCAATTTCTTCAGCTCTGTATCACACATCTCACACCTCAATTGTCTTTATTATTGTCTGCTGTCAGATCCTTAATCAGAAATGTGAACAGGCTTGATTTATTCAGCGGGGAAAAGAATCTGTAGGTCAAGTAAAAAAAAATTCTCACTCACACAGTCTTCAACCTTAGGTATTTTCATTTAATTCTGTTCCCACTAGCTCTGGGGGCAACTCCAGTGAGATCCAATATTAAGGCTCAATTAAAATAAGCTTCAATTAGTGGAGCTTTTTTCTCTCCGGCTAGAAAAGTCAGGAAATGGATATTGGGAAACGTAAAAAGTCAGCTACTGAGAGGAGGCTGCAGCAGACATAAATGAACTTATTTGTTGATTTCTGCAGTTGCTATGCAGAGGCCTCTGGGAGTAAAAGCTTAACCAGTCTAAGCTATAAACTAAAACCCCTGCAGCTAAACATGAACTGTGTGAAACAAGGGCTCCATTCCAGAACAGAAAACTGCTGGGCCCAGAAAATTAAAAGCCAGAGGCGTTTTCCATTTAAAACTAAATCCCAGTACCGCCTCCCAGCCAAAGAATTATAAGCAGTATCAGATTTACAAAATGAACAATTACCCTGGAAAAATGTAGCCTATTGTACGGTCCCAGATGCTAAATCTCAAAGTGTCTTTTTTTTTTCTAATCCCACATTATATTCCTACCAAGCACAGTCCTATAGTTTAGGCCTGTCTAGAAACAGCTCTTTGTAAACTATGAAAATAAAATGTTAAGAGCTCATAATTCATTGACCTCATTTGAAGTGCTGCCCTTGCCTGTAGCAGTTCCTGTCCTTCCCCAAGGCCTCTGCAAATGGTATGCAACAGCAAAATAAACCCTGACCTAATTGCCAGGAGAGGGCTGCCAATCTTCCCTCAAAAACACAAAGGCAAGCATGGTAACTTGAAAAGTCCTACCTCCTTTGCTTTCTGCTTCAATCGCAGCTGTTCTGGATCTTCTTTACTGGAACGGCTCTATCAAAAAAGAAAAAAAGAAAGTTAATACAAATTACTAACAGCTAAACACAGCATATACAACACATCCTTAAATATTTAATAAGTTACAATTTTCCCTTTTGATCAGAAAGTTTAGCTGTAGGGGCTTAACGCCTCAGTCCAGACTAGTTCCCTACAACACTCCCTTCACCAGGGACTGCTGCCTCTGTTCTAGCCCAGAGGAAACAAACTAAAAGTGATGCTAACATTGTCAGTCAGGTCCAGTCTAAGCGTGATGATGTTCATGTCAGCAACAGACGGGGGGGGGGGGGGGACTAAGGGGGAAGAGAAAGATCCTTTTTTTTAGTTGAGTACAGCAAGCTTCCTTAAGTAACCAATTTTAGCTCTCATTCTATAATGTATGGAGATCCTGAAATGTCACTTACAAAGGTTACAATAGCTGGCTACATTTTATACTAGAGCGCTAACCATCAATGGGATCTCTCATCCAAAGCTGAGGAAGAAAAGAAATCCCTGTGTAGTGGCTGAACTATTATGGGCATGAGCTGGAAGTTGCCCATTGTCAATGCTGTCATGTACTCACTGGGAACCCTTTAGCAAGAAGCTATTATCAGGCAACTCCAACCATCTCTAATATGGCTATAAAACTGACCAATTTACACAGTTATTTTAAAGGACTGAAGATCCACTGGATATATTAATGCTGGCCTCTACAGACTCTGGAGCTAACCCTGGGACACATTCACACTTCTCCTTAATTTCTTTGATAATAATGAGCCATAGTTTACTGTTCAGTGTGTGTGTGTGGGGGTGTTCTTCCTACCGACCATGTCTTTTATATTCTAACCCTCCAGCAACCACTGTCATCTCCTCTGCTGTTCTTACCATTACTGGTTCCTCCCTGTGTTTCCATCTCTCTTGCTGGCACAGATTCTCCCCTACTCCTGTTCGTTTTCTACGCTGGCACTGCTGCCACATGCTGCACCACTGCTCTTCTGCTGAAGAATGGTCAAGTTCCATACAATATGGAAGCAAAAGGGAAGAGGGGTTTTTTTCCCTACTGATATGTACTCCAGATCTAGAGGGGAGGTATGTAAGGGCTCCCTGAGCTTTTCCTTCCTGTCAAGAAACCTTGTTAAGAGTCTGCACTAAGCATCGGGAATCTGCAGACTCCACATCTAAGTGAGAGACTCCCTCTGATCTCCAAATACTTCTCTGACTGACTAGTATGTGTCTCTTGAATGGATCGATCAACATAGTATGTGTCTCTTGAATGGATCAATCAATATTCAGAAAGAAGGTCTAGAATGTTCAGTTGCTCTAGGTTGTTACCATTTTGTGAATGACAAATCTTTCTGAATTCTCTTACCTTGGCTGCTCGAAGCAACATTTCCCGCTGTTCTTCATCCTTTCTTTCCTTCTCCATGTAATCCAGTTGTTCAAGAAACCTCAGCTGAGTCCGAATGTCACTAGACATTACATACTTCTTGTCGTCCTGAAAGGAAAACAGGATTGCCGTTTATGATTTTACAAATCAAGAAAGATCACTAGCCCAAACTCTGTCCTGGTTTAAAACCAGTTTCCCATCTGTTCTGATAACTGAAGTCAACAAACATTTCAGACAACTATTATTTTCAAAAGATTCATATATAAATATTCACTCTTCAAGTGAGATGAGATCTTGGTATGTGAAGCACCTTGTTCCAGAGCCAGCACCACCCAATCGCTATCTAAATTTCTCTATTTAAAGACAAATATTAAGCCAGATCTCTCCCTACTTTCTCTACTGGTTGATAGTCCAGGTATCTGAAGAATTTCAGCTTAAGTCTGATTTCAAGCTGCCAAGCCCTAGGACAGATCCAGCATTCAATAGTAACCAGAGGAAGCCCAAGGAAATTTTCAAGCAGTGAAAGAAGGGAGATGATTATCTTCTGCACTGTAATTTAATCCAAGGATATAACTGGGAAATTGATAATCTACTAGGAAAGAATGAAAAAATCAACACATTTTACAAAAAGTGTCAATCTTTCCTAACAGCATGGTTTCTCAAGTACTAAAAGGCATTGCTGCAATGTAGTCAAACATTAAGAATTTATCATTTGGCTTCATAAAAACATGTCTTTGCTTATATTTTCAGTCATGTATCTTGTTCCACTGGGTCGGAGAGAGAGTATGTCCAGTTTCCAGAATAGGCAGACAGCCATGCCAAAGCAGAAATGTTCTCTTTAGAAAGGATTTTGAAAGCAACATTGATAGCAATTGGAGAAAGTTCTGTTTTTGAGTGCAGTACACGCACTGTTAAAAACACAATTAATCTCACTTCATGCCAAATTTCATACAACACTGATCATCAACTATAGTCATCAACTATCTAAAGTTGTTCCCTGAAGTCTAGGCTGATCACTCATCACTCAAGCTGTTGTCTTGCAGTCAGTCAACCTTAAATCTTAGTTATGCATATACAAACACATAATGTTGGTTGCTTCTTCTGGAGAAGAACCATCTCCAACCATCTGGACAGCTAAACACTTGCCCATATTAAGGAGGGGGGAGAACAGAGTTGACTACAAGTGCTGTTTTCTGTCAGGATTTTTTTCCCCTATTTCCCATTGCTCCCTCTTCCCCATTCCAGAAAGTCCTTGGGATCAGCATTTCAAGAAGCTTAGTGTGAATCCACAGGCAAAAAATGACCCCTGGATTCAATCTCAAATTCTCAGAAAATACGAATCATTCTGTCTACTGTCTTAATTGTCAAGTCTAAATATTTTGAAATGCAGGGGGTGTGTGTGTTAAATTTCATATAGCTGCTTGAGAAGCAGCCATATCAAGCCTAACACTAATCATCCATCCTTTTTTTAATTTTATTCAGCTTATATCACATTCCATTCCCTGCTAGCAGGGCTCAGGGTGGCTTCCAACAGTTAAAAAACAATAAAATCAAATATTACAATTTAAAATACAAATGTTACAAATTTAAAAACTAACAGTCTACTATGTCAGACGGTGACCCAATAATCCATCACAGGTAGGCAACCGGGAAGACAGTGAACACAAAGAAATTTGTGGCCCAACAGTAGATGAAGAGCCAAGCCCTAAAAAAAGGGGGAAAAGGGGAAAAGGAAGGAAAATGAAAAAGGGTAAGATCAAAGAAAGAACAAGATACAAAGAAATAAGGCAAATATGGTAGGAGGAAGGGAAGTGGAGAAGGAGAAAGAGGGGCAAAAGGGGGGCTAACTGGTCTCTCTAACCATCACTGTGTCCTTGGATCCCTGAAAGAAGGGCTCCCCCACCATTCCCAGATGCAAGCCACCATTTCATTTCTAGTAACCCCCCAATACCATGGCTTTAGCAATTTTCTTTATTTTTCTGGACAGTGGAGTAGGCACCTTTCCCTCTGAACAGTTTAGTATTTCGGCTTGGAGCTCAGTTTGGTTCCTGACCTTCCTTCCTCTGACACTCAACTAGGATTCCGCCCCTTGATCTAAATCTTAATCTAAATTCCAGACAGTTCATTTTTCCCCTTGTGGAGCACTGACAAAAAGTAGTAAGCGGTAACATGGTTCTTATAAATATCCATCTGTCATGATTTGAGGCCTAGTGCAGCCTAGAGAGCAAAGAGAACCCTGCCTAGGAGTAGATACAGGTGCCTCTGATTGGGTGAACAGGTTTTGGAGGGAACCACTAGCCCAAGAGGGGTGGGACCTGGGAGAAAAACAAAAAAGGCCAAGCCAGAGATAGGGTGGGTTCTCTCTGGATAAGGTTGCAAGGAGAAAGGTTCTCTCTGGAGACAGAACCTCACTCTAGAGCTGGAGAGAGATCCCTCACTCAAAGATGGTGAGTTTGGTATTAGAAAAAGGAACATTTAGCCAGTCTTTTTGTTTTACACCAATTTTTACTGTTTATATATTTCACCATTGCGCTAAAAGGTTTTATTACCCACCTATTGTTTGAGCACTGTAAATAAATTGTCGTTGCTGTTTAACTGCTTGGATCCTCATGTCTCCTTTGTCACAGTTAAAAGGTTTTACTATTACCACATAATACAGGGGTGCTTCCATGGATGCTACTAGGTCTGCAACCTGGGAAGAAGCAGCAGCAGTGTCTGCATGCATGTTAAAATCCCCCAGAACTATCAGTCTGGGATACCTCAAGGCCTACTCCACCACAGCCTCAATCAAGCTCAGTAGGGTATCCACTGATGCACTAAGTGGTTGATAAGCCAGCAGGGTAGTCAGACTCTACTCAGCATCCCACACCAGACTTCCACTATCAGTGCCAGAGAACTCCAGAGTGGAGATTGCCCTGTAGGACAAAGATTCCTGAATGAGCATTGTCACCCTCCTCCTCTGACCAAGATTGATGAAGAACACATTAGTTATTTTAGAGGTGTTAGTTATTTTACAGAAGATCTTCATCCTCTTCTCTATCGATGGGTTACATACTTTAAAGACACCAGAGACAGAGAAATGTGGTTGAGACAATTCTCAAATAGAAGTGATGACTTTTCTAAAAAAACACAACAAAACACTAGGATGTCATAAGAGTTTTGACTTCAAATAAGGAGGCCTTAAGATTACCACATAATACCCTAATGTTTATCTACAAGAATTTTACATTGCAGCCTCAAAAGTGTTAGTACAGACCAGGTGAAGTAATGCTTCATTTGCATTCTCCAGAAGAGCACAAGACCTCCATAAGTAGATTTAGTTCCTATCATTAAATATGATGGCAGAAAATTATAGCTGATATTCCACAAATCTAAACAAAAGCATTCTTCAAGGTGGATTTAGTTAGGATGCACATTTCAAATAGTTACCCCACCCCAACAAAAAAAATAAAAATCAAGAAGCACATGATGCCAAGATACTAAGTTAATGGCGATTTCCTTTACCTTATAGGTCATCATACGATGCTGAGCAATTATAGCCAGTTTCTCCAGAAGCCCTCGTAACCTCTCCTGCGTAGCATGGGAGATCAAGCTCAGAACATCCGAATTCACTTCCATAATGTCATGCCTTTTACCTGTGGAGGCACAGAAAATCCATTACAGGCTTTAGTACTAGCTGATAATTGAAATAATTAGCACAGCAGGTATTCTGTTCCCCCTGGAAGTCATACCCATTATGAATAAAGGTTTGGAGATTGTGATTTTCCTGGTAAAGTCACAACTTCAAAGATCTTCGACATTACATTAATAAAACCTAGCCTACAGCTTCAGAAAATAGACATTGTTTCACTTAGCCTCTAGAATCATTTTCCTTGCAAGGTCATTTACAGGAGAAAGTTAATAAGAATACGGAAATCAAGCCTTGTGGTTCAGAAAACGGCAGAAACAGTAGTTGTGGAAATTAGTGCCATATTCTGTTAATTTCAGTAATTAAAAAGAAATCTCTCTCTCTCGGCTTGGCTTCGCGAACGAAGATTTAAGAAGGGTGCAATAGTCCACGTTTGCTGCAGGCTCGCTGGTGGCTGACAAGACCAATGCGGGACAGGCAGGTCCGGCCACAGTGGCTGTAGCAAATTACATTTTGCACTTGTTACATCTTGACATGTTAATGAACAGGGTTTTTTAAAATTATTTTTTCCAGCATCCTTTAAGCAACTTAACCCAGGCCCTTTTCACACCCAGCCCAACGAATAACATATGGCAGCTTGGCCCACCCTCCCAAGGTAGTGGCTTGGGAAAAAAGCTCTTCTTCAACTGCTGCTTGTCTGGAGGAGCTTGATTTTGCCCTTTCTTCAACAGCACTTCCCTCAGTCCCTCTAATAAGACCAGCACCAATGAGGCCAGCGCTAGCATGCCATAGAGTGGAGCATTTGCTGAAGCCCAGGGATTCTGATCATGGAATCACAGAGTTGGAAGGGACCTCCAGGGTCATTTAGTCCAACCCCCTGCACAATGCAGGAAACTCACAATACCTCCCCCAAAAGTCACAGGATCTTCATTGCTGTCAGATGGCCTTCTAGTCTCTGTTTAAAAAACCTCCAAGGAAGGAGAGCCCACCATCTCCCGATGAAGCCTGTTCCACTGAGGAACCGCTCTAATAGGCAGAAAGTTCGCTCTAATGTTGAGCTGGAAGCACTTTTGATTTAATTTTAACCCATTGGTTCTGGTCCTACCTTCTGGTGCAACAGAAAACAATTCCACACCATCCTCTAGATGACAGCCCTTCAAGTACTTGAAGATGGTGATCATATCACCTCTCAGCCACCTCCTCTCCAGACTAAACATGCCCAGCTCCTTCAACCTTTCTTCACAGGACTTGGTCTCCAGACCCCTCACCATCTTCGTTGCCCTCCTCTGGACCCGTTCCAGCTTGTCTATATCCTTCTTAAAATGTGGTGCCCAAAACTGAACACAATACTTCAGGTGAGGTCTTGCCAGAGCAGAGTAAAGCGATACCATCACTTCACGTGATCTGGACACTATACTTCTGTTGATACAGCCCAAAATTGCATTTGCCTTTTTAGCCACCACATCACACTGTTGACTCATGTTCAGCGTATGATCTACTAAGATCTCTAGATCCTTTTCACACATACTACTGCTAAGACAAGTCTCCCTCATCCTATAACCATGCATTGGATTTTTCCTACCTAAATGCAGAACTTTACATTTATCCCTGTTAAAATTCATTTTATTGCTTTTAGCCCAGTTTTCCAGCCTGTGAAGGTCATCATGTATCCTGTTTCTGTCTTCTACTGTATTTGCAACCCCTCCCAATTTAGTATCATCTGTAAATTTAATAAGCATTCCCTCTATTCCTTCATCCAAATCATTTATAAAGATGTTGAACAAAACAGATCCCAGGACAGATCCAATGCCACTACCCTCCATCTGCATGCCCTTCCCCACACATCTGCTTGTGTGCAAGAGTTCCTTCCACCCACGTTGCCAGCAGCCACACATTCTGCAAAGCACTGTCAGGGAAAGAACATGTGCGTGACCAGGAAGACAGCTGGATGGCAAGCTTGCAAAAGAGTAAATGGGGAAAAGGGACATGTGAATGGGTGGGCACATGACAAGCAGCATGGTAAGGAGCATGGGAAAGACACCCAGGTACTTTCTGCCCAAAGCCCCACCAAACCTGGAACAGACCCTGACTGCATCAAGGTAAATTAATTTAAATAAAGTTGCTTGTATTCAAGTCTAAGCATTCGCTTGGCTTTGCCCTCAAGTTTCTAGCAAACTAATCAAGGCATCTTCTGGCTAACAACTAACCCTATCAGCAAAGGCTTAGTTGGACAGAATAGCTGCCCTGGCAGTTTCAGTCCTAAAAGCTTCTGCTAAATGCTTATCAAAGATCTTTTCTTACCCCTGCACACTCCCTCTGAAGTGTGATTTCTGAAGAATGTCAAGTTTGCTGATGGCTCAGATGGATATTTTGTGTTATGCCATGAACTGTCAAGATCACAGCCTTCAAAATGGGCGTGAGTATGGCTCCCAACTGCTTTTGTTAACAGCAACAAAAAACAAGGTCACTGTGAGCTGTGGGAAAGTCTTCTCTACCAATAAATATGTTTAGGAAGCACTTTTTGCTAGCAGTATTTAATTTCATTCTGGTAGTTTACAAAACATTTTCTCAAATTAAGATGCTGAAATTTTATGCCAAACAGAGCAAAAATGGGATTTTTTTACAGCAGCCTTTGAGCCACAGCCAGTGTGTAGTATTTAGAATGCAGAACTGGGATTTGGGAAACTCCATTTCAAATCCCCACTCTACCACGGAAGCTTGCTGGGTGATCACGAGACAGTCACATACACTCAGCCCAACCCACCTCATAGGGTTGGGGTCTTCAGGTATTTTGTTCATTTATGTGTGTAAGTATGCATGCATGCCTGGAAGCCATGGCTACTTTAGGCAACCCCAACTGGGGCATGGAGGATGTTGAGAGAAGTGGCTTGACACAGCCTGCCTCCCACTCCTGGTATTCCAAGGAGGTCTCCCATCCAAGTGCTTGCCAGGGTTGACCCTGCTTAACTTCCAAGATCTGATGGAATTGGGCTTCCCTGGGCTATCCAGGTCAGGGTAGGGTTGTTAAGAGAATAACATGAAGAGAATAATGTAAGCCACTCTGGGTCCCCAGTGAGAAAAAGGCAGAACAAATATAAGATTTGAAACAATTTTGTCTGGCCTCTGGTGGTCATATTAAATTTCATCCCTAGTAAAAATCATCCAATTTTTTTTTCATTACTTTCCAGAAGCAGTTTACCAAGAGAAAGTTTGCCCTTCCAGCCAGGTACAAAGGTCAGAAGGTGCACTTGACTACCCAAATGATGAAGATGTCCCAGAGGAAGGGGGCTGTGAAATATCCTCCTATATCATATGCCAAGAAGTTCATCTATTTGATTTGGAGCAGAGCTCCAAGCCATGCTGTTAGTTTCTGCAAGGCCCCCTTTTGCTGACTAGCCCAAGAGCTAACAGTGTGTCACTGCTTGTAAGCAGGCCTGTAACACATTGGTCTTCCCTGCACTTCCTGGTCTTGCCATGTAAGTCTTTGAATCACTACAACGGAATTGAGATTGTAATTGGAATTACAAAGAGCAGCTGACAGACTGCACACTGTTTCTGAATTATCGAGCAGGCATATGAATTTAACTTCAGTTGCAGCACAGCAAAAGTCAAATGCAGCACATCCATCTGGTGCACCAGTACTAAGATAGTTAGCAACACTGTATGAGAATGAAGTCATGAAGCAACCTCTGGGGTTTCTCTTTGAGATGTTCTAGGTTGGCTGCAATGTTGCCAGAAAATATAGACGTGGTGTTTTCATGTACCCAGTGCACAGAGCCATTCCGTCAGTCACATGAACACACACAGCTACCGAGTCACAACAATGGTCTAAATCAGGGGTGTCAAATGTACGGCCTGTGGGCCAGAATCAGCACGCCCAGGGCTTTGATCCAGCCCATGAGTGGGGCTCTCTTCTCTCCCCGGTCCATACTTACCCTTATGAGCTTGAGCTGCCTCTGAGTACAGGAAGCAAAGGTGAGGCTGCAAAACTTCCCAGCTTGCTTGGCTTTTGAGTGTGTTTCTTTCTACCTCCTAGCCACCACTGTCCTCCTCACAGGCAGGGGCCCTGAGGTGTTCTCCTGCTGTGATCCTTGTGCTGCTTATTTTATTTTAAAAATGGCATTACCAAATTCCGCTATTACCCACCTTTCCATTTTATGCAGGCATCTTTTAAGAGCAGGGGGGAAAGTCTGGGACCAGCCACAGCTAAAATATAGAATTCTACAAACTCAAGGAACTTCAGTTTTACAGAGGAATATTCAACTCACACAGCCTCCTAATGTGGGTCTCCAATGGAATAGCAGAACAAGTGCTGAAGAGGACGATCACAATTATAACCTTAAACCACCCTGTAAAGAAACCCTGAGAATCTGGAGAGCCACTCCCATTTTTAGTAGACCAGGGGAGAGGGAGAAGCTTTCAATACTCAGCCATTTTATGTCTTCCCCTTGGTCCTAGGCTCAGAGCATTTATATTTTTAGTTTCTGCTGTGATCCTTGCAATTCTTCTTGATGTTTTATTTTTAAAATGGCATTGCCAAATCCCATTATTTCCACACCTTTTCATTTAGGCAGGCATCTTTTAAGGGTGGGCCAGGAGAGATTTGGGACCAACCACAGTTAAAATATAGAGTTCTACAAACTCAAAGAACTCCAGTTTTGTAGAGGAATATTAGTTTACTTTTTGCAGAGGAATATTAGTTTTACTTTTAACACATACACCCCACCTCCTAATTTCTATGTGGCTATGACACACATGACTCAGCCTGACAAAGTCCCATTCATGGCAGATCCAACCCTCACAATAAATAAGTTTGACACCCTAGTTTAAATTAAACGGTATTTATGGTCCAAACAAATCTCAGCCTTGTTGCAAGTGAGATTGCTCCTCACAGGGAGCCCTGTACTAATCCCCCCACTCAGATTTGGGGGAATTGACTGCCAGGTGCCGGGATAAAATATCCAGCTTGATATCAAAGTAAAAGCTTGCTGAGTGACCTTGGGCTAGTTGCACATTTCAGCCTAACCTACCTCTCAAGGTTGTTGTCAAAATAAAATGGATGGAAGCTGCTCTGGCTCCCCACTGGGGAGAAAGGTGAGATATAACTCAAGTAAATAAAGTGTGAATGACTACTCTCAGCCGCAGTGGATTGCTACAGTCTAAAACAGAGGTTTTTAATATGAGCCATTACCCAGTGTTTTTAACCAGAGACACCAGGGATTGAACCTGAGGCTTTCAGCATTCAAAGCTGATGTTCCGACACTGAGCTGCATCTCCTCCCCTAGTCCAAGGGAAGCAGTACTCCTTAGACCAGCAGCAGTATGCAAGATGTCAAATATAAGCCACTAATCTCTGGGGGTCAAATGCTACTACTTAAGAAGCTAAAGATGTCCAGTTAAAACCATCACTGGGTTTCAATTATTTTCAACATCAGATTAATTTTGATATTAGGTTGCAAATGGTTTGGCCAAGGATAAAGGAATTTTTCCCTGGGACATTCAAAGCATAATGGACTGGTTCTTCATAGGATTTCAGGCTTTTAAGGCCATGGCAAAATACAATTAGCTAAAAAGAACACTGTTTGTAGTGTTCAAGTGGTCATCTGTGCAGGTGTACTATTAGGCTTTGTATCTGAACAGATTTTCAATTCAGAATCTTGTAGGTCTAACTTTCGGGTGCAAGAATCCTCTTACCTCAGAGGCACAGTCTCATCTCTGCATGTCTGAGGAGTGTCATTCCTACTCAATTCTTTTAAACCCTGCAGTAAATTAAAGGGACCTGTTGCAGGGAAGGAGAGTGGCTTGTGCAGGTGGGTGCAGGTGGCATAAGTGAAGTAATAAGTCTGGTGAGGTTGTTGAAGTATTGATCTATCAAGGCTTGACAAAAAGGATGCAACTAGGCACCAGCAGGGATAATGTGGCAACTGCCATCAACTGGGACTTGAAAGGAATGTACCAAACTTTGAGAACAAAGGTGAAGGAGGTTCTGTAAGACAAAGTCACCTGACAAGAAAGTGAGTCACACTCCTGCATTGAAACAAAGATACAAAAGCACTTCCACTTCTGTTTATAAGGCCATCTGGAGTTCTGTTTTGTTTTAGTGCACAGGAGTATCTCCCTCAGGTTATATGAATGTAATGTTCATTCACTCATGAATGATCTCTTCCAGTAAACTCCAGGTCACCAGGTTCAGATTACAACTGAGTGCAGACCCCTACTATAGTTCTGAAAAAGCCAACAAAGAAGCTGGCCCTTTAACAGAAGTACCTTGGCAAACCCATGATCATCTCAACACTAAGGGGTGGTAAGAATGGAGGTTTACTTGGTATCAGTGGCTCTAGATATCAGTGGCTCTAGAGTCAGAAAATGTATCAGCAGCTCTGTTTCCAAACAGGTTCCCTACATAGTCAGCACTTTCAGCCATTGCTTCAGAATCTGAAAGATTTCACTTCCAAAGGACATCTCAGAGCCTAGAAGTCTTGCCTCCTAACTGAACATCAGGCAGCTGATTCAGGTCTTTGTGCATTCTTCTGAGACACAGAAGAAACTGATCATGATCTTGATGGCAACTTTGCTTTGCATTGTCAACAATCTACAGCTTGTCCTCTGCATGAAAGAGGGATGAAATCTCATTTGCAGCAGAGTCTCTAAACAATATGTACTCAAATGCTACCTTGATTGCCTCTGGGCATAGAGCGGGAGTCACTTGGGGGTGGAGTGGGTTACACAGCTGTAAATTTTCTGCATTGTGCAGGGGGGTTGATTAGATAACTCTTAGGGTCCCTTCCAACTCTATGTTTTTAAAAGAAAAACTGAGTGGGAAGCTACAATCCCTCCTTCTCAGGCACATGTTGGCAGGATTATGGCTCTGCAAGGAGAAATTTCCATGTCTAAAAGCCCACCCTGGAAATTCTCAAGCTAAAGCTCTAAGCAGATGTAAATACACAGTGCTATACACAGAGACCACAAAAGAAGTATACCACAGAAGTACAGGACTATCACTGGTACTCCAAAAGTATGTCATCATGAGTTATCACACAAACTCCATGGCCTTTCTTCAAACAGGTTCTTTTACTCAATAGAGTGATGGCAATGGACTGCATCATATTTAAGGCATGATGTAACTTGCCTATAGGTGGGAGCATCGCCCAACTTGTATTTCTCTCACCTGTTTCTAAGATTTTCATTTTCAGCACATCTGCAGAAAGAAGTTGTTCCTCTGGGCAAGACCGGGTAAGTGTGCCACCTGCATCAGAATTTGTTGCTAAAATACATGCGCTCTCTTCACTCAAGTTGACCCCAGCCATAAAAGTCACATCATTGATATCATCTTCATCCCTACAAGCAAATGATTTCCATTATATTTGATGTAGGGCAAATAAGAATGTCTCATTCAACACTGTCTGCTGGAATCCTAACTTAGCATAAGAGAAGCACTCTATTCAATGCTGTCTATACTGGTACTGTAAAGAATCAAGAGCAGTTGGCAATCTTAAAATACATTGGCAGTAGCTAGAATTTGGAAAGTGTTTAAGCAACCCAGTTCTTCAAATAATTTAGGGAAAACAAGGTAAGGATTCTGAAAAGTAGACTCATGAAAGTTCTCAGGTTTTACAGAAAGACAAGACCATAATTGATGGCAATGGTGAACACAAAACTGCATGCTGGATGTCTTTTTAATTGAAAAGCTGTTTTGGGAGGGAACGATTTAGACCAGGAAAGTGCCACGTAGGAGAGGATTCTCAACATTGTAAACACCCATTTGAAGCCCTGCAGAGGAAAAGGCTGTATGAAAGATGATTATTTGAAACAGAAGTGAGAGAAAGAAGTTCACCCCTGCCTACTGCACTTCCCCTACTGCTCCTCCCAGGAGGCCACTCCTTGTTCCCCTGGCAACCACAGCTTTCACAAGTAAAAGATAATCAGCACCAGTACATCATTATAGTGCTATATTATTGTAACTATGGTTCTCTGTGTTCCAAGCTTTCATTTTTTAAAAGTCTAATTCCTTCTCTTGTGAAGACCTGTTGCCTTACGCTGCCTCCATTAAAAAAAATGAAGGCCAAGAATTTAGAGAACCTGATGCACCTATTATTACAATGGTGTATCAGCATAATGATGTTCTGATGTCAATTTTTTTTAAAATAGAAAGGGCTCCAATAGCAGAGGAGGGGGGGGAAGAAATGGAACTGGCTGCTGCAGTGACAATAGCTGCTGCATGGGCCGGAAAAACAGAATTCTCCCACCCAAACAACAGCGATCCAGGCTTTACTCTGAAGTTTCTTAAAACTTCAGAGCAAAACAAGTTTGAGGTAAAACTGGGAAATGCCTTGGTATGAAGGCACCATGATGCTATGCAGAAGCAGGAAAAAAGCCTGCTTCCCAAGAATACTGAACTTGGGTCAGAACTGTGCAGAAATGGCCTAAGTTAGACAGCTGCAGCAACTAAAAGGGCATTTCGGTCTCTTTAAAGAACACATTTATTATGGAACAATTTTCATAAGAAATGGGCTCTAGTCCATCAACATGTATGTCATGTTACATGTAGTTCAACCATTGTTCTCCCTCCAAGAACGCCCATCAGGTAAAGCAGCTGCAAGTGACTTCAGAGTTAAGTGGAAGGAGGAGAAACTTTCCCCTTCACAGCTGTTTCCCTGCTCAGAGTCACCCCATCACAATGCTTTTCTCCCAGAAAGGGATGGGAAGGAAAAGGGTGAAATATTCCTCCTGCAAAGGCCCATAGAAGTCCTGCATTCAATAAGAAGCCACCCACAGCTGTTTTATATGATATAAAAAAATCCCTTAGGACAAAGAATTATAGAACCACATGCAATTTGCAATTCTGCTCTTGGACAAGTTCCCATCTTTCTGGTCCACTGGATACCTCAAAAGGTTCTTCACTAAATTCAATTTCCTGTTCATTTCTAACATCAAAAGCAGCTTTTATTGTTTTGAAAGGCTGATGAGCCTCTCTACTCTCTAACTTGGAGAACAAAACCAAGGAGATTACCATTTAGGATGACAAACACTGGAATCATGAATGGTGGTGGTGGAGGAAAGTGCTGTCAGTTTGCAATTGACTTATGGTGATCCCATAGAGTTTAAGACAATTCAGAAGTAGGTTGCCATTGCCTGCCTCTGTATAGTGACCCTGGACTTCACTGGTGGTTTCCCATCCAAATACTAGAGCCAACCATGCTTAGCTTCCAAAATCTTATGAGATCAGGCTAGCTTGGCCATCCAGGTCAGGGTAAGAACTATCTTGGGCAGTTACTTTGGCAATTTAATATTTTATTGGCTCCTTCAAAAAAAGAACCCTTTCACCACCATTCCAAATGTTTCTTTTTGAAATATTTAAAACTATGCCTAGGCAAAAGGAAGAAAGGCAATGCAACACCCACATTCAATCATAGATTCCCCCAGAGAAGTAAAACTATTAAAGTGGTCTCTCAAGGCAGATGTTTTTGCGATGGCACCTACTACTCCCTAAATTTCAGAAGTGTTGGCAGATACAACAAGATTGGGGACCTAGAAGTTATATGACATTACAAGTGAAAATCCTAGACCTACAGGTGCAGCTTCATGTTAGGACACTAAACTTTTGACTGGGTATAGTTAACCTACATAGTTCTGTCTGAGGCAATTAGAGTTACTATCTATTCTGCTTATTATGCATGAAAACCAGTAGTCCATGTGACAGTAAGGCTGCAAGTATGGTGACAAAGATACTTCATATAGAAACAAAAAAAGAGCAGTTCACATTTCTATAGAACTCTTCATATTTGCATCCAATTTCGCTACTGCTTAAGTAGGTCCTTTAAGATAGCTTCATGTTACACAATTAATGGACAAAACTACATGTGTACCAAATTGTTTGAGTCACGTACTTGCATTTTTGACATGCACAGAGTAGTCAAATACAGCTTATTCAAATATTTTACCTAAGATAAAAATGTCTACTCATCTCTCACTTTTTCATCTGTACTGCTGCTATTCTGTAGTGTACAGCGTCCAGGTCACTTTAGTTTCTCACAGATACACATGTAGAAGCAAACATAGTAATACCAGATTCTTAAATTTGAAAGAGACTCTGAAAACAAGGGGGAATGCCCTGACCAGGATAATACAGGCAAGCCATATTTCATCAGATCTTGAAAGATAAGGACAGTGAAACTGGCAAGCACTTGGTTGGGACTCCAAGGAATATTAGGGCTGAGACACAGAAGCAGGCCATGGAGCCACCTCTCCAAGCCTCCAAGCCCCAGTAGGGGTCACCAGAAGTCAACCATGACTTCCAAGCATGCACACACACACAGAAAGAACATGGGGAATTATAAAAATTAACTAAATTGATACTTTCCACTGATTCCCCTTCCCACTGCACATCACCCTGATATCATTCCTATAGGTTCCCTATTCCATGAGCAGCATTTTCATGGCCATCAATGGATTGTAGTAAGAGGGAAGAAGTAGGAAAGCTCCATTCTGCTGTTGGAAAATTTACTCTAGATCCAACCCAACATGTGTCTACAGGAATGGTTAAGAAAAATCACTGAAGACTTTGCAAAGATACATTAGAGCTCTGGTTCCAGGCCTCAATTAACTTCAGGAGAGCATTACAAAAAGAGAATGAGACACAGTAATGAACACTGATATCCACAGCTGATCTGTCAAGTACAAATATTACGGGTATAAGTACTATAATACAAAGAAGATAGCCAGAGGACTGAGAATGATCTTGAATCCATTTGTTAAAATCTCAAGGGGGAGTGCAGGATGGGGAATACAAGGATTAATAACTCAGGATTTTGAGAGCCAGTATGGTGTAGTGGTTACAGTGTTGGACTAGGATCTAGGAGACTGGGGTTCAAATCCCCACCTTGGTAACTCTGGGCCAATCACACACTTTCAGCCTAATCTACCTCACAGGGTTGTTGTGAGATTAAAATGGAGAAGGAGAGAATACTGTAAGTCACTTGGGTCCCCCATAGAAGGTAAAAATGAAGAGAATAAAAACCAATGAGATGGTGGGTAAACCAGCAACTGGAACATATTTTAGTAATAGATCTTCACACAAATTAGCAAGCTCATATTTGGTCCCAAGAAAACAGATCTACCTCCTGTTTCGTGGGGTTAGATTGGCAGGCCTCATAGTCTTTTCTGTCCCCCATTGACAATGCTTATGAATGCAAGGTCTTCTATAATTTTGACCATTCCTATAGGCACATGTTAGGTTGGATCCAGATTAAGTTTTCAATGTCAGAATTGATGTTTCCGGCCTCTTCCCTCCCCGCGCAATGCCTTCAGTTAAACAACATGCTATTACTTGACTTAATCCTTCTGCTACAGAACTTCTCTCTACTTGTGCAGACAGGTACAAGCCAACTTACTCAAAAACTCACATATGAAAGGTTACCATCTAATCAACCATTACACTGAAGCAACCACAAGTCCTTTCTGGTTTCACAAAAGTTCAGAACAGTTACATATTTACATTGAAGTCATTCTGAAAAGGACAAAGCAGAATTCACAAGGACTGGAGGAGCAAGCCTCTAGCACCCTCTGCTGCCCCAGCATTGGCCACACATTTGTTTAATTATTCTGTTTTCCTAAAATCGAAGTCTAGTTTAAAGACCCTGAACTACAGCTTGTGAAGCCTGAACTGCTAATCACAAACCACATGAATAATTAAATATAATCAAGAATAAGACAGGCAAACTTTTTACATTTTAAAGCAGCTACGTACTTCTACACATTCATTGTCTTGCTTTACATTAAAAACAGTCCCCAATCCCTGACAAACCAAACAAAATTAAGCATCAGAACTAAAATGACAAGCCTCTTCAACACTTTTGCAATGTCAATGCAGAACTGCATTATCCAGGCTGGAAGTGAGGTCCAACATTTGTTGTTAAAATAATTTTCTGTGGCTTGGATCACGTGTTTAATCTGTGCTAAAAGGTGGGGTTTCAGGTAACAGAACAGGACTTCTTGCCGCCTCCTCTTCTACAGCAGCCCCAAATCATTGCTGAAATGATGTCCATGGGGGACAAGAGACACACCTCCATAGAACAGCATGAGGTTGGTGAAAATACCCTTCAGTTAAGTGTTCATTTTCCATGGAAATCAACCCATTTGTTCAACGCATGGACAAGACAGTTATTGGAAGCAATGGTTACTTTGAATGCACTACACATATTCAATCATATATTCTAATGGCCAACAGTATCCTGATCTGCAGATACTTAAATATGCAGAACAGGGCCAGAGGAAGAACAGGAAGTTCTTCCTGCAAATTTCAGGGGGATAAGTTCACAGAAGAATCTAAGAAAACGGGCAAATGAAGGTGGGTGGAAATCCTTCAAACAGAGGACCATTGTCTATGCCTGTACAGATGCTTCAGTTGGAGCAGTGATGGAGAGCCAATGATGGCAGGTAATAACAGCACTCAAATGGGTACCCTGGCTGAGAGTGGGAGAAGCGGCAATCACCCCCCTATCTCCACCCCACACACAGGTCCCAGCATTGCTATGCTCCAGATACAAGGTCTGGCCCTTCCCCCAACCATTGCTACAGCAACTATCTTGTGAACCCCTGCTTGTACTACTTTTTTCAGGACTTCAGAAGGAACCAAAATTTGGTCATCCGGCTGTGCTCTATTCATCCCCACATACTTGCAGAATTCTCATAACAGTTGGTAAAATATACCCAGGCTTCCTATCCTCCTTAAGATTAGAAGGTTTTCCTTCTAAGCTTTGTCCAAAGCTAATATTATCTAAGGAAAAGAGCAACTATAGTACTTTTTCCAACACTGTTCAGTTTAAATTTTCTAATACTTCTTTCACACTATCTATGAAACTCAATTTTGTTCATGCTATTTCATAGGGAATAGCAGCAACATGATGCATACCAAATTCGCTATGAAGACCACAACAATGACAACCAAGAGAAAGTAGTTTATGGACTTTAGCTCTTTACGTTAGATAATCTGTTACTCTAAAAAGGCATCTGGAGTGAGATTTTGCTATCAGAAGCAAAAAAAGGTTAGCAGTCTCACGAGAGGTAGAGCCAACCAGCCAAATAAAAGCTTAAACTTTACAAGCATGAAACTCCAGTCAAGTTGCAAAATGCTAAATACCTGAAAAAGCTGTCAGGGCAAAAGTCTTAGGCTCTTCCCTTCATTAGCTATAGAACATTACTCCAAAGGAAGTGAAAGCACCCATCAGAAGTCTTAAATATTTATTTAGGTGTCACTTGCATCTCTGTTGCTGTCTGCTTCCTTTCGTTTAACTCAGGCTTCCCCACAGCCACTCAAACTTCCGACTTTATTTTTACCTGAAGGATGTTGTTCCATTCTCTTTTATTTTGTTTCTCTGAACAGGAGACGCTTGAAGCGACAGAATTTGGTTTCCTGGCAGGGTAATTTGTTTCGCAATGGATCCTTTAAAAAAAAGAAGAAGAACAATCTACTGCAGAAAACAAAATGCAAGATGACATTCAATGCATCCTCTGAAGGAAAAAGCTGTGAGGATAGTCCAGTTTTTTAAAAATGGAAGCAACGTATTTGTGTCAAGGTCATAGCATCAACTCAGTCAGCTGCATTACCTGCATGGGGTTATTTTATTGGAACAACTGCATTCATTTTATTAACCCAAATTAGTGGGTATGAGTACTAAGTGTGTCTAATGAACACTACTTTACAAGGAAGCTAGAAAAGCCACTGATAATGTCCACCTTTCAGAAAGCTGTTTCTCTCATAACAGAAACCACCAAGGGCATTTTCAGACAATTGGGACAGAATGGCTGTTCATGGTAATGAGCCTTCTGCTGCCTTGTGGCTCAAGACCATGAGAAGGTACTAGCTACTGCCAGAGAGAGAGCGCACTTTGAGATTTGGATGCAGTGGATGAGAATGAGCACAAATACAGAAATATTAGAATAACCCACTCACATAGCCTTTGGTTATCAAGCTGATAGGTAAATCCATCCATCCCCTCTCCCAGTAAAAGATATGTGGTGGGTAGGGCCTACCATGACTGGTTGTGTGTGAAATGGGCTTGGTAGCACTTCTATTCTAGGCTATCTTTATTTTTAGCATAGCTGAACAGTTTTGTATATTCTGCAATGAAATGGCAAGGATGCTCCTGTGTAGCATGGATATTGCAATGTGCCAATATTCAAACTGACTGTAGGGAAAACGTAGTTCTTCTCCACTTACTGCAACTACTGTAAATGAGTGCATTATGAAATGCTGCTCTCCATGTAGTATGGGCATCTACTGACATCCAACATCACTAGAGGAGCCAAAGTCTCCTTTATACCACTCATGATACATAATTTTTTACTTTATTTTATGAATAAAATGCTTTTTTAATCTGATGGACGCCAAGTATCTTGAAGCTGTGCATATACCTTATATTAGAGCTTTGGCTTCTATGATATTTGTTGGCCCTTTTGTGTGAAATAGTATTCTGGATTAGTTGGACCACTGTTCTGATGCATCAGGCTCTGCTTATGTCCTTAAGCTCCCTTCAGAGTTATGAAAAACTTGCAGGTATCCTTCCCACAAAGGAGCATGCACTTAAAAAAACCTATCCTCCTGAGGAATGCTATCCATGCGCCATGCTGTTATGCAAAAATAAGAATAAGATAGTCTGCTAATATGAAGCATTATTTCTCATTTAGAAAGACCTTAACACAAAATTGCCACTCTCAACAACCACCCTACCACCTCAGGTGTATCTCAACAATCACCTCACTAGATATGAAGTAGAGGAAGTTCAACCATACCTGCAGGGAGTCTGTTTGCCTGGATCAGTGCATTTAAAGCCATTTTTCCACCTGATTTGTTTGAAACAGGGAGTGTTGAAGTTGGTTGGAACGTGGTCAGTTTTTTCACAGTGCTTCCTGATGGCTTCTGGAATATCTAATTTAAAAAGTGCATTAACAATTCTGTGGGCAAATGATATACAACAGGGATCCCCAACATGGTGCCTGCAGTCACTATGGTGTCCACCAATATCCTTCCTGAAGCCCACCAAGTGCCTTTAGTAAACAGATGGGGTCAGGTAGGGCTTTTCCTGGAAAGGCTTGATTGGCTTTTTAAAATATTGCTTTGGCAGCAGCTGCCACCACAGCACCAGAAGCTTCATGGTGTGACTGAAGGTAAGCTGTGGCAGCCATTCTGTGGGTGGCTCCACCTCCTGTGGCAGCTATTTTGTGACTGTGCCCACCATGCTGTGTCAGAACTCCAGAGTCAACAGATCCCTACAGTCATTTCTGTTGCTCATTGCCCACACCAGGGGTGATCCTTTAAGCCAGGAATAAGAACGAAGGCAGCAGCTATTATAGCATAGAAATTAGAAGGAACAGAAAGTATTTTCTTTCTGACACTCTAATGCAAAGCAGGCCAGATTCATACTGACATCTTTCCCTAAGTACAACTATAGCATAAGGGGGCAGGGCTTTCAATTTGTACAGATTCCATCTTCTAGTCACCCTCCCTCCCCAGTCACTTCCCACATCATTCAAAAGGATTCAGGAGTGACTTTTTGGAGGGCACAAGGCCAGTAGGAAGAGGAAGAACTCTGACCCAAAAGGCAGGAAAAGCATTCTGTTGCTGTTTTCTGGATGCTGCCCATAGGTGGCAGACATGCTAACATAAACATATGCTGATACAATGCATGTGATAGAACTTTAGTTGCTACATTTCTTGCTGAATATTAATCATTTTCCATAGGCTGAAGAGGGTTACAAAAACAAGCCTGAAGAAGTTGTCAAAGCATGGGTGACTGCAATGAATCACTACTCTTCTGGCATTCTTCTCTTCCTTCCCTCCCAGATTTTTTCTTTCACATAAAATTTTGGACTGTACACTTCTCAGGGCAGGTACCCATCTTGTACTTCATAAAGTAAAACATGGTGACTTTGGCTACAAAAGCCAGTAATCTCCAACAAAAAAGACCACACTCCAGTAACAAACAAGCTTACCAGCTGCTTCACTTTTATAGCTTGTGAATTTCGAGTTGACTGGGAGTTGACGGAATTGGGGTGGGCAAGTCTGATAGTGATTGGCGTCCCAGTGAGTGGTATCACAGACTGAAGAGATGAAGTTACTGCTGTAGATGTCACTGTAGTAGTCAAGGCTTGCTTGACCTCCTGGAGAGAAGTTGTTACTGCAGCAGAAGAGGAGACTGATTTTACAGCATTGAGAGCAGAAAGGGCTGAGGATGATACTGTGGAGACAAGAACTGGTTTTACGGCCTGAAGGGAAGTGGTTCCTGTTGTTGCCATTGCAGTGGAATGGGGTAGATGTACAGTCTTAGAAATTATTCCCGTTGTAAACAGAGAGGGTGGGACAGGATTTGGCACTTGGAGTACCCCTGATGAGGTTTGCACTGGATGTACAAACTGAGAAGAACCAGATCCTCTTGTCACCAGTGGTGTACAGGAGACAGAGCTTGAGATCTGAGGAGAAGGTATCCCCACTGGAGTCCTAAGGGCTGGTTTAGCAGACTGAAGAGATGCTGTGTTCAAAGGATTGCCAGGAACAACTGTGGAGGGAGCGGTGACTGTCACTGTAGCACAAGCTGAACCAGCAGTTTGTGTTGAAGACTGCTGAAGACACTGTTGTATGAAGTTCTGTGTGTTTGGCATTAACTGCCGCAAGGCAAGCATGCTTTTCTTGGATGGAAAAAAAAATGAATCAATTCCATATTCTTCTGATAATTCATATGGTACTAACTTATCAAAAACATTGACAATTTTAAGTAAAGTCACTGAAATTACCACCAAGGATTACTATTAGATATGCTGGGGCAAAAATGAAACTGATTGCATTTGATCTTCCAGGAAACTTGCCAAACCTCAATGTGTTTACCTTTTGTAAGTTAGCTGATTAAGAGTCTGAAGCACACTGGCCCACCTCCATCCATGGAAATAGGTGGAAGAGACCTGCCTCAGACATGTTGAGACTTCCACAAGGAGTTGCCAGTTATTTTACAGTGCTTTCTACACACTCTAAGCATAAAACAGGGAGGCAATCCAGAGGTGCTGAAGAAACAAAGCATCTGTACACTTCCAGAAAAAGATGAACATTTATAGTGTACAACAGAACTATCACCTTCCATTCTCTACAGCCAACTACAGTTCAATCATCTTTGCAAATAGAGCTCTGAGTTCTCCAAAGTTCTGAAGCATCTTCATCATGACTGTCCTGCTCCTTCCTATGACAACAATAACTTAACTGGTCCTGGCAATACAGATCCTATGCAAGATTCCTTTAACAGAGCTGCAGTCTCAAGAATGAGTGCCATGTAATCCTAGTATGCCAGAATGTCTGTGCATGTTAGAGCACAGACTACTATAACAATTACGCATGTTTTGCATTTAATTGATCAGCATTTCTTAAGTATTTTTTGCCTATTTAATTAATTGCTCCAAACTATTTGGAATTCAGTGAGTTACAAATCCTTAGTACAGAACTGCTCATTGTTTCTGTAGCTAGACATATTTGAAGCCCTAGACCTGATAAAATTTACAGAAAACCAACTTGAACATGTAGTATATTTTTTGTGTGACTTTCCAATTTGCATCCAGTTTGCACATGTGTAAACCACAATTAAGGAACACTTTAAACATTACAAATTGCAATTCTTCAATGCAGTGCACATTCAGGAAGTTACTGCAAGCATTTAAATCACCCATAACAAGTACAAATTACTCCCCTGCCTAATGTATAGTGTGCAACTTTCTGTAAAGTAACAGAATATTAAATATTCCTGGCACATATGCAGTCATGTTCAAAAGAAGAGCAAGACACTTAGTGTCCCACTGATGTCTATACTGTTGCAGAGCCCCAAGCTTGTTCACCAAACACAAAATTCCACTCAATCTCCTCCAAAGCAGTGAGACATCATAATCAAACTAAATTACACCAAGTCTTGCATTGCTGAAAGCAGGTAAGTAGCCAGTGAGCATCCTAGAATATTGCTCTTATGGATATAAAACTGTACCTTATTCAACGAGAACCACTGACTGAATTGGTGCTTAAGGGGTACACAGTTCCCACAAATCCTACATGTTTATACTAGCTATAACACTGCCTAGGCAGAGGTTACAGAAACAAAGGTCCCCTTGGAAAAATCCCTACATTGTGTGGTGTAGCTGTGTCACCACCCTACAAATGGAGACCAAACTAGTACTGAGTCTGTACAGTTTACAGTTCCACCCCTCCAATCCCAAATGGCCCATGCAACTCCCTCTTACCATTTAACTGCTCTGGTACTTGAACCCTTGCCTCTGAAGTCAAGGAAAATCAACACTGAGGAGGTTTTGGTGGGGCTGTTTAAATTAAGAATACTGTCTTTAAAACATACCTTGAGAAAGGGGACAAGATACGGTTGTGGAGAAGACTTTAGCTCAATGTACAGGTTTTTGGTAAATTCTTCAGGCTCAATTTTACCTTCCTAGACAGAAAAAGAAATTGTAGGATGAATGGAAGATGTAGCTTGTCCAGAAACCAGCAATTCACTGACATCCTAGCATAAATGAATAACTTCATCCTTGGACTATTTTATTCCAATACATTGTGAATTAAACAAAAGTTAAGTACAATATACAAGCAATACAGTTTAAGACCAACACTAGGAGGCTGGTAATGGTAGGCTATTTTCTTGGAAGTCTAGAGCTGCTTTATGAATATTTGCCAGTATGTAATTCAAGATATGTGGTAGTTTGCAACAAAACACTTTAGAATAATGAGGTCCTTTGTTTAGAAAATGTTTATGGTTTTGCAACAGAAGCAATAGGTAAGATCATCCTCCTATGCTTCAGTCTTATGTGGCTTACCTTTCCACCAGACTTTGTATCACAGACTACTAGAACTAAAGGGCAGCACTTGCTCTGCTTCTATAGTATGAGATAAAACTAGAAAACAAGACTTAGTTTCTCTCTCTATGCTCTGACAATACAATATGGAACTCTGAGTTCAATTAATTAGCTATATATAGAAGCAAGAAATAATTTGTATTCACAGACTAGATTTCCAAATTCCTAGCACATGTGGTATGCTCATTTAGACACATTAGCCTATTTCCAACCACACATTCCAAAGACTTGATATGTTCTTAAGATGTGATTTCCACTGGTTTCTCTCCCACTTTATACTCTGCCTCCTATACTGATTCTGAGGGATCCCTCCCCAACAAAATTTTAGGGGACTCAGTGACATGGAACAGAAGGAGGAAATCTGTGAAACCACCATCTTCTCTTAAGCTATGCAGAAAAATGATTTAAAAGGGAAGTATAATTTGCCCTTCTAAAGCAGCCATATTTCCAACATTATTGATACAGAGCCATGAAATAAATGCCCCTCTGAAATTATGCTATGAATATAGTATTTCTTGAACTATAAACACTCACACTTCAACCAACAGTATTGGAGACCTGCAGTACAATTACAACAGAAATGGCTACCAAACGAGCACAAAAAGAAATAGAAATTGTAGCAAAAATGGTAACTGAGGGCAAAAAAAATGCCCCTCTGACATAGGGCATGTTCACACTACACTAATGTGTTTTGCAACTGGATCTCTACTATTCTTACATAGCAAAAATCCAGCTCCAAAACGCATTATTTAGTTTAGTGTAAACACACCCATAGTAAGCCGGCACATAAACAAAGTTCCATAAATTGTTAGGTTTTCAGGCAGACTGTGCCGAATCATTTGAGAACTAAGCATGATTTGAGAACTGGAAGGCAGATGTATGAAGACTGACAATGAGTTTGACAACCCTAAAGTTTTATAGTTTCAATATGCTGAATGCATTCTTATACATAACTTAAGTCTCAATGAAACTCCTTTTGAAT
The DNA here is from genome assembly GCF_032191835.1 of Heteronotia binoei. Lineage (NCBI taxonomy): Eukaryota > Metazoa > Chordata > Lepidosauria > Squamata > Gekkonidae > Heteronotia > Heteronotia binoei. The sequence continues at coordinate 78,382,099 of NC_083229.1, forward strand.
AAAAACATCTAGGATCAGTACGTAAGTATTATAAACGAAGTCTTACCAAGAGACTTTGTACCAAGTTCTTCACATTCTGCTGCATTTCAGCACTGTGAGGTCCACTTGATGCCAACTTAATTAATGTTGCCAAGAAGTTTTTGCATTTCTTCACGTTCTCCAGCATTTCCTGACAATAGGAGTCAAGAACAAGAAGTTAAATTAAACCTGATCCAGTTCTTCTGAAGCAGTATAAAGACCTATCTTTCCTCTCAGGGATTCCAGCAATGTAATGTACATGGTTTTTTGTCCAAATGCTTGCCTTCTAATGATTTTATCAAGATGTTTTCATGCTGTTTTAACTGTGCTGCTAAAAATTATGTATACCTATTTCTTATTGCTGCTGAACCTGGTGGTTTTAGGGTCTTTTTGATTAGCAGTATTGTATTTATTTATATTTATCTGTTATTTTGAATCTTTTATTTAAAATTTTGTTTATCTGTTACTTTAAATCTTCTATTTATTATGTAAGCCACTTCAACAACCACACAGGTCTTGAGAGGACAGGATGTAAGCAATTAACTTAAAGGTAAGCTACCTGGTTTTAGGTCTCATTATAGGGACTCAAATGGTATTGGTTGCCCTGGTGAATTACCTGTGCCAGAAGATGGACATTGGAAGTGCAAGCCTATTGATTCTTCTGGACCTCTCAACAGCTTTTAACACCACAGAATCCTTTTGGACTGCCTTTTGGGATTGGGACATGCTCTTTAACATGAGACTACTGGGGTAAAGTCATCTGGACCCAGGAAATGAGTTTTCACCTCTTTGGATAGAACTGTACTGTTCCTAAATGAACAAATCTATAGCCTGGCATGCTGCTGGAACTGAGTGTCCTGGATAATCAGGTTGCAGCAGTAGTCAGGATCACCTTCTACCACCTCTGGCCTTTCCTGGGTAAAAAAAGATCTTGCCACGGTAGTGCATGCCATAGTAGCATCCAGATTAAATTGCTGCAGTGCACTCTGTGTGGAGATTCCCTTGAAGAGTGGCCAAAAGTTACAATTGGCACAGAATATTGGTTATAGTAGGCCATAGAGATTATATCACTCCACCCTTGCTCCCTATACAGCTTGAGGCCAGAAGGGCTTTTTTGTAGCAGGAACACCTTTGCATATTAGGCTACACCCCCCTGATGCAGCCAATCCTCCTGGAGCTTACAGTAGGCCCCGCTACAAAAAAAGCCCTGAAGCCCGCATACTTAAAAAACAGCCTGGTAGTGGTAGTCCCCTGTGCAAGCACCAGTCGTTTCTGACTCTGGGGTGACATCGCATCACAACGTTTTCACGGCGGACTTTCTATGGGGTGGTTTGCCATTGCCTTCCCCAATCATCTACACTTCCCCCCTCCCAGCAAGCTGGGTACTCATTTTACCGACCTTAGAAGGATGGAAGGCTGAGTCAACTCTGAGCTGGCTACCTGAAACCAGCTTCAGCCAGGATCGAACTCGGGTCGTGAGCAGAGAGCTTGGGCTGCAATAAAGCCTACTTCCATATAAACATCAGCATCATTTATGATCATCTTCAGGGTCCCTCATTCAGGAGTCATAGTCATCTGAGGATAGCCAGGTTGGAACACAAGGAAGGGCCTTCTAGGTCATGGCAAAATGTGAATTTCTCTCCCAGGAAGACTGGTCTGTCTTCCTCTACCATTGTCTTCCACCAGCAGATCAAGACTTGTTTTGTTTAGCTTTCCCTTCTTGACCCTTCTTGCTGTTCATTTTAATTACTGTTTTATGTATTGTTTTTAAATTTTACATTTAATGTCTTTTAAAACTGTTTGCTGCCTTGACAGCAGAAAGGAAGAATACAAACGTTGAAAAATACCAGTGATTGGTCAGATCTCAGAAGCTAAGTAGAGCTGACCCACGTATCAGTGGAAGACTACCAAGACAGACCAGGGTTGCTAAGCAGAAGCGGGCAACAGTAAACCATCTCCATTTATCACTTGCCTTGAAAACCTTATGGGGTCACAGTAAGTCACCAGCAACTTGATGGCACTTTACTCCACTAATAACAATAATCTAAAACCATTTTGATCTTACTGTAGAAGTGCTTTTCTGTGTCCCTATTAAGCCGTCTTTGTCAGGAGCTGGTTTCTGAGTGACAGAAAATGCAGGACAATCAGAAGCAGATTTTGCCTGAGGTCCAGCAAAAGTCTTCACAGTAGTAGAAGTACTTCTTATGGATGCTGGTGATGGCTGTAAGAAATAAAGTATTTCACTGCCTATTTCAAATTCAATAGAAATAAATTTTCAAATGATACTATGATTTTACAATAAGCATTTCCAAGAAGCTAAGTATAGCAGTTCTAAATGAGATATACCCAAAAGATGAGACAACATGGCAGTGAGACGATGAGGATAGCTGAGCAAGTGGCTTACCACACACTTGTCCTCCCTGTGACCAGTGGTCTGTCTAGCCCAGCATCCTGTTTCACGCAGCAACCAAAACAGTCACTTTGGAAGGCCAAACAGGGCATAGAGACCAAGGTCTTTCTCTGATGCTACATCCTCACACTGCTTCACAAGGCTGCCTGCCTCTAAATCTGGAAGTTCCCTTTACTCACCAGGGTTACTAATTACTAAGGGAACTATCCTCCAGCTATCTGTGCTGATGGCCATCGCTATGTCTGCTGGCAATGAATTCTACAACTTAACTGTACAGTGAGCAAAGTAGTTGCTTTTGTCTGTCATTAGCCTATTGTCCATCAGCTCTATTGGGTGTCCCTGAATCCAGTAACATGGGAGAAGAAGATACTCTATACCTACTTTCACCACCCCATGTAAACCTCTATTATGTCTCCCCTTAGCCATCCTTTTTCTAAAGTGAACATCCCAGACTTTTTGAATTTCCTCACAGAAAAGTTTTTCCAACCCTAAATCAAAGTTAGACTGGCCATTAATCTTTCCAGGAGCAATTCCCACTGTACCTCTTCCCTAGAGGGACAGTGGCAAGGCTGAAGAGGCACTGCTGGCATCCAGCAGAGGCATTTATAAAGAAATGGAATGTAAGGACAGAAAAATAGGCTAGTCAAGGGGATGAGCTAGGGAAACATGGCCCTGCCCAGGAGACCTCTTCCTCAGCAGACTCCTTTGCTTCTTACTCACTTTCTATCATTTTACCAACATTTAATCTAGAAGAGGGCCTATCCTATTACCCTCTGACTGCTAAAGATTACTCAGTAGTCTCTGGTGAGGCACACTGTCAAAAGCCTACTTTTGCTGCTCCCATCCAGTTTAGCCTGCCTTGTATTCCCCTTGGCTTACTGTGTCTCTTTTCTTTGGGTCTCTAGTATGATTAAACTCTGGAACAGCTCTATCACTAGTCAGAGACAGAAGGTTTACAGTTATGCAAGTGTTTTGCTCAAAGGATGCTCCTATCAGAAGTACTCAAACCTGATTATTCTGTCGTCTTGTGCTCTTTCCTCCCAGCACTGCAGATTCTTAGGAAATGCATTTGGAAGGTGTTCTCGCCTAAGCATCAAGGCTTTCCTAAACAGATTAGCTTCCCATTCCTTTAATTTTTTAACTCTTAGCTATTTGCATCTACTAAATACTTTAGGAAGCATTAATACAAGTACATGTACAATCCATATGACTCATTTCAAAACATTAAGTAAAAACCCAAACTATACACATTTACATCATTTTCATATACTAAAAAACACACTGTCACTAACAGAGCATGCTTAACCCATTAGTATTTGGGCAAAATGGTTCCATTCTGAGGAACTCAGAGAGTTGCCACAGGTGCTGGACAATATGGCCTCTACTGGCTTAACCAGTGTGGAACGACTGATCATTTAAGTGTTCATAGGATAAGCAGAACAAGTTTTCCTATTCCTCACTATATTGAGCCACTTTGATACATGCACTTTTGGGAATATGTTAAAAATGATAAAGACCAGCAAGTAAAAATGTTCATTTTTACTTACTACTATAATTAAAATTCTATCTGGGACTATAAATACCAGGAAGAAAGAAATCATACCTGGATTCCAGCAGGTTTTTTAACAGTTGATGTAAGAGCAGTTGACTGAGGCACTGTTTTCCCAGGAGTTGCTAGTACTTTAAGTATTTGTGTTCCAGGATTCTTTATAAAAACACAATGTTGATAAGAAGCGACAGTGTCAGGTAAAGGGCAAGTACACTTCTCCTGTACACAAACATTTCAGGGCTGTTCTTTGTGTATTGGAAGCTGGGAATATGACACAGTTGCATGGGAAGATATCTGTAAGTATGCAGAGCAGTCTACAAGATATGGCAACTTTCAGGGGCTTCAGTCTATGGTAGTACATGTTTATATATATGTACTGTTGTACATGTTTATATATATATATACGTACTGTTGTAAGTCCATTAGATTGTTAACAGCTGGAGGTATAACAAGGTAAGGACACAAGCCCCTTAAGATATAGACAATTACACAACTGGCCCCATCTTAAATTTCTTTTAAAAACATTTAAGCACTTCCTCTAGTCAAGCTGTGCTAATAAAATAGCAAGGCCATCCTAAAGCTAAAGTAGATCCACTTCATTTACAAGCCAACATGCAAGGAAGTGATAAGACAGCACTCCAAGCTTTACGGAAATAAGTAATAAGAGCATTTTGACATACACTTTTAGTTAATGCTGAAATATTACCTGTACAGTTCTTATTTTGACTATAGGTGCATTTGCAGGCAGTGACTGTCTTAGACTTGTATTATTTAGGGTCTGGCTTTGGGCTTGCACTAGTGCTTGTTGAGACACCAGCACCAGCTGGCCAGTGTTACTTCTCAGAAGAACTGTTCCTACAAAACAAACACAACATTAGATTATGTGAAAAGCAACATATATATGAGAAGCAGCATCCTTTACATGATGTTATGTACTAAACTTAGAGAAAATGTGCTGTTGCCTTTTGTCTAGTACTTCCAAAATGCTACGATATACTTCCATTCCAGGTTACTTGAATGACTGCCTTCAACTTTTTGCAGCATGTTCCATTTAGTAACAAGTTCTTAAATGAGCACATTCAAGAATCAAGGAATCTAATTCACAATGAATTTGCTCACCAGTCTTGGCACTCAGTTTTCCAGAATACAAATTGTGTCACTATTTAAAACATATGAACATATGAAGCTGCCTTATACTGAATCAGACCCTCAGTCCATCAAATTCAGTATTGTCTACTCAGACTGGCAGTGACTCTCCAGGGTCTCAAGCTGAGGTTTTTCATGCCTACTTGCCTGGACCCTTTTGAGTTGGAGATGTCAGGGATTGAACTTGGGACCTTCTGCTTACCAAGCAGATGCTCTATCACTGAGCCACCATCCCTCCCCTGTATTTAAGTATTATGTAGCAGGTTCTGCTTGCCTTACTACCAGTCTGAACAAGCTGGATGACGGAAAGGAGGTGGAAATCCCACCTCCATTGTCCACACTACTTCCCTCTGCTCCATCTTATTTTGTCCCTCCCTCCTTTCACCCCCCCCCCCTTGCTCTTTTCTTTTTCCATTCTTAGGCAACTGCCTAATCTTGCTTTCTTTTTGTCCCCTCACTAAACTGCCTGATCCTCTCCCCTTAGCAGTTATTTTCCAGTCTAACTCTGGTCCCTGCTTCCATCCCTTTTGCTCTGCCTCTGCTTTCAGGCTTCCTTATCTAGTTTTCCTCCTACCTTCTCACCACCTTCTTCCCTTGCTCAGTCACCCAGTTTACACCCTCCAACTATTTGTTCCATTTGATTCCACCTGGTGTGTCTTAACTTGTCCTCTGGCTGATCCTGCTTACACCATTACCCTATGCTAATCAACGGCCAGGCAACATTTTCAGTTGTTCTGGCAACGAAAAATGACTCGGGAAGTTTCATGCCTCCCCCGTCCAAAACTTCTATGCATGCAGAGATGTTGGTTTTACTGCTGGGAGAGTTAGCTACCAATTCCCTTCACCTTGCAAGCCTACAGTTCTCCTTGGTTTTATAGATATATACCATAGCCCTGTATGCCCCAATCCTGGGGATGTTTTTGATCTACAAGTTTCTCACTGAGAAGGGTTTACAAAGATTCAAATTATTAATATTATTTGTACTCCATCTTGGATATGTATCTGTGCAAGCTGATTGTCTCACTATTATTCCTAGGAACAGCAGATGCAATCTCAGATTCCTTCTGATCATACAGTCCCTCAAAAAGGCTTCTTTTCACCTTTAAGACAAGTTGGGTTGGAGAGGTGACCTTGCTTCTAATAAAGTTTGAGTGTTCCTGTTGACATCTGGTCAAATATAGAAGAACTGGTTTTATACTCTGCTTTCTCTTCCATAAGGAGTGTCAAAGCAGCTTACTATCTCCTTCCCTTCCTCTCCTCATAACAGGCACACTGTGAGCAATGATCCCTCTAAGGTGCAGAGTCTTGTGTGCAAAAATTCTACTTTGTAAGCTACTGGCATTCCCTGGTTTGGAGGCTTCCCCCCCCCCTTCAGGGTTATCAGAAAGTGGGGGGGAGGGGGGATGTCTGCTGGAGACTGATTCTCATAGGGTATAATGGAAAATTGATCTGTGACTATCTGGGGCTCTGGGGAGCCTATTTTTGATGTACAGGTACCAAATTTTCAGCAGAGCATCTGGTGCCCCTCCTCAAAGCACCCCCCCCCCAAGTTTCAAAAAGATTAGACCAGGGAGTCAAATTCTATGAGCCCAAAATGAAGGCACCCCCTATCTTTCATTATTTCCAAATGGAGGGAAGTCACTTTAAAAGTATGCGGTCCCTTTAAATGTGCTTGCCAGAACTCCCTTTGGAGTTCAATCATGCTTGTCATACCCTTGCTCCAGCCTCTATGCCCAATGTCTCCTGGCTCCACACCCAAAGTCCCCAGATATTTCTTGAGTCGGACCTGGCAACCCTAATGAACATAAAGAGGCCTACCAGTACAGACGTGCCCTATCAAGGTGCTTCAAATAATTCAGAGTACTATGAAGTGCAAAGGTAGAATGAACAACATACATTTACTACTACATAAAAGCTTACACTCCTTGAACAATCTTCCTAACCCCAGGTTTCTCTATAGGTCACCTCCCCCAAAAAATAATCAAACTTGACCCTTGAGAGTAGTATGTTTATTAAACTGAGAAAACATGTCCATGTAAAACTTGTAATTACAGTTGTGATCCTTGCTCAAATTAAAAAGATTATTCCCACAATGAACATGTTACATTAGCTAATGACTTCAAGGGAAACATGTTCTTAGGATATTTGCGGAAATGATGCTGAAAATCACCGGCCTACAGGAGAAATAGGTAAGGATGGCTATGGCCTGACCTGGGTAGCCCAGGCTAGTCTGATCTCATCAGATCTTTGAATCTATCCATCTTGGCCAGTATTTGGATGGGAGACCACCAAAGAATACCAGGGTCACAATGCACAGGCAGACAATGTCAAATGACCTCTCTGAACCTCCGTTGCCTTGAAAACCCCACATGGGATCACCATAAGTCTGATGTGACTTAACGGCAACAACAACAAAGGCCTTATGTCCCCTTTATTTATAAGAAATAGTTTCCAAGAGGAGAGTAGAACCAGTCACTTTGTTTCAACCCAGGAGAATGTATTAACTTCCAAACAAGTGAAACGACTGCTTCTAGTTGTGACTATTCCTCCTTAGGATAAAACTGAAAAGTCTGTGACAGCAAGACTTAGACTGGCTTCCACCTTTCCAAATTCAATAGAAATTGGAAAATCCACAGAGTCTACAATGTATATGCCATTTCAGAATACCTCTGTTCTGCTTTCTATTACACACCAGCATACATGTGCATGATACAAGAGGCTTAACGGCACTTTTAGCATCATGTGTGAAAATGCCTCTAGAAGGAGGCACACAGCCGGGCCACTGTAAAAGCTACTAAAAACCAGTCTACAAAGTGCAGTACACTATGGCTGTGTAGCACTGCCATCTAATGGTAAAAATTAGTAAGCTGTTGCCTGCATGCGAGAAGTTACCCTACCCTTTAACATGCACTAATTTCAAGAATTATGCTGAAACAAAAATCATGGAAGACTGAGATTCTACTTTAGGATGCACGTCAATCAGCTGACTTGTTAAATATTCACTTGCCCTACTTGATGTGTTTGAATATCAAATATTCTTAAATTTAAAAAGGTAAATCTATGGAGCCACTGTATAGAACATATATTTTGTTTAATTATGTTATCATTTATGAACAAGAGCAGAACTGAGGCCTCCTCCTCCTCATCTTCAATTTTAGACCACCATCCCTTACCCAGATGGGGTGTACAATGAAAAAATTAATACACTATAATTATAATACAATTTAAAACAATAAAAGTCAGTAACTAATGAAGGATGGTGATAAAAATCCAGGAAAGTCAACCACTGGTGGTGGTGGTGGGGGAACCAGAGGGGGATCGAAGATAGGAGTGCCAGAGGATACAACTGTCATAGTCCTCAACCAAATGCCTGATGGGACATCTCTGCTTTACAGGTCCAGTGGAACTGCTTCACATCCTGCAGGGTCTGGATCTTATTTGACAGAGAGCTCTATCAGGTTGGGGCCAGGGCAGAGAATGTCCTGGCCCTAGTCAAGGACAGCTAGATATCCCTCAGGCCAGGGACCACCAGCAGGTCTTGGTCTACCGAGCAACGATTTTGGTCTACTGGTTGTTCCCGAGTCTTTCATTAATCAGGAGCAGAGACAGGAAAAACCAAGTCATGCAAAAAATATGCTTTTTTGTTAATGCTGTATTACAGAGAGCCCCAACCTGTTTTTTTTAAATTTTATTTTAATAAAATAAATGCATTCTCCAAACTAAATGCAGAATTGTAAGATAAGCAACTAAGATGATAATCAGATTGCAATTGCAGCAGACTTATGGGATATATATGACAAAACATTATCCATTAAAATAAAATTTAACAAGGGCAACCAAATCGTTGGAAAGTCAAAATTATACTCAGCAATTTCTCTATATTGATTATGGTACAAAATCTTTTCCATAACAAAAAATCTCCAGATATTATCAAATCATAAAGAAATTAATGGTGGTGAGTTACATTTCCACCTAGAAGCTATAGTAGCTCATGTTGCTGCTAGTAAAAATTCAATTAAAGTTTTTGTTGTTCTAGGTACATTGACATCACTTCCTAAAGAAAGTAAGAGTGATCAGGTCACTTAGGTATTGGTTTCAGTTATGAAAAAAAATTGTTCTATGATGGAATCCCAAAACGTTACTATCACAAGCCCACAACCAATGAAAGAATGACGCTTGAGAGCCACAAAGCTTCCAACATTTTGACTAAAGGTCTGATTAATATAATGTAATTGCAGTGGAGACAGATAACATCTGGTAAGAATTTTAAAAGATTGTATTTTGAAATTAATGGGTTTGGTTTTAAGGGTTGAGGAGGTCCAAATTCATTGCCACTGATCAGCTGTAAATTCCATCTTACAGTCCTCTTCCCATTTTTTAAAAATAATGAAATGGTACAAGTGGTACAATGGCTCATCCAGATCTATTTTGTATATTCTAGAAATTAATGCCTTTATAAGTTTTAAGCCTTTTGTTTTGCAACTGTCCAATATTTTGTTGTTAACCCCAGTCCCCATAGCAGCTGTTCAATGCTCTCAAAATTCTAAAAGTTCCAGCATGCTTAATAAACAATTATTCTGTAGAACTGTGGAAGTCGCTTCTGAACGTTTAGACTCACACATGCCTAAAATTGTGAGTTTCGGTTCCAGGAAAATAGTTGCTTGAGGAAGAACTTATCAAAAAACGCAAATTTTGCCTAGGGGGTGTGTTACACTTTGAGATTGCTGCATGGGACAAGATATTTCTGTATTGCAGCCTTTTTCAAACTTGGCATTTCGGACTCTCAGGATAGACTTTCTCTTATGATGGACTTATTATTTATTACTACACCTTGGTACAATATATTGTGCTTACAGTAAAATTTTGCATGATTATGTTAAATTAGATAATAATCACTTGGAAAAGTTTTGGTGTTCGTAAGTCTTGTCTTTATTATATTCATTATAACATGGTTTCCTTCAGTTTTGCTCAACCTCCAGGTGGAGCCTGAAGATTTCCTGGGATCAACACTGAACTCCAGACAACAGATCTCTCCCCCCATCCCGGAAAAAAATAACTGCTTTGGAGGGTAGACTGTATCCCATTCTATTCACTGGAGGTCTCTCCTTTTACTGACAGAAGTTGGTTGCCTAGCAACAGCCTCTGGTAAGGGGCAAGGCTGAGGGGAGGAGGGAGTGACAGGAATGGCAGCAGCCACAGCCACTGAGGAAACACTCCCAGCAGGGCCAGCCCTTGCTGCCTAGTAGCATTATGGTAGCAGCTGCTTCCTGGCTATTTCTGTGGCCTTCAGAGACTGTGTGTGCTGAGAGGCTGTCTGTGTGGGCCATTGATGGGGCGGCAGAGGTCTGTTGCCGGCAACGCTTTTCGTGAGGCTCGTTAACAGGCTACAAAGGAGAGTAGGACATATGGCTGTCTGAGGTTATACTGTTTTGGTGGTTTGTTCAACATTCCTAGGCCTGCAGTAGGCAGCGACAGGCGAATCAACCAATTAGAGGCTAGAGATGCTGAGTGATCCATGATAGGACAATTATTAGTTCAGTGCATTGTATGCACTCATAAGCCAATGGGAGAGCATTTTTGATCACCACATTAGGTGGCCAAAATGTTAAATCACTACATCAGAATAAAACAGGGAACACACCTTAATGTACTGCTTTGAAAGGAATGTCAGTAACCAGTATAGGTGTTTAGGTATTGGAAGGGGAACAGAGCAATTTGGGGGAGAAATATAATAATAATAATAATAATATATTTTATTTATATCCCGCCCTCCCCATCAAAGCAGGCTCAGAGAGGCTCACAACATAAAATTTACAAATTTCAATATAAAAACATTATTTCAATGCAATATATATAATTTACTAATTAAAACCACTATAATTAAAACCATCAAAATTACAATTAAAACTAACATTTACAGTGCTATATCCTAGACGTTCTCCTCAGTAGTTTATGATGGCCGGATATAGTAGACTAAATCCACATTTAAGCGAAGGCCATTTGAAAAAGTGTAGTCTTGCAGGCCCTATGGAATTGATCAAGACTCCGCAGGGCCCGCACTTCATCCGGTAGCAGATTTGGCAGTGGCTGCTATCTGGGCCCCCATTGACAAGGAAGGCTCCAGTAGAACCCCCAAGCTCTTGACCTTGTGCACCACTTTCAATGGCTCACCGTCAAAAGCTGGAAGGGGGATTTCCCTTCCCAGACTGCCATGACCCAGGCAAAGGACCTCTGTCTTCGTTGAATTCAGCTTCAACCTACTCAGCTTGAGCCAACCTGCCATGGTTTGCAATGCTAGGTCCAGATTTTTTGGGACGCAGTCAGGCCAACCGTCCAATAGTAGATAGAGCTGGGTGTCATCTGCATATTGATGACACCCAAGCCCATATCTCCGGGCAATCTGGGCAAGGGGGCACATGTAGATGCTAAAGCACTGCCCCTTGTGGCACTCCACAATCTAGTAAGTGCCTCTGGGACAACTCTCCCCCAATTGCCACCCTTTGTCCCTGTCCATCAAGGAAAGAGGAAAGCCATTGTAAGGCCAGCCCCTGAATCCCTGCGTCGGCGAGGTGACGGGTCAGTAACCGATGGTCGACCGTATCGAACGCTGCCAATAGATCTAACAACATCAGCACTACCATGCCACCTTGATCCAGATGCCTCTGGAGATCATCCACCAAGGCGACCAGCACTGTCTCCGTCCTGTGACCCGGGCGGAAGCCGGACTGGTGAGGATCTAAGATGGAAATAACTTTTCTCCTGAGGAATGTTTTCAATTTAACCAACTGAAAAAACTGTAAAAAACTGGGCACCCCACAGTAAAATTTTGTCTTTTTGAATGAAAAAACCTTACAAAGCATTTCACTTATTGCCATTTGTCATTGTGAAAAAAAAAATCTGATCACTCTCTAAATCTATCCCATGAAAAAGTGAGAAATCTGGGGGATCACTGGAAAACCCTTATATTGTATATATTTTCAGAACTGTTTTGCACAAATGTAAACATTGATGTTTACTAATAATAATAATAATATACTCATAGAGCTCAGTAATTTCAATGTTATAAAAGTAATATCCACGCACACTGGCACCATGACTATTAGAGTTTTTGTCCAAACAATGCTCTTATTTACTGCAGAAGTAGTTTATCTTCAACTTTTTTCCTGCCTCTTAGATGGCAATCGACTATGGAAGCATGGGGTGCAGCAGTTTGCAACTGTTTCTGAAGTACTGACTATACTTGAAATTTTCATAAAGAAAATAAAGACATTTATACTTTTAAATTTCATAAATATATCAAATAGTATAACTTTATATTCTAACTAAGCCACAACTAGATAACTTTAGTGTTTGGTCAGTAAAAAGTTTTGGTTCAATAGGGCTGTTAGTGTTGCATACATTTCCATTCCTCCGTCTCCCACTCTGAAAAGCCGGGGCGGGGGGGGATGCTTTCCCCTGTGGTTTCAAAATGTTGAGAAACTTTACACGTTATGTTCTAAGGAACCAATAGGTCACTAAGAGAAAAATATTAGTGTACTTTGCCTCCCAAGAGATATAAGAAAGCTTTTTCTACCCACCAATCAATTGCTATAATTGCTGCCATCTCCGTAAGAACAATGAGAATTGACCAACTAAATGAAACTACCTTGTTCTGAATAGCTGCTGTTGTTTTAAATCCTTTTTAAAGAAGTATATACTGACCCTACCCTGCTGTTGGGGAATAAAACCCCCAAAAGAAACTGTTCAGACAATCTGTTACAGAGAATTACCCAGCATTGTTAACAATACCTCTTAATTACATTTTAAAAGTTGCAAAGTTAGTTTCACTGTTTTACAACGGCTATGCTAATTACAAAGACAAATTAAGTTCAATTTCAAACTCCCTCCACCGCTTCTTAAAAACATTAACAGTACTGGAACACACAAATTTGGCCAGCTCAAGTCTTGCTGTTTCAGTGCATTTTGCCTTTGGGGACTGTGCGCCTCAGTAGTAGTAGTAGTAATAATAGTAATAATAATAATAATAATAAAATTTTATATCCCGCCCTCCCCGCCTGGGCAGGCTCAGGGCGGCTAGTACCAACTGTACATAATGAAGGGGGTGTGGCGAGTGACATCACCATTAGTGATATCAGCGAGGTCATTATCCAAAGGGTCATGTGATGGGAAATCGAATCACCTAACAAAGTGAGCTAATCTGAGTATTTTAAAAAGTAATTCATAAAAACAATGATGCAATAAATCAAAATTAATCAAAATCCAAAGATCAATTTAGAGAATATACAAAGCTGCAAATTTATCAAAGTCCAAGAAGCAATATTCAGAATTCAAATGAGAACTTCCGGGTACCATGTCTCATTCTGGTCACCTTCATCAGTAAACTGAATGTTCTATGGGAATTAATGCAATTATACAATCCAAGGTTCTGTGTAACAATCCACAGGCAATTACAATCACTTTCCTGTGGGCACCATCATCACTTATTTAGAGCATCACTAAAGCACAAATTTTCTAATGGCATAGCCTCCAGAGTTGGAAAGATCGAACTCAAGTCATGAGCAAAGAGCTGGGATTGCAGTACTGCAGCTTTAACACTCTGTGCCACAGGGCTGCTTTACCTTAGTGATAGCTGCAAGTAATTTCTATAGCCATTCCTAAACTCCAGAATGGCCTTCTGGCAGCAGGGGTCCTAACCATACTGAACATCTGGGTACTTTTGGCATTGTAAAAATAGGATGCCAGAACAAAATGGCTGCCATGGGAGTGGAGGAGAGGACAACCACAAAAGAATGAAAGTTGAAGCAAAATGTTGAGCTGCCAAGCTATGACTGAGGCAGCAGTTTTCAAATGGGTGCTCCCTGCTGAGCAAAGGCAAGGCCTCCTGGCCTTTCTGGAATCACCTCTCATTTCACTGAAGTGGATGAAAACCTGGAATGGTTCTTCTTTGGGAAAAATGCATATGAGCAATAGGAAATACATTCATGAGTGCCTTGGTGCCCACAAGCACCATGCTGGGAATCACTGTGTTATCCTTCCCAGCCCTTTAGAAGGCTTATAAAGACTTGATAAGACAATTATGCTTAGATTGGTTAGCAGCAAAAGAAAGCCAGGCTGCCAAAGAACATGGTGGCTAAACACCATAAATGTCAACACCAGTCTGAGCATGGAACAACTCAAAGAAGCAGTACAAGACTGGAAAACATGGAGACCCCTGGCCCATCGAATCACCAAGAGTAAAACATAACTGAATGCTTAACAACAGCAACATGAATACAGTAGGACCTATTTCAAGTGTATGGAAACATTTGCTGTTTGACACTTATACTTCACATACAGAGTTTACTGACATATTGGAGCTGAGCAGCACTCTCCCAGCACCACCTTCTGAAACCTACCTTCCAAAGAGGACCAGAACCACCACAAAACAGTGCTTCCCACTACAAAACAATGCTTCCCAATCCCAGCCTGGAAAGGTATTCCAAAAGGAAAGGTACCATGATAAACAGTACTAAAAGCTGCCAAGAGTTCAAGGAGAATCAAGTGTCACATGCCCCTGTACATCCCCCACCAGAGTGACTAACGCTGTGTCAATCCTATAACTAGGCTTAAAACCAGATTACAAAGAAACAAAACAATCTGTTTCATTCAGGAAATCACATCAATGCAGCTTCCCCAGAAATCACCTTCTGTTCTTCCTGGTAAAAATATGCAATTATGAACAGCCATAGCTGCCACACGCACCATGTGATCTAAAACTGCTCTCAGTGTTAGAAGCCATTATGCACAATGATGTAAACATAGGTATAATTCACCAGTATTACTCAAGCCATCATAACCAGACCAGTACTACTCAAGCCATCATAACCAGGCCTGAGACCAAGAGATAAGAGGAAGGCAGGTAACATCCAGAAAGGCCTGGAAATTTGACCACTATAGTCGCAAATGCTGATCAAGAACTGCCTTTTTATTCAGTGTCTGGTTTTAGGAGAAAGCATCTGAGCAAGACAGGAAATACGTCAACTATCAGCATTTTTGAGGTCATTTATGCAATGACAACAAACAGTTCCTTCAGACATAGACTAGAAATTTAGTATATGCAACCCAAAACTCCAATTACTACATCAACGCAAAAATGGGAGATTTGCAAATTTCATCTTAGAAACAAAGTGTACCAAATGTCACCCAGGAACCAAAGTGTACCAAATCTAACCCTTGAAGTATTTGATTTTCATGCTACAGTTAAAATTCCAACCAGCTTAAAATAAGAGCTAAATGGACTTCCGGGGGAGGAAAATGTCTAGCTCAGCTGTCTCTCATAACGGGAGGAGGCTGGAACTTCTGTTCGGGGTAGTGGAAGGCAAATTAATGCCTACTGCCTACTTTTCTCAGTTAGAGAATAGTCCAAGACATGCACAGAAAACTTTGAAGAGATTTACCTTGGTTTAAAGGGAGCCCTGAAGGGGGTCTTCTTTGAGGCTTTGAGGGGTCTCAGGGGAAGTTGCATAGTCATTGTCTGCAGAAGTGCCCAGAGTCATTTATTTGACATAAGCTCATCAGGATCCTAACCTTCTTGGACACTGCTAAGCATCTAAAGCTTTGAAAGACCAGTGGAAACTTGGATAATTGGAAGAAAATGTACAGAAGATTTTTTTTCATTCCGGAGCTATCTATAGCTTAAAGGGACAAAAAATAAAAGGTGGGAAAAGGAAATATAGAAAGCTTGGAAGAAGAGGAAGGAAGGGGTGAAATTTGGACTTTATAAATATAAAGGACAATGTTAAAAACTGCTAAAAAGTGAGAAGGAATTTATTGTTTTGTCTACTTTCGGTTTGGAAGTAAAAGCAACATCGTCATACTGGAACAGACCTGCAGCACATCTGAGCAAGACAGGAAATACGTCAAGTATCGTGAGATCTCCTTGTGAGTTGGTGGCAACAACAACAGGAAGCAGTAGAAAGAAAATCTACTCTAGCAATATATACCATTGAGAAACATCGGCAGCCATTGCTGGGAGGCTAAATTAAAAATATTGTTTTTTAAAGAATTCAGGGCATTAAAAATTGTTGGAATCAACTGAAAAGAGAGTAAGAAGATAAGTACTATTGGTCATATTCTCTGGGCTCCTAGGAAATTTTTAAAAGGAAAGAAAAATTTTAAGTAGTAGTAAAAAGTTGCGGCCGCCATTTTGGAAATTTTAAAGACTTTTAAAATAAATATCCGGACTTTGGGGGTCAGAGGACAGCAAAATTGGTCTTGCCATAAAGGGCAAGTCCTAATCTTTTGAACCTGATAGTCAGATTGAAAATTGGTGGTCAAAAATTTCATCATTTTTTGATGGTTTTAAAATTTTTAAAAATTCATATCTTGGCCTAGGAAGCTCAGAGGAAGATGAAATAAAGATTATAAAAAGCAAGCCCAAATCTTTTGAACCTGACAGTTACATTTGAAATCTGTGAGATTAAAATTTTTGGTATATTTGTTTTTTTGTTTTCTCTCTAAATGTCTGAAGCCAAGCAGACTCGACAAAGGGCTATTTCATTAGAGAAAATGCAGAAACAATTGGATGACATGGAAGCCAGAATAATGAAAGGAGTTAGAAAGATGATAGATGAATCAAAAGAAGAAATTATTGCAGAGATGAAAAAAGACATGGAAGATCTCAAAAAGGAGACTGGGGAAACAGTTAAGAAAGTGCAGGAGGTAGAAGGAAAAATGAAAGTATATGATACTACCCTGTTGAAAATTCAAGAAAAAGTGACAATTCATGACTGCAAATTGATGAAAATTCAGATACATCTAAGAGGAGTACCTGAAGTGGAGGATGGTGACTTGAAAGGATATATAATAAAAATTGCAGAATTCCAAGACCCTGATGAGACCAAAAATATGTATGACTATATGTACAGAGTGAATTTACTTTTTGCCAAGAAAAACCTCCTACCAAGAGATGTTGTTATAAGATATATGACAAAGGAAATGGTGGGAAGGATCATGAATAAAAATTTTGAAAAGACATTGATAGTGGGAGGCAGTAAAGTGAGAATCATGACGGAGTTGCCAAGGCAAGTGATAAATGATAGGAGAACATACAAAGCTGACAGAAAAATTGAGAGACAATGGCACAAGATTTAGATGGATAATACCTGAAGGCTTGAGCTTTGAACTCCAGGGGAAAAGAGTCACAATTACAAATGCGCAGGAGTTGCGTAGATTTTTTGAAGAAAATAAAGAGTTTGCACCATGATGGATTACAAATTATTGTCTTGGAATGTTAATGGACTAAATTCACCACAAAAAGGGCAACATTTCATTGGATTAAAAAACAAAACTGTAATATAATTTGCTTGCAAGAAGTACATATTAAACAAATTTTTATGGAATAAGCAATTGGGAGTAGAGTTTTTTTCACTAGCAGAACAGAAGAAAAGGGGAGTGGTTTTATATATTAAACAAGAATTGGAGCCAAAATTAGTATTTAAAGACAAGGATGGAAGATTTATAGCAGTGGAGATAATATTAAATGGGAAAAAACGTTGTTATTGGGACTGTATGCACCTAATGGTGCAAAGGATGCCTTTTTAAAAGACATTATACAACAATTTGATGAGTTGACTTATGATCAAGTATTGTTAATGGGAGACTTTAATGGAACAGTTAAGAATTCATTGGATAGATCTGGAGAGGAAAAAAATGATGGGAAAGAAGGGAAATTGCCAAAGTCTTTCTTTGAATTGGTTAAACAAGAAAATTTAGAAGATATATGGAGGAAATTTAATCCTGAAGTGCGGGACTATACTTTTTTTTCCGCAAGACATAAAACTTTCTCTAGAATTGACATGCTGTGGGGAATGATTGAGATTGAATGAAGATTTGAATGAAGATTTGAATGATTGAGATTGAATGAAGATTTGCTACAGAATAAAGAAACAGTGACATTTCTAGAAAAGGAAACTAAAGCTTTTTTCCAAGTGAATGATAAAGAAGATATTGATTTTCAGATGGTCTGGGATGCTTATAAAGCAGTAATGAGAGGAATGTTGATTACTTTGAATAATAAAGACAAAAGAAGGAAAGAAAAACAGTTAGTGGACATTCAAAATGAAATAAATAAAAAGGAAGGGGAGCTGAGAAAAAGACCAGGGAAAAAGAAAATCTTAAGGGAAATTACAATATTACAAACTCAATTGAGACATTTGTTGAATAAAGAAGTGGAATGGAATTTGAAAAGACTTCAACAGAAATCCTTTGAGGGAGCAAATAAGCCGGGAAAATATTTGGCTTGGCAATTGAAGAAAAAGAGAGAAAACAGAATTAACAGAATTGTGGTAGATGGAAGAGAAGTGGTTACTCAAGAAGGAATAAAGAGAATTTAAATACTATGCCAAACTGTTTAAAGGTGTCAAAATAAAGAGAAGATGGATGAATATTTACAAAAGTTAAAAATAGAACCTCTAACTGAAAATATGAGAAAAGTTGTGAATGATCCAATAGAAGAGATAGAAATTGAAGCAGCAATCAACACAATGAAAAATGGAAAAGCTCCTGGACCAGATGGATATACAGCTAAATATTTTAAAACTCTTAAGGATGAATTAATACCAGAATTGCAGAAGCTGATGAATATAAGAATAAAAGGAAATGTACCAAATACATGGAAAGAAGCTGTTATTTCCTTGATACCTAAAGAAGATAGAGATGCCACAAATGTAAAGAACTACAGACCAATTTCGTTATTAAATAATGACAATAAAATATTTACAAGAATTGTAATATTTACAAGAACTGGCAGAACGGCTTAAACAACATTTGATAAATTTTGTAAAGGAAGATCAAGCAGGGTTTCTTCCCAAAAGACAAATGAGACAATATTAGGACTGTTGTAAATATTGTAGAATATTATGAAAGACATCCAGAAAAAGAAGTAACATTATTCTTTGCAGATGCAGAGAAAGCATTTGACAATTTAAGCTGGGACTTTATGTTTGCTGTAATGGAAAAGATGGAGTTGGGAGAAAGCTTTATAAGAATGACAAAAGCAATATACTCTGAACAAAGGGCAAGGTTGTGTGTTAATGCAGCCCTCACAGAATAAATGAAAATTAGTAAATGTACTAGACAAGGTTGTCCGCTTTAACCATTGTTGTTTATAATGACTCTTGAAAATTTATTGATGCATATTCAAGAAGAAAAAGATATAGAAGGTTTACGAATAAAAGGATGTACTTATAAATATCGAGCATTTGCTGATGATATAATGTTTATAAATGAAAACCCCATACAAGTTACACCTTTGCTGTTAATGAAAATACAAGAATATGGGGAGTTGGCGGGACTTTCTATAAATAGAGAAAAATCAAAAATTTTGTGTAAGAATATGCAGTTGAATAGACAACAAGAATTACAAAGATTAATAAGCTGTGAAGTTACCTCTAAGGTAAAGTACCTAGGGGTGGAGATAACAATGAAAAACATTGATCTGTTTAAAAATAATTATGAGAAGTTATGGCATAAAATGGATGAAGATATGCTAAAATGGAACAAGCTTAATTTGTCATTGCTGGGTAGAATAGCTGCAATAAAAATGAATATTCCACCAAGGATAATGTATTTGTTTCAAACTATTCCTATTATGAAGGATGCCAAACAATTTGATAAATGGCGTAGGAAAATTTCAGAATTTGTGTGGGCCGGGAAGAAGCCAAGGATTAAAACGAAATTTCTTTCAGATGCAAAAGGGAGAGGCGGATTTCAACTACCAGATTTAAAATTATATCATGAAGCAGTTTGTTTAGTATGGATGAAAGAAAGGATAACGCTGTTAAACAAAAAACTTTTAGTGTTGGAAGGCCACGGAAATAAATTTGGCTGGCACGCATATTTGTATTATGGAAAAAAGAAGATGGATGGTCTTTTCTCTCACCATTATATAAGGAGCAATTTATTAAATACATGGATAAAATATAAGAAATATGGAGATGAGAGAAGACCTTTATGGATTGTGCCAGCTGAAGTGATAAAGATAACAGATAAGGCAGGCGAAGAAAAGTGGCTGTCATATAATCAATTATTAAAAATACAAAGTGGGAAAATAGAACTGAAGACTGCTGAAGAATTGAATCATAAATATGATTGGTTTCAAATGCAACAAATAAAAAGCTTGGTGGAGAATGACATCAAAACTGAAGGAATAAGGAAAGAACAAACAGAAATGGAAAAAAATTCTGCTTGGAGACAATGAGAAACTAATTTCAAAAGTATATAAATTATTTTTACAATGGTCTACAGAAGATGAAGTAGTGAAATCTCAAATTATAAAATGGGCAATCAATGTAAATAAAGAAGGAATCTTGGGAATATTTGTGTAAGAACTATGAAACTCGCAACATGTCAAAGTATTAAAGAAAACTGTTTTAAGATGATGTATAGATGGTATATGACTCCTAAAAATTAGCAAAGATGAATAACAAGATGCCAGACAGGTGTTGAAAATTTAAAAAGCATGAAGGTTCTTTCTACCATATGTGGTGGACTTGTGAAAGAGCTAAAATGTTTTGGCAGATGATCCAGCAAGAGATGTCTAATATCTTGGGATATGAGTTTAACAAAGTTGCAGAGACTTTTCTGTTGGGATTACAAATGGAAAAATTTCCAAAAGATAGAACTTTAATCTGGTACTTGCTCTCAGCTGTTAGGACATTGTATGCGCAGTTGTGGAAGCAAGAAAAAATACCAGAGAAATGGGACTGGATTATAAAAGTTATGTCATGGAGTGAAATGGACAAATTAACAAGAATATTAAGAGACTATGATTTAGAACTTTTTAAGTTGGAGTGAAAGAAGTTCAGAAGATACATAGAAAAAGAGTGGAAAATAAAGGGACACTGGACAATCTTTGATAATGATTAAATTTTTAAAATCAGAGTATAACTTTTGGTTCTTTAATAGTTAAGGGTACCTTTAATATTTGTTTTTCCTTAAGTAAATAACACTGGCGGGGGTCAAGTAACAGGGGGCGGGGTGGGGGAAAAGTAAGATATGGAGTAGATAAATTTTTCTTTTTTAAGTTGTAAGATATAGAAATAGTTTTGCTACCATATGTTACTAATAAAATTGTTTATAACGAAAAATAAGAGCTAAACAACTTACAGCCAGTAATGGAAGGGTACATCTGAACAGCCAGTCAAAAAAGGCATTCCTTAAAATACTTCAAGAAGGGCCAGAGTCAATACCAACAGAGACAAGTGATTATTTCACACTAGGTGACAGCATGAAACAGTGGGCAATCTGGAGTCACACCAACCTTGAGACTGGTAGCCACTTATGCAAGAATTTTTTTTTACTATGTAGACATTACACTCAAGCAAAACTTTGAGATATAAGCAGAGTTAACACCGATACCACCTTCATAGCAGCACTGAACATGTAATCCTACCTCCATTTTCTTCCATATTTAATACATGAGCATGTTTCAGAGATCTAGCGAAACGAGTGAGCTATACCCAAACAAGTTTCAGCCACTTCTCAAAACAAACCTTAAATTATAAATATATTATGACATGCCCTCAGTTCTAATTTAAAGAAGTTATTACTTAGTTTACTTTTCCATAGAGTTGTTCCTTCAAAGACCCTATATTGTCACTGAGTAGAAAGCAGAAAAAGTAAAAGTAGCATTGCTCAGTTTGCTAACCACTATCCAGTCCATACAGTGTCCACAACTACCTACTGGGATTTTTAAACAAAGGATATGTCAACAGCCATTTCTGGATATGATATGATCAAGACTCTGTGTGCGGTGGGACTCACCAATGCAAAGTCCCACCACAGCCAAGTTCAAAGGGAGGAACCGGTGGTATACACACACACAAAATTCTACTGAGTTAAACCAAAGCCACAGCTTGGATCCTGCATTCCCAGGGGTGGAAGGAAGTTGGAGGCTGACTTTCTGTCCTCTTCTCTCAAACTAGAGAATTTTAGCTGGTTTATAGGATAAATATGAAGTTAAGGCAAATAGGATAAATTTAGTATTTAGTTGCCTGTTTCATTTCTCAACTTATTGCTTACCCTGGTCTTGTCATTTAGCACTTGCATAGGTCAAGCAATGGTCCCCAAAAGACCAGGAACAGCCTCCATCAAACACTATTCAGAAGCATTTATTCATGTAGTAGAGACAGTGGTCATGTATTTCCAAACATATGATGGCTGTGCAGCTTCTTATCTCTGACAGAAACATCTGTCTCCTGACAGAAACAACACTGAAATGAAACAAGACAACCAGAATAACAAGTATTTCCTAGCTCAGTAAACAGCATTACAACTGCTGCTCTCGCTAGTCACTCCTACCCACATTTAAACAGCAGATTAAACTTTTCCAGGCATTCCTTCATATACTGCACATGTCTGAGATGTGTCCTCAAACACAACACTGTACTGAGGGAAAAGAACGTAAAGAAGTCACTTACCTTGTGGAAACTGAAAGTTTGCAGGCAACTGCACTGTAGTGGTTGGCGGAGCTTTTGAACCAACTGGAGATACCAGCGTAGTAGCAGCATTGGAAGGTTTGGAGAGTTCCTGGACAGGAATGACGGGCGCTACTTTGGCTACCAGAGCCCCCCCGGGGGCAGATAGCACTCCAGGCTGTTGGGAAACTGAAGGCACCAGGCCGAAAGGAACTTTCGTGCTCGCAACTGCTACATGCCCCGTGGCCGTCACTGGGCACGGGACTGAGGCAACCGAGGTCTGGACGTGCAACACAGCGGAGGCTTCTTGGAGTCCACTGGCCCCATTCACAGACCGACCTGCCGCCAAGGCAACGTGCTCAAGAGGCCCGGAGGGAGTCCCCTTCCCCTGGGCTGCCAGTACAGCCGACGGCGGGGTGCTCATGGAGGAGACCAACTGCGCTGAAAAGCAACGGACTAGAGCTTCCAGCAGAGCCCAAGTGTATCCAATTCCACAGCATAGCAGCCGCCAAGAGTTCCCAGAAGCCGGCCGAAGACTCAGTAGCTGACGATGCGGTAACTGTCTGCAGGAGAGTTCCCACTGCACAAGTTGCTGCAGCTGCCAGACCGCGCAGGGACCCGACAGCAGCTACTGACCGCTTTGCAAAAAACACATGGTCGTGCATCCGCTGCCGGCTCCTCTACTCCTAGCGTGCTCTCATGTGGGAACAGCCGAGCTAGGGCACCTCCTTTAGCGGAGGACGCCTGGAAGAGAGACCCACATGCTGCTGTGTCCGGCAGCGCCCTCCTAGTTCCTGCGTCACCGAGGGCTTGCCTCCTCCCCCCCGGCAACAAGCCCAGAAGCTTTAGCGCCATTAGCTGTGCTTATGTACCCATGTGGAGCCTCGGCGCATGCGCCGCAGGGCGCGGGACTGTAAATCTGGGTTTCCTCGGGTATTCTGCAGCTTCATTGGCTAAGTCGCGCGGCCTCTTTATGGGTACGTCATCGAGGCAGCTGTCCACACAACCAAAGGAGACCGCGGAGGCAAATTTACCGCAGGAATAAGGTGCATTGCTTATTCGAGGAGGAAAGAAGTGAAGTTTGTAATACTGCCCTGGCTTAATGTATTCTCTTACTAAGATGTGGTTTCTTCGCCAAGATACTTTCATCCTCTCGTGGCTACGTACTTGCGTGGACAGATACGTGTGGATCAAACAGTCACGAGTGGAATACTATCATATCCGCCATCCCCTGGATAGTGTCTGAGGATTTCTGCTTGGGTGTATTTGTCGTTAGCACGCTGCAGTTGCACATATGAATGCAACTTCAACTCGTAATTGTTACAACTGTTCGCACGGAGAGGTGTTATGTAAACTCGCACTCTGGCTAACCTGCAATTGTACGACTAATCTCTCCAGGAGTATTCTAAATAGGTAATAGTCTGCAATCCAGTTATTAAGATTTGTACCCTATTTTTCTCCTTAATGGGGATCCAAAGCAGTTTACATGAATTCTCCTCTACACCATTTTATTCTCTCACCAACCCAGCTAGATAGGTTGGGCTGAAAGAGAATGGCCCAAGGTTTCCCAGTGAGCTTCTGTGGCAGCCTGGGAGTTCAGAGGTGGGTCTCTTAGATCCTGACACTAACTACCACACTGCCTTTGAGCTCTATTTTTTTTCTAATGTAACCAAAGGACTGCTTATGCAACTAAGCCAAGTATGCAGTGTAGTGGTAAGAGTCTCAGACTAGTATTTGGGAGACCTGGGCTCAAATCCCAGTTTGTGCCATGGAAGCTGGCTGGGGGGGGGGGGGGGGAGTCATTCTCTTTCAGACTAACCTACCTCATATGGTTGCTGTGTGTATAAAATGGAGGAAAGGAGAATGGTGTAAGCCATATTGGGTTATCAGGGAAAAAGGCAGGGAACAAATGAATAAATAAAAATAGGGTTTTTTCTTTTTCTGAAAATGGTGATGTGGTCAGTGTACATCATTTAAAAGCTGAGCTTGGCTCTCATTTACCAAGAAAAGGTTATGAAGCTGCCTGGCTGGCTGTTGAACAATCCTAAATTTGAAATTGCCAAGGTTTTTTCCTGCTTCGACAGTGGGTTGCAATAAAAGGATGATGATTCTTAATCTGGAGAAAAGTCTCTTATGAAACAGAGATAGATGTTCAGGGACTAGACGTACAAATGCACCAATAACCATTGGCCTGGTGCTGATAGCAAAGAATAGTCCTGGATGTGGGGAGGGGAGGGGAGAAATAAAGCTGGGCTGAGACCTGGCTGGATAGTACCACCTGTGAAAAGAATAGTCCAGCTGCAGCCATATTTTCATATCAGTTGCAGATATGTTCAGTTGAACGTAGGTCTATACTTTCTGCCAGAGTAAGCCTGAAGCTTTCACTTGGCAATCTTTCTTCCTTTCCCTCGATATCAAATTCAGCGTACACATTCTGTTGACTTAAGAGAGCTATTGTAGCATAATAACTAAGAGAATAAATTATGATTTATGAGGTCCCTGGTTCAAATCTCTCTTCTGTCACAAACTCATTAGATGGCCTTAGGAAAGATATTTATCTTGCAATATGGAGCTAATAATACTTGTCTGCTTTGAGAGGTATTGAAAATATTACAAGACAGTAGCTGTGAACCACTTTGAACACTGAAAGTGCTACATAAAGTCTGAGTATTTTTATCACTGAACATGTGAATTATCTTTAAATACTTCATAGACAAAAATAAAGGCATGCTAAGGTATTTGTGATGTATGGTGTATAAATATCTTTTTGGAGAAGCTGGCTGGGTTGGGAATAGAGATGCATCATGATTCAGTGGTTCTACTCTTAATTGATTGACTGATTACAAAAGGTAGCAGGGGACTGCTGCTGACCTATATGATGTTTGTCCTATATGATGTCAAGCATTGTATACTCATTCTATATTCTAAGAAGCCAGATCTTAGAATTGTTACTTTTATATTATAGAATTTAGATTGTAGAGTTGTTACTAACCCAAAGTTAAAAATATGAGCACATCAAAGTAGCAGCCCCCACCTTTCTTCTTTCGCTTTTACTAACTGATGCAGGAATGTCCTATTTGAAGATAAGACCGCCTGGGACTTGTTCCCAGGCCCAGTCAGGCCTGAACCCAGGATGTGCTAGTCACAATATAGATAAGGGACCCAGCGTGTGAATTTCACACGTGAATGTAGAATTGTTTATAGAACCTTTGATGTGCCATTTTAAAGCATGTATTCTAGTGTTACAAAGTATCAGTTCCAATCTTCAGCTCGAATGAGCCACATGGATTATCAATAAACCTAACTTTGTTTCAAAATCCAAGGACTGGTTATTTTGAAATCCCATGCTTGACAGAATCCTGCAGGAATCCATCTTGTCCCGACGCTGTTTATTATCTAAGTGAAACCACTGGGAAAGATGGTCCAGCAACTTGGAGGTGCCACTAATGTGCAGACAACATCTAGCTCTGTTTCTCCTTAGCAGCTGAGTTGGGTGGATCCACTGAAGTCCTGAACAGATGCCTGGAGAAGGTAGCTAGATGGATCAGGCCAATAAACTGAAGCTCAATCCATATAAGACTGAGGTATTGTTGGCCAATGACTGAAAAGTTACCCTGTCCTGGAGGAGATTTGTAATTTGGCAGTTCTATGGAAGGCTGAAGAGTCCTCTGTTTCACAAAACACCTATTAGTTTTGGCTGATATGCCAGCTATGGCAGTTCTTCAAAAAGTATGATATAGCTACAGACATCCATGCTCTGATCTCAACCAGATTAGATCACTGTCATGCAATGTACATGGGACTGTCTTTGAAAAGTATCTAGAAACTTCAGTTGTCCAAAATGCAGTACCTAAGAACATTAGAGAAGCCATGTTGGATCAGGCCAATGGCCCATCCAGTCCAACACTCTGTGTCGCACAATGGCCAAAAAACCCAAGTGCCATCCAGAGGTCCACCAGTGGGGCTGGAAGCCCTCTCACTGTGCCCCTCCCCAAGTACAAGAATACAGAGCATCACTGCCCCAGACAGAGTTCCATAAGCTGTGGCTAATAGCCACTGGTGGATCTCTGCTTCATATGCTTTATCCAATCCCCTCTTGAAGCTGTGTATACTTGTAGCTGCCACCACCTCTTTTGGCAGTTAACCACCCTTCGGGTGAAGAAGTACTGTAGGATCCGCAGTGGCTGCCAGCTGTTTCCAGCACGATTTAGAATCTGGTTCTTACTTTTCAGATGCTAAACAGTTTAGGAAATGAGGTGCTTGACGAGCTACCTCCATCACCCGCAGTTAAGGTGGGTTGTGTCAAGAGGGCCTTTTCTAGCGGTGGTGCCTATAGAACACTGTCCCCTTTGAAGCTCACCCTGCTCTCTCTTAAGAGCCAGGCCAAGATATTTCTTTGTACCCAGACTTTTCACTAAGGAATTTTATTTTTTTAATTGTTTTCACTGTCTTTTTCTAGACCGAGGACTATTTTTTAAGTATACTTCTGAATATTTTTCTGCTCTGGTTGGGGATTTTATGCTATATTAATTTTAATTATTTTATGCTGTTGCTGTGATTGTATCATGCTTTCTTTTCTGAACCAGCTCTAGCAGGTCTCTTGAGAAGGAACATATAACAATTCTAAATAATGCACACAGCTTCACACTGATTTTTTGTCTTCTTCCCAGAAAAGACTGTATGAAGAGAAGGGAGTAGCTAGCACACAGGTATGAACCAACCATTTAATTCCTATACTTTGGTAATAAGTTGAGGTAGCCTTTGTACATTCCATTTTATCTTTCTACACGACTTCAACAAGGTTATTCAAGAATGTACTGTTTGCTATTAATAGGCAAAATATATTTCTCATTTACCTTTTATTAATGTGTTTGGTTAGCAGTACTAACTGTCAACTGTCTAATATGAGCCCAAGTGTGTTAACTCAGAAATAAGTTCCACTGAGGTCAAGTGGACTGAATTCAACAATGCAATCCTAAGCATAGCTACACTATTCTAACTCCACTGAAGCCAATGGGATTCAAAGGACATAACTCTGCTCAGGATGGCACCGTGCCTAACAGCACCATTATAAGAACATTTCCCTGGGAATAAGCCCTACTAAATAGACCAGAATAAGATGCTGAATAGACCTGCTTCGGATTGCTCTCCATGTTTGCAGTGTTATTCCAAGTCTCATGAGACCTGTTAAGGTTTTTTTTAATATAATAACTTTACTGCTTAAAAGAGAGAATTGTCTGTGTTTTGAATCTCTTGTATCTTGAACAAGATGTTCAGTTGATTAATGGAACACTGGAACAGTTGCACAGAGTTATTGCAAACTGTTTGAAACCTTTTAAATACAAAGGTGTGCCTAATGATATGCAGTTTGTTTTTAATGGGAGAAGTTAATATCGCTTTGCTTGCACAGCAGGTTTCAAATTTCAGCCTTAATGTAGTAAGCAGGTGTTTTCAGCCCCTGATAAATAGTGTGCTGCAATTTTGACACTTCCAGTAACAATGAGCCTTGAAACATTTTTGTTTTTTCCTTCTGTATTCTTGAAACTTGCAACTCAGCATTGCACAAAGAAGCTAAAATGAAACATGCTATTTGTAACAGTAAAATGGGCAGTTAGCAATGTTCTATATGATTGCAGAGCATTCCAGCATAAAAGCATACTTCCTTGCTGCCTCAGTCATCCCCATGCACGAAACAGAAAGCTTACAAATGATTTCCTCTGGCCCTCTCCAAAACTGGGGAAATTAAACCACTGTTCCTGGGCTGTAGAATGAGAGCTGCTTCCAGCACTCCAAATTGCAGATGGTTCTGCCTCACTTGTCACATCTAATTATGCACCACGTGCTTGTCTGCAGGATTTCCACTGGATTTCTGCCTGAAATGCTGCCCATATTCCTGCTTGTCTTCCTCATCAGGTGCTCCTTCATGGAACTTTGGACCTCTAGGTTGTAGAGGTCTGAGGTCCTTATGGCTGACCAGATGCCCAAATGCTCATTAACTACCCCAGACAATATGCATATGTAGAAAAGGGTAGGTAATATCTTTCTTCTCTTCCATTCTTCCTCTTCAAACTTCTGTTCTCTGTGGTTCATGATTGCACAAGGGTTTTGTGTTGGTATAGGGACCCTACAGGTATTGTGGTAATTGTAGTAGTTTGTGCTATAATGTCCTTGAATATTCCTTGGACTGTATTGTCCCTGTTCTCCCACAATAAATTATCTAAATTTTTTTTTTCTAAATTCCCACCTCAGTTTTCTCTCCACATCTGAGAAAACTTCATCACTTTGCTTTAAAGATTCCTTAGATATGTATGTCATTTCCTTAGTACAAAGACCTTAGACCTACTGTTTTCTTAGGTGGAAAAGTGAGATGTGCAAGAAAAGAGATCTCTCTCTTATGTTTAACTTCCCCAGGGGGAATCTGGATCCTAAGTAGAAAACAGCCTTCATTAATTACATAAAAGTATTTAATGTACATGTCTTCTTGAGTATGCATGGTATGAGATTCATAGAAAAGCAGATAGTTGACCTGGCACATTTCTGTGCCACTGTGCTCATATAGCAACTACCTTCAGAGGAGATGCATATCTGGGGATGTGTTAGATTTTGCATTACTTTCTCCATGGCTTGTATTTTAGGACAGTTGGCTGCCCTGTGTAGATCTATCTGTTAGTGACTGAATTGGCCCTAAATACAATGAGGCAGCAACAGGACTGGTTTGGATGCCCCTCTACTTCTGGTGCATTAGGTGTGCCTCTAATGGACAGGGTTTTTTTTTCTTCCTGACAGGGCATCTGTGTCTTCAAGAGTCACTTAATACCTAGACATTTTGCAGAGGCTTTCACCACTACTTAAGCTCTGTGCCTGGATGTTTCAGCTGCTAAATTTTTGCTGTCCAGCATCTATTAAAAATACAAAAGCCCTGACAAAAGAATGCTGGTTTCTCTAGACTGGTGCCCAAGAAGCCCTATAGCAAGGCACTCTTTTGCTGTCTTACTCCACCACTACACAAACATAGGCGAGTTGCCACAAGGACTCCCACCCCCCTTTATAGCCAGTATATGATGGAAAGTGCAAAGGTCATCATAGGTGAGAGGATGAAAGAAATTGTGTGTTATGTGTGTTTTTAAATACATGAGAATGTATACATGGATAGTTGTAAAGCTTTCTGGAAAATAAATTTGCATAACAAAAGTAGGGTCAGGCAGCCTGCTTCAGGTAATATTCTAAAGCACAAAAGGATGTATCTTATATTTTGTCAGCTTTGGGGTTGCTGTTGGATTTAATACTGTAATCACTACAAAATCACACTTGGGTTATGTCTGCTTTAATCAAATCTCAAATTGTGAAAACCAGAGGCTTTAAAGTCAGTGCTTAATTGTTTCCTTTGTGTCAGGGAAGGGTGTTCAGTAGTTGTGCAATTGTTATATGGAGTCCAGGCATCTTATTAGGAAATCAGTTTTGCAACTGAAGATAAGACCAAATCCTATTAGATAGCCTTTATAGCTTTTTTAAAATGGGGAAGAATAAAAAATTTGGTGGAGAATTTCCAGTCCTCTTCCCTTCTCATTCTTTTGGTACTGTTGTACAAAAGAGTAACTAGCTTTTTAACATGTATTTTACATACACTCAGTAAAAAGCTACAGCTTTTTTTTAATTACAGAAGGTTCCTTTGACCTCAGTCTTCCAAGTAAATGTGCACAGGATTGTGTCACACATTACATGATCCATAGCTGGACTTACTTCAGGCAGTATAAGATGAGCAAAGCAAAACTGATATTTCACAGGCATCTCCTCAGAAGACAAACAGCTGGATTTGTGCAGAACCAGACTGTGCTTACAGATTGTATTATCAAAATAGTTTACACACTTAAGATGGTAAATTGCTTTTTGTAAAAAGAGAGAGAGAGGGAGAGAGAGAAATCTGTGTATATGCCATATTTTCCCATTTAATTTTTTTATGCCTGGAGTATATCTTTCCCACTGTGGCAGATGCACAGAAGCAATCAGAAGAGCTACAGTATGTTTTCCCTGAAATATTAATTGTAAAATCTATTCTTCAGAATTGTATGTTAACAAAACTGATTGTCACACTGTGGAAATTAGGATGGTAATTTCCCCCTAAATAATACACAAAATTATGTTTTCATGTGCTTTCCCAGAACCCTTTCATACCCGTAATGTTCTCAATATGGGGCTTCTAAAAGTATATTATAAATTAGCATCAATTACTATAGCTCACAGCATCATCAGCCTAAAGAGAGAGACAGCAGAAGTCACATAATGTTGTACCACCAGATGCTAGGGGACACCTTGTGCACTTCATGAATTTTCAATTGAAAGGCGCAGTTGCAGGTTAGAATAATTTATATCAATTCTATACAGGTGTAGTTTGTTTATTTCAGCTTAAATAATCATTCATAGCTGCAATGGCTGCTTTCTTCTTTCAGAAACCTATCTTCGGTTTTTGATACACTGCACAACTTACTATACAATACACACATGGGTGGCAAGTAATTTATGCTTTAGTGAACAGGTAAAGCAAGCAACCAAATATTGTATTTGCTTTTAAATAGAGCACTGCTTCCCAATTGCAGGATTATGGCAGCAGTCTCTTTCTGAAGATTCAGTATTAAGCTGGAAGTCATTTTCAAAAGCCATTGTGTACATCATTCCTGATACCTGAGTTTAGTCCAAACATCAAAAACAAACTGGCGTTTGTTCCTGAGTGGTATATACCTAGTTAACTGCCAGACTCACATTGTCCCTTCCCTGCTGTCCCTATGCAATGTGCCAAGACTGAAACCTTCAGTTAACTCTAGTTTGTCATGACATCTGAACATACGTTGTTTTGTTTCCAGTTGAGGTTTGTTTCATTCCCAATAATTGGGATCCTTAACTAGGACTTAAACTGACAGCTGGATTTCATGCCTGCCACAAACTACAGGTTGCTCAGGGCAGTGGAAGGGAGACACATAGCTGAGAAGTTCTTTATGTACTTCATCCCCATTCGGGGAGGGGGGCAGGAACCTTTACTCGCTAAATTTCTATGTGAGCAATGCAACTGTTAACAGTGCAGGAGCTTCACCATAAAAATGGTGTCCATCTTATTCAAGACTTAAAAGTTAGGCTTAGTGGTATACACAGTACGTCATTGCTAACAGCGATACAGGCTATAGCTTTTTCTGTGCATGGTTGTAAAGCTTTTAACTATAGACTGTGCCTATACTGTTAAAAGCAAGAGAATGCAACAACTCTTTATCCCATCTTATCAGCACCATCTCCTCCTTTCCTGTACACCTTAAGAAAACAATGGAATATATGTAGATTCTTTCAAACTGGTAAAGACAGGACATGATGTGGCTACAATTACTCTCACTGCCTTTGCCTTAGACGCTCTAAAGATAGTTTCTGCATTAAAGATCAGTAAACTTACTGAGAAATGGTTGTGACTCTTTGAAAAGGGATCCAGCCAGTTATATACCACTGCTAGCAGGTAGTTACTAAACTGCAGCCCTAGTGGGACACTTCTCCTTCCACAAACATCTTAAGTTGTGTCTTACTTAGGATGTATGGACAATGAATAATAACAAGTGGGGATCCACAAGAAACTTGTGGGAGCAGCTATCCCAATCCCCCCACCTTTGCTTCCTCTCCTCCCCTCCCCTCCCACCTGTTTCTCTCTCTCTCCACCTGTTCTTTTATTTTCTGTCTCCTTCATGCCTCTCACTTCCATTTTCTGCCTCCATTACCCTCCCAGCTGTCCACCTGCTTCCTCCTCCCAATAGTTTTGGTGGTGGCAGTGGCTTTCCAGATCTCCCAACTACAGAGATCAGTTCCCCTTAGGGCTGCAGCTCCAGGTTGGGGTGGAACCTTTGGAAGATGAGGTTTGGCGAAGGAAGAGAGATCTTAGCAGGATATAATGCTATAGGCTCCACTTTCCAAAGCAGCCATTTTCTCCTGGACAACTGATGATCTCTGTCATCTGAAGATCAACTGCAATTCCAGGTAATCTCCACCCTTCACTTGGAGGTTGGCAATGCTAGTTCACATGGAGGAAATGGCTGCTTTGGAGGGTGGATTGTATGACATTATACCTGGCTGAGGCCCTCCCT
The DNA here is from genome assembly GCF_032191835.1 of Heteronotia binoei. Lineage (NCBI taxonomy): Eukaryota > Metazoa > Chordata > Lepidosauria > Squamata > Gekkonidae > Heteronotia > Heteronotia binoei. The sequence goes on from NC_083229.1 coordinate 78,414,790, forward strand.
CACTCCTCAACCCTGTCTTCCCAAGCTCCACCCCTCAAATCTCCAGGAATTTCCCAACCTGGAGTTGACAACCCTATCCACCCAACACCCAGCCTACCTTTATCTGCCTCTCTGTCTTCAGCTTTCCATTGTCTCTGCCCCTCCAGCCTCTACCTAGGAAAACTATAGTATTTGTCCACAGTGGAGATGAGATCAGTTCACATTATTTTCTCCTCCCCCTCGCCACCATTAGGGGATGAGGGGTTGGGTTGCCATATTCAGGTTGGGAGACTCCTGGAGATTTGGGGATGGCACTGGGGGAGAACAGGGACCCCAGTAGGGTACAATGCCCAAGATCCACCCTCCAAAGCATCCATTTCCCCTAGGAGAAATTATCTCTAGTATGGAGATGAGCTGTAATTTCAGTGATCCACAGGTCCCACTTGGAGGTTGGCATCCCTATTCTCCTGCTTTTCATCTTCCAACCACTTTGTGAAGTAGGCTATGCTGAAAGTATGTGACTGGTCCAAAATCACCCATTCAGCTTCCACAGTAAAATGGGGATCTGAACCTGAATCTTCCAGACCTTACTCTGAAGCTCTAACCGCTATGCTGCATAGGCTTTCATAGGGTGGCTTCTGCTGAACAACAGCAAGCAGCCAGGCCTAGTTGAGTCATGCAAGTTGGGCAGTATTAAGTCAGTCAGGAGCTGCTGTCAGGCATACAGTTGCCAGCCAGAATTATAACTGAACTCCAGATGACAGGAATTTGTCCCACTGGAGAAAATTACAGCATTGGAGGATGGAAGCAAAGGTGGGGGGATTGGGATGGATTCTGTGACACTATATTCAGTTGGGGCCTCCCCAAACTCTGGCCTCCTTTGACCAATCTGCAGCTGGCAACCCCAGTCAAGCCTGGTCCCAGTGAATCTTCCCTCAAAGGCCAAAAAAGGCTTCCCCCCCACTTACTTTATACCAGGGGTGTCGAATTCATTTGTTATTAGGGTTGGATCTGACATAAATGAGACCTTGTTGGGCCGGGCCATGTCAGGTTGGGCTGGGCCATGTCAGGTTGGGCTGGGCTATGTGTGTACCTATTTAAGATTAGCTAGCAGAGATATAAGCTTTATAAAGGACACAAACACAATTAAATACTTTTAAAAAAAAAACTTAAAACATTAGCACTCTTCGGTCTTAAAGGTGCTTTCTTTGTATTTCTCCCATGGGATCCAAGGAACTGGGCAAACAAAGTTGTGGCTCTTTCTTTCCTTCCCCAAGGAATAGGAGAGGAGCCTCAGCCAGTAGAAGGGAAAGAGGCTTGGCTCAGGAGCTCTGCTGTGCGATTGAGTGAGCCTGGAAAAACAAGCCTCCCCAAGAGAGGAGCTTCAGCCAATGGAGAAAACAGAGGTTTTGCTCTGTAGCTCCTGTGCAATTGAGCAAGCCTTGCAAAGCAAGCTGTTATGCAGAAGGAAGCAAGAGAGAGGAAGAAGGAAGCAGATGACAGCCAGTTGCTCGGGGGCCTGATAGGAGCCATCCGGGGCCCTGATTCGGCCCTCAGGATGCATGTTTGACACCCCTGCAAGTTTATACTAACAAAAACCTACCCAGGAAGGCTACTGTTGCCTAGCAACAGCCATTGAGAAAATCATTTTTAAAGGAAACAGGCACTCCTTTTATCTTTTCTTAATTTTTAGAAACTCCTTAATGTTTTGTTTTGTTTTTAAGATTTCACATATTTCTGCAAACTTGGGGCCCTTTTCAGGTTTGTAGAAAGATCTCTCTTGTCCATTGACATATCCTGCCACCAGATTTAAATATCCAAAGATATGCAGACTTAACTATTAGAATATAAGATTTAAATAGACATGTTTGGTGGTATAAAGTCAGTCAGGAGCTGCTGTCAGGCATAAGGTTGCTGGCCTCCAGAATTACAACTGAACTCCAGATGACCAGGATCTCTTGTAGAGAAAGAGTTAAGAAAGCTGAAGCTCAGTATGAGCTTAGGCTAGCAAGAGATGCTAAAAACAACAAAATGTTATTTTCTTACAAAGTAAGAAAAACAGCAAGGACATGGTAGACCCCTTGCAGGGACAGGAAAGGAAAATTGTAACAGGTGATGAAGAAAGGGCAGAACTGCTCAATTCCTCAATTTTCCTCAATCTTCACTTGTGAGGGAAATGGTGCTCAACATGACAAAAACAGGGACTTACAGAATAGGGATAGTAAATAAATATCTGGTTTCTTTAAATGAAACTAAGTCCTCAAGGCCAGATGAACTGCACTCAAGGGTACTGAAAGAACTTGCAGACGTAATTTCTGAGCCTCTGTCCATTATTTTTGAGAATACTTGGAGAACGGGTGAGGTGCCTGAAGATTGGAGGTGGACAAATATTGTCCCCATCTTTAAGAAGGGGGAAAAGGAGGATCTGGGTAACTACCAACCCACCAATGTGATGTCTGTACCTGGAAAAGTTTTAGAACAAATCATCAAACAGTCAGCCTTTGAGCATTTAGAAAAGATGACTGTGATTATTAAGAGCCAGTATGAGTTTCTCAAGAACAAGTCATGTCTGACTAATCTTATCTCTTTTTTTGAGAAAGTTACTACCTTGCTGGATCAGACATAGTTTATCTTTATTTTGTTAAGGCTTTTGATAAGGTTCCACATACTATTCTTGTTGACAAGTGGTTTGGATCCTGTTACTGTTAGGTGGATTTGTAACTAGTTGACAGATCACACCCAAAGCGTGCTTGTAAATGGTTCCTCATCCTTATGGAGAGGAGTGACAAGTGGAGTGCCTCAAGGATCTTTCCTGGGCCCTGTTTTGTTCAACATCTTCATAAATGATTTGGATAAAGGAATAGAGGGAATGCTTATTAAATTTGCAGATGATACTCAATTGGGAGGAGTCGCAAATATAGTTGAAGACAGAGAGGATAAAGGATGATCTTGACAGGCTGGAAAACTGAACTAAAATTAAAAAAATGAATTTTAATGGGGATAAAGCTAAGTTCTGCATTTAGGTAGGAAAAATCAAAAGCATCATTATAGGATGGGGGACACTTGTCAGTAGTATATGTGAAAAGGATCTAGGGGTCTTAGTGGACCATTCACAGAACATAAGTCAGCAGTGTTATGGGGTGGCTAAAAAGGCAAATGCAGTTCTGGGCTGTATCAACAGAAGTACAGTGTCCAGATTACATGAAGCGATGGTATCACTTTACTCTGCTCTGGTTAGACCTCACCTAGAGTATTGTGTTCAGTTTTGGGCACCACAATTTAAGAAGGATATAGACAAATTGGAACTGATCAAGAGGTAGGCTTCCCAATCCTCAGGTCCCAGCGGGGAATCCCCTGTTTTTACAGGCTTCTCCCTGCCCCCAGCCAGCTGGCCGGCGGGAGAACCCCGCCCCCCACAGTCATCATGTAGTTGTAGAGCTCCTGCAGGTTTAGAAACCTGCAAACTGATCCCTTTGTAAAATGTGTGCCTTTAAGGCTGAGCAGGAAACAGGAAACAGGAAGGGCTTCATGGGAAAGGGTCAGTAACAGTTTCAATGGAGAACGGCCCCTCCCTTTCTTTTGCTTTCGTTTTCACAGCAAGTAAAGTCCTGCAGGAACAAGATCTAGTAAGTATTTGTGTGTGTGAGAGAGAGGGAGGGGGCAGGGGATTCCCTGATTTGGAGGCCCTCCCCCCCTGCTTTAGAAAGCATGGGGGGGAGGGAAATGTCTACTGGGCACTCTATTATTCCCTATGGAGAATGATTCCCATAAGGAATAATGGGGAATTGATCCGCGGGTATTGGGGGCTGGGGGCGCTATTTTTTGAGGTAGAGGCACCAAATTTTTAGTATAGCATCTAGTGCCTCTCCCCAAAATACCCCCCCCCCAAGTTTCAAAACGAGCCCCAAAAGATGGTGCCCCTATCCTTAATTATTTCCTAAGGAAAAAAAGGCATTTAAAAAGGTGTGCTGTCCCTTTAAATGTGATGGCCAGAACTCCCTTGGAGTTCAATTATGGTTGTCACACCCTTGTTCCTGGCTCCACCCCCAATGTCTCCTGGCTCCACCCCCAAAGTCACCTGGCTCCGCTCCCAAAGTCCCCAGATTTTTCTTTAATTGGATTTGGCAACCCTATCAAGAAGAGAGCAACAAAGATGGTGAGGGGGTCTGGAGACCAAATCCTATGAGGAAAGGTTGAAGGAGCTGGGTATGTTTAGCCTGGAGAGGAGACAACTGGGAGTTGATATAATCACCATCTTCAAGTAAGGGCTGTCATAGGATGGTGCAGAACTGTTTTCTGTTGCTCCAGAAGATCAGACCAAAGCCAACGGGTTGGAATTAAATAAAAAGAGTTTTCAACCAAACATAATAAATAAAAAGAGTTTCCAGCCAAGAACTTCCTGACAGCTAGAATGGTTCCTCAGTGGAACAGGCTTCCTCAGGAGATGGTGGACTCTCCTTCCCTGGAGGTTTTTAAGCAGAGGCTAGATAGCCATCTGACAGCAATGCTGATTCTATGTATTAGGCAGATCATGAGAAGGAGAACGGAAAAGGTTTCATCAGTGCTAAGTTCCTGTAGCCCTTTCTTACATGACCAGGGAAATGCTGATGGATGCTTTGTGGTCAGTTGGCAATTTTTCTTCAGGCCAGTTTGGCCAGAGTTCTTGGAGGTTTTTGTCATCTTCCAGGCATGGAGTAGGGGTCATTGGGGATGTATGTGTGTGGGGAAGGTATTTGTGAATTTCCTGCATTGTGCAGGGGGTTGGACTAGATGACCCAGGAGATCCCTTCCAATTCTGTGATGCTAAGCATTTTACATCTGTTGATATATTTGAATTTCTGATCAATCAGATTCTATATTTTTTTAATGTATTAGCAGCTGGTAAGATTTTGAGTGTGTAGTAATAAGAAGATTGCTTGCTGCTAATCATAGTTCATTTAAATTACTAATTATTGCCCACAGATCCTAAGTAGGACTGTTTTTATTGGTTTAGGTATTTACACCTTTCTTTTCTCTGCAGTGGGGACCAAAGCAGCTTACATCATTATTTTCCTCCTCCCAACAACAAACCTGTGAAATAGGTTAGGCTGAGAGACAATGATAGGCCCAAGGTTGCCAGATGAACTTCTGTGACAGAATGGGGATTCAAACCTGGGTGTCCTAGGCTGACACGCTGACTTCTTTATAGTCTATACCATGCTGGAGCAAATGAGAGAATTACAGGACCACTTTGTTATTAGTGGCTTGTACAGGGCTGAACTTCAGCTAGAACTTAGCCTTGACCTATGTGAAGAAATAATAAAAGGGCTATGCAAATGGGAAAAAACCTATTATATATTAAACTAGCTGGAAACCTGTGCTTCAGTATTTAACTACCTTTAATCCAGTTATAATACTGAATTCTGAGTGATCTCCAGACCTCACCTGGAGATTAGCAATAATGGTTCCCCATGAATAAGTGGCTAGTTTGGCGGGTGGAGTCTATGGCATTGTACCTGCCTGAGGTCCCACCCCTCCTCAAACCCCATACTCTCTAGGCTCCATCCCTCAAATCTCCAGGAATTTCCCAACCTGGAGTTGGCAACCTTATCTCCTTCCCAGCAGCAATAGCAATGTTATTATACAGAAGATAGAAGTTCCCTGACGACCAGCTGTCTTCAACTGTCTGCAGTGTCCTTCAAGTGATTTTCACCTCAGAACACAGAGCTCCACAGCTGACCAATCAGAGGGGTGTGCAAGCAGGCAGCAGCTTTACACAGCTTTACCCCTTAGCGAAAATACATTTTATCCCTTTTACCCCCCTTAGGGGGTCGAATTTCTAAAAATCCCATTTTAGTGAGTCCTTATGTCATGGAAGGAATGCACTCCCTGAATTTTGGGTTTCTAGGTCCAGAGGTTTGGGCTGGGCATTGGTGATTAAGTTAGGACACATGTTTTTATATATATATAGATGAAGTCTTTGACTGAGATCTGAGTTCACATCCTGTCTCAACTATGAAACTCATTGTATGAGGCAATTAGTGTCTTCCAGCTGACCTGTTTGTCAAGATTGTTTTGATGATAAAATGATGGGCCAAGTGGGCCCTGTACGTATGAGCTCCTTTGACAAAGGGAGAATACAAATATGATTTTTTAAAAAACCAGTCTTGGTATATTTTCAGTCTTGAGGGAAGTTAGCGAAGACAACACCATATTATTTTTATTTATGTATACATTCTAACTGATAGGAGACTACTTTTCAGAAAATAAAATCTGGCCTTTGAAAGATTGTTGTCACTAGGACTGTGCCTCTTGATCCCATTAGTGCTGACTACTGAACATGACATGCATTTTTTATTGTAAGATATTTATATTTGCAAACTAACTTGTCACAGAGTAGAATCAAAATTTAGCTTTGCTGTGACTCATCTGGTTTCATTATTATCTCTCTGGAAGGTAGCTTAGAAAATAAAACCTTTGCAAATATGCTGTCTTGCTTGGTAGTTCATTTTTTATCAGGACATCGAGGCTCATATTTCAAGCATTATCCTTTTAATATTCCACCCAGTATCCAATCCAAATCATAAATGTCAAAACATAAAAAACATGGCAAGAAAAATAAATAAATAAATAAATGGAATAAACTCAAGACGTCTTTCCCTGTTGATGTAATCCCTTATTTGAAATAAAAAATATTCTAACAAAACCTGTATTATATTGCTCCTGAAAACTGTTTTCACAAACTATGATACAACAGTTATCTATGATGTTAGCAACTACAACCCCAATCCACAGAGGAAAATGTCATTAAAATTAATACAATGGTACATAAAACTGCAGAAAACTGCAATCCTAAACATACTTATTCAGATGGGAACATACCAGTAAATATGTTAAAACCAAGCTCTGTATCCCAGGGCTTACAATTTTAACCTCACCTACTTTTTCTCTTATAGACTTGGTTTGTTGATATGCTCAATTTGGATAAGATTGGAGTTTTCACTCATGGGCCCTGTTCAGATGCACAGTATAATCAGATGTCACTGCTGTTTCCTGCCGGATTTAAAGTGGCTGATCAGACAGCAACATCTGCCACCCTGTATTAACTCATGGTAGACCCCCCCCTCCACACAAAATTCTCGGAACTGGATTATTTTTTTACCTGCTCCTTTGCGGTGTTTTTTGAGTTCTCCGGTTTCACGTAGTTCTCGTAGTTTTCTCCGTCTGGATAGTTCTGCTGCGATATTAACCTACTTCTGGATGTCTGAAGGCTGTCCCAAACAAAAGGAGCCTCAGACATCTGGTTTACAGTCACCATTTTTTTTACTACTTAGCAATATGCGCATAACCACATAATGTTTTAACCTATGCTCATGCGCGCATAATGCGCACAAGCACATAATAGAGGAAGAAAAAAAAGAACTGCATAGTGCCGTCATATGGACAGCAGAAGACAGTTTCACCGCGGAGTGATTCGAATTGCAGTATGGCAGTCTGATTGATAATATCCGGAACAAAGATATTCAGAAGAAGAAGATATTGGATTTATATCCCGCCCTCCACTCCGAAGAGTCTCAGAGTGGCTCACAATCTCCTTTACCTTCCTCCCGCACAACAGACACCCTGTGAGGTGGGTGGGGCTGGAGAGGGCTCTCACAGCAGCTGCCCTTTCAAGGACAACCTCTGTCAGAGCTATGGCTGACCCAAGGCCATGCTAGCAGGTGCAAGTGGAGGAGTGGGGAATCAAACCCTGTTCTCCCAGGTATATCCTGCACACTTAACCACTACACCAAACTGGCTCTCCAGAACAGAACCGGGTCGGTTTAACATGGACTCAACACATTGTGTGAACAGGGGCATGACGTAAATAGAGTTTGCAGTCTGATCCATGTTGGCTTACTCCCAAGTCAATGTGTATGGGATTGCTATTATCACAGGAAACACTGGTAGCACAGTAGTGTTCCCATCAGTGTTCCCTCTAAGCTGAGTTAATGTGAGCTAGCTCACAGTTTTTTAGCCTCCAGTTCACATATTTTTGCCTTAGCTCAGGAAAAATGGCCCCAGAGCAAGCTAGTTTATGCAGTAGCTCACAACTTTAATGCCAGTAGCTCACAAAGTGGAATTTTTGCTCACAAGACTCTTCAGCTTAGAGGGAACATTGGTTCCCAGGCTACTGGTTATTATCCTCTTCTGATGCAACTGTGGAGTCCAGTAGCACCTTTAAGACCAACATAGTTTTATTCAGGTTGTAAGCTTTCATACACATGCATACTTCATCAGACAATGGAATAGGGTACAGTAAGCAGAGCTACATATAGCTAGTGGGCAGTGGCAAAGAATGCAAAGTGGCACAAAGTTAGAATCCAATGGCAAAATAGTGAAATTAACAAACTGAAAGAACATTTGGTCTGGATAGCATTTGTGTGGGAAACCAATAAAACAGTAACATGTCAGAATGGAAGAATGATGGTGAGAGTGACATAAGGCAATAAAATCAGTCTGTTAATTGCTCTATTATTGCTTGCAAGTCTGGGTTAAACTGAGAGCATGTCTTTCCCAGAGGTGTTTCTGTCTACCTAATTTACTTTTTAACAAGTAACATACCATTATAAACATCATTCTAGTTTGCCATTAGAAAAAAAAAGTAAAATATAGTGGAAGATGGGTTTAGTATATGTAATGAGATAAACAGCCACCATCCCTTATTTGAGTATGTCAATACAAAAACATTATTCTGATATGCTATTCTAAAAGAGAAATACATTGGAATATTGTGGATATATAGCTATACTTGGTAAGATTGGGTTTAGCATATGTTATGAGATAAAAAACCAATGTCCCTGTACAGTCCTAGGGAAGTGTTTGTTCCAAGTTTCATAATAATTTGTAATTCAGCAATTTCTCCCTCCATTCTGTTTTTGGATTCAGATTCCCATCAGATTATCCTTATGGAAAGTGGTTGAGCGTTTTATTGCTCAAATATGGATGTTGGCTAGTGTGACATTAGACCCAACTATGCCACTGAAACTTTGCTTATGGTTTTGATTAACACTTTGCGCTGATAGGACAAACTGTAGCCTATTGATCCCTGGTCTGTGATGGCTCTGATAGTGACATGCTAGTTACATACCCACAGCCAAATGGTTCTGCTGGTTTTCTAGCCAGGGATATTGGAGGCTGATAGCTAATGGTCACTTGTTATCTTTACCTGTACATTCTAAAGTCTTTGCCATAGTCTAAGTCTTCAAAACTAATATATGAAGCTACTGGTAAGATTAACAGATTCAAAGTCTCATACCATCACTTAACTGAAGGCATCCAAGTCTCTTTCGTTTTTCATCTTATCCAAGTCTTGTACCTTGGAAGGATATGATACCCATCACTGATGGGTATAGGCTCCCATTTCTAATAGGTTCAGGTCATGGATGTTCACAGTTTGGGGACACTTGTGGAACTTATTCCTGCTCCTCAATGACTAAATCACAGCAATTTCTTTAGGTGGCTGTAGTAATCTATTGCGGGGGGTGGGGGGAGTCTTGTGGTACTTTAAAAATTGGTAAATTGATTAAAGAATAAGCTTTCATTGGCCAGATCATAGCTCATAAAATGGCATATATGGCCCATGAAAGTCCAAGATTTGATAAATCCATTAAGTCTGTAAAGTGCCATAGGACTCCCTTTTGTAGGTGGCAGTAGACAGCAGGAATACAATTCCACCCAGCAAGATTATTATATGACCATGTGCAGATGACCAATTACTCCAGTACTTTTAACAGTTGTGGGGGAAAGAAATGCAGGAGGCCACTGATCTAACTAGCTGTCACTGTCCTCAACCATATGCCCACTAGCCCAAGAAGGATGGGACCTGGGAGGAAAGCATTAAAGACCAAGCCAGAAACAGAGTGGATTCTCTCTAGAAAAGGCTGCAGAGAGAAAGGAATTTCAACAAGTGCTGGTCATCAATAGTTGCCAACAGACCTGAAGAAAAATGTCTCATCCCTCTGTTTATTGAAACATTTATACTGTTGCCTTTCTTCATGGTTCAAGGCAGCTAGCAATAATAGTTAACAATTTCCACTTAAAACCAGAATATATTAACATATCTCTTCCTTTACATGTGAAAATGGGCAGTGAAGCTTGCAATGACATGGAAAGTGACATTTCATTAAGCCTCTATTAAAGAGACAGAACAGGTGTTTCCCCCCCTCTAGGCAGATGGCAATCCTAGACACAGAATGAGAAAAGTTAAATTGAAATTAAACCTCTGCTAAACAATTATTAAAGATATAGGCACCATGCCCTTACTTATACCAAGCCCTATAAACTATTGTTTTCACATTATGATTTGGACTCTAAAATTATGACCCTGTAAGATGTGGGGTGGGTAGATTACTTAATGTGCTTCTTGTAAGTAGCACTGATTTCTGTTACAGAGAAGGCAAGGCAGATATTAATTTAAACAGAAAATATCTTTCAGTTTAGTGCTTATTAGTTTTCTTATGCTTGTTGAATTGTTGTTTCCTGTAAGAACTGATATGGGATAGAAATAAAATCAACCCATAAGACCAATATGTCTGTGTTTTTGTGCAATCATTTTACCCTAAAGGTCTTTGTTGTATTTGAGTTACAATTCTAGATGGTGTAATAATATACATAATAAGATTGGAGAAAACTCAAGGATGTGCTGGCATTATCTTTTAATTGAAAAGTCAATGGGAGCTTATTGGCCCAGATTCAAGTGAGAACTGCAATTAATCTGTTTGAGGAGTGCAGCAGGGATAGTTTTTCCTTTTAATTGTTTACTAATTTATTTTTTTTTACAAAAACACGACTTTGCTGCTGGATTGCATTATTTATGTGGAAGTATACAGTTGGGTTTTTAAGGATAGGGGTCTCCCGCCTTCTTGAGACTTTCAATAAAAGCCTTTGGTCTCCACAGTTCATCATCAGAGCTATAATGCCATCTGAGATCTTCCTGTGGCACAGTGTTAAAATTAGAGATTCCACCATTTGCTTTTAAATGCTGGTTTGCATGTTTGACAATTTGGGGTTTTTTTCTTTCATCATCAAAATAATTAGTACTTGAATAACAAAAATTGTTTTAAAGCATCTTTCTATCGGTGCTGGGTTATTTTGTAGGCACAGAATATTGGCTTGCCAATGACTTAAATCAAAGTGTTGAAAGGTACATGGCTCCTGCTAGTCAGGATGGGGTTATTTGCCCCAGACACTGGGTAAGAGTGAACTGCAGTGACAAATGACTTTAGCTACTGTTTTTCCAGATCTGGTATTAATTGGTGAAAACTTAATTTCTGAAGCGCTCTTTTGGCCCTTAGAATTGGCCACTGGTTCTATTTCACTGTGATTGGAATTAGCAGATGCCCCAGAGGCATCTGATCCTAAATCAGCAGTGATATAGAGTTAGGACTTTCAAGTTGATCTGCAGATAAACCAGACTCCCCCTCTTCAGCTCCACCTTGGAGTGCGGGGGGACAGCCTCCAATTTGGCCAAAAACCATCCTCATAAAGAGAAGGCATGGTTCCAGAATTAACCTGAGGGCATACATTTGAGTTGGATCAAATGACCCCATTTCTTAAACAGACACTGTTGGGCTTTCTCTTGTTTTGTCTGGTGGTGACTGCCAATCTTGCCTGCCTGTTATTTATTTATATTTATTTATATCCTGCTCTCCCTGCGAGCGGGCTCAGGGTGGGTTGAAGAGTCGCATAGATGTGACAATAAAACAATGTCATAGCAATATAAAATCAGAAATGTAAAAGTCACAAAAGTAATGGGAACCAACATAGATAATGCAGCGATGGACACATTCTGAGTGGTACTGATGATGGGTAGCTGCTGACCATAGGCCAGGGCTACTGGTAGGGGAGGCCACAAGTTGGAGGAATTTGGACACCTGCTGCCTCAACTAAAAGCTTGGCAGAACAGCTCCATCTTACAGGTGCTGCAGGACTCTGATCTCAATTGGGAGCTTGTTCTACCAGGCTGGGGCCAGGACCGAAAAAGCCCTGGCCTTAGTTGAGGCCAGTCAGATGTCCTTTGGACCAGGGACCACCAGGAGGTGTTGATCGATTGAGCGCAAGGCTCTATGGGGCACATTTAAGAAGAGACAGTCCTATACTGGTCCCTGGCCATGTGGGATTTTGAAAGTCAACACTAAAACCTTGAACCGGATCTGGTACTCCATAGGCAGCCAGTGCAGTTGGTGGGGCCCTTGGATGACCAAGGGGTCAAAGGATTACTGAAGGAGGATAGGGAAATGGCTGAGAAGCTGAATGCATTTTTTGCCTCCGTCTTCACTGTGGAAGACGAGAAGTGTTTGCCCGCTCCAGAACCACTTATTTTGGAAGGGGTGTTGAAAGACCTGAGTCAGATTGAGGTGACAAGAGAGGAGGTCCTGCAACTGATAGCCGAATTAAAAACTAATAAGTCACCAGGTCCGGATGGCATACATCCAAGAGTTCTAAAAGAACTCAAAGTTGAACTTGTGGATCTTCTGGCAAAAATATGTAATCTTTCATTGAAATCTGCCTCTGTTCCTGAGGACTGGAAGGTAGCAAATGTTTAAAAAGGGCTCTTTAAAAAGGGTTCCAGAGGAGATCCGAGAAATTACAGGCCAGTCAGTCTGACTTCAATACCGGGAAAGTTGGTAGAAACCATTATCAAGGACAGAATGAGTAGGCACATTGATGAACACGGGTTATTGAGGAAGACTCAGCATGGGTTCTGTAAGGGAAGATCTTGCCTCACTAACCTGTTGCATTTCTTTGAGGGGGTGAGCAAACATGTGGACAAAGGAGACCCAATAGATGTTGTTATCCTTGACTTCCAGAAAGCTTTTGATAAAGTTCCTCATCAAAGTCTCCTTAGTAAGCTCGAGAGTCATGGAGTAAAAGGACAGGTCCTCTTGTGGATCAAAAACTGGCTAATTAATAGGAAGCAGAGAGTGAATATAAATGGGCAGTCTTCGCAGTGGAGGACGGTAAGCAGTGGGGTGCCGCACGGCTCAGTACTGGGTCCCATGCTCTTTAACTTGTTCATAAATGATTTGGAGTTGGGAGTGAGCAGTGAAGTGGCCAAGTTTGCAGATGACACTAAATTGTTCAGGGTGGTGAGAACCAGAGATGATTGTGAGGCACTCCAAAGGGATCTGTTGAGGCTGGGTGAGTGGGCGTCAGCGTGGCAGATGAGGTTCAATGTGGCCAAGTGCAAAGTAATGCACATTGGGGCCAAGAATCCCAGCTACAAATACAAATTGATGGGGTGTGAACTGGTAGAGACTGACCAAGAGAGAGATCTTGGGGTCATGGTAGATAACTCACTGAAAATGTCAAGACAGTATGCGATTACAATAAAAAAGGCCAACACCATGCTGGGAATTATTAGGAAGGGAATTGAAAACAAATCAGCCAGTATCATAATGCCCCTGTATAAATCGATGGTGCGGTCTCATTTGGAATACTGTGTACAATTCTGGTCACCGCACCTCAAAAAGGATATTATAGCATTGGAAAAAGTGTAGCAAAGGGCAACTAGAATGCTTAAAGGTTTGGAACACTTTCCCTATGAAGAAAGGTTAAAACGCTTGGGGCTCTTTAGCTTGGAGAAACGTCGACTGCGGGGTGACATGATAGAGGTTTACAATATAATGCATGGGATGGAGAAAGTAGAGAAAGAAGTACTTTTCTCCCTTTCTCACAATACAAGAACTCGTAGGCATTCGATGAAACTGCTGAGCAGTCAGGTTAAAATGGATTAAAGGAAGTACTTCTTCACCCAAAGAGTGATTAACATGTGGAATTCACTGCCACAGGAGGTGGTGGCAACTACAAGCATAGCCAGCTTCAAGAGGGGGTTAGATAAAAATATGCAGCAGAGGTCCAACAGTGGCTATTAGCCACAGTGTTTATACACACACACACACACACACACACACACATATATATATGTGTGTGTGTGTGTGTGTGTGTAATTTTTTGGGGGGGCCACTGTGTGACACAGAGTGTTGGACTGGATGGCTCATTGGCCTGATCCAACATGGCTTCTCTTATGTTCTTATGGAGCACTGGCTGAATGTGATCCTGCACAGTTGTTGCTGTCAGCATACATGCTGCAACATTCTGCACCAGCTGCAGTTTCCAGGTCAAGTTCAAGGGTAGACCCACATAGAGTGAATTGCAATAATCAAGTCTGGAAGCGATTGTTTCATGGATCACTGTAGCTAAGTCCTGGGGAGTGAGGTAGGGAACTAGTTGCCTGACCAGCTGGAGATAATAAAGGCTTGCCTAGCAACCACATGGCCTCCATAGAAAGAGAGGAGTCTAGGATAACCTTTAGGCAGAGGCTAGATGGCCATCTGACAGTAATGAAGATCCTGTGAATTTAGGGGGAGGTACTTGTGAGTATCCTGCATTGTACAGGGGGTTGGACTAGATGACCCTGGAAGCCCCTTCCAACTCTATGATTCTAGGCCATTTGCCTTTGGTGTTGGGAGCAGGATTCCTGATCCCAGGCCCCCACAACTCAAGTAAAGGACCTCCATCTTCAATGGATTAAGTTTCAGTTGGCTCTGTTTAAGCCGTCATGGCCTGTAACACCCCACCTAACACCTCCAGGGCGGAGCTTAGTTGGCCATCCATCAACAGATAGAGCTGGGAGTCAGCATACTGATGACAACTCAACCCATACCTCTGGACCAACTGGGCAAGGAGGTGCATATAAATATTAAATAACATCAGGGAGAGGCACACCACATTGAACTGGGTGTTGCTGGAACAGCTCCTCTCCAAGCACCACCCTCTGTCCCTGGGCATATAGGAAGGAGCAGAGCCACTGCAAGGCAGACCCCTGGATCCCATTGTTGGCAAGGTGGTGGGTCAGAAGGTCAGAAGTCAACTGTGTCAAATGCTGCTGTTAGATCTAAAAGCAACAGCAGTGCCAACCCACCATGGTCCAGATGTATCCTGTGAGGGCGACCAACGCAAACTCTGTCCCATGGTTAGGGTGAAAGCCAGACTGGAATGAATCCAGGATATTATGGATTCAATCATTATTCAGGAGCAATTAGGCAAGTGGCTGCTTTCTCCCAGAACTCAGCTCCAGAGAAGCCACTCAGTGAAGCTTTGTGATGGTAAATCTGGGGATTTAGATACCATCTGGCACTTCTTTATTGATTGTAATAAATATACTGTGGGGCCTGTGATAAATGGATTATAACTTATATCCAAAAATGTTTTGCTACAAAACAAGAGGTTGTAGTCAAGTTGCTAACAGACACTGATCCAAATGTGACTCTTGCAGTTCTAAAATTTCTATCTATGGCATTTAATGGTATTGCCTTTTAATGTGAAACTTTGTATTCTGATTATTTGCACTCTCTCTCTCTGTGTATATGTGTGTGTGTGGGAGGGAGAGAGATTGTCTGCTTGTGACCTATTGGTCTACAAACATTAATAAATGACTACCAGCTTGCTCGAGCTGTGAACAATAACAATGTGTTAGCTCTTAAAATAACTTACCTTTAACGTATACCTGAAACAGAAGCATTGCTACCTTGCTCATCATAACTATACTTTTAACCATGGATTGCTGTACAGGGATTAGATAGTGATGAGTGATGGTGATGATCTTTTACTTCCCAAGCTGTAGCCCCACAGGTAGAGCGAGTTACAATAATCTATCTAACCACTTGATCTTCCATGCTATCACCACCATTTTACAGAACAATCCTGGAAATACCCTGTGTCTGACATGTGCAGAGGTATGGCAGGATTTTCCTCCTTGACAAACAAGACAATACAGCTGACCAAATGAAGAGCTTAGTGCAGACATTTTGAATCTGACAAAGGGTAATCCCTAATGGAAGATTGTTGATCTCTGGGGCTCCAACTGCAACTGTCTGTACAACAATTGTAAAAGCCAGAGAGTGCCTAAATATACATTTGAAGGCAATACTGGTATTCCATTATTGAATTAAAGGCTTTACCTAGTGTACTGCAGTTTGAAGAAGGCAAATGAAATGGATAGTTACCTAGGCAATCCATTGCTGCTGCTGCTGTTGCTGTAACATCAACCCTCTCTTGTAATTTTGCCAATGTTGTTAAAATCTGGCATCTAGTGTGTATTGCTTTTTTGTCAATAATATTGATAATAAATTGTTTGTTTCAAAATTTAGAGTAACAAGCCAAGATTTGTATCAACGTTGTTACTTTTAAACAGTTTTCTTTTGTTACAAGACAAGAATAAGTAAATTGCCACCAGGTCCATTATTGCCTGTATTTATGCCAAATTCATCTCCATGCTTGTAACATTTTTCACCTAATTTCTCTTGTAAGAAAGAAGAGACTGGGGCTTTCCAGTTTCTTAGTTCTAGCAAAAAAGGGCAGCACATTATTATTTAATATAGTATATTTCTATTTTTGCCCTGTGGCGCAGAGTGTTAAAGCTGCAGTACTGCAGTCCTAAGCTTTGTTCACAACCTGAGTTTGATCCCCGGTGGAAGCTGGGTTTACAGGTAGCCAGCTCGAGGTTGACTCAGCCTTCCAGCCTTCTGAGGTCGGTAAAATGAGTACCCAGCTTGTTGGGGGGAAAGCGTAGATGACTGGGGAAGCAATGGCAAACCACCCCGTAAAAAGTCTGCTGTGAAAACGTTGTGAAAGCAACATCACCCCAGAGTTGGAAACAATTGGCGCTTGCACAGGGGACCTTTCCGTTCCTTTTTCCTTTCCTATTTCTATTACTGTAGTGGCATCTGTTGGATTTTTTGCCTTAAGAACAGTTGATATTGTAGCTTGTTGAACAGGTATATTCTAGCATCTTGAAACTTAACACTTAAAAAAAAAACCTACTTAAGTTGCCACAAGATTTGTCTTTATTTCTGCTGCAACAGACTAGCACAGCTAGGCCTCTGGAATTATGTGGCATTATTGAAACTGTGCATGAAAACTTTATTTTCTCTGTTCACTACTTAAGGGCAAACGGGATTTAAGCCAGTAAAATCTCTTTTAGCTACAGTGCTAGCCCTTTAACACTCCTAGCAAGTTAAGAATTTACCAGGGAAAATTTTCCTCATGTATCCTTGCATATCCAACTAAATTTCTGCCTACAAGCGAGCAGTTAAAGGAACAGGAGTCCTATCAGAAACAAGCTGGCAATCCTATCTGAGTGATAACAAAAATCAAGCAGATGAATTTTAGTCAGCCACGATTTTTTTTTTTTTTGGGGGGGGGGGGGAGAAGAATACTAACTTGGTGACTCTGCCGGCTGCTTAACATGGCAAGCACAAGCCGTACCAAGAAAAGTTGGCAGGCTGAGCTACTATACGCGTTTGCAGCACTCCTGACAAAACCAGTTACATTGAAGGATCATGAGTTACTAATTTTCAGTCTGCTACACCAGACAGCTAAAATCCTTTTACTGAAAAATTATGTTTTTCCCCAGGAACCACTTGGAACACCGCGGAGACAGCCGCTCACAGAAAAGTGGGCTGGACCATTGGTGGGCGGGGTTGAGGCTCATAGAACCTCTCGGTCTCCCCTTCTGCTCAGGCAGTAACATGTTGCAACTCTCAGCCCTCTAAGAAGGGTAGGAGCGTACTATTATAACAAGGAGGAGCAAGATATCATGGTGTGCTTCAATCCTCAACAAAGTTGCTGTCTTTCAACTAAGCCACCAGTGTTGAGTGACAACCGTACAATCATGCGGTGCTGAGGAGACTTTCTTTTGCTGCTGAACACTTCAGGAAGGACATAACTCTCCCCCCTCCCTTTAGGAGGCAAGTGGTTCGGTCCAACAGGCAACCGCTTCCTCCTTCAGCTCGCTTGCTTTCCCAGATCTTTTGCCGCCGCCTCAGAGGCGGAGGACGGATTGGAAAAGGGGCCTGTGATAGCGGGGAGTCCCTGTTCACGCGGGCCCCAAGATGTCCGTGGCGTTTGCAGCCCCCAGGCAGCGGGGGAAAGGCGAGATAACGCCGGCTGCTATCCAGAAGGTGGGCTGCGGGGCCTAACTTGGGAGGTTGCTGGGTGTGGAGAGGGGGCTTGGTTGCATCTTCTCTTGTTTTTTTCGGGGGGGGGGGGTGGCTAGAAGGGGTAGGGGGTGGAAGGAACAGTGGGCTGCAGTCCTGTCGTCATAGTGGTCTCCATCCCATCCCCCGTGGGGGGGGGGGAAGGACGGAGGTTGCTGGGAAGTCACGTGCCCAGAGGTGACTGTAGTAATACTTGCTGTTTCGTGTCCGCTTTTCTTTTCTGCTCTCCTCCCCTATAAAGGGCGTAGGGTGAAATATTTTATGTACTATTTCAAAATAAAACGGGGCAAGCACCTTTTAAAGACGAATAAAGTATTATTTTAATAGCCTTTGCAACAACCTTGGAAAGTAGACCTATTTTATGATTCTTTCGTCTCCCCCCACATTACGGGTGGATTACAAGTTCTGGTGGAACAACCTGGGTTAGTTGCTTTTAGCAAACCGAAATGCAGCCTTATGACAATGATAAATGTTCGTCTTTGGTTTGGGAGGGAGTGGGTGGCCTGAGCTCAACTCCTTGAATTTGTAGCTTATACCTGTTCTTCATGTTAAAGGTATAGTCGCATAATAAAAAGCCCATATCACTTTTAAGCATTCACTCAATAGAGAAAAGAATGTAAACAGTTACTAGACCAAGCAGTCAGATATAGCTAGAGAGAAAGGAGGGATTGAATATGTTTGAAAAAGGATAATAGGCACAGAGTGATGGCATCAGTGGAATCCAAATAATACAGAAATCGTTTTAGATGATAGAGAATTGTTTACTTATGCACAACGAAGTTGTCAAAGCTGATTCACTGATTATGTGACTTTTCTCTTGGTACAGGGAGAGAGAAGGGGGGAGGCAGAGTAAAAAAAACATAAGCTTCAAAAAGGTGCCAGAAATAATTATTTTGTCTTACTTCCCCCCCTTAAAAGTACTTCAGATTCCTGTGTGTGATGTATTTTGAGGATTGGTATACAAATTAAAAACTAAAGATAACTAAAGGGCAGAACAAAATTTTTTCTTGTTTGTGACTTATCTCTCAAATAAGGGTCCACTAGGAAACCACTCAAAAACTAAATTGCAGAAACTTAACAAAAAGTAATTACTTATGGCATCTCTTTGAGGTTCTCCCCCCTCCAAACTGGGAAAACATGGGTAAGAAATAACCATCTTTTTTGTGGGAATATGGTACTTCCAATCGTGCAAGATGATTTCTTTTGACTGTCTGGATCTGAACCATCTGATTACTAGGAATTGTTTACTAAACAGGTATTTATCCTAGATAAAATATTAAAAGATAAGATTAATTGAAGAAAACAAGTGTTAGACTTCATTTTCACAAGAATTTTACCCATTTATTGTGAGAAGCTATGACATTAAAAGGGGGATACTTTTTGTTTTTAATATGTGATTAACTGTTTTATTGGAGTTGATACATTAGGATTTTCATGTTCTTTGTAAGGAGGGAAAAGAATAATGCACTGTTTTGTCACGACAACCTTGCTAGAATGAAAATTCATGCCTTCGTTAAACTATGTTTAATATAAAACCAATGTGAATTAATGGTGGAGGTATTCAAGTAGGGCCTGAGAGACCCTGGCTCTGATCCCTACTCTGCCATAATGCCCACTGGGCAATCTTGGAGCCATCACTTTCTCTCAGCTTTAACCTGCTCCAAAGAATTAAGGTATGAGGAAAGGACTATTGTATGCAGTTGGGCACATTGAAGGAAAGGCTGGATAAAAATGTGCTATGTAGATAAAGCCATTAGTCTGTTTTGGGTGGACAGGACCTTGATAGCCCAGGCTAGCCAAATCTTATCAGATCCTTGTTAGTATTTTGATGGGAGACCACCAAGGAATACTAAAGTCACTATGCAGAAGCAAGCAGTGGCAAACTAACTACCTCTGTTAGTATCTTTCCTTGACAAAACCCTGCTCATTGGCCATAAGTCAGCTGTGACTTCAGTCCAAAAAATAAAACAAAGGCTGGTGCTGGGGTTAGGGTCCATATTTGAAAGATGAATCTGTAAGATACAAGATTGCTTTTTGAAAGTTTGTAACGCTCATCTGTAGAAATACTTGTATGACTGGAAATACAGCTACAGAAAATGTGTAGGTGTTGTGGCTTTTGGTACTGCTTAGTTCATGAAGGTAATAGTTTGCCTTAATAGGAACTCGTGTTGGTACATGTTGCAGACATTAGGACCTCTACTTTCAAACCTGATTCATTGAAGTGGGCAGCATTATCACAGGATTATGTTTTGAGCAACAGATTGAGAGATGATTGTCCTTCACAAGGTAAATTTTGTTCCTGGTATAGCTTAATAGCTGAAAGATAGAGGTACAAATCAGGAAGTCTATAGCAACCTGGTCTTTGTCATACTTTTAAGTGGCTTAGAGAAGTTATTTTTTCCAGCCTCAGCACCTTTGCTGTCCTTTTCCCTTGCCATCCTCTATGGCGGCACTAATATTGGCCTATGTTATGGCTAGTTGTAAGGATTTTAAAAAGGTAATGTATGTGTAGCACTTTGAACATTCTAAAATGCTACATAAGTGCTAAGTATTAATTCTGACAGATGTCTGCATAAAAACTGCAGTAATACTGCTAAAAGTATTTTTTGTGTGTAAATGATTTCAGTAGCTAGCTTATTGAACAAAATGTAAAATAAAGATTTTATTAATTTGATTTTCTTTGTGAACTTTTGTAGAAGGAGTATTTGGCAGAGGTGACAAAATCCTCATTGCTTAAATAGCTATCTCCTGAGAGGAGATGCTCTTTCCTTAACAAATAAAAATATTCCAGGCCTTGATGTTTCTGGACACCAGGTTGCCATTGCAACCTGTAGCTCGCTTGTAGAACCAGAGAGTTTGGTAGCCTTCAACCACTGAAGTCTGTTACAGGTTTTAAAAGAATAAGAAAAGGGAAGGGAAGGTAGCATTCCAGAATTTTGGTCCTGTTCTTCACGTATAACTGGTGTTCTTACCTCTTAGAGTAGGCTCTGACCTGCTGAATTTAGGTGTGGAGAAAAAACTGTCACTTTAATAGAGGCAAAATGTATGGAAGTTGTCTATGAAATTAGTCATTTTCTCCAGGAGAGCTGATCTATGTAACCTGGAGACTATTTGTTGTTCCATGAGATCTCTGGGCCCCACCTGAAGGTTGGCAACTCTACTTCTGAGGTCTGTCTCCAAACCCTACACTCCGCAGGCTCCACCTCCAAGTATTTCCCATCCTGAATTTGGCAGCCCTAAAGTTCTGAATAAGAGTCAGCTACTAAGTTTTGTGAAGCTCTCAGGGCTCACTGATTCTTGATCTTTCCTCTGCTTCTCAAGCACGAAAAAAGTCTTGCTCTATGTGGACCTTCCTTTGAGGCTGACCCAGAAACTCCAACTGGTGCAGAATGCAGTGGCACAGGGTACCCAGCACATATTCAACCTGTGCTGTATGCATTGGCTTCCAATGGAGTACCAGATCTGGTTCAAGGTTCTGGTGCTGACCTTTAAGGCCCTTGATGGTCTGGGACATATGTACCTTTGGGACTACCTCTCCCCAAAATATCCCAGAAGGTCATTAAGTTCAGTAGATCAAAATGTTCTGGTGGTCCCTGGACCAGGGATATCTGACTATCCTCAACTAGAGCCAGGGCATTCTCTGCCCTAGCTCCAACCTGGCGGAATTCTCTGCTGAATAACATCTGGGCTTTCCAGGATGTGAAACATTTCCACAGAGCCTGTAAGGCAGAGATGTTCTACCAATATATGTTGGACTGGATGAGCCATTGGCCTGATCTAACATGGCTTCTCTTATGTTCTTATGTTCTCTTGATCACATCCTATTAATCCTCTAATTAAAGGGACATGATATTTTTCCCAGACTAGTGGGCATCCCTATTTATAACTTAGAGGCTATAAACTTAGAGACTTGCTTAATATGAAACATGAAATTGTAGTTGACTGGTTTCTAGGTAGGGGGGAAAAACTGTTTAGCAGATTCATTGCTTCTGATTAAAGAATGGTTCCCACTTTTGCAACAGAATAATCTTGGTTCTGTTACATCCCCATTTCATAAACATTAAAAAGGTAGTCTCCTGTGCAAGCACCAGTCAGTCTGGGGTGACGTTGCTTTCACAACGTTTTCATGGCAGACTTTTGAAGGAATAGTTTAAAAGCTGTTACATTCCATTTTCTTCATCCTTCCCACCCCAATTTTTTTCAAAAAACTGCATAGAAGAAAATGGTAATGAAACTGAACCTAAGGTTTCCTAAAATAGTTCTAAATCTGGACAGAAAACACCTGTCAAACGACAAGTTTACATGGGATCACCAACCCCAACACTGGTATAGGATATCACCATATGAGATGATAAAATGGACAAAGTGCTAAAATTTTAGTATACATTAAAAAGTTTAAACAACTTGTGATTAAAGAAAATAACTAGAAATGGGCTTTCGACTTGTATTCTAGTATCTGTTCCTGAAAACAAAAGCTAAAACAACCCTGAAAACGAAAACCAAAGTAACTCAGCCAATCAGCATTTAAAATGAAATGAGTAAGCAGTATTGCAATAATATTCATTAGCAAGAAAACCTAATTCAGTGTACATTAGACTGCATTCACTGTGTTCTAAGAATCTGGTTTATTATTTCAGATGTTGGATGAAAATAACCACCTTATTCAGTGCATAATGGACTACCAGAATAAAGGGAAGACAGCAGAATGTTCTCAGTAAGTTTATTATATGAATGTATTTGGTGTTTACTCTTTCCACACTTGAGCCACACTCTGCTCTACCTGTGGAACTGGGAGGTTGCACAGCAAGAGAATGAAGGATATATGGCGAAGTCTGCACCAATACAGGCTGCATCATTACTGTAACTTCTGTGCAGGTATCTTACCAAAAATCTCAGTTCTGTCATGTGATGCAGACAAGTGTGAACTAGCGGATTGATAAGATATTGACTAAACAGAACAATTTAGCTTGCACTTTATCAGAACTGTTATGACAGCTCAGGAAACATAAGGAAATAACACAACGGTTCTTAGATAATAGTACATTTTAGCACATCTAGATAGGGAGTGTTAGTTTTGAAGGGATGGAATTCCAGCTGATGGGCGCTGCATTCTGATATGGCTTTGCATGCAGAGGGTCCCACATTCAATCCCCAGCATCTCAGGTTAAAAGGATCAGGTAGTAAAAACCTCTGTCTGAGAGCTGTTTCCAAAGAGAGTAAATGATACAGACCTTGAAGAACCAATGATCTGATTCAGTATAAGGCATCTGTGTCAGATAGTTTCAGGTTCTGCCTTCCAAGAGCCTCAGCCAATCACTTTCAGATGGTGGACTGGAATATTCAAAAGGGGGAAAGAGGAGTTTGGTAGTTTGGGGGTTGTTGGATTTTAGTAGTAGAAGGGTTAGGAGGTCTTCTGGTTAGCTAAGGAGTCCGTTAGGGACTTCAGGTATTTTGATGGTAGGTAGATTTTGAGTGCTGTTTCTGTCAAAAAAATTTAAAAGCCTTTTCATTCTGTGTTATAAGTCTAAATCAGTAAAACAAGAAGCCTACTCTGTAACAGATTCAGGTGGGTAGTTGTGTTGGTCTGAAGCAATAGAACAAAATTTGAGTCTAGTGGCACTTTTAAGACCAACAGAGTTTAATTCTGGGTTTAAAGCTTTCATGTGCATGCACACTTCATTATAGAATAATAGAGTTAGAAGGGACCTTCATGGTCATCTAGTCCAACCCCCAGATGAGATACATAGATACCCTAACTAGCCCTTCTTGGCAGCTAACACGTTCCCCCAACCTCTGTCTACCTATATGTAAAACTTGAGGTAAATTGTGTATCTGATGAAATGTCCATTACTCCCAGAATTAAACTTTGTTAGTCTTAAAGATGCCATTGCTCTGTAACAGTTATGCTTTCTTAGGCCCCAGGTCTCCAGTAGCTTTGTTACCATAGTACTGACAGGACTGAAGAAAAATAGAACAAAGAAACAATAAAGCCATGCATGCTTCTGAAATAAGCCTGTTTCTTAGTTGTTTCCATGAAGTCTGTCCCTCATAATCGGCCAAGAGCAAACTGTGTAGCACCATGAATCTAAGTATTGCCCTCATTGAGGGCTAAAAGACTAAACAGTCACCCAACCCACAGTCATAAAAATTTAAAGGGGGGGGGGGAGAGGAGAAGCTTCTGGGGTTTGAAATTTAAGTTCCTAGTTTCTATGTCTGGAGGCAGGGTGTTCAAACATTTTTCATATCGGTGGGAGAAGGGATTTCATCTGGTAGGCAGTAGCCAGGCTGTTGGGAGTTTCTGAATTTTAAAAACAGCGCCACCTACCAGGCACTGGCTGTCAGTTCACTTTGAGGCAGTATTCTGCAGGCCAGAATTGGATAGGAAGAGGCACCTTAGCCTCCCTTGACAGTAGATGGACTGCTGCATTCTTCACCAACTGAAATTTCTGAACAGTTTCTTGAGAACAGTATAAGGCACATAATATTACTGTGCCCTAAACAAAAGGGCTACCATTGAAATAGGTATAGTGTGGGACAACCATCTGTAAGAATTCTTAAGTGTTTAAGTGCTCTCTCCTCTGTTCCTCTTTAATAGGTATCAACAGTTGTTGCATACAAACTTGGTCTATTTAGCTACAATAGCAGACTCCAATCAGAATATGCAAACGATATTGCCACCAGTGAGTACCTAAAAAACGTTGCATGGTACATAAAGATATATTTGAACACACATAGCAGATGTATGTGCTGCCTTTTCTGCATGACTTCTTACTACATGTATCAAATTGCTGTAGACTTTTACCTGTATTTTTTCCATACAAGGTATATTACAACAAAATGTTGTGACTATTTAATTCTTAACTTAAATAAAATGTTTAAGTAACTTTTGATTTGTTAAATATGTTGGGCGTACTAACAAACTTATCCAGTCTTTCTATGAATACTGTAACATGTTGTTTTTTATATGTAGTTTGAACTCTACTTCTAAGGGGAAGTAAACACTCCTTTATTTTATCCTGATATTCACAATCTACACTGCTGCAAGCTAAAACCACATGTTGAATATATAGAAAGATGGGAAGGTGCTGTAACAGAGTTTTTGTATTATGTTAAATAAAGCTCCTACTGTTAGGTACTATTTTGTGGGGGAGGGGGTTCCTTGTGTTCTTTGCTATGATAGTGCCACTGGGGCTCAGCTTATGTTTCTTGTCCTAATCTCTGAACAGCTGCTCACCATCCTGGCGTTTATGTGGCCTAATAAGACCATGATTGTCTCTCAACTTCCTGTCAGATCTTGCGTATCATGTGCTTGCAGCCGTCATGGTTCTGAGTCTGCAAAGAACTGAACATTACTGAGGGCCAGTCATATGGGAGGTTGAGGCTTTTAGTGTTTATACCCTTCCTTGTAAATGTGAGCTTGGAGCTGGTAATACCTATATTAAAAATTAACACCAGTACACTCACAATTTTCAAAACCTGCAACTTAAAATTTGTTGCTTAAAGTT
This sequence comes from Heteronotia binoei, assembly GCF_032191835.1. NCBI lineage: Eukaryota > Metazoa > Chordata > Lepidosauria > Squamata > Gekkonidae > Heteronotia > Heteronotia binoei. Next base: position 78,440,294 of record NC_083229.1, read on the forward strand.
AGCATTGTCTCCAACCACTAAGCAGTTGCCCCAGAAACCTTAAAACAGTTCTGGAAGATAGTGCCCCTTTACAAATGTTGTGAGCAAGAAAGCAACCACGGAAAGTGTTTTGACTGAATGGTTCTGTTGTAATAGATTGTATGCAAGTATGCAGTCAGTTGAGGGACTGCGGCACAATATTATGAATAAGAGTCACTTAAGTGTGCAGATAAAAATCAGCACTGTGTGAGTTGTGTGTAAAATGCTATCGGAAGTTATTGTTCTAGCATCTACACTAGCAGTATGCTTCTGATCTACCACCCCTATCACAACATGGGGTTGTAGCTGCACCTCTTGAGACTCCTGAATTGTCTCCAAACAGCTCTAAATAGAATCCTTTAGCCTTGAGGTTGCAAAGGCTGGTTGCTTGATCCTGGGCTGATGCAAAAGGAACTCTGTGAAATTGTTTAAAGCATCCTTGCCAATATTCATAATCTTATTGAGGTGCAAAGTGGACACAGCAGCATTTTGAGGCTGCAAGCCTGAGTGCCCAGGCCAAGCCCCAGGATGTGGAAGCACAAGTTCTTTCAAGATTCAGCTAGTTTCTCCTCTGGCATAGATGGTTTACAGTGATCAGATACTAAGTACAGAGTTTGCCACCCTGAATGCACGGCAAGAAGACTATTTGGTACCATGTTATGATGATGCAAAACTATATCATCAGTTTTATGTTAATAGATGTCTAGCAGCTGAACAAGAACCAATCTTAAGAGATCCCATAATAAGGAACATCTTGGCATTAACGAGCAGGTGCCCATCTGCTGGGACTGCCTTGTTTGTGTCAATAGCTCACCCAAAATTATGGCTAACAGAGTCAAAGGTTACTACACAGTTCTTGGAAGAAGGCAAGCATGTGAAAGTGAAGAGTAGCAGAGTGAGGGGGAAAGGACCCAGAATTCCCATTTTGTCATTACAGCTGATTACAGACGGGCATTTTGGGCCGGATTGGAGACATTCCAAATCAGGCTGGCCCCAAAAGAGCCATCCCAAAACCTCCGCACACTCCCCGGGGAAGGCGGCCCCATCCCATCCTGGAGGTGGCTTTGCGCATTCAGATGGGGAGGCGCCTTAGAAGCTGGACCACTCTTTGTCTCCCATCTTCCAAGTTAAGTGCTAAAGCGCTCCTGGCAGCTTTTAAGGGGGGGGAGAAGCCAAAAGCAGCTTGGGGTGGCTTGGTGGTTTCACATGCCAAGGCGCCTCCCTTGCGCCCTTCCGCTTCCAAACAGCGAGGAGGCAACTGGTGTTCAGCTCAAATATTTGCTGCCACTTTGGAAGTGGTAGCTTTTTGAGCTGCACTGGGGAGAATGGGGCACGGATGGACGGCAGATGTTTGTGTGTGTAAGGATTTTTCTGATCAGTTCTTAAGCCATCTCTGAATCAGCCCAAAGTGTTGGTGTGTGAGCAACCTACTTGAACTTTTTAAATATTTAGCATAAAACAAGAGGTGGAGAAAATCACATGTTAAAAGAAAAAGCAGATTAATAATATTTAGCGTTTAAAGATAATTAAATGCATAATACTGAAATACATTATCAGATGCATTGACTTCTGATTCTGTAATCCTAGCCCAATTTCATTGTTCATTGGCTATCCCACTGTATCATTGCATTTTAAAAATTCTGATATCTGCTTTGAGTCTTAATGAGTAAGGGGGGGTATAAAGTAAGTGAATCATACATTTTAAATCGTATAGTAGGCTTGTAAGAAAGATCACTAGTGTAATCCTCCTGTTGGGGGTTGGGAGAAGTGAAATGATGGCCCTGGGCAAACTGTCCAGTGAGTTCACATCTGAGGCGAGATTGAAACTTGAAGGGAAGAAGGAATGCATAGGTAAGTACTTTTTAAAAACTAACAGCTCGAAACCTAAAGACTGGTGTCCACTGAATCTTTTTATATCTTTGTTTTACTTTACAACCATTTAAGGTAAATAAAAAGCTGTTTCTTCAACTATGCCCTCTGGGAAAATATACACAGCTGCTGCCCTTTCCTTTTGAAGAGACAGTCTGATTCTAAACTGAATGTCTTTAACACATAAAACTCATAGCTTATTAGTGGAGGGCTTATCAAATTTCCTTTAAAACTCAGGGCGGGAGAGCATGCATACCCATGTGCTGTACACACTACATAGATTGATAAGTATTGTGATACTTATAGGAATTTAAAAAAACCTTTTATAGTAACTAAATATATCCATTTAAGAGGGATGAATTCCACAGAATTGATTTGTGAGTTCAGACTTTCATCCATTGAACTATGCTGGGCCTTTAATGCCAGAGGAACAAATCTGAAATCTTTTATAAAGGAGCACATTTTTGACACTGTCATTGTGTTAGAAATCATCTAAATAATTGCTTCAGCAAGTATGGATGGGGTCACTACCTTAGCATTGTCTTAGTTTCACATTAAATATTTAGCATACAAATAAAAATCCTTTAGTAGCAGAAAAAGAATTACAAATTCAAACTCAAACATGTGTAGCTTGTTAATTATGAAAGTGTCATTTAGTGGTTTTGTTGGAATATACAGCAGTGGTATAAGTTTTGAAAAATTTTACATGAGGCAATAAGAGGAATTCAGTGTTCCTGAAGAAGCAGTGAACACTTTTACTGCTTGTCTGTGTACTGTGGTCACATAGGTAGTTGTTGTACCACATGCACATACAGTTATTTGTTGGACTAACTGTTTTTGTTTCACTGAATTGTCTTTCAGCCACCCACACAGAATATGCCAATGGGTCCTGGGGGGATGAATCAGAGTGGTCCTCCCCCACCTCCACGTTCTCATAATATGGGTTCAGATGGGATGGTAGGTGGGGGCCCTCCTGCACCGCACATGCAGAACCAGATGAATGGCCAGATGCCTGGTAAGTTTTTTCTCCTAGAAGACATTAACATCAGGGTTGCTCAGCAACTGAAACAACATGTGCGCTCAAGGGATAGAAGATTGTTGATGACAAAACTGCTTTGAATGCCCCTGGGTGCAAGCTCTTTTAGTGTTTGTTAGCTACAGAGCAACATGACCTGTATTCTGTGTTTATCAGGCTGCCCTTGGGCTTTGATGTAGCTGACACGCAGCATTCCGCTGAACAGAACTGTGTATGTTAGTCTGTCAAAACCATGTGGTGCAGCTGTGTTTAGAAGGCTTATTGAAGAAAGGCATTGGCCTATGGTTAAATATAAATTCTTCTTTAAGAAAATTATATAAAACCATTGCAGCTCCATGAGTTTAAGATTTTCAATACTGACTGCTAGCTGAGGCAAGGCAGTGTTCAAGTAAACATGCAACAATTCAAAAAAGAGTAGCAGTAAAACTTCCAAACATTCAGAGTAGATTAAAATGGAATACAGTAAATAAAATAAATTTGGATTGCAGATAAAGATAAGTCCATCAGAGCAGTTGCAAGACCAACTTGCTTGTGAGGAGAGAATTTAGCAAAAAAACAAATGGTTAAGTAAATAAAACTATTTTGACCTGATGCCAAGCAGATTGTTGTTGGAGGGAGTTCTGTCGCCAAGGTGCCAGTATTGGAAAAGCCCTATCCCACACAACCATTCACCTCCCCAGGCAATATGAGTATGCACAGCATGGCCTCTGAAGCAAATCTTAAAAGTTCAGGCAGGTTCATGTAGGAGATGGCTGTCTAGTCCCTAAGTAAGGGCTTCGAAGGTAAACTCTGCTTAGGGCTTCAAACGTAAACTCTGGTTCTTTGAACTGTGCTCACAAACAAATCTGCAAATATGGAAGTGCTTTCAAAACTGGTGGGAGATGTCTGATGCAGACTGGCCCACAGTTTTGTGTACCATTTTACGTTTCTGCTGTCTTCAGATGTGGACATATTTCTTCATACATAGGGCATAGCTGTAGTAATCCAGTCTGGATATGATTACAATGTTTAGTAAAAAGGAGGACAGCAGGTGTACTGACTGGAACTAGCTTAGGGCACTACACTGCACATTGAGACTGGGATGTCCATTTTCAGTGATAGGTCCAGTAATCCTCTAAGCATAGACTTGATCTTTCAGAGGAAACATGATATAATCTGTAACACCATGTTCAACCAGCAGAAGTACATCCATGCCTGGACTGAACTTCAGTTGATTGGTCCTCATCCTGCTCATTACCATCTCCAAACATCAGCCTTCCACTTTCTCTGCCTTTCTGGATCCTGTTAAAAAGCAGAAATAGTTGCATACTGATATGAGCACTTAAAAAGAAGAAAAACAAAAAGTTTATTTTTACTAGTCCCAATTATGGAGACAGCATGGCCTCGGAAGCAAATCTTAAAAGTTCAGGCAGGTTCATGTAGGAGATGGTTATTTCAGAAACCATTTCTAAACAGTAAATTTGAGAGAAGCTTCCTTTATCAAAAGGCAGTTTCTAAAGAGTTCTGTCACAGCAACCCCAGTCCCTGTGATCTATTGTGTTCCATCTTAAAGCTACTCTTATGATTTCCTTTGTCTTCACACTCCTTGTAATTGAAATCACCATGCCCATGTTGTATTTAATTGCTTTGAAGGAGAGTTGCCACTATAAATTCCTGAAAACAGTCACCAACCTAACCAGTTGTAGGCAAGCAACCTAGAATCAGATCGCGCAGGGGGAAAAAATCCTAAAAGGTAATAATTATTTTAGTCCTTTCCAAACTAATATCCCAGTTTCCCCCACAACTTGGTATAAAGCTGTAATCTTCAGCCTTTCTGGATCATGATCCACCTTCAATACTAAAATGAGAGCCATTAAAAATGATTATAATTTTCCATACACCAGTGAACAAAATATTTATACAGGTCAATTTAAAGAAAAAGAAAATACCATAATCCTACTATCTGTAATATTTAGCACTTTTGTACGCCCATAATTTTGCAGCTGCTGCTGTACTGTATAAATAATATTTCCCCTAATATTTTCTTCAGATATATCAAAATATCATTTTTTGTTTGGTGATTAGACTTGTTTCTATTCCAATACAAAATAAATGAATAATACAATGTATCCATAAATGTCTCCTGAACCTTAGTTTTCCCTTCCAGATTTTCTTATATATTGATATCTTATCCATTAATATACCATATTTTGCTACTCCGTTCATCAATGCCCAGCAAATTTGGCTGTTTCCAAGCTTGCACTAATAATTGTCTTGCTGCAACCGAAAGATTTTCAAGCACATTTTTTTCCTGCCAAACATTACATAACAGGGTATAGTGTGGGACTGACAGTGTCAGTGGCCTTCAATGAGTTTCGTAACAGAATGGAAACTCAGAGTATTTCTAGCACAGGTATTTATAATGAAAATGTGCTACTGAAATTAGCAGCAGAAACGTTATTTTGCTAATGTGTATTCCTTTATGTGTGATTTGTCAGTCTCTTCTTTAGAATCATATAATGAAAAAGTTTTGGATTTGATATGTTGGATTGGATTTGAGAAATTAGTATGAATGTTTTCTGGCAAGCTATATGTTGAGAAAAATCACTAGTTATTAATGTATTTCTTTTCTAAGAAACCAATCTACTTTTAAGTGGACACTCAAGCAGCAAATTTCATATTGAAGGGGACAGTTCAGTACACATATGTCAGTGGGGGCATCCTTCAGCACATACTGGCCATTACTGACCCCCACACATTCTAAGGAGAAGGTTCTACTGGTGTGCATATGCACGTAATGTAGAAGTCTTTTAAATAAGTAGATTCATGAGTACAACTTCCAGTTCTAACTGGGAAATCCCCAAGAGAATACTAGTAAATGAGGTTTTGCATCCCTAATACCAAAGCTGAAAGGAGTTATTTTCAAGTGGGTGGTCGTGCTAATCCGTAGTAGAACAAAATTCAAGACTAGCAGCACCTTAAGGAGCAACAAAAATTTCCAGAATGTAAACTTTGTCTCATGAAAGACTATACTCTGGCAAATGTTGGTGTTTAAGATGCTACTGTATGTCAGTGAAATTAGAACATGAGAGCCCTTAGTCTGTCTTAAAATTTAAAGGTAAAATACAATTCTAAGATTCTGACCAAAGAATTTTCGGAAAGGATAAGAACTAAGGGGTTTTAAGGCATGATTACTTTACATATGACCAGTTTCATTAACTTCACATGATTGCATTAAATCATGTAATAGTTCATTTCCTCTGAAGGCCTGATTTAACATCTCTCTGAGCGTTGAATGACACTGTTCCAAAGAATATTTGTTTCAAACTGTATTCTGGTTATTCTGCTCTTTCTAAGATATAAAGCCATTTATTCTTAAATTATCTTTCTCAAGGTTGGAACATTGAGACCAAAGCTGTGAAACAGTAAGAAACAAATACTTTTTTTTGAAATTCTGAGGCCTACTTTGTATAAGAATCTATACTATTTAAGGTCAGAGCCTATGACAGTATTACTATGCGCACACACACAAACACACACCCCAAAAACCCCATGAGGAACGGCTCTTGTTCTGTGACATCCTCCAGCAGTTCTCACTAACATGCAATATTCAGAAAAGAAGAGTGATGGGAATGCATTGGAAAAATACAGAAAAGGGAAAGTTACATATAAGGACATAATGCACCTTTCCTACATGGTAAAGCTTCTGTGACTTTGCAGTTTAGAAAATAAATAGAAAAAATGTTGGAAATTATAGATAAAATGAGGGACCTTCAAGAACTTGCATATGGCATCTCATTCCCCCTCATCTCTTATTTTCTTTTTTCCTTTCTGGAAAGCTCGTGTCACTTCTCTCTTTTTCCAGCCTCCTTCTCTACTTCCCACCCATGAACCCAGCCTACCATTTGCCTCCCTGTCTTCAGCTTTCTCTCCTTTCTTCTCTCTGACAGCTTCTTTCTAGAAAAGGGAGCCATTGGGCCCAGTTGCATGGTGCTGGCTGCTGGACCAGACCCAGTAGCATAGCGGGAAACCTGCAGAGGTTTGTTGGGGGAGGCTGTTATCCAAATTAGTATATGCATGTCAGGGCCATAATGTGTAAAGATGTCCTCCTGCTTGCATGGAAAGATGTATATTTTAGGCAACTATATATGATATCTTAGCCTGTGTATACCATAATTCAGATCAACACATGGAAAAGCAAAGGGGGGGAACGACTCTTAAACAGGGGTGGCCAAATTTGCTTAGCATAATAGCCATATAGAGCAGATGTCTGAGAGCCACAAGGCATGAACAAATATTACACACATGTCTTTATTAACTCGTAATACTTTCTTTGCACATAAAGATAAAATACGTATCTATGCAATTTACAACACAACCATGCTAGAAGGAGACTTTTTAAAAAAAGAAACCCCCATAGCTGTTGTCCATAGCTTGATAGGCAGCTCTGGGAGCCAATCATGGAGCTCCCATTCTGCTCTTTGGGAGCAGACAACCTGACTCAGCTGGTTTTAGTTTGCAGCACAAACAGAGAAGTTAATAGTCATGAGAGCTGAAGCTGAGCTTTCCTGGGGGCACCTGCTTTTGCTGGGGCTATAACTCAGACACTCCAGACTTGGAGGGCGGGTAGAGGAGAGCCTGCTGAAGACTCACAGTGAGTTTTACACCTCTCAAACCAAATGAACCAATGACCCACAAACTGATTTGGGCAACCATATGAACCAACACAAACCACCATTTCCCTGGTTTGTGCCCATCCTTAGTTTGCCACTTATTCAATTCCTCAACAGTTCCTCAGTGGAACAGGCTTCCTCAGGAGGTGGTGGGCTCTCCTTCCCTGGAGGTTTTTAAACAGAGGCTGGATGGCCATCTGATAGCAGTGCGGATCCTATGAATTTTGGGGAGGGGGGCGGTATTTGTGAATTTCCTGCATTGTGCAAGGGGTTGGACTAGACCCTGGAGGTCCCTTCCAACTCTATGATTCTATGAAAACAAAAGCTGGGAATAACAGTCCCCATAAGTCCAGCATAGGGAAAGGTTTAGGGAATTATTTTTGGCACCAATGGGAGAAGGTACCATGTATGTGCCATATAAATCACCACCATTTGCATTCTTATGTATCTCTCTTTGACTTGACCCCAAGGTTAGTAAATACAAGAGCTGTGGAAATAAGGGAGAATTCTGTGCTACCGTCTTTAATTCTATACTTTCTTCCAGTGGCTCCCTTGGCTCTTGCACCCTCTTTTCCTGCACTAGATCTCTGGGCAACCTCTGTGGTGCAGGAGAAGAGCTTGCAAGCCTGCCTGTTTTCCAATGGAAATAGGCACCTACCTATGAGTCAGCACTCAGAGGCTGACTAAGGGCCTGATGCTAAGCATCCTTACTTGAGAATAAGCCTACATTAAGTTGCTCCTCAGCCTCCAGGAGCTTCACAATATGTGCGAAAGAACTGCACGTAGCTCCCAAGCCACAGTTTGACCAATCCTGCTCTTAAACAAAAGAGTTTTTATTTCATTAACAGAAAAAGAGACCCAGTCAATCTACAAAGTGTAATAAAATGGCAGTACAATTATGAAATGGAAAAAACAACATGATAAATAAAAAATTTCCCTAGAAAGCTGCCTCCTTAAAGGCGGAATGACCTATAAAAGAAAAGGATGCAAATGAGCGTGTCTAGAAGAGAAGCAGTGGAAGGGGGGATGTCCACTGCAATGAAGCTGCTTCAGAAAGCATAATTGATCAGGGGAAGGAAGACTGGCAGCATGTAGGTGGAGTGAAGAGTTGATGTCAGAGAGATGAGAGGCCAGCCATAAGGCTAGGGACTGGAACTATCCAGTTGTTTAGATAGTTTGAAAATTGCTGGACTCAACCTGCTGCTTATTGTTTTGGAGGTCTGTGTTACTGGTTGAGATCAAATTATCGGGGGGGGGGGGGAGGCTTCAATGCCTTTGAAGGAAATAGCACTTGACTGAATCACTCAGGGCAGGCTTTTGCATAATCGACGTTCCTCTTCTCCTTTACTATGACTCTCTGCTGGGCCCATTGCTGGGGGGGAGGCCCTGTGTCCTGACTTCCTGCAGGCTAGGGCCCTGACCTTCCATTGCACCTGCTGCTGTTCCTGCAGCTGCCAGCCTCCTGCACAATTTAAAGGGCACGCCGATCAATTGATGGGTGGGGCCTTTAAATCGCACCGGAGGCCATCACTGCTGCCCCTCCTGCAGACAATTTGAATGGTGGGGGAAGGGGCAGTGGTGATGAGAGCAGCTGCTTGAGGGCCACGGCCCCTCCCTCCCTCGCCCATTCCTTCCCCTGGCCAATCTCACTGCCGTGGCCTCCCTCCCTTCCATTCCCAACATTCAAATTGCATGTGGCAGAGGCATGAGCAGCCGGCGGCAGCCTCCTGCATGATTTAAAGACCCCGCTGATCAGCTGATTGGGGGGGGCCTTTAAATCAGGTGGGAGGGACGGAGAGTGCCGAGGGGGTGGTGTAGTGGCGCTTCCCTCCCCCCCATTGATCTGAGGCAGGGTGGCTGCAACTGTCACTGTTGGGGCCAGGTGAACGGGTTCATCTGGAGCCCCAATCTGCTGTGGTCTAGCAGCAGGAAAGTGTGTGTGTGGGGGGGAAGCCGGAAGGACGGAAGGAACTGTGAGCTGAGGCGGGAACGGGGTGTGTGGGACAGCAAGCCATCAGCCTTCCTTCTCAAGTAGCAGTGGTGGGAGGGAAGGACACAGGGTTGAGGCTGTAGGGCGTGCAAAACCGCCCTCTTCCGGCTAGCCTTCCAAGATGAAACCTGAAATGAACACCATGCCATCACTAACATCAACAATCGAGTTAGCAATAAGATAAGATTATTTTAGATTGATTTTAGATTTTTATATTATGTAAATTTAATGGTAAATTTTAAATGGTACAGAAATGTATAATTGTTTTATTGTTTAATATGGCTTTTGCCACACTCTGTAAGCCGCCCTGAGCCTGCCTCGGTGAGGAGGGCGGGGTATAAATAAAATTTTATTATTATTATTATTATTATTATAAGTGCCCCCTGAAAAAAATGGAAGGCCCTCCTGGCTACAAGGCTGCTCCCTGCCTCTTGATACCACTTTGATTTAGGCTCCTTTTAGTAATCCTAGTCCAACACTGTGTACATTTGTACAGGCAAAGGAACAAACTGTAAGAGAAATGTGGTTCCCTGGGGGTGAGGGTTTTGGGGGACATCAGAGAACCTTACTTTATCCTCTTCCACACATAATTTCCTCTTTTCCTCCTCTGGCAGTTCCATATCCTCACTTTCCTTGATTCTGTTTCATACAGGAGAGCCAGTTTTGTGTAGAGGTTAAGTGTGCGGACTCTTATCTGGGAGAACCGGGTTTGATTCCCTACTCCTCCACTTGCACCTGCTAGCATGGTCTTGGGTCAGCCATAGCTCTGGCAGAGGTTGTCATTGAAAGGGCAGCTGCTGTGAGAGCCCTCTCCAGCCCCACCCACCTCACAGGGTGTCTGTTGTGGGGGAGGAAGGTAAAGGAGATTGTGAGCCGCTCTGAGACTCTTTGGAGTGGAGGGCGGGATATAAATCCAATATCATCATCATCTTCTTCTACCCAACCTGGCATTCATCCATTCTCCTAATCAGCTAGATTTATTATTTATTTAAGAACATAAGAGAAGCCATGTTGGATCAGGCCAACGGCCCATCCAGTCCAACACTCTGTGTCACACAGTGGCAAAATTTTTTATATATATACACACACACTGTGGCTAATAGCCACTGATGGACCTGTGCTCCATATTTTTATCTAAACCCCTCTTGAAGGTGGCTATACTTGTGGCCGCCACCACCTCCTGTGGCAGTGAATTCCACATGTTAATCACCCTTTGGGTGAAGAAGTACTTCCTTTTATCCGTTTTAACCTGTCTGCTCAGCAATTTCATCGAATGCCCACGAGTTCTTGTATTGTGAGAAAGGGAGCAAAGTACTTCTTTCTCTACTTTCTCCATCCCATGCATTCTCTTGTAAACCTCTATCATGTCACCCCGCAGTCGACGTTTCTCCAAGCTAAAGAGTCCCAAGCGTTTCAACCTTTCTTCATAGGGAAAGTGTTCCAGCCCTTTAATCATTCTAGTTGCCCTTCTCTGGACTTTCTCCAATGCTATAATAATTTACTTTATTTATATCCTGCTTTTTCCATAATGGGAACACAAAACAGCTTACAACATTCTCCTATCTTCCACTTTATCCTGTCATCCCCATTACCAAGTTCAGCATAAGTCCACCCCACCTCTGACACTGGCAGGCTGGGTCTTCATTCTTCTCGCCGACTGCCTCTCACTTTCCCATCCTGTTCAGGGCTGGCAGGCCGGGTCTCCGTGCTTTCGTGGCCGGCTCGCAGGATGAGTACAAAGACCCGCTGCCTTTTGGCACAGGATCAGGGGCCCTGAGTTGAGGAGCTTCTAAAGGAAGTTGGGGGTGGGGCCCTCAGAGCCCCCTCCCCCATGTCTATGGGCTCGATGACAAATAATTTTTTCTTATGAGAAGAATATCATTTGTTTTCTTATTAACGATCCCTGTCAGTTTTCTAAAGAGTACCATGATCCCTTCAAGAATCCAATTGTTTTCATTCATCCTTTTGTTTTTCTCAAAAGCAAATAAAACTGCATTTGGATTTTGGAAATGGTTCAAGTCACTCAGTTTTATTTGTTTTATTCTGCTTTATGTTCGATTATACAGGGAATAGTGAAACTGGTTTTACTGAGCTGCCTGAATGAATCTTATGAATGTGAATGTCATATTAGCCTTGGAATTGTGGAGTTTTAGAAACTGGGATAAGGAATTTGTTTTTCTTCAAAGGACCTAACCACATGACTATGCAGGGACCTGGGCCAAACCAGCTGAACATGACAAACAATTCTATGAACATGCCTTCAAGTAGTCATGGATCCATGGGCGGTTATAATCATTCAGTGCCATCTTCTCAAAGCATACCTGGACAAAATCAGATGACAATGAGCCAAGGACAGCCTATGGGCAGTTATGGTCCCAGACCAAACATAAGTATGCAACCAAACCAAGGTAAATCAAGAAATGACTGTTTTCTTCCATTAACTGCAGGAAATCACGAATGTTCTTTAAAAGAATTAGAAGAGAAATGTACTAACCAATTTTCTGTTTCATCTCACTGAGTTTAGGAAATCTGTTTATTGCAGTCCAGAATATATAGTTGATATCTTAGTGAGTTTATTTTGGGTACACAAGAAATAAGGAATGCCAGAATGGTGAGGGAAAAATAAAATGTGTTATTTTATAGGGTTTGCTGACAAAAATTAGAAAGTGGATGGAAAAGCTGGAGAGAGGATTTAAGAAAGGGAAGAGTTTTTGTTTTCCTGATACAATTATTTCACTGTTAATTTAGAGCACCATAGTTTTCCAAAACTAAACAATGCAATCCTAAAATACTTCCATGGGTGTAAGCCCCACTGAATGCACTTCAGTAAACCTGCTTAGGATGACACTAAGAAAATTTTCAGGTGTAACAGCTCAAAAAGTACACAACAACTCAAATGTGTATATAGAGCTTTACTTGACATTTTAGGAGTTTCCTTATAAAAATTTATTAGCAAACATTAGTCGTAATGGTTTGTATCTAGAAATTTGACAGAGAGAACCAGGTAAAGTGTTATTTGGGCGTTTACAGTCTTCAATTACAGTCTCCAAGCTATTAACTAGCTGATGTCTTCTACATTCAGCCCATGTCAAGTCTGTTCTTCAGTTTTTTGCAAGATTATTTTTATTATTTTTATAATTATTCCCTAAATGTCTCCATTTATCTACTTTTTTGCATTATTAGCTCTGCATGCTATTGGTTGTGCTTTTCACTGGAGCAGATTTTAAATCTTGTTGTGCTTCTAAGTGTAGATGACTGGGGAAGACAATAGCAAACCACCCCAAGTCTGCCATGAAAACATTGTGAAAGCATCGTCACCCTAGAGTCGGAAACGACTGGTGCTTGCGCAGGGGATCTTTCCTTTTCCTTTCCTGTGCTTCTAAATAATTTTTAAAGGATCAGTAATTAAATAATTAATAAGCAATGGTTTTGATTTATTATCTTGGCATTTGTGGGGGTTTTTTATGCTAGGCCCAATGATGCATCAGCAGCCTCCTTCCCAGCAATACAACATGCCACAGGGAGGTGGGCAACATTATCAAGGACAGCAGCCACCAATGGGAATTATGGGCCAAGTTAACCAAGGAAACCATATGATGGGACAGAGGCAGATTCCTCCCTACAGGCCACCTCAGCAAGGTAAGATTAGGAGTTAACAGTTTTCATTGTCAGTTAACTAATATATAAGGTAAATATTCTGTCTGCATCCAGTTACATTATTTCTATATTGCTTTTTTCAGCTACTGAGATAAGTCTACAAAAGATATTAGTGCAGGACATGTTTTTACAAGCCCACCTGCCTCCAGTATCTTTTACAGTAATATATGTTTATATGTTGATCAGTTCAGACTAGAAAGGTCTACCTTTTGTAAACCTTTCCTGTGTTAGCACTTGGAATCAAATCTTATTTGCCCCAGCAAGTGGCTGTTGACAAACTTTTACTAGTTTTGTTTTTCCAAAAATACTTCTTGGAGCTAAAAAGTCAGATTTCATCTGAACGTTTTGCTGTTCATAAGCTTTTAATGATTAAAAAAAGTTTTATACAAAAGGATATATTTTGGTTTAATATACGGATACATTCTATAGTTGGAATGGAATACGTAATTTAAACATGGTCTTGACAGCTTGAACACTATAGACAGATTGTCTTCTACAACAGATGTCTGTTTAAAAAAGCAAAAAGTGTATATTGTGTGTTTTTAGAAATTTGCTTCACGTTACTGAATGTTACTGCATCAGGATAATGTCTGCTCACGAAGCATTAAATATGCTTTCTGAAACACAGTGACACGGGTGGGGGAACGCTATAGATTAAACTGTTTCTCATATTAAAGTGAGAAATTAGTAAGCGTGATAACGGACAAAATAAGTTATTTACATATTGACTGGTTGTGGTTTTTCAGGCCCACCACAGCAGTACTCAGGCCAGGAAGACTATTATGGGGACCAATACAGTCATGGTGGACAAGGTCCTCCAGAAGGCATGAACCAGCAATATTACCCTGATGGTAATCTCTCATAATGTTAACTTTCCCATTTTACACACCTGCCCATTATTAGTGATACACAAAACTATTGAATGAATAATCTCTAGTAACTGATAACTAGAACACTTCTTAATTTTACTAAAGCTTGCAAGTTCAAGTAATTTGAAATACAATGGATAATTTTATTTTACAGTTCACTGAAACTACAAACATTATAATTTCAGTTCTGGTACAGTTTTCATGTTTTTATTTTTTAAAACTCTTATTTGGCTAGAAATACAGCAGTATCTAGGAGAGTTCATGTAGTCATGCCATGCACCTGCTTTACAAGATTATTTTGCTTTTTTTAAAAGATGGATAGTCCATAGTTTTAAATGAAAACATTGATACTAGGAAAGATCAATATGCTTTTAAAAGTAATTTGGGATTTTCCCTCTATTTTAATAATATGATAACACATTGATACTCATAACAATGCATAATTAGGCTCATGATTTTGAAGTTCAGTCTTTTATATCTGATTATCAAATTAAAGATCCTTGTAATATATGAAGTATGAGGAGATATAAAGATAAAATTAAATTTTAAATTTAGGGCACATTATAAGCATAGATTTGTGGCTATTACAATAGCTGACGTGACATTTGTTAATTAGTTTGTGAACGTCAGGATGCATGGGTACATGATTATCTTTTTTCAAAATATTTCTTAGTGGCTACTGAAATATCAATTGTATTGGGTTTTTTAGGGGCTCAGGTTGGTTTTTTGCTGAGTTTTTAACTGTCTAGTCACCTTTGGTCACCACCATGCTCATGGTTTACTTAATTCATATGTCACAAAATCAGCCTTGAGCACTTCTTAGGCTGGCTTAACTACAGCCAGTTTTCTGACATGTAAGAATATACGGTAAGATTGTTGCACAAAAATGGTCGTGCAAATACTGTTAAAGAACTGCAGCTGCATCTTCATTCTCAGAAGTCATACTGTATCATTCCTTACTGCTTGGTATTACACATAGAGCAACACTGAAATTGTAGTATATATTTTGGCTCATAAAGCTGTAAGTAATATGCATGAGTATTTTCTAAAGCTAGCTTGTAGGCTAAACAAATTTAAGGGACCCAACATTTATGTCATATTTGGCAAATATATGCTGTTCACCAGTAATGATGTGTTAAACATGATCTACAAATATAACTATAATTCTAAAATGGCTTTCTTCAACAAATAAAAAAGTAACAGAATACAGAGATGATACACTGTAGAGTGGAGCAAAATTTGTAATATCTGTATTTGAGGGAAATTGATTTGTTTGGGTGATTTTTTGTCTTTCAAAACCTTTTATGAATTTATAAACAAATGGCTGTGAAGTCTTACATGTTTTGATAAAATATAATGCCACTTTTAACAAAAGGGAGTTTCCTTGTTACAACTATGCCTATGAGGAGATTTCTAACTGGGAGCAAGGGAAATGTTTGAGATCCTAAGGCAAGCATGAGGTACTATATTTCTTTTATCAGCAGCATCCTAATGGCAGATATCCAGAGCATATGCTTGTAATAGTAATATAGTAAAGAAGAATTTGCAAGGAAGTATTTCCTCTCCCCTCTCCAACAGATTTGAAGAAATGGTACATGGGGGGAAATTAATGTATGTTAAATACTTTATGGCTAAAATGCATTTAGGTTATTCACAATTCCATTGAATTTTATTTGTTATAATTCACATTGCTTTTAACATATATTTTTGAATTGGAAATCAGTAGGACATGTGTTAGACAAAGTATGATAATTGGTATCTTTGGTTCTAATTAAATTCAGGTTTTTTACATGTGAAAGGCTTAAATGCTTTCATTTTTTTTAAAAAAAGACAAAGTATTTTCCCCCTCTAATAAAGATTAGAAGAAGCTTAAGACCCTCACTTGCTGTGATGTTGCTAAATCTACTTTCATTAGCCAGTTTTTTTTCTTGTCACATGTTAATTCAATATGAAAGAAAAACCTATTGGTAAATCCTGCTAATTCAATTTCAAGAGTCTTCTTTATGTATTTCCAGCTGACACTAATTTTTTTCAGTAAGATGCAGTATTTTTAGGGTATTCACTCAGAGGCCATTAACGTTTCTTCCTGTCTCTTGTCGAATTGATGTAGGTCATAGTGATTACGGTTATCAGCAACCGTCGTATCCTGAACAAGGCTACGATAGGCCTTATGAGGATTCCTCCCAACATTACTACGAAGGAGGTATCTATATACCTTCACACACACATGCGCACATACATTCCTTTTCCTCTCCCCTTCCACAAAGGAAAAAAATTCTTGCACAACATAACTTATTTCCTGCCCATGCAAAGCTCTTGTAGACTATTAGTTGCTGGCTGAGAATTGCAGGGAATTTGAAGCATTCAAAATAGTTTCTTGCAAACATCTAAAACTATAACCTTGATTTGTCATTTCTAACAGCAGTAAAATGACTAAAACACTGTTAGTGTTTTTTTCAACCATATATTTTTATTTAAACATAAATCCATTGGTCCAGTTGTATATTTTGTGTGTATGTATACATACAAGTATAGCACCTTTAGGAAACAGCTTGCTGATTTTTGTGTAGCTAGTCTGTGCTCTGTAGCTGTCTTTAATTTTGTCCTTTTTTCATTTAGCATAGTCATGGCTTTATCAAGTCATGGCATCATGTTCCAGTAAGCTTAATGCTCGTTTGGCAGAGTTGCTGAAAATACTGCAGTGTAGCCTTGCAAAATCTGGCTTTAACTGCAGTTTGTTTGGCCGAATTCCTTTTGTTTTGGTTTGAGTTTTCTTTCTTTTGTTTTTCTTTCCAGTTTTTGAGATCAAGACTTGCATTTTCATTTTGTTTTTGTGGTGTTGGCTGTGCATCTTAAAAGAAAAACTAACTAGATTCAGAGGAAGTGCCTTTAATTGTTTCTGCTTACCATACTTACAGGAAATTCACAGTATGCTCAACAGCAGGATGCATATCAAGGACCACCTCAGCAGCAAGGATATCAACAGCAACAGTACCCAAGTCAGCAAGGTTACCCTGGACAGCAGCAAGGTTATGGTAAGTGATGGAGGACAGGTTGCCATAGGAAATGAGGTCAGGCAGACATTTTTTATCACACTCTTTTTGCACCCACAGACTTCCCTACTAAAAAGTTAAAACTTGCACATACATGCACTCAACTATGATAGCAATTTTTATCAGACCAAATGGATTTTATTTACTTTCATTTATTTGTACTTTATTTGTACCTCAACTTTCTCCACAATTGGGACCCAAGACGCCTTATGTCATTATCCTTGCCTCCATTTTATCCTCACAATGATCTTGTAAGGTAGGTTAGGCTGAGAGGGTGTGACTGGCCAAGGGTCACTCAGTGAGCTTTCACAGCACAAGTGGGCATTCAAATCCAAGTCTCCCAGATACTAGTCTGACATTTTTTAACTACTCTACACTTTCATACTAGGCCATTTGGAATTGCCTTAGTTTCTCCTGTAAAATTATACCAGCCATTTGCTAGTAATATGTAGTACCTCAGTGCATATGTAGCCCCTCTGTGGGCAAATAATACCCTCTAGACTGAAGCCCCCTCTCCACACAGTGCAGGATTTTTTTTTATCCTGTATGATGTGAACCATCATAAGACATGTTATAGCATACTTTATTCTGTTGCTTTTATGTAACCAGAAGATCAGTGTGGCTGTGAAATTCACCTAATTATAAAATTGATAATTTCCTATTTTTGGAAGTCTTAACAGTGGAGTCCTAAGGAAAGTTACAGCCTTCTAAGTCCAGTGAAGTCAGTGCACTTGGAAGGGTATAACTCTGCTAAGGAGTTCACTGTAAACCAACAAAACTTTAAACGGCAGTATATATTCATGTCATTTTTCAGTACTTGTATAATTATAATTGTTCAAGTAAATACTGAAATAAAAGCCCATTTGTGTAATTTGTTTTACTCATCTAGTTTTCATAATTTATGTTTGAGCATATCATAATAAAATATAACATCAACATGTTAAATAACAAAAGAAAGATCAGTGTCTGAGTTCTCTGAACCATTTTGTTATGTAGTTATGATATTCAGTGGACATATCTAAGAAATGGTAAAAATGTTGACTGTACACCCCTGGAGTGTCAAACCTATAGCTTGCAGGCTGAAACTGGCCTGCCCAAGACTTTAATCTGTCTTGGTGAGTAGAGCTCTCTTCTCTCCCCCCTCCCCTGCCCATCCTTGGTGTTCTGAGTTTGTGCTGTCTCTGCATATAGTGAACAGAGGGTGGGGCTACCTCTGAGAGCAAGAAGCAGAGGGCAGGGCTGCCTTGGAGTGCAGACTGCACAGGGCCAGCTGCCTCTGAGGGCATGAAAGAAAGGGCAGGGCTGCCAAACTTCCCAGCCACTGCTCCCAGCCTCGTAGTCCTCCTCACAGGTAGGGGCTGGAGGGGAAGGTGTTCTTTTGCTGTGATCCTTGTGTTTCTTCTTTATTTTAAAAATTAATTTGAAAAATCCCACTATCCCCCCACCTTTCCATGCACTTTTTTTGTGGGGGGGGGGAGTTTAGGACCAGCCATGGTTAAAATATAGAATTCCACAAACTCAAGGGACTCCAGTTTTGCAGAGAAATACCAGTTTTAACAAACATTCTCTCCTAATGTGGAGCTCCAGTGGAATAATAGCAGAACAAGTGTTGAAGATGACAACCAAAAGTATTATCTCAAACCACCCTGTTATAAAATCCTGAGACTCTGGAGAGCCACTGCCAAACAGAGCAGGGCGGGGGGGGGGGGTAGAAGCTTGCAGTGTTCAGCCATTTCATGTTTTTCCACTGGGTCCTAGGCTCAGATCATTTATATTTTTAAGGGCAGGTGAGGGAGGTTTGGGACGAACCACAGTTAAAATATGGAGTTCATCAAACACAAGGAACTTGTTTTGCAGAGAAATATTAGTTTTAACACACACACACACTCCTAATGTGGGACTCCAGTGGAATAGCTGCTGCAGTATCTTTGATTGTGTTTGTGTCCTTTATAAAGTTTATATCTCTGCTACCTGGCATTACATTTTATCTAAGCAAAAGTTCTCAACATGGCAACAACAGAACATATATTGAGGGTATAATGAGGGTTTGGAGTTCCAACCTAGGATCAGCACAGGGGTAGTAGATAAACACCTAGTTTCTTTATGTATCAGTACATACTCACACATTGCCAGAAAGCAAATCATCAGGAAGTGTTTGCTAAAACAAAGCAGGTTATTGTACTTGTACCAATAGGGATGTAATTTTTAAATAAAGCAAGCATTTTAACTATCAGAAACATAATTTGAGCAATAGCTATTTATTTAGCTCATACACATATTCTTACGTATTTATCAGCCCTACTGCTGATTTTTGCTAAGGAAAATTAGTATGTTTGAAAGCTCCAGTGTCACTCTTATTTGCAGATGATAAGCAGTAAAACATATGTTCTGCAGGCACAGACAGTGCAGTATACAGGCAACCCTCTGCCAGTTTGCAAACATTGGAAACTTTCAATATTTACAGCAATATATACACAATAAATAAATTGTTTAATCATTTAACGTTTAATGCTTTACATCCCTATTACCTCTCATCGCAGGGATGTGTAGTACATGTAATCTGGCCTTTTCAAATCGAGAAAGTTGAACATATTTGCAAGGCAAAAAAAAATGCATGTTGAAATAGAAAAACTGACATCAAATTGTATTTTACAAATCTTTATATAGGTATACTTTATAGTTTTCTTATTATACCATATAATGAACCATTCTAAATTTGCTTACTAGCTTTGGGCAAAGAGAGTGAATATGCAGGAGGGGGATGATGCTTTGTTTCTGGATTTGTAGTGATAATGTTTAGTTATGTCTTGTCCATTTCGGTCCATAAAATCTTTCAGGTCCTTCACAGAGTGGTCCCGGACC
Source organism: Heteronotia binoei (assembly GCF_032191835.1). Taxonomy (NCBI): domain Eukaryota; kingdom Metazoa; phylum Chordata; class Lepidosauria; order Squamata; family Gekkonidae; genus Heteronotia; species Heteronotia binoei. The sequence continues at coordinate 78,460,300 of NC_083229.1, forward strand.
CCAGTATTCCAATTATCCCCAAGGGCAAGGCCAACAGTATGGGGGATATAGGCCGACACAGCCTGGACCCCCCCAGCCACCACAGCAAAGGCCTTATGGATATGACCAGGTATTATTTTTATATTCTTATTTTAGTCTCACATGGTTTATTATTCAAATGGTTTGTTAAGAATTTCAAGTATTATTTGTATATTGTTACTTCATCATCATATGAAAATCAAATACCAGGTATGACACCCTTCTTTTCATTGTTAGTTAATTGATAATTTCAGGTCTCAGTGCAAACAAACTCCATAGTGGCAGACCAAAAACTGGAACAAGAGTAAAATCTAAGCTAAAGTCTTGCTCTTTCCTTCCCACACACCCTTATCTCAAAACATTAAAAGACTGGCTGAAAAACAAGGTCTTTCAAAACTTCAAAAGAATCATGGTTCTTGCTGCAGCTGCTTGCTGTTAGAAAAATACAAGTTATATTCTTAGCAGGTTTTTTAAGGATCAACAGCAACGGAGTCTACATATACTTTTTAACGTGCATACTAGCTGATATTAAAAAGGAACTGATATCTCCAGTTCCTGATGGGAATGGGCACAAACTGGGGAAATGGAGGTTCATCCTAGTTTGTGGTTCATGAGATCATACAGACCTCGCCATTTACCAGAACAGTTCAGTTCATGAGGTTCGAGGGAAGATCTGAGACTTTCCCTGCCGCCTCTCTGCTGATGGTGGCTTCCTAAGTCCAGTGGAATGGAATGGGAGGAAGATTTGCAAAGACATTTAAAGGGAACATTTTCAAACAGTCCTTTGCAAGTGCGCCTGCTTGCAAAAGCCATTTAAAGGGAATACTTGGATGTGGGGGAAACAAAAGGGATTGCTGAAATGGCTTGCATCTATTTCAGCCTATTAGAACTAGGGATGTGCAAAAAAAAAAATAATTCGGTAGTACACGGATTCGGAAATATACGGGGGGAAAAATACGGAATCCCATATATTTCTGAATTCTGTAGTCAGAATAGCCACATATACAGTAGATGCGCGGCTATTTCCGAATATACGGCCCTATTATACCCTATGGGCCATTGAAATCAATGCCATATAGGGTATATTTGAAGCCGCCTGGAGGGGAGGGGGTTTGAGGGAGAGCCCCCAAATTTGCAGGGGACTCTCCCCTACAAAACTCCCCAAGTCCCAAAAAGATTGGGCCAGGGGGTCCAATTCCTGGGGCACCCAAAGCCAAACCTAACTTCACTCCAGAGAATCTCTATAGGACCCAAATGCACTATATACATCTATCTACTCTATGAACCCTGCCACACAAAACACAATCTGCTCAAGGCTGCAGCAAACCTAGATGCCAGCTCTCCAGCACTGCCCCAAACGACATGGGGAGAGCTGGCCAAGCACAACAAGCCTGTTGGTTCTGGGTCTCTCACCCAGGTGCCAGCTTCCCTGCCACAGAACACACAATCTACAGATGCCAGCTCTCCAGCACTGCCCCAAACAACATGGGGAGAACTGGCCAAGCACAACAAGCCTGCTGGCTCTGGGTCTCTCACCCAGGTGCCAGCTTCCCTGCCACAGAACACACAATCTACAGATGCCAGCTCTCCAGCCCTGCCCCAAACAACACGGGGAGAGCTGGCCAAGCACAACAAGCCTGCTGGTTCTGGGTCTCTCACCCAGGTGCCAGCTTCCCTGCCACAGAACACACAATCTACAGATGCCAGCTCTCCAGCCCTGCCCCAAACAACACGGGGAGAGCTGGCCAAGCACAACAAGCCTGCTGGTTCTGGGTCTCTCACCCAGGTGCCAGCTTCCCTGCCACAGAACACACAATCTACAGATGCCAGCTCTCCAGCCCTGCCCCAAACAACATGGGGAGAACTGACTAAGCACAACAAGCCTGCTGTTCTGGGTCTCTCACCCAGGTGCCAGCTTCCCTGCCACAGAACACACAATCTACAGATGCCAGCTCTCCAGCCCTGCCCCAAACAACATGGGGAGAACTGGCCAAGCACAACAAGCCTGCTGGTTCTGGGTCTCTCACCCAGGTGCCAGCTTCCCTGCCACAGAACACACAATCTACAGATGCCAGCTCTCCAGCCCTGCCCCAAACAACATGGGGAGAACTGGCCAAGCACAACAAGCCTGCTGGTTCTGGGTCTCACCCAGGTGCCAGCTTTCCCCCCCCCCCCCAAAAAAAAACCAGAACCAGGAAAAGGGACAACAGGAGAAGGCCAAGAAACTCAACTGTTAAAAAAGTGGCCTTTTCACCAATAAGAAACCTCAGGCCAAATCAGTCAACAACACCCCCCCGCCCTAAAACCAGAACCAGGAAAAGGGGGACAACAGGACAGGAGGATGCAAAGCCTGCAGCAATAGAGAATAGATCCAAACAGAAGGCCAACACAAACTCAACTGTTAAAAAAGTGGCCTTTTAAACAATGAAAATTAGGCCAAATAGCCCCCCCCAAACCAGAACCAGAAGACAAAAGGAACAACAGCAGCACAACACAACAGCAACAAATCAAACACAGAATCCTTTTAAAACAGTAAAAAACTTAACTTTTAACAATACAGGAACTTTACCAACCCCTCCCCCCCCAAAAAACCCCTTCACCCTAACCCCAAGAAATCCAAGCCACCCAAATCAGGAAAAGTAAAAGGACACTGCACTTTTAAAAGTCCCCTCACTAAAGTAAGATATGGGCAAATTGGCAAACCCCACCCCCAAGCCCCCTCCCCCAGCAGAACCCCCTAACCCCAAATAAGCTACCCACCATCCAAATCTGGATAAGCAAAGGGACTCTGAGTCTTAAAAAAGTTTTTTTACCAACTAAAATAAAAACAAGAACCCCAAGACTGTCTTACCTTAGACGTCTTCTCTACTCCAGGCAAGTCTGGTACGGCTGAGAGAGAGCAGCAGCAGCTGAGGCCAAGGGACAGCACAGCACAATCTCTCTCCCACACCAACACAGCAGCAATGGAGGAGTCCAGCCAGGCAGACTCCTTAAAAGGTTCTCTGGCCCTACAGAGAGCAGTTTCAAAAAATAGCACTGCTCTGTGATTGGCCAGACAACAGTGCTTACTTGGATACCCAAGTAAGCAAAAGATCAAAAGAACAACAATGTTGCTGATGGCTGGGGGATCAGCTACACAACAGCCTTGCAAAGCATGCATTTGCAATGCATTTTGCAAATGCATGCTTTGGATTGGCTGCTGGGGCTCCTCTTCCCCCTCCCTCCCCCTGATCCCAGGGAGGCTATGGGAGAGGTGGGAAAAGGCTACCAAAGGCAGGAAAGGAGGCAAGCAGCTCCCCTGAGGCTGCAGAAGCCCCCTTCCCGTCTTTTCCATGGATTTCCATATACTTCCAAATAGCTATACAGAAGTATACGGGGAGCCATACTTGGCTCCCGCATAATGGGCCCCAATTGGATTTGGCTGTATGCGATTCCGTATACAGCTGAATCGGGTGATTCGACGGTTGATTTGGTTCGGCCGAACCAAATGCACGCCCCTAGTTAGAGCCTCTGAAACCACATGGAGGGTCATGGATAAGGATGGGCTCAAACCTTTGGTTTGTGAACCACAAACTGGCAATATTTGTCATGAAATTAGGCTTGTGCCCATTCCTAGTTCCCACTACACCAAAGAATTTTGATCCAGCTAATTAAATCTTGCCTGAGGGAGCTTAGATGTCCTTTATGGGACATCATAAATCTCTCCTGGAGGGGCGTTTTCCAACACCCTTGAAAGAGGCTATGGTCTGCCCCCTCCTAAAAAAAAAGTACAGCAGATCCGTCCGAATTGGCAAACTACCGACCGGTCTCTAATTTACCGTTTTTAGGTAAAATTATTGAGAGGGCAGTGGCGTTGCTGTTGCAGGGTTTTCTGGATGACGCTTCTGTCCTAGACCCTTGCCAGTCTGGCTTTCATCCAGGTCACGAGAAGGAGACAGTGCTGGTTGCCTTGGCAGATGACCTCCAGCGGCATCTGGATTGAGGTGGCGTGGCGGTGCTGATGCTGTTAGCTGCGTTCGACATGGTCGACCATCGGCTACTGACTCGCCGACGTAGGGGTTAGGGGGTTGGCTTTACAATGGCTCTCCTCCTTCCTCGAGGATCGGGGACAAAGGGTGGCAATCGGGGGTGAGCTGTCCCAGAGGCGCACACTAGATTGTGGGGTGTCTCAGGGAGCAGTTCTCTCACCAATGCTATTTAATATCTATATGCGCCCCCTTGCCCAGATTGCCCGGAGGCATGGGCTTGGGTGTCACCAATACGCAGATGACACCCAGCTCTATCTGCTAATGGATGGCCGGCCTGGTTGTACCCCAGGGAATTTGGACCTGGCACTGCAGGCCGTGGCAACTTGGCTAAGGCTGAGTGGGTTGAAGCTGAATCCAGTGAAGACAGAAGTTCTTTGCGTGGATCGGGGCACTCTGGGGAGGGAAATACCTCTCCCGGTTTCCTGTTGCACCGGGTCAGGAGCTTGGGAGTTCTACTGGAGCCTTCACTATCAATGGAGGCCCAGATAGCAGCAACTGCTAAGTCAGCCTTTTTTCATTTAAGGCGGGCAAGGCAGTTGGCCCCCTTCCTAGAGCGCCAGGACCTAGCAACAGTGATTCATGCAACGGTCACCTCGAGACTGGATTACTGTAATGCCCTCTACATGGGGCTGCCTCTGTGCTGAACCCGGAAGCTGCAGCTGGTGCAGAACGAGGCTGCTAGGCTGCTATTGGGGCTCCCAAAATGGGAGCACATACAGCCAGGGCTGCGCGGACTGCACTGGTTGCCAGTTACATACCGGATTCGTTACAAAGTGCTGGTTATTACCTTTAAAGCCCTATATGGCCGAGGACCTGCCTACCTGAGGGACCGTCTTTCTCCATATGTACCCCAGAGAGCACTGAGGTCAGCAGGGAAGAACCTGCTGACCATCCCCGGGCCGAAGGAAGCAAAACTACAGGTCACTCGCATGCAGGCCTTCTCTGTTGTAGCTCCACACCTATGGAACCAGCTCCCGGAAGAAGTGCGGGCCCTGCGGGACTTTGAACAGTTCTGCAGGGCCTGCAAGACCATCCTCTTCGGGATGGCCTTCACTGATTAAAGATAGAGAGACTGCTTAAGTGATTTTTACCATCTGATGAAATATCATCAAGATGTTAATTTTATTAATTTTAGAATTTTAATTAAATTGCTAAATTAGCTATTGCTTTTAAATATTATTTTATAACTTACTGTATTTGATTTAATGTTGTTAGCCGCCCTGAGCCTGCTTCGGCGGGGAGGGCGGGATATAAATAAAATGATTGATTGAAAATGATTGATTGATTGATACTATCCCAGTATAAAATAATTGTGATTTTATGTATTGGCCATGGGGATATTTTCTGCCACATAGAGTGAAAGGCAATGCTCCAGTTCTGTGTATCAGATAGTGTCTTGGATTCAGCAAAACATTTCCATCGGCTAAAGTAGTTTCATCTGCAGAGATAAATTTTCTTTCCTTCCTCTGCAGCCCAAGATATCCCTCCAGTGCTGTTCCTGTCAGATAGATGATCTCCCCAGACAGCACTTCAGGGGTGATCTTGGGCTGCAGCAGGGAGTGGTAGAAGAAAGTTGTGTTGTGCAGACAGAAATCTTTCACCTGTTGAAATGCTTGGCTGGATCCAAGCCAGTCTCAGTCTGTATTTTTTCAGAGTGTTCATGCATGATTGAGTGTTGCATATTAGGAGGTCAGTTCATGCATGATTGAGAGTTGCATATTGGGAGGTCAGTACTATCTGTGTTTCCCATTCTTTGAGTATACCACATGTTATTCCCAGCAGGTGGCTCAGATGAGAAAAACTAAAAAAATGGCATTATTCAGCATCATATGCTTGTTAGAACTTACTTTAGTACAAGTGAAATTTGTGTTTTTATTGGATATTCCTATGAGACTTGCATCTGGACAACAAAGTATTGTCTGTATATTTCAGACTTCTCAAATAACCTGTGTTGGGTCTGGGGTATGTTATATAATTATGCATGTTACAGTATATTGTAGAAAAACCCACTATTTATGTATTCACACATTTAGTTTTATAAATTCTAGGCTTCTACATTCTGATCATTTTTTTTCATATTATATTTACATATTACATTTTTTTCATATTATATTTACCGTTTTCGACTGTTACTAGTAATAATACTACAGAAATTTCACTGGAGGTCATGTTAAAGAGGTGAGGGTGACACTAGAAGTCACACGTTCTAAAGCATCCTCTCCTTTTAATCATTGTCCATACCAGTTTGAGGGAAAACAGTAAACTAAAATTTTATGTAGTAGAGTTTTCTGTTGAACTTTTGCAGTGACTTATCAGTTTAAGAAGACATGAAAGTCCAAGGAAGTTTTCAGATGTATAAACCTTGTTAATTGTGGGCTGTGGCCCTCCATTCTTTGTTTTATTTTGTTTCTGAGCAAAATAAGAAAACTGTATTCTATTTACACTGTCTTATTTTATTTCTAGGGACAATATGGCAACTACCAGCAATGAAAAATGTCATTTGAGTACAATAGCCAGTATCTGTTAGCAGCCGTATTGTCTTGTCAGCACTGTGGACATCTCCCTGTGAAGAGAATCTTCCATTCCATCTAGTCTTGGAAACAAAAATACTTTCCCACATTGTTGATAAATGGCTGTTTTACAGTATATTGCCTGCTTGGGCCAGTTATAAACTGAAGTGATAGTCTTTGTGAAAAACAAATTTCACATCTCTACTCTAGATGGCAATATTGGACAGAAAATACACTGACAAACAATTTTTTTGCAATGAGCTTAGAACTGTATATCAAACTGTTACAGACTGAAATGTGTGAACAGCATTGTATGTTTATGAAGGTTAAGGGAATTTAATATTTTTCCACAGATTCTTTTGTAAGGGGGAAATTTTTACAGCAGCAATATTTTGTATATTATGTTTTTCATATGGAATATGCAAGGCAGTACACTACGCACTGGGCAGGATCAGAAACCCTCATAGATAGGAAATACAGATTGAGACATGATGCATTCTTGATCATGTTGGTCTCTAAATCTGCAAGGAGAGCTGGGAAAGGATGTAGTTGCATATACATCCATAGCAGACTCGGTATGCAGAATATCCCAATTATTTAAATGACAAGATGATCATGGGAAATATGACACAATCTATAAAGAAATAATTTTGAAAGATTTTGTGTGAAATTATTTTGTAAAAAAATGGTTTCTAGCAGAGGCAAAAAAAATTTTGGTAACAGGAATATGTTTGGGTTGGATTTGTAAGCATCTTGCAATGGTTTCATGTAAACCAAGCTGTAATCTTTTTTTTTTATTACAGTAACAAGGAATTTTAAAAGTGTTCATTTAACCTGGCTTGAATTTACAAAGTATTTAAAAACAAATATAGACACGTATTTTATTTCATAAGTGTATTTAACTTTTAGTAGGATGATTTGTATGTTACAAGAATAGTATAGAAGCTTTTGTAAACTCTGTCTAAACTATCTCCACTGAAAATTAATGTTGTTAAGAAAGGAGGCATTTGTTGTGTATGTCCATGTTTGTACTGGTTAATATGAGACCAAGATTAAGTTTTAGTGAGGTTTTAAAAAAAAATGCCAAATCCTGTTGTGAGCTTCATGATGCTTACAGTGTTGCATGTGAAGCAGCCACCACTTGGATCAAGAGCATAGCCATAAAGAAGACAAGCTGCTTGAAACTGTTCTGCAGTTGTGTTTCAGGTGCACTACTCGATACTGTGTTGTGAAGGATGTGAGCATTCTGACATTAAAAGAATGCAACTAAAATCAGGCCAGAATGTTCATGATATTTTGCTATATTTTAACACAGAAATAGCATTGATGTATTTTGTCTTCTTAATTAATGACCTAAAAATATACATTCTTCCATAATGTAAAACAGAACAAATTTGTTTTTACATTGGTTACAGATTAAAATCACGTTTTTGAACTGAAACCCAAGGAATATTGGTACGAATTAAATGCTTCAAGGTTTTGTGCCAATTTTCCACCACTGTGTACTTCATAGCTGTTTAAAACTGTACTCCATCAACTCTAACAGAAGAATAAATTATTTGTGATTTTAATTTCCTCATTTGCTCCTTTAAATTAGATCTCTGTCGCTCTGGTATTTCATTTGGAGACTTTGCTGCAGATTTTTATTTTGTAGTAGTCGTGCCAGGGTAACCAAATTGTATTTGTATTCTAGAACTTTATCAAAATTCTCTTGCCATAGCCAAGTTAATTAGAATTAACTGTTCAGTAATCAGCATGTTGTTGTGTGTAGGCTGTTTGTTATACAATTCTCTCTGAAAATGATGGTCCGTGAGGCTATAATCAAGATGACTGAATTAGATAAATGAGTTGAGACAAAAAATGTGCTGAACCCAACCTGCTATAGATATGTTATCTCATTTAAAATAAGCTCAACTGACATTAAGAAATAATTTGTCTTTCCAACCGATCTTGTGTTGTCTTATTCTCATTTTTAATGGAAACTAAAATTGCAGTTTTAATAACCAGAATTTCCTCCAGGGCTTCTCTCCTAGGGAACAATGCGTTTTCAAGGTTTAATTGTTTTATAACGTCCTATTTTGTAAAAGTTTTTAATTGGTGGTGGCAAACATTACCTTATTCCTCTGATATTGTGTTAAAAGAACAACTTAGGCAATGGCTCCCTTTATTGTTGGTATCTCCTCTGAAACATAAGCAAAGTATAAAAGCAAGAGGAATACTACAGAATGGCAAAATACGATATTCTGCATGATTCAAGTAACTATTCTTCAGTAAGTGAAAAGAATTTTATCAGGAAATTCTGTCTGAATTATGACATTCTGGGCAGAAGGAAATTAGGAGTAACAATCAGTTTGAAAAGAAGCCAAGGTTGTAATTTTTATTCTTGCTCAAGGTATTTTGGTTTGTTCCAGAGAGTCAGTCTAGGACTGGGATGACCTTGGGTCAGTCACTCTCTCTTACCTTAAGCACTCTCAGAAGGTTGTTGTGAGGATAACATGTTTGCTGCCCAGAGCTGCTTCAGGAAAAGGCAGAATAAAAATGTAATGGATAAGCACTGTTGCAACAAATATAGCAGTTATAGTCATATTAAATTCTGCAGCATGACCCTATATAGATTTGGTACAGGCACTGCATAAAACTAGTACTGTTGTATGTAATAGTTTAAAAGCTGCTCTAACTATAGATGGTAAAAAAGGTAAAGGTAGTCCCCTGTGCAAGCACCACGACTTTGGGATGACATTGCTTTCACAACATTTTCACGGCAGACTTTTTACGGGGTGGTTTGCCATTGCCTTCCCCAGTCATCTACACTTTCCCCTGAGCAAGCTGGGTACTCATTTTACCGACCTTGGAAGGATGGAAGGCTGAGTCAACCTTGAGCCGGCTACCTGAATCCGGCTTCCACCAGAATCGAACTCGGGTCGTGAGCAGAGCTTAGGACTGCAGTACTGCAGCTTTACCACTCTGTGCCACGGGGTTCTTCTATAGATGGTAAGAATATATACAGCTCTGGAAACCATGATTTGAAGTGGGTTTATTTATCACAGTCTTTTAACTATTTTATTTATTTTATTTTATTTACGTTATATTTATATCCTGCCCATTCCATATAGACTCAAGGCAGCTAACAGCATAAAATAGACAGTAAACAAAACAATATTAAAACAATCAGATATATTACACAAAACTGGTTTTATGTAATATATGAATATAGATGTTCTGGCTTTTTGTGCTGCCCTCACCGCAGTGCAAGTTGGTATAGCAATGGGGCCTCAATAGGGCAAAAAACAGGAAGAATAGAGGCAATAAAACCAGGATTTATCAAGATAATTCAGAGTTCAATCGCCTGCAAGCCAAATCTTGGTTTGTCAAAGTAACATTGCTAAAGTTAAATTAAGATTTCACATTATGCTTGAACTAAGCCATTCTTTCAGGAGAAGCCCATGAACATAGCTGCTTCACTATTTCTTCAACAATAGTATTCATAATTTTTTGTCCATATCCCCTTCCCCACACTATTTCCTCCTCTTCTGGCAGTGCAATATCGTCTCCCATTTTCCTGCTTCCTTCTATCCTTCCCAGTCACCAGCCAACCTTTTATCTGTTTCCCAACCTTCAGCTGTTTATTATTTATTTGCTTCAGTCAACCTTTCTTCCACACCAGGAACCCAAAGCAGCTTATATCATTCTCTTCTCATCTGTAATGTAGATTAGAGTAAGTGTAGCTGGCCCAAAATCACTCAGCAAGTTTCTATGGTAAAGCAGGGGTTTGAATCTGGGTCTCCTAGATTCTAGTCTGGCACTACAAACTGGCTTTCAGTGTTTCTTCCTTCTCTTCCCATGGTAACCCTTTCTTCAGAAAAGTCTGGCAGTGTAGCAAGTCACTCAGGTAAGTTGTATGGTGGCTGCAGCCCAGACAGAGTTGTGCAGAGGCTGCTACTGGGCCCAGCAAGCCACATGGCATTATGTCATTTGGTGGCCACTGCTGTGCCTGGATGAACTGAGCACATTGCATAGTAATAAGCTGTCTGATAGCTGCTGGTAGGCCCAGATAAGTCCTCCTCCAGAGCAGAAAGGAGGGGAGCAGGAGTAGAGGCCAAAACGGCTCTAGAAAGTCCTCTGCTCCCTCATTTTCTCTGACAAACCAAGATTTGGATGCTAGCAATATTGTTTTAATGGCAACTGAGACAATTTCATACAGTTGCTGCTTTTATTTTTTGGGGGGGAGTGTTAACTTCCTTTCAGATTTTAGAAATGCCTGCCTTATCTGTTCATTGCTCCAGTCTGGATTTAAGTATCCACAGATGGCCTCAGGTGGAGATAGGCTGATAGGTGGCGATATATCAAGAGTTTAAAAAGAAAGAAAGCCGTAGTGGTTGAGGACTGATCGAAACTCAATTTTCTAGGTAATTATTTTTTATGGTGTACACCTATGTATTAATATTTTGATACACTACCTGAATTTAAGAAGATACCTAAGTCACAGCAAAATGTCACCATTAAGACTAGTATCTACAGAGTACTGAAGTGAACTCTAATGTGAAGTAGTTATCAACAGGCTGGCAGCTAAATACAAAGCTTACTTGGATTTCTTGGTGTTTTGGCTAAGGTCTTTATAGCTCAATGAAAGTGTCAACTGTCAACCCAGTGAGTTGTGATGGTGAAATAAGCAATTTCTGTTAAGGATGATTAGGGAAGGAAAATAAAACAGCTGACATTATAATGCCCTTATATAGATCCATCCTGACCTGGCTAACTCAGTCTCATCAGTTCTTGGAAGCTAAGCAGGGTCAGCCCTGGCTAATATTTGGATGGGAGACCTAAGAGGAATACCAGGCCTGCGATGTGGAGGCAGACAAGAGCAAATCACCTCTGAATATTTCTTGCCATGAAAACCCTAAGGCCGCCATAAGTCACCTATTCATGCTACACATGCACACAGATCTGTGGTTTGGTTTCAGAATACTGTGTGTAGTTCTGGTCATCAAAAAAAGTACATAAAAGAGCAGCCAAGACAACTAGGGCTTTGGAGCATCTTCCCTATGTGGAAAGGCTGAGTAGCCTGGAACTTTTCAGTTTAGAAAAAGGATAAGATGAACATCATAGAGGTTTATAAAACGGCACACTGTGAAGAAAGATGACAAAACTTTCTTCCTCCCAAAATACTAGAACACAAGGACATCCAGTAAAGCTGGTGTGCAGTAAATTCAGTAAATGACAGTAAATTCAGTAAATGACAAAAGGAAATGCTTTGATACACAGAGCATAATTAAAATACGGAATTCACTGCCAAGGAATGTATTACTGGCTACAGGTATAGACAGCTTTTAAAAAGAGATTAGTTACATGGACAGTAGGTCTGCTATAGTGCCTGAAGGGAATGTCCACATTCAGACAAAGTAAATCTCTGAATAACACTGGTAGGAAGCAACATCCGGAACGCCTTGGCCTCTAGGCCCTATTGTTGGTCTTCCAATCTGATTCAGTGGGGTTCTTACAAGAATAGGGCATCCATGTCAGTAAAGATACAGTCAGTTCTAAGGCAGTTTTGTGGAACATAGGTGTAGTTGTGCACAGTGGAAACTGCACTACACACAAATTCTGATGAAGTAACAAGTTGTTATGAATTCAATATCAAATAGCTAAATATCTAAACAAAGAAAGGAAAACAGTAGAATACTGTGATCTGATCTGGAGTTTTGACAAATTTATAGTACTGGGAAGGTGACATGGGATTAGAGATTATATAGATGTGTGCCTGCTACCAACCCATTCCTACAATTGACAGCCATCTGGGTATATGGAATTCCTTCTGATCGTGGAACCCAGATCGAACCATTATACAAAGGTTCCCCACAAGATCTACATCTTCCTTTCCATTCTGTATGCTAGATTAGCTGTTCACCAGCAAATGCCACAGCAGCTAATTCAGATCAGGCTTCATCCTGAAATGAAATGAGTCTAGCAGTAGTGGGGCTTCAGCATGATTCTTGTATAGTTTGTGTGCATTGTATAATGCTTTATAAGTGATCCACTGACAATTCTGCAGAGATGCCCATTTTATTATTTTACTACACAGTCTTTTATTCTCATGGCCATGTTTCAACCAAAAGCTTCTATATATATCATGATCCTGACAGTCTATTGCCTACACTGTGGAAAGCAGTCTTTTCTCTGAAAGGTAAATTTGATGAAAAGGGTATCATCATAAAACAGAAAATGATAGACATCCAACAGGGACTGATGACAAGTTTATTGATACTATAAATTGCAACATGTTTTAAACCAGGGGTGGCCAAACTGCAGCTTGGGAGTCACATCTGGCTCTTTCACACATGTGTGGCTTTTGAAGCCCCCACTGCCCCAGTGGCCAGCTTAGATAAGGCATTTCTCTCTTTAAATGATTTTGCCAAGCCAGCCTTGCAGCTTGGAGAATGCATTTAAAGTTGCTTTCTTTCCATCTCTCCCTCCCCCCTCACATCTATCTGCCTTCCTTCCTTGCAACTCTCAAACATCTGACATTCATGTCTTGCGGCTCTCAAACATCTGACATTTATTCTGTGTGGCTCATGCATTAAAAAAGTTTGGCCACCCCTGTTCTAAGCAGTTAGATCTCTATCAGGAACCAAAAAGGGAGAAATCTTACATTTGGAATAACTTCTCTGATGCCTTCCTCCAAAAGGAGTATCTAGCCAACCAACTCCTGCAGTGATGCACTTCTCTTTTTTCCCTCACCTTTTGCCTAGATCACTTCTATTGTTAACATACTAAATCTGATCCATAAAGATAGCGGCAATAACCTCTAGAAATCTTCAAAATGACTGGCACTTTGCGATATGCTTTTCACAGTGGCACAAAGGCAGAAAAAAAGAAAGGAGTAACAAGGGGAGAGTCACTCAGCTGATGATCTGACAGGGGCATCTTCTAACCTCAAGACTTAGCTGATATCCCTGCCAAAGGTCATTTTCATAAGTGAACCTCTGTTCATTGTTTCCACTTTTTGCCAATAACTTCATTAAGAAAATTGCTTCCATAATAAAAAAGCAGAAGTCAATCCTGTATTCTTCCTTTTTTGTTCTCTGCTGCAATGTTGTGCCTGAACCAAGAGGTCATACATTTTCTTATGTCCTCTGAAGGCAAGCAGTGCTGATGAGGTGGACTAGAAACGTAGCCTATGTCATTTCCCCACCACCACTACTCTGTACTGCAGCAGAAAAGCAAATGTTCTACTTGTATCCAAATGCAAGGTGGAAGGATAAAAGAAAATACTAGGTTGTTGTATCCTCTCGCCTTAACAACTTGTCAGTTCGCTAGATGATGAGCATGCTATCCAGTAACCTAGAAAGGCAATGGACTTCAGTATCTTCCCTTCCAACAAAAGGTGGGACAAGTCATACATGTAAGAGATCACTGATGAGGAAAGACCTGAGACCTTACTTTGTAAGAGATCAGTGATGATCAAATTTCTGAGGTCTCCATTTCATGTAAAAGTATTTCCCTGCTCATTAAAATTATTCTCTTCCTCACTTATAATCCAGGAGAGGGGTGCAACCTTCCATTCATATGTGAAGAAAGCAAGGGTGATTGGAATGTGTTTTTGTGCTCACTCCCCACAAACATATTAACACTTGAAGCATTGTTCTTGCAGTCCCATTCAATCTTCTTGGATAAAAATGATAAAAACAACTGAGACCAGCATAATAAACCATGGTGGATTTAGGGTGCAGAGTTCAGTGCCCTTTCCCTTTAAGCTCCAGCTTTGTTTAAAGTATATCTTTTTGCTACCCCCCCCCCCCCTTTGAGGATTTGGCAAAAGAAAGAAAAAACTCATATGTTCACACCTCTGTATTAGTGATGTGCAAAAAAAAAAAATCAGTAGTACACGGATTCGGAAATATATGGGAGGAAAAATACGGAATCCCGTATATTTCTGAATTCTGTAGTCGGAATAGCTGCATATACAGTAGATACGCGGCTGTTTCCAAATATATGGCCCCATTATACCCTATGGGCCATTGAAATAAATGGCAAATAGGGTATATTTGAAGCCGCCTGGAGGGGAGGGGGTTTGAGGGAGAGCCCCCAAATTTGCAGGGGGCCTGCAGGGGATTCTCCCCTACAAAACCTCCAAGTCTCAAAAAGATTGGGCCAGGGGGTCCAATTCCTGGGGCACTCAAAGCCAAACCTAACTTCACTCCAGAGAATCTATAGGACACAAATGCACTATATACATCTATCTACTCTATGAACCCTGCCACACAAAACACAATCTGCTGAAGGTCTGCTCTGCAGACCTGGCTGCAGCAAACCCAGATGTCACCTCTCCAGCCCTGCCTCAAAGAATGGGGGAGAGCTGGCCAAGCACAACAAGCATGCTGGCTCTGGGTCTCTCACCCAGGTGCCAGCTCCCCCCCCCCCCCGCCAAAAAAAAACCCAACCAGAACCAGGAAAAGGGACAACAGGAGAAGGCCAAGAAACTCAACTTTAAAAAGTGGCCTTTTCACCAATAAGAAACCTCAGGCCAAATCAGTCAACAACACCCCCCCACCTAAAACCAGAACCAGGAAAAGGGGGACAACAGGACAGGAGGATGCAAAACCTGTAGTAATAGAGAATAGATCCAAACAGAAGGCCAACACAAACTAAAAGTGGCCTTTTAAACAATGAAGATTAGGCCAAACAGCCCCCCCCCCCAAAAAAAAACCAGAACCAGAAGACAAAAGGAACAACAGCAGCACGACACAACAGCAACAAATCAAACACAGAATCCTTTTAAAACAGTAAAAAACTTAACTTTTAACAATACAGGAACTTTTCCAACCCCTCCCCCCCCAAAAAAAACCCCTTCACCCTAACCCCAAGAAATCCAAGCCACCCAAATCAGGAAAAGTAAAAGGACACTGCACTTTTAAAAGTCCCCTCACTAAAGTAAGATATGGGCAAATTGGCAAATCCCACCCCCACCCCAAGCCCCCTCCCCCAGCAGAACCCCCTAACCCCAAATAAGCTACCCATCACCCAAATCTGGATAAGTAAAGGGACTCTGAGTCTTAAAAAGTTTTTTTTACCAACTAAAATAAAAACAAGAACCCCAAGACTGTCTTACCTTAGACGTCTTCTCTACTCCAGGCAAGTCTGGTAAGGCTGAGAGAGAGCAGCAGCAGCTGAGGCTAAGGGCCAGCACAGCACAATCTCTCTCCCACACCAACACAGCAGCAATGGAGGAGTCCAGCCAGGCAGACTCCTTAAAAGGTTCTCTGGCCCTACAGAGAGCAGTTTCAAAAAATAGCACTGCTCTGTGATTGGCCAGACAACAGTGCTTACTTGGATACCCAAGTAAGCAAAAGATCAAAAGAACAACAATGTTGCTGATGGCTGGGGGATCAGCTACACAACAGCCCTGCAAAGCATGCATACTCGGCTCCCACATAATGGGCCCCAATTGGATTCGGCTGTATGCGATTCAGTATACAGCCGAATCAGGGGTGATTCGGCGGTTGATTCGGTTCGGCCGAACTGAAAGCACACCCCTACTCTGTGTGTCTGCCCTGCAACTGAGAATTTTAATTGCCTATAATGAGGGAGCTTTTCTCCTGTCTGCCAGAAGTCTGTCAGGGTGGGAGTATCATGATTGTATAAGTTCATCCCAATGAATCGGGAGCTGAAAATTTAAAGCATAAATAAAAACCAAATTTAATGAAGAATCCAAAAAGTATCATAAAAACACTAGCAAATAAAACATTTTCCCCCAAACTAAAATGGACCCATGCCCATTCATCAGAGTACGGTAACAAATTCCACAGCACCTGGTACTAAAACAGAATAGAACTTTATTAGAACATAGGCAATGCCTAGTTTTGGCCCTTCTAGCTATAACCAGCCACAGCCAGCAACCAATTTAACAAATGAAACTAAACCAAAGGACTTCCTCTTAAGGGATCATGATAAAATAACTATATAAAAAAATAAGAGAACATCAACACCCCGCAACATAACCACTCTGTGTAGAATTTTGCTTACTTTCTGATGAATCTAAACACTGTAATAGTTTGACATCTAGCTAGCAGTTCAGAGGTATGTCAAATAAGAAGCTCTTAGAATAACCTCTTACAAAGCTGTAGGCAGATTTCAATCAGACCATTCCTTTCCCTCAACATATAGAAATTGCACATGTTTGGGTATGCTCTAAGCAAGAGCTGTAATATACCAACATACTGATTCCATGGGATTTCAGAGGATATATACAAGTACAGTTTCTGAATTTTCTCCTTACTAAATATGTTTGTTTTTTTAAAAAAAGAAAAGAAAGAAAACTTTTAGCTCCTACAAGACACAATAGAGTGAGACCAAGTCCAACAGAAGCACCGTTAACTATTTGAAAAAGCAAAGAAAATCCCATTCACAATGTACTGCAACAATTTCCACATCTCCCTCTTCACCACCTCCACAACAAGGGCGCCTGTTTTAATGTATACAAGTTAGTACTTAGTCTTCACTCCCACATAAACACAATCATTTTGCAAACATGTTCTAATATTAATTACCCCCTTGGCACTAAAAGTCAGGATTTCCTGATGCAGCCCACTAATGTAAAATGCATTAGTGCAAATGCTGGCTCCAAGAGTTTAGATTCTTTAAATAAACTGCAATTGCTTTTTTTTTTTTTTTGCAAGGAAGAGGTGGGAAAAGAAAGAGAGAGGAGAGACACTGCCTAGTCTGAAAAGCTAATTTTTCTAGCAAACGATTGTCACCACCTTGTATTTTGACATCATAAAATACTTATTTTAACAGTAACTGATTTGCCTCATTATATTTGACTCTTCTCGAGGAATGTCCAGGACACATTTGGCATTTGCTTGCTAATTTTGCATTAAGCCACACAATGGGGTATCCTATAGATATAAAAGCCCTTTCTTCTTGCCAAAACAGAGCTTTCCTATTGGTTGGGGGTGTGCTCCATCAACCTTTGGTCTGTCAAACCATCAATCAAGAGTACTTTCCTATCATTGGTTGAGTCTACTCCTCTTTCCCATCCAAGTGGCTGTTGATAGTTCTGGCAGTTTCTGGCTCGCCCTACTTTGCCATTGACTGAGCTGCCCATCCCACTGCTTTTTCAGAGGAGAAAAAGAAAGCCTTCCCTCAGTTGGCTGAGGAAAGGAGGAGGAGGGAAAGAGCCAGAGAAAGCCTTCCCTTAACTGGCTAAGGGCTCTTCCCTCCCCTCCTTTGGAAGGGAAACAGCCAGAGATGGGGGCGGGGGATGGCATCCTGTAGTATCAGACCACATACAGAAAGAGAGGGAGGGAAAGCGAGACAGAGAGATTGAAGTCCTGTGCTTAAGACCAACAACTTTATCAGAGAGACAGTATTGGTCTGAAAGATATCACTAAAGGCCTCTGAAGCAGAACTCATTGGGGCCACTACTGGCTAGGGCTACCAGCAATGCCGGCTCTAAGGGGCATGGCGCCCCAGGCAGGCTCCCTGCCATGGCACAACCCCTGGCCACCAGCCCCCCACCAGCCCCTTCTTGCGCCTCATTCCATCGTGCGCCCCCCCTGCTCAGCACGATGAGGCTGGCCCTACCAGCTTTGAGGCAGCTGACAGGGCTATGTTATGTGAAGAGAAAGCTAGTGGAGGCTTCTCCCCATCTCCTTTCCGGAACTGGAAGTGGGGTGGGGGGAGCGAAACCTCTGCCAGCTTTCTCCTTGCAAAATGAGGCCCTACTGGCTGCCTAGAAGCTGGTAGGACCAGCCTAGTTGCAGCGAGTGTGTGTGTGGGGGGGTGCATGATGGAGTGCGGCGTACGACGGGAAGGAAAGGGGGCTGGTGACTGCAGCAGGGGAGGGAGAGAGGGGCAAACTAGGTGGTACAATGCTATACACCCCACCCTCCAAAACAGACATTTCCCCTTAGGAACCACTGTTGCCAATCTCCAGGTGAGGGCTGGAGATCACTCAGAATTACAACTGCTCTCCAGATGGCAGAGATCAGCTCCCCTTGAGGTGGTGGTGGGAGGAGTGAATGCCTTCACTTGGGTGGATGGGAAGACAGCAAGGGTGGAGGCACCCACCCAGAGCATCTTTCTAGAGCCCATTGTTATTTTTCTTCACAATGGGCCTTATTCCTAGTTAATAATAACTGTTGTAGAATCCAGTGCTATTTCTTGGGGCTCATTAATCATACCTGTGCAGGCTGTCCAACATATGCTGCTCCCATAGTCTAACAACCATCTTCTGAGGGAGCTGACCAAGAAGGGTGAAGAATTGAGTTGGTACAAGGACCGGAGGTACATCTGTCCTCTTCAGTGCAGCTGTTTAGATGCACCTTCACTCTTTTGGGATTAAACCTAAATTAAACTTTGTAATCAAGTGTCAGAAAAAATACAGAACAGTGATTCCATTATGTAAAGCAGCAAGATCATTACAATGCTATCTTCCCTAATATTCTAATAATTACCCCAATTCCAATTAACTCCCAATTCTTTGCACATTTGCATGGGCTTGTGCCATTGACCACAATGGGACTTACTTCCAAATATTCTGGTACAGACTCTTATGCATCATTAAAATTAGGTGTCAGCAAAGCACTGTGGGAGTGCAAAGTGGTATGGATGAGTTCTTTCTCCTTCACAGCATCATGCTTAACTCTGTTACTTTTATCATTTTAGCTGCACACCAAAATCAAAACCATCAACCCTCTGGTGATATGACACGCAGCTGCTGTTCAGAGGTTAACTGTTGTTTTGCTGTGGTCAACATATTTATAATCAATTCTGTGCAGTCTTGCAGACCCTGCTTTAGAGTCTACCATAGGATCCCTGGATATTTGACACTTAGCACCTTCTGACAATCCCACCAGCAATGTACAAGTCTGCTTCTCCAGAACCGCCTTTCAAAAAGTGATCAGAAGAATCTTACTTTAAAAATAAAAGATTTAATTTTAGGACTTTTGAAGAAAATGCCTAAATATTACATTTATTTTCTTCATTCCTGTGAGGAGAGAGGCTGGATGGGCAGCACAGGATGCACTCCCATCTGGAGGTCATTACAGTGTCTGCATAGACAGGTGAACAGCAGCCCAAAGAACCAGAAGAATTTATTTCCTTTCCTATCTGAGTTCTGTTTTTGTGTTATTTTTAGTCTGATCAGACATAGAAGGGGGAGCAGATAGTGGCAAAACTCAGATTAGGAATAGAAAGCAAAGCCGGAACTGCTCCGAAAATCAGTAGGTGCTCAGACACTACTGTGCAGAGTGTCATAGACATGCCTATTAAAAGACCATCTTCATGCTTGGAAGAGCAGAACAAAGCAGTTAAAACCTTGGGCTCTGCCAATTTCCCCCCACAGTTTTTGTATGAAAATAATATTTACGTTAAGTTCTACAGTTCTAGTTTCTAGGAGTAAGGTGGGTGTTGGAGATGCTTCACTAGTGATGCGAGTGACAGAGCAGAGCAAGGAGATGAAGAGTCACTGCAATGGAATGAAGAGGGAATCTTTCCTAATAATATCTGCAGAATAAGATAGGAATTCTGCCTGAGATTCTTGCAGAGGGTGTAACCACAATGACAGTGCCTTCTTTACTAAAAAGCTGCCAAAAGAACCAAGTAGATGCTTGGTGAATGCAATTCCCTACAGCTAACTTAACTAAATCAGAAGGGGCATCTAATGTGCCCAGGCAAAAGTGTAATGGAGCACATCTTTTGCATGTGGAAAGTCCTTGGTTCAGTAATCCAGTTCAAAACAATCTGCCTCCATTCCTGAGGACTGGAAATGTCACCCCTATTTTAAAAAGGGTTCCAGAGGAGATCCGGGAAATTACAGGCCAGTCAGTCTGACTTCAATACCGGGAAAGTTGGTAGAAACAGTATCAAGGACAGAATGAGTAGGCACATTGATTAACACAAGTTATTGAGGAATACTCAGCATGGGTTCTGTAAGGGAAGATCTTACCTTACTAACCTGTTACAGTTCTTTGAGGGGGTGAACAAACATGTGGACAAAGGGGACCTAATAGATGTTGTTTACCTTGACTTCCAGAAAGCTTTTGATAAAGTTCCTCATCAAAGACTCCTTAGTAAGCTCGAGAGTCATGGAGTAAAAGGACAGGTCCTCTTGTGGATCAAAACCTGGCTAATTAATAGGAATTGGAGAGTGAGTATAAATGGGCAGTCTTCACAGTGGAGGACGGTAAGCAGTGGGGTGCCGCAGGGCTCAATACTGGGTCCCATGCTCTTTAACTTGTTCATTAATGATCTGCAGTTGGGAGTAAGCAGCGAAGTGGCCAAGTTTGCAAATGACACTAAATTGTTCAGAGTGGTGAGAACCAGAGAGGATTGTGAGGCACTCCAAAAAGATCTATTGAGGCTGGGTGAGTGGGCGTCAATGTGGCAGATGACGTTCAATGTGACCAAGTGCAAAGTAATGCACATTGGAGCCAAGAATCCCAGCTACAAATACAAGTTGATGGGGTGTGAACTGGCAGAGACTGACCAAGAGAGAGATCTTGGGGTCATGGTAGATAACTCACTGAAAATGTCAAGACAGTGTGCGATTGCAATAAAAAAGGCCAACGCCATGCTGGGAATTATTAGGAAGGGAATTGAAAACAAATCAGCCAGTATCATAATGCCCCTGTATAAATCGATGGTGCGGTTTCATTTGGAATACTGTGTACAATTCTGGTCACCGCACCTCAAAAAGGATATTATAGCATTGGAAAAAGTCCAGATAAGGGCAACTAGAATGATTAAAGGTTTGGAACACTTTCCCTATGAAGAAAGGTTAAAACGCTTGGGGCTCTTTAGCTTGGAGAAACGTCAACTGTGGGGTGACATGATAGAGGTTTATAAGATTATGCATGGGATGGAGAAAGTAGAGAAAGAAGTATTTTTCTCCCTTTTTCACAATACAAGAACTCGTGGGCATTCAATGAAATGGCTGAGTAGTCAGGTTAAAACGGATAAAAGGAAGTACTTCTTTACCCAAAGGGTGATTAACATGTGGAATTCACTGCCACAGGAGGTAGTGGTGGCTACAAGCATAGCCAGCCTTAAGAGGGGATTGGATAAAAATATGGAGCAGAGGTCCATCAGTGGCTATTAGCCACGGTATATATATATGTGTGTGTGTGTACACACACACATATATTGGCCACTGTGTGACACAGAGTGTTGGACTGGATGGGCCATTGGCCTGATCCAACATGGCTTCTCTTATGTTCTTTTGTTTACATTTTTTTCTTAGACTGTGTCCCAAAGAGAGCTTGAGCAGAGATCTGTTTGAGTTTAGCTGCACTCTTCTGCAAAAGAGTACTTGTTGTATGCAATAATAATAATAATAATAATAATTCTACTAGGCCAGAGTGAGGATTAATTTAAAGACGTTTCAGTGACATGGCTTCTTAAATCATAACAAGCAACTCATTCAGGATGTGCATTTTATTAGGTATGGGCCCCTCCATTTTTTAAAAAAACAGGAGTGTTTTTGTCATGCATGACATTTAGGACCTTAGATTCTTACCGTTTTCTAGGATGTAGTGTTAAATTTTCTAATATGGGATTACCCAGAGCAGTTCCTCAAGTACATATGCTAATCTCTTACTCAGTAGCCATTTTACACCTGTCCTGAATACTTATGTTTGACCTAGAAGGGAATGTGGGTCATCCTCTTCAACTGACTGCCCTGAAGTAAGATCCTCTATTAATTAATCCATATTCACAATGTGATAATCCTCTTTAGAAAGTTTCCTTTTAGTTGTGGTATAGTGAACTATAAGAAAATGCAGGTACTCTATGTCAGAGATAGTTGCAGATGAGAAAATGCTATTTAATCATTTGGGTAAAACAAGTAAAAAAGGTAAAGGTAGTCCCCTGTGCAAGCACCAGTCATTTTCGACTCTGGGGTGACGTTGCTTTCACAATGTTTTCACGGCAGACTTTTTACAGGGTGGTTTGCCATTGCCTTCCCCAGTCATCTACACTTCCCCCCCAGCAAGCTGGGTACTCATGTTACCGAAATCAGAAGGATGGAAGGCTGAGTCAAAACAAGTAGACACATACATTTTATATGTGAAGACTGGGAGCTTCTCTTTAACTCCCCATAGTAATATATGGGACTTAGGTTGCTTTTCTTTGGCTGAATTCAGATGGCCAATTTGGACTGACCCAGGCACCCCCCCCCATTTCTGGATTAAAATGGTGTGTTCAAATGCACACATCTGTGTCCCACCTCACTCTCACCCTTACCTTGTCCTCCAGTTCCTGCATGCCACTTCAAAAAGCCATCAGTTACTAACTGGTGGCCCTGCAAGCAGCAGGGAAGCACCTCCCAGGCGCACAAGCAGTGTGACTGCTCCTCAGGGTGCACACAGCTCATCCCTTTCCCAGCAGCGGGGTGTGTGCTGTCTGAGCACCCCAGGGCACCTCAACCTACGTTGGCTTTTCCTGAGCCAGGAGGCTGCCACCTCAAGCTGCCCATCTGTACCCAGCCTTTGACTGAATTGTGCCCATCTAACTAGAGGGAAAATTCTACCTTGGTCCTAGCTATTACCATTAGTTACTTGCTGAATTGGGATAAAGGGAAGAGAGGAGACTGCAAAAGGAAGGTGCAGAAAAAACATTCCTGACAAGGGGAACCACAGCACAATTTAAAAAAAAAAAAAACACCATGAATACCCTCCCCCCCCCCTTTTTAAATAATATTGTTCTTTGCCCCCAAAGCCTTTCCTGAATAATGTAATCGATAGATTGCACTGGAGGGATCTAGTGTGCTTCTGTTGGGAGGAGCCTTTCAGTTGGAACAACAGTCATTCCACTGGAGAAATTAGTCCTTTCTCCAAAAGATAGACTCTTCCCCCAATAGAATATTTCTTACTTTAGTAGAAAAGAACAGCTTTTAGCCCATCCTAGAAAGAATAGCTCTGTTTTCTGAATTTGTTTTTGACCAAGTTGGGCTTTTAGTTCTACTGCACTGATGCCATTTAGTCTTCAAATGACTTTCATATTCTTCCTGAGTATTCTAGACACCATCTAAACACCACTGGACTCCATGCTGGCTCTTAAAAATTAGTAACATCATTCTTTGAAAGGCACTGGGTGCTAAAGCAAGACCATAGGTAATGTATTTAAAATGAAATAATGCAGGGGTCTTCTTACAGGGCCCAGTGTAAGCTCTTGGAGGATTGATTACATCAGGGGTGTGTGTGCCCTAATATGCAAAAGAGTTCCTGCTACCAAGAAAAAAGCCCTGGTCTTCAATAATATTTCTATACCAGCTGCTTAACCTGGATAGCCCAGGCTAGCCTGATCTCATTAGATATCAGAAGCTAAACAGGGTCAGCCCTGGTTAGTATTTGGATGGGAGACCACCAAGAAATATCATGGTGATGATGCAGAGGCAGGCAATGGCAAACCACTTCTGAATGTCTCTTGCCCCAAAAACCTCATGGGGTCACCAGAAGACAGCTGTGACTTGATGGCAAAAAAAAGTTCCTTAAGTTCCTGTGCTAAAACATTACTCAGTGAAAATGATTATCATTGTAGCTTCTGTTATGCAGTTGCCCCATTATGTTGCATTCTAATGTGGACAACTGCACTACTATGCACTACTATGTTTTTCTTTGAACATGACATAATCACAGATAAAGCTAGTATTTCCATTACAGTGTCCTGAGGGGACAAACATGCCTGTTAACTACCATGAAGTTTTATGTAGGAAGTATATTTCTGAAGGGCAGATGAGGCTTTACAGACAACACACAGTACTGCAGATATAAAATGTGCCCCAAAAGTCACATTTATCAGAATTCTACATATAGTTTTGATTTAATAACTTTTCTAAAGTGCTACAAATAGATTGGATTGGGTTGTTTCAGAGAAGTTGTGAACCAGTTTCCAGCATTAGTTAAATAGCTGTGGCTTTGCTGAGGCTGTGGCAGAAAAATTAACACTTCACGTGAATTCCACCCCCACAATCCCAGTAAATGTATAGGGATTTTGTCATAATTGAAAACAGTAGCTTCTCACATTGCAGTTGCATGTACTTGTTAGGTGCACTGTCCATTACATCATAACTTAGCAAAATGTGTACTCTTTTTACAAGGGTTGCATTGAACTGCCTTTACAGGACAAGTTGTTCAGCTGTATAGAGGCATAAGTAAAATGTGTGGGTTTTGTTTTTGTTTTTTGTCCTGGACTCTGAATTTGCTGAGTTTGTGATTTTTTCCATGTGTATTCTACCATCATTGGCCTTTCTGCAGAGCATCCATAGCTTGAAATGTGAATCTAATTCCACTGATCATGCTTCTGCCATAACTGTCTTGACTGGAGTTGAAGTGTGAAGTCTGGTTCTAGACACAAGAGTTATCTTATATGTGTGGGATAGTTGTTTTCTCAATAAACTGATCTTGAATTATTTCATCTGCCATAATTCCAGATTCACATGCAACAATTAGTTCCCTTGGAGTAGCAAGTGATGATTCCCATATGCTAAACCCACTCTCACTGAACATAGCTATATATCCACAGTATTCCAATGTACTTCTTTTTTAGAATAGTGTATCAGAATAATATTTCTTGTATTGACATACTCATATAAGGGATATTGGCTGTTTATCTCATTACATATACTTTACCCATTTTCACTATATTTTAACGTATACTTTTTTCTAACAGTAAACTAGAATGATGTTTATAATGTATAGAATGATGTTTATAATATATGTTACATGTTAAAAAGTAAATTAGGTGGACAAGAACATCACTAGGAAATACATTTCCTTTTGTTTTAGCTAGACTTGTAGCAAGAGCAATTAACAGGCAACTTTTATTACCTTTTATTGGTTTCCCATGCAAATACTATCCAAACCAAATGGTCTTCCAATTTATTACACTATTTTGCCATTTGATCCCAACTTTGTATCAGTTTACACTCTTAACTCACCAGCTGTATGTATTTCTGTACCCCATTCCTTAGTCTGAAGAAGTATGCATGCATACTAAAGCTTACATTCTGAATAAAACTTTGTTGATCTTAAAGGTGCCACTTGACCCCTACTTCGTTCCCCTGGTCATGTTGGCAACATTAGTAGCAATTAGATACCACATTCACTGTGGGCACAAAAAACCTTTAACACAAATTTATTTTTATCATCTCTACAGAAAAGGGCATAGAATAAGCATTGCCCTCTTTCTCCAGAGAAGAAGATAGCAATGCAATTTTTGTATCACTTGTGTCTCTCATGGAACTAAAGTTAAGCACATGATGCTTTACCTGATTTATGGATCAAAGTGTAAATAATCTTTTTCAAGATCCCTGAAGTCACTCAATTAACTTTCATGTAGGGTGGCCAGACCGTCCCGGTCTCCCGGGACATTCCCGGATCTGGCCACCCAATCCCGGATCCCGGGCTGCCTATACCGGGACCATTAAAGGTCCCGGTTTAGGCAGCCCCGGAGCCGGTGGGCCGCGGGCGCGGGCGGGGAAGGCGGGGAGTGAGGGAGGGAGCGTCCCTGCGCCTGCGCAGGGCCCCTGCGCACGCGCAGGGACGCTCCCACCCTCACTCCCCGCCTTCCCCGCCCGCGCGCGGGGGCCCGGCGGCAGTGGTGGAGGCCTCTCCGTGGCCTCCGCTGGTCGCTGGAAGCCCTCCAGAGACTCTGGAGGGCCTCCAGCGACCAGCGGAGGCCGCGGAGAGGCCGCGGGGCACCCGGCGCTGGTCCCGGAAGGCCTTCCAGAGCCTCTGGAAGGCCTTCGGGGACCAGCGCCGGCCAGCGAAGGCTTCCCCGCGGCCTCCGCTGGTCCCTGGAGGCCCTCCAGAGTCTCTGGAGGGCCTCCAGGGACCAGCGGAGGCCGCGGGGAAGCCGCGGGGCACCCGGCGCTGGTCCCGGAAGGCCTTCCAGAGGCTCTGGAAGGCCTTCCGGGACCAGCGCCGGCCAGCGAAGGCTTCCCCGCGGCCTCCGCTGGTCCCTGGAGGCCCTCCAGAGTCTCTGGAGGGCCTCCAGGGACCAGCGGAGGCCGCGGGGAAGCCGCGGGGCACCCGGCGCTGGTCCCGGAAGGCCTTCCAGAGCCTCTGGAAGGCCTTCCGGGACCAGCGCCGGCCAGCGAAGGCTTCCCCGCGGCCTCCGCTGGTCCCTGGAGGCCCTCCAGAGTCTCTGGAGGGCCTCCAGGGACCAGCGGAGGCCGCGGGGAAGCCGCGGGGCACCCGGCGCTGGTCCCGGAAGGCCTTCCAGAGCCTCTGGAAGGCCTTCCGGGACCAGCGCCGGCCAGCGAAGGCTTCCCCGCGGCCTCCGCTGGTCCCTGGAGGCCCTCCAGAGTCTCTGGAGGGCCTCCAGGGACCAGCGGAGGCCGCGGGGAAGCCGCGGGGCACCCGGCGCTGGTCCCGGAAGGCCTTCCAGAGCCTCTGGAAGGCCTTCGGGGACCAGCGCCGGCCAGCGAAGGTTTCCCCGCGGCCTCCGCTGGTCCCTGGAGGCCCTCCAGAGTTTCTGGAGGGCCTCCAGGGACCAGCGGAGGCCGCGGGGAAGCCGCGGAGCAGCCGGCGCTGGTCCCTGGAGGCCTCCAGAGGCCAGCGCCGGTAGCGGAGAGGCCCGGCGCTGGTCCCTGGAGGCCTCCAGAGGCCAGCCCCGGCAGCTCCCTCCCTCGCCGCGAGGCCGCCGCCGGAGGACTCCCCGCCGCCGCCGCCGCTGGATCCGCCGCCCTGGAATAAGGTAAGGGGGCCGAAAGCGGGGGGGGCGGGGGGCGGCCTTCCTTTCTTCCCTCCCTCCTCCCTCCCTCCCTTCCTTCCTTCCTTTCTTCCTTCCTTCCTTCCTTCCTTCCCTCACTCCCTTCCCTTCCTTCCTTCCTTCCCTCCCTCCCTCCCTCCCTCCTCCCTTTCTTCCTTTCTTCCTTTCTTCCTTCCTTCCCTCACTCCCTTCCCTTCCTTCCTTCCCTCCCTCCTCCCTCCCTTCCTTTCTTCCTTCCTTCCCTCCCTCCCTTGCCTTCCTTCCTTCCCTCCCTCCTCCCTTCCTTTCTTCCTTCCTTCCTTCCCTCCCTCCCTCCCCCCTTCCTTCCTTCCTTCCCTCCCTCCCTCCCTCCCTCCCCCTTCCTTCCTTCCTTCCCTCCCTCCCTCCCCCTTCCTTCCTTCCTTCCCTCCTTCCTTCCTTCCTTCCTTCCTTCCTTCCTTCCTTCCTTCCTTCCTTCCTTCCTTCCTTCCCTCCCTTCCTTCCTTCCTTCCCTCCCTTCCCTCCCTCCCTTCCTTCCCTCCCTCCCTTCTTCCTTTCTTCCCTTCTTCCCTTCCTCCCTTTCTCCCTTCCTTCCTTCCTTCCTTCCTTCCCTCCCTCCCTCCTTATGTTGTTATGTGATGCAGAGTGTTGGACTGGATGGGCCACTGGCCTGATCCAACAGGGCTTCTCTTATGTTCTTATGTGACGCAGAGTGTTGGACTGGATGGGCTACTGGCCTGATCCAACAGGGCTTCTCTTATGTTCTTATGTGACGCAGAGTGTTGGACTGGATGGGCCACTGGCCTGATCCAACAGGGCTTCTCTTATGTTCTTATGTGACGCAGAGTGTTGGACTGGATGGGCCACTGGCCTGATCCAACAGGGCTTCTCTTATGTTGTTATGTGATGCAGAGTGTTGGACTGGATGGGCCACTGGCCTGATCCAACAGGGCTTCTCTTATGTTGTTATGTGACGCAGAGTGTTGGACTGGATGGGCCACTGGCCTGATCCAACAGGGCTTCTCTTATGTTGTTATGTGATGCAGAGTGTTGGACTGGATGGGCCACTGGCCTGATCCAACAGGGCTTCTCTTATGTTGTTATGTGATGCAGAGTGTTGGACTGGATGGGCCACTGGCCTGATCCAACAGGGCTTCTCTTATGTTATTATGTGACGCAGAGTGTTGGACTGGAGGGGCCACTGGCCTGATCCAACAGGGCTTCTCTTATGTGACAATACTGACTTTGGTGGACCCAAGCACTGATTCAGTGTAAGGGAGCTTTGTGTTTGTGTCTTCTAGTGCAATTTTGTTCTCAGATCCTGTATTTACTTCATCAGTATATGGGATAAGGCACTTTCTCAACTGTGCTGCATAATGCAGCCTATTTATTTTGTCCTGTTGGCTCTGTTGGCTCTATCTGCGCCACCTTTATCACTTTCGGGGTGTGGATCCCCCAGTGGAGTGGTCTCCCGACTCCCTCCGCCGGCTGTTTCTGATAGCCCTGCGCCCCCTCTTTCATTTGATATGTGTCCCGTGCGGGTGCCACCCTCCCGCCGGGAGATGCCGCAAAATGAGCCCCCTTGAGGCTTATGGCGGCAGGGCTCGGGGGAAGCGAGCTAGACTGCTGTTCTTTTGAGGGGTTATAGAGTGTTTCGAGCCCGTCCCTGTGGCATCGGTCCCATCATTGTGGGGCCCAGGGGGCCGGCGCAGCCTGTCGGTCACTTCCAGGTTCCTGTCCTGCATCTTGACCGGTGTTATCAGAAACAGTCAGCGGAGGGAGTCGGGAGACCACCCCACTGGGGGATCCACACCCCGAAAGTGATGAAGGTGGCGCAGATAGAGCCAACAGAGCCAACAGGACAAAATAAATAGGCTGCATTATGCAGCACAGTTGAGAAAGTGCCTTATCCCATATACTGATGAAGTATATACAGGATTTGAGAACAAAATTGTTTCCGGCGGTGATATTTGGGGGATTTTTGGGGACGTCACAGGAAGTGCTGTGAAGTCACTTCCTGTTTCCGGCAGGTGACGCGGGGGAAATGATGTCACAGGAAGTGATGCCACTTCCTGTTTCCGGTGGTGGCATGACATCACCGGAAGTGACGTCACCGTAAACTGGACTGATCAGCACAGTTGGCATGAATTCAGTTGTTTCATTTCCTACTTTTAATTTCCACAAAGTGTTCAACAACTTTCTCAGGCATCTCACTAGCATTTTATTGTTGATTCCTTCCTCATCCTTGCTCATAGGTTCTAGCCATTTTCAGATCCCAAGCCAGTTTCTCACAAGATAGATAACCTCACTCTTTTGCTACCATTCCTACTACTAAAATCCCACCCTGTGGTTTGTTTGTTTTTTTGTCTCATAATGGCTTTCCTTTGTCATTTCATTACACAATGTCTGTTATGGTTTCATTTCCTAACTTTTCTCTTTCCTCCATTGTGCCTGCGAATGACATGGCAGAGGTAATTCACATTGCATTTCTAAAGCAGAGTTACACTAAGAACATAAGAGAAGCCATGTTGGATCAGGCCAACGGCCCATCCAGTCCAACACTCTGTGTCACACAGTGGCAAAAAAAATTATATATACACACACACTGTGGCTAATAGCCACTGATGGACCTGTGCTCCATATTTTTATCTAAACCCCTCTTGAAGGTGGCTATACTTGTGGCCGCCACCGCCTCCTGTGGCAGTGAATTCCACATGTTAATCACCCTTTGGGTGAAGAAGTACTTCCTTTTATCCGTTTTAACCTGTCGGCTCAGCAATTCCATTGAATGCCCACGAGTTCTTGTATTGTGAAAAAGGGAGAAAAATACTTCTTTCTCTACTTTCTCCATCCCATGCATAATCTGGTCTTTCCCAGTGGCAACAAAGACACAAGAGAGCAAGATGCAGCCCTTGAGTAATTAATCGTGAGGTTGGAAGCAAATTTCCCCTTGCCCTTCATTACTTGACTCTGGCTCCATGGGTCTAGAAAAGGAAGCAAAATAATACACAGGACCCCAAACAACCTTTTGCATCAGGTATCATTGAGTTTCCTGCAGAGTCACTCACAGCTGCTGCTATGCTCATGCCAGTGTAGATTTCATTTCTGTACCTGGATGATCTCTTTGGATGCTCCTTGTTCCATGTGCTCTTCATTCTGATATCTGAATTGTGACTGCTTCCGGAGCCTGTTCATATGGAAAGTATTTGGGAATGACAGTTTTGTCTGTGGCCTCTGCCCTGCAGAAGCTCAGTTCCTGTGAGGGAGCTGGGTGGGGGATTAGGTGAACAGTAGGTGGTGGGATCTGCTGCATCCTCTCTAGTTTTACAGTGTGAATTTTTCAAAGACTTGACAAGTCTTGATTAAAGGGACCATGCTGAATCATCAGAAAAAAAGTATTATATAGAGGTGGATTATGAATATCCTGGACTAGGATGTCATCAATGTGCAGATGGCACCCAGCTCTATCTATTGATGGGTGGCTAGTCCGACTGCACCCCAAAAAATCTAGACCTGACTCTTCAAGCCGTAGCATCTTGGCTTAGGCTGAGTCGGTTGAAACTGAATCCGATGAAGATGGAAGTTCTCTATCTGAGCCAGGGAGGTCTAGGCGGGGAGATCCCTTTGCTGGCTCTTGACAGGGCATCACTAATACCGGCACCTATGGTCATGAGCTTGGGAGTGCTCCTGGAGTCCTCTCCTACAATGGAAGCCCAGATAGCAGTCACTACCAGATCCGCCTTTTTTCATCTTCGGCAGGTACAGCAGTTGGCCCCCTTCCTGGAACATGATGACTTAGCAATGGTGATCGACACTATGGTCACCTTGAGAATAGATCACTGTAATTCTCTCTACATGGGCTACCCTTGACCCTGACTCAGAAACTACAACTAATGCAGAATGCTGTGGCATGGCTGTTAATGGGGCTCCCTTGCTGGGGGCACATTCAACCAGTGCTGAAAGAGCTGCACTTGCTACCTATTGTGTTCTGAGTCCATTTCAAGGTGTTGGTATTGAACTTTAAAGCCCTTTATGGTCGGGGGCCTGCCTAACTATGGGACCGCCTTTCTCTGCATGTTCCCCAGAGAGCACTGCATTCAGGGACACAAAACCTACTGTCCATTCCTAGACCAAAGGAGATCAGGCTATGCTCCACATGGGCTAGGGCCTTCTCGGTGGCAGCACCAGAAATGTGGAATGCCCTTCCAGAGGCCATAAGGGCCCTGAGGGATCTCTCTACTTTCAGCAGGGCCTGCAAAACTGAACTGTTCCAACAGGCCTTTAACATCTAAGCCAGGAGAGGACTGCCAACCCACATCGCTAAAGAGCTACGACTACTATACGATCACCATCAGGAAAGAAGAGCCTGCCTATATTGAAGTTGTGCAGCACCATAGCAGGTTTCAAATTGTAATTGTATTTTATTGGTTTTAAATTGTAAATATAAACATCTGAACTGACTGTTAGCTGCCCTGAGTCCACTTGTGGAGAGGGCAGGATAGAAATTTAAGGTAATAAATAAATCCTCATGCACACAACCAAAACTTTTTGTAGCTAGACTATTACAGTCATATGGAATATACACCAAGAAGAAAAACTGAAACTGGGCTACAAATCTTCATCAGGTTGACCACCCATAGTATAGCAAGTTGACAGAAACAGCATGGGGGAAGAAACACAGTTCACTGAGATAGCCCTTCAAGCATGGAAAGGAATAAGTGGAAGTAAGTGGGGAAAATGACATGTCAAATGGTCAGTTAACATTTTGGATCAGAGGTAGCTATCTCAACAGAAAGCAGAATGCTTTACTTTTACGTGCATTTCATAGACTTGTGGAGAGAGCTTGTACTTAGTCAAAACATGGTGTGACTTTTGTTGGGCAGCTTTAACTTCCCAGATATCCAATTGACACACAGGTCACCAACAGCTGATAGTATAGTCGATGGTCATCAAGAAGGGATGCTGAACTGTTGATAGAAGCAGAGGGGAGCATATACAAAGGTCTGTATGAAGTTAAATGTCTTGGACACAGGACACAACGATGATGCAGTCAGTGCAAGCAAACAGTAAATGTTTTGTTTTTGTAACTGAAATAGCTATATTACAAAGGACAAGGCAGGGCTATATCTGTAAAAACTCTCAGGGCCTCCTGGACAGGTTAGAAATAATCAAACTTTGGCTGGGAAGTGTTCTAGGTTCTGATGGAAAACATACACAGGACCAGTATCATCTTTACCTTGTTTGGAATCAGTTCTATCTTGCCAGTTTGGTATAGTGGTTAAGTGTGTGGACTCTTATCTGGGAGAACGAGGTTTGATTCCGCACTCCTCCACTTGCACCTGCTGGAATGGCCTTGGGTTAGCCATAGCTCTTGCAGGAGTTGTCCTTGAAAGGGCAGCTGCTGTGAGAGCCCTCTCAGCCCCACCCACCTCACAGGGTGTCTGTTGTGGGGGGAGAAGATAAAGGAGATTGTAAGCCGCTCTGAGTCTCTGATTCAGAGAGAAGGGCAGGGTATAAATCTGCAATTCTTCTTCTTCTTTATCCATTCATCCACTGCTTCCAAGTTGATACTGAGACACTCTGTACTGGATATCTGCAAAAGAAAACATGACTCTCAGAAGATTATTACCAGACTTGCCCAAATTGGTGAGGGACCACATACCCAGAGGAAGTCAGTTAAAATAGAAGAGCAGCAGATGAATCATTCAGCCAGTCCACCTATGGGTGGATAATCAACCATTTGCTTCTTAGCTCTAGGAGACAAAATCCAAAGTAGATTGAGTGGAATGGGAAAACAGGGAGCTTTGATTTGCTCCCTGCTAGTCAACTGAACTATGGACGGAGGCTCGTGACATTGTACAGAAGTCAGCAATCAGCACCATCCCAAAGAAAAAGAAAAGAAAAGTGGTTATCTGATGAGGCTTTACAAATAACTGAGGAATGGAAAGCAAAAGGCAAAGGTGAAAAGGAAAGATTCACCCAACTGAATGCAAATTTCCAGAGAACATCAAGGAGAGATAAGGAGGCCTTCCTGAAGGAACAATGCAAAGCAATAGAGGAAATTAATAGAATGGGAATCTGGATTTGGAAAGCACAACAGTGGCCACAGGATTGGAAAAGATCAGTTTATATTCCAATCCCAAAGAAGGGTAATGCCAAGGAATGTTCAAACTATCGCACCATTGCATTCATTTCACATGCCAGTAAGGTCATGTTAAAGATCCTACAAGCTAGGCTTCAGCAGTATGTACATTGGGAACTACCAGAAGTTCAAGCTGGGTTTCGGAGAGGTAGAGGAACTAGAGATCAAACTGCCAACATTCGCTGGATTATAGAGAAAGCACGGGAGTATCAGAAAAACATCTATTTCTGTTTCATTGGCTTGCTAAAGCCTTTGATTGTGTGGATCACAACAAACTGTGGCAAGTCCTTAAAGAGATGGGAGTACCAGCCCACCTCACATGTCTCCTGAGAAACCTATATAAGGGTCAAGAAGCAACTGTCAGAATGGGATATGGAGCAACTGATTGGTTTAGAATAGGAGAGGGGGTTTGACAAGGATGTATATTGTCATCCTGCTTATTTAATTTATATGCAGAGTACATCATACGGAATGCTGGCCTGGATGAAGCAGAAGCCGGAATTGAGATTGCTGGGAAAAACATCAACAACCTCAGATATGCAGATGACACCACTCTAATGGCAGAAAGTGAAGAGGACCTAAAGAACCTCTTGTTGAGGGTGAAAGAGGAGAGCACAAAAGTAGCTTGAAACTCAACATCAAAAAAATTAAGATCATAGCATCTGGCCCCATCTCACCTTGGCAAATAGAAGGGGAAGACGTGGAAGTAGTGACAGACTTCACATTTCTGCAGACTTCACATCACTGCAGATGGTGACTGTAGCTGTGAAATTAAAAGGCTTGGCATGGCCGACTATCCAGGGCCATCAATGAGATCGCACCCCGACGTCCTCTGTGCCCTCGTGTTAAGCTGGCTCCGTGGTACACCCTGGAGCTACGGCAGCTGAAGCAAGGGCTCAGACGGCTAGAGAGGCAGTGGTGGCATACTCACAACGAAGAGACAAGAACATCTTATAGAACATTTATGAGGTCCTATGAGATGGCAGTCAAAGCCACAAAGAAGGACTACTTTGCGGCTAAGATTGCGTCTGCAAATTCGTGCCCAGCACAATTATTTAGGATAATTGGAAACCTCACAACACTGCCCCAAGGCAGACCAAATGTTAGATAATTAGAGATTGGCTGCAAGGCCTTTGTGAAATTTTTTGCTGATAAAATCACGCTGCTCCGCCACGACCTCTCCGCGACATTGGATACAGTGCAAGAACTTGAGGCTCTGTGCCTGTCTTCTGGTTCAGTTCTGGATCGCTTTGACACACTCAGCTTGGGGGAAGTTGACGGAATCCTCTCTACTGTACGTCCAACAACTTGTGATCTGGATCCATGTCCCTCTTGGGTAATTAAATCTTGCCAGAGGGAACTTAGATGTCCTATATGGGACATCATAAATAGATCCCTCTCAGAGGGGCGTTTTCCAACACCTCTTAAAGAGGCTATGGTCTGCCCTCTCCTGAAAAAGATTACAGCAGATCCGGCTGAATTGGCAAATTATCGGCTGATCTCAAATTTACCATTTTTGGGTAAAATTATCGAGAGGGCAGTAGCGTTAAAGTTGCAGAGTTTTCTGGATGACGCTTCCATCTTAGATCCCCACCAGTCCGGCTTCCGCCCAGGTCATGGGACAGAGACAGTGCTGGTCGCTTTGGTAGATGATCTCCAGAGGCATCTGGATCGAGGTGGTGTGGTGGTGCTGATGTTGTTAGATCTGTAGGCTGCGTTCGACATGGGCAACCATCGGTTACTGACCTGCTGCCTCGCCGACGCAGGGATTTGGGGATTGGCCTTACAGTGGCTCTCCTCCTTCCTTCATGGATGGGGACAAAGGGTGGCAATTGGGGGAGAGTTGTCCCAGAGGCTCTCACTAGATTGTGGGGTGCTGCAAGGGGCAGTTCTCTCTCCGATGTTATTTAACATCTACATGCGCCCCCTTACCCAGATTGCTCGGAGGTATGGGCTTGGGTGTCACCAATATGCAGATGACACCCAGCTCTATCTACTAATGAACAGCCGGCCTGACTGCGTCCCAAAAAATCTGGACCTGGCGTTGCAAGCCGTGACAGGCTGGCTCAGGCTGAGTAGGTTGAAGCTGAATCCAACGAAGATGGAGGTCCTGTGCTTGGGTCGTGGCACTCTAGGAAGAGAAATCCCCTTTCCAGTTTTTGACGGTGTGTCACTGAAAGCGGCACACAAGGTCAAAAGCTTGGGGGTTCTACTGGAGCCTTCCTTGTCAATGGAGGCCCAGATAGCGGCCACTGCCAAATCCGTGTTTTTCCATCTTAGACAGGCGAGGCAGTTGGCCCCCTTCCTGGAGCGTCATGACTTAGCAACAGTGATCCATGCAACAGTCACCTCAAGACTGGATTACTGTAATGCCCTCTACATGGGGCTGCCTTTGTGCTGAACCCGGAAGCTGCAGCTAGTGCAGAATGCGGCGGCTAGGCTGTTATTAGGACTCCTGAAGTGGGAGCACGTATGGCTGGAGTTGCGCGAGCTGCACTGGCTGCCAATTGTATACCGGGTTTGTTACAAAGTGCTGGTCATTACCTTTAAAGTCCTATATAGTCGAGGGTCTGCCTATCTTAGGGACTGTCTCTCCCCATATGTGCCCCAGAGAATACTGAGATCAGGGGGAAAGAACTGGTTGACAATCCCTGGGCTGAAGGAGGCCATACTGAAGAGCACGTGAGAACGGGCCTTCTCTATTGTAGCGCCACAGTGGTGGAATCAACTACCGGATGAAATGTGGGCCCTGCAGAGTCTCGACCAATTCCGTAGGGCCTGCAAGACTACTCTTTTTACAATGGCCTTCGCTTAAATGTAGACTTAATGCAGACCTGCTGTAGACATAATCTACTATATCCAGCCACCAAACCCACTGAGGAAAATCTGATCTATAGCACAGTAAATGTTAATTTAAATTGTAAATGATGGTTTTAATTATGATGGTTTTATTTAATGAATTGTGTATTTAATTGTATTGATGTTTATATTGTAAACTGTAATTTTACATGTTGTGAGCCATCCTGAGCCTGCTTCGGCAGGGAGGGTGGGATATAAATAAAATATATTATTATTATTAAAAGACGTTTGCTCCTTGGGAAGACAGCTATGGCAAACCTAAGCAGTATAATAAAAAGTAGAGACATCACCCTGCCAACAAAAGTCCGTATAGTCAAAGTGATGGTATTCCCACTGCAGTTATAGAATAAGTAGCAACCAGACAGCTCCCCCCACAATGTACTTTGAGCACAGACTGGCCATATTACTGCTATCCTTTAGTATTAGGTATGAGATAAGCATTATTCATAATTTTTCTGGGCTTTAATGAAGAAACTGAGTGATAACAATAATCTGAGTAAATACTTCATTCTTACTGCTGGAAGTTCATGTGATGTTATTACCATACCTCTTATTGTGAATTTTCTTTTTTTTAATCTTTAGATTAAATCTTTTAAGGCAATATAATGGAGCAATGGAAAGGACCAAGGTCTCTTTATCCTGAGTTAATTTAGTGGAATAGAGCCAAATTCCAGAGTCTAAATACTCGCATTCTCCTTTTTCATTAAAATGAACACTGCAATATCAAAAAAGTGTATGAGAATTGTTTTCCAAATTTTATGCCTCCCTTCTCTCAATATCCACAAAATTTAAAAACTTTCAATGCAGACTGAATTAATAGCTGTCCACAATGTGATGTCCCATAAACAGCCATAAGAATAGCGGTTTTAAAATAAACTTGAACAAGAACTTTTTTTTTCATGTGCTGAATAAAGATCTCAACTCAGTGTCTTGGTTTCCTGGGCACAGAGCAGTAGTTTAGTTCTTAATTCCCTCTCAAGTGACTTAATGGTACTGTATTGCTTAATTATAGCAGTTGCTAACTCCATCCGCTAAGATGTAACACTGGGACCCAAACATCTGCAAGATTTAGAAAAGACAAGGATGCCGCATAATAAGATACCAATTTTTGTGTTATTTTGTTTTTCGTTATGTGTTGAACAGAGATAGTAAGTTGATGGAGCAATTAACTATATGTGCATGTGTATATTTGTCAGGAGTAAACCATTACTTTATGCAAGTGTCCATAGCTGTCTTTTTAAAGCTCTAGGAGATCCAGTGCTGTCACAAGTACATTTAAGGCTAAGGGATATCAGTTGGTACTGGGTCACTGTATACAGGTAAGATCTGAGTAATCTTGATTCTAGTCTTTCATGTCTTATTTTTGAACCTCCAGAACTGTTCAAGTAGAGTTATGGACTCCAGAACAGAAATGAGAGCCTGCTATACCTATATTAACTGAATGTGTGTGCATGCAACTGTGGCTTTGTGAGATGGCCTAGGGCAGTGATTTTGGGTATACCATTAAAGTACAATGAACAGTCAATGTAATGTATTATATGTTTACCATCATGGGAGTACTATTTGAATTTTCTGTCTCATGCATTGTGTTAACAGCTCCATGCACATACTTTGAATACTAGGTTTAAACCTCATCTCACACATGTGCTTTGAATACTAGTTTTAGACCTCACCTGTGTCCTAAATAAAAAATAAATTATTTATTGTTTTTGGACTGTTTTTTCCAGTAGGTCAAAGAATCAGCAAAGCATAATAATTTAAAATCTGAAGCTTGGAACTTTAAATCAGTCAAATGCATGCTTAAATAAAATATTTGGCACCTTTTCTGGAAATTTGAAGAGAATTATTTACAAATATTCTCTGGACTGAGGCTCCAGAGCATTTTGGGCTGTCATATTAAAAGTCCTACATGTAGATGCTGTTGTTGTCAGCTGCCACAAGGATAGCACTGTGAGCTGGCAGGGTTTGATCTTAACTGGCTGTTATGGGGAAAGGTGGTCCTTTAAGGAAGTAGGTCCTCCTAGAGCTTTAAAACAAGCATCTTGATTGAACAGGGAAGCAGTTTAATAACCCATATAACTGGATGTGATCATGCTTCTGTGGCAGTCATCCCCCAAAAGTCCTGCTTCTCCTCCAGGGCTCTGAACCAATCCTTATGATTTTAGCCTCATGCAAATCCACATGACTGTCAGCCAATCAGAGCCCATGGAAATGCAGTGGTGGGAGGAGTGAGCCAGTCTCAGTTTAATGAGCATGAAGAAAAACTTTTCCCCTCAGAATTTTACGGCTGCAGCTCTGGGTAAAAATGTCACTTTAGACAGGATTCTATTTGGAGTTTAGTTAGGGTTTGGGGTCAGCTTGGGGAAGAAAGGTTGCTTTAGTGAGACAAATGCATATCCTTTGACACTCCTAACCAGGGCTTTTTTTTTTTTAGCAGAAATGCACAGGAATGCAGTTCCAGCTGGCTTGGCATCAGGATGCAAATGAATTCTGGCTGGACTTTTTCTACAAAAAAAAGTCCTGCTCCTAACTTAAGTGTACAGGAGCTCTGTATCTTAAAAGAGCAACCTTGGATCTGGAGAGAATTTATGGAAACAAGTTCCAGTGAAACCGTGTCAGCTAAGGTAACTTGTCTGAAGGGAAACTAAATCTCCCCTCAGGGTTTATATACATTATTTTGAGGCTTAGCTACAAAGTAGTTACTCTAACTAGGGGAAAGTCTGTAATCCATGGAGATGAAGTTAAGAGTCAGTTTTACTTTATCTAACTGAAGTGTGTATGTCTATATAACTACAAAAAATTTACCCTGTTAAATCATTTTTTTTGTTAAATAAACATTTGTTCATTTCCATATGTGTCTTGCTTGGCTAGTCAATTATCTATGGAAAAAGTGATTTCTATTTATCTCACAAATAATTATAGTTTTGGTCTAGCAGGTTCCCAAATAAGAGACATTGGGGAAACACATAGCTTACAAACTACCAAGCCTTTAATCAAAGCTTGTCTTCCCCCTGATTGTGGACAGTTGAGGTTAAAAGAACCCCTAGGAGAAGCGAGAGTGGTGGGCTGGACATTCTTCAGTCCAGTGAGCAGTTGCCTCAGAATCCTTCCTCTCTTCCCTCACCCACCACCACAATTTACCTACTCTTGATGAGAGGCATACAACACTTCTCTGCAACAGCTGTGTACAGTTGACCTACTGGAAAAAACAGTCCAAAAAAGATATTATAGCATTGGAAACAGTGTAAAGGGCAACTAGAATGATTAAAGGATTAGAACACTTTCCCTATGAAGAAATGTTAAAACGCTTGGGGCTCTTTCGCTTGGAGAAACATCAACTGAGGGATGACATGACAGAGGTTTATAAGATTATGCATGGGATAGAACATAGAGAAAGAAGTCCTTTTCTCCCTTTCTCACAATACAAGAACTAATGGACACTCAATGAAATTGCTGAGCAGTTGGGTTAGAACAGATAAAAGAAAGTACTTCTTCACCCAAAGGATGATTAACACATGGAATTCACTACCACAGGAGGTGGTGGCAGCTACAAGCATAAACAGCTTCAAAGGGAGACTGAATAAACATATGGAGCAGAACTCCATCAGTGGCTATTAGCCATAGCGTATTGTTGGAACTCTCTTTCTGGGGCAGTGATGTTCTGTGTGCTTGGGGGGAGCAACAGTGGAAAGGCTTCTAGTCTCCTAGCCCTACTAATGGACCCCCTGATGGCACCTGGGTTTTTTGGCCATTGTGTGACACAGAGTGTTGGGCTGGATGGGCCATTGGCCTGATCCAGCATGGGTTCTCTTATGTCCGTTTGTGGTATTTTTTTTACCTGCATATCAAGAAAAAGCAAGGGGCAAAGTAGTCATATATCCTTCCTTTAGCAACCCTTCCTCAAGCTTCAAAGCAGCCACATATAACTCCTAAAAATACATGAAATTTTAATGAGGAATTACAGATTTGACCCTAAGACAAAGGGCTCTGTGTAGGTTCTTAAAAACTGTAGTTTTGCTTTAGGAATGGTTCTTAACCCACACCTTCCAAAATCTCCCCCTCCAGGACTACAGAATCTTGCGCAGGCTTATTTCACTCTTTCCTTCAATTGGCTTTGAGATACTTTCAATGTTCCATCATGTCTGGAGCATATTCCAACATCTTCAGGGTATTCTTTATTGTTTTCCCTCTAACAGAAGTGCTACTGGTGAGTGGAAGGCTTGTTTGGAACTTAATGTGCCAGTTGTTCTGAAGAAGCTTGTACTCCCCTTGAAGAAACAAGTCCATAGTTTGTCTCTGCTCATGGACTACAACATTTCTCTTTGTCACTTCTGCCTTTCTCCCTCCTGTTGGATGCAAGCCTTGGCTTGGCAACACTAACCACAACACCTTCCCAAGAAAGCTCTGCCCCTGAATCAAACCACTGGTCCATCATGCCCAGTGCTGTCCACTAAATCCCAGTGGTATGGGTCTTTCTTCCCTGTTCTTTCAAGCTCAGTAAAAAGATTCACTGTAGAGTCCTATCCACTGTAGGGTTGCTAGGTGGGGAAGGGTTTTTCTGGGATTGAGAGTGGCTGCAGAGTACTGCAGTGTGCTGCCACAATGCAGAAGTGACATAATCACATTAGTGACACTCTTCTTTTTAGACAAAACTCTATGGTAAAATTGCCCTCAAACCATAGAGTTTTGACCAAAAACAATGTGTTGCTGCACAACATTGCCACCATGATGACTTCACGTCCACATGATGTCAGGATGGCGTAGGAGCAAAATAATAATAATGAGGAATCCCTCAACCCTAACTGGGGAATAGTTTCCTTAATCCACTGTCTTCTTTATTATTACTTCATATATTCCAGAGCTGAGGCCTAGCATGGAGGCAGGTTTTGGGCCTGAGTCCAATTGAGGCCTGACTCAGATAAAACTCTGGTTTCAAT
The DNA here is from genome assembly GCF_032191835.1 of Heteronotia binoei. Taxonomy (NCBI): domain Eukaryota; kingdom Metazoa; phylum Chordata; class Lepidosauria; order Squamata; family Gekkonidae; genus Heteronotia; species Heteronotia binoei. Next base: position 78,501,482 of record NC_083229.1, read on the forward strand.
GAGTGGGTGAAATAGCTGTGTATTGTCTGAAAACGGTATTTTGAGAATGGCTTAATGGTGTTGGGGTTTTTTATTTTAATAATATGGGCTGAAATCTACAAATCATTTACTCCAGAGAAGTCTCACAAGACTACTCCAAGTGATCTCTAGAGTAAGTGGTTTTCAAAAATGCAGCCAGAATTTTCCTATTGCTGCTGTTGTAAAGGGGTTAGCAAATAAACTCTAGTGTGTTGATGCTGGAAACAAAAACCACTTGAGAATATCACCCAACTTGGCTTCTCTTCCATTTTCCTTTCAGCAAGAAGTTTGTAAAATGTTGAAGCTTGTTGACATGTAATTTTCTCCTCCAAAGAGCTTGTCTAAGAATAGCTTTCCTTGGGTCTTAAGTGAATGGACAGCTTTGCAAAGACATAAAGCTGGGTGTGTAACGGCAGCCAGATTTGCAAGAGGTCAGCTGCTGCATTTAAATGTGAGGTCAAAGCACCCATTTTTCTTAATTGATAAACAATTCACACATATCAATAGCAGCACTGGAACTGCCTCCCAAGAGGACAACGATGTGGTCCTATAATTATCAATTCATAAAAAAACCAAACTTCTTGGCAGAACACAATGTGACTCACAGGGATTCAAAGTGGGGGCCACAGGTTTTGGGAAAGGGAGCAGTTTTTGTCTCTGCTGCTGCTACTATCTTACCCTTACTTTCCCTTTTATTCACTGGGGTTTACCTCCAGGGAAGCATTATCCAGACCACAACAAGCTTATGCTGGAATAAAAATGTATTAGTCTTTGACAGGCAACAAGATTCCCTGAGTATTATTATTATTATTATTATTATTATTATTATTATTATTATTATTATTATTATTATCATTTTTTGCAACAGATTAACACAACTTCTTGGCAGGAACCCAGTGTGGCTCACAGGAATTAAAAAGTCTGTAGGACAATAGTGATGTCTAGAAGCAAAAGTATGTTTGCCAGGCAACCAGCTAGAGTGGGGGAGAGACATGGGACATGTTGCCAATGGCTTGTCACTTTTGTAGAAAACTCACAACTCTCTACCAATCATTGAAGACTTGATGGTTTTACCACAGAGTTTCCAGCAATTCCTAGAGAGGTGCACTATTACTTCCAGGTTTTTCCCAGGAATGAAGTCATGCTGGCAACCTGTTGACCATTTTGGAATTTTGTGTGTGCAGCTACAAACATTCTCCTAAATTACCTTCTTTCATTTCAGAAACTTTTTAAAGAAAGGTTTAAAAATTAATTCATGTATATCAAAGCAGTCTGAAAACTAGTTTCTCTCTTTTAAAAGCTAATTCTTATCTGGTAATTAGCTCATATACCCTACAATTAGCAATAGCTGGTCAAAACTAGCTGGTTGGGAAGCTTATGCCATTCCAAAGGTGAGTTTCCAAAGCAACAAAATGAATTAAGTCAGTGACATTTTCCACACTTAACAAAATGGAATTATTCTATACTAGATCATGTAAAAATGATTCACTGGTTGTATAATCAATAAAGATATATAGACTTCTAGTGTGACAGGCACATGGGGTGATTACAGACCACTAGCTAGGGGCAGCATGAAGCCAAAGAGAGCCAGCGAGGAAACGGGCAGACTGGAAGTCTCCAGATGGCATGTGGCCTGCCCTTGGGACAGGGACAGGCTGTGTGTGTCAAGTCTGTCTATAACTCTGGCTCAAACACAGAGCATGCTGGGTAGAACCAAAGTATAACCAAATGCTGCTAGCTTACCCTCTCTTCCTTTCCCCCCTCCTTTAGAGATCTGGTATTGCTTTGAAATGGTAATGTGTGAAAAGTCTTATCTGTGCCTTCTCAGCCCAGGCTTGGGGGAGAGGAAGGAGCCTGAGAGCATCAAGGCCATGCAGGCCTCTAATCAACATGAGAATGTATTTGTAACATCTATGTGTGAATGTCCTCTGCACAATTCCGCCCCCCGTAGGAATCCTTTTGAAGTATACCTTATATGCAATGTATCTACTGTATGGACTTTAGTCCTTTCAAGACCTGGCTTAGGCCACAAGTAACAGTATCAATAAAACAGAGTCTTTGTATCCACACCGACTCATCATTGAATCTGCAGACTTGACAGTGTGTACTCTGGAGGAGCTTCCAGAGCACTCGTGTGCCTCCCAGCTGCTCCCCAGGCCATCCATACAGCCGGGAAGTGCCTTGAAGTTACTTCGGAAATTAGGTACAACTTTGTAAGTGGTGCCTTTCTGAGGCAGCTTCAACCTGGCCCCGGGTGGACTGTGGTCCAGACGGGGATGGGAGGCTGATGTGCACATGTGGATGCACTTTTTTTGGTCCGCCTGCCTCCCGCCTCCAGGGCAGGTTAAACCACACATTCTTTATCACCCATGGAGTTCAAATGCTCTGTTAACTGATGCTCCACTTCCTCAATTTTTCTTGATATTAATTCTGTCTAAGTTAATGTTCACCCTGACCTGGATGTCCCAGGGTAACCTGATCTCTAGAAGCTATGATGAGAAGTGGGGACCACAGGCTGTAGGTTTTGGGGAAAGGAGCAGTTTCTGCCTCTGTTGCAGATACCATCTCATCCTTGCCTTCCCTTTTATTCAGTGGGGCTTAGCCCCAAGAAAGCATTATCCAGACCACAATCTTACAATAGAATAAAAATTTATTAGTGTTTTAGGGGCAACAAGATTCCGTGGTTATTTTTTCTACAACAGATTAACACATATTCCCAGACTTTTAAATTTTTTACAAGCATATAAATGTTTAAAATAAGTTAAAAGTGTTTCTGCCCATGAAGACAGATAGAAAATGGGGTTTTACTTTTTCTGCCATATATTCATGAAACAGGTTTTACTTTCAGCTCCTTATTACATAGGTCTATTATGCACAAGTGTTTTGCTTCACTTTTGTGGTGCATGTCCATCGGGTTTTATTTTTTGTTCTCTGTTGTTTTTCCTCACTTAGCTTTCTGGTCATTGGTTCCCCAGGGTTTCTGAGAGTGCTTTTGTGACAGTTTTTCCCTTGCTTCGCATCTAAGCTGAAGGAAATTCAAAAGCGTACAGTTTCTGTTGAATTCCCCCCTTGCCCTTTTCCTGCCCCTTAAAGGCCATTCCATTGCCCACATTGATGTTGTTCCTCCCCCCTGCACCTTCTGCCACCCTCCCCAATTCATGGGCATACAAGCTCTTTTTTTCCCTTGTTGTTTTAATTTTTTAATTTTTTTATGAGTGGCATGAGTCTAGTAATATGAGACTGTTGCTAGTCTCAGATAGTTGAATAAAAACAATAAAAACAACAGAGGAAAGTTTAAAAGGAGCTGTGCAAGGTTTAGTTTCCTGCTGGTATTAACTTGAAAGAGGAATCAGAGAGGAGCCAAATGGAAGTGACCTCAAAGCAAAAAAAAGAAAGAAAAAGATTTCATTGCTGCGTGCAAACAAAATGGGGGGGGGGGGAGGGAATCATCAGCACACAATTAAGTTGACATGAGATGTAAAGAGAGAGAGAGAGACACTGGGATGGGAAGGCTAAAGCTCTGAAAATATTTTCCCCCTTCATACTTTGTGGACAAAGTTGGGGGGGGCACTATTTTGGCAGTCTTTGGAAGACTAACATCAGGCCCGTAGCTACAAGGGGGCCTGTGGGAGAACAGCCCCCTGACTGCTAGACAGGGCCCCTGACTTGGGGTCCCTAACCAGCCTCCAGTGCCTCAGCTGCATCCTTCTCCATTCTGCCGTCATCATACACCATTGCTTCTGCTTGCTTAGGGGACTTGATCATTCACAATTGCTTCTGCTTGCTTAGGGGCTGGAAGAATTCTCTGACCCCTCAGCAAGCAGAAACAATGGGACTCTTTCAGCACCCAGGACTGAAAGTTAAGCTCCACCTTGTTTCTGCTTGCTTAGGGGCTGGAAGAATTCTCTGACCCCTCAGCAAGCAGAAACAATGGAGCGCTTTCAGTGCCCAGGACTGAAAGTTAAGCTCTGTGTTGCTTCTGCTTGCTTAGGGGCTAGAAGAAATCTCTGATCCCTCAGCAAGCAGAAACAACGGAGCACTTTCAGCACCCAGGACTGAAAGTTAAACTCCATGTTGGGCTGAAGTTGGGCTAGAGGGCGCCTGCAAGAAGAGGCCGTTCTGGCCCTCAAGTAGGGCAGTGGGGGTAAGGGGCGGATGGCTCCATTGCAGACAGGGCAGGGTAGGGTAGGCTGGCACACACAAGTGGAGGTCCCAGCTGCAGTCCAGGGCTGGGGATCAGTGGAGAGGTGATGTTCGCCTGCAGGGGGTTTCTGGCCTGGTCTCTCTGGCCACCTGAGCGAGGGTGGGAGCTGCACTTGGGCAGCCTTGGCTCGCCCTCCAACAGGAAGAAATCTGAATTGAAAGTCTTGTAGCCTCAGAAGTCAGTTGCGACTTGGTGACGCCTTCCACCCCCCCCGCATTGTCCCGCTGGGCTTACCTAGCTGGATCATGCTACAAGTAAGGGCAGGAGACCGTGTGGCATGTATCTAAATTTGTCGCCCTGAGTCTGCTTCGGTGGGGAGGGTGGGATATAAGTCAAATAAAATAAATAAAAAAATAAAATAAAAAAAATCTCTGAGTGGCTCCCCACTAGAGCTTCTGGAAGAGGGTTGGAAAGGGATCACCTTGGGGCAGCTGTGGGATGGGGGGAGGCTGTATGGCAGTGAGCTGGCAGCTTTCCTCCTCAGCGGTGGTAGGAGAGAGAAGGCCATGGAGGTTGGGGCCCCCCAATTCTTCAAATCCTGGCTACGGGGCTAACTAACATTAATAAAAATCATGCAAATTTGCAAGGAAGGGCAGGGAATTAGTGTTCCTATGCAGCTGCACTAGGGCATTGGCAAAAATACCCCCCCCCCCATTTTTTTCAGTTTAGTGACGCAAGACTGAAAAGCTCTCCAGAACTTCTGCCAGAGGACTCCTCCCCCATACAAATTGAGGCCCTGTGCAAACCTGATGGAGTTGCAGCCAACTTTGCACAGACAAGTGTCCATGTGCACACACACACACACACTCACACGCACCACCACCACCTCCAGCGACCACATCTTGCAGTATCAATGTCTAGTGGTTTCTACTGTGCATTCTGTATAGTCAATGTGTTTCCCCATGTTATGAATCTTTCCCATTTTTCCCACTGGCCAATAACACACCAAAGAATCCCCTAGAGCTTGGCAATGTGAAAAAGGGGGCTTTGTAGCTCCTTGTCACTTTTAGGGAAAGTCTAGTCAGTTTCAACAGTGGGTTTTCCCCCTTTTGCCTGTGTTCCTTTCTGCTTCCTTTCATTCAAGGGACTAATGCTAAAATGCATTAAGAAAAACCCTGAACCTCAAGGATTTAAATGGAAGGGGCTTGCTGGAAGCAGCACAATAGGGCAATTGCCTATTTTTTTTTTTAAAAAAAGACTTTGGATGCCACCCTCCAAACACTACAAATTAAATTCCATCCCAATTTAGAAAAAAAAATAAAAAATTGTAGCAGCAGAATAAATAAACCAGAGAAAAAAGAATGGTGTATAAGGCAGGAACAGATTTCGAAGTCAAGATTAAAGGCTTACTGCTCTGAAAATCTGTAGTAAAATGTGTGTGCATAACAGGCCATAATGAAATTGTAGTATGCAAATTATTCTATAAATAATTATTTATTCTATAAAATCTAAAATCACAAAGTTAAAATATACAAATCATTAATTGCAGAATGATCCTGGAATCAATTTCGTTGAGAGCATTCCAGTATAAATAGCCTGGGCAATGTAGCCTTGGTACTTTGTCCAAAAAAAGATGTTTTTTGAGACGTTAGAAAGTTAGTGGCAGCATAGTATCTGTTCTCTAAGCACTTGGATTAGTATGGGGTTTTTGAAGCATTTTGTCTGCCAGCTTGTCAGGTGATGCAGTCATGGTGAAAAATAAATGAATAATCAAAGCACTTTAGTCTGGCTAAAGCATTTTCCATCTCCTAAATTGCTCAGTTATCCCTTTGCTATTTATGATAATAATTTTTTTAATCTTCCACAATTTCTTCATGGAAAAAAGAGGTAAAACAGCTTTAATGGCTAATGTTAAAAATAGCAGTTTCACAAAATTGAACAGCAAAAATGTTTCCTGATTAATACACATGTCAAATATGCTACTATAAAAGAACACAGCTACACTCTCCCAGATGCATTTGAGAATTATCTGTTGTTAGCAATTCAGCTAAAAATTGAATCCTGTACTGGGAGTAAACACTATTCATAGGCAGTGTTTCTCTTTTTCTCCCATCACCCATAGAGCCACCTTTGCTCACAGTTCCAAGACTTCTGCTATCTTGGAGAACATCCCAAGAAACCTCTGTCAAATTTTCACAAACCAGCAAGTGGTAGCTGTGAGAGAAATTGGACCGAAACTGACAGTATAAAGTTGAAGGCAGGGAAACCTGGGTAAGACAAGACAATTGCTTGTTGAAAAGAATGGAAAACTGGGGGCAGGGGGATTGGTTAAAAAAAAAACACCTGTATGGAGTTCCCATGGATTTAAAGGTCTTATGTGTCCCACCCCTGGTTTTAATGTACCATACATTGAAAATGAAAAACACTAAATAAATATTCAACAAAACTGTCCTGTCTCATCTGTTACAAACGTAAACTATTTCTATGCATATTTACTCAGATGGTCTGGTGCCCCAGACTTCTACTCAGTCCAGCCCCAATGACAACAGTTATGCTATAACCTGGTCTCAAACTTTAGGGAGTTGTGTTTTGTATAACACTTTTTGTATAACACTTCTGTGACTACTGGTATGAAGTATTGTTTGTATTGCAGTGGATGACCAAGGGGTAAAAGGATTACTGAAGGATAACAGGGAAATAGCTGAGAAGCTGAATGCATTTTTTGCCTCCATCTTCACTGTGGAAGATGAGAGGTGTTTGCCCACTCCAGAACCGCTGATTTTGGGAGGGGTGTTGAAATCCCTGAGTCAGATTGAGGTGACAAGAGAGGAGGTCCTATGACTGATAGATAATTTAAAAACTGATAAGTCACCAGGTCCAGATGGCATACATCCAGGAGTTCTGAAGGGAACTCAAAGATGTAATTGTGGAACTCCTGACAAAAATATGTAATCTTTCATTAAAATCTGCCTCCGTTCCTGAGGACCAGAAAGTAGCTAATGTCACCCCCATCTTTAAAAAGGGTTGCAGAGGAGATCCAGGAAATTACAGGCCAGTGAGCCTGACTTCAATACCAGGAAAGTTAGTTGAGACTGCTATTAAAGAGACAATTAGTAGGCATGCTGGACAAAAATTGTTGAGGAAGACTCAGCATGGGTTCTGTAAGGGAAGATCTTGTCTCACTAACCTGCCAGAGTTCTTTGAGGAGGTGAGCAAACATGTGGACAAAGGGGACCCAATAGATGTTGCTTACCTTGACTTCCAGAAAACTTTTGATAAAATTCCTCATAAAAAGCTCCTAAGTAAGCTCAAGTCTCATGGGGTAAAAGGACAAGTCCTCTTGTGGATCAAATAATAGGAATCAGAGAGTGAGTTTAAATAGGCAATTTTCTCAGTGGAGGGATAAGCCGTGGGGTGCCACAAGGCTCAGTACTGCTTTTTAACTTGTCCATTAATGATTTGTAGTTGGGAGTAAGCAGTGAAGTGGCTAAGTTTGCAGATTACATTAAATTGTTCAGGGTGGTGAGAACCAGAGAAGATTGTGAGGCACTCCAAAGGGATCTGTTGAGGCTGGGCAAGTGGGTGTCAACGTGGCAAATGAAGTTCAATGTGGCCAAGTACAAGGTAATGCACATTGGGGCCAAAATTCCTAACTAAAAATACAAGTTGATTGGGCGTGAACTAGCAGAGACTGACCAAGAGAGAGATCTTGGGGTCATGGTAGATAACTCACTGAAAATGTCGAGACAGTGCATGACTGCAATAAAAAAGGCCAATGCTATCCTGGGAATTATTAGGAAGGGAATTTAAAACAAATCAGCCAGTATCTTAATGCCTCTGTATAAATCGATGGTACGGCCTCATTTGGAGTACTGTGTACAATTCTGGTCACTGCACCTAAAAAAAGATATTATAGCGCTGGAAAAAGTCCAGAAAAGGGCAACTAGAATGATTAAAGGGTTGGACACTTTCCCTATGAAAAAAGGTTAAGATGCTCTTAGCTTGGAGAAACATCGACTGAGGAGTGACATGATCGAGGTTTACAAGATTATGCATGGGACAGATAGAAAAATAAGTACTTTTCTCCCTCCCCCCCCCCCCCCCAAATGGGAATAAAGAGGTGGACACAATTAGATTGGTAAAACTATGGGCCACTTTATTAAATAACACAGCAATGGCAAGGGCAACTGAACTGCGGCCAGGTCAAGGCCAGGGGACTCCTCAGACCGCTCCCCTGCCTTTTCCAGCGGGCGAGAGACCTGGCCCCCCAGCCGGAGCTGTGTGTCACAGCTCCCATCAGGCAGGCCCAGCAGGGAGGCTCGCACCGGAGGGCCCAGACACCAGATGCGAGTCTCAGCGAAAGACACCCATTGAGTCTCCAGAACAGTCTGCATTCACACACCTCAGGTCACCAATACCCAGAGGTTGATCCTACCAGACCCCTAACTCCCCAAAAGGGGGAGGCTAACCTGTCCTCCCCAGGCTGCATGGCGCCATAAACCCTGTAAAACCTGCCACAACTAAGGCCAAGTCTCTACTTAGGGCTTAGCACCCACCAAAAGGCCCAAAGCCAACACAAGCCCTTGCTGAAGATCCCTCAGGAAAAGCATATTACCCTTTTCCGAGAGATGCACCCCATCCCCTCCATAGAGGTCAGGATATTCTGTAGAAATATACGGATGGGGCAAATAGTGGCCCAAACCACCCTCCAACGCCTTGCGAATCTCCTTATTTACTCTGTAACGAGCCCTCTCTATCCCAGCTGGATTCCAAGCACTGCGCCACACCAAGCGCGGAATCATGGCCGACCAAACTATAATGGTACTAGGCCATCTCTTCCTAATGTACTTGAAATCCTCTCGAGCTTTAATCAGCCCGAGATCATTCCCCCCCCCAGGTGAATAATTAAAACCTGAGGAGGAGGGCCCACACACCCATGAAACAAAAGCGGGAGCAAACCAGGCCACTGAAGACCCCGGCGCCCCCCCCCCCCATTCAACAGTAACATATTTGCTGAGCCCCAGCTGAGAGCCAACAGCAGTTCTCCGAGCTTGATGTGCCACCCAAAACACATAATTGTGCCTGCAGATGAGAATTCGGCTCCTCTGGCCAGGAACAACAGCATCTAAAAAGAGAAACAGACAAGTTATAAAGTTATAAAACCCAAACCTTAAACTACCCCAGCTCCTAATAACAAAGCTAAGAGTGGAGCAAAGGGCGAATATAACCTTTATAAACCTGAGACCTCCAACAGCCAAGTCGCTGGATGGATGAAGAAGAATAACCCAAGGCCGCGGCTGTAGAGGCCACCCCAATTCTAAAGGAGTGAGTACCAAACCTCACTCCAGACAACCCCAACAAAGCTAAAGTCCTAGACGTCACTGCCCAAAACTGATTTTTTGTCAGAGGGCTGCCTCCAAAATGACAAAACAACAACCCTTCGCAGCCTCCCCGCAAGGCCAAATAATCGGCCAATGCGGAAACTGGTCCACCTCTGAACATGGACCCAACTCCACCACAGTTCCAATGCCCTGTTGATCCGTCTTGGATCGGCGGATGGTAAGAGCCGCCTTACCCCCCGTTAACCTAATATCCCTCAATGACAAGGCCCTGCCAGAAACATCATTCCTGGAGCTTGCCATCAATTCACTAATCCTCAGTGCCCCAAAGAAGGCCACCAAATAGGCTGCATGAAACAAAACAGCCTCAAAATGAGATGCACAAACTGCTCTCCACACCCCTTTCAAACCCCTAAGAATCTCAGGAGACATAGGGTTCCTAGTATCAGGCTTAGGCCCAACCTCTCTGGACCACCCCTCCAGCATCTTTCAAATATGAAAATCTGCTGTTTCCTCCTTATACCCCAACGCCTTGCTAGCAAAGGCCAGCGCAGACATGCATCCTCTAATTGATCGCACGGCCAATCCCTTACCTTTTAAGGAAACACAATAATGGAGCAACTACTCCACCGGGAAGGGCCAAACAATGCGATACCCTACCTCAGCCCTAAAGTCTTCAAACTGCCGCACAGCACATTCGTAAGACTTCCTGGTGCTAGGCGCAATGGCTAGGCCTATTGCTCTGCAGGCCTTGGCTCTCCAATCAGCCACAGCTCCTGGGGCATTTGCGCCGCCTCCTGATCGGCGTCCGGGGCCAACAGATGAAACCTCTCCATCTGTTTATGAGAGAGAGCATCAGCCACCCCATTATTCACCCCCGGAACGTGCCTGGCCAAAAACAAAATGTTAAGCCGCAGGCCCTCACCAACCTCATAACCCATTGCGATTTGGATGAAAGGGAATTAATAACATGAACAACAGCCATGTTATCGCGCCAAAAATGAACAGTGCGATTGACCATATCGCTCCCCTACAACCTAACCGCAACCAAAATGGGAAAAAATTCCAAAAAACATGAGATCCCAGCTCAAACCGGCCTGCACCCATGAATCCGGCCACACCTCCATGCACCAGTGTCCACGGAAGTAGACCCCAAAACCTAATAACCCAGCAGCATCGGACATGACCTGAAGCTCCGCCTCAAGCCTCATGTCCACTCTCCAAAAAGAAATCCCATTAAAGGATTCCAGAAACTCCTGCCACACCCACAGGTCCTCCCTCATGGTGCTAGTAACCCTGGTCCTGTGCTGGGGCAAGCGAAGGCCTGCCATAGCGTCACAAAACCTACGAAGAAAAGCCCTACCCGGGGCAACCACTTTGCAAGCAAAGTTAAGGTGCCCAACTAACTGCTGAAGCTCAAGAAGTGTAACCTTCTTTTTGAGGAGGAAAGTACTAATCCTATCCCTCAAATCCTCCAGCTTCTGGGAAGGGATCCTGGATGATTTCACTAAAGTGTCCAGCTCAATCCCCAAAAACACAAGGCAATGAGCCGGGCCCTCTGTTTTTTCCTCAGCCAATGGCACACCCAACTCAGCGGCCAGCTCAATAAAGCTGGACAACAACTGAGCGCAGCATCCAGAACCCGCAGGGCCCACAAACAGGTAGTCGTCCAAATAATGAACAACATCCTGCAAACCCACTTTCTCGCGCACAGCCCATTCGAGGAATGTGCTGAAACACTCGAATGCAACACATGATACAGAGCAGCCCATAGGCAACGCCCTGTCCATGTAAAATTGCCCTGCAAAAGAGAAATCCAAAAGCTCAAAATCATCCGGATAGACAGGGAGAAGGCAAAATGCAGATTTGATATCGCATTTAGCCAACTCAGCCCCATGACCACAGCGTCGAACAACGCCCACGGCTTGATCGAAGGTAGTATATCTAACTGAGCATAGTTCCTCAGGTATCCCATCATTAACGGAAGAACCCTTGGGGTAAGAAAGGTGGTGAATCAAACAAAATTCACCAGGCGCCTTCTTTGGTATCATTCCTAAAGGGGAAACCCTAAGGTTAGCCACTGGAGGACTAGCAAATGGGCCTAAAATCCTGCCCTCCTCAAGCTCCTTGGCAATCTTAGCCTCCACTATGTGCTCTAAACCCTTAACTGAACTGAGGTTCCGAGACCAAGTTGGTACCCCAGAACCCTGAAAAGGAATTCTAAAACCTAACGTAAAACTGTTCAACAAATATAAACTGTCAGCCCTAGGTGGGTACCTACGAAGCCATTGCTCAAGAGCACCCACCTTATCGGGCTGGGGCCCTTTTCCAGTTTGGGAAGGACCCCACCCTGTCTTTTCTGACCCTTACATGGCCAAACTCTTGGACAGTTGTTAAACGAGTGTGGGCCAGCACACAGGGGGCATTCATGCTTGAACTGGCAAGCTTTCCGACTGCACACCCCCTGAGACCCAAACTCCCAGCAAAGCAAGCGGGGTTGAACCGCTTGCCCCGCAGAACTGCGGGAAGATGATGATGAAATGGAAGGAGAAGAGGAACCCTTGGCAACTAAGTGACCGCTGTCAGAGCGGTCCCCCAGATTGGGCCGCGCAGGTGACATCACCTGCAGCCACAACTGTTGGTGAATCTGATCCCAAGGGAGGGAAGGGTACAAAGCGGCCCTCCTGGTCGTATTGAATCCAGGCCAGGCTGCTGAACATCGTATAACCTTTATATATGATGTCCATGTACTGGATTAGTGCTGCCACCCTCCAGGGCTGAGCACGCGCTATCACTCCCACATATATAAAAAACCCTGGGAGCCAATTGGCCCAGATCCGATCAACCTTCCTCCTCTTAAGCTTCTCCTTCTCTTTATCATCAAGCTCCTTATCCTTCTTTTCTAATTCCCTAAATAAAAGGGAGAATATGTCAACATATTCCCTCTTAAGGATTTTGTCCCTTGTGGCCAGCAGCAGGTGATCACCTAAAGGTAAGGCAACCTCACCAAAAGGCATAGCACCAAAAGAGACCGCCCCGTAAGGAGATGGGAAACCCCATCCGCCAGTTAAAGCCGCAGCTGCCCCCTGCTTCCTCACCCCAGGCCAATTACCAAATGTGCCAAACTGACCATGTGGCCACATCCAGTTATTCTGCTGTCCCATGCCCAAAGTTGAAGGAGTCCCAGAATCACCTGAAGCAGCACCAGCCCCATTAGGTGCGGCAGATCCCCAAGACCCCCAGGGCCACACAGGCCCAGTATAGGGCAAAGACTTACCAGGAGGTACAGCAGGCACCAATGCTGTTCCCGCACTAACCACACCGGACGACAGGCTCGATCCAGCATCCGAGCCGCCCAGCCCAACAGGTCTGCCATTAGCAGTCGCAGCAGACCTGCCCTCTAAAATAGACAAACGGGTCAGTATATCCACCTGCAAAGCCTGCTTGGGAACCCGCCCTTTCCTTGGCATCTGAGGAGGTGGAAGTCCAGATGCCTGTTCCAGTGCCTGCAGCCTCTGGAAAATGACTGCGTTCACCTCGTCCTCTCCCTCCTCATCTGAAGATGAGGGGGGCGGAGGATGCTGCGGGGGCAGTTTAGGAGCCTTGCGTGCAGGCTGCTTACCCTTTGATATTCTACCACCTTTATGCTCCGACATATTCGCAACCCTAAGGGATTACGGCACCAGATGAAAATGAAAAAGAGCTTGAACTGCAGTAAAGCAGCTTTACCACTCAGCGCCAAGAGCTAGGGATTTTTTTTACCTAAAATGGCAGAAACCCATCACTAAAATGGCTGCCGCCTCAATAGAAGTTAAAATGGCCGCCAAGGACAAGAGGCGAGGAAGAAGAAAAGCACCAGTGCCTCCCAAAATGGCCGACTCTAACACATCCAATGGCTGCTGCCTTAAACCCCACCTAAAATGGCCGCCAAGACCACAATAGACCACGCCAAGACCATAAAATGGCCACCATGCAGATAGAGGATAGATGCATAAAAAGGGGGGGGAAGGGGGGGTTAGCAAATCGAGTCCTCCAATGAGGCAGCCCCCCGCCGCCCTTAAAAGCACCCCTGCAATTCCCCCCACAAAAGACCAACAACAACAGGAGAAAATAAAGATCCCAATACGCAGCACACGCTGCGCAGGGTGACAAAAAGGGGAGGGCTGCAAAATAACAAGGGAAGGGAGAACACCACGCCAGCAAAGACTCCCTTAGAAGCACAAATCCACCGACGAAACTCCCTTAAAAGCCCTGGTCCCCCGACGCAATCTCCCTCACGATGCAATCCGAGACAACGCTGACCAACGGCCTCTAAAAAGGTGGGGGGAGGCCTAATCTCCCTGATGCTGGTTACGAGTGTCGAAAAAACGCTCTAGCCAAGCACCGCGGGAGGACTGAGAAGAGGCGTGCGGAGGCTTCTGGATGCATGTTGAAGCCCCGTCCCCTAAAGACGCACCTAAAAGCGTGCCGAATCATCTGCTTTTCCTCCGGGGGGGGGGAATCTCCCCAGCAGCCACGCTGCGATGCGGTGGGCTGCAGGAGGTTCCGTTCTCACAATATGAGAACTCGTGGGCACTCAATGAAATTGCTGAGCAATTGGTTTAGAACAGATAAAAGGAAGTACTTCTTCACCCAAAGGATGATTAACACATGGAATTCACTGCAACAGGAGGTGGTGGCGGCTACAAGCATAGCCAGCTTCAAGAGGGGATTGGATAAACATATGGAGCAGAGGTCCATCAGTGGCTATTAGCCACAGCGTATTGTTGGAACTCTTTCTGGGGCAGTGATATTCTGTATTCTTGGTGCTTGGGAGGGGCAACAGGGTGAGGGTTTCTGGTGTCTTGGCCCCACTGATGGACCTCCTGATGGCATCTGGTGTGTGTGTGTTTATGTGTTTGGCCACTGTGTTACACAGGGTGTTGGACTGGATGGGCCATTGGTCTGATCCAACATGACTTCTCTTATGGTCTTTCCTTGTTAGTGGAACTACAAGTTAAATTGCACTTATTTTATGCATAGAAGTGAAGAACACTGGAGTTTCTAAAACAATCTTAACATAGAACACTTACTTCTGATGTGGACTGACAGTTTTGTAGCCAATACATTTTAAAATGTTTCTTCAGCAATGATTTACAGAGTAGGTAACAGCTCTGTCAATCACCAGCATGGCATTTTTGATTTGTGACTTTTATAGGTTTATAATAATTTTATTGTGTTCTTCATATTGTTTTTATTTATATTGTAAATCACCTTGAATTCGACAAGGGAGAAAGGTGTTAACAAATGCATTTTGATCTGAGGCTCCCTTCAATTTCCCTCACGGCTTCCTACTCTTGTCTTTTGGAGATCCAGAAGCTGCAAGGAAAATTGGAGGGAGCCGAAGATCAAAATATGCCCGTGCAGCAACTGATAGGCAATTGATCACTTGAGCCAGCGAAAGCATAAGCCTTGGGGCGGAGCAACTACTAGTGAGGTACTGGTCCCTGGATTCAATTGCAAACATGCTGGCTCTATCATACAAACAGATGTACATGTATATGCCAGATGTATGTGTGTTCACTGTAACATGTGAACAGGGCTGTTCAGTAAGACTATCAGTCAGAACTGTCTTGTTTTTTGGTGACATTGCATTTAGTGACATTTGTGTCATTTAAATTTTGTTCTAGTTTCTCAAGTTAATATGATTTTTATTTTAATGGTGAGGGCTATTTTAAAAAAAACCTTTTCCTGTAGAAATGCATTTTAAAAATATCAAAGAAGAGAAAGAGAATAAAAAGAAGTCAAGGACAGTCTGAGGAAGAAGAAGTGAAGGAAGAAATTCAAAAAAGGAAACTGACAGGGAATGGAACCACACTGTGACTAAGGAAAGCCAGGGTGCTTACCAAACCTCCAGATCCTCCCATGGCTGCAGCTGCTATTGCAATTGTGGAAATGGCTTTCATATGAAGGAAGGCAGCCAACAACAAGCCCTGCCTTACAACAATTCCACCTGTTTTCTAAAGAACGGCATGCTGTGGTGGGTAACATTCAGTGAATAATACTAAGGAATAGGGTTGCCAGGTCTGGCGACTTTGGGAGTGGAGTGGAGCCAGGAGCAAGGTGGCTTCTTGGAGCAAGGTGTGACAAACAAGGGGTGCTATCACACTGGGAAATTGACTCGATATTATCTCAGCTTCAAAAGAGCCACTTGAGTTTGGTCCATTTCGAGGCTATCAGACAGCCCCTGTTGAAGCAGCAGGATCTCAGCAGTAGTCTGTGGTTGCCCATTCAGACAGCTAGCGCGTCTCAACCATGGGCCCACTGCAGAAAGAGTTTTAAAAAAACCCCAATCCCCGGTGTGTACGCTCAAGCAGAGAAGCACAAAAGCACTCCTCAGAAGGGGTTAGGGGGGAAAAAAACCAAACGTGCTGCAAACGGCTTGGCATGATCACACTGCTCTTCTGCTTATGAATTGCACCCAGGCGTTCAGATGGCCAGCGAATATGTGCCCTAAGTGCGATTCAGGGGGAAACTACTGGGAAGAACCAGGTGGCTTTCTAATCTGGATAGGAGGCATCTGGAGACTGGGTGAGAATGGGTGCAACTTGGAGGGCAGATGTGCTTGTGTGATCATGCACATTTAATCCAAATGGGAGGCGGGGCTAGGTCTCTTGTGTGAAAGCACCCAAGGTGTGACAAGCACAACTGAACTCTGAAGGGAGTTTTGGCTATAACATTTAAAAGGACCATGCTCCTTTTAAATGCCTTCCCTTCATTGGAAATAATGGAGGATGGGAGCATCTTCTTTGAGGGCTCATAGAATTGGAACTCCTGGTCCAACCTTTTCGAAACTTGGAGTGGGGGGAGGTTGAAAAGAAGCACTAGTTACTATGTGGAAAATCTGGTGCATCTACCTCAAAAAATAGCCCCCCCAGCCCCATTATACTCATAAATCAGTTCTCCATTATACCTTATGGAGACCAATCTCCATAGGGTATAATGGAGTGCCCAGCAGACATTCAACCTCTTCCTGATAACCCTGAAGCAGGGGGAAGGCCAAACCAGGGGATCCCTTGCCCCAAATTGGGGACTGGCTACTCTACTGAGGAAACAGGAGTCCGCCAGTCTTCTCCCCTTGTATTTTGTTTTCAGATGGCAGGACAAGGCAGTTTGATTAGTCTTTTAGTTCTGGACACTCTACAGGAGTAATCCTAAGCAGGTTTACCAAAAGTATGTTTCATTTTATTCAGTGGGGCTTACACCCAGGAAAGTGTCCTTGGCATTGCTGCCTAAACAGTGTAAGATTTTATTTGGCTAGTGTGGCTGGATAACTCTGGGAGCTTCAACAGGCATTAAGTACAGATAAATGCTTCTTGCTTCATATTTAGCCTTTCTTTGCTTCACTTTCTACTACAGAGATTATTTTCTATTTTGGATGTGACATTCTATCCTTTTCTAATTGCTGAGTTGTTGCTGCTAATTTAACTGTAGTTGTGAAAAAAAACTTTTAATTATCCTCAATAATGAGAGAGAGAATCTTTTAAGGTTCCTAAAGATCCTCATTTTTCTGCAGAAAACCATTATTATAGATGGTATGTTTGTCCTGTTTGTTTACTCTTATGTCCTTTTCTAAACATCAGTTTTTCTATCACAAGCTTTTTATTTTCCACAAGGCTTGATGTATTCTTGGAAGCTGCTTCTACCATTTCTTAGACCTTAGCTTCTTAACTGAAGCCATTATTGATATACATCTCTTAGTGAAGTGGTACATCAATAAATTAAAGATTAGTTCAACATGTCGGCTTTCCCAAAGCATTCTGGGAGCAAAATCCCTCTTTAGATAAGACTAAAGGCGATGAAACAGCTTCACACAGAAACAAAACTTGGATAGGTATACACATTCTCCTCAAAACCGTTTTCTTTCAATATAGATTTTTTGAGTGCCACTTTTAAAAGCAGGGGCCCTGATCCAGTGTGTACTTTCTGTGCTAGAATAAGCATTAAACTGGTAAAATCATACTATATGCATGGCTTCCAGACCTTGATCTCATTATTTAGTAAATGGGGCTTTGTAGTCACGTTTTCCAGCATTGACCTGAGAACTGGCAGTCATTGTTAGTTTTGCTAGCACTGATCAACTCTTTAGATGTCCAGTATCTCTTTGCCTTCTTTCCCTGTTCCCAAAAAGGTGACTAATGTTGTTTGAAGTTTGTAATGCAGCCACCTGTCAGGCAATTTCAGATTATATATATATTTCCATGGACACCGCTCTTATATCTGTTGATATGGGATAATTAATAGCTAAGCAAGCAGAGTGTCAGTTGTATACATGATGGAGGTATTTGTATCCCTTTTTTGTTTTCTGATTTGCTTAAGCAAGCAGCATTTTTCAAACTTCAGTTCGATTCTATTGATTTCAACTAGCTCAGGAAGGCTTAAGTGTCTAATAAATTGAGTCTGCAGTCTTCCAGATCTCTCATTCAGGTGTCATATGGTCAATTCAGCAAACTACTATAAATGCTTTAAAATGCTATCTTTAGATATGACTGAATATTTTTCTGTTCTAAATAAATAAATATCCACATCAAAAACTAGAACATTGTAGAAAGCTTGTATCAAACCTTGGCTTTCTGTTGAACATATGAACATATGAAGCTGCCTTATACTGAATCAGACCCTTGGTCCATCAAAGTCAGTATCGTCTTCTCAGACTAGCAGCAGCTCTCCAGGGTCTCAAGCTGAGGTTTTTCACACCTATTTGCCTGGACCCTTTTTTGGAGATGCCAGGGATTGAACCTGGGACCTTCTGCTTCCCAAGCAGATGCTCTACCACTGATCCACCATCCCTCCCCAAACAATCTGTATAGAAGAGAACTAAGTCAACACTTACCTTACCTCCAGTCTGAAGTGGCATAGCCCTGACACAAGGGTATCACCTCAATGTAAACTAGACTCAGATCATTGGGAATATCCTAGACTGAGCAGTTTTGATAAATCTGGTGTTGCTGTGGAATGTCTCCAGTTTATTCTCACAACCATGTTATGTTGAGAGAGTGTGACTGGCCCAAAGCACTCCTGGAGCTTAATGCAGGGTAGCATTGAACCTGGGTCTCTCCAGCCCAGGCCTAGCACTCTAACCAACTCATATTACTAACTTTTATTTAAACAATGATCTCTAATTGGGAATGGGATGCTGAATGCCTGATGAAAAGCAGTACCCCCTTTACTGGTAAGATCTGACTTCTCTTTACAAATTTGTGTTGGTATGGTTAGTTCCATGGACCCCAATTAGCATCTTTGTTTATTTGTTTTTAATAGACACTGTTTGACTTTCAATTAACATACAATTAACAATGCTAGAAATGCTTTTAATTGAATGGCTCATATTTTTCCCATGTGCTTTGAATTTACTAACATGACATGTCCTTTGCAGAATCTGGATCAGACTTTGATTCTCCCCACCCACCCCGGATTCCTTTTAGAAGTCACAGTCACTAAAAGTCTGCAATGTGTTGGTGAAGAAGTAACTCCAACTAAACCACTCTATCACCCTTTCATAGCTTTTACAATGTGGTGAATAGCTTTTGATTAGCCATCTCTCCCCTCTCTTTTCTTTAATGGAAACTTTCATGTCCTTTACTAAATTACTTCTAATTATTTCAGAAGAAGCACTAATGCATTTGGTAACAGAAAAGGAGACTTGCTCTTTCCTCTAATTTACAGCCAGATTCTACACTCTAACTCATGTTAAAGATCATTTTCATATTAGCATGGATTCACTGGAATATGGTTAGTATATCTTGGCAGCAGGTCAGAAACTTGTCAAAGATGGATGTTAAGGACATGTCCATGCAAACCAGGTTTTTTACATTATATATTCTGTTATAAACTGGTAATTGCTTATATCAGTGTTTTCCATTTGCAGGGTCGCGACCTGATACCAGGCCACAGAAGCCTCAATACAGGGTCACCAGGGGCAGCCTGACAACCCCTCCCCTTCCCTTCTCTATTTATCTTTGGTGCTGCATGCCATGCCATGCTTCAACCCCTGCTCCCCAAGCTGCTGCCGCCTGTAGCACTCAGAGAACACTACAGACACTGCGCACTGGCCAGAAGCCCTCCCTCAACCCCCTCTGATGTTCAAAAACATACAGATACTGTGTGATGGCCAGGAGCTTTCCCCGCCCTCTCTGATGTTCAAAGACATCAGAGAGAGTGGAAAGCTCCTGGCTGGCATGCAGTGTCTGTATTGCTCCCTGATCATCCTCCACCTGGACCACGGGGAGAGAACCGGGCCATGGAGGTGGGAGGAGTGTGGGAAAGCCTGGCTTATACTATTTGTACCTAAAAATACCTATGGTCTATCAAAAACTGCAGACTATAGTTCCAGCCCAGAGGGTAATGAAAGACCCTTCCAATTAGATCCTCCTAAATCCAAGCAGAAAGGTCAGTCCCCTCTCAAATAAGCATCTCATAACTCCTACCCATTTTTTTTAAAGAGTTCAAACTTTAGACCTTATCTGCCCAGTCCTCACCATGAGAAAAACACCTACCATTTTACAGTTGCCTGTCTCCAGGTATCTGGAGATCTCCCAGAATTACAACTGCTCTCCAGGTTAGAGATTAGTTCCACTGGGGAAAATGACTGCTTCAAGGAACGGACTCTATGGCATTACACTGCAGTGAGATCCCTACTAGGGATGTGCATTCGGTTTGGCCGAACCGAATATACAGCCGAATCAACACTGATTCGGCTGTATACGGAATCGGCTGTAGCCAATTCCCATTGCCGCCTATTATGCAGCAGCCGAATACAGCTCGCCGTATGCTTCCGAACAGCTATTCGGAAGTATACGGCTGTCAAAGCTGTCAAAGCAAAAGGCGGGAAAGTGGCTTCTGCAGCCTCAAAGGAGCTGCTTGCCTAGTACTTTCCCGCCTTTAGTGGCCTCTTCCCGCCTCTCCCATAGCCTCTCTGGGATCAGGGAGGGGGGGAGGGGGAAGAGGAGCCCCAGCAGCCAATCCAAAGCATGCATTTGCAAAATGCATTGCAAATGCATGCTTTGCAGGGCTTTTGTGTAGCTGATGGCCCAGCCATCAGCTACATTGTTGTTATTTTGATCTTTTGCTTACTTGGGTATCCAAGTAAGCACTGTTGTCTGGCCAATCAGAGAGCAGTGCTATTTTTTGAAATTGCTCTCTGTAGGGCCAGAGAACCTTTTTAAGGAGTCTTCCTGCTGGACTCCTCCATTGCTGTGTTGGTGTGTGGCTTGGTGTGTGTGAGAGAGATTGTGCTGCTGCTGGTGGCTGGCCCTTGGCTTCAGCTGCTGCTGCCTGCTGCTCTCTCACTCAGCCTTACTTCCCTGGACTCAGAGAAGACAAGGTAAGACAGTTTTGGGGTTCTTGTTTTAGTTTTTGTTGGTAAAAGGACTAGAGTCCCTTTACTTGTCCAGATTTGGGTGGGTGGGTGAGTACTGGGTGGGTAGGGTAGCCTATTTGGGGTTGGGGTTAGGTTCTGCTGGGGGTGGGGGCCTGGGGTGGGGGGGGGGTTTAGCTAATTTGCCCATATCTTAATTTAGTGAGAGGGCTTTTAAAAGTGCAGTGTCCTTTTACTTCTCCTGATTTGGGTGGCTTGGATTTCTTGGGGTTAGGGTGAAGGGTTTTTTTTTTGGGGGGGGGGAGTTCCTGTATTGTTAAAAGTTGAGTTTTTTTAACTGTTTCAGTGTTTGATTTGTTGCTGCTGTGTTGTGTTGCTGCTGTGTTACTTTTCTCTTCAGGTTATTGGGGGGTGGGTGGGTGTTGTTGACTGATTTGGCCTGAGCTTTCTTGTTGGTGAAAAGGCCACTTTTTTAACACTTGGCCTTTTGTGATTCTGCTGGTTTTGTTTTGGTTTTTTTAAATTACCTCTGGTTGGTGCGGGGGTTGGCGAGAGTGTGTGTGGGCTGGGTCACTTCCTTGTTTTATAGAGTACATTGTGTGTTCTGTGGCAGGGAAGCTGGCACCTGGGTGAGAGACCCAGAACCAGCAGGTTTGTTGTGGTTGGCCAGCTCTCCCCGTGTTGTTTGGGGCAGGGCTGGAGAGCTGGCATCTGGGTTTGCTGCAGCCTTGAGCAGATTGTGTTTTGTGTGGCAGTGACATTGGCAACTGGGTTTATATTGCTTCCAGGCCTGCAGGGTTCATAGAGTAGATAGAGGGATGTAGTGCATTTGGGTCCTATACAGATTCTCTGATGTGGTTAGGTTTGGCTTTGGGTGCCCCAGGAATTGGACCACCTGGTCCAATTTTTTTTTTGGCCTTGTGGGTTTTGTGTGGGACAGTGCCCTGAAGCTGCACAGCAGTTTGGGGGGCTCTCCTCAAAACCCCCTGCTCCCCAGAGCCACTTTTCCCACGACAATTACAGTGAGGAAGTGGCTAATTGGGCTTTCCCCATCATTGTTAGCAATGGGCCTTTTGGGGAGCCCAAAGACAGGGACCCCCTGGCCCAATCTTTTTGGGACTTGGGGGGGTTGGAGGGGAGAGTCCCCTGCAGGTCCCCTGCAAATTTGGGGGCTCTCCCTCACACCCCCTGCCCCCAGTAGCCTCTACTTATGCCCTATGTTGCCATTGATTTCAATGGCCCATAGGGTATAATGATGGAATAGGGGCACCCTCTTTGGGTGCCCCTGGAATGGGATCCCCTGGCTCAATCTTTTTGGGACTTGAGGGGGTTGGAGGGGAGAGTCCCCTGCAGGTCCCCTACAAATTTGGGGGCTCTATCTCAAACCCCCTCCCCTCCATGCGGCTTCAAATATACCCTATTTGCCATTGATTTCAATGGCCCATAGGGTATAATAGGGCCGTATATTCAGTAATAGCCGCGCATCTACCGTATATGCGGCTATTCCGAATGCGGTATTCAGGAGTATACGGGGATTCCGAATTTTTTTTCCCCCGTATACTTCCGAATCCGTGTCAATCCGATTTTTTTTTTTGCACATCCCTAATCCCTACCCTTTCCAAACCCTGTCCTCCCCAAGCTCCAAACGGCAATCTTCAGGAATTTCCCAACCCAGAGCTGGCAACCATACTTTAAGAATTTTGATAAAATTCTACAAAAGGAGCATCATTCACCACAATGTTACCAAAAAAACTGCAGCTGCTAAATTTCAAAAACTCTTGTGGTGTGTCTGGCTCCCCCTGCCCCCCTTCCTAGTCTATTTTCTGTGATAGTTTTCCTTTTCCCATTTGTCTTCTTCATTTGAAACTAAATTTGACCACATAGGAAATGACTGCCTATAGTGCTGGGCAGGAGTTAATCTCCACACTAGAATATAGACTTCATTGGGATTGCTCTCAGAGGGTTATACAATCTAGTTTAGCTGCACTATCCTTGCTAAGAGTAGTTGATGCAACACAAATTCCTGATATGTGCTGCAGAAACACAACCCTTGTGGGTGTGGGGGAATCACCCATCATTTTAAAATATATACATTCATTGGAAACTTGTAGTCTGTCATCTGGTTCCCTTGTAAGCTCATTTCATTGCTTCCTCTGGTAATGGCCCTTGTTAGACAGAAGGGTGCTGGTTCTTGAAGAGAATTTCAAAAAGTCCATAAAGTGCCTGTCTGCCTGGAAGAATTACAAAACAGAAGCATCTGCCACAGATGGAGCAGGCTGCCAGCTGAGTAAAACAGCAGGGGGACCCGCTGTTGGCCAGATTTGACTATATCCGTGCAGGTGTCACTGCAGTTAATAAGAATTACTATTTTGGCTTGTTTTTAGCAATTTTGGAGGCATGGGGATAATATAGAGGAAACCTTTATAAGTAATAAATATCGAGCAGGGAAAGAAGTCTTTGTAAGTCATAAAGTGAAAAACAGGTATGACACACACTTCCATTGTCATATGCTTATTCTTCAGCATTTTCAAATTCTGCATACAGCAGAGGAAAGATGGGCTTGTTTTGTAATATATTGCGATACAGATTTAATTTCTAGTCCTCCTCTAGGGAGATCAGATGCCATGCTAATTAAGATAAACCCTTTAACCTCCTCCACCTCCACCAATGTACACAAATAATAGGCTCTAATCTGGAAGGAGCTCACTCTAGTTGAAATGTACTAGTTAGCAGTGGCTTTTCTCTTATACTAGGTTGTCAATGAACCCCAAGAACGTATCTTATTGAAAATGTGAATGCTCAATTACTGTATAATGTTCATGTTGCATCAGAGGCTTGTAGGGACTGAATACAGTCGGTGTATGTGTCCCTGAACATGTGCTTCCTCTCTAAATGAAGCCAAAGTTGGAGTGCTGCCTATCATGATGGTACAAGTTTGAAGAAACAGCAAACAGTGCCCTCCTATTTTACACAGAACAATGTGGGCTGTTTTTTCCTGTCTTGATTTTCTTATGCTGGTTTTGACGTTTGAAACCATTCACTGCCTAGACTCCAAGACCATGTCTCCTCTCCTTGTGCTGTCAGGGATAATTTGTGGGTCCCCGCTCAAATTGCAATTTTGAAGGAAGTAATAAGATGTAGAAGCACCTTGTTAAGGATGCCAGCAATGTAGAATGCATTTCCAGTTGTATCTATGAGAGAAAAAGCAATGGGTTGCATACCATTGCTTTCCTCTGGCAGAAGCAGCTCATTCTCCACTTTCTTGTTTCCCCAGCAGCACTCTGCAACTTCTGAAAATCGCATGCTGGGTATTGCAGTGCCCTTATGCATAAAAAGCTATCGGCATGGTCAAGGGAAGAGATTGGAATGATGAAGAGAAACAAGTGGGATCATCCCTTTTCTTCTATCAGTGGGAGGTCAGCTTGATGCAACTCTGACTTTTAAAAGACTACAAGGGGATAGATTTAGGTGTAATATTAGAAGAATATCACCACTATTAGAGCAATTTGCTTATTTAATTAGAGTGTTTTTATGCCACCTTTCCATCCAACTCAAGGTCCCCATGGCACTGAGCATTTCAAACAATAAACCAGCATTTAAACTAAAATGTTCAAGTTCTGACTACAGTAGCTTCTAGGCAGTTTTCAAGAGCAACCCCACGCACAGCACATTGTAGTAATCTAATCTAGATGTTACCAGGGCATAGAGCATTGTGGCAAGGTAATTTCTGCCCAGAAAGGCTACAGTTTTTTAAAGAGCTGGTTAAAAAAAAAAACACCGGGTCACCACTGCCACCTGTTCTTCCAATAGGAATCTGGGATCCACCTGTGCTCCCAACCTATGAACCTGGTCCTTTAGGGAGAATGTAATCCCATCCAGAACAGGATTTATCCCTGCTCCTGGTTTAGACCTTCCCCCCACCAATAGTACCTCTGTTTAATAGGGATTAAATCTCATAGCCCTCATCCATCCCAATTTCATAGCCCTCATCCATCCCAAAACTCCCTCTAGGCACCTCACAATATCTACAGCTTCCCTTAGAGCTGCTGGAAGTGCCAGATAGTGTTGAGTATCATTGTCAAGAGTCACTCCATTTTGTTCCTCTTGTCATATGTATCCAATTATACAATGCTATGCTTGTGCTAGTTATGCTGCTTTGATGCAGGCCGTTGCTTGCTGCTTATCTAGAGGGAGGATGGTATGTCTGGGGCTAGTTAGTTGCTACGTAACCAAGGCCGAGGACTGGAAGAGATGAGACCCAGGAACTGATAACGACACCTGTGGTGATGAGAGCTTATTAGAAACCCAGCACAAAACCCCCGCTTTAAACTGGCGCACTTTGCCTTGAATTATAACGGTCAGGGCAAAGGTTTATAAGTTGGAGGGACTGGTGGGAAGGTCAGTTCCGACAATGCATGTGTATGCCCATGAAGCTGGAATAAAGATCTTGAACTCTACTTATCTTTTCCTTGGCTCTGGGTCTGACGTTTTGTTGGAACTTACTTCTTACCCTGGCCTAGCCTAATCCCAGACTCACGATGGCTGGTGAACAGGACCAGGCTATGGGGATTACAAAACCAGATGGTGAGGAAGAACCCAAGCCTAAAGGGCCGCGGGTCACCCTGGTCACCGTGACGGTGCGGAGAAAGGACTGGGGCTCCATGGATTTCCAGGAGAGTATTATCAGAGATCTGAGAGTACCGACTCTTGGGGCTGTGATGCTCTTACCACCCACTCTCGGGGCTGCAACACTCCTACCTCTCGTGGGGATTCCAGGGCGACGAGAGTCGAGGAGAGGATTTCCAGACCAGCGGGCCCAGGGATGCGACCACGGAGTGGATGCAAGAAGCGTTAGCCAGCCAAAGCACCCAACTTTGGGAAGAGATGCAAGTCATGCACACCTTCATGATCCAAGAGATGCAGAACCTCGCCCGGCAAGTGCAGGCGATAGGAGAGCGGGTTGCGGCTGCCCCTCCTGCAACCAGCTCTGGAGGGGGGGAGAGACCACTGATTCCCACTGATTCCCACTGGGGGGGAGCTCCCATGGGAGGTGAACCACCCTCAGGGGGCGAACTGGCACCCCAACTCCAACTGGAGCCAGAAGAGCCAGTGCCGGTTCTAGGGGGCCCCCGAGTAAGTGAGGCAAGATTCAACGGGGACCCATCCGAACTGGCCTATTTAATTGTAAGCGTCTGGGCTCGCAACTTCCCGGCGGAGTAATCGTGGGCAGCGTACATTGGCAGCTGTCTCTGGGGCCTGGCGGGCCAATGGTATGTCACCCTATTTGAGAGGCGATCCCCCACTCTGAACTCAGCCACAGACCTCCTGAGGGCTCTGAGACGCCATTTTGAAGACCCTCTACAGGAGACTAATGCAATAGTGGCCCTTCAAGACATGAAGCAGGGTGCTGGATAGGTCTGAGAATATCTCAGTGAATTCAGGGTGCTGAATTCCAAAGTCCAGGGATGGAATGACGGGGCCAGGATCGATCAATTCAAGAGGGGCCTAAATTCCCACATATATGGAGAGGCTCTGAAGATGGGGGAACTGCGAGACCTGGTCGGGTGGACCCAGCTGGCTTGCAAGATAGAGGATCACAACAAGATGATTGCCCTCCATAAGAAACAACAAGGGGGCCCCCTGAAAGAAGCTCGGGAAAAGATGCCCCGACCCAGTGTGCCCAAGTGGGCCCCTGAGCAGCTCTCACATGAGGAGCATGACCGGACAGCCAAAGCAAGGTTGTGCTTCAAGTGCGGGGGGCGGGAATCACATCACCAGCAAGTGTCCCAGCAAGCAGAAGGAGCCACAGACCTCAACACCCCTGAAGCTGGAGGTGAAGAAGAAAACTGATGACACCTGAGCCCCGACAGCCAAGGTCAAGTCGGCGGTGTTACAGTTCCGGGAACTGATCCCCGAGGAATCCGAGGAGGAGGACAGAGGGGCCCAGACGTCGGGAAATAACCCAGACCTGCTGTGAGGAGTGCGCAACAGCAGGTCAGAGCCACGGCCATGCCACTATGGGTGAGATTATCCGGGACTTTGTATTATGTTCCCATAACTCTAGTGAACCCAGTTACAAAGTGGTTTTTCTGCAACAGGGCCCTACTAGACTTGAGATGCTCCAAAGACTTATTATCCCGAAGCTTGGTGGAAGTATTAGGACTAAAAACTGTGCCCCTTCAAGAATCCTATGTATTTGAGCAGATGGACGGTAGCCCAATGAAAGAGGAGCCATGTAGAACAGGGACTGAAGTGTGTGCCTTGGTGGTTGGGGGAACATTGGGAACCCTGCACTTCCATTATCGCCCCGGCCGCCAAGTTTCAAGCCGTCCTCAGCCTAGAATGGCTGGCCAATCACGACCCGCTTGTCCAGTGGAGCGGGAATGCCATTTACTTCTTGGATCCGGTGTGCAAGAGTCACCGGTGGAATGAAGAATGGGGCCCACACTCCCTCCCCCAGCTCGAAAAACTGCATCACCAAGGTTGAAGTGCCCAGTCTGCCCCCTGAGTACCAAGATTTGCAAGGGATGTTTGACGGCCAGAAGGCAGATGAGCTCCCCCCACACAGACCCACTGACTGTGCCACTGAACTGGTGGAGGGGGAGCCACTACCCAAAGCCAAGCTATACTCTATGAGCTGGAGGGAAAGGGAGGAGTTGCAATGATTCCTGGATCTTAGCCTTTGCAGGGAGTTCATATGACCTGCCAAGTCCACCCATGCCACCCCGGTGCTTTTTAGAAAGAAAAAGGATGGCAGTTTGTGGCTTTGCACTGACTTTCACAGCTTGAACGTGATTTCCATGACTAATGCATACCCCCTTTCCTTATACGGGACCTCCTAAGGGAGGTGTCCCAAGGGAAAATCTTCACCAAACTTGACCTCCGAGACGCTTACTTCCAGGTGCGTATCAAAGAAGGGGATGAGTGGAAAACTGTCTTTAACACACCACTGTGCCAATATTAGTATTTGGTCATGCCATTTGGCCTCAAGGGGGCTCCGGGGGTATTCATGAACTTAGTCAATGAAGTGTTGCACAAATACTTGTATAAGGGCATGGTCTATTATCTGGATGATGTTTTGATATACTCGCAAGACCTGCCCTCACATATCCAGTTGGTGAGGGAGGTGCTACAAACTCTGTACGAGCACAAACTGTTCACCAAACTGTACAAGTGCGAGTTCCACAAAACGGAGCTGGATTTTTTGGGGTACCATATCTCCACGGGGGGGCTGGGAATGGACCCAACCAAAGTACAAGCAGTGGCAGAATGGGAGTCCCCTCAAACCCATAAACAGCTCCAAAGTTTCCTCGGGTTTACAAATTTTTACAGGGAGTTCATCAATAACTTTGCCGAGGTCACCCTGCCCCTCACAGAGCTGCTGAAAACCAAGGGGAAGGGGCCACAAGCCACAAATGGTAGCTCCAGTCTCCCATGGATGGGGGAGTGCCAAAAAGCATTTGATGAAATGAAAGCCCTGTTTACGTCCAAGCCCTTCTTAATACACCCCGATGAAAACAAATGGTTTGTGGTGCAATGTGACATGAGCGACATCGCCCGTGCAGCCATATTACTCCAAGAAGGGACAGATGGCCAATTGCACCCTTGCGCATACTTGTCCCAAAAGTTTAGCCCAACCAAATGGAATTGGTCAGTGTGGGATAAGGAAGCCTCCGCTATCAAACTTGTCCTGGAAAAATGGAGGCACTACTTAGAGGGAGCACGAGAACCATTTGAACTGTGGACAGATCACAAAAATTTGGCTACCCTCATTGCCACTCGCAAGCTCAATAATAAACAAGTACAATGGGCAGGGCTGTCCCGGCGGTTCAATTTCAAGCTAGGGCAAATCCCCGGAAAACTGAACTTTTTTGCGGATGCGCTGTCCTGCCTCCCTCAACATGACAGCAAGAGGGAGGAGATTATCGACTCATTGTTCACGCCCTCTCAGCTAAGTGTGTTGGTGACCACACGTGCACAAAGCCCCTGACGGGTTTCTAGGGGAACTGAAACAAGCTTTTTTCGACAATCCCCCAAAGGATGGCTTACAATTGGTGAAGGTGGGAGATGGTTTTTGGTGCTGAGGAGAGAAACTATATGTGCCCCCCTTGCGTAAACAAGTGATCCGGAGAGTGCACGATTCTAAACTGGGGGGACATTTTGGGTTTGTAAAGATAATACATTTGATTCAAAAACAATTTTGGTGGCCAGGGCTATGGAAGGATGTAGGAGAATATACAGCGGGATGCCCCACCTGTATAATGGCAAAAAAGAGGGTGGGGGCTTACTGCTGGGACACTTACAACCTCTTCCGCCGGCGTCACACCCATGGGAATTTATATCTATGGATTTTATAACTGATTTGCCTCCATCGATGGGAAAAACCATGATCTGGGTTGTTGTGGACACTTTTTCCAAACAGGCTCACTTTGTACCTTGTAAACAACTCCCCATGGCCAAGCAACTGGTCCAATTGTTTATCCAACACATCTTTTGGCTACATGCTTTTCCCACTGACCGCGGCCCACAATTCGTTGCCAAATTTTGGTTGCATTTCTGTGAACTAGCCGGGATGGAGCAAGGGCTCAGTTCCACCTATCACCCACAGATGAATGGACAGACGGACCGCACCAATGCGGTGCTCGAGCAGTTCTTACACTGCTATAGGTCCTTCCAACAGGACAACTGGGTAGCCCTACTGCCCTTTGCAGAGTATGCTTACAACAACAGCGTACACAGGCACCACCAAAGTGAGAAGTCTATAAGACCCAGTATGATAAAAAACACTCTGAACTTTGGGACTTAGCAGTGAGAGACAAGGTGTACATTTCAACCAAACACTTACCTAATGCACAGAACTGTAAAAAATTAGGGATGAAGTACTTGGGACCTTTTCCCTCAAAAGGATTATAAATAAGGTGACTGTTGAACTGGAATTGCCAAAAAAACTTAAACATTTCCACCCTTGTTTCCACACCAGGTACTTGAAGAAAGACTTTGGACCCTCGTCTTGGCACCCCCAGATGGAACCACCACCCCCAACTCTGGTTTGTGGTCAGATTCATCATGAAGTGCAGGAAATTCTCAATGCCAAGATCAATCGTGGTGAACTATTTTACCTTATCAAATGGACTCACTTTCCGCTAAGTCAAGCTGAATGGGTCTGCTCCAAATATACCAACTGCAAAGCTTTAATTAGAGACTTTTACAGCAAACATCCCAATAAGCCTGGGGGAAGGGGGCCGTAGGGGGGGCAGAATGTCAAGAGTCACTCTATTTTGTTCCTCTTGTCATATGTATCCAATTATACAATGCTATGCTTGTGCTAGTTATGCTGCTTTGATGTAGGCTGTTGCTTGCTGCTTATCTAGAGGGAGGATGGTATGTCTGGGAGCTGGTTAGTTGCTACATAACCAAGGCTGAGGACTGGAGGAGATGCAACCCAGGAACTGATAATGACACCTGTGGTGATGAGAGCTTTTTAGAAACCTCGCACAAAACCCACGCTTTAGCTTGGTGCGTTTTGGCTTAATAATAATAATAACAGAGTTGTATTCTCCCTGACCATCTCCCAGATCAAATGATCCACCAGACAATCCAGGTCATTTTTGTCCCATAACCATAAGGAAAACCAGATTGGAGTGGATACACAAATACTGTCTAGAAGCATGTGAGAATATTCTTGAACAGGATCCTGGCTGCCTCCCAGAGCTAGCAATTAGCCCAAATGGGCAACAGCCAGCAGAGGGCTATATAGCTGTGGGCTTTGGGAGGAGGCTTTGTGGAAGCAACTAGTAATCTCCCTGACGTTCTAGCATCCACTCCAGCTTGACTTTGGTTCCTGACTCCCTGACTTTGGCTTTTGACTTCTGGACTCCCTGACCTCGGCTTCTGGACCTCGGACTTGCGATACTTGCACAGCGATTTGGATTTGGCACCTTGGACACTCCTGCTTGCTGGCTACAGACCTCGGACTGCCTCTGGACTTTGCCTGACCCGGCCCCAGCCGTGACACATTTTCATGTGGTATCAATAACCAGAAATGGTTCTTATGTCCACAATATGTGAAGAGTAGTAAGCAAGCAGGAAAATCTTGATATTCTTTCCCATGTCATTTGCAGTATTGTCTATTAAAGTGACCAAATGCAGCCGGAGACAGGACGCCTGCACTTTTATGCAGAAGAAAGAATTTGGGCAGGTGTAGCTTTTCTCACCCCAGCATGAAAGGCTACACCTGCTCACAGTCTTTATTTTATACAATTACTAAAAGTACAGGAACTTCATCCTTTACTAGCTCTGGCCATCTGTGAACTTGTACTGATTGGCTTGCTCATGTCAGTTGAAGCATTTCCAAAGCAAACATTTAAGTATTTATAGAGCCTGGATCCCCAGCCTTTTTAGGCTGCTTTGGAATTTTCAGAAGGGTTGGTGAGCAGCACCCCAAAATAGTTTCTGCAGAAGTCAGAGACAATCCCAAACAGCTTCTGTAGGCAGCACCAAACATAACACGCATCTCCTCCTTTTGCACAGAAAGGGATTAAAAAGAAATTAGGGGAAGAGGAGGGAGAAAGAGAGTGGGAAAGGAAAGCCTGGGGAGGAGCAAGAAGGAAAAAAGGTGGGATAAAAACAAAGTTGAAGAGGAACGGGAACTACAATCCCAGGCATTTATCAATCCTAGGAATACCAGTCTCCAAGTGGAGCCTGGGGATCCTCCGAATTACAGCTCATCTCTGGACAACAGAAATAAGTTCCTATAATATAGTGGGTTCAATGCATAGAGGAGACACAGCTGCAGTGATCATAGCTCTTTATTGAGTTACAGCATGGGAACTAGTGGCTAAAGAAGACTGCCTAACTGGGCCAACTATATACAGTCCTGGTTCCCATGCTAGAATGTCATTGTATTGTTTGAATCAGCAGAGGGCTTCTGATTGAACCAGGGCAGCAGGGATTTGTATCCTACTGCCCATTGTTCTAGATTCCCCAAGCTCAGTCCTCAGGCTCCAATGAGCCAGGCAGGAACGCTGGTAAAATAACGTAAGCTTCACATACACAACAGTTCCTTTGGAGAAAATGGCTGCTTTGGAGGGTGGAGTCCAAGGCATTGTACCCCAGTGAGGTCCCTGTTCTCTCCAGGCCCCATCCCCAAACCTTCAGGAGTTTTCCAACCTGGATCTGGCAACCCTACACCTCCATCCCTGACTGGTGGCCAGGGGGGACCTGACAACCCTAAGTCCTCTTGATTCTCCAGTGGCTGCGGCTGTAGCTGTGGAATACCCTTTCATTTGCATGAGGGCAACCAATTATAAGCCTTTGCAATGGCTTTGTACCCCTTCTGAAAAGTTCATTGTGTCTGGACAGTTAACTGGTGAACCACAGCCTAATGATCTGAATGTACAAATAGTACAACAGGAAATCTCATTCTTAGACCTAGAAATAGATCACATATCCAAAATTATGGATTCATTCCTCAGAAAATTTCTACTATCATTGACTTCCACTAGTGAGAAAAGAGTTTTGGGTTTGTTTGTTTTTTCTGGCACCCCCCCCCCCCTCTGATTCTCATTGACCTTTTCTTTCAGTTCATGTCTTTATGTGTTTTGTTGTAATTGTTTTTCTGTATTTGTATGTGTTTTTAATCTTGTTTGAGTGTTTGAGTGTTTTTATCTTGGGGATCCTGAATTGGGTGGAAAGGTGGTTTTTAAATGTTTTACTTAAAATAAATAAATTACACAGTTGATAAGCACTTTGGCATCCTTTCAATGGCCAGCAGAGAAATGGTGACATATCTTCTAGGATTACTGCCTAAAGGAACACTTCAGCTTTGTGAAGACAACCTGTCTGTGCATTGACTCACCATGGAGGGCATGAGCATGTTGGCAACACCCCTGCTTCTCCACAACCACCAAATGGCCTGCATGTTACAGTCACTTGGAAGCTGATAGCAACATTCAGGAAGGAGTGTTGCTGATTTTGTGGAGTAGCTGAAGCAGGCATGTTTGTAAGGGAAGGAACATCAGTTGTCTTTTTCTAAATGTAATCTGTGGGTTTTGGAAACATTTGAGAGAGAGCAAGACTTTTATGGCCTTACAAAATACTTGCTAACTAAACTTCAAATTTCAGTTATGATAAATTTTCTTTTTAAAGTATTAATTTTGTAATAGTTGTTAGTCTTGTACATTAATGATTGATTGACTGTGATCATACCCTCAGCATAGATTTAGTTGTTTTGTCTGTAATGTCTGGAGTTTCTTTAGTAGTTAAGCCTTTGTATTAAAAGCATAGACAATGCATTGCTGGTGGATTGATCAAAATCATGCAAGCTGTGAATTTTCTTAGTATGAAGTTTCTTGAAAGGAAGAGAGATACAGCTAATTTACTGCTTAATTTTTGACAGATAGTTGCATATTAAAAACAATGTAGGACTGAGCCCTTTAGTAAGATGTATTAGAGTGTTTCCCAGATAAAAACTAGAAAGTAAAATACTGGGAAAAGTTACTTCATTCCTCAATGTAAAAATCAAATTCATGGATTAAACAGTGCTTTAAATTGCTGGAGCTTGTGAATTCTCTCAAAAAAAACCCCAACACCACGATTTTCAGCTGTTCTTAATTCCAAGGGACAAAATATTCAATATGTACATTAATTTTCATGTGAATCCTAATGTTAAATCCCAAATTTTCAGTCAAAGTTTCCATTACATAGAATTTCTGTACAAATTATCATGGCTGTAATTGTTTAGAGATATTATTCTGCATCTAACTAAAATGGCTGGTGTTATTCATAGGGTTGCCAACTCTGGGTTGGGAAATTCCTGGAGATTTGGGGGGAAGGGAGCCTGAGGATTGTGGGGTTTGGGAAGGGGAGGGACTTCAGCAGGGTATAATGCCATAGAGTCCACCCTCCAAAGCAGCCATTTTCTCCAGGAGAACTGATCTGGGTCATCTGGAGATCAGTTGTAATAGTGGGCAGTCTCGAGGTGTTGGCAACCTTGGTTGTGATTTAGTATATTTCCTCAGTTTCTTCTGTATATTCCAGTTTTCTGTTATTGTTCATGCTCATGCAATTTCAACTACTTGCTTAGTCATTTTGGATATAATTATCCTACTTGAAGAGTACTTGAAGATGTCAGTGCATATATGTGACATGACTTTGCTTCTACTTCATTTGGTTAGTATATTGCATATTTTATAGTAGATTGAAGAGAGACTGTTCTACAAATTAGAGAAAGAATCTTCCATTCCTGATCTTGTGGCTACAGTGTACTCTGATTTCCATTGCATCATAGGCTTTCCATGTTCCTTTAATTAATATTAATAGACTTAGTCAAGGTTATCTTAAAGTCTACTGCCAAACTTGCTTTAACAAGTTCCTATTTCATCCCCCTGAGCTCCATTGTATACCAGGAGATAACTTGCACCGGAAACAGACAGGATACCGGGGAGCAATTTCATCAGCTTCAGAGAGATGTCAGTTTTAGTCCTCTATTCAGGCCTGGCGCTATGGCCTTGGGTGAGGAAGGCAGATGCGGTGGCGCAGCAGTGAAGGGCTGGGCAGGTTCCTGGCACCTGCACAATGCAGTCTTGGAGCACCTCTGAGACTGTGCTGCGCTGGTGCAGCTCACCTGCAGCCCCTGTTCTTGGCAGACCCAAGAAGGCTGCGCAGGGGCTGCAGGTGAGCCACCCCACCTGGCTGCTCTCACCTTTAAGGCGAGAGGAGCCAGGTGGTGGGTGGGCCTTCTCCTCTGAGCTCAGCTTCCCTCATGAGGGAAACCCTAAAGGATAAAAATGAGGCTGACTCTTAAATTTTTCCTACAGCCAATGAAAATTTGTCAAGGTATACCCTCATCTTTATAAAACTTTTAGAGCACATTTGCATGACTATTTTTTTGTGTATAAAGCAAAAACCCCAGACATAATCAAGAAGAAATCTACATTTGTTATACTGGTAGATGGTTAAATAATTTCATATTAAATATATAACATATCCATACTGATGCCTCTATGGAACAAACTAGAACTACTAAACTATTTGACTTAATGCATGTAAAAAGAAAAAAAATACACAAATGTGTGATAATCGCTTTAAAAAGTTAAAGTGAACTCTTTTAAGACAACAATTTATTGCAAATGCACAGAAGTTCCATTATTCCTTTTCTGAGTTCTTTAAAAATACAGTGTAATGATCCTGCATATTGTAAAGTAGAGTGGCCACAATCAAAATTAACAATCTCATTTATGTCAGTGGGAGAATTAGGGTAGTATTTAGGCTGCAGTCAGACAAGCAGTTTGATCCTATGATGTTGCTGTTCCCTTCCCGATTTAAAGTGCATGATCAGACAGTGGCATCTAACTCCTATTTCCCAGTTGCTGGCACCCCATTCTGACCCACTTTCAAAACAGAGTTATCTGGCACTGGGGAAAGTCTGGTCTTTATGGATGACAGGACTTTCACCCAGTGTTCCCGGATATATGAACTCCCCTGTTGTGGACTCAAGGTGGTTG
Source organism: Heteronotia binoei (assembly GCF_032191835.1). Classification (NCBI taxonomy): domain Eukaryota; kingdom Metazoa; phylum Chordata; class Lepidosauria; order Squamata; family Gekkonidae; genus Heteronotia; species Heteronotia binoei. Next base: position 78,536,843 of record NC_083229.1, read on the forward strand.
GGAAGTGTGAACCTTCCCATCCATTTCCACACCCTTTTTAAAATCAGGTAGGAATGTGCACATAAGCATATAATAACCCCTGGGTCATCAATCACCACTTGTACATTTATTTTTTACAGTTCACAGACATCTCTCTCTCACGGGAGCTTCTCAAGACTGCTTTTCTTAAGAAAACCTCCAAGACACAGTTTCAAAACCACTTCCCCCAAGCTGCACTACATATCCCAGCAGCCTCTTCCATCCGCCATCCTACCAGGAGTCTGAAGTGCTAATTTCCATACACATTTATGCACATGAAGAGAAGACAAATGATGGGAAAAAATCTGCCTGGCTGCCCACTCCATGGTTGCAGCACAGCAGTAATCTGATTGATCAACCACGGAGTGAAGTGGGTTATCACTTCTTGGCCTCAAGACCTTCTCACCCCTATCCTGCTTGATGACAGAATGTATTTAAGAGGAGTATAGTAGCAAACCTTTGTTAATATTATGAACAGAAGGCAATGGAAATAGATCAAGATGGGTAGATGTGTTTGTCTGTAGCAATAGAAAAGAGCAAGAATCCAAGAAGACACTGGGTTTGCTGGGCCCTTGAGATGGTTCTGCTGGGCTTCCAACCCCCATCCCCATTGGACTGTGATTATGTACTTGACATTGGTTGCCATTGCCACAATGGCACTGGGTTTGCTGGTCACTATACATTGCACTGCTTCTGCTAGGCTTCCAATCCCCCCCCCCCCTCCTTTAGGATTGTTCCATTAGTGGTTCATGCTTCTGTGTAAATGTGCACAGGATCAGACTGTGGATCTTAAGGGGCATAAGACACCTAGGAGTTTTCCTGCACAAGGCCCACTGAAAAGCATTTCACTCCCTTCCCAATTATTTTGGCTTGAATTGTCTGGGAGTGCATATTGTCAGCAAATAAAAAAAGAACAAAGTCTTTTTTTTTTGGAGTGGGGGGTAAATGGAAAAGCTCTTATGGAAGAATTTATATTGTTAACAGAGGCTTCCTAAGCAAAGTTACACCCTTCTAAATCCATTGAAACCAATTGGCTTAGAAGGGTGTAACTCTATTTAGGATTGCACAAAGACTGCCTGTACCACCATAGGCTAGCATCAAATAAAGTTGGTTTGATATATGCTTGCAGAGAAGGATGGTGAAATCAATCAGAGGTAATACCACTGGCAGCTAAATCTGGCTAAACTGGGACATGCTGTTGTTACTGTGGGTGCCTCCATCAGTTATGCCAGATATAGATGCCTAGTAATGCATGGCCAGATAACTCCATTTATGGAGGAGGGGAAGTTTGGAGAATTTGAAATTTTGAATATTCCTCTGTGTATTTGATTCTTCTCTTCATACCGTTCTCTGGCTTCAACCAGGGCTATTCAAGGGCAGGTTCCCCCCCATCTCTCATCACAAATCCTTTGACTTAATAGCTGCAACCAATAAATCATTTTCAAGGTTATGCATAAATATCTAAGGCTTTCCCCCTTTTTTTCTAGACTGCATTGAGGTTTTATCTTGTTTTAAAATATCTTCATTCCTATCGGTGTTGTATAGAGGAATGGGGTGTTAAAAATTATCCACTCCAGGTGTTGAATATGCTAGGTATGCCCCTGCCCTGCATGGTCACCACAAGTCAGCTGTGACCTGAGGGCAAAAAACCCCACAGGAGTAGCTGTTATAAATTATCTGCCCCAGATGCCAAACAGGCTAGGTAAGCCACTGATTTGACCATGTATATTCTATCAACAGTGGTACTATTCATACGAAACTGCATGTTCCTATCAAAGATCAGTTCTTTTATTTCTGAATGTCCAATCCACTCAAAGCAATTTTCCTCAAAAAGAAAAACAATACTGAACATGTAAAATATATGAAAATCACACAATTGCATTAATATGAGTTAGATGCCAGCATCCCAGAGATGTTTAAAGTGCATGAAAACATTTTCTGTGTCCAATGTCCAAACATAGGCATGAGTCCATGGAAATGAGCAGTTTATCTAAGTGTTATGAATGGTATCATAAACAAGAGAGGGAAAAGATGCTTGGGTCTATCATGGGTATGGTTCCCCAGATCAGCAAAGTAATTTGCAGATTTGCCTTTGCCCTTTATACTTCTCAGGTTTTCGTTACAAACCAGAAATGTTGTTTAAAAGTGCATGCCCTAAGATCTTCTCACTCACTTACTGAGTGCTTTAAATTGACTCCATCCCTTTGCCCACTGCTGTAAATTGCTTTTGAGCTCAGACAGTGTGTCAGGGTTGCCTATTCATTTTCTGTTTTCAGTTCACTAGCTTCTACTGGACATATTGAAGAATAATGGGATGAAATTGAGCAAAAAAAAAATTTGGACAGAACACCAGGAAAAATTTCCTTAACTGTGAGACCTATTAGAGTGGGGAATAGATTCCCAGGAAATATGGTTGAGCTCTCTATTTGCTTGAATCATTTGAGTGGAGAGAGGGCAAGGTATGCTGAAAAATATAGCAAAAAGTTAGTCAAGTAGGAGAATGAAATACCATATGGGAATTTTCAGTCTCTAATTTCTGCTTTGAAAACTGAATAACTGACTCATAATCAAGAGAAATTCCTGTCTCGATATGAAAATTCAAATTATTTTGTATTGTTGGCTGCCTCCCCCTCCTCCCAATAACTTCACAAAGGGTTTCTAATTCTGTGTCTACAATTTTCATTGTCCTGTGCTTGCACATGGAATGTATAAGGTATTTGACCCTATGACACGCTCATTTTAAAAGTAGCACTTCTGTGTAAAACGATCACCACCCTTGGAAGTGAAATGTGCCAGCTTAAAAAGCATTCTTAACATCACTTTAGGAAAATGTAGTTGTAATCTTCATTTGGAAAAGGATTTGTATGAGGTGAGAATATGTCTCTGCCTATAAGCTTAACAGAATGCATTTATTTATTACATTTTATTCTATCTTTCCTCCAAGGATCTCTAAGGCAGCACATAAGGATCTTCCATTTTATCCGCCCAGCAAGCCTGTGTATTGTGACTCAGTGAGGATCTGAACTCTGGTTTTGCCAGTTCTAGTTTGACGCTTGAAATACTATGTCACACTGGCCCAGAAAAAAAGACTTTACTATGGGCAAAAGAAATCCTTGGAAACATTTGTAACCATTGCCAGCAGCCTCAGACCAGATGTACGGCCTCTGGTTGGTGGTCATGGCTCTTGCAGATCCTCCTTGGCCTTTCCAGTCACCAAGCACAGGGTGTCAGAGTGAGTGCTGCCACTGGGCTGATCCTTTCTGCCTTCTCACCTTGGCTCCCTTGCACTGTTGTGCACTCAGGGAGACTGTCACCTTGCTTTCTTCTAGCGCCTGGGGGGATGGGGTGGCTGTCTCTGTCTCACAATCCTCTTGCAGACATACCTCCTCTGGAATTTTAGGGCCTGGACATCCCTCCAGGGCTTCTGGCTGGCCACCCTGAGTCCCTTCCCCATCCACCTTGCCTTCAAGTGGTTCTCTATGCTCTTCTTGGGAGGCTCTGCTGCCATCTTGGGCTCTTCTCATCACAGACAGCCTATTCCTGCCCTACTGGGACTCCCTGGCTGTCTCTCCTGCTTAGCCTGGCCTCCCTTCCTCCTGACCAAGTGCTACCACTGCAATCTATCAGTTGTCCTCACACTGCTTCTGCCTCCTTTCTTTTCCTCCCCTTTCACTAGTTCCTCGTGAAGTTGGCCAGAGCAGGCCCCACTCTCCCATCTGCATTCTAATGTTCCTTCCTGCCCAGCCATGTTTTCTTTTGGCTGGGCTATCAGAAGTGTGCCAATGCCACCTGGGGCCCATGGAAGCACCAGGGTGGCCACAATTTTATGTGAAGAAACAAAACACCACTTAAGTTTTAGAATTTGGTAGGTAAGTTCTGCAGTTGAATTGAAAATATTAAGTGATTGGTGCCTGGTATCCTGGTTTATTTTTTCTGATAATGCTTCAATTTCTTCACTGACATTTATCTTTCATGTTGTGGTTTCCCCTGTATCCCACTTAAATGCAAAACTGGGGTGTATGTGTGTGTGTATTGATGCATCATACTATGTTCCTCAGAATTCTTGAAAGGACAAAAGGTACACTACAATAATGGAAGTAAACTGCTATATTTCTATTCTCTGTTCAGCTTAGTGCATTAGAATTATTTGGTTGTGTTCTCTTAATTATCTGCTGAAACATACATAATGTGCTGAAATCATGCATGAAAGACCAAGGCTCAGGGAGCTGAAGACAACTCTGATAATGAGTCCCTGATTGATGCATGCTACATGTAAATACATTTTTATTCAGAGAAAGAGGGCATTTGTTACCACAAGTGTTTCACCTTCAACACAAATATGCGTTACCCTTACATTTACTCAGGGATTATTGCAGCACTACAACTAATTACTTCCCAGCATCTGTTGGCCTCAGGTTAGAGATGAGCCATTTCTGGCAATATGTGAATGAGTTCATGGAAAAGGGGGCCTAGATTATCATTGTCTGGGCAGATAGCATTACCTTGACAAAGTACCTGGGGTATACATACTGAGTACAACGCTGTGCAGAGAATTTATTCCATGCATGGAGAAGCAAAACTTTTAATATTGTTTTGTATAATTCAAAACTTAAAAAGCTTCTACCCCATCCCCACAATGGAGTTCAATGGCACCTTTAAGACCAACAGAGTTTTATTCAAGGTATGAGCTTTTGTGTGCATGCATACTTCCTCAAATACAATGAAATGGAATTTACCAGTCCATACATATAAGGCAGAGGCTGAACAGTAAATTAACATACAACATAGTGAAGATGCTTTCTGGCACTAGGGACCAGCTTTGTGGAAGACAATTTTGCCACAGACTGGAGTGGAGGATGGTTTCTGGATGATACAATTGTGTACTTTATTTCTATTAGTTTGGTGTGGTAGATAAGTGTGCAGACTCTTATCTGATTCCCCAGTCCTCCACTTGCAGCTGCTGGAACAACAGGGTTCTGTTGTGGGAGAGGAAGGTAAAGGAGATTGTGAGCCACTCTGAGACTCTGAGATTTGGAATGGAGGGCAGGGTATAAATCCAATGTTGTCATTACTACTACTACTACATTTAAATATATAATGAAATAATTATACAACTCACGGACTGGTTGCTAACCGGCCACGGACCGGTACTGGGCCATGGACCGGGGATTGGGGACCACTGCTTTAACAGATGCAAACAGGAATAACAAACTAAGTTTGTAAAGTTAGCAGACCAGAGAAATGCATTCCAATATACCATTCCAATAATCATTGCACCATGTTACAATCACTGTTCTAATCTATTCCAAATAAGAAGCACACTAAACTAAAGAGGATGTATAGTTCTTCTTGGTGAGAATACAGATGTAAGGACTGAATGAATTTAACATATGTAGTGAGATAAGAAAGAGCCCCGTGGCGCAGGGTGGTAAAGCTGCAGTACTGCAATCTTTTTTTTTTTTAGCTTTAAGATAATTTATTCAATAAAGAAAAATTCATTATTACATGTTACAATATTACAGACTCAATACACTCATTCAGTAATACATAAATATATCTCTATCCCAATTATTACCACACCCAACAGTACTGCAATCTGAACTCTCTGCTCACGACCTGAGTTCGATCCCAGCGGAAGCTGGTTTCAGTTAGCAGGCTCGATGTTGACTCAGCCTTCCTTCCTTCTGAGGTTGGTAAAATGAGTACCCAGCTTACTGGGGGGAAAGTGTAGATGACTGGAGAAGGCAATGGCAAACCACCCCGTAAAAAGTCTGCAATGAAAACGTTGTGAAAGCAGCGTCACCCCAGAGTTGGAAACGACTGGTGCTTGCCCAGGGGACTACCTTTACCCTTTTTTAGAAAGATAAGAAAGCAATAAGTTAAGTCTGGGGAGAAACAACTCCCCTTGTTAAGTCTGGGGTGGTGGTGGTGGTGGGGGGGGTGGTTATTCCAAATGTTCATCAGTTTCCCTTTCCAGTCCGTTCCTGAAATTTTTTTTGCAATAAAACAGCTACTTTGAGGTCACAGATTGAAAGTCCTGGGAGGTTAAAGTGTTATCCTACAGTTTTCTTGGTCTACCTTGTTCCATCCAAGTGGTGATACTGCTTAGATTCGAAGAGGAAAAAGTTCTAGGACCACTTTTCTCTGCATTCTACCCCCCCCCCCAAGTATAACCAAGGCAGGAAATATACTCCAAGGCTGGATTCAGATGGCCAATTTGAGCCAACATAGGCACTTTCCCCAGGTGGATTAAAAAGTCAAGGTCAGACAGGTGCGGCTGCCACCTGTTCTGCTCTCACACTCACCCTGTCCTCCAGTGTCTCTGAGATGGATCAAATAGCTACCAGTAGGGAAGTGGTAACAAAATCCTCTGCCGCATCCCTCCCAAGGTGGATTGGGGATGTGAATCCACCACTCTAGGCACTCACCAGTATATATATATTTTTTAAAAAAATCACTGCCACAGAGTGCATGAGTGCATGGCCACTAAAATGTGAGGAAAAAAGAAATCCAAACTGTGCTAAGAAGAAGACCGTACATTTATATCCTGCCCTTCTCTCTGAATCAGACTCTCAGAGCAGTTTACAATCTCCTTTATCCTCTTCCTCCACAACAGACACCCTGTGAGGTGGGTGGGGCTGAGAGAGCTCTCACAGCAGCTGACCTTTCATGGACAACTCTGTGAGAACTATGGCTAACCCAAGGCCATTCCAGCAGCTGCAGGTGAAGGAGTGGGGAATCAAACCCAGTTCTTGCAGATAAGAGTCTGCACACTTAACCACTACTCACCAAACTGGGTCTCTAAGAGTATGGCATGCAACAACTGTGTATGTGCCAAAACGACCCCTGCATGATATAAGGATGCCTCACATGTGTGAATGGGATTTATCCACTTCATTTCAGGTCAGGGATTGGGTGCTGGGGAGGCAGGGATGGCTGCTGTAGGGGAGGGAGGTGATTGGATACGGCTGTAACTGGCATCCTGTGCTTTGCTGCCCTTTTGAATAGGTCCATGTGATTGGGTGGCAGCCCCATAGCTAAGAGTCACAGAGAGAGGGGACATCAGGGGGGCATAGGAGGGGGGCCATGGTGGTGAGAGCAAGAAGCTGGAGAGGCTGGGGGCTGCCCCTCTCCCTTTCCCCTCCAGTGTGATTTCAAATTGCATGTAAGCTCCAATTCCCCTTCTACCTTTCCTGGAGTTCAGCCTGCAGTAATCAACTTCCAATTCAGAAGTTCAAAAGAAGGCTGATTTGTATCTCTGCACTCCCACTCCATTTCTCTGCTTTCCTGTGCCCTTCCCCAAGCGGGAGCAGCAGGGAACGCACATGCCTTGTACACGCTGGCTGGGGAAGACATATCCTGGCTGCCCTCCTCTCTCCCTCCCCTCCCACCCCAAAAGGACTCTAGCTGCCCTTGCAGCCTGTGCAATCTAGGGGCCTCTCCTCCAATCCACCCAAGAACTTACCATTCAGACTCATGGCAGTGGAAAACAATGCAGCACTTGGAGCCCTCAGCTCTTCATGGCCAGACTAAGGGCTGCTGGGAGTAGGAGGTGGGGCTGGCTGCCCACCTACCCACCCAGCTTTTGGAATCTGCCTACCCACCCACCCAACTCTGCTCAGAGTGCTTCAAGGGAGAGCTTGTCGGTGCCGCTACCTGCTTCATGTGCTGAGGCGATCAGGGTGGGGGGTCCTGAGGGGGAGGGGGGGTATCAAGGCTTGGGGAGGGAGCCCGTAAAATCCACAAGGAGGCTGGACCCTGTGGGCTCCATGGGGCACTCCCCTCTCCCTCACAATTGCATAGTACATTGACTAAAGGGTGTGCTCAGGAGGTGGCCCTGAGGAAGTCTGTTATAAATGAAGCGTTCTCTGACTGGAGGGGAAAAAACAGTCTGCAGTGGAAGTGGTCCTTTACTAAAAGTCACAGAGGTGTAGAATCAAAACCCCAGTCCCATTGTTTTTATGCTTTAAAGACCACTTGCTTACTTATGGTATTTTTTCCAAAGCAAAAATTGCAGAATTACAGTGACAATACAATTCATTACTGATGGGACAAAAAGGTCAACTAATACAGTGTCCTTTTGTAAATACTGGTTTGCAGCTTTTGAAACATTCATTGCAAAGGATACATTGCTAGCAAATAAGGACAGAATTGTGTAGGCGATTTATCTCATACTGAATTAATCCATCTTGCATAAAGTCATGTTCATTAAAATTAAGTTCTTGTATATGCAGAGTACATAGAATAAGGGATATGGTGTGCTTATAGGACTGGATCAAAAAGCATGATAATTTTGCAGAGACACGAATAAGTGAGAGGCACCACACCATCCTTTCATTTTCATTTGTCTCATGATTTAGGTCCTTTCTACACATGGACTCCACCCAGGTTTTCTCTGAGTTTGACTCACATTCATTTACCTGGCAGGAAAACCCTTGGCAAAAAAGCATCCATATATCCCAGGACAATCATGAGGCAAAGCTGGGGTGAATGCAATGTAATGTAGAAATGTGTGGGGGGAGGACCAACCCTGAGATAAAAACAGGGGTGAACTTCCCAGCCTCCCACTGGGAGTTCCCCTGATTTCAAGCCTCCAACCTGCTGGCACGGAATTGGCCAGTGGGGGCGAGCTCTGTCCCTAAAGAGCTCCATTGGTGCCCAATGTGCCTGGAGTGATGACATCACCCAGAAGTGACATAATCATGCTGGGTACATTGTGTGGGATGCGCTAGCATTTTCATAAAAAACTCTATGGTGCCATAGAGTTTTTTACCCAAATGCTAGAGTGTCCCTATGTGACATGCTTGGAACAATCACATCACTTCCAGGTGACATCATCATGCCAGGCATGTTGGGTGCCAGCGGAGCTCTTTGGTGGTGGGGGACAGTCCCCTTGCCAGCAGCCAGGTAAGACCTGGCAACCCTAAAGTCAAGTGACGTGGGGAATGTCAGTTTGGGAATACGGTTGAACCAGAATTAAAGTCTAGTGTGCAAAGGGCCAAAGTTGAATATCCTTTTCCTTTCTGGAGTAAATAACCAGAGTGATTCCAAGGAACTTCCAGTAAGTTAATGTGTACTGCAATTTTATACTAATTGCAGGTGAATATTGGAAGAACATAAGGAACTATTGCAATAAAATCTTTCAAGTTTTCTTAATTTCTTTAACTTAAGTTATTTTCAAAGTGTTTTCCAGAAAGGGTTGGGGATCCTAGGAAGCTTGGAGTGGGGCAGGGTTTCCCTGCAGAAAGGGTTAGTAATTGCAGACCACCTCTACCAATCTTGCTCTGCAATGTGCAGATGCAGAATAGCAGGGCCAGATCTACTTATTTTTGAGTGAGGGAAAAACTGAAAAACGACACCCCCACTCAAAAAATGGTGTGGGGGCATGCTGGCCGCCCCAGGCAAGGTGCCTCTACCCCTAGGCAGAAAAGCAAATGCCGCTGTGCTACCCCTTTCTGCTTCCTGGGTCTGTGCACATGCTGCAGAACACTCTATTCTATTCTATTGTGTTCCTAAAATATTTTGATTACTTTGTATTTTTTTAAAGCTTTCAGTTGCTGTTAATCTCTCTAGGCATTTCCTGCTGTTTGATTAGCTACCTTAAAATTAAATAATGTATAAATGATTTATTGTAATAATTTTAATATGCCATAAACTAGCTTTGAAATTAAGATAAAAGTGGGGTATAAATATTTTAATTTATTGTAAACACTGATGTGGAGAATCTGTGCAGAACTCTACCTATTCTTAAAATGCATTCTGTGTAGAGCTGAAATAAAAGTCTTTTTAGAGTCTATTTCACTACCAATTTAGTGTTTTTAGCGTACTCTTGAATGCCCTTGAAATTGTGTCTATTTTTCATCCCAAACCTGGACACTAGAAACAGCTGAGCAAAAGCGCTCAGAGGTTGGTTTTTAAGGCTACAGGGAATGCTGCCAAAAAGCTTTTGGAGGCTTAATTCTCTTCTCTCTGAGTTATTATTAGTGTTCATGGCTTTGACAATTTTTGTGGAACCTATTTACCTATATGTTCAAAGATTTTATTCTCCGTCATATGTGCAAACTGAAGTATAAATGCATAAACTTGCAAAAGTTAAGTTAAATTTTAATTTAAAATTTTGTGTAGTCTAGTGATGTCTTAAAAGAGTAACAGAAGGCCAAAGTATCTTTTCTTTTTCCCTTTTTTATTTCTGCAATTCTTTGTGATTTTTCATTTCTTAATATTTTTTGCTTGCTTGTTTTATAACCAAGGGTGATTTTTGGCTTTTTGAACAAACACTGTGCTATCTTTGGAGCACATCCTAGCTCTCTCTTTTAGCCCTGTTAATTTCATTTGTGACATGAAGTCATCATGGCAAATACAAAAAAGTTATCAGTATGTGTTAAACAGAACTATTGCCAGGGCTTTTTGTGTAGAAAAAAAACAGCAGGAACTTATTTGCATATTAGGCCACACACCCCTGATGCCAAGCCAGCCAGAACTGCGTTCCTGCTATTATTTTTTTAAGTCCTGGCTATTGTAATAAATTGCATGTATAAACTTGACTCATTCCTGTGGCTGTGGAGTTTGACAGGAACAGAATACACAACTGGGCTGTCTCTTCCAGTAGGATGTCTCAATGGCTCACAGAGAGTGCCTCGACCTCTCTTATTCTTATGATACACACAGCCACAGTTTAATGGCTGAAATGGCTCTGAGACTTTCCCAGTAGAGCCAATTTTCACCCTCTGTGAATAGAAGCCTCAGCCTCTCAGCAAAAAAAAAAAAAAGAGCTCAGTTTGGTGATGAGTTAACATGTGAGGCCAGCATGAGAATAAATTTGTGACTCTTTGCTCCCGATGGCAAGGTTTTCACATTGTGATGAGTGGATGCAATGTAGGGCTTTCTTGGAAGAGACAAATCCACCAGGCTAATAGAGAATGATGGGGTATTTTGTCACCAAGAAAAGATGTTGCTACTCACAGCCGGCAGGCCTGCTGCTGTCTTCTCAGACAGTCACTGAGAAAACTGTTTAGGACAATCACAGCCATTATGCTGTTCTAGTGAACCCCAGGACACAGATAGATATTTATGTAGCAGCTTTGATATCATGGAGAGCTGGCTCAGTAATACTCTGGATAAAGGTGGGGAACCTCTTCAAAAGAACTTAAACCACCTTTTATAGAGAGTGTGGGAGACAAGAAACCAGATTAATTGTGGAGCATTACACCAGACCATGGTTTGTTTCACTAAGTATTTTGCTTCTAACAGAGAGACAACATTCAGTTGAAACTAAACATCAAGGGACAGGACACAAACATATTACCTTTCAGTATATCAAAGCTGCTTGCAATTTATGGTCTAGAAATTAGAAAATGAAACCTTGTTGCGTTTTTTGCTGCAGTTTGTTCACTGCCTGCTTACCCTAAGCTGATACCTCTAGCTTCATGTACGATTGTGAAGTTATCCCATTGACTAATTTAAAAAAGCACAACCAGGAGACACACAAGGACTGATTCCTCTTTGTCCTGATTCCATGCTCCTTTTCCCCACGGTTCTTCTGCCCGATTTTGCACATCCTGCTATGGGGCCGCAACTTGCCCCACCTCTTTCCCAACCTTCCCCCATGGCTTTGGATACCCTGAAAACCAAGATCCTGAAGCGGTGGAGGGAGCTTGGTAAAGAGTCGGGGCAAGTTGCAGCCCTGTGGAAGCATGTGCAAAATTGGGCAGAAGAGCTGCGGGAAACAGAAGCATGACTGGGACAAAAGCTAGTGAGGAATTGGTCCAGGACTTGTTGGAAGAATCTCATTTTCTACTCCTCTACTATTTCCTTCTCCCCTTTTATGAAAGATCCATAGCCTCTTCCCTTTTCCTGCTTCCTTCTCTCCCTACCAACCAGCCCATCTACCTTGATTTGCTCCCATTTTCATTTTTCTCCTTCTTTCCCCCTGGCAGCCTCTAACTGGGAAAATTCTGTGCACTGCCAGCTGTAGGGCCAAGCCAGGCCCAGTTGTGCACTGCCAGCTGCCAAGCCAGATTAAATTGTACATTAGTTATGGTTGCCAGTCTCCAGGTAGGGCCTGGAGATCTCCTGGAATTACAATTGCTTTCCAGGCTACAGAAAATGGCAACTATTGGGGAGGATTCTATAGCATTGCATCCTTTCTGAACTCCATTCCCTCCCCAAACACCACCCTCCCCAGGATCACCCCCGAATCTCCAGGAATTTCTCACCCTAGAGCTGGAAATTCTAGCAGTCGATGCTGCCACTGGTCTTGGCCCAGTTGAATGGTGGTGGCAGCTGCTGGGCCAGGCCCAGTTGCATAGTGCTGGATGGGTCAGGCATAGTTGTATGTTGGCCACTGCTGCCAGGCAGAACCCTGTTGTGTTTTGACCACTGGGCCATTTGTGTGGTAGAGAAGCTACAAGGACTTATGGGGGCACTTTATTATCTCCTGTATCCCCCTCCCCACACTATTTCCTTTTCCTTTTCCAATGCCTTCCCTCCACTGGAAATAATGAAGGATAGGGGCACTTTTTTTGGGAGCTCATAGAATTGGACCCCTGGGTCCAATCCTTTTGAAATATGGACAGTGTTTTGAGGAGAGGCATTGAATGCTATGCTGTAAATTTGGTCCCTCTACCTCAAAAAATACCCCCCAAGCCCCAGATAGCCATGGATCAATGCTTCATTATACCCTATGGGAATTGGTCTCCAGAGGGAATAATGGAGTTCCCAGCAGACATTTTCCTCCCCCCACTTTCTTATGATCCTGAAGTGGGGAGAGGGCCTCCAAACCAGGGAATCCCCTGCCCCCACCTGGGGATTGGTAACCCTACCATGTGAAGAGTGAAAGGACGGGGGGGGGGGGGTGGAGAACCCCAGACCTATAAATAGAAAAAAAATGAAGTATTATTGTATCAAAATATACAAATCTGAAATATTTTTACCACAGCTAAAATGGCTTTTCTTTCTTTCACAGGAGGAGGTACATGCGGTTGCAAGTAAGGCAGGACTGAATGCCTAGCCAAAGAAATGTTACACAAAATTGCCACATACAACATAATCGGGAACCTGGCTTGACTGTTGTTGTTCCAACATAAGAACATAAGAGAAGCCATGTTAGATCAGGCCAATGGCTCATCCAGTCCAACACTCTGTGTCACACAGTGGCAAATTTATATATATACACACACACACACACACACACACTGTGGCTAATAGCCAATGATGGACCTCTGCTCCATATTTTAACTAAACCCCTCTTGAAGGTGGCTATGCTTGTGGCCGCCACCACCTCCTGTGGCAGTGAATTCCACATGTTAATCATCCTTTGGGTGAAGAAGTACTTCCTTTTATCTGTTTTAACCTGTCTGCTCAGCAATTTCATCGAATGCCCATGAGTTCTTGTATTGTGAGAAAGGGAGAAAAGTACTTCTTTCTCTACTTTCTCCATCCCATGCATTATCTTGTAAACCTCTATCATGTCACCCCGCCGTCGACGTTTCTCCAAGCTAAAGAGTCCCAAGCGTTTTAACCTTAGTTCATAGGAAAGTGTTCCAAACCTTTAATCATTCTAGTTGCCCTTTTCTGCACTTTTTGCAATGCTATTCTTCTAATGCCCTAAACAAAAGTATAGAAAGGATATCTACAAAAGTTTGATAATATCAAAATATTGCAGCTTCATTCACTGATGAATTGTTACAGGTTACACTCCTTCACTACTAAAACAATGGATGACGGAAACCATCTAGACCTGGCACTTTATTATTTGTAAGATATTTACCTATAGAGATTATTTCATGTAAGGGATAGTCTAACTAACCAGACTTTATTATTCTTAGTAAGTTTTGGCAACTTTAGTTTCCTAAGAATTTTTTTTTTTAATTTTTGGATTGTCAGAAATGTATGGGTTCTTCTAATACTCTTTTTCAAATTTCTTAACAATGCATTCAGTTTTAGTTTCTATTGTACAATCACTATTTTTGATTCCTGTGGTTATCTCTTTGGCCTTCTATTTATTCACCATGGCTGCTAACAGTTTCCCTGTTTTACCATGAGATTTTTTTAAAAAAATCTCAGTTTAAGAAAAAATTACTCTAATACTGGTTTTACCAGCATCCTAGATGGTAATACCCAATGTTCCAATGTTCCTTTCCATACATTATTATTTTAAAATAAACAAACAAAAAACCAGATAGCTCAGCCTGGGTGGAGGATGGTGGAAGACAGGAGGGCCTGGTGTGACTTTGTCCATGGGGTCGCAGAGAGACGGACTCAACCGTGCAACTGAACAACAACAACAATATGAAGGTGAGTCAAATGAAAACTTCAAAATGGCAATAAAATCTTGAAACACCACACCATTGTCTGTAATTTGGCAGTATTTTTACCAGTGACATAAGGAATGTCCTACAGGGGGCAGCAGAGTGCAGACAAGCAACACACCATCATGGTAGTGCGCAAAGATGGCCACCCCACTTGAGATGTACCCCAAAGAGGTGCGGCGACCAGAACTGCACACAGTACTCCAAATGAGACGGCACCATCGATTTATACAGGGGCATTATGATACTGGCTGATTTGTTTTCAGTTCCCTTCCTAATAATTCCCAGCATGGCGTTGGCCTTTTTTATTGCAAATGCACACTGTCTTGACATTTTCAGTGAGTTATCTACCATGACCCCAAGATCTCTCTCTTGGTCAGTCTCTGCCAGTTCACACCCCATCAACTTGTATTTGTAGCTGGGATTCTTGGCCCCCATGTGCATTACTTTGCACTTGGCCACATTGAACCACATCTGCCATGTTGACGCCCACTCACCCAGCCTCAACAGATCCCTTTGGAGTTCCTCACAATCCTCTCTGGTTCTCACCACCCTGAACAATTTAGTTTCATTTGCAAACTTGGCCACTTCACTGCTCACTCCCAACTCTAAATCATTTATGAACAAGTTAAAGAGCATGGGACCCAGTACCGGGCCCTGCGGCACCCCACTGCTTACCGTCCTCCACTGCGAAGACTGCCCATTTATATTCACTCTCTGCTTCCAGTTTGGTGTAGTGGTTAAGTGTGCGGACTCTTATCTGGGAGAACCGGGTTTGATTCCCCACTCCTCCACTTGCACCTGCTGGCATGGCTTTGGGTCAGCCATAGCTCTGGCAGAGGTTGTCCTTGAAAGGGCAGCTGCTGTGAGAGCCCTCTCCAGCCCCACCCACCTCACAGGGTGTCTGTTGTGGGGGAGGAAGGTAAAGGAGATTGTGAGCCGCTCTGAGACTCTTTGGAGTGGAGGGCGGGATATAAATCCAATATCTTCATCTTCTATTACTCAGCCAGTTTTTGATCCACAAGAGGACCTGTCCTTTTACTCCATGACTCTCAAGCTTTCTAAGGAGCCTTTGATGAGGAACTTTATAATATAATAATAATAATAGATTTTATTTGTATCCCGCCCTCCCCGCCAAGGCGGCTCAGGGCGGCTAACAACATTCCATACATTAACATAAATAGGTAAAACTTTAAATTTAACAGTTAAAAAATTAAACATAAAAACCAGTTAATTGAGTTAAAATACATAGTTTAAGTTACATTAAATGTATCTGGCAGCAATAAAACTGTTCTGGCTCTGGTTCTGCCAGTTTAGATAGTTCCATGGTAGTATTATAGAGGGCGGTTCTTTTATTCCTAGCAACTCAGCAGTTGATATCAGCATAGGCTTGTCTGAAAAGGGCAGTCTTGCAGGCCCTGCGGAACTGGTCAAGGTTCTGCAGGGCCTGCACTTCCTCCGGAAGCTGGTTCCACAGTGCAGGAGCCGCGGCTGAAAAGGCCCGTGCTCTGGTGTTTTGGAGTTTGACCTCTCTCGGCCCAGGGGTGGTCATTTTATTTTTACCCACTGACCTCAGTGCTCTCTGGGGTTCATATGGGGAGAGACGGTCCCTTAGGTAGGCTGGTCCTCGGCCATATAGGGCTTTAAAGGTAATAACCAACACTTTGTACTGGACTCGGTAGGTGATTGGCAGCCAGTGCAGTCCGTGCAGCTCCGGCTGTATGTGCTCCCATTTCGAAAGCCCCAATAGTAGCCTGGCCGACGCGTTCTGCACCAGCTGCAGCTTCTGGGTCCGGCACAGAGGTAGCCCCAAGTAGAGGGCATTACAGTAGTCCAATCTTGAGGTGACCGTTGCATGGATCACTGTTGCGAGGTCACGGCGTTCCAGGAAGGGGGCTGGAAGTCAAGGTAAACAACATCTATCGGGTCTCCTTTGTCCACATGTTTGTTCACCCCCTCAAAGAAATGTAACAGGTTAATGAGGCAAGATCTTCCCTTACAGAACCCATGCTGAGTCTTCCTCAATAATCTGAGTTCATCAATGTGCCTACTCATTCTGTCCTTGATAATGCTTTCTACCAACTTTCCCAGTATTGAAGTCAGACTGACTGGCCTGTAATTTCCCGGATCTCCTCTGGAACCCTTTTTAAAGATGGGAGTGACATTTGCTACCTTCCAGTCCTCAGGAATGGAGGCAGATTTCAATGAAAGATTGCAGATTTTTGTTAGAAGATCCACAAGTTCAACTTTGAGTTCTTTCAGAACTCTTGAATGTATGCCATCCGGACCCGGTGACTTATTAGTTTTTAATTCATCCATCAGTTGTAGGACCTCCTCTTTTGTCACCTCAATCTGACTCAGGTCTTTCAACACCCCTTCCAAAATTAGTGGTTCTGGGGTGGACAAAAAGTTCTCATCTTCCACAGTGAAGACGGAGGCAAAAAATTCATTCAGCTTCTCAGCCATTTCCCTATCCTCCTTTAGTAATCCTTTTGCCCCATGGTCATCCAAGGGCCCCACTGCCTCCCTGGCTGGTTCCCTACTTTTAATATATTTGAAGAAATTTTTATTGTTGGTCTTTATGTTTTTTGCAATATGCTCCTCATAGTCCCTTTTTGCCTGCCTGATCACAGTCTTGCATTTGATTTGCCACAGCCTGTGTTCCCTTTTACTAATCTCACTTGGACTGGTTTTCTACTGCTTAAAGGAGTTCTTCTTACCTTTTACAGCTTCCATTACTTTGTTTGTTAACCATGCAGGCCTTTTCTTATACCTGTTTGTGCCTTTCCTAACTTGTGGTATGTATTGAGCTTCTAGGATTATAGTTTTAAATAGTCTCAAAGCTTCCCCAAGGGTTTTGACCGTATTTACCTTTCCTTTCAGTTTCCTCCTCACATGCCTCATCATCTCAGTGAATTTACCCCTTTTAAAGTTAAACGTGGTTGTGGCGGTCTTTTTGGGCAACTCCCTATTTATACAAATGGTGAAATCAATAACATTATGGTCACTGCTCCCAAGCGGTGCAATCACTTTTACATCTCTCACCAAGTCTTGGGCATTACTTAGGACCAAATCCAGGATCGCCCCACCCCTGGTAGGTTCTGAGACCATCTGCTCCATAGCACAGTCATTGAGAGCATCAAGAAACTCAATCTCTTTCTCTCGACCAGAACACATATTGACCCAATCAATCTGCGGGTATCAAAGATTTCAGGTTTTCACGGCTGGTAACATCATTAGGGTTTGTAGAATCTTTCGGGATCAAGTGCCGTGTTCTACTGGAGAAAGTTTTCCTTCCAGACGTTTGAACAAAACGCCTGGAAGGAAAACTTTCTCCAGTAGAACACGGCACTTGATCCCGAAAGATTCTACAAACCCTAATCTGCGGGTAGTTAAAATTACCTATTACGACACAGTTTTTACGTTTAGCTGCTATCTTTAAGCCTTCCACCATATTATAATCGTCCTCTCTCTTTTGATTTGGTGGGCGATAACAAACTCCCATAGTTAAATTTCTTTTTGGGCCCTCTATTTCAACCCAAAGCATTTCTAAAAGGGAATCTAATTCTCTGACCTCAGTCTTACTGGACCGTATATCCTCTCTGACATACAGAGCCACCCCACCTCCAACCCTTCCCTCCCTATCCTTCCGATATAATTTATATCCAGGAATCACCATGTCCCACTGATTCTCCTCATTCCACCAAGTTTCTGAAATTCCCACAATGTCTATGTTTTCTCCCAACACTAAACATTCCAATTCACCAATTTTACTTTGAACACTTCTAGCATTTGCATACAAACATCTATAATTTCCCAAACAAGCTAGGCCCGCCACCTTCCTCCTGCTGCCTTGAGACTCTGGCAGACAGTCCATACTGTTTGTCACCATCACAGTGGACAACTCTGATCCGTTACCTGGTAGAAAAATAGCAGCCAATCCTTCATCTCTTTGAGACGAGTCCTCCTGAACCAGAGACATTTCATCTCCTGTCGGCTTTCCCCCAAGATTTAGTTTAAAAACTGCTCTGCTACCTTTTTGATATTAAGCGCCAGCAGTCTGGTTCCATCTGGGGACAAGTGGAGACCGTCTCTTTTGTACAGCTCCCGCTTGTTCCAAAAAGCATCCTAGTGCCTAACAAACTTAAACCCTTCCTCCTTACACCATCGTCTCATCCACACATTGAGACTTCTAATTTGTGCCTGTCTCTCCTGCCCTGCATGTGGAACAGCTAGCACTTCTGAGAAGGCTACCTTGGAGGTTCTGGCCTTAAGTCTCCCGCCTAGCAGCCTAAATTTTCCTCCAGGACCTCACGACTGCATTTCCCCACATCGTTGGTGCCAACATGCACCATGACCACAGGCTCCGCCCCAGCACTGTCTATCAACCTATCTACTACATGCATAATGTCCGCTACCTTCGCACCAGGCAGGCAAGTCACCATACAGTCAGTACGCAGTTTCGCCACCCAGCTGTCTATTTGCCTAAGGATCGAATCACCAACTAACAACCCCCCCTCCCCCTGCTCAGGGATGGTTCCTTGGCGCAAAAGGATTCCCACTCATCAACCGAAGAAGAGGTCCCTTCTGAGGGCGCATTCCCCTTATCCTCAGCACGGTGCCCTGTTCCCTCTCGACCTTCACTCTCTCTGGCAGCAACGGGGCTGCTACGTTCAGAGTGGGGCTCATCTAATACGCCCCCGAGAGTCTTCCCCAAGTGCCTAACTGACCGTCTCTGCTTCTCCAGGGCAGTCACCTCGGCCTCAAGGGTACGAACTCGTTCCCTGAGGACCAGAAGCTCCTTGCATCGAGCACACACCCAAGACTTCTGTCCTTTGGGCAGATAGTCGTACATGTGACACTCAGTGCAAAACACTGGAAAGCTCCCAACCCCCTGCTGGCATTCTAAAAATATATAAAATATATAAAATATACAGTCCTTTTTAAATGCTGTTTGTTTAAGTGGCTCCCCTTCTGGAGGGTCAACCTACCTTATTGGGAGACCAAGGAAATCAGGGATCTGGGTTCCTGGTCCTTAGAGAGCCCCTAGGTGAAAAGCCACAGACCGAGAGCCCTTTAGCAGCTTAAAATGCAAAGAGGGTGGAGCAGAGGCACTTCTAAGCAGAGGCACTCCTAAGCAATCAGCAGCAATCACTCTCAATCTCTTTCACCTTTAGCCCATTCAACCAAACAAAGACCAAACAAAGAACAGTTCCCCAGCTATCACAACTCAGAATTTTAGGTAGCCCCACAAGCCTCAGAATGAAGTCTTTCAAAACTCAGAAATTCTCAGCAACTTCTCCAGCTGTCTCAGCTATCAGAACTGCTCTGTTCTGCTCCTCTCAGACCTCTGTGAGATGTGCTCAGCCTTTGGCAAGGCGCAGCTTAAAATGCAAAGAGGGTGGAGCAGAGGCACTCCTAAGCAATCAGCAGCAATCACTCTCAGCCTCTTTCACCTTTAGCCCACTCAACCAAACAAAGAGCAAACAAAGACCAAACAAAGAACAGTTCCCCAGCTATCACAACTCAGAATTTTAGGCAGCCCCACAAACCTCAGAATGAAGTCTTTCAAAACTCAGAAATTCTCAGCAACTTCTCCAGCTGTCTCAGCTATCAGAGCTGCTCTGCTCTGTTCTGCTCCTCTCAGACCTCTGTGAGATGTGCTCAGCCTTTGGCAAGGCACAACTTAAAATGCAAAGAGAGTGGAGCAGAGGCA
This sequence comes from Heteronotia binoei, assembly GCF_032191835.1. NCBI lineage: Eukaryota > Metazoa > Chordata > Lepidosauria > Squamata > Gekkonidae > Heteronotia > Heteronotia binoei. Next base: position 78,556,886 of record NC_083229.1, read on the forward strand.
TTCCTAAGCAATCAGCGGCAATCACTCTCAATCTCTTTCACCTTTAGCCCATTCAACCAAACAAAGACCAAACAAAGAGCAGTTCCCCAGCTATCACAACTCAGAATTTTAGGCAGCCCCGCAAACCTCAGAATGAAGTCTTTCAAAACTCAGAAATTCTCAGCAACTTCTCCAGCTGTCTCAGCTATCAGAGCTGCTCTGCTCTCTTCTGCTCCTCTCAGACCTCTGTGAGATGTGCCATTGTATATATTATTGTATATGTTGTATATACAACACCATTGTATATATTATTAATAGAACTTGACAATATATATAAGACCAATCATTTCTTGACTTCTTGTTTTCTATACTGGGCCTTGATCTCCATGCCCCCCCGCCACCCCATTAGTTATGGTAGAAAGAAAAACTGAAAGAGAGAGGAGAAACCTTTGCCTCTTGATACCAGCACCCTTATTTTGGAAGTTGTTCTTGGAAGGGAAAGATATGAGAAACATCCCTGTGAATATGGAGTAAAATCAGGAGAAAGAAAACCTTGTCCCTTTACCTTCAGAAGCATGAACATATGGTTCATTCCAACTTCTCATAACTCAATGACAAAACAGCCATCAATTTAAATAATGTAGGATTGTAGTCTGAAGGTCCATACCAGATGCAGTGGTGAACCTGTCATGACAGCACACTCGCCACCTGTTTGATCAAGGCAAAGTGTTTGTATCCCTTCTTGTATTAAAAACCTTTGTGCCTGTATCTTTGAATGACCACACTTTATATCCTGGACCAGCCCTGAAGTGAACTCTCTCTCTCTCTGTATGTTTCTGTTCTGTAAACAGCATAAATGCACAGTGTTCTTTCTAAGATTGAGCTCATCTGGTTTGGAGATAAAGCTGGATTTGCACAGCAATGAAACAAGGTCCAGACAGTCACAAAGCCAATTTCCTTCTAAATTGTTAACCAAAAAGTAAAAAGAAAAAGCTTTAAACATAAAAAGTAGCAAACAAACAGATAACCACTCCAGGAACTTCAGTTTACAAATGTCAGAGCCATTTAAACCCCTGTTTTCTGCTTTTCACAAAACTCCACAAACTTTCCTTTTGTACCCTCAGAATTGATTCATGAATCTTGAGCAGCAGCAGATGCTTATTTTTTTTTATGCAAAGGCAATCACCACAAATGTCCATGAACTGTATCAAAATGCGTGGAAGTTCATGGCAGCTTCTCAATATGCAAATAGTATTTTTCAAACCATGAACTGGCCAAAAAACATGACAAACTTTCGTTTGTAAGCCAGTTTTGCCCATCCCTAATCATTATACAGAGTCAGGCAATAGCAAACCACCTCTGAATGTCACTATTCCTTAAAAACCCTCTGGGTTTGCCATAAGTCACCTGGGACTTGACAGCACCTTCCACACACAGAGAGGTCACAGAATTGTGGATGTCTCATTCAAAACCTGTACAGCATTTAAACAAATAGCTTTTATATAAAGGTGGGGAAACAGTGGTTTCAGAACTGGGAATTCAAAACAAAACAGTGTGAATGAAAACTATATTGAACAGTCCCAGAGTCAGGGTAAAAAGAAAATGAGGTCTCTTTATTTTCTATGCCTTGACTCACAAACAGCAAAGAGGTCACAATGCACACTTGGTGAGTTCTCTTTTCTTCAGAAGCTCTGGGAAGCCACTTTTCCTCACAGTCACAGCAGGAGAACTCCCACAAACACTCAGGATCAAACATCCACACCAGAAGATAGCCAATCTTCTGATGAATACCTTTCTGTGTCTTCATGGACTTTCTCCCCCTCTCAAACGTCTTTTTTTTAGAAATTCTTCACAACTTCAGGAGACAAATGCCTCAGTTTCTTCTCTGCTTCTCCCCTGGAGCCCCCTTCCTTTCCATACCAGTTGCCAGGCAATTACTCTGCCTAGAAATCCCCTGCAGCTAGAGGGCAGTGTTTCTACACCACGGCCCACTATGTCACATATCACAAACTTGTTAAAAATAAATATAAATTTTTACTGTACAAGGATGCTGAAAATTTCACTGTGAATATGATCACTAGTGGAGCTAACTGCCAACTTGGAGAGCCAGTTTGGTATAGTGATTTAAGTGTGTAGACTCTTATCTGGGAGAACCGGGTTTGATTCCCCACTCCTCCACTTGCACTTGCTAGCATGGCCTTGGGTCAGCCATAGCTCTGGCAGAGGTTGTCCTTGAAAGGGCAGCTGCTGTGAGAGCCCTCTCCAGCCCCACCCACCTCACAGGATGTCTGTTGTGGGGGAGGAAGGTGAAGGAGATTGTGAGCCACTCTGAGACTCTTCGGAGTGGAGGGCAGGATATAAATCCAATATCTTCTTCTTCAACTTACACATGTGTAAGGTCCCCTTGGCAGATCCCATCAGCATTGCTGTTTTTATATTCAGTTAGAACACCATGTACCTGTACAGTAGCTGCTTGCACTATAGGATCATGCCTCAGTTGTCCCTTGGTAGTTGAGTTTCATTAAATTCTGTGCTGCAGTTTATAACCTTTTGTCCTTGCACAACTGGTAAACTCAGTCACCAGAGAAGATGGCATTTATCCCCCAGGGTCATGGGACCTGCCTTTTAGGCACAGATTACTCACAGTTTGATCTGTCTTTACACAATTTTATTCTTGATCAGGATGTTCAGCTGCCTTTCCATTTGTTTGACAATGCAGGCAGGGCTTTTTTTGTACCAGGAACTCCTTTGCTTATTAGGCTACACAACCCTGACGTAGCTAATCCTCCAAGAGCTTACAGCACTCTTCTTCCAGGACCCACTGTAAGCTCTTGGAGGATTGGCTACATTAGGGGAGTGTGGCCTAATATGCAAAGGAGTTCCTGCTACAAAAAAAGCCCTGAATGCAGGTATTATATGCCAGGAGCAGAGATGGGCACAACCTGCCCATGGCCCTAAATGTGTGGCTAACGCTGGGCAGAGGGGCTTAGCTGCTGGTTGCCTTGGCAGAACACTCCCCCCTCCATACTTATCTTGAATGCCTCTCCCCAGCTGGGGTTGTGTCTGGTGAATTTAGGGCTCAGAGCCATCTCTTCTGCTCACGATGAGCAGAGGAGCTTAGCTACTGGTCTCCTCAGCTGAGGACCCACACTCTCCCTCATTGGTATTTGTGGACACCTTTCCTCTCTGGCAAGTAGAAGAGCATTTCTGTGAGTTTGATGGCTCTATCTTGCAGAGGGTTTGTTCAACACACTCCTGAACCTGCAGCTGTGATTTCCCTGCTTTGGGGGGCTGAAACTCATCCCTTCTAAAGCCAATCTTCATCAAACTTGGAGGGCTGGTAGAGGAGAGTCAGCTGGAGACTTGCTGCAAGTTTGGTATCTCTGGCACTCAAGGGGGCCTTCTACTGCATCATGAACCTCAAAAAAATGAACCAGTTTGGTATATGGGAATGTTGATGAAGGTCTGTGGTTCGAGTTCCATGAACCAAAACAAGCCTCCATTTTCCTGGTTTGTGTCAATCCCTAGGCAGGAGCACCGCATTGCTAAAGCTCTGAGATGCATTCCTTTCACAGTATTTGTGACAGGCAACAACTGACAACCATTGGAAATCAAGAGGGGGGCAGGGATATGGGAGGTGCCCCCAGGTGATTGTGTTTTTAAATCCCTCCCCTTCTACTAGCCCCTCACTGTTGGCAGAAAACAGGAGCTGGGCAGATGAGATTTTCAGCCCACAGATGGAAAATGGGAACCCTAACTTGTGAAGTTTTAGAAGTAATTTTTTTATAGATGCAGAGGAGAGAAGGGACAAGACATAAACTGCAACTCCTGTTAGATCATGCAATAACATACACATGTGAATTGATCTAGAATAAACCCAGACAGTTGCCACTAACAGACATTGAGCTATATTGTCACAAGGCACACAGAGACATCAAAGGAATAGGTTACAACACAAAATGGAAAATGCTAATTTTCTTTCTTTTAACAATATGCCTTTTAAGTTGGAAGTGGTGGCAGTAACAAACATCATAGTGGAACAGAGAGTGGTAGCTGTGAAAAAACAGCAAGCAATTGTGCATGTGCAGTCATCTTTTTCTTGCAATTTGAACTATTTGAACTGTTCTGATATAGTCTGCATCTGTCTACTGAACTTCAGCTCCTGTGAACACTACTTGTTGCCAAGATACAAATCAAATCATCAAGTAATAAGACATACCTGGTGGGCTTGGTGCCAAGTAGCCCAGCTCTAGAAAGGTGCAAGAGAGGTATCTGTGGGTTTTTTCTCTGTTTTGTTATGCCTTCACAGTGGATAGCATAGCTGTCCTGAAAGAAAATGTTTGGCCCATGTGTCTGGGGCCTGATGCCGGCTGCCCAATGCCACACAGTCACCTGAAATGCATGCATCCAGCTCAATCAGATGAAATTAGCCTGGATTGTTGGTGTTTGTTGAGAGGTGTTGCACTGGCTCCTGCCACAGGCCTCAGAAGCCATAGCCCAGCTCAGTGAAAGTGGAGGTGCTGCCTTAGCAACCAGGTCTGTCAAGCCAAATTAATTTCCATAATTCAGAGAAGTCTCATGAGACCAGAGGTGCAGGGCTCTATGGCTTCAGGAACTATGAGGAGGTAGTTAAATATCTCCAGCTCAGGACTGAGGAGAATATGCTGGTCTGTTTCTAAGTGCTCAAAAAGAATGGAAAAGCAACCAGGAGGAAAGAGAAGGAAGCTGGGCATGGCAAGCCCTGTCCCCTTCTTGAGCTGAGTTCTAACACCAAGGTTCCTTTGACACTAGTGTAAATTAGCTGACTGAAATCCGATGACATTTTTCCTGACTGAATTGCTGGACAGGCAGTAAGAAAATGAAATTATGCTGGCATAGCCTTTCCTGTAATAGCAGGAATTTGTTCTTAATAGTTCTCTGCTCTCAACCAAGCTGCTTAAAAGGAATCGGACTGGTCCAGGGGTAAATTCCCAGGGAATGATTAGTGCAGATTCTCTGAACTTTCCTTAGTAGGCTTACTCCCTTTCCCATTGTCATCAAAGGCAAATAAAACAGAGCACTCAAGGCCTGCTGTGCCGAATTCTCCATCTGCAGCTTGAGTCACTGTGCCCCTGGTAATGCTCTGCCATCCAAGCTGCTATCAAGTGTGTGTCTGTGCACCACATTTTTTTCTTTTTGAGAGATGACAGTTCCCAAGTGAAAGGACACTTCAGCTCTAATAAAAAACTTTCTTTCTGTTGTCTGAGTTTTGTTTGCTTTCTGGCAAACCCCTCACTGCCTGTGTTTTGTGTGCAGTTGTACATTTCCCACTTCTGTGCACAGAGGCCAACTGGAGTCTTTGGAGGCTCCTCTGTAGTATTGCCTGAAGCAAATACCACAGCTCAATAGCAATTTAATATTGTAATCAGGGAGCAAACTGTGCAGTTTGGCACATGGTGATAATTATTAACTAGCTCTATTAGTGTTCCGATTCTAGTAACTAATATTTACAAAAGGTTCCCTGTGTAGGGGAGACCTTGCCTAGACACCAACGTTTGACATATTCCTGAGTGATTGTCAGTGGACCTTTGAGCCACTGTTCAGGCTCACTGTTTAAAGATGAAACATCAATACTGCAAAATCGCACTTCAAAAGACCTATTTCATGAATAATAAATTCTCAAGATGTAGAACTATATCAAGCGTCAGAACATTTTGTTAATTTATGAGCAAGGTCTCTGTGAAAAAAAAATAGGGAAGATCAGATTTTTTTACAAAATATATACAACAGGAATTCAATTTAAACACTAATCTGCTATGTGCACATTTTCTTCATGGTTCCAAATGACATGTAATTTTGATCTCTTAATTTCATAGCTCAGAGATCACACAAAAGCAGAGACCGGGCAACCAAAGATATAGCTCTGCAATTGAAATAAATTAAAAATATGGTTGTTTTCAATGAATCAAAGTAACATTACAGACTTTTCAGTAGCTTTTTCAAAATCTTTGAGTGACACTTGAATACCTGATCTAGGACACCCTGAGTGTTATTAGAACTCACTGACAGAAAAATCCTAAGAAACTAGAGCAAAGCACAGCAGGGCTTTTTACATAAGACTTGTAAGTAGCCACTTGCCTGGTTGCCTGTGGCAAGAATTTCCCCCAAGTGGCACTGGCCAGAAAGAAAAACTCTTGTAAAAAGGGGGGAGGGGAAAGAGTTGCATGGTTTTCTTCTTGTGGTTGTCAATGTCAGGTAAAAAAACATGGTCTAAAGGCTTTGGGGTGTTTCTGTTTTGTAGCTTTATACCAATGTTACACAAATCAGAGTGATATTAGATTATCTACCTCTCTTCTTTGTTCTGCCCTTGACACAGCACTTTTGTCAATGCAAACAAGGGATGCCCTGAGAAAGGGAAGAAAAAAATTGTGCCTGATCCATTATCTGTAAAAGCCATTTCTGTTACAGGAAGGAGCAGCAGAAGAGAAAACAGGTAGCAAGTGACAAACTTTGCTTTTTTGGAAGGTTTTACACGGATGCAAGGGAGAGAAAATGCTCAGGCATTTTACTGTGCCATGGTAGAGTCATCCTTGCTCTTGCCCCAGTGTAAACTTCAGTTTGTGATATTTTGCCCCCCCCCCCTTTTTGTGCATTGCTGGCAGAAGTGCGCAAAAACAGATCAGGTTGATAGGCAACTAATAATTCAATAAATAATATTCAACTGGCCTGAATTTCAGGCTGACCAAAAATGCTTCGTTTAAGTTTTCAGGTATGGGAAAAGAAAGACTCCTGGCTTGGTGTAGTGCTTTGACTCTGATACAACACTGCAAGATGAAGTTCCATCCCCAAACTAGAACTGAAATTTGAATGGCAGAAACTAATACGAAGAGTTTCATGTCAAATGTTCATTGGATGCAGAAGTAATCCTCCCACCCAAGATTTGAAGAACATTAGTGTTTTAAAGGACTTCATCTGAATCACTGGCTGCTCTTTGGACTGCTTCATAGCACTGGTACTGTGAATTTCTCACTGAAGACATTTGACAGTTGAATTTACCATCATCAGATATCGGGTGTTTTACATTCAGTTTGATCCAGAGTTTAGAGTCTTCAAATCGCCTGCCACCATTCCACTTTAATTATTTTCTTTTTACATTGGTGGATTTGCTCTGCTCATTTTGCTTAGCCAAACTTCTATATTTCCTGCTGAAAGTGTTTCAATTGCGGGGGGGGGGGGGGGGGCGGTCTCTGATCAGAGGGCAGATAGAATACCAGTGCTTAGTTAAATGTATATGATTGCTTGGAAATCGTGTCAACACTGCAAAAACAATACAAATTTAAATTACAAGATGAGGCAAGCAATGATATGTAAAAATTTCAGGTGCTGTCCGTTCTCATGCAAATTACTGCACCTTGTGGCTTTTGGAGGAGTCTTTTAAAATACATGAAAACTTCTACAATACAAGTTTGAAATGTCTGTAGAGAAATGACTGGATCAAAACTAGTTTCGAGAAAAACGTTGCAGCAGCAGCTCCAGAACTGAAACAAATGTAGATGCTTTGGGCGACAACGATGCAAAACAGTTGTGAGAACGTTAGGTAATGTAAAAGGTGAATTTCCAATGTGGTGATGTCACAAACTGTCAATGTGAAAACACCCATAATGTAGGCAATCACCTAATACATTCAGCTGCCATCAAACAACTTGGCCTCCTGCTGAACAGAAGTTAGTATGGCACAGAGAACCCTGCCTAGTCCTGTCCAATATATTCCCACTATTCCTTCTGCATACTGCTTGCCATTGGTCTGTACCCTGGTTATTCTATTCTACGCAATGAATGAGAAATGGAACCCAGGATTGGGCTTTTATATTAATTTTTAATTATCTCTGTATATTACTTTATTTTTGTCCTATGTTTACTCAGAGATAGCTGTTAGTAAGTTTGATGGAACTTGCTTCTTGAAACATGTGCTTTGAACAGTAATAATGTATTCTTTCAAAAGCAGCCATAAATAGTAGGCTATTTGATATGTGGCTTTTGCTTTCACATTTCTTAATGTTTTGGTATATATATAAAGACAGTGATATTAGAGGGCTATGTAATTTGTTTCTTTCAAGCTTCTATTCCTGTTACTAATAAGTTGAGACCCACAGGTTTAAAGGAAGATTATAATATCGACCATCCCAGAGCTTCAGATTAAAACTGATATTTGTATACTGTTAATAGTTGTTTTGGCCACTGATTAGATGATGAAAGAACAAGTAGAAATAATTTATATAGATTTTCGGAAATTGGATTTGAGGCAGTACTTAAAGCTAATCATGTTTAATCACTGGAGCCAAAGCCTAAGACATTACTCCCCCACCCTTTCTAGTGTCGTATGCAGTCTCTGAACAGACATGTACCAGAATTAACCGTGATCAGTAATTAGCCTTCCCAAGCCTCCCGCCCTGGCGGGAGAATACTGGATTTTCAGCCTCTTTTCCCGCTTTCCATAACTCTGGAAGCGGGGGGAGGAGGGGGGAATGGCGCCAAGGAGCATTTGCGTCGTCCGGGGAGGAGGTGCTGAGCCTGGCAAGGGAAATCTTGAGAAGGGAGGCTGGCTCGCCAGCGAGCGGGTGGAGGTGGCTGCCGAACGCAGGCGGGTCTTGACGGACTCCAATGCCCGATGCTTCTCCTCCTCCCTTCCCTTCCCACCCAGCCCCGTTGCAGCAGCCGTTCTTCCTTTTCGCAAGCTGCTTCCCGCGCCCAGTCAGCTGGCTGGGGGGGGGGGGAGGAGAGAAGCCCCGCCTGCAAAGGACCATGTGCCTTTGCACCTCCGGAGGCTTGATTGCAAGGCTCCACTTTGGGATGGTGTGACTGCTGCTGTAAAGAAGCTGGCAGCAACTCGTGAGTAGAAAGGCCAGTCCCTCGCTTCAGTTGCCAGAAAGGGGGGGGGGGAGGGAGGAGGAGAGGGAAACGTCTTCATTATTCCCTATGTGGAGATCAATTCTCATAGGGTATAATGGGGAATTAATCTGGAGGTTTTGGGGGCTCTGGGGGAGCTGTTTTTTGAGGTAGAGGCACCAAATTTTCAATATAGTATCTAGTGCCTCTCCCCAAAGTACCCTCCAAGTTTCAAAACGATTGGACCAGGGGGTCCAATTCTATGAGCCCCAAAAGAAGGTGCCCCTATTCTTTGTTATTTCCTATAGAAGGAAGACATTTTAAAAAGTGTGCTGTCCCTTTAAATGTGATGGCCAGAACTCTCTTGGAGTTCAATTATGCTTGTCACACCCTTGTTCTTGGCTCCGCCCCAATGTCTCCTGGCTCCACCCCCAAAGTCTCCTGGCTCCTCCCCCAAAGTCCCCAGATATTTCTTGAATTGGACTTGGCAACCCTATCAGTAATTAATTATAATTATTGTTTACACAATGAAATAGACTTTGCATATTCACCTCTGGTCTCTATGAGATGCTTCTTATCACACAGAGATGCACATGCACAATGCAAAAGACCCACAGTGTTGATTTTAACTGGTTTTGTAAACCGAACTATGTTGGTAAAAGTTTTGCCATATGCATGCATTTGCCTGTATGGTGAGGTTATTGTGTAGGGTGAAAAAAAAAAGTTCAAAAGTCAATATATGGAGAAATGAAAGCCATTTCCAGGATTAAACCAACATAATGGCATGTAGATCTATTGGTTTCAGTTATTTGTTAATTATAGTCCACCTGTCTCACTGAGTCTCAAGGCAGATTACACAGTGTAAGTCAAACACAATCAACAGAATGGGATGTCAAATGAATAGTGCAACTTGATTTGGTCTTCAGAAAGTTGAAACCAAAGCTGAAACAAAGCATAAGAATTTAAACATGACATGCTAAATGGCATAAAAAGTACATTGCCGCAGCATATTCACTGTGATGAGCTATACAGCAGTATAGTCCACAATCTCTATCACTTTACCAATGCAACTTTCTGAACCATTTCATTACAGTGCAACCCCCTCCCCCTTGAACAATTTCATTTTGCATATTTTGTAGAAAGCCAGGAGAGTGGGAGATTTCCTAAGCTCATCAGGCAGGTCATTCAATAAAGTGGGAGTCATAACAGAGAATGCAGGAGGTCCCCCACCCCCGGAACAAACAGTTTATTGAAGTATTTGATCCTGCTTCCATATTATTTTTTTTAAAAAACAGAGAATACAGGAGTACAGGACAGTTATGGGTTTTCCTCATTTGCAGCGTGGCACCCACAGAAAGCCCTGCTGAGTGAAGCTGTTGTGGTAAGGTTTGCCAGCTCTGGGTTGGGAAATGCCTGAACATTTTGAGGAATAGCGTTTGGGGAGGGGAGGAACCTCAGCAGAGTCCACTCTCCAAAGTAGCTATTTTCTCCAGGGGAACTGGCCTTGATTGTCTGAAGATTAATGGTAAAAGTGGGTGATCTCCAGTTGCCACCCGGAGGTTGGCAACCCTAATGGTGGAGCATGAGAGAGAAAGGCAATCCTGCAGATACGAGGGACCAAGACCATTAATGGCTTTGAATATGATAATCAGTACCTTGAATTGAACCTAGTAACTGGCAGCCAATGGAGTGACACCAGAATGGGAGTATATGCATGCTCCATTTAGCTTCTGGTAATACTCTAGCTGTGGCATTCTGCACTAACTAGTCTCCAGACTTGAACAAGGTGGGTAGCCGTGTTGGTCTGAAGCAGTGGAACAGGTTTTAAGTCCAGTAGCACCTTTAAGACCAACAAAAGTTTATTCAAGGTATGAGCTTTCGTGTGCACACACACTTCAAGAGAGCTCATACCTTCAATAAACCTTTTGTCTGCCAGCTGCCCCATCACCCCATGGTGAAGGGGCAGTACAGAAACATGCAGACATTGCCAGCATGGCTTGCCCTCCACGCAAGGGCACAGTCAACTGACAATGACAGGAGAGCTCTTCATTAGAAAGGAGAAGATCGACGACTTAGTGGGAGGACCCCAGTTGAAAACTCTGATGGTCTCAACCCCACTGCTACAGGGGGAGGAGCCAGACAGGATGGCCAGTCTGGGAGACCAAGGCTACCCATCTGACGCCGAGGGACAAGGTGGGAGGCAGAGCTCCAGTCCTTCTGGGAGATTGGAAGTGGCTCTGGTCCATTCTCCCCCATGCTGTAACAGAGCACTGGGATTGGCAGGGGAGAAGGGGGTGGGAGAGGATGAGGGATTTAGTCCTGTTGGAACACACTTGGCAGAGAGGAAGAGCTTGAGACTCCCATAGAGAGCATTATCTAGAGAAGAAGAATTGCAGATTTATGCCCTGCCCTGCTCTCTGGATCAGAGACTCAGAGTGGTTTGCAATCTCCTATATCTTCTCCCCCCACAACAGACACCCTGTGAGGTGGGTGGGGCTGAGAGGGCTCTCACAGCAGCTGCCTTTTCAAGGACAACCTCTGACAGAGCTATGGCTAACCCAAGGCCATTCCAGCAGGTGCAAATGGAGGAATGGGGAATCAAACCTGGTTCTCCCAGATAAGAGTCCATGCACTTAACCACTACTAGACTTGCCAATCCCCAGGCCCCAGTGGGGGTTCTTCCGCTTTCCCAGGCTCCTTCCCACCCCCAGTCAGCTGGCTGGTGGGGGGAAGCCCCGCCCCCAAAGCCACCATGTGACTTCCCCCCTCCGGAGGCTCCAGTCTCCGATTGGAAAGGCTTCCTCTTGGGATGGGGTGTCTGTGTTAGTTGGAAGAAGTTGGCTGCAACTCGTGAGTAGAGAGGCCAATCCCTCACTTCAGAGTCACCAGAAACCGGAGGGGGGACGTCTGCTGAGCACTTCATTATTCCCTATGTGGAGATCGATTCTCATAGGGTATAATGGGGAATTGATCTGGAGGTTTTGGGGACTCTGGGGGAGCTGTTTTTTGAGGTAGAGGCACCAAATTTTCAGTATAGTATCTAGTCCCTCTCTCCAAAGTACCTTCCAAGTTTCAAAACGATTGGACCAGGGGGTCCAATTCTATGAGCCCCCAAAGAAGGTGCCCCTATCCTTCATTATTTCCTACGGAAGGAGGACATTTAAAAGGTGTGCTGTCCCTTTAAATGTGATGGCCAGAACACCCTTGGAATTCAATTATGCTTGTCACACCCTTGTTCCTGGCTCTGCCCCCAATGTCTCCTGGCTCCACCCCCAAAGTCCCCAGATATTTCTTGAATTGGACTTGGCAACCCTAACCACTACACCAAACTGGCTTTCCACACCAAACTGGCTCTCCTCACCAAACTGGCTCTGTATGGGTGTGGAAGTATGGGTGTGGAAGAGAGGGATGAGAGTAAGCCAACTCCCCTCATTCCATGGCCTAGGTAACTGACCAGAAATAAATCACACCCTGCAGCACTTGACTCCCCTCCTCTTCCAACCCAGGGTCCCCAAAACATGACACCTTTGTTGGTCTTAAAGGTTCCACTGGACTCAAAATCTGTTCTAGTCTCCAAACTGACTGCGAGGGAGAGCTTATTACTTTCGAGTTCAATGTTGCCATTGCTTATTTTGTTAAAACATGCTTATCTTTCCAAGTAGTGTATTTTATGGTTTATAAATGCAAGACCCAACCATCAGTGACTAGCTGGTTGACATTAGTGGCTCAACTTGCAAATTCCCTGATTTGACACCCCACCCCCAGACAGGCAGCTGTATCCTAGAAAATCTCAGGCATGTCCAGCAAACTATAACATGTCAGCACATCATTTACTTTTGTGTTTTCGACTAGAGCTTTCTGCGGCTGCTTTAATCAGTTACAAGAACTCTCATCCAGGAACTCCGTAATGCTGGTCATAGGTGTACAGTTTATAGATTACATGGAAACTATTTTCCACATATATCTGGGGCTCATCAGGTTTCAGTTGCCTGAAAAGATAGTGTTCAGAGCTGTTAATTTTGGTTGCCTTTTTCTGTACCTTTTCTAGGTCTGTGGTACTATTTTTTCAGATGGAGCAAGCAGAATTGTACACAGTATTCTAAATGCAGCTATATCATGTATTCGGAATTTTCCAATTCCGACTTCGGAAACTCCTGGAGATTTGGAGGTAGAGTCTGGGGAGGCTGTGGTGTGGGGAAGTGTGAGTCCTCAGAGAGGTACAATGCCATAGAGTTCACGTTCCAAAGCAGCCATTTTCTCCAGAGGAAGTGATCTCTCTAGCCTGGAAATCAGTTGTAATTCCAGGAGATCTCTGGGGCGCACCTGGAGGTTGGCAACACTAATATATTATCCCAATCTAACATTAAGCAATCTAACATGCCTTTTAAATGGATTTTATATTGATTGTAAAAGAAATTGTAGTACTAATTATTTCCATTCCATCAGGTTTCTGATAAGTATACTATCAGTGCAATACTATACAGAATTATTTCACTATAATCTCACTGAAATAAGTGCGTAAACTCTGCATAGGATTGCAATTTGTATCTTTTTTAAAACTACCAAGCTTTGTCACTTACCTCTACTAGCTTGTCTGCTGTTGATCTTAATTTAGATTTAAGGCCAGAACTAGTGAGTCAGAGGAAACTGGGGAAAAAAAAGAATCCAAACTGAAATTTGCAAAAGAAATTACTTCAGAAAATCAAGCAGGTAAAACTTCATGGTGCTAGGATATATCATATTGGTAGAAAGCTGAATATGAGACAGCATACCTAATAAAATATCAGACAATAAAAAGTTATTGATATTTTAAAGCATTTACTTTATGCCTAACAGGCTTAGCACATAAAGATAAAGTTTTCTTGCTGGGGGAAAGCAATAGGGGCAGCTTCTCTGATTAAATATATCTCAAAGTCAATCTTGCCCACGTTCTGCTTTTGCCTCAGGCACTGGTTTGGGTCCCCCTCCCCACACCAAGACCAGCTGCTTCCTTGCTGGCTTGGCTGCTCCTTGGTGCCGTAGGGCAGCTTTTGAGATAACAGGGGAGCCAGCTCCTCTGAGGCTAGCAGGGGGCAGCTGTGCCTCTCCAGGCTGGGTTAGTGTAGTTTATTTGCCCATCAGGCCAGGACAGCAAGACAGAATCATTCTTCTCATTTTTTACCTTCGTTTCTTTCCCCACATTTCCACACTAATGGTGACCTGCATCACCTTGCCTGAATATATATTGGTTTCTACTGGGACTTATTGAAGTAAGTTTGCAATAAGGTGTTCTGCCCAGCATCAAACTCTCCTGTTTTTTTTATCATTTCTTAGCCTCACAACCAGGCTTTTGTGTCAGACTATGAGTTTTCAAGGCTGTGCTGAAAGCTACAGAGGGTCAAGAGCCAGTGTTCAGACACAAGCACTCTGTATATATGACCCCCATCCTCTAATGGGTAGCAATGATCCACTGGTTCTAGGGGAAGATATTCCTACCAGTCTTCTAAAGGTAGAAACTCTTCTTAAATCTAAGCTCTTCTTAAAGCCATAGTCACGAGTCATGACTTACAGAAAGTCTAATTTAAGTTAGTATCCACTTTTAAATAAAAAAAACCTCAAGACCTTGAATAGTTTGGAAAGCTGTTTGCTGAACTTGGGCACACAGAAAATGATCTACAAAGAAAAGAATAAATAAATACCATGAATAGAAGGGTAATTTTTAAATGATACCACAAGTCTTGAAAATGAGAAATATGAAAAAGTTGCGCTTCCTTTGTCTGCACTTATTCTGTAAGGTTCAAAAAGTTCTAGAATACTGAATGTTGCAAAAGAAACAGAAGACCAGAAGTATGATTTGAGCTTTCCTGCCACAGTGCAAGATTAATGGTAATTGGCTACACCCCAAAACTTCCAAGAAGGGTTCGAGAGTTGTAGTAGTTACCAAATGAAATGCTACTCAGTCGGATAATGCTGTTGGAGGGAAAAGCTTTTGTGGTACCAGAAGTAGCATTTGCAAGGCTTAGTAAACAACAGCTCTCTTCAGTTCCAGAGTGGCTGTGGTGGCATCATTTGGAGTTATTGATTTCATTTCTGAATACCAATTTTCAAAATAAGTCAGAAAATATGACAACTGATAAAAAATGAGGGCAATTTCCCATATTTGCATCTTCAGAGTTTTGGATACAATTCATCACCTCTTGTCGTTGTAACAACCCTTCAGTGGTTCTTGTACCAGGCATACCACATTCTGTCAAAATCCATGGAAATAAAAGTAAAATTCACATTTTTCAATATAAGCAACTTCTAATATGAGTGACTAATGGTAGCCAGTTCATGACTGTCTTCTTGTTGGTAACCCAGGTTGCCATTTAGCAATTGTTTATAGTAACTGATGATAACCAGTATCTGTAACTTCACATGATGAACAAATGGTATTTGTTGTGTGCTCTGTTCTGTTCCTAGAAACACAGAAATCTAGATCTGGAAGGGACCTTAAGAGTCATCTAGTCTAATGCAGGAGATTCAAAACTACATTTCCCCCACTCCACTGGTGAACCCCGCTCTATACCCAGAGGAAGCCAAAAAACCTCCAGAATCCCTGGCTGATCTGTACTGGAGGAAAATTCCTTCCTGACCCCAAAGTGGCAATTGGCATTACCCTGGGCATTTAAGAAAGGATCACAAGAGCTGAGAACCAGGGCTTTTTTTTTAGCAGGAATTGCTTGGCAGCAGAGGGTGTGGCCTAATCGGCAGATGAATTCCTGCTGGACTCTGTGAATTCAGAAAAGGGCAGTATATAAATTAAAATTATAAATAAAATAAATAATTATAAAATCCATGAGCTCAAGTAGTTTTGAGCTGCATGAGCATCTACAAATTGTAATAAAGACCCAGCTTTGGATAATTTCACTACTTTTAGGTTGTGTGCCTGATACTTCATAAGTTCTTGTTGATATTTCTTCATGTATATGTGTCTATATCCTATCTATAATATAAGAAGTCTTTCAGCATTAAAATTAAATGGTGTGGTGGATTATAACAGGAAGTAGATGGTAACCACTTCTTAACCATTCCTTTCAGAAAAAAAAATTAAAGGAGACACAGGTAGTCAGTCATGTGACATGGTTGATATGTATAAACTGAGTATCACACTGCTCTTTGAGAGTAGTTGCTATGGAAACAGACAGGAATGGAGCAGCAGTAAAGGAGAGCTACCCTGAAAGTGGAAGTTATTGATTAAATTGTACTGGGTTTTTTTTTAAGGTGCTGGGGCTGAAAGGGGCAGGCAGGCCCAGAGCAAGAAATGCATAGAGGGTGCTATTGACTATTTCTGACAGAGCTCTTCACTCTCCCTAGAAGTTCACACCCCCTTTCCCTCCAAATTATTTTCTGTGCTGAGCTCCTGCACCCTTCGCTCCTCATGCTCCACTCCATGCATTGTTAATGAATGGCATTGTTTGATACCAAAGTATTGCATGTTGGAGAGCTTAGCCAGTATTCAAAAATCAAGTAAAATTCATTTGCTTTTATGCTGTTTGCCTCTGGTATTATCACTTGGAGAATGGATAAATGCAGTGCCCTGTTCACCTGTTCTCCAACAAAGATAATGGTGCAGGCTACTTTCCCAGATTATCCACAATGACTTTCATTTTCTGTGGGCTGTTCAGTTCAAACCGCAGGGATTCGTTGGCAGGTTGGAAAGAACAGTTCGTTTTGAGGGATGGTTGCTGTAATATTCATTATTCTGAGCCTGACCTCAGATGAGGATGCAGTGACCTTCCTATAATAATGGATACCCATCACTCCCAAGCCTTATGACCTTTTCTTTTTCTTTTTGGTCTTCTTGCCTTTCCCCTGCAAAAAAAAAAAAATACAATGCAGTTCTCTGCCAGCAGATTTGTTTCAAAAGGAACTCATGCATCTTGCATCTTGAAGATGCATTATTAATGCCTGGACAAATCACATCAGGTGGAACTCAGCAAGTCCCTGGCACTGAAAAAAGGAACAAAGGCTGGTACTACAAGAGAGTGAAGGATGAGACAAATTATAACAGTTGGGTGTTCCTTGTAAGTAAGATGGCATAAAAACATGAATGTTCGAATTGTTTGCACATACTGCAAGTCTATAGATATATATTTCAGAAATTAGAAAGCAGATTACTCATTGCAGTATTGATGAAATACTTTAATTGTATGCTGCTAATAAACACCCATTGTTGGGCCTCTTCAAATGATATAGCAAACTGGGCTGGCTTGCTGGTATCCAGATTCCTTCCAAAATTAGCAGTGCAGATTGATTTAGTATCGGGGCACAAGATTGACTGGACATGCAAACACAGAACCCTTGGCTGTCCCCTTCGTGTCCAATGGCCACGGAATTAATTTTGCAGAGACAAAGAAGGTGAAAAAGAAGGTAAAAAATGGAGGCCAGGGTAGCAGATCGTTTAAACAACAGAGTCTGCATAAGTTTCCATAGATCATTATATCAGATGGCTGGTCACCTAGTGGTTAAATGTGTATATACCCAGAATATAGAATCCAACTAGTATTATTTCTTCCCTCATTTCTCTTATTTATTACTATACCTTCTGTATGTGCCTGCAATGGCAGAATTAAATTACACAGAAGAGGACTGTTTTGGTGGTATCCTCGAGATTGTAGAATTGAAGGCTTGTTACACCTTTGGTCTTGGCTTTCTAGGGTGGCCATAATGTCTGAAGGCCAGCCAGGGACACCTTGGGGGGGGGAAGGCAGGAGTGCGCGCGCGCTTCGCGCGTGCGCCGCCGGAAACAGGAAGTGACGTCACTTCCGGCGACGTCATACCACCGCCGGAAACAGGAAGTGACATCACTTCCTGTGACATCATTTCCCCCGCGCCACCTGCCGGAAACGGGAAGTGACATCACTTCCTGTGACATCATTTCCCCCGCGCCACCTGCCGGAAGCAGGAAGTGACATCACTTCCTGTGACATCATTTCCCCCAAATGGCATCATTTCCCCCAAATGCCACTGCCGGAAACAGGAAGTGACTTCACAGCACTTCCTGTGACGTCCCCAAAAATCCCCCAAATATCACCGCCGGAAACAATTTTGTTCTCAAATCCTGTATATACTTCATCAGTATATGGGATAAGGCACTTTCTCAACTGTGCTGCATAATGCAGCCTATTTATTTTGTCCTGTTGGCTCTGTTGGCTCTATCTGCGCCACCTTCATCACTTTCGGGGTGTGGATCCCCCAGTGGGGTGGGCTCCCGACTCCCTCCGCCGGCTGTTTCTGATAGCCCTGCGCCCCCTCTTTCATTTGATATGTGTCCCGTGCGGGTGCCACCCTCCTGCCGGGAGATGCCGCAAAATGAGCCCCCTTGAGGCTTATGGCGGCAGGGCTCGGGGGAAGCAAGCTAGACTGCTGTTCTTTTGAGGGGTTATAGAGTGTTTCGAGCCCCTCCCTGTGGCATTGGTCCCATCGTCGTGGGACCCAGGGGGCCGGCGCAGCAGCCTGCCGAAGCAGCCTGTCACTAATAACACAGGTCGAGATGCGGAAGTGACTGACAGGCTGCTTCAGCGGGCCGCTGCGCCGGCCCCCTGGGTCCCACAACGATGGGACCGATGCCACAGGGAGGGGCTCGAAACACTCTATAACCCCTCAAAAGAACAGCAGTCTAGCTTGCTTCCCCCGAGCCCTGCCGCCATAAGCCTCAAGGGGGCTCATTTTGCGGCATCTCCCGGCAGGAGGGTGGCACCCGCACGGGACACATATCAAATGAAAGAGGGGGCGCAGGGCTATCAGAAACAGCCGGCAGAGGGAGTCGGGAGCCCACCCCACTGGGGGATCCACACCCCGAAAGTGATGAAGGTGGCGCAGATAGAGCCAACAGAGCCAACAGGACAAAATAAATAGGCTGCATTATGCAGCACAGTTGAGAAAGTGCCTTATCCCATATACTGATGAAGTAAATACAGGATCTGAGAACAAAATTGCACCAGAAGACACAAACACAAAGCTCCCTTACACTGAATCAGTGCTTGGGTCCACCAAAGTCAGTATTGTCCACTCCAGTCACAAACACAAAGCTCCCTTACACTGAATCAGTGCTTGGGTCCACCAAAGTCAGTATTGTCACATAAGAACATAACAGAAGCCCTGTTGGATCAGGCCAGTGGCCCATCCAGTCCAACACTCTGCGTCACATAAGAACATAAGAGAAGCCCTGTTGGATCAGGCCAGTGGCCCATCCAGTCCAACACTCTGCGTCACATAAGAACATAAGAGAAGCCCTGTTGGATCAGGCCAGTGGCCCATCCAGTCCAACACTCTGCGTCACATAAGAACATAACAGAAGCCCTGTTGGATCAGGCCAGTGGCCCATCCAGTCCAACACTCTGCGTCACATAAGAACATAACAGAAGCCCTGTTGGATCAGGCCAGTGGCCCATCCAGTCCAACACTCTGTGTCACATAAGAGAAGCCCTGTTGCATCAGGCCAGTGGCCCCTCCAGTCCAACACTCTGCGCCACATAAGAACATAAGGAGGGAAGGAAGGGAGGAGGGAAGGGAGGAGGGAAGGGAAGGGAAGGGAAGGGAAGGGAGGGAGGAAGGAAGGAAGGAAGGAAGGAAGGAAGGAAGGAAGGAAGGAAGGAAGGAAGGAAGGAAGGAAGGAAGGAAGGAAGGAAGGAAGGAAGGAAGGAAGGAAGGAAGGAAAGGAAGGGAAGGAAGGAAGAAAGAAAGGAAGGGAGGGAGGAGGGAGGGGAGGAGGGAGGGAAGGAAGGGAGGAGGGAAGGGAGGAGGGAAGGGAAGGGAAGGGAGGAGGGAAGGGAGGAGGGAAGGGAAGGGAAGGGAAGGGAAGGAAGGAAGGAAGGAAGGAAGGAAGGAAGGAAGGAAGGAAGGAAGGAAGGAAGGAAGGAAGGAAGGAAGGGAGGGAGGGAAGGAAGAAAGGAAGGAAGGAAGGGGGGAGGGAGGGAGGGAAGGAAGGAAGGGAAGGGAGGGAGGGAAGGAAGGGAGGGAAGGAAGGGAGGAAGAAAGGAAAGAAGGGAAGAGGGAGGGAAGAAAGGAAGGCCGCCCCCCCCCCCGCTTTCGGCCCCCTTACCTGCGGTGGCGGTCGGCGGCGAGTCGGGCGGCGGCGGCGGCGGGTCGGGCGGCGGCGGCGGGTCGGGCGGCGGCGGCGAGTCCAGCGGCGGGGGGCGGCGGCGAGGCCAGGGAGGCGTCGGAGAGGCCTTCCTTGGCCGGCGCTGGCCCGGGAAGGCCTTCCAGAGGCTCTGGAAGGCCTTCCCGGACCAGCGCCGGGTGCTCCGCGGCCTCCCCGCGGCCTCCGCTGGTCGCTGGGGGCCTTCCAGACACTCTGGAAGGCCCCCAGCGACCAGCGGAGGCCGCGGGGAGGCCTTCGCTGGCCGGCGCTGGCCCGGGAAGGCCTTCCAGAGGCTCTGGAAGGCCTTCCCGGACCAGCGCCGGGTGCTCCGCGGCCTCCCCGCGGCCTCCGCTGGTCGCTGGGGGTCTTCCAGACACTCTGGAAGGCCCCCAGCGACCAGCGGAGGCCGCGGGGAGGCCTTCGCTGGCCGGCGCTGGCCCGGGAAGGCCTTCCAGAGGCTCTGGAAGGCCTTCCCGGACCAGCGCCGGGTGCTCCGCGGCCTCCCCGCGGCCTCCGCTGGTCGCTGGGGGCCTTCCAGACACTCTGGAAGGCCCCCAGCGACCAGCGGAGGCCGCGGGGGAGGCCTTCGCTGGCCGGCGCTGGCCCGGGAAGGCCTTCCAGAGGCTCTGGAAGGCCTTCCCGGACCAGCGCCGGGTGCTCCGCGGCCTCCCCGCGGCCTCCGCTGGTCGCTGGGGGCCTTCCAGACACTCTGGAAGGCCCCCAGCGACCAGTGGAGGCCGCGGGGAGGCCTTCGCTGGCCGGCGCTGGCCCGGGAAGGCCTTCCAGAGGCTCTGGAAGGCCTTCCCGGACCAGCGCCGGGTGCTCCGCGGCCTCCCCGCGGCCTCCGCTGGTCGCTGGGGGCCTTCCAGACACTCTGGAAGGCCCCCAGCGACCAGCGGAGGCCACGGGGAGGCCTTCGCTGGCCGGCGCTGGCCCGGGAAGGCCTTCCAGAGGCTCTGGAAGGCCTTCCCGGACCAGCGCCGGGTGCTCCGCGGCCTCCCCGCGGCCTCCGCTGGTCGCTGGGGGCCTTCCAGACACTCTGGAAGGCCCCCAGCGACCAGCGGAGGCCGCGGGGAGGCCTTCGCTGGCCGGCGCTGGCCCGGGAAGGCCTTCCAGAGGCTCTGGAAGGCCTTCCCGGACCAGCGCCGGGTGCTCCGCGGCCTCCCCGCGGCCTCCGCTGGTCGCTGGGGGCCTTCCAGACACTCTGGAAGGCCCCCAGCGACCAGCGGAGGCCGCGGGGAGGCCTTCGCTGGCCGGCGCTGGCCCGGGAAGGCCTTCCAGAGGCTCTGGAAGGCCTTCCCGGACCAGCGCCGGGTGCTCCGCGGCCTCCCCGCGGCCTCCGCTGGTCGCTGGGGGCCTTCCAGACACTCTGGAAGGCCCCCAGCGACCAGCGGAGGCCGCGGAGAGGCCTCCCCCACCGCTGCCGGCCCCGCGCGCGGGCGGGGAAGGCGGGGAGTGAGGGAGGGAGCGTCCCTGCGCGTGCGCAGGGGCCCTGCGCAGGCGCAGGGACGCTCCCTCCCTCACTCCCCGCCTTCCCCGCCCGCGCCCGCGGCCCACCGGCTCCTGGGCTGCCTAAACCGGGACCTTTAATGGTCCCGGTATAGGCAGCCCGGGATCCGGGATTGGGTGGCCAGATCCGGGAATGTCCCGGGAGACCGGGACGGTCTGGCCACCCTATGGCTTTCTAAGAATTGCTTCCAGAGGTCATTTTACATATTTAATTCCTCATTAGTTTGCTTCTTTTTATTCTGTTGTAGTGCTTATATATGGATGCTGACGTTAATTTTATGATTTTTTTAAATTACCGGTAAGTGTTGCTTTTATTTGTTGATATTCTCAGTGGTGGTACCTCCTTCCACACCATTCTGCTCAGTTCTGCTATTTTATTCTTCCCTTTGAAGATTCCATACCTCCATGCTGTGAGAGGGTAGCTAGTTGATGCCATTACCAATAAAAAAACATCCAGTTATAAATGTTCAGAACATAAACTATCCTAGAACTAGGAAAGGAAAAAGAGGTACTAAACTAATTGCCAGGGTCTGTGTTTGATGGAGGCAAGCAGAAAATATATTAATAATCATGTAAGTTCCATATGCAGTGATGAGCACTATAAATTGAACCAAATATCAGGTACCAAAATAAAATAGCTGTCAAAATTAGGAGGAGCTTATGCCGGCACAACAAGATCTCTTCATAAAGGCATATTTTCTCACTCAAAAGTTTTATTGAAAGTTGTTTGTGTAAGGAATAATGTTCTCTTACATGCAGCACACACCTATTAAAAGAGGAAGATATTTGCCCAGCCCATAATCTGATATTCTAAGATGCATACCAAGAATGCAATTTGAGAACACAGATATTTTACCAGTTAAAATACTGAAGTAGCTACAGACTTCCTGAGTCAGCACTAATGGTATTAGGAACCATACTGTAAGCATACTGAAAACCATATATCTGAAAACTATACATGCTGAAAACTATACATCTTGCCTTTGATCAACACATACCAGATGCTGTATACACCTAGAAGAAGAATAGGAAAAAGAATTGGACAACCAAGAGTCTATACACTCATGCACACACACACAGAGTAGCCATTTGGTGTTTGTACAGGAAGCACATCAACCATATACATTGATGCCTTCTTCCAAAAATGGAAAATAGTGGTTATTACAAATTTATACTACTTTTTAACCCATACAGTGCTTAAGCACTGAAAGCGTGATATAGTTTATAAGTAGAAAAATTCTTAAATCAGCTTATCTTCTATTTAGAACACCCCTAAAATCATTTAGTAAAATATCAAAAATTGGGATTAAACACATCTCATAAAATCCCAAAATATAATTTAAAATAGTCAGTGTCAGAATTAATAACAGTAAAACAGTAAGGTGCCACCCTAGGCTTCCCAACCCCACCCCCCCGTCCTGGCGGGGGACTCCTGGGTTCGCAGCCTCATCCCCCGCTCTTTAAAAATCGGAAAGCGAGGGGGCTGGAGGGGGGAGAACATACGTGTACGCTTCATATTGTTGTAGAGCTCCTGAGTCGTTTGTAGAATGTGTGCCCCTTTAAGGCTGGGCAGGGAGCAGAAAACAGGAAGGGCTTCGGAGAACAGCCCCTCCCTTTTTTTTCTTTCGTTTTCACAGCAAGTAGAGTTCTCCGGAAGAAGATCTAGTAAGTATTTGTGTGTGAGAGAGAGGGAGGGGGCAGGGGATTCCCTGGTTTGGAGGCCCTCCCCCCTTTAGAAAGTGTGTGGGGGGGAGGGAAATGTCTACTGGGCACTCTATTATTCCCTATGGAGAACGATTCCCATAGGGAATAATAGGGAATTGATCCGTGGGTATTGGGGGCTCTGGGGGGGCTATTTTTTGAGGTAGAGGCACCAAATTTTTAGTATAACATCTAGTGACTCTCCCCCAAATACCCCCCAAGTTTCAAAACGATTGGACCAGAGGGTCCAATTCTATGAGCCCCAAAAGATGGTGCCCCTATATTTAATTATTTCCTATGGAATAAAGGCATTTAAAAAGGTGTGCTGTCCCTTTAAATGTGATGGCCAGAACTCCCTTGGAGTTCAATTATGCTTGTCACATCCTTGTTCCTGGCTCCACCCCCAATGTCTCCTGGCTCCACCCCCAAAGTCTCCTGGCTCCACCCCCAAAGTCCCCAGATTTTTCTTTAATTGGACTTGGCAACCCTATGCCACCCTGCAAACAGGTATGATCAGCAACAGCCTGTGCATGTGCACTCTATGTTGTGGCCTTTGCCTGCTTGAAGGAAGCTCCCAAACTTCTACCATTTTGCAGAGTGTACGAAACAAAAATGTTCAGGAGAGTGTTTTTATAAAGGAATTAAATCTGTGGGATAACAGAACAGGCAGGAGGACACTTTCACCATGAAATAGAATGGTAGTTTATTGTATATACCATCTTGCTTTTACTGCATTGTCTTCTACATTTGTAATCCACTTTCTGCATTTTTGTGGTACAGTATGTCATGCATTAGATTGGTTTTTATTTGCACTGTTTTCTTATTTATTTATTTATTGCATTTATATCCCGCCCTCCCCTAGCGGGCTCAGGGCAGCTAACAACAATTGACAAAACATAGTTTTAAGAACAAAATACAATAAAATCATTAAAACAATTTGACAGTTCAAAGCAATAATTCTGTAATCCTAGTCATTGCATTTTTATTGAATGTTTTATGCTGCCAGTTACATTATTCTTAATATTTTGCAATTCACCATGAAGCTCAGAAAAGTGGGCAATAAATAAATAAATAAAGGGGCTTCTTTCAATAATATACCAATTTTTACTAAGATTACATAAATGTGGGGGTAATTCTAGATGAATATGGGAATAATGGTGACTCTGTTTAAGATTTTACAAAAGGTTCTACAACAATTCCATTTATGAAACTAAACCACTGCAAAATAATACACTATTGGATCTAAGTGCATATAAATGAAACTAGGTTTATTTTTAAAATGTACAAATAGGATACTGGAAATATGGATCTGCTAAAGTTAACTTATTGCATATCTTATGGAATTGCCTGAAAACTAAAGTTTTTGATGTAATATGATAACATTACTATTTGTTATCTATTAATATTCCATGTGTCATTTTTTATGTTAGGATACCGAAAGGCTAATTTTGATTCAATTCCAATTTGAATTAATTGGTAATCTTTTAATGCCTTCAAAAGTCTCTGATCTACTAATAGTACAGTTCTCTTCATGATAGAATGGTTGAAATGATATGGGGAAATTGCTAAATGGAAAAATGTACTAAGTATTAGTAAATGTTAAACTAGATGTGCTACCATAGTTTATTTTTTAAAAATAAATATATTCACATTTTACAAGTAATTTGTCATTCTGTTCTTGAAATACTTTTGGTAAAGATTTGCTGGTAGAGTATATCTCAATAAAACCACTGTAACATCTTGCTTTTGTGACTTTTGAATTTGATTCAGTATAATCTATTCAGGATGTCTCATCTAATGTACTTATTTACCGATGAAAACATTCTTAGGACAGTAAGTGGAATTCTTTTTTAAAAATATGATGATGCATAATGGCTGGTATAGTATGGTGGCAAAAGGCAAGAGCTGCAGGGCTGATTTGTTTCTTCTATATGACTTTTCAGAATAAGGCGTCTGTGAGATAACAGCCATAGAGCTGACACCAGCCACTGCAGAAGATGCTGTCACCCACGGTCAGTCTCAGAGATCACTTCCATTACTCTGGTGGTGGAAATGTGTTGTTATGGCAAAGTGGAAATGGTGAGGCAAACAGTAATGGTCTGGTGGCCTTGGCAACAGCGTACATCCTCCTTGCCCCCCAGCTTGAAAATCTCACAAATTCTTTGGGTAGGAACAGGGAACATGTGCAGGCTGGTAGGGTCGCTTCATAGTGCTGGATGAGGAGCAGAACATTTTTGTAGAATAAGCCCAGCAGGAACTTATTTGCATATTAGACCACATCCCCAACATCACCGGAAGTGACATCATCCATTCAGTAGATTACTTTCCACATATTGACACAGAACAGTATAGTGCCATCAGTTGCATTTCATGGATGGGTGTTCGCACAAAGCCCAATGACAGACCTTGTTTCTCCCCACCAACATGGCTGGAGAGAGAAAGCCACATGTGGCAGAGTGGGCAGCAGCAGACCCAGCTTCTCCCAGGAGGGGGCGCTCATGGCAGGCTCTGCATCTCTCACTTTCTTTGCAAGCCCATTGGAGGCTGTAGGCAGCACAGAGAATGGAATATTCGGTCTGGGAGAGTGTAGCTACCTAGTGCCTTCCCTCTGCCGAAGACCTTTTTTTGAGCTAGAGCCCTGGCCAAGCCATCTGGAACTGCGTTCCTGTGCATTCCTGCTCAAAAAAAGCCCTGGTGAGAAGGATCCTCCAGACAGAGGCTCTGTTGGAGCAAGGAAGCTGGTCCAGGAAAGAAGGGGGAACAGGATGAGCCCTTCCCTCAATCTAAGGTGATTACAGGCAGCCTTGACAGCTGCTATAACATAATAGAGACTTAAACCTCTAAACTGTGCCCACGTTGGAGTGAATAGTTACAAGCTGGAGGTGGTCTACTTCTCTTCAGCTGCTCATATTTACAATGCAGGCAGTCTGTCAGGACTCAGCCCTCAATGTATTGCTGTCTCCTGACTCGGTCAGTCCTCCTAGGCAGATTGCAGGGATTTTAGAGACAGCAGCGTATTGTGGGTTATCTAATCTTTACCTGTAGTTATTTTACAGTCAAGATGGAGACCTCTGTCTGAGTGAGAGCTCTCATTAACCATTCAGGCTATTCTTCCTTGTTATATGACTTGTTGCATCTGCAGAAGGGAATTTGTAAAAGATGGATGATGCATATAGCAGCACAGTTTTTAAAAAACAGACAAGAAAAACAGATTTCTTTTAAATGGTGTATGATAAGAAAAATACTGCTTACTTTATTTTTCATCCTATTAATCAATGTCTTTTAGATACAATGGAAAATAGTAAATTCTTAACCTGAATTATTTTAACATGAAATTGCTTAGTTAATTTAAACCTATAGTTATTTTTTCTAAATCTTACGAGACTTAATTGTGTAAGAAAAAATATCTATGTTTAACGCCCATTTTGATTGGCCCAAAAAACATAGAAACTCTCTGAAAAGTCTAAATGAGATGTGATAGATCTGCAATCAGCATCTTTCTTTCTTTCAAGCATCATGTTTGATTATAGATCGGGGTGTCAAATGCCCAACCTGTAGGCCAGAGTCGCCCAGGGCTTTAATCAGGACCACATACCTCTTTTCTTCCCCTTCCCCCCTCCTGTCCTTACCTTTTGAAGCTCCAAGGCTGCCAAAGTTCCCACTCCTTCTTCCTTGTCTGTGCAGGCTGAAGCAGGAAGCAGTTATGGGTTTGCAAAGCTACAAAGAAAAAGCAAAATGGATTTTCCATTAAGGTCTCTGTGCAGACCTTAATGGAAAACCCGTTCTGTATTTTCCTTGCAACTTTGTCTGTGCTGCAATGTATTTTAATGGAGTGGAACTCAGCTTCATTTTTCAGTGTTTACATGGCCAGTTAGAAGCTGTTCTTTGCTGGAGTTGTATGACTTTGCAAATAAAGCGTTGATGCTAGACTTGCCAATCCCCAGGTCCCAGCAGGAGTTCTCCCGCTTTCCCTGGCTCCTTCCCGCTCTCTGTCAGCTGGCCTGTGGGAAAAGCCCTGCCCCCACAGCCACCATGTGCCTTTCCACCTCTGGAACCTTCAGACTCCACTTGGAAAAGCTTCCTCTTGGGATGGTGTGTCTGTGTCTTTAAGGCTGAATGGGGGTGGGGGCAGAACAACATGGCTGCTCCCAGTGGCTGTGAAAGCAGCCCAGTCCCTCCGTTGGTTGCACAATATTTTCAGAGGTCATTTGCATAGGAAAGGTAAACTTGAACCTTTGATTGCTCTGTGTTACTTTGAAGAAGTTGGAAGTTCAGCAACTCATGAGTAGAGATGCCAATCCCCAGGTGGGAGCAGGCCTTCCCCCACTTCAGAGTCATCAGAAACGGGGGGTGGGGCAGGGAAATGTCTGCTGGGCACTTCATTATTCCCTATGGAGATTGATTCCCATAGGGTATAATGGAGAATTGATCTGGGGATATCTGGGGCTCTGGAGGGGCTGTTTTTTGATATTGAGGCACCAAATTTTCAGCATAGCATCTAATGACTCTCCTCAAAATGCTCTCTACATTTCAAAAAGATTGGACCAAAAGTAGGTGCCTCTATCCTTCATTATTTCTAACGTAGGCAAGGCATTTAAAAGGTGTGCAGTTCCTTTATATGTGATGGCCAGAACTCCCTTTGGAGTTCAATTGTGCTTGTCACAACTTTGCTTATGGCTCCACCCCCCAATGTCTCCTAGCTCCACCCCCAAAGTCCCCAGATATTTCTTGAATTGGACTTGGCAATCCTAGTTGATGCTTTGAGCCAACATGTCTCTGCTGAATGGACCTTAGAAATAGTGCCTAGTGATTCCTGTAACTGGGAACCCACAGCCAAAGGGGAATATTATGCTGAAGAGCCATTGCCAATCTGAGTAGACCTGGGAGCAGGGGAAGAAGCTTGCAATGCTCAGCCATTTCATGCTTTCCTAAGCTCACAGCAGTTTATATTTTTTGTTTATATTTTTAGTTTCTTCTGTGATCCTTGTGCTTTTTCTTGATGTTTTATTTTTAATATTGCATTGCCAAATCCCACTATCCCCCCACCTTTACATTTTAAACAAAACATTGCAAGAGTAAGTGAAAGTCAGTATCTTTAACTGGGTTTCTTTGTATCCTTTATAAAGTTTATATCTCTGCTACCTGGCATTGCATTTTATGATTTGCATGGTCTGGCCCCACAAATTCTAATTTATGTCAGATCTGGCCCTCATAACAAATGAGTTTGATACCCCTGAGATCATATATTGAGATTATATATTTGTTTAATGTGTTCCATACTCTAAAGCAATCAAGGGTGTATACCAAGGATCTTTCTGTTACTTTTAAGGAAAATGATCACTTGTTAGAACAATCTACACTTTTTGATTTGCCATGAAAGACCTAAAATCTGATAAGAGTAAACCTTTCTCCACATTCAAATAATGAACAAATTGTTCTGACCAACGGAGGGGGGGCGCCAAATTGGGTATGAAGTCCATTGTATTCTGTGGGGCTATAAGATAGAATGGCCCATAAAGGGGCATCATTTTTTAATTTTGTCCCCCCTCAAAAAACATGTAGATCCGGTCCTGTAAAAAGGGCATTTTCCTTAAAACACACTAGTATAATCAGAGAATCCTTCTGGAATATTAAAGGAAATTATGTTCTTATGATGCACTGGCAAAGCAAGCTAGCAATATGTGTATTTGAATGTGTGTGTGTGTGTGTGTACATATTTTGTGGTTCTTGGATAATGTTATCCACATTTTTCTGTTCAGAGAATCACTTTTCCCTATGCTTTCACTAACCAACATGAAACCACCTAATTATATTTTCATAATCATGATTAAAAACCATCTAAATTATCCTGCTTGATGTACTCAAAGAGTTTGTTGATTGCCTTTTCAATGCACAGTACAGCTTTTTGCTGAGCCACATCAAATGGGTTGCTCCACACTGAATTTTAAAAACAAACAAATAAACCTGTATTGTACATATATTGGAATTTTAAAAATATACATTTATAATTTATAAGCTGCTAATTAGGCTACATCACAACCAATTCTATTACCATGAATAACCAACAAAAGCTGCACACCTATTAAAGTACATTAATTTCCACTTATCGTTTTCTTTTTCCAGTTATTGATTTCAATTTATTTGGACACATTTCTGGGGCCTGGAACCTCAAAGTCTCAAAGTATCCCTCCCACATACAGATACAGTTTAGAGTTTAAAAACATTGAATATAGTGTTTGTTATGCCCAATATACTAATGAGTAATTGCATGAAAGAAAACCTGTGACATAATGGATCACAGACATTTGAATTTTGAATACCAATAGTCAAATTCTGTGTCCATATCAAGAGTCCAACCAGATTTTTCACTCAATCTCACAGAATTCTCCTCCTTACTACTGCCCATATTCTATGGAGCTTTTGTCCATGCAGTTCCTATGATCCCAAACACAGCTTTTTTGGTCATCAAAGGGGACCTCCTCTTCTCATTCTCACTACTAGATAAGCTGTTTAGATCTAACTTCACTTCTCTTACAGCAGCTTTTTCTGGTATTGTGCAACATGTGGCACTCTGGAAGTGTGTGCTATCATTTGTCATGTATTTCAGTAGCCTTTACTGTATTTTGTAGGAAGGAATGTAATAGATATTTGTGTCATTGAATAACTATCCTGAATCCTGAAGTCAGCTAAGCTGCAGCACTGTTGTTCCCTAGGGAAGAACTACTGTTATAGTTTTTTGTTACTAATGTGTCATGTTGAGGTTGTCGTTACTCTCCACTTGGACATCATATAGCTAAAAAGAGAGCTTGTGCTCCATGATTTGGTGAAACAATAGCAGAGCTTCATGGCCTTGCATGAAAATCAAGCCTTCATATGCATATACCTATTGGATCAGCCAACTGTGGTGTAGTGGTTAAGAGCGACAGACACTAGTCTAGAGAACTGGGTTTGATTCCCCACTCCTTCACATGCAGTTAGCTGTCACAGATCTTCAGAGCTCTCTCAGCCCCATTTACATCACAGGGTGTCTGTTGTGGGGACAGGAAGGGAAGGTGATTGTAAGCTGCGCCACTCCTTGGGTAGTAAAGGGCAGGGCATAAACCAACTACTTTTCTTCTTCTTCCTCTTCGTTGTATATGGCTGAGTGAACACCACAGGGAATCTCACATGGGCAACTGCATTTCCAAATGATTAAGAAACTGATAGTTTTAATCCTTAGCATTATATTTGTTCTCACCCCAGTCTATCATCAGTAATGTGGTGGCACCTCCTTAATGGGAATGGTCATTTCCCCTGTTCTAACTGGATAAACATTAACTGCCTACTAAAGATTCTTGTCCCAGTGCCAAAATATTGGGGTTTGAATACTGGAAAGATTAGAAAAATCTATATTCTTGAAAGAAAACACCTGGATTTAACTGTTCAGGATTTTCAGTGTATTATGATGTATGTTCAAGAATCTAAAACCTCTTCCTCTATTACATTCCCTTTTTATTTCAAAGGAATTATTCTGCTATGTTACTAAGGCATGATGTTATGACATGTTATTATGTATAAAACTTGTTATTATGTATAAAACAGAATGAGTGCATTACTTTTTAATTACTGAATATGTGAATTGATCTGACTTTTCGATATCATTTTAGTCAGTGAATATCTCTATGAGAAAAAGGGCTAGACTTACTTTTTTTTAATGAAAGCTGGGAATTCAGATAACATATATAAACTGTCATTATAACACTACAGTATTATATTATTACTAGGATTAAGACCCGTTGTGAAGAAAAATACAGGCTCTTGAAGGAGGCTCTGGGTGAGTGCCCCCCCCCACCCTTGCTGTCTTCCCACCCACCCAAGTGAAGGCATTCACTCCCCTCCCACCTCAAGGGGAGCTGATTTCCAGACAACAGATCTCGCTTACTATCCTGGAGAAAATAACTGATCTGGAGGGTGAAACTGTATGGCATTATATTCCCCTGAGATAGGGTTGCCAAGTCCAATTAAAGAAAAATCTGGGGACTTTGGGGGTGGAGCCAGGAGACTTTGGGGGGTGGAGCCAGGAGACATTGGGGGTGGAGCCAAGAACAAGGATGTGACAAGCATAATTGAACTCCAAGGGAGTTCTTGCATCACATTTAAAGAGACAGCACACCTTTTAAAATGCCTTTCTTCCATAGGAAATAATTAAGGATAGGGGCACCATATTTTGGGGCTCATAGAATTGGACCCTCTGGTCCAATCGTTTTGAAATTTGGGGGGTATTTTGGGGGGTGGCACTAGATGCTATACTAAAAATTTGGTGCCTCTACCTCAAAAAATAGTCCCCCCAGAGCCCCCAATACCCACAGATCAATTTCCTATTATTCCCTATGGGAATTGTTCTCCATAGGGAATAATAGAGTGCCTAGTAGACATTTCCCTCCCCCCCACGCTTTCTAAAGGGGGGGAGGGCCTCCAAACTAGGGAATCCCCTGCCCCCTCCCTCTCTCACACACACACTTACCAGATCTTCCTCCGGACAACTCTACTTCCTGTGAAAACAAAAGCAAAGAAAGGGAGGGGCCGTTCTCAGAAGCCCTTTCTGCTTCCTGCCCAGCCTTAAAGGGGTAGACATTTTGCAAACGGCTCAGGAGCTCTACAACGTGAAGCCTAAAGGTATGTTCTCCCCCCCTCCATCCCCACCCCTGCTTCCAGAGTTTTGAAGAGCAGGAGATGAGGCTGCGAACCCAGAAGTCTCCCGCCAGAGCGGGAGGTTTGGGAAGCCTACCCTGAGATCTTGCCCTTTCCTGATACAAGCAGCCTGGGTTGCCTAGTAAAAGCCTCTGGCTAGCACTTCTCAGGGGCAGCCATGGACTCTAAGAAAACACTCCCTGCAGAGCCTGGCCTCCCTGGCTATTTCTGAGGCCTTTGGATGCTGCATATGGTAGGGGGCCTTTTGTGAGGCCGCAGTAGCTCTGCAGTCCTTTCTGAGGCCAGTTGACAGAGAGGACACAGAGAAGAGTTGGAGATGTGACTGTCTCTGAGGTAAAGCTGCTTTTGGCAGTGTGTTCAATATTCCTAGTGCTGCAGTAGGTGGGGGCAGGGGACTCAGCCAATAGCAGGCTGGATATGGTGACTGACATGTGATGGGGCAATAGTACAGTAACTATCAGTACTAAGGTTGGTTGCATTTTACTGACAGAATCAGCTTTGCTAACTAGGAACAGCCACTCAGGCAGGAGAGAGGAGTGGACGCAACCAATGGCACTATTGATTGATAGTTTGATGGGCCAAAGGCTGATTCCCCACAGTCCCACTGAGCCCCAGTCAATCAGGATGGTCAGATTACCCACCACGACAGGAGAATTATTATTAAAAGATTATACAACATTATATCAGTATATAAAACTGTAGCATTATATTGTCATTTTATTGTTTTTATTAGCCCTGGTAGGTGAGTCAGTATAGCAAGCAACAGTCCAATGACACTCTGTGCTTAACTATATACAATTTATTTACATAATTTATGTCCACTGTCAGAGTGCTTCGCCAAGCTAACCATCTAGAGAAGAAGGATACAGTGAAGAGTACATCACGGCTTATATACATATTATACATAGGATATGCACCAATGGGTTACAAATGCTGAGTCATTGTGCACTAGACACTCAACCCTTTGCACTCGTTACCAAATGCCAGTCTGAACTGGTTTCACCTTGTTGAGACCTGATAAGCACTGAAGTCATTTTGACACTGACCGTCAGTTAGATCAGCATGATCTCAGGAGTCACTAGCCTAATGCCTTATTAAGCATTTGTATATGCTGACATATATTGCTGTTATAGGTTTAAAAATAAGGGTGCTGTGACCAATGTTCTCTTTAAGCTCAACAGTGTTGTGAGCAAACATTCTGCTTTGTGAATGAAAACAGCTAATAAGCATTAAAATTGGGAGTTTACATTTGACTACTGCATAGTTTTTAGAAGATTATTTCTATAACTGTAAAAATCTCAGAATGAATTATTTTAAACTGTATTTTAAGAATAATTTAAACATTATAAAATAAAACAGAATCAAGTCAACTTTCATTACAGAAAATGTTGTCTTCTATGTAGTTAAATCTCCAAAGAATAGGTCTATGATCTGTCCCTTTCCACTATATTGGTAGACCTGGCCTCCGGAAAACAGGTCTACCCATTTCAGTCCACTATATTGGTAGACCTGGCCTTGGACATTGAGCCTTAGAAAACATGGTGTTGTTCACTCACACAGTCAAGTCTAACTCTTTGCGACCCCATGGATAAAGTCACACCAGGTCTTGATGTCTTCCACCATACTCCAAAGTCTGCTCAAATTTGGTTTGTTACATCAGTAATGCTGTCCAGCCATCTCATCTTTTGCCGTCCCCTTCTTCTTTTGCCTTCTGTCTTTCCTAGCATCAGGATCTTCTCCAGTGAGTGCTCCCTTCTCATTTGGAGGCCAAAGTATTTGATCTTCAGCATCTGACCTTCCAGGGAACAGTCTGGGTTGATTTCCCTTAGGACTGACTGATTTGATCTTCTTGCAGTCCAAGGAACTCTCAAGGTTCTTCTCCAGCACCACAGCTCAAAAGCATCTATTCTTCTGTGCTCAGCCTTCCTTATGGTCCAGCTCTCACAGCCATACATTACTACTGGGAATACCATTGCTTTGACTATATGGACTTTTGTTGGCAGGGTGATGTCTCTACTTTTTATTATACTGCCCAGGTTCGCCTTAGCTGTCCTCCCAAGGAGCAAACGTCTTTTAATTTCATGGCTACAGTCACCATCTGCAGTGTTCTTGGATCCCAGAAATATGAAGTCTGTCACTACTTCCATGTCTTCCCCTTCTATTTGCCATGCTGTGATGGGGCCGAATGCCATGATTTTATTTTTTTTTATGTTGAGTTTCAAGCCTACTTTTGTGCTCTCCTCTTTCACCCTCAACAAGGAGTTCTTTAGGTCCTCCTCACTTTCTGCCATTAGAATGGTATCATCTGCATATCTGAGGTTGTTATACAAGAATTTTTTTGGGGGGGGAGGGAACTCTTGCAGTCTACTTTTCTTTTCTTTTCTTTTTTTGTGAAATATGACAACCAGCATTACAGGTTGAGTGTAACAGAGGTGAAACAATCACTGTCAGAACTCCGCCTAACCTCACGACAGGAAGTTGTTTAAATGTTATCAGCCTGCCCAAATTTCTTATTTATTCAAATATTTATACCCCTCTTTTCCATGTGACTCAAGGCAGCTTACAAATCATACTGAAAAGCCTAATACTGGTGTAAAAAATTGATTTCTCCATGACTCCATTGTAGTCTATGGGGACCGTTAATCAATGGGCCCCATAGGTTATAATGGAGAATTTATCCAGGGGTATCTGGGGCTTTTTTTTTTTTTTAGTGTAGAGGCACCAAATGTACAGCAGAGTGCTGGTGCCTCTCCTTAAAATCTTCTCAAGTTTCAAAGCTATTGGACTGGGGGAATTCTATTGGCCCCAGAAAGAAATGTTCCTTCACCCATAGGCTGAGACAAAATATCCCTGCATTGCTGGCTAAAAATTATGCACGCCAGCACCCCCTAGTGTAATTTAGAAGGAACTTCAGTGTGACACCACTGATAATGATGCATTTGATGACAGTACTCTCCCCTGAAAATCCTGATTAAATAAACCACATGAAAATGAAAATAAATTGATTCCACAACTGCAAAAATACACAGGGAGGGCAGACATATGAAAGAACCCTACCCTCATTGATTCCAATGCTTGTGAATCAACTCCTGAGAAAATCAGGAATAATTCAAAATGTGTGGAAAATAATAAAGCAGCTGTCTATCTCAAACTTCAGTCTGAAAACAGGACAGTCCATGCTAGTGTTCGCCCAGCATTCACACATGTCTTCCTGGCTGACATTCTGCCAAAGAATTTGTTTCTTGTTTACCTCCTTTTCTATCCCTTTTCTCTTTTCCCTACAATTGATAGCCCACAAAGTTTGGGGGGCAGAGCCTGAGGATGGGGGAGTGATGTGGGCCCAGAAGTGATGTCAAAGTATCTGTGATGTCACCCTCCCCATTTTTCTCTCCTTGCTTACTTGATAGAGCATGGGCAATTGAGTGTGGGAGTGGGAGTTCAGTCTCTGTAGATGGGCATGCAGTAAGCCTATTCTTCCACTCAGGAGAAAGGCAATTGTTTCTTAAGTCAGAGACAGGGTTTGTTGAAAGATGTAGTCCATCAGGAATTCCATTACAACAGTAGAAGTTGTCCAGTGTGAGGGGTATTATTAATATATATTAAAACAGTCCATAATCATTGCTAGCTATGGCTATAAGCGGCTCTTCTGAGTAAGCCTGGCTAATGAAAGTGTTAGCAATTAGTTAAATATTTCAAATAAATGCTATTTTACAGACACTTGGTGTTGTATGAAGTATTGATGACAAAGGAAATCATAGGTCTATTATATCTATCTATATCACATGCTTTACTGCGTTGCAACTGAGAAGCTTGGAAGAATGAAACTTATGTTGTCCTTAAAAAAGTATCCATATGGTACATTCAGAAAGGAATAATTAGCTCTACCTTAAGTTCAGAACTGGGGTAGTGAAGCATATCTCATGCATTTTTATTATAATTCTAGGCAAATGCTTAATAGACCTTTTTCAATGATTCGACCAAATATTATTGATAAGAACATACCCTTCTATAATATTAGCACTTAGATGGCAATATGCTTTTATATATTGTTAAGAAATTTGTCCATGTAATTTCAGGTTGATTTTAGTGGCCCATTACAAAGTTTTTGTGGAAGAAGTTTTTCCTCCTCTCCCTCTCCCTGGAAGACTCCAGAGTTGCCTGGCTCAAGTCTTCATGTGTACTCAGCACGTCGACACTCTTCTTAACCTCCAGTTATGTCAGCAGAGGAAAAAGGGGCTCTATCTACTAGGCATGTGGGCAAACACTTTAATTGTATCACTGGCAGGCCTAAATGACAGACACAAGGAAGGATGAAAGCAGAGGCTAGCTTATGCACACAATACAATGACAGGCAGTAAGTCTGCTGTGATAGACTCAGGCAAGTTAGCCTGGAAGCTGGCAGTAGCCTTGCCATGATTGGCTGGGCCACAGCTATGATAACGGAAATGTAGCAAATTGAGAGATGCTTGGAGGGAAGTAAAATGGCTGGGGGTTGAACTTCAGGCTGGAGACTGGCCACAGACTGGAAATGTTCAGTTCAGTCTGGGAACTGTGGAGATCAGTCTGAGAACTGAGGAATTCAGTCAGAGCACTGAAGCTGGTCAGTTGTGAAAGCAACTGGAAATAAACACAGCCTGTGGCTGAGTTCCTTGGGAGACAGAACAGTTTATGTCTGTGAGTGAGTTATTGGGCAGAAGGGGGCAAAATCAGGCACCTTCTGTGAAGAGAAACTCTCTGAGGAGATCTTTCAGCACATCAGGGCAGTCTTCTGGTCTAAAAAAGAACACTCTAACACACAAATACTGGGACTGGATGTTTGTGGCTAGGAAGGATTCCCAAGAGTCAGACAAGGAATCTAGCCGGGTGGGACATACAGGATTGAGAAGCTGGTTAGAGCACTCAAAAAGTGTGAATCCTGAATGCTAGTGTGTACGTGTGAGGGAATATTGAACTGGCACAAGTCAGGAGTCCTCAATGTGAATGGAAAATAGTGTGTGGACTTTTATTATTTTTATGATTTATGAAGTCCAAGCTTAGGGCTATTCCATCTGTGGTAGTGTTACTAATGCCAAGTTGGTACAGCCTGCCTATCCAAGGTTCCTATAAATTCAAAAAGCCTGCCTGTTTATATTTATATTAGTTCAGCCTGCAAATCTCTGGAGTTTAGAGAATGTTTATTTTGATTTACTGCCTGCCAACTGATTTGTTTTGATAACAATTAATTAATATTATTTTATCCCTCTTTCTTACCTTTTGTGAACCAATAAACATTCTTTTGGTTTTGAATTTTAAAAATGTTTGGTGCCTATTTTTAGAGTTCTGACAGGATTTCTCTGTGGGTGCCTGAGGTACTGAGGGAAGGTGACAGGGAAAAATTCATAGTGGTCACCCACTCAAGCTGACCCTGACCGGTTCCTCACATCTGCTCTAAAGGAAACAAAAGGACTTGACCTACTAGCAAGTAGACAGGGTAAGTGGATTGGCGAGGAAATGATATAAAGATTAAGGCTTTGTCTCCCATGTGATAACTTCCCTGCACTGCAGACCAGTAGGCAGAGACAAGCTCCTCACCCTGATCAGTTATATATAACAGGTAAAACAAACGCTGTGATATGCTGAATAACACATTTAGCAAAATCTAAATCTTTTATACACATTATAAAGAAGTACAACTTAACAGTATTACAAAGGAAAATCTATCCAGTGAGCACCTGGATATAGGCTCATTTCATGTTAGTAAATGTGTTAGCCAGCATATCACAGTGTTTATTTGTTCAGAATATGGCAGCAAAAAATGCCACTGCACATGCTAGTTTTATATTGGGCCAGCAAGCATTGGTTGAAACCCTAGATTTATTATGTGATTTCAACCATGCATGTGGTACCTATATGTGTTGGATTTACTTCCACCCTCATTTTAAACCACTGTGCAAATTTCAGGTGGCTTTTGGGGGTGGGGCAGGGAGAAAAGGCCACTCTCTCTACACTTTTCCAAATATAGGACTGGCAGGTTATCAGAAGCAGACCTCATTTATGCTTCTCTTGGTCAGAAACAACAATTTCTGACATTCTGCAGCTTGTTTAGAGAAACAGGACATACTCCTATGCATAACAGAGGTGTGCAAAAAAACATTATCCCCCCCGGTTCCATTGTAGCCTATGGGGACCGTTATAGTCAATAGGCTGAAATGGAGAATCAAGCTGGGGGTATCTGGAGCTTTGGGGGCTGTTGTTTGAGGTAAAGGCACCAAATTTGCAGCATAGCTGTTGGTGCCTCTCCTCAAAAATCTCCCCAAGTTTCAAAAAGATTGGACTGGGGGATCCAATTCTATGGGCCCCAGAATGAGGTCCACCATCCTCCATTGTTTCCAGTGGGCTGATGCAGTATCTGTGGGTAGAGGCAGAAATCTGTGAGCAGCCTTTTAAAATTTTGTGCACCAGCAGCCCCTAGTGCAGCTTAGAGGGAACAATAGGCATGAGTCTTTCTATCCTAGTCAGAAGGTATGAGAGATGTTATAAAGATCTAGTTGGTTTGCAGCTAAGAAGATAAGAGCAAGAGTGATATCAAATGCTGTAACTTCTTGAGGTTGGCCTTTCTGGGAACTTTTATGGTGTTATTTGGGAACTTTGTTATTTGTGTTCTGTTTTGCAACGGCCAATGGCTATGCACAATAAATTTTTTACTGACTGACTAGTTGGATCCTGTGCAAGGAACATGCAAGGAATACAGATCTTTCCTGCTTTCTAGTCATCCAGCAGTCTTTTCCAGCCTTGGGAAAGTGGACCATCCATGGGACCCACATGGAGTAAGAGCTATGCAGGTCAGGAAACTGCAATAAGGATGGTGAAGAGGACAATATCATTCCCTTCTTCTTTCTCCTTCTGCAGAGTTCTGAGGGATGATTTTGCTCCCTTCCAAGAGCAGCCCCTCCACCATGTGGCTATTACACCAGGTAGATTTTGCCTTGAAAACCCTCCAGGGATTCCATAAGTCAGCTACAAATTGATGGCCTTTTCCACTTCCAGCTTCTGCAAAATTTTTCAAGTTTATTCCCAGGTTTGGGAAGGACTGGGGAAAGGGAGGGGAGGTGGTAAGGTGCTCAACAGTCAACACATTCCACTGATGAACTAATAGACTGAATCCAATGCCATTTAGCAAATGACATTTCTTTATGATACATGGAAAAAAAGAATTTAAAAACAGAAGTGTCAAACTGACATAAATGTCACTTTGTCAAGGCCCAAACTGACATAAATGTCACTTTGTCAGCAATTATAGGTATGCAGAGTTAGAATACAAGCATTATATAATTTCTGTAATGTATAGTGGTGACTATCCTGTGTTTGCTAACTAAACTTGCAGTTTAATGAACAACGTTATGAAATGACCTTTGTAGTATTTTACACCATGTAAAACTGGGTTTCGAGCAGGAATATTTTTGTAGCAGAAACTCCTTTGCTTAATAGGCTATCTCCCCCTGATGTAGCCAGTCATCCAAGAGCTTACAGTAGGCCCTGTAAGAAGAGCCCTGTAGGTTCTTGGAGGATTGGCTGCATCAGGGGGGTGTAGCCTACTATGCAAAGGAGTTCCTGGTACAAAAAAAAAGCCCAGGTTTTGAGTAGTTGCGGAGCTGAAATACTTGCTAATTGCTATACTATCTTCAGCACAGAATGGCCTTTACAATCACTTTGGTCCTTTTTGAAACATTTGTTGCATATTTCATACACACAAAGCATTTGTAAAAACTATGAACTGTCACCAAATTAGAATATCCATGCCTATTCTGCCCATAATGAAGTTTGCCCTTCTAATATGAAAGCCCAGACTTTGAAGATCAGAGCCAAATTGTAGTACAAAATCCTAAAATTGCAAACACTGTGGATTTAGATTGACCCTAATAATGGCTTTCATTATTTGAATGTAATAAAAATTCAAATGAATGTGGTAATTAGTAAAATCTCTAGTTTAGTAGGAGATTGAAGGGTTTGAGGCTATGTTGCGTGAATGCCAATTGAGACAATGGTGTTTTGATAAATACACACTTTAACATGTGCCAAAAGGCATTAATGGTAGGTATATCACACTCTCCTGCCAGCTGTGATGGCATAAGATCATTCACGAATTATGTATTTAAG
The DNA here is from genome assembly GCF_032191835.1 of Heteronotia binoei. Taxonomy (NCBI): domain Eukaryota; kingdom Metazoa; phylum Chordata; class Lepidosauria; order Squamata; family Gekkonidae; genus Heteronotia; species Heteronotia binoei. The sequence continues at coordinate 78,596,871 of NC_083229.1, forward strand.
TTTTGGGGATCTGAGATATTGTTGTAATGCCACTTACAAGATGAGTTATGAGATCTTATATGAGGACAAGCCTACCCAACTGTGACCCACCAAATCAAATACAGCCTAGCAACCACGTATGGCAGTCAACTGAGGACTTGATAAACTCCATCTTGTTGCTGTCTGCCTAGACCTTGGGAGTGGAATAAAAGGATTGCTAAGACCGGATAGGCATGTGGCTACTTGGACATGTGCACCTTAGTTGAATATACTATTGGTGTATAGAAAAATGCATATTTTAAATCAGAGGAGAGAACTGAGGCATATGAGCTAGAAGGGGATATTTTCCTTTCATTTGGATGCTCTGGTCTGTTAGTGGCTATGTCCAATATTAACATATGGTAGCAGGGCCAGTGTCAAGAGCAGCATCATTGACCCACACTCTTATCCCAGGCTGCTGATCCCTAGCCTTGCTGCTTTTCTTTTATGTTTTTGCTATACACTTGTCTGGTTTTTTTTTTTAAACAATGGAGCAATGTGTGTGTGTGTGTGGCCATCCCGCTATAGCTCCCTGATCACTCTTTTCCTTGTGAGATTTTCTCCCCTAACCTTGGTTCAAATATTGCTTTGTCTTCTCCCATGGCTGCCGATCATTAGGGGAGGCAACAACCTATCTTCTCAACTTGGAACAGTTGCCAATTTTGGGTAAGTCCTCCTGCCCAGATGCAATGAAAGCGCATGGAACTTAAATAGCTACAGCTGGTCATCTCACCATTTCTGAGTCACAGTGTGTATCATACCCAGAGAGAGGGCAAATGAACAGCTAGTGGGAAAACAATGGATCAGCTCAGGAAGAGGATGATACTGATGGCACATGGCATTTGTCCAAGGGTACTCCAAAATCTGGAGCTGGCATTGATTACTAGTTGTCAAATTGCCTTGTGTAGTAAACTGGTAAAACTGTAAGAAAAAAGAATAGTTGCGCTGAATCACACCCATAGTCTGTCTAGTATAATATCCTGTTTTCCACAGTGACAAACCAGGTAGATCTGAAAAGTTTACAACCAGGGTGCAAAGGCATAAGTGTCTTGCTGTAGTCCCCCTCCCCACTCCCAGCAACTGGTATTCCAATTAATCCAAAGAGAATTTTATCATGAACAAGTGCAGTTTATGGTAATAATTTTCCACCACAGGGGCAGATACTATAGATAACCAACTCCCTGTATCAGTGTTATGACCACTACAGTAAAATTACCCTTTGATAAATAGCCATTTTTACACTTTTTTTCTTCTTAATAATTAAGGCATTGCTGAGGAAATGTTGTAGAAAGGAGGTGGAGAAAGTCAGCAACTGGGGGGGTCAAAAGCAGCCCACAACATGCCAGGCTGGGAATAGTACAGTAATAGTGGTCAGTCCTTACTATAGGAACTCTTTATCTTGGTTTAGGAAGGTCTGCATCAAGGTTTAATTTTCCAAAGCATTTACAGCTGATTGACAGCTTATTGTAATTAAAAGTAACATCTCTGTTAACGTCATTGGGCTTCAAGCAAAGCGCTAAGTAGCATTTTCAAATTCCTTTGGATGCTTCAGAAAATCCAACCTTAGTAAATAGTCATAATTTTTAGTAACTCCACTTCATATGCTGTCATTTTACTGAAGTACTGTTGGTCATTCTTTGACACAGCATTTCCAGGAATGGTATTTCAGACATTAAGTACTAAATCACTAGTATGAATATGTCATTTTCAGAGATGCTACCTGTCATCAGGCTCACATTCAGTAATAGAATATTAGGATATTCATCTGTATCAAGGAAAAAAAACCCAGGCTTATTTGAAAATATACTGCATACACACACATATTTTGCCTGCAGTTAATAAAATATCGATTATGCAATACTCTCATCTACCAATTTTAAGTAGATAAGCAAATCAATACAAAATAATGTGGAATATATATGTATTTAGTATGAATTTTCTGCTTTAATTATGATAGATTATATACTTTTACAGAAAGAAACCAAGAGTAAGGAACATCTAGAAAACTCTATTACTAAATAAATGTGCATGTCAGAAAATATGTTAGAAGAATCTAAAAAGATGGAAGCTATTTTGACATAGTTAGAAAGGTAATCCTAAAATAATAACCAAGAACCAGAGATTATTGGGCCTGAATTTAGGAAATCTATTTCTAATTGTATCTGAGGCATACTAAATGATGTTGAAGCAAACTCCTGTCCTTTAGATATTTGTCACAAAGAACAAACAAACCCATAATTGATTCCTTTTGTGAAAAGCTTTAAAGATGAATTATTCTAGGCAGGTAGAATTCTTTGCCATTGATTTTATGATAAGAATATTACCAGAAGATTATCAAGATTATAGGGCAGAAGTACAAAGCAACTACTTTATAAATATGTGAAAAATAAATATAAATCAGATGAAATTCAGAAGAGACTGTATTGCAAAGGAAAGGGGTATGCTGTAGCATACTATTATTTTGTATGACTAATGCTATATTTTAGTCTCTGCACTGGAGCCCTGCTATGATGTCATAAGAACCCTTGGCAAAAGGGAGTAATCACTGAGGCAACCTTTAGGCAAGCTTCAAGATCTTTGTGCTGTCCTGTGATTTCATATCATCAGCTGTGTGTAACTCAGTATGGGTAGTAGTGGTAGCTTTACTTGCATAACTGTCAGAGTTTGGCGGTTTAGGTTGGCTTGGTTCCTTCATCTTCAGCCTTAATCTGATTCCAAGTGCTCTGCTTTCACCATTCGTGAAAAGCAGCCTGAAGTTACTAGAATAAAACTGTGCCACTGCCATGATCTTTTGTGTCCCAGAGCATTCTATACACAGAATGTGTTGACTGATTCCAGGTATATGTTTCAGTATTTCTTAATATAGAAAAATGTTATCAACACCTTTTCAGGAATGTAAGCCTGTGAGACACAGAGCACCTGCTAGGTGATGCATCTCAAAGGGATGAACTTGAGAGGCCCAAGGCTGAAATTGTAGGACACATTGCAGGTGCAGCAGCAGAGATGTCTGGGAAAGAATGCAAAACACCTGTTTGAACAATACCTGATTCAAATCAAATGCATGTAATTAGGGCCTCATTTGAATATGTTCCTAAATCAAATTTTTAAAAACATAGCACCTCCTCATCAAGTCAGTCTTTTGGGGGTGCTGAACACCCTTCTGTCTAGTTTTAATGATGACTTTATTCTAAGAGAAATTGTAAGAGAAGTATATCTAAGAGAAATACCCAGTGTACTCCATAGCAAGTGCCTAGCTTTTTAGAGTAGCTGTTGCTATTCCACATCACGCAGTGTTCTAAATAGTACATCTCAAGGCCCATGAATAATTTAGATGGTGTTGCAGAACATTTTATAGCATTCCCTCCAGTAATAACCCTTCCAGTGTTTACTTTTTGGATATCACTTCTTTATTCTTGAAACTAATGACAAATCATCTTGTATGAATTATCTAGCTAGCTAACACCATCAGTGTACATCATGCCCTTAAAAAGTTACACAAGCAAAAAATGGACAGTTCCTTGCCCCCAAGGGATCTAAAATATAAAATAATCAATAGGATAAATCACACAGACTGGAAAGCAAGGTTAGGGAGAGGTAAATGGTCTGCCTTGTATGTGGGAAATGCAAATACTCGTATTTAAATTTTGGAAGAAGATGAGAACTAGGTTAAGCCAAAGACTACATTGGAAAGTTAACTTTTGAGGGGAGATTTTAATGTAAAGAGTTGGTGGCACTGTATCAAGTACATGTTCATGGAACAAGCTCCACCTATAGAGGACAGCAAGGAAGAATAGATGAATAGTATCAAGATAGCAAATAACCTTGGTTAATCAAGGGTGATAGATCTAGAAAGTAGAAATGTTCATGTGAAGAAAACAAGGGTCAAGTGACAGGGTAGGGAAAAACCATGGAGACCTTTAATGACAAGAAATTTGTACTGAATGTGAAATGAAAGTGGAGGTCAGAAAAAAGGTGTCTGATAGAAATGTCATATGATCTGATGGGAGAAGTTAATTATTTTGGCAGCAAAATTTTGTATTGAGTTGAATAGACTGAGGATGAGGAATAGACTGAGGATGTGTTTTGTTATTGAGATAGAAAACTCATTGAATGGTGGCCCAACACCTGTGGAGAATCCAAATAGAATATACTGTATGCCTATTAAGAGAATGAGAATGGAGGACAAATGGGTGTGCAAGATCCCTTGGGAAAATGTGACAACTTTACCAGTCAAAAGTACACTTTTCATAAGTATTTACCTCTTGGAATATGTAAGCTTTACTGTGGGTATAGAAAAATGTACTACTAATTCTCAGTTATATGCAAAATAAATAAGTAAAATGAAATGGCTGGATTATCAAAACAGCAGGTAATCTTTTAGGCATGAGTATAATAAAGAAGCTTAAATCTGAATGAGGTGATGCCCTTTATTTTCTTACACATACACATGTCTCTGGAGAGACTCCCCTATTATCATAGAGTACACATGGTATCCTTCTGCCATATTTAGCTGGAAATGAAGATGTGCCAAATAACTCCTGTTCTTCTGCTAATGCAGATTTTTTTAAAAGGTTTCATGGCAGTGGTTGTCACAAGCATAAACATTTGTCTGATGAGCTGAAGCACTACAATATTAAAGAAATCTTTCAAATTAACATTCCATCAGCAATAAATTTAATAACAATATACAAAGCTTTTAAGCATGCTTTCTGTGGTTGGATTCCATGCTGGGTTAAAACCAAAAGCGATTAAGCACAGAAGTGAGAAACTCCAGCAAAACAAACATACAGACTCTTGTAAATTTGCTTATGGGTATTTTAGTATGGTGTCTCTTCATTGATATGACAGTAGCAATTCATAGAATTACTCACCTTTTATTATAAAAGGCATCCAGAAACAAGATTTAGGTGGTCAAATATATATATCTATATATCTATATTCAGCTTTTCACCAAAAACAGTTCACACTAAATAAGATGAGTTTATCAACTCATTTTATTTAATGTGAACTGTTTTGAGAACCATTATGATGAAAAGCTGCATAAATGCATAATATTGCTCTAATAATAATGGATTCCATTGAAGTATATCTGGGTCTTGGATAAGATACTGTCTGAACCTTGTTATCTTATTGGCTACTGACAACTCAGGCAAAGCAAGATGTGTTTCTTTTTAAAACACTCTGTCTTCGGCATAGCAGTGCTGTCAACAGTGTCTCACATACCTTGCTTGATGCCCAGGTGCTGCAGCTCCCAACTCATAGTAGTAGCAGCAAATATTAGGTACAAATCTCCCCAGTCCCCAAGGTGGTCCATGCCACCCTCGCTGCTGCTCCTCTTCCTCTGATCAGACTGCCAGTGCTGATGATGGCTGTTGCAAATTCTATGTAGGCAGTAATGTGTAAAGTTGGAGTCTCATTGAATCTGTAGCAGTAGCTTTACTAGTAGACTGCCAGACATGTTCTGTGGCTGTATTTATATGGGCAGGATTTCCTCTCTCAGAATGATGTCCTACCACCTTAGTTCCTGGATCTATCTCCCTTTAGTGGCAGTAAGTGTGGGACAAGTGTTCTTCAAAGTACTTTCCCCAGCTGTTTCTGCTGATCACCACTACTGCTCTCCAATACACATTCCTAAAGCTCGCCTAAGTAATATTAGCATGAAGATAGGGAGGACGTTTGTAGGACAGAGTTAGTGAACAGAAAAGGGCATAATAGCTATTCTTTACCCTGATTCTCTCTTGCAAATGCCCCCTATCTATGCCTTAGCACTATGAGGCAAAAGCAAGGTTTTGGACCCTGTGTTTGCCTTATAGCATACTATTCTTCCATTAAATTCTACGGTTTCAGCACTATTTGTTTCTTAATACTTTGTTTCTTCCCACATCTTTCTCGGTGATAGATCTGAAATATCCAGCAACTGAGTTCCACATCAGATGTCATCAGATTCTATTCCGGATAGCACCTTTTTGTTGCTTTTTTGCATTTGGCAGCCAGATACCTTTTTGAGAAACCCTTGTCAAATGACTGAAGCATTCTATAGCCACTCAAACGGTAGGGGGAACCTGTATAGTGCATGAACAAGGGGCTCAGAAAATAGGAACAAGCTAAAAAGCAAAAGAAATGTAACCGTATTTAGCAAAAATGTGTATTAGGAGGGCTCCCATCGACCAATGCCAGTAGAAGAATGGATATCCTGAGAGACTGCTTGGGATCACAGCTAGATCCCCCCTCTCCATATATATATTTTTAAAGTTGTGGAACTCAAACCACCTTTTACAGCTAATAACAGTTACTATAATCAGTAATATCCCCATGAATAAAATGACCTCAGATTAGATAAATGTGGTTAGAGGTAAAGAATAAGCATGGAGACAGAGGCTTAGCAAGGAAGAGGATACACTTGGTAATGGGAAATCAGTTAGAGAGAAGAAATTCTCATCTGAATAGTATTTATTTATTAGCATACTAAATGGTGGAATCTTCTCATGAAAGACTGCATCTGGCTTTTTTCTTTTCTTTTTTGGTAAATGGTGACCTAGATCCAAAGAGCCATCTATGAGTACAGAAAGCGCTTCCAAGCATAGAGGGTTGTTGCCCATCCCTTCACCCTCTCAGCTGATTTCCTTCCACTGCATTATGTGCTTCTCTAGATGGGCCCTTTCTGCTCCGGTTGTGCAGTGCTCTGTGCATGGCCCTTTGAATTCAACCAGTGTACAGTGCACTCTTCATTATTCACAAAGTGCATATTCATTTAAGAAGCTTGGAGAAGTTTTCTCCTGGTTTGCTTTAATTTCCTCTAATTAAAGTCCTTGTTAAAGAAGGATAATTTAAAATAAGAAACAACACTCTTGGTGATAAGAAATAAGAAACAACACTCTTGGTGATAAGTTATTCCCACACTACTATTAATAAGTGTAAATAATTACAAAATGTGTATTTTCTTTAAATAACTAAAACTTCAATTTGTTGTATGAACATCTGAAATTGATAGTTACTGAGTTGTCTAGAATTTAAGAATATTGACGGTATAGTCCTAAACAGTTATATCCTTCCAAGTCTATTGGCTTCAGTGAATTTAAAAGGCTGCAACTCTGCTTATAATCACACTGTTAAAGAGTCCTGCTGAATCAGACCAGTAATCCCTCTAGACTAAAATCTTGTTTCTTTGCAATGACCATCCTGATATCTTGGAGGACCCATAAGTATGGGCACACTTGTTACCTCAGGGATCTAAGTAGAGATCTACTGTCCATTTAGCCTCCTTGGTCTATAGCTATTGAGGGACCTGTTCTCCCTTAAATTTAACCCCCTTTTAAATCCCTGGGTTTTGGCCACTGTGTGACACAGTGTTACTGAATAACCATTGGCCTAACCAACATGACTTCTCTTATGTTCTTACATTCTTAAAGCTATCTTATCATTGGGCCATTACTGTATCCTGTGCCCAGTTAATTCCAAAAGTTAATTATGTATTGTGTAAAGAGGCTCTAGCTATTATTTTTATTTATATGTGCTGTGGTGTTTTTTTTTATTATAGTGCTTATAATATATTTTTTAAATTTTAAATTTCATGCTGCAATAGTTTGATCATCATTGTAAGCTGCTTTGAAAGGCAGTATAGAATTTTACATAGATAAGTAAAGGCATTTGGCAGCTGTTATCCACATATTCAGGTTTTCTCAGAAAAACTTAAAAGTAATGTCCCTCAGCAAAACTTAAAAGTAATGTCCCTTTCACTCTGATTCATTTTAGAAAAAGCAGGTGAGGTGAACCTTAGTTTGCTCATTGGAGCTTTTCACCAGAGATGTTGTATAGGCAACCTAAGCCATGCAGCTCCTCAGCAGGTACCTCTTCAGCAGGCAGCTAATAGCAGGGGGCTCTCAGCAGCAAGATCTCTGCAGGCAGTTTCTTAGAAAGCACCTCATAATATTACACTGACATTTCACATTGTTTTGGGGAAACAGTTTCTGAGATTCACATAGTTGTGCTACTTTTTGTGTGGCTATAATATTTAAGACAATTGTGTAAAAAACCACACCCTTATTTTGTATATTAGCAAAATGACTGCTTAGATTTTATTAGCTCAAGCAAATATCTACTGCCATTGATATAACTGAAATGAATTCTTGCAGAAGTCTTTCTGTGCAATAAGTTTTTATGTTGTGTAAAACCATGGTTTATTTAATGGACTGAATCAATAGATATTGAGTTGGATCCAAAGACCCTTTCCTGCAAGCAGAATGGCACTTTCACTTGTGCAAGGGCAATTTTTGCCTATTCCATAGCAGACCCCATGGTATTCCAGAAGATCACCTCACCTCCAGGAGCTATTGGGGGGGGGGGGCTACAGGAGAGGACAATAATGTGTTGTTTTCAAGGTTGTGATGGCTGTTTCCAATCAGCAAATGGTCACTTGGTTCTTTTGTAATGAATACACATATGTGAACTCATGTTGAAAGTGAAACTATATATTACTTCAGTACATGTTCATTCCTAATGACACATTCATTGAGGTAATATAAAAGGAAGAACTGAGGAAAGATTTGTAGGGACAATGATGGGAAGAGATACGAACCTTTTTCAAAGCTTCTGATTCTTTCTTACAGATGATCCCTACTCCTGCATTCCAGTTACGTGTCAAGCATGAGTTTGGGAATCCTTATTTTTTCCTCATTACATGCAATTCTGCTCTAATTTTCTTCTGCAGGTATAACATATAAAGCTCCTTCAAGTCTCTGTACAATGCACACAGTCTTTACTAAGAAGAAATCTTATTGGAAAAAACAGACAAGTTGATCCACATTGCACGCCTTGGAGAGCTAACTTGGGCACATTTAAGAGTGAAATGATTACATTCTGGAATATTCTTTGATTCCACTGAGTGCCCCTTCAGCACATCAGCAGCTACAAAGTGGGAATAAATGTATACAGTTTATGAGTCTGTTATTTATGGTACAGTAAAACCCTCAGTCGTTGACTAGCATGAACAACTTCACTTATTCCTCATTTGCACTTCTACAATGCAAGGCAGTGCTCATTACTGTCAATGGTGTTGTTTGCCCTTGTGGTTTGGCCATTAGTGACTCATCGTTTGAAGCGGAGGGTCCTGGCTTTCCATTTCTATAATCATGATTTAAGAGTAATTCAAAAAAGGACAGAAAAGAGAGCAGGGGGACAAGAAACCATTTTCAACTTCATTTGTATTCCATGTGTTCCCAAACCAGAGGGAGTTTGCTAGCTCTCTCGAGTAAGTCATTCTGGAGGCCACCTCCAGGCTATTCAGAATTATGTTCTGGTTTTATCCACCCCTGAGAATCTCAGCCAAAGAGTGGCATCATTCCAATCACACACCCTTCTCTCCTTCCCCAGACACTCCCCTCCCCACCTAGCTTCAAATGCAGGCAGGCAAACTGGAAAGAACTCTGTATGCCAGCTGACAGGCTTCCTATGTAGCGTATGTCCACCAGAGGCTGCTTGTGTGTGATTTATAAGCTGTTCAAATTATCCTGATGGTATAAAAGTACTGTTGAGTGAGTCTGGGGACTTGAGCAGTCAGGTGCTTTTTCATGACATACTTCCAGGGTATTTCTTTCTCCTTTTGCCTGAAGAAAAACAACTGAACATTTAAGACTTAACCTTCATGTGGCAGAATGGACCCACTCTGATTTAATTCCAACTCATTGGTTGTGGTCCTACCTTCTGGGGCAACAGAAAACAATTCTGCACCATCCTCTATATGACAGCCCTTCAAGTACTTGGTGATCATATCACCTCTCAGCCACCTCCTCTCCAGGCTAAACATACCCAGCTCCTTCAACCTTTATTAATAGGACTTGGTCTCCAGACCCCTCACCATCTTTGTCACCTTTCTCTGGACCCGTTCCAGCTTATCTATATCCTTCTTAAAATGTGGTGCCCAAAACCGAACACAATACTCCAGATGAGGTCTTACCCAGAGTTTTTTTTTGTAGCAGGAACTCCTTTGCATATTAGGCCCCACACCCCTGATGTAGCCAATCCTCCTGGAGTTTACAGTAGGCCCTGTACTAAGAGCCCTGTACTAAGAGTTTACAGTAGGCCCTGTACTAAGAGCCTGATGTAGGATTGACTACATCAGGTAGGTGTAGCATAGTAGGCAAAGGAGTTTCTGCTACAAAAAAAAAGCCCCAGTCTTACCAAAACAGAATAGGTTAGGTTTAGGTTTATTTGATTTATATCTCACCCTCCCCACCAGAGCAGGCTAAGGGCAGCTCACAATTACATAATACAACAATAATAAAACATTTAAATTAACGCATTAAATAAAAACAATTAGGTGCTAATTTCAATACAATTCAAGATGACATTCAGTATCTTAAAACATCCATTCACGTCCATTTAGTTAAATGCTAGCTGAAATAGCATCATCTTGCAGGCCTTGCAGAACTGAGCAAGGTCCCACAAGGCACAAGGCTGACTTCCTCAGGGAGCTGGTTCCACCAGTAAGGGGTGGCGATTGAGAAGGCTCTTTCTCTAGTTATTTTGAGCCTTGTCTCCCTTGGCCCAGGGACCAATAGTAAGTTTTGGGTTCCTGACCTGAGTACCCTTTGGGTAACGTGTAAGGAGAGATGGTCCCTAAGGTAGGCAGATCCTCGGCCATATAGTAAAGCGATACCATCACTTCACATGATCTGGACACTATATTTCCGTTAATAAAGCCCAAAATTGCATTTGCCTTTTTAGCCACCACATCACACTGTTTACTCATGTTCAGTGTATGGTCCACTAAGACCCCTAGAGCCCTTTGGCATGTACTAATGCCAAGACAAGTCTGCCCCATCCTAAAACTATGCATTGGATTTTTCCTACCTAAATGCAGAACTTTACATTTATCCCTGTTAAAATTCATTTTATTGATTTCAGCCCAGTTTTCCAGCCTGTCAAGATCATCCAGTATCATGTTTCTGTCTTCTATTGTATTTGCAACCCCTCCCAATTTAGTGTTCATAACCCCTTCCAATTTAGCCTTGTGCATTAGGAGTGTGCAAAAGAAAAAAAATCAGAAAAATTCAGATTCAGATTCAGAGCTAAAAAAAATTCAGGCAGTCATGTATCACTGAATAGCAGATTTGGTAGCTGAATCTATTCAGGAGATATTCAACTATTCTTGAATATGCAGCCCCATTATACCCTATGGGCCATTGAAGTCAATGCCAAAATCGGGAATACTGAATAGCAGCTGGGAGGGGAGTAGGTTTTAGGTAGAGGCTCCAATATTGATGGACAGCTGCAAGAGCATCTCCCCCACAAAACCTCCAAGTTTCAAAAAGATTGGACCAGGGGGTCCAATTCTAGAGGCACCAAAGATGGTGCCCTCATTCCCCATGCTTTCCTATGGCAGAGGGAAAATGTGTCAATTTCTCCATGGTGGAAAAATTGACACTGGGGAGGAGGGGGTTTGAGGGAGTGGCACCAAATTTGCAGTGTAGCTGCAGGAGCCTCTCTCTCAAGGACCACCCCCCAAGTTCTAAAACGAATGGACCAGGGGACCCCAAAGCAGTTGCCCCACCCTTCCCCATTGTCTCCTATCATGAGAAAAAACTTGCAAACACGGGCAGCAGTCAGGTTCTCCTAGAAAATCTCTGCAGTGGAAAGTCAAATGTGGTGAGGATGCTTGTTTGCAAAGAGCATAATAGTGCTATGTGGCCAGCAGAACAAGTGCAGGGCCATACACCGGACCTTAGTTCAAATCCAAGAATCTCTCTGAATTACAAACCTAGGGAGGTGCATTCTACAAGGACCACAGCACAGAAACACTGCATTGAATGCACTGGTACTAAGCAGCAGAGCCTTTGCCAACCTAATAGTGACCAGCTCAGTGGCACAACCCTATCAACTACTGCCCAGCTGCTGAACCTACTGCCCTTGTGGCCTGGGTATACTGAGAGATGAATGGACACAAATCTGAAATCAAGATTCACAAAGCTGAGCAACCTTTTTACTGCAACACCATTTCAGAAACAAGCTGGAATCTCCTATTAACCCTGCCCTCCTCTTCCTTTCCAGTCTGTTTCTGAAATGATGTTGTAGTCAAACAGGTCTTCAAGAAGTCTAGTGAGACCCTTTGCATAGCCTCCAGAACCCCACTCTGGTCTAGATGCAGTAAAGTTCCAATCACATGATTTGAAAAGCTTCTTCAGACCCACTAGTATGTCCACTTTTAGACAGAAGTTTGTTGCAACCTTTTGCCAGCAAACCCCCCAGACTCAAGCAAAACAAATAAACCTATCATGCCACACATTGGAAGCAGAATAAATTGCTGAAGGTAGACAGATGGCTGTTTGGAATAAAATATTATCTGGGAGGCACAAAGCAGGTTCATCACTGATGGCAAACACAACTGGTGGGTGCTGAGCTTCTGGTTCCTTACTGTTATCTTGTACTCCTGTCCTTCTGTTTTGGCCAAATCCTCTATTTTTAAGGCCAACTTTGCACCATTCCATCCTGCCCTACAAAGCCGACTGTTTTTAGCAGCTGCTGCATTGGTCCATACTGCCACTTGTACAGCTATTCAATATATTTAGATAGCACAAACTTTGTTCAAAGGACTACAGAGATTTTGACAGAGAGTTTAGAACTTGTGAAAGGGACAAGCGGCAAGGCTTGACAAAGGAATAGTGGTGGTGACAGCTCTGGTGATGGATACAACTGTTTCATTGACTAAGTAGATCATATCTCCAGACTGATGTTCTCCTGGGATTTTCAGGTAGATGAAATTAAAACATTTTGTAAATAGCAAATGAACTTTTCAGTTATTCCATTGTGATAAACTTGAAGCTACTTTGGACTGACTCTAATGCCCATTGGAGGTGTGGTTACACAAGACTGTGACAGACTTTCAGTCTAAAGCCAAGTAGTTATTTCCTCATGAGCTTGTGATGGGCTTTGTGCCTTCTCGCCACATTAATATCACCATACTCACTTGGGAACTGGGAACTCACAACAGCTTCTCTATGGACACAAGGTTTGTCCTTAGCACAGGGCTGTATGAACCAGCTGTGTGTTTCCTTGGAATAGATTATCAGGTATATTTATTTATTTCTACAACAATTGCCAAAAAATGATAAATTGGTGAGTAGGAGCAGGGCTTTTTTCCCTGGGGGGAATGCAGCAGGATGGAGTTCCAGAACCTTTTTGTGGAAACAAAATTCTCAAATATGTTAAAAGTTCATGAGGGGCATGTGTGTGTTTCTCCTTCATTTTCCTCTTGAGAGTTCAGGCACCTCTTTTTGCAGGAAAAAAGCCCTGACTAGGAAAATGCATTGAGTCATAAGTTGACAAGTTTACTCCATGTCTTTTGCAACCCAGCACTGGATAGGAATTTGCCTGGTTAGAAAACATATAGGAACACAGTTGTGGGGTTTCTTTATTTGGTCCTTTGTACAGACATGCCTTGTCAGCACTGACTTCCCAAGGAGGACGGTAGCCAGAGCAACTGTCAGACTCTGCTGTGTAAAGGTTAGGAGATTATCTACTTTTTCCTACCTTGCACCGGTCTACAAAATCTTGCACAGCCGTTTTGTTGTTCCAGGAGCTGCTCAAGCATGTAATAAGTAGAGTTCCAATGAATTGGAACCTCCTGTTTTAAGTGATGTTTCAGCAAGTTGTTTTTTTCCTGCCAGTAGCTAGGTCAGGAGATTTTTTTTCTTTTTTAAAGCTTTTGACAGAATGGCTGAATCGTTCAGCTCTTGTGTGTCATTCCCCAAGATATTTGTAGGTGTTGTATTATGAGGCAGAAAGTCAGTGACGAACAAGTTTAAGGAGTACGTGAAGCATAGTACAAAATCATTGTCTGTTAGAGCAAAATGCAGTTTGTTGCTGTGGAAGAATCGTGAATCTGGAAGGGAAAGGGGATAGCATTTGGCCTCTTTTCAGCAATATACAGGTACTTGTGGTTGCCTCACAGCAGCAGAGAAGTAGAAAAAGGAAATGGCTATTAGAAGATATTAGAAGCCCCTCTTTTGTAACAACTATTGTACACATCTAAGTATATTTCCATCAATTAAGAAGTTGGTTCTTTCCTTGATCTCATTGAAAGTATTTGCCAGATTCCATAAGTACCGGACAGGGGTGACAGAGAAGGAAACACATTATAATGGAATATAATAGTATGAAAAGTCTCAGTGATATAAAGTTAGATTAATTTTTCTCCTTTAAAAAGCACATTGCATCAGAGGAGGAATTCTAGCAGGAGCTCCTTTGCATATTAGGCCACACACCCCTGATGTAGCCAATCTTCCAAGAGTTTACAAAAAAGAGACTTGTAAGCTCTTGGAGGACTGGCTACATCAGGGGTGTGTGGCCGAATATGCAAAGGAGTTTCTGCTAGAATTCCACTCCTGCATTGCATCAATATGAGGTGTTATTTCCTATTGATGTAAGGACATAACTTTATTGCTTTCATCTGCTCTAAGGCCTTTTGATATCATGCAGCACACTGGATGCTGTCCTTGAAACCCACAGTCCTCAAATGCCTCTTTAAAACCCACCTTTTCTGTGAAACGCATCCTCTATCTCTCATCCTCATTCCCAGTCTCAACAGCTCAGAATCTCTTGCACCAATAGATTGCCTTGTATGACCTAGTTGTTTTTTCACCAGAACCCTCATGATCCATGAATGTGTATGAAATTTACAAAACAAAAGGGTGTTCTCCAAGTCATGTACCAAATAAGACATAACTAATTTGTGTGAAGTGATCCTAAATGTAACACTCTTGCTTATGATAAATGCAAGAATCAATTACCTCATTGCTGAGTCTGGTCAGCATCCACTTAGTACAGTGTTCCCCCCAGTCCCAGAATCTCAGCAACTAGAACGCATTTGATGATGTGTTAAGAAATTCACTAGTGGGTCATCAATGGACAACAGTCGCCTGCTGTGCTCTTTTGTGTGACACTACCACTTGGAACAAAACTGCAGTATCACTAGAAAGTTTAGAAAACTGGTATAATAAACTGTACTTTCTGGAATGAGATTTCCCCCCCCCCCCCATCTCAGTTCTATATGTCCTGTTGATGACTCAGTAGCATTTAATAGATATAACTCAGGAACTCTTTGCTTATATAAACTCCATAAACTCCCTGCATAATAGTATAGTGAGTATAGTGATTTAGTAAGAGTTAAAGGAATGAACTAGAAATGCATGTTTTAAGGAAACAAAACAGATCTCTACTGAGAATAGTGAGACAAGATGGATGAGGTCATTGTGCCACAGGAGCTATTCCTTCTCCCATACCCCCTGTGATTTCCTCGGGATCTGGGATACCTGTGAATAGCTGCCTGCTGAGGAGGTGCCTGCTGAGATCTTCTTACTGAGAAGCGACTGTGGAGTTGCTTGTTTATATCTGCCTGTGGATAGCTTGCTTGCTGAGAAGCAGCCCGCAGGTATTCTGTTGGCTGTAAGTTACACAGAGTGATGAGCTGAAAGTTGCTTGCAGATCTAGAACTATTCCAGGGTACTCAACATTTTGTTAACAAATTAGAAAGTTATGGATTTATGTGTATGATTTAGTGAGAACCTGTGTGACATGTCACAAAGCTAATTGTTTGTTTCTGAAAACTGGTGGTTATTTGCAGTTTTTAATTGTTCTTATTCCAGATCCCTAACTGATCATAATGATGCTTGTGTGGTATTGTGGTAGCATGATTGTATTCATGAGATATTGAATTGTTACTAAAGGGGCTATAAACACAGCCACACTAACAGACTCCCGGGAATAAGCTCTGACCCTTCATCAGTTTTCCTTGGATCAGTCATGTGGACTGGAATCTCTACTTTATTCAGATGAACTTTACTCATAGTTAAGTCTACTGTGCAATTGGGGCTTTTGAATGGGCTAATATCTCATTCCTAAAATTACTGTATATGATTCTCTTTCCTGCACTTTGTAGTTATCCTGATGTTTTATGCCTCAGTGGGATAGGACAAAGACGGCTGCAGCAAGTAGACTGGTACTATGAATTTCTTCTGAAGATATTGACATTATTAAAGAAACCATACACAATATTGCACTGATAATCTCCCTACCCCACATAGAGCACTGGGCAATTTCTGGTTCCTAATGGTTGTGATAATCTTGGAAAGAATGTTGGACTTGATGGAAATTGGTCTGATCAAGAAATTCATATATTTGTAAAAGAGAGTAGAAATTTAGGATTACTTGACACAGATAAATGTGAATGTCTTGAGTAGTCCATATCACCTTTTTTGCCCTTACCCCTCTTTGCTCCTCTTTTCCTGTCACTAGTAGCTGTCAAGAGATAAAGTGCATCAAGGAGTTCTGAGTGTATACCTTAACAGACTATGTAAGACATATACACAAGATGACATACTCGTGCCCTTTGTAACTTATTGTGTAGTTGTCCCCTCACCAATGCACAGTCCATAAAATGCCCATAAATATGCAATGAAAATAATAATGTGGAGCGTCAGGCAGCTTTAGATAAGTGTCTGATGCTGTTCAGGCAAGGTTTGCTATGTGATTGTCCCTATTTGTTTCAGCCACCCTTGGAGATTCAACACTAGTGCTGCATCATGAGATTAATCAGAGTGGCACCAGGTCAAGTGGAAACTTTACCGATAAAACATTCTTTACTCATATGCCTGAGTTTGTATACATCTTGTAAAAGACTCTTTTTAAACAGTGCCTGCTGATGCCTTTATAATGTACAGGTGCTAGAAGTTGCTCCATTCCTGATAATCATTCCCACCAATACCTCCCATATTTATTCTTACTCAAAGCTACTCATACCCTGTCCATTAAAAAGAGAGAGAGAGATCTTGTGTAAGCCCTTCTATCTGCCATAATAGCTAAATGGCAGTGGCACCATTACCCTCAGAACCTTGTCTCAACCACCATCTTAAAAAATACAGTAAGAACCTATACATATTGATGTTGATGGGTGTTTTTGCTCTTAGAATACTTGTTTATCACATGATGCACTGTGAACGGAGTCACATTGTTTTCACATGTACATACACATCAGTACAGAAGCTAATGTTTTACTTTTTAAAAAACCAGTTCCGATAAAATTTGTAATATTATAATTGGGAGCAAAACCAGAGATACCACATTTTACTTTTTTAACAGTGTACTGACAACTTTCACACTATTTGCTGAGATATATTAGAAAATTGTAGATGTAGCAATTCTATCATCATCTGACATTTATATCTACTCCATAGGTTAAGATATTTGTAGTGATAATGATGCTTGTCACTAGAGCATCTGTGTCCTAACTAAGGGTGTTAATAAACATAGAATCATTATAGCTAATGACTGTGCCTGGTATCTCTCATGGCTATTGGGAAAGCAGGATAAATTCCACAGTGTAGCAAGTTAGTGGGCTAGAAAGCTAGTAGCAGTAGAGCTGTCCCTGACATTTGGTTAGCGATGCCAGCAGCATTTCCATGAGCAGTTGGGCAGTGGAGGGTGCAACACTGCCCTTGGCATTGTTCATTGGAGGCAGACACTTCGCCTATGGCCAGGATGGGATGGTAGAAATTCTTCCAACTGTATTTTGGCTCTAGAGCCTGAAGCTGAGGTGGCATCAGCTCTCCCTGTAAGCATTTGGTCTATGGACCGTGGCACTGTGCTCAGCATGAAGCTTTAATTTTAAAGAGAAACAGGATGGCTGAAGCTCCAAAGAGCTTCAGGCCTCACAAAACAGCCATATCTGGTCAGCTTCAGGGGCACTTTCTCCTATTTCTTTTTTGGAGAGCAATTTTGCTCTCATTTTCAATCTGACCTATTCCATTTGCCTTCCTTTGTTGCCTCTGAGTTCTGAATGCTGTTTAAGGGATGAAAGGATTCCATATTTTCAAGAGGGGGAAGCTTTGTTTTTAAACATTATGAGAAGAACAGAGCCCAGCAATAGAGAAAGACTCACATTCTGAGAATTTGTTCAACAATTACTGTTGTTATTATTATTATTATTATTTTAGTAATGACCATGTTTCAAAACCAGAAAGTTGCAAGAGGCACATAAGCAAAGGACTTTCAATGCTGCCTTTTTTTTTTAGAAAACAAAATCCAATCTTAACTCTGTAGGACACATTCACAAACTATGTGGTGCTTTATTATTATTTTATTATAATGGTGATGGCCAAATGAATATTGAATGCTGAGTGCCACATAAGGAGCTGGATATTTCTGGTTACTTGTTTGCAAAATATTCCTTTTATACAAACATTTGGGGAGTAAATTTTGAACTTTTCATTTCCCTTTCTGCTGTTGGATGATGTCAGGAGTGTGGATAAGAAGCAGAAATCAGGTGGATCTATCTGAGCAACACTTGCAAAAATGCTGTGGACAAAGAAGCCTTGCATGAAATAGAATAAAGCCCAAGTCCAGTGGCACCTTAAACACTAACAATATTTTTTCTAGCACAAACTTTCATGACTCAGAGCTCACTTCATCAGGTACACAGGAGGGTAAATCCTTCAGGCCAATTATATGCAAAATAGAAAAGTGTGAAGGGATGCAGTGGGACCTAAAAACCTAGGCCTAATTCATCAGTATGGAAGCCACCAATGTGTACAATGATGAGTCCAAAGTTGATTTTCAGGTATGTAAGCCTGATGACAAAGGGAGTCACTAATGTGTTGCACACAATTGGCAACTGCTAGCATTGTCATGGACACTTTAGATACAGTTGTAATCTCAAACATGTGAGCTGTTTTCATTTCCCACTTTCCCAAGACAGCATTGAACTATACAGATTCTTCTAATCCTTCTCATCTTGAACATGGATGTATAGATGTTTCCTGTGTACTGTATGTATCTTATTGCACCATATTTTGTTATCATAACAACTTATAAGAGACAAAGAGCAGGATGCAGAGAAACCTCATGCTAGACTCTTGCCAATCCATACTCCACTGGATGGTCATGCCATTTACAGAGGTACATTTGTGACAGGGTTTGTTTACTCAGATAAATTATACGTTTATCACTTAAAAGCAGAATGTCATGCCATTGAGGTGTGTTGTCATGGTTACTTCGCCAGTTCCCCTGAGTCACAACACCAGCATCCCAGAGAGACATAGTTCTATTTCATGCATATGCATTAGAGTTGCAGGTGTTCTGGCACTTTCATTTTTTTGTTTTGTTTTAAAGGTGAAGTGTAAAAAAGATAAAATACGTACACCAAAAAAGAACCAGCCCTTGGCAACAGAAAGATGGGGGAACTTGAAAGTTTCTGAATGAGAGATATACCTTTTGAGTACACATTCTTTCTATTTACAGAGAAAATCCAGTGGCAAACAATAATACAAGACTTTCTGAAACAATTTTATTTTAAAATACTTTTATTTCTCAATCATTTAATTCTTTAAACACCTATCCTTGAGTAAATATATAATGGCAAACAAAAATCCCATAGGTCAAATCCAGTTTACAAGCCATGGGGAGGGCTATACAGCATGAAGTTCATAAAATAATTTCACAAATAAGAAAAAAAATTATTACAAAAGTTGCAAGATGTGAGGATATTCCAAACGTGAATGTTCAATCTCTGCTTCTATATCTGTCAGGGCATGGCACTGTGCATGTGCTCAGTAACTATCAAGTCTGTGGCCTGCAAATTGGACTTCTGGCTATTTCTCTGACAAAAAATAGATCCCACCTGTCTCAGTCACATTAACAGAGAGCGCCTAATCTTTTCCATTATCTGACCATCAGATCATTAATCAAGGCCACCCAGTGATTAATCAGTGCATAGTTAGTAACAAAAGGAATCAGTTGCACTAGCACAAGCCAAACAAATAAACTTTCCCACCTTAGCATTTTCCACAAAATCTCCCCCCATCCACTTGATTCTATTTAGATAAACACTCTTCTTCCTTACTGAATAGTTCCCTTCTCTTGTCCCTAGTTTTTCTGGGACACCGATCTGTCCATCCAGGTTGCATACCTGAAGTCCTCCTTTACTGCCTCCTTCTTTCCAATCTTAGAAAGAAAACTGAGCCTATACACATCCACAGATACCATATGTTACATTTCATAGTGGTATGTGGAAGTATTTCAATTAGTATTGCTAGACAATGTGACATCACCACGCCCCAGTGAGAGACCTGAAGCAAGGGTCATAATGAATGGCTAGAAATATGGGTTCTTCATACATGTTTGAAATTGATTAGAAGGAGTATATGGCAGGTGGGAAGACTAGAAAGGAGGCATTTATAATAAATACAAGATAGATGCTCTAAGGGCCCTACTTTATCTGCACAACGATTGTGCATAGAAATGTTTTGTGTGAATCTTTTGTACTATTTATGGAGGATCTCACTTTACCATTGATGCTTGGAACTCATCTGTGCACATCAGAGCAAAATTACCTGGTTCTAGGAATCCCATTTTTAATGAGAAGGCTTTTAAACTCTGTAATACCAAAAAGCTTGTTGCTAAGGCTTGCAGTTGCTTCCACAGCAGGCATGGGTTGCATCTGTTCTGACCTTTCTACACTAGTTAGAAATGCACTCTGTTGTGGCTAGAAAGGAAAAGTTTGTGGAATCTTAAATGCGTAAATGCATGACAGATTCCACTCACAAGCTTTGACCACAGAGTACCTTCTGGATGAATTGTTGCTTTTATTACAGTTGGTCAGAAAGTATCTCTCATTCTAAGAGGATACTAGGAATACATTTCCTTCAAGTCCAACAACTTTAGCACTACTGCCTATAACTACTTTCAACATGTGTGAAGATTTAGCAGCATGCACTAAAACATCATTTGTATCTTCATATATAAGTTTATGCAGTGGACACAAATTTTCTCTTTAAACTGATCTAATCTATTTTCAACAAACTAAGACAGGTTAACCCTATATTTATAAGCATTAGGACTTTTTTGTGATGGTACTTATTAGTACTGACTATTGGCCCCTTTGGAGGCGGACTCTCCTAAGTCCTGAGGGGGGAATTGATGGAGATTTGTAAAACCTTATGTATGAATACTGGCACTTTAAAAAACAACAACATGAAAGCGTTGAAAACCATAGAAAAATCCCAAAACTGCAGAGACCTATCATATAGCAATATCTTATGCTAATGTCAAAGTTTTGAGTACAATTAAGTTTTAAAAGGTGATTTCAAATTTATGTTAAATAAACTGGAGTATTTAGTCACATTATTGCAATTGAAAGAAGCAGTTGGAGACAAATAAATGTACATTGACAAAAATGAAATTATTTTTCACTGCACTAACATTCATTTTATAATGAACAGTAATTTCTTTTTGGTCTCTTGGAATTTCAATTGTATTATAAATGTGAAAGAATGAAATAGAAGGACTTTTTACACGTGCGTTACAGACTGCACTTTGTAAGAGGCTTTGAAGTGCTGTACCAACAACTAAATGACTGTTAAGGGTTAATTCTTCACAGAGCCAGATGGCCTTGAGACAGGCTGCTCTAAGCAAGCTCATTGGTTAGCATCAGGTGAATAAAGAAAAGTCTTGAGAGAGCTGGATGCTGAGAAAGCCAGTCAGATTCCTGCCCTAACTGAGAAGAAATGTGTACCATCTGAGTGTAGCCCTGACAGGAAAAGGGTTTAGTACCAACAGAGTCATATTTCAGTCATGACTGAATGCAGTGAGTTCAGCATTAGCTGTGAGCAGTTTGAACACAGAGAACTGGGGGCAAGTCTGGCAAGGAAATTTGGATAGTAGAGAAGACTCCCATTCAAGCCAAAGGAAAGGGGATAGATCTAGAGAGAGAAGAAGGTTCCCTATACAGTCAGAGAGAGTTATCTCTGTGAGTATAGAATTCCCTTGTCTGATGTGAATAGAAACTGTGTGTAGGACCTTAAAAGTCAGTAAACAACTCAAAAAGAGTACTGGTGTTCCAAGAGAAGGGGTTTGGGTACTGGAAAGAAGGTACCAAGTACCTTCTGGGCACCAAAAGGGTCAGTGATTACTCAAATAAAGTGAACTAGAAAGTTTGGAAAAACACTAGAACAAAAGCCTCTCAATATAAAGATCTAAGTAACTGTGAATAAATTCATAACTTCTTATTAACCTGATAGATAAGATCAGAAGTCTGTGCTTGTACTATGTTTACCTTAGTAATTCTAACCCCTGATTTCACCTGGCCTTTTCCCTCGAAGTTAAATAAAACCTTTTATTATTTTTGAATTTTCAAAGCATCTTAAGTGCAATTTTCAAGGGTTTGAAGGGTGATCCTATCCCTTCCCTCAGGTTCTGGGCTGAGCAAATAGTCAAAATACATCTTACTGACTGGGTGGGACAGCCAAAGTTTCTTTGGTGGAGAAGAAAACATGATATCAGCTAGTGAGGTCAGAAAAACAGAGGAGAAAACTTGCCTCAGAGGGAGAGAAGAGGAAGGAGTGTCATAGTATGTTATTCTTTCTCATTTGAACAGGTTTCTGTATCTAACATCTAGACTGATCCCCAAAGGACAAATGCTCCTCACACTGACTTTCTTTGTTTTAGCATCAATATTTATCAAACTATACACAAATAGAACTTACCACCTCTTCCTCTTGTAGCTACTTAACCCACCCACCCATCCTCTGATGTGACTAGTCTAAGATGCTTTGTTGCTGGAGCGCTGTCCTCTTGCTCATATGCTGTCTTCTGTGCTGTTAATGAAGTCATTTTCATGTCTTCTTTACTTCCCTTAGTTTTTTAACCAATGCAAGGTATTTATTTGTGTTGACCAACCAGTGTTTAAATGTAGGAGACAAATTTTCACATTAAACAGAAGTCTTCCTTGGCGTGTTGAAAAAACTTAGGATAGAAAATACTAAAACCAGATTTCTCTCTCTCTCTCTTTTTGCCAAGCCATAGTTTTTTCCCCCACCAGCTTATTCCATTTCTGCGGAATTTTTTAATTTTCCAGATGGTCAGAGGAAATTGAAGCATGAGAAAAAAGGATTGAAAATAAAATAACCAGTACTGTAATACTCTTGTGTAGATCGATGCTGAAGTCATATTTGGAATACTGTGAACAGCTCTAGTTATCCTATCTCAAAAAGGATTTCACTGAATTAGAAACAGTTCCAAAAAGGACAACCAAAATGATTCAAGGGCTGGAGCACCTTTCTATGAGGGTTGGGGGTGGATAATATGGGACCTGCTTTGTACATCATGTAGAGAAGTGGGTAGGACTTTTTCTCCTTCCCCAAAATTACTAGAACTCACAGGCCCCAGTGAAGTGGATCATCACTAGATTCTTTTTCATACAACATATAATCAATTTGTACATCAATTGCTTTAGAATGTGGTGGTAGTCACTATCTTAGATAGATTTAAAACACTATTAGATGGGTTCATGAAGGTTATGTTCATCAGTGACAATTGGTGTTGATGACTAAACGAGACCTGTGTTCAAAGACAAAATACATTTGATGCCAGCTGCTGGGGGAAGTTGGGAGAAGCCTTGATCTCTGTTCTTGCTATGGGCCTTCTGGAACATCTGACTGGCCACTGTGAAAAACAGGTTGTTGGATGAAATGGACAATTCATCTGCTCCAACCAGTAAAGAGATGAAGAAACAACAGGGGGATCTGTGGAAGCTGCTTTAGTGGGAGCATTGCTGCTTTTATATTCCACAGACTCCTC
This sequence comes from Heteronotia binoei, assembly GCF_032191835.1. Taxonomy (NCBI): domain Eukaryota; kingdom Metazoa; phylum Chordata; class Lepidosauria; order Squamata; family Gekkonidae; genus Heteronotia; species Heteronotia binoei. The sequence continues at coordinate 78,620,511 of NC_083229.1, forward strand.
CCTGAGAAGGCTCAGTGCAAAATACTTCCCCAGTCATGACAAGTACCCAACCATATCTAACTTCCAAATCTCCCCAAGAGAACACTTTAGACACTCTCCATAAAAAATGCAAAAACTCCCTCTACCATATTGACAAAGGGTTTCTCTTCAGGATGGCTCAACTGTAAAATATCACATTTTTAATTATCCCACATTCTGATGTCAACCCCCTTTTCCTCATCATCACAGGCAAAAAGTTCCTCCTTTAGCCTCAATTTTGTAGCTGCTTTTGGACTTACCCTGTTACCCCAGCCTCACTGTTAGCCCCTCATCTCTCTGCTCTCAAACTTTGCACTCCAGGGACCCTGCACTATGCTGCCCTCGCCTGCCTGGTTCGTTTCCATTCCTGAAGCAATCCCCTCCTTTTCCCACTTCTCTTCAGGAATAGGCTCATGTGTCTCTTTTTCATAGGTTCACTCCCCTATTTAGGTAGGCAGCTTCTCTAGGGAATTTTTTTGTGTGCTTTGTTTTATGTTTTCCCATCTGGTAACTTTATTTTGCTCTATTGTATTGCATGTATTAATTTGGTTTTTCTTCTGTTTATAAAATAAAATACATTCTGTTTAAGACTCTTCCCCCCTCATTTTTTAATGAGTGTGAATCTGGACCTTGGTATACACCAGCTATGTAAGGATTATTAAGAAAGGGACTGAAAATACAACAGCCAATATTATAATGCTCCTGTATAGATCTGTGATGTGGCTTCATTTGGAATATTGTATATAGTTCAGGTCATTGTATCTCAAAAATCATTTTGCAGAGCTGGGAAAAGTACAGAAGAGGGCGACCAAGATGATTAGGGGGTTGTAGCACTTTCCCTATGAGGGCAGGCTGAACAGTCTAGGACAGGGGTGTCAAACTTGCAGCCTGCGGGCCAAATCAGTCCCCTGAGGGGATCTTACCAAGCTACTGAGCAACTGGCTGTCATCTGCTTCTTTCTCCCTCTCTCTTGCTTCCTTCTGCATAACAACTTGCTTTGCAAGGCTTGCTCAATCACACAGGAGCTACAGGGCAAAACTTCTATTTTCCGCATTGTCTGAGGCTCCTCCCTTGGGGAGAAAGGGAAAAGGGCAGAGCCAGAGAGCCAGGCTCTCTGAATCACGCAGCAGAGCTACTGAGCCAATCCTCTCTTCCTTCTATTGGCTGAGGCTCCTCCCGCTGGTCCCCTTTGCCCTGTTCTCTGGGAGGACTACCAAGAAAACACCTTTAAGACCAAAAAGTGCTAATATTTTAAGTCTTTTTCAAATAATATTTAATTGTGTTTGTCTGTGTCCAAGTTTATATATCTGCTACCTAATCTTAAATAGGTACATGCATGGCCTGGCTCAACAGCCCTGTCCAACATGGCCTGGCCCAACCCAACATGGCTCGGCCTAGGATAGAAAGAGCTGACATGGGATGGAAAGAGTTGACAATAAAAATTTTTCTCCATCTCCCAAAATACTAGAACCTGAGGGCATCCAATGAAGCTGATGGATAATTGATTCTGGATGGACAAAAGGATATACTTCTTTACACAGAGAGTGATTAAAATGGGGAATTCATTGCCAGAGGATGTAGAGATGGCTACAGGAATAAACATATTTAAAGACATATTAGATAGATAGATAGATAGATAGATAGATAGATAGATAGATAGATAGATAGATAGATAGATAGATAGATAGAGGTTAGGTCTATCAGTGGCTACTAGCCATGGTGACTAGGGAGAACCTCCACATTCAGAGGCTTTAAACCTCTGAATTCCAGAGCCAGGAGGCAGCAAATAAGGGAATGTTTTGGTCTCTATGCACTGTTGTTGGCCATTCAGAGGAACTGGTTGGCCACTGTATGAGGCAGGATGCTGAACTAGATAGACCATTGGTCTGATCCAGCAGGGCTGTTCTTATATTCTTAGTACTGAAGTACCCAAAATAAGTGTTTGTTCCATGCTAGCAAGGGGATGCCTTTGCATGTTACAGTCCTGACATATGTACACTGATTTGGGTAGTACCTCAGATCAGTAACACCTCCCAAACATGTATAATTGGTACTGAAAAACCAATGGTATTGAAAGTTGCTGAGAAGTACAGGAGAATCAATTGAGGAACAAGTTATCCACCAGGACTACCAAGGCTTTTTCTGTCCCATAACCAAAACTGGAAGGGGTCTAAATAATTTGCCTCATCCAGGAAAGCTTGGAATTGTCCAGCCACCACTGTGCAATCACATTGTTCAAGAACGGAACAATAACTGGTCAATAATTATTGAGAGCTCCTGAGGCGAGGGTAGGCTTCTTTAGAAATGGATGCACCATTATATTTTTCAAGGATGAGGCAACCACCTACTCTCTTAAGGAAGCATCAATTACCTCTCAGGCCCAGTTAGCCAGCCCCTCTCCCAGAAGATTTAAGTAACTAGGAAGGACAAGGGTCATACAAGCAGGTGCTAAGCCTTAAACTTCCAAGCCTCCTGTCCCCATCCTTAGACTGAATAAACTGTTATCAGTGTGCTAGGTCTCTTTATTGTGAAGAGTGTAAATCAGAATAACTTTGAATCTACTTTCAACCAAGTATGTACTGCAAAAGGAGATGTGCAATTCCCCTCAAGGTAAGGATTGAAGATTATTAATTTTTAAACTGAGTTGAAATTCATCATATGAAAATGCAACTGTTAGACCCCAATCTGGAAAGCTGCCACTAACATGCTCCATTGGCTTCCACAGGACTTAGCTACAACTAACTTTATTTGGACTCTGGCCTGAAATTGGTGTCCCTCTATTTTTCCTGCCTGCTTTATTCATCGTAACCATAAATAATTTGCTACTTCACTACAGAAGTGAGATAAATGTGCTTATGATAGAGACATTTTAATCATAGTTTAGATTTATGTCCCCCCCTTCAATTTCATTCAGTTACCAGTCCACTTATTCATTTTGGTAAATTGCCTTGACATTAACAAAAGAAAAAAGAGGCAAAATAACAGGAGTCTTTTTTAACCTAAAGCAATCAAGCAGTTAAAGCACTGCCATGTAAACAGCTCTGCTGCCCCTCTGCCATGTTATGAGATCCAGTGGGATTCTGTTTTAATCTTGAGAGAGAATGTGAGGGGTTTGTTTTTCACAGGGGTTTTAGCCTACAGTTAAGTGCATACACCTGCTGAAGTACTGGTAATTAGTAGGTAATTAGTAGCTAATGTTCTTAGAATTTAAAAAGAAAAGCTTACATAAGTAATTACTTACTATTTCTTATAATGTGCTGCTTTTCCTGAGATTTCATATCCCCAGAACATTTGCCAAGTTCCTAGGTTTCTCAACATACTAAATTGTTTATTAATTACACACGTATATTGCTTGTAGGAAAGGGGGGAGGAAGCATAGTGCATTAAAATGCTGCAAACAGGAATGAGTTATCTGTTAAATTAAAATAGAGAATGACTTAAAAATGACAGGGTTTCCAGTCAGTTATCTGTTTTAAAAGGAATGGTATTTTGTTCTTGTTGGGGAAAAGGGCATGTGAAATTGTAAATTAATTGACTTACCCAACAGGAATGAAAAGGGGAAAATATCTAAAACAATCTATTTTAACCAGTTAGTCAAGACAGGATCCAGACCTGAGAAAAGCACATTTTGGTAGAACTTTGGCTGTAAATGAATTCCAGCAAGATATACTTATGAAATTTTAGTCTTTATGTCCTTGTTTCTAAATTTTTATTCAGTAGTAGTTATGTTAATGCTTAAAAGAAATGGGTTTTCCCCCAATAATGAATTCCTTCCATTCTCCACCAATAGGAAAAACACAGGACAACAATATTACTACTATTACTTCTAATACTCACCATCATTTGCACAGTGCTTTCAAGTGCTCATATACATCACATACATTATTTTCCTTATAATAGCCCTATCAACTAAGTATGTATTATTTATTACACCCATTCTACAGATGCGGGGGCTGAGAGACAATGGCTTGCCTAAGATCACTTAGTAAGGTTATAGTAAGGGTGATATTTGTATTGGGATCTCCCTGACTCATACACAGCTCCTTATTTATTTGTTTAGAATATTTCTATGCCTCCTCCTCAGAGTCCTGTTTGAAGCAACTTACAATTAAAAACTATAGTATAAGAAACCAAAGTCATTAAAAATAAGCTGTTAGACATAAGCAGCATAAAATTGTTCATAAAACAGAAACAGACCATTAAAAAGCTAATAACATAAAACTTCTAATTAAAATCCTGTGTTTGAGACTGGTGCCTATAATAAAGTAAAGGAGCCTCAAGAGGGAGGGCATTCCAGAGGCAAGGTGCCACTACAGGAAATGCACTGTCTCTAGTCATCACTTGCCTCACCTCTGAAAGTTGGGGCACAGAGAACACTACTTGAGCAGATCTTAACTAGCGAGTTAGATGAACAGACAGTCCTTGAGGTTCCTTGGCCCTAAGCCATTTATGGGGTTTAAAGGTAGGAATCAGCACTGTGCATTGTGCCAGGAAACAGATGTATAACCTGCCAGATTTGTCAGCAGAGGGTGATATGATCCCTATAGCCAATCCCTAACAGAAGCCCAGCCACCACATTTTGGACCAATTAAGGTTTCCAAACTGTTTTCAAAGATAGTCATATGTGGTCTATATTACAATAATCGACTTGGATGTGCTGGACTTGAAAAAATGCCCCCCTTCAGTTTGTGCTGCAGGGATTCTCTGGTTTGACATAAATCCTCTTTTGCTTGCATTGCCACAGAGACATTGGGTTATGCTGGACATTCTGTACACTGAATTGGTTGTGCTGGGTTTGTACCCCACCCCCAACTTGAATTGTGATTCTGTACTTCACATCAGTCACACTGAGCTGGCATTGTCACAATGGCACTAGATTCTGCTGTGCACTAGTACATTACATTGGTACTGATGGGATTGTAAACCTCCCCTACTCCTTTGAGTATGATTCTGTGCTTCCTATCAGTCTTGTTGAAGTGACATTGTCACAATGGCACTGGGTTCTGCTGGGCACTCTGTGATTGTACTGGTACTGCTGGGTGCTCTGCATATTGGATTGGTTATGCTGAGTTTGCAAAAATGAGCCCCCCCTCCTTCAGCTTCTACTGCAGGGGTTCTCTGGTTCAACCTTAATCATGTTGGGTTTGCACTGCCACAGTGGCACTGGTTCTGCTGGGCTTGCATATATGCCCCAGATTCTACTGCAGAGATTCTCTGGGACTTTGATTCTGTTCTATTGGACTTATATTGCCCTTCCTTTTCCCACTATTTTTCCTCCATTGAAAACAATGGAGAATGGGGCACTTTCTTTGGGAGTCCATTGATTTGGACTCTCTGGTCCAATCTTTCTGAAGTTTGAGAATCTGGTCCAATCTCTCTGGTCCAATCTTTCTTCTGAGGAAAGGCACCAGCAGCTACGCTTCATATTTGGTTCCTCTGCCTCGAAAACCAGCCTTTCTAGATTCCTGGATACCCTCATATAGATTCCCCATTTACTATAATGGTCCCCATGGGGTATAATGAAACAAAAAAAAAATTGGAATTCCCCAAAAATCCTGAATCTGAATACTGTATTGGTATTGAAAATGGAAAATATTGGAAATATCAATATTTTTCAGGCCCTGAATGTGAAAAATATCTATTTTTTTTTTTTGTGTGTGTGTGCGTGCACCCCTAGCCTTATCTGAATTGAGCTTTAGTTCACTCGCCCTCACCCATCCTATTACTTTCTCCAGGCACCTATTTGTAGCCACATCTATTCTTATGCCACTAGCCAATATGCTAAATTTCCAACTTAATATAATGTTTTTCTGCTAGTCTTCTACAAACTTCAGAAGCAAGTTCCAAATCAAGACATAGATGTTTGTTTTCTCTGCAATTCTAAGCTTGCTTGTACACATGTGGTGCTGTTTTTACAACATAATAGGTGTCACAGCAGAAAGAAGGTGTTTCAAAGTGTTTCTTTTTAAAAAAAAAAAAACAAACCCCAAGTTCTGCAGCAAAGATTTTAAAATACCAACAATATTTCCAAGCATGCTATGCTGTCTTTTGTAATGATCAGAAACATCAGATCAGAATAGGTAAGTTATAAGCCCAAATCTGTAGAACTTTCAATGCAAGGATTCTATATGATTTAAGACTGAGAAGTTGCTTGGTAATATCAGCTTAATTAATCAATAGTTAGCATACATAGATCTTCTTCCCATACACACTCTTATAGATGACCATGTTAGGGGATTCAAGAATGGGCCAGAAGCACCACACCTTACAGTTTGAGCAGCCCTGTTTGCATTCTGGGATCCCTGCTTCCACATGCAAATCAGCCTTGATTTGTCAAGGGAGCAGTGCTTCTTTTCAGCCCTCCTCCACAACAAAAGTTTGGAGTTTGACTCTCCTTGACCCAAACCAGTTGATAATTTTCATCTTTCAATAATTCAGGTTTTCCAGATTCTCCAGCATTTTATTATTCATTTTAGATCAATTGCACTTAACATATTTTGGAGAGCAAAAACAAAATCTGGAAAAAAATCACAATATAATCTTCCTAAAAAACCAGAATGTTATCAGTTTAGATTGTGCAGATGACATTTTAGTAACTTCTCTGTGATAACTTACTAAAGGGAAATATCCTTTGTCATCTCTATGACCATTTTAAAATCTGTGTATTGCTAATGTTATGCTTTGGGACAGCTGAAAACCTAAGAACTGTGAGATATTGATGTGAACAGGGTTGTTACTAGGGATGAGCATGAACTGGAAAAATGAGGTGTGCTTCAAGGTTCACAGTGTGTCCCAATTATGAACCACGAACCATCACAAACTTTTAGCCATCTCATGAGCCAGTTTAGTTTGTGAGGCAGTAGAACAGCCCTATGGCATGCTAGCGACACCGAACTTGCAGGGGATCTCCAGCTGACTCTCCTCTACCTGCCTTCCGAGTTTGATGAAGATTAGATTTATGAGCTCTGAGTTACAGCCTCTTCCAAAAGGTACCTCCAGGAAAGTGCTTTCTGAGGAAATGACTTCTGAAGAAATGACAAGCCTGGTGCTGTTGCTCTACCCAGGATTTCCAGAAAACAAAGGCCGATTACAGACCGGCAGTTTGGGTTGACTCAGACACGCCTCTGAAATTGACCCAAAAAATCCTTCCACACACAAACATCTGTCACCCGTCTTTGTCCTGTACTCACCCTGTCTTCCAGCCTCCACAGTGCAACTCAAAAAGCTACCACTTCTGAAGTGCCAGTAAATTTTTGAGCCACACACCAGTCACCTCCTTGGCGTTTGGAAACAGAAGGGCACAAGTGAGGTACCTTGGCGGTGTGAAACCGCCAAGCCGCCCCAAGTGGCATCTGGCTCTTAAAAAATAAAAACTGTTCAGTGTGCATAGTGCAAATGTGTATACATGTGCATGCACATGACTACTGAAAATATTTGGGGAAGATGAGTGATGGGAATGGTGTGCAACAGCCATCTGAACATGCCCATGTCGCCCCATGGACGGGATGCAGACAGCTTGCAGGGCAGCGTGTGGAAACTTCAGGATGGCTATTTTTGAGCCATCCCAATTTGGGGCGCCTCCCATCCACTTCAAAATACCTGTCTGTTATCAGCCCAACAGATTCTTTTCAAACTGCCTTTGTATTCCATTTTAGTAACTGGGTGCTAAAGGATTTTTCCTCTCATTTCAGACACTTCAGTAACCATGTAAGAAAATGCCCCTTACAGAACATCGTAGTCACCAGCATGGTTGCCAACGCCCCTGGAGAAGTAACTCACATCTGTCTGGCCAGAGAGTGTGAGTATACCTAACCAGGTATAAAGGGACTTGGACAAGTACAAGCAGCCATAACATAGGATCTCTAGACCAGTACAAGAGAGCCTATCAGAAGAACAGACGTTTCCTCATCCACCAGCCATGGAGCGGAAGAAGTGGCACCGCCAGGAGCTATCCAGGCGAACGGTTATGAAGCGCTGACCATGGAATCCACTGTGGAGGGCTAACACCGCATGCAGCCATCTTCCTACCAGGCTTGGCTCCATTTCATCAAAGCGGACGGTTCATGTACACACCAGATGTCACCTTTGGCCTGCACGCAACCTACCCACCCCAGGAGTGGCTAATCGTGCCACTTTCTTTGTTCAACGGAACTCTGGACAAAGACTATCGCCCGGAAGAAGACAGAAGAAGAGGAAGACCATCTTCAGACAGAACCAAGTTCCTTTGTATATACTGGGTGTCACCTAGGCCACAATTTGACTCTCTATTGTCATCCTTTCAGATAAATTCCCTAATCTTAAGTGTTCCCCACCCAGTAGTCACTTCTATTCTACTTTCCAACCATCACTTTGGAGCCTCCCCCAGGGCCGTTTCAGCCTGAAAGTTTACTCAGGTACCTCTGGACCAAGCTTGTTCATTGGTCAGCCATAAGCAACCAATTAGGTGCCACCAATGAACTTCTTATTGGCTACTGCAGTAGTCCAGCCCTTATGGTCACTGTAGAGCCTCCCCTTTCTCCTCCCCCGCACAGCCCATACTCTGAGGGTCTAAGGTAGTCTATTTAACCTCTGACCCAACTCCACTCGTGTGTGCATCTAGCAGTACCCCAGTTCCACTGTCTAGATCCATCCCCGATTCTTGGCCAGTTGAGGGTCCCAGATCCCCAATCCCTTTTTCATCACCATTTGAGCCTTCCTGGAAGACTATGATAGGTAAATATCACCCTGTTTGTCTACCCTTGTGTTCCCCTATCTATCTATATTTCCTAGGACTGTATGTGTGATTTTATGAGTATTTTATCTTGTAGAAAGTCTATATTTTTTAATAAATTATAATTGATTTTTCTTAATTAGAGTCCCTGATATTTTAAGCATCACTTTTCTGGATGTGTGTTCTTGTACACATTGGTAAAAGATCCCTAGTGAGCTAGGCGCCCACCTAATAATTCCCCAACCTCGTTTTAAGGGCATTTTGGCTTACAACCAGCTGCTAGTGGAATTTATTTATGTGTTCATACAAACCCACTTGTGTCATGTTAGCAAAGCATGGTTGAGCCACTTTTGAGGGAAACTGCTTTCCCCCCTTTTTCAATTCTTTTGTTGTGCTTCTGAATTGCTGTGGTGTGTTGTTTAAAATGTTCATAGCACTTCTTAAAATGCTGCTTTCCAGGCCTCAGATTCAGTGGTAGCTCACAGGAGCGCAGCTCCTGAACCTTTCTGAGAGTTCCACCACCTCCTCCTGAGAGTTCAACCTCCTTGTCCATTAACTAGTATGTGCAGCTGCATAACAATCCCTGGATGAGCCCTACCACCTATTTTTCTACAAGATGACCCCTGCTGCTTTCTCTCTCCACTCTTTCATGGAAAATTCATGCCAGTTGACCTTCCATTAACTTGACATCACAAGCCCATCCCTAATTGTTACTTGTTTTCATCAGCTTTTATGATTCTATAATAATCCAATCTGTCAAATCTTGAATAAATCTTGTACACACACAGTCCACATAAATGAATGCATGTGGAAGAGGGAAAACCTAGTCTTTGCAGACCAATCAAAGATTGCTGAGAGGAAATGACTGAGGAGGGGAAATAAAAGAACAGACTAAAACCAAAAGAATTTTTCAGATGCTAAAGTAGGTCTATATATTACAAATGTAAATTGGCTTGATTTTTTTTTTTTTTACCACGTTGACTTTCCCTCAAAGCAGTCAGGGAACTGAAGTTTTGTAAGGGTTCTAAAAATTCCCATTTGGAGATCACAAAACTACAGTTCCCAAGACTACTTGCTTGGGAGCCATGGCAATAAAAGAGATGGCTTGCATTTGACTCTTCTGTTAACACTCACTATGGTTATTGTGCAAATGCTTAAGCAGTAGTTTTTGGAAAAGCATAAATCAGAGGAATGTTGAGTGGCAAAGGGTTGATTTAACCATAAGTATAAAGGCTTAACTCAAAGTAGCAGAAAGCCTCACAAAAAATAATTGAGGCCCCTGTAAAATATTTCAATTTTTTATTGATTGTAGGCAATTATGCCTTAATTGCGTATTTAAATGAGATATTAGGAGGTTTAACTAAGCCTTGCCTCTTAATTGCTGCTGCACACTAGGTGTCACAGATTGTGTTTATTTCATATGTTAATTAAAGAGAATAGGGTATTTTATTTTATTGACTAGCAATCTCTCAAAGGCTGTGTTGTTCAGGATAGCTGATGTCTTAGTAGTCTATAGCACACTGAATTTACAGTTTAAAATAGGTTTTGTGGAATGTATACATAGTTCAGGGGGTGAATGACATTTAACTGGACCTCTAGTTGCTCCTTCTTTCTCTGGTATTTTTACATTGAAAATCATCCATGAAGTTTGCTGTTTGGGCTGAAAGTGTGTGTGTGTGGAATATACACTTTTAAACCTTTCCATTCATGCTGTATAAGTCAAGTTTTCTCCCTTTCTCACAATACAAGAACTCGTGGGCATTCAATGAAATTGAGCAGTCAGGTTAAAAAGGGATAGAAGGAAGTACTTCTTCACCCAAAGGATGATTAACATGTGGAATTCACTGCCACAGGAGGTGGCGGCTATAAGCATAGCCAGCTTCAAGAGGGGGTTAGATAAAAATACAGAGCAGAGGTCCATCAGTGGCTATTAGCCACAGTGTGTGTGTGTGTGTGTGTGTGTATTGGCCACTGTGTGACACAGAGTGTTGGACTGGATGGGCCATTGGCCTGATCCAACATGGCTTCTCTTATGTTCTTAAGTTGCACCTTTAAGACTTTAAGTTTTATTAAGAACGTAAGCTTTCGTGTGCTCTCTAAGCACACTTCATCAGACGAGGAGGTCAGGTATTGTGGCACTTAAGCTTAGGTTCTTAATAAAACTTGGTTGGTCTTAAAGGTGCACTTGACTCCTGCTTTGTTCAACTACTTCAGACCAACACGGCTGCCCACTTGGATCTATTCTTGCTGTATGTCTGCTCAAAATTATTTCCATAATTCCAAAATGGGTGATCAAAGGTTTGGGGCAGCCCCATAGCCAGAAAATTTTGGGTGGAGGGGCCCAGGAGAAAAAAAAATGGTGGGGGGTTTGCGGGGCTTGGCTGCTTTTTCCCTCTCTGTCTATAGCTCTCTCACTCTCCCCCATTGCTGTTGCTCTTCTGCTTTCTCTCTCGCTGCCACTTTCTCACTGTCCCCCTCTCTCTCCCTCCCTCCCTCTCTCTCTCACTGCCATTCTCTCCCTCACTGTTGCTCTCTCATCTCACGCTCTCTCTCTCCCTGTCACTCTCTCTCTTGCTGCCATTTTCTCACTCTCTCTCACTGACCTCTTGCTAACAAATTCATATTAGTTACATCAGTAATGCTGTCCAGCCATCTCATCTTTTGCCATCCCCTTCTTCTTTTGCCTTCTGTCTTTCCCAGCATCAGGGTCTTCTCCAGTGAGTGTTCCCTTCTCATTTGGTGGCCAAAGTATTTGAGCTTCAGCTTCAGCATCTGACCTTCCAGGGAACAGTCAGGGTTGATTTCCCTATAGGAGATCACAGAAATCAATGGTAAAATCTGATTTTGTTATAATCAACAGAAATTTCTCTGTTTCTGTCACCAAGCTCAAGTATCCCAATATATTTTGATGAAAGAAAAGTATAAGCATTTTATGACATGCTTGCCTTAAACAACTATTCTTTTTGTAAAGAAGAACAAGAATAATGATGAATATCTCATATGAGCCTGGGAGAGTCTACCATTGACTATGACAGTTGGATGGAGTTTGGAATGCTACCATTTTTATAGTGATGAGCAGTGCTTTTTTTCTGATGGAGCCTGCAGGAATGGAGGACTCTGACTGGCCCAACCCAACATGTGGTAGCTACTTGCTCCCAAGCCAGGCAGTGAGGTCTAATATGCAAATGAGCTCCTGCTGAGCTTTTTCTACAAAAAAAAGCACTGGTCAGTCGTTGCTAATTTTTAGAAAGCCAGTTATGTCCCATCTTTGGACACTTAAATCCAGAGACTGGAACCATGAACAGACAAGACAGATCTTTCTACAAAAAAATCCAATGGGGGATTACAGCTTCCAAAAATAATAAAAATAGACCATGTAGTTTTAAGAAATGTAGAATTCCTCAGTGGTTGTGGCTAGGCAAACTCAACAATATGCCAGCTTTCCAACTTTGGTTTCTGTTAATAAAAGGCAGAGGGTCAGGGTCTTTGGTTTCTGTTAATAAAAGGCAGAGGGTCAGGGTCTTTCTCAGAGCTGTTTTGGCCTTGGAGGGGAAACTTAAGGGGCCAGGCCTTGAAGCACCCACTAAGTGTCTTTCTGACCACCTGACTTGCATGACTCATCCAGGCCTGGCTGCTTGCTACTATTCAACAAAAGCCACTCTACCAAAGCCAGTGTGGTGTAGTGCTTAAGAGTTTGGACTAGGATCTGGGAGACTGAGGTTCAAATCTCCGTTCTGCTGTGGAAGCCCACTGGGTGTCTTTGGCCACTCGCACACTCTAAGATAGGGTTGCCAGCCTCCAGGTGGGGCCTAGAGATCTCCTGGTTTTACAATTGATCTCCAGCTGCCAGAGATCAGCTCCCCTGGATAAAATGGCTGCTTTGAAGGAATCAATGGCATTGTATCATGCTGGGGCCCCTCCCCAACCCCCACCCTCTCCTGGATCACTCCCAATGTCTCCAGGTCTTTTCCAACCAGACATGGCAATCCTACTCTAAGCCTAACTGTCCTCACAGAATAAATGATTGCAAGGATAAAATGGAAAAGAGAATGATGTAAGCTGCTTTGGGTCCCCTGTGTTTCCCCTTTGGGTCCCCCTAGGTTTCCAGCTATGGAGAGGTGGAAATGGGAGAGCAGATAAAAGGTAGGCTGGCTGGTGGTAGGAAGGAGGGAACAAAGCAGGACAAGGGGAAAGGATTTGGGGCTTACCAGGAAAGGGAAAGAAAAGCGAAAAAGATACCCCTCCACTTTTCACAAGCTATTTCAAAAATTCAAAAACCCATTTTAAAAAAACCTTAGGTGAGGTGAACCTGAGATTTTGATGGGTTCGTGCAGTGTATAGCCCTACAGAGGTTGCAGCTTGCCAGTATGAGCAAAAACAATGTAAATATTAATACTAAATATGAATCAGGCAATAACAATAATTAGCACAATGAAGGATTGCTTGAAATGGATATATTCATTAAACAGATAATAGGTGGCAGGTTGTATATAAATTCACTCACCAGTTGCTATTATGTCACACTGTGTGAGACTTGATATACAGTCACGTTTAATAGTGTATCACAGCTTGTAAATGAAATAAGATACAGAGAACAAAATGGATATGAGCAAATGCTGCATATGTGTACTTCCAAAATGCTGTTTTTTCCTGTAATCTTTGTAATATGTAATCTTATTACATAGTTTTATAAACGGATTTCAGATCTGATCTTCATTATGGTTAGCTACAGAATAGAGTTTGCGCTAGCAATAACATTACCGAATCTTTTTTAAAGGAATCCTAATCACAAAAGATTTTTTTTCTCTGATAGAAATCTCTTAATTGCAGTAAAGATTGTTCTTTCAAGAAACTGGAAAATGTCCAAACTACAAAGCATTACTGAGAGCTAAAAAAATCTGAGGTATCTGTGAAATGGAAAAAATGTCTTCTATAATACAGATATATGAAAGTTTGGCATAGACAAAAGGTTTTATGGTTGGTAATTACCTGGAAGTACATTATGACATAACATTTGGAAGAGATGCTTTTGCATTTCAACAAGAATCGTGGTCTTGCAGCCTGCAGCGTAGCTGCTAGGCTGCTTAGACCTGTTTGCCCTCCAGGGCGGGAGAGTGGGACTGCGCCGCGTTTAGGCGCGCTTTGCTGGGGGCGGGGTTTAGCCGAGTCAACGGCTGGCTCCCCGTCCCTTTCTCAGTCCCTCGACGATCGGAGCGTGATCGGAGGGCTGTCTTCGTCGGGTTTGAGGCTTTCCGGGAGCGCGTTCGAGGGGGCGCGGGGCTCAGCGGGAGCCTTTTCGGCGGTCCGGCATTTCGGAGGGGGCGAGTTCTGCTCCTCGTGAAGTGCGGCGGCGGCGGCCTTATCTGGAGTGGATCTTCGGCGGCAGGCTGAGTGGCTTTTGGGGCTGGGGGCTAATGTAGTTAGCCAGATTAGCCTGGTTTCGTTGGGGCGGTTAACCTAGCCTTGTGGTGTGGGGTGGTTAGCCTAGGCTGGTGAGTTTGGGTGGACGCCGGGGGTTCCTTGTTATTGCATCTGGTGTGGGCTTCTATTTTATGCTGCAGGAGCTTGTTTGCCCAGGGTGTTAAAGCTGCAGTACTGCAGCTTGGGCTAATTGGAAAAAAAAAAAAAAGAATCTTGAGTTGGATCCTGGTGGAAGCGTGGGCCAGGTGTGGGGCTTAAGGTGGCATTTGTCTTCGCGCGAGGGGCCGTCTGCTGAAACCCCAGTATCACCCTGGGTTGCAGTGGAGCACCTTGGTTATAGTGGAGCAACCCTTGGTTATAGTGGAGCAGCGTTGGGTTGCTTTAGTTTTGGCTGCTGCTAGGCAGTTTGGGCGGCCATTTGGGGTATCCTGAGTGAGGGGAAGAAAGGCAGTTGGGCGGCCATTTTGAGGTGCTGGTAGCTGGGGCTGTTGCCGGGCAGTCTGGGCGGCCATTTTAGGTTCTTTGCAAAAAGGGGTGGAAAGACAGTTGGGCTGCCATTTTAGGTCCCCCTTTTATAAAGCAAGTGGGCAAAATGTCTGGGGGTAAAGGTTCAGGCAAGTCTAAGGGCAAGAAGCCTGCACCCAGACCATCTAAAGCTCCTGCTAGGAGGCCACCACCTCCGTCATCCTCTTCGGATGAGGAGGGTGAAGGGATGGTGGATTATAGTATTCTAAGTAGGCTGCAGGCCTTAGAGCAGGCGGCGGGTGTCCCTTCCTTGAGTACAGGGAGCGAGGTTAGGCAATCCAAAAAGGCAAGGCAGGCTAACATTCTCACCAGGTTGTCCATTCTTGAGGGCAGGTCTGGTGGAGTCGTGCCTGGCAAGGATGCTGGTTCCAGTGGCCCTGATGCAGGTGCGGTGGAGGAGGCGCGGACGTCGGGCTTCGGTTTGCCGGTGGTGCCGGCTGGACTTGGAGGTAGGTCCAGTGATGGTTTGCAAGTTGGGTCTGGGCAGGTGTGGCCATGGGGAACATGGGGACCTGCAACAGTAGCCGGGCTTGGCACCTCAGGGACAGGCTTGGGGGTGCCTACTCCTTCTGGGGCTGGGCTGGTGCAGAATTGGGCTTGGCCAGGGGGGCAGGGCACATCTTGTGTTCATCCGGGTACAGGGCAGATGAGTTGGTCTGGTCCCATTTTGGGCGCACCATCGCAGTATGGGATGGTGCCTTTTACAGACTTGCCTTTCGGGGAGGTTGCTTTGCCACTCGGGGACCATTTGCTTCCTGCTACAAGGGAGAAGATTTTGAAGGGAGAGTATGTGGACATATTTTCCCTTCTGTATCGAGAAATGGAAAAGAAAGACAAGGAGGAATTAGATGAAAAGGAAAAGGAGAAGCTGCGGAAGAGAAAGGTTGACAGAACATGGGCTAATTGGTTGCCTGGGTTCTGCATTTATGCTGGAGTAATTGCCAGGGCGCAGCCGTGGCGGGCGGCAGCATTGTTCCAATATTTGGACATTATTTA
Organism: Heteronotia binoei; assembly: GCF_032191835.1. Classification (NCBI taxonomy): domain Eukaryota; kingdom Metazoa; phylum Chordata; class Lepidosauria; order Squamata; family Gekkonidae; genus Heteronotia; species Heteronotia binoei. The sequence goes on from NC_083229.1 coordinate 78,636,181, forward strand.
TAAAGGTTATACTGCCTTTAGTGGATCAGCCTGGTTACAGTACGACCAGGAATTTAGAATGCGGGCTGCCCTATATCCGTCCATCCAGTGGGATCGGATTCACCAGCAGCTTTGGCTGCAGGTTATGTCTCCGGCTAGGCCTAACCTGGGTGACCGATCAGATAGTGGTCACTTAGTGAGTAGGGCGTCCTTATCCGCCTCGTCGAGCTCTCCCCGCGGTACAGCGGGGCAGGCGGTTCAACCCCTCTTGCTCTGCTGGGACTTTGGATCCCTGGGGGTGTGTAATAGAAAGGCGTGCCAGTTCAAGCACGCCTGCCCCTTGTGTGGTGGATCCCACGCCTTTGACAGCTGCCCTAGAGCCCGGGGGCGCAGGAATCAAAAGAAGCCTGGCGGGGGCGGAGGAGCTTTTCCAGCCAAGAAAGGGCCCCAGCCCGATAAGGGTGGGACCGCTTAAGCGATGGCTAGCTAAGTATCCTAGAAGGGCGGACGCTTTGTACCTGTTGGAGGGTTTTAAGTTTGGGTTTAGGATCCCTTTTCAGGGGCCTCGAGTTGCGTTTATGTCTAGAAATCTTAAGTCTGTTAAAGGTTTGGAACAGGTTGTTAGAGACAAGATCGCTAAGGAGTTGGCTGAGGGAAGGATCCTTGGTCCTTTTTCACAGCCTCCAGTGCCTACTTTGAGGGTCTCGCCGTTAGGTGTGGTGCCCAAAAAGACGCCTGGTGAATTTCGTTTGATTCACCATTTGTCTTTTCCTAGGGGGCAGTCAGTGAATGATGGGATCCCAGAGCATTTATGCTCTGTCAGGTATACCAGCTTCGACCAGGCTATCGCCGTGGTGAGGCATTGCGGGGTGGGGGCTGAGTTGGCGAAATGCGATATTAAGTCTGCGTTCCGCCTTTTGCCCGTCCACCCCGGTGACTTTGATCTCTTAGGTTTTTCTTTTGAGGGCCAATTTTACATGGATAGAGCATTGCCCATGGGCTGCTCTGTGTCATGTTCCGCTTTCGAGCGTTTTAGCAAATTTTTAGAATGGGCTGTGCGAAAGAAAGTGGGGTTGCAGGACGTTGTTCATTATTTGGACGACTACCTGTTTGTGGGGCCCGTAGGGACAGGGCAGTGTGGCCAGCTGCTGCCGGGTTTTGCCGAGCTCACTACTGAACTTGGGGTACCCTTAGCACCGGAAAAAACGGAAGGTCCAACTCAGAGGTTGACCTTCCTGGGGATTGAGATTGACACGATTGATCAGTTGTCTAGGGTGCCTTTGCAGAAATTGGGGGAGTTGAGGGATAGGATTAAGGCATTTCTTCATAGGAGGAAGGTCACTCTGCTGGAATTGCAGCAGTTGGTGGGGCACCTCAACTTTGCTTGCAAGGTGGTTGCTCCTGGAAGGGCTTTTCTTAGGAGACTGTGTGATGCTATGGCAGGGTTACGCTTGCCCCAGCATAGAACTAGGGTTACCTGCAGCATGAGGGATGATCTGAGGGTTTGGCTGGAATTTTTGGAGTCGTTTAACGGGGTCTCCTTTTGGAGGGACGACTTGATGCTTGAGGCCGAACTACAGGTCATGTCTGATGCTGCAGGATCTTTAGGCTTTGGCGTTTACTTTCGCGGACATTGGTGCGCGGATGTTTGGCCTGATTCCTGGACCCAGGTAGGGGTGAACCGAGATCTTACGTTTCTCGAGTTTTTTCCCATTTTAGTTGCGGTTTGGCTGTGGGGGAAGGATATGGCCAATCACACTGTCCATTTTTGGTGTGATAACATGGCAGTAGTCCACGTCATTAATTCCCTTTCATCCAAATCGCAGAGGGTAATGAGGTTGGTGAGGGCCTTCACTCTGCGCTGCTTGCGGCTTAACATATTGTTTTTAGCCAGGCATGTTCCTGGGGTGAGCAACGGGGTGGCTGATGCTCTATCTCGTAAACAGATGGAGAGGTTTCGTCAGCTGGCCCCGGAGGCAGACGGAGAGCCGGTGCCAATGCCCCAGGAGCTATGGCAGATTGGAGAGCGGAAGCCTGCAGAGCGATAGGCCTAGCCATTGCGCCCAGCACTCGGAAGTCTTATGAGCGGGCCGTGCGGCAGTTTGAAGACTTTCGGGCTGAGGTAGGGTATCGCAGGGTTTGGCCCCTCCCGGTGGAGGAATTGCTCCATTACTGTGTGTCTTTGCGAGGTAAGGGGTTGGCCGTGCGATCTATTAGGGGGTGCCTCTCTGCATTGGCTTTTGCAAGTAAGGCACTCGGTTATAGGGAAGACACAGCAGATTTTCGTCTTCGAAAGATGCTGGAGGGGTGGGCTAGAGAAGCCGGGCCCAGGGCTGATACGCGGAATCCGGTGTCTCCGTCGATTCTGCAGGGGTTGAAGAGGGTATGGGGCGTGGTGTGTGCCTCGCCTTTTGAGGCATGTTTATTTCATGCCGCGTCCCTGTTGGCCTTTTTTGGGGTGCTTAGAGTGAGTGAGCTGGTTGCTCAGTCTAGGAACGATGTTTCTGGTAGGGCTTTGCAGCTAAGGGACCTGAGGTTGTTGGGGCCTAAGGCGGTTGTTACTGTCCGTCGCTCGAAGACGGATCAGTTGCAGCGGGGTACTGTGCTTGAGCTGGGTAGTTGTTCGGAGCTCGAGTTGTGTCCAGTTAATGCGTTGGCTGCTTATTTGGCAGTGCGCGGGCCCAAGGACGGATTTTTGTTTATACACATGGATGGTAAGCCATTAACGAAGCACCAGTTCTGGGCGGTTACGTCTAGGGCGCTGGGTGAGTTAGGGTTATCAGGGGTGCGGTTCGGTACACACTCCTTTAGAATTGGGGCGGCCTCGACAGCAGCTGCTATGGGGTTGCCTTCCACCTCTATTCAGAGGCTGGGGCGTTGGCGTTCTTCAGCCTATAAGGCATACATCCGCCCCTTTTGTGGGCAATGAGCGCCTTGGAATGTGTGCACGAGTTGGTTCCGTTTGTGTTTAATGGTTTTTCTCTTTTTAGATGCTGCTGTTCCTGGCCAGAGGAGCCGGTGCCGAGTTCTCATCTGCGGCCATAGCTACGTGTTTTGGGCTGGTCTTCAAGCACGGAGAACTGCGGTCGGCTCTCAGCTGGGACTCAGCCAGCATGCGGTTATCGAATGGCAGGGGCGCCGGGGCCTCCAGTGGCCAGGCTTGCTGCCATTGTTATTCAAAGGTAGAGCGGGTCCTCCTCCACAGGTCTTAATTGTTCACCTGGGAGGTAATGATCTGGGGTTATTGAAGGGTAAGGCCTTGGTGTGGCAAGCCCGGGATGACTTCCAGCGCATCAGGGAGCGATGGCCGGAGACCACGATAGTTTGGTCAGCCATGCTGCCCCGCCAAGTGTGGCGTCATGCTGTGGACCCAGCAGCTTTAGAAAGAGCTAGGTATAAAGCCAATAAAGAAATTAAAAAATTACTTGAAAAGGGTTTGGGCCACTATTTACCTCATCCGGATATTTCAGCGAGATGTCCTGACCTCTACAGAGGGGATGGGGTGCATCTCTCGGAAAAGGGTAATGTGCTTTTTCTGAGAGATTTGCAGCAAGGGTTGCGGGTGGCTTTGGGCCTCCCGGTGGGTGCTAAGCCCTAAGTAGAGACTTGGCCTTATTAGTGGCAGGTTTTAGGGGTTTAGGACACTATGCGGCTAGGGGAGGACTGTGAAGCATCCCCCCCTTTGGGGGAAATTTGGGGTCTGGCATGATCGGCCTTGGGGTTTGGAGACCCGGGTTGGAGAATGCAGACTGTCCAGGAGGCTCGGCTAGAGGGTGCCTTTCTGCCGAGACGTGCATCTGGGTTTGGGCCCTCTGGTTCGGGCCTCCCTGCTGGGCCTGCCTGGAGGGAGCTGAGCAGCTCAGCTTCGGAAGGGGGGCTGGGTCCTCGCCCGTTAATGGCAGGGGAGCCGTCGCGGTGACCCCTAGCCCTGGCCAGGCCGCTGGTGGGGTTCCCTTGCTGTTCATGTTGTGAGTTAATAAAGTGGCCCAATTTTAATCCAATGCATTGTGTCCGACTCGTTATTCCGACCTTGGTGGGCAAATAATAGAAGTGGGTACCTGAAGATGTTGGCAGAGTGTGCTAGGATAAGGATATGGACCATTTTTAAAAGCAAAGAGTTTTCTTCTTGAATTAGCTTGCATATTTGGTTCAGTGTCTTGGTTTATGTTCGTACTCTGGTTTTCAGATTATAAATCAAAATTATATTAAATTGAAATAAATTGAAACTTCCCTATCATATATTCAACTTTCCCTCTGTTGGATACTCTTCATACAATATTAAGTTTCTGTTGACGTCCCAGTCACTTTCAGTTAAGAGATCATTTCCTGATATTTGGAACATTTTCTGTTTTCTTCTTGAACTTTGGCAGCCCATAGGATCTGGTGACAGCACAGTCTCTGATAAGAGTCAGGTGAACCTACATGTGGAAGTGCATGTCATTTGTGTAACTTGATGTAATTGATGGGACTGAGTGGCATGCTTTTTGCATCCTTGGCTGTCATCATCTTTCCTACTTTGAAACAAAGATCTACAAGAATCACCTTCCCCCTCAACCCATCTAAGGTCGCTTCCATCCAATATAGTGCTGGTTCAGGAGCATTAGTTTTTCACGCCATTGAGGTATGCTTTGCTAAGTTAATCAAGGAATAGGTATCAATGCAGAACAACACTGCTGTCTTGTTTATTTTTTTAAAAAACTGGACCTGTGAAATTCATTGTACTTTGAAGGATAGTTCCAATTTACAGACTCATGAGCTTGTGAGTGGAATAAGCTTCCATCCTTATCTTTATGTTACAGCAATGGCACCCACATATGATAAGTCTTTGCTGGCAGAATTTAGAAAATGTCATTCCAGTGAAGTGAATATAAAATAACTGCTATCGAGAAAAAAATATTTTTTGCATCCTTGGAATAGCAAATATTATTGAAACTGTTGGATGTCTCAGAGGTCTATTCATGCTAAAATGTATTTCTGCAGTCAAAATATATTCAGTTAATTTAAAAAAATGTGACTGAGATTTCAAACCATAAAGAAATAGTCATTATGTCCAGGCAAAAACTGGCATGTGGGCTGGTTTGAGGTGAGCGCAGATTTCTCGCTTGAAAATTATAGTAATTATGGGTATTTGTAAACAGCCCATTTTTTCCACTTTAAAGGACTAATCGCACGGTCAACAGCTGGAAGTTCCTCTATGCAGATTTGTACCTAGAACATAATAGAAGTCACCCTTTGCTACATTTCTGCTAGGAAAGAAAGAGGGAGAGAGAGGGAGAGACCTGCCAAATACAGCCTCTCATCCTCTTCTGTTCTTTAGAACACAAAATATGAATGTTTTGAGGTTTTCTCACTCTTTTAAAAGGGTAAAACTGAGATAAATTAAGATATAATCTAGACAGCTACTACATGTTTCTCTTTATATTTTAAATATAAACATATTCATTCAGCATGGATACTTCATTATACCTACCTTTTTAAAGACCATCTTATAACTCTTTAAAATAATTAATAAGCCTATTCAGCATCACAGCAGTCTCAAAATAAAAGTATAATTACTTAAGTTGTCTGGGAAAGATGGATCTTAAAGAAATAGTGATGATTCTCTTACTATGGGTTTCATTATCTGGAAGTGAAGAACCTTTCCAAGATCACAGTTTACAGAGTCAGGTGAACCTGAAAATTATGCAGCATCATTTCAGCTTTGCATTTTCCCTTGATGCTGCAAAGAAGTAAAATTCAGGCTCCAGCTATCTATAAATGGGCAGCTATAGATTTGCATAGGACTAGTTTATTTCCTTCAGTTGATTACCCCACAATTGGGATCCATGTTTTGTTTCACTATCGTTTTGAACTGTGAAGCCCACTTTTGGCTTCAAATCCTACCCTACATATATAGTATTGCTAATATTTACTGCTTCATTTACTCTTTCTTCCCATCCATTGTTATGAAAAATACCATTATGGATTACTCCATTTGCTGTAACAGCTGATTGTTTCTTTACCTTCTCACTCTTTCCCAGCCCTTTGTCTTGCTTTTTTCCTTTATTTCACCACAGCTCGCATTAACAAATCGCTAGCATACTGTGTTCAGCCACGCCTCCAATTCTTAGTCTGTCTAGTCCATGTATCCCAATCTAGATAGTCTCTCTCTTCTTAGGCTTCCTAGTTGTCTCCTTTGTGGACCCTGGTATATTTGATGCTGGGCTCTCCCTGCTGTGACTTTTAACTTCAATTCTCCACCCTCTCACTCTCTGAGTTCCACAATGAAACCTCACTACTCTGCAACCTCTCTTGTTAGCCTGATTTCATTTTTTTCAGCATTCTTCCTTTCCTTTTACTTTGCTGAAATTATCTACCTCAGGAAGAATTTCTGCTATATTTCTCAACCTAGACTGAGGAAAGCAAAAATGGAGACATATATTCCATTTTTAACAGGGATTTCTGGGATCCATCAAATATTTATTTAAAAAAAAAAACACAAATCAATTGCTGAAACCAGAGACTGCTTCTCAGAAAGTTTATGATGTAATAGAAAATTGTTAATTTTGAAGGTGCCACAAGACTTTTGGTTGGTTTTGCTGCAATATATTAACATTACTATATCCTTTTGAATCAGTTTCTATAGATTCTTCTAAAAGGATTTTACTAATGACTATGAACTGTCAGCCAAGATATCACAGGTTCAAAGCATGTCTCTGAATGTATTATGTAACTTTAAGCAAACTGTTATCCCTTACCCTTAGCTCCTAGATATAGACAGCAAGTCTGACCTACCTAACAGAGCTGGTGAAATGATTGCTGAGACAATGTGTATGAAGTGCTGCATGCATGTAAAATAAAAAGCTGTACCAATTATTCTAGATCACTGTTCAGCTGTCATGCACTACCATGTTCCTACCAATGCTCAGGACATAGGAATCAGGTAAAATGCTGCTATGAATAAAATCAGGATTCAGTAATCTAAAACAAATATTATATATTTATTTCTTTTTAAAACTCTCCCACCTTTGTTGTAAAAAGAAGTCCACTTTAAGTAAAAAAGCCCACTCTAAGTAAAAAAGTTGTAAAAAGAAGTCCAATTTAAGTAACAAAATACAACAAAAATAAGCAATACGCAAGTGAAAACACAGAAAACAATAAATAGTGATTGAATTAACTTCTTCCAGTCCCAGAAAATCTCTTGGTTGGACAGGAATACCAAACTGCAGAGTGCGTCAGGCTATCTAAGAAAAAAGCATGGAAGTTGCTGCACCCATAAACTGCTGAGCCACATCTGGTATTGTCAGCTCTTTCAAGACACAAATCTGGCAAGGATGGGACTGAGCAACAATACTCAGATTTGGACATTGGTCCAGAACACTTGGCAAGGAAAAAGGGCCATAGTGAATCTCTCTCCCACTAGCCAAATTCTGGTTGCTTTTGAGCTGAAAATTGAGGTTGGTGGAACAGGGATAGATTAATTTCTACTCTGCTCATCTACTGAGATTTTTGTAATCCGTGGCAGATTGACTGCTCATCCAGAATACTTGACAAAAGTAGTCTCCCCACTCCTCTTATCACCCTGGTATTAATAAGCAGCAGTTTCAGAATATAAAAGGAAACATCTGACAACCAGAAGATCTTTGGCTGGAAGAAGGACTGGAAGGCAGGAAATTCCATAAATGTCTCACCTGACCAGTAAAGCTCCTGCCACCAGAGATGGGCATGGAACAGAAAAATGGCAGTTCATGTTGGTTGGTTTTGATTGCTCAAACTGGTGCTTCACTTCATTTTATGATTTGTATGGCTGCCTGAATTAGTTCATGATCCATTTGGTTTGGGAGGTGTAAAACTCACTAGGAGTCTTCAGAAGGCTGTTCTCCACCTACCTTTCAAGTTTGGTGAAGATTGGATTTGGAATGTCTGAGTTATAGCCCCCCAAGGCAGGTGCCCCTAAGAAAGCTCAGCTTAAGCTCTCACAACTAATTCTCCTCTCTTTGTGAAGTCAAGTGAAAGCAGTGGAGTCAAGATGTCTGCTTCCATAGAGCAGAATGGGAACTCCGTGATTGACTCCCAGAGCTGCCAATCAAGATATGGACAACTGCTATGAGTGTTTCTAGGGCTCCCAGAAGTCTACCTCCAGCACTGCCTAGAATTGATTGAATCAGTGCAAGGCTGTCTGGGAAAATGAACTGCAAAAATGAACCAAATGAACAACCAAGGAAAAAGAAATTTGTTTTCCAGTTATGGCATGGTGCAAGTAAGCAAACTGGTTCACAATGAACCATGAATCTGCCAATCCCTACCTAGTACCAAGCTTTCCCTAACCCTATTAAACATAATGGCAGCACTTCCCATCTCTCCCATTTCACACATTAAGGAAAAGGTCAAGGGGCGGGGGGGGGAGAAACCCATCTTACACAACACTTTCACTATGGAGCCCAACTCCTCAACCACACTTGGAGTTCTCTCTTAGTGAGTTGCTTTACTTTCCCTACTGATGGATATTGATAGATTACAGAAAAAGATATTGCTGTGTAGGTCCTCACTAGATCTTGCTCTAGCAGGTTGCCTGCATTGTCATCATGGGGCAGTTAGAGGTTCAGTTCTTGAAACTTAACTGGAAGGCCCCATCCCTGTCTCCTTTCCAAAGTGGAACTCCAACGGGTCTCTCTTCCTTAGACTTTTCCAACCCTGTTTCTGCTTCCCCAAAGCCAAATAATTAATGAAACTTTCTTTTCAGACTTATGTCACTTCTGCATGCTATGCTGTAGGAAGCAACAGCTTTGGGGAACAGCAGCTGGGTGAGGGGCATTTTGATATGAAATACAGCCTGCGGGGAAAGAGAATATGCCTTGTCCCTGGTGTAATGGGATGTGTTCTATAGATTTTGGAAGAAAAAGAAATGTCTTCCAGAAGAGTCTCTTGGCTGTACTGAAACTACTGTTCAAGCAAAGTTTGTTTATCTGGGACAGATCTCTGGAATCTGGAAGTTTTATGTTGAGAAGGCACATCATGGACAGTCTTTTTACAGTCTTTCCCAAGCTATTAAGATGATATGCCCTGCAGGTTTCAGTCATCTGGACTGATGTTCTCTATCCCTCTAAAATGCTTTTCTGTGCAGGCAAAAGGAGTAAAACACTATATCCATTTATCTGTGAAGTGAGAATTTGTCTACAGAATGAAATCTGGACAAGTAGAAAGGACTACCTTACTTTGATGGATTATGCAGTATTGATCCTCCATGGAAGGAACAATTATCTCAGACACTCTTCTTGCTGATATGAAAGCCACCAGGAATGTGAGTCCAATAAAGAGGATGAAAGGTATTTCTCAGAGGAGTTTAAATGATTTTATCACCAGAACCTGTAGCTTGAAATGTAGACTACTGGTGGAAAAAAAATTGAGCTATGGTATATGAACATATAATTGCAATAGAATTTGTAATGGTTTACCAGAGATTAATTTAGGTTCATGCAGACATTTTTGTAAACTGGTGAGAGAGATAAAAAAGAGAGAGTGAGAGCATTAGCTATACATCTTTGATGACAGAATCTATTAGTTGTTTTTCACATTTAGGTCATCAGTATGAATTTTGTGAGAAACAATGTACCACCCATTTTGTTTTACTTTATTGTTTGAAATGGGCATCATGGATGTTGAGGAGGCTTTTGGCAGGTATTGCTCTGCTAGAGGGAGAATTTTGCTCTGTCCACCTTGCTTATGATTTCATTTTTAAGTGACATCTATGATAACATCTCTACCAGATATCTGATGTGTATACACACTTCTAGAAATATTTTGGAACCTCTTAGGAATTCTAATGGGAGAATGGGTTACAAAACAACAACCCCCAAACAATCCAGCAAATACTTGGCTTGCATTTCCAAGCCATGTGAGCTTGTAATCAAACTACTATATGTAGCATTTTCCATTGAATATCTTCTATGTCAGAGGTGTCAAACTCATTTGTTACAAGGGACAGATCTGACATACCGGTAAGTGTTAACTTTGTTGGGCCAGGCCATGCATGCCATAAAATGTAACATGAGGTACCAGAGATATAAACTTTATAAAGGTGATTTCAGATGCTGCATGGCAATAGCTGGATTGTATTAGGTGTGATATGTAGAGGGGTAGTAGGCATGGAGATGCCAGCATTGGTAATGAGATAGGAAAACTAGGTCTCAATTCCATCTAGGAAGATTCAGTCCAGGAAGATGCAAAGAATAAATGGACTTAAGTTTGACATTGGAAACCATAACATTCAGTTGTTGACCTAAGAGCAGCAGTGCTCTTACAAAGAAACGTCAACGGGAGATCAGAAAGAGAGGCTGCTGAATTGCAATTGATAATGAAACTCAAGACAGTGCAGCCTCTTGGACTGAAGTGAGACCTAGTTTCCCTGTCTCATTAGCAATCTGTGCTATTATTATTTGGCATCTGAAATCACTCCATTCTCCAAGATATAAGGACCAATCCAAGTGTTCTAATTCCTAATCAGGGTCTTTTTGAAAGAACATAAATCCAAACAGAAACAGAGAAATCCATTAAAAACAACAACTTTTCAAAATATGCCAAAATAATTTTCACATTGTGCTTGTCAGAAGACTCCATCCATCCATTCACTCTCCCTCCCTCTCTCCCTCCTAAGAAGAAATGTGCTTGCACACAAAAGCTTATACCTGGAATAAACGTTGTTGGTTTTGAAGCTGTATTCTCTTTCCTCCTGTCCTTTTCTCCCCAAAGCAGGAGGAGCAGCCAGGGAGAAGGAAGCAGAAGTGTGTGTGTGTATGAGAGAGAGAGAGACTGGAAGCAGGAAGCAAAAAGCCACTGAGGGAGCAGGGGGAAAAGCAAGCAAAGCTGCAGTTGCAATAGCAGCTCTGGAAAGGAAACAGGAAAGGAAATCACTCTGGGGATGGATTTGAGCCCTGTGTGGGCCAGATGCATCCCATGGGTTGCATGTTTGACACCCCTGTTTTTTGTTGATCTGTGTTTCAAAATGTTGAAATGTTCAATGTTCAAAATGTACAAAATTCAGTAAGTAGTATGCATTCACTGAGTAGCTTTGACTTTTTTCAGTCACTGAATATTTGTTTACGGATTGTATTTAGAACATTTATTTACTTATATACTTCATCCATACCCTGGCCTTTCTCCCCAATTGGACTTATAGTGGCCTACATCATCTTTCTATTGTATCTTCACAATAGCCCTGTGAGGTAGATTTGGCTGAGAATGTGTGACTCTTTCAAGGTCACCCAGCAGGACTCATTAGAATTTAAACATGTATAGCAAGCTCTTTTTTACAAGCTGCCAACAATCCTGTTACTATGTATGATCTCACCAACTTTTCCTAAACACCCCTTCAATATTTCTTGTCTCATCTCTTCTTATTTATTTATCTAATTGTTTATCCAGTCATCATGACAGACTATCCCTCATGACAACAACCACTATACAGCTTTCTGTCACAAGTATTCTTGTCTTTTACAGTCTATTAACTGCAGCTCCCTTTGTATCATTGACATAATCATCTCAAACAACTTTTCTACACTCTTGTGTTAGCCTTTCACTCCATCTTAACCTCTCATCTTGTGTTTTACATTTACCCTCTAAAACAGGGGTGGCCAATGGTAGCTCTCCAGATATTTTTTGCCTACAACTCTCATCAGCCCCAGCCATTGGCCATGCTGACTGGGGCTGATGGGAGTTGTAGGCAAAAAACATCTGGAGAGCTACTGTTGTCCACCCCAGCTCTAAAAGATTGGTCAACACCCATCAGTATATTAAGTAAAATTTCTGTATGGATCATCAGAATCTTTATAGTGGCTATTGATTTAATGACATACTTCCTTCCCATCTAAATTTTACTTTCTGTTCTAGGAAGACAATGACCATACATATCAGTCCTTACAATGCAGCAGGATAAAGTGAGCCATGTACCCTGAAAGTCAAACGGAATCCCAGTCCTCAGTTCCTTTTGATGTATTCTCAAGTCATGCTTACTGAAAAATTGAGAAATTTAATTTAATTTTTAGATTTATATCCTGCTCTTTCCTGCAAGTGGCACCAATGCTGCTGCACCTCAGGCAATCTAAACAGAAGGTCCTGCTTAGAACTTTCCCATCCAGCCAGGCCTGTTCTAGATTTATACAGTTAATTGCTAGTGTCTGTTACTAGCATCTCAGTCTTTGTTCTCCATTTCCATTCTGTGTGGAAATTAAAAATAAATAAAAATTTTATAATAAAATAAAATGTTTAAAAATGGACATTATTTGAGGAACCTTAGGGATCCATCATGCCTCTTCTCCAGGAAATAGTTGAAACATAGAACTTCTGGCAATTGCTAAATGTGACTGACATCCCTTCTAGGTTCTCTTCCCAAAGAATTGCCAAACATTTTATGGTCTTACCATGGAGTTTCAGAGCGCAATCCAGAGGGAAGGGGGGCAGAAAGTCTTTTGGAAGCAGACGAGCCGGTACGTGGGCGCAGAAAGGATTTGCGCCGACGTACGACTGGCACTGCCAGAGCGGAAGTGAGGTACATGGGTGGGGGACCACCCGAGTGGCACCCCACCTGAGGGCAGTGCCGCCTGAGAGCTGCGCCCGAGTGCAGGTGGAAGTGAGGTGGAGCGCAGTGTTCAGGCGGAGGAGGGAGTGGAGTTGGGGGTGCGGCCAGGATTAGGCAGCTTCCTGACCACTTTGGCTTATGACACGCCCCACCCCGAGAGGCGCAACTTTACGCCTGCAAAAATGACGGCGTGCCCCATAGGCACTTGTTGAAACCAAGAACAAAGGTCAGTGCCTCCGCTGCAGAAGCTTGGAAATCCCTTAGGGAGCAGCGTGATTGCCTCGCCAATCACCTCGCACCTTAGACTGACGAGCCTCCTCCCCAGCACCCAATTATGTTCTCCCCAATCCTAGAAATACTTCTGCTCTGGCCTCACACAACTCAGTTGTTAGGAAAAGGAGCGCATGGTGGGAAGCTCTACTGCCCCCCCCAGCCTCCCCCTCCCCTTGCTCTCGACTGCTTGGTGTATGGGCATCACTGGCACTTGAACCAGGCAGTGGGCTCCAGCAGGGGGCATTTGCTGTCCCCGCTCCCCTGTGCTGCAGCCTGCTCCCTTCCCTTGGTCTGCCCTCTGCAATGTTCCCAACCCCTGGCAGGGCAAGGTGTGTGTGTGGCGGCCACCCCGTTGCAGGGAGGTGGGTTAGAGACTGTCCCTTTAAGAGAGCGCCCAGCTGAAACGCAGCCTGCTCTTCCATCCGCCACTCCCGCAGGTGCTCCTGATCTCTATCTCCATTTTGCAAGTGGGACTCCAACACAGAGGCTTCCGCATGTGCCGCTCCACCGCCCCCCACTCCTTCAGCTGTTTCTGCCCGCCACTCGGAATGGAGCCCTGCCCACAGCGAGACTGCCCAGCATGCGCCAGGGAGACTGCTGCACTCTATTCTGGAAAAATAAAGTCTGAGCTGTGCCCTCTGTTGTCTATCCTGCTTGGCATCTGCTGCACATTCCCTGGGCAACCCCCCGCCCTGTCAGTGGCCTCTCCGAGGGAATGCCTGGGAGGGTGGGCAGACTTGGTTTGGGGGAGAATGCTCTATGAGCCGCCACTCTGCCCCCTGCGTGGCTGGACAGGGGAGAGGGAGTGCTGCCCCTCAGCCTGCCTGGATTGACAGCCTACCCAACCCCACAGGGCTGTTGTGCGCAGGGCACTAAGGGGGGGGGGGCTGATGAAGTGGACTCAGAGTTCTGCGGCTGATGCACTCGCACTCTGAGTTCTGCGGCCCCCCGGGGGAGGTGTTCTGTGCACATGGCAGGGGGCGTCTGTGCAGCACAGGGGGTCTCTGGGTGGGGGGGTGTCTGCTGTTGGGCTGCTCACTCCCAGACACACATTCCAGCCACTGTGTATGATAGCAAACTCCTGCACTTGGTACTTCCTGCTTGTCTGCTTGCCATTGGCAGAGTCTCTAACAGCGGGAGGGAGTGAGGGGATTGATGGCTTCTCCATGGTCCTGTGCGGGCCTATCTCGCCCCCACCCCCACCTCGCCATCAAGCCAGGCTTTTCGTGCATGCATGCCCAGCCTCACTCCTGTTCCCTTCCCATGTTGGTGGGCCGTCTTTCCTTTGCTTGTGATGGTCTCCCCATCATTGGCTCCGTTCTCTGTTTGGGGGTGGGTTGAGGATGGCTATCAGCCTCTCTGGGGCCACCACTCTCCATCCTTGACTGTCATGAGCTGCGGCGCATGCATCAGGACTGGCCAATGGGTGGGCTGGCCCTCCCTCCGACTGCCTCCACCTCCCTTCCGTGCCTCTGCCAGTGGCATTGCCATGGCGACCATCTCACTCATGGTAAGCTACGCCTCTCCCCTCCCCACGCTCCAACGTGCCAAAGTTCTCAGGAAGTCTACTAGTGGCGTGGCAACTACACCATGGCCGGCTGCCCCTTATCTCTAGATTGGGCTGCCCGTCACCTTAGATAGGTGTGACTTCACTTCTGGGTTATCCTGAAAATTATGTCATGCAGTTATTCAACCCTCACTCTTCCATGTCCCTGCTTTCCAGCTCCCTTCAAATTCCTTCTGAAAGTCTGTTCCATACCATTGGAGCTGGAGCTGCTACTGAAAAAGCCTACATACACATAACAGCAGACTGAACCCTGCAGGGGTAGGAAAACTAAAAGGCATTGTTGTGCTGAGCAAAAATGCTGTATGGGCTCATACCAGGAGAGACAGACTTCCAAATATGTGGGCCATAGGTCACAAAGGACTGCAAAGGTAAGCACCAACACCTTAAGCTGGAGTCAGTTGTGTTTGGCCACAGATAAATAGGTGGCTTCAAGTTTTAGTTCACATGTCCCAAGTCTCACACAAATTAAAATTTCAATCTGAACAGTAAACCCTATAACCCTGTTATAGCACTGTACCAAGTGCATCTGATGTAACCAGTCAGCATTTTTATCCATAGGACATTAATATTTTTTAAAGTCTGCTATTTAATCAACATATTTTATAGCAATATATGTATAGGGGGAACTACTTGAAAACTGCTCACTATTTCTTTTTTTACTTTTCTTTGATGTAGAATAGATAAAAAACACTTCCAAGTATAAATGAATCAATTATTGTTTCTGTATCATAAACATAACAGCCCCGTGGCGCAGAGTGGTAAAGCTGCAGTACTGCAGTCGGAGCCCTCTGCTCACAACCTGAGTTCAATCCCAGTGAAAGCTGGTTCAGGTAGCTGGCTCCAGGATGACTCAGCCTTCCATTCTTCCGAGGTCGGTAAAATGAGTACCCAGCTTGCTGAGGGGGGAAGTGTAGATGACTGGGGAAGGCAATGACAAAAAGTCTGCTGTGAAAACGTTGTGAAAGCAACATCACCCCAGAGTCGAAAACGACTGGTACTTGCACAGGGGATTACCTTTACCTTAAATATATTCTGAATGAATTCTTCAGAGTTGCAGATTCGTTGACTTTCCTGCTATCTGCAGAAAATATGCCATTTTGCCAGCTATTTGTTTAACTCTCATATACAGTTTCTTGTAATGAGAGGCAATTATGAACATTTGCCTTTCCTGTCCAATTTTCTGGTGTTTCAAGAAGGAATTTGTTACCCCAAGTAATTCTGAAGAAACCATATTATAGAAACCAGAACCTGTGAGAAGATTTAGGCAGAAAGAATTATTATGTTCTGGCCTTTGCAAGAGGAACATTCATCTCAGCCATCTTGGCTGTTCTGGCTCATGGAGAATGGGAGGGTTTAAGTCAGGGGTGTCGAACTCATTTGTTATGAGGGTTAGGATATTTTGTATTTCTCCCATGGGATCCAGGAAACTGGACAAAGGAAGCTCTGGCTCTTTACTTTCTTCGCCAGGGGACTGAGGGGGGGGCGCCTCAGCCAATAGAAGGAAGAGAGGCTTGGCTCAGTAGCTCTGCTGTGCAATTGAGAGAGCCTGGCAAAGAAAGCTATTCCTCCCCCCTTCCTCCCCAAGGGAGGAGCCCCAGCCAATTGAGAAAACAGAGGTTTTGCTCTGTAGCTTCTGTGCAATTGAACAAACCTTGCAAAGCAAGCTGTTATGCAAAAGGAAGCAAGATATAGGGAGAAGGAAGCAGATGACAGCCAGTTGCTCGGGGGCCTGATAGGAGCCCTCTACGGGCCTGATTCAGCCCCCGAACTGCATGTTTGACACCCCTGGTTTAAGTGAAAAGCTGGGAGAAGAGAGATTCAATGGGATCTCCCTAATGAACTGAAATGCTAGGTTGCCCAAGCTCTCTAATTTCACCTCAAAAACAACTTTTTCTGAGCAGGAATGCACAGGAACACAGTTCCAGCTGGCCTAGTGTCAGGGGGTGTGGCCTAATATGCAAATGATTTCCTGGTCAGCTTTCTCTACCAAAAAAGCCCTGCTCAAAAATAACATTTAATTCATTGTAAAAGTATATACGTGAGGAAATATGTGAATCTGAGCATGGCAGCTCAGTTGAGAGTCTCTGGGTAAAAATAAAAGAAGTAAGAAACAACAGTGATATTATTGTGGGGGTCTGCTATACACCACCATGTCAGGCAGAGGACTTGAATGAGATACTTCTACAGAAGATTGCAAAGTTCTGCAAGAGAAGGGATACAGTGATCATGGGAGATTTCAATTACCGGGACATCTGTTGGAAGTCCAACTCTGCTAAAAATGAAAACTCCAACTTTCTATGGATTACAATAACAGCTAAGGAGAAGAGATCGGTGTAAGAAGGCAGAGACTTTTCGTTAAGGTAAAGATTGTTATCTACCACTCCGGGACTAAAACAAGGTTTATAAAATTAATTTTTTAAGATCTGGAAGGAACTGTAGGAGCATAAAGCTAAGAAGAAGTAAAAGGAGGTATATTTGGACTTTTTGAAACTTAAAATAAGCAGGAAAGTACAGAAAAATAACTGATGTTTGACATACCTGTGGCTTTGAAAAAAAAATACCCTGACATAACAGATGCTGAGCTTTAAGACGAAACAGGAAGTGACGTGTTACAACTATCGAGAGATTATTAACCATAGAGAATGAGACTTCACGGCCAGAAAGTCAGGAAGTGAACACTGAAAGAAAATATCTGTTTTAAACCTCCGGGGACATCTCTAGAGCCAGAAATCATAGAGAAACATCAGCTGCCATTAAAGAAGGGTCAAAGGTATTATATTTTTAAAACAGAATGGGACTCTAAAAGTTTATAAAACCGACAACAATCATCTTAAAAAGAAGAAATATTTTGGACTATATGTTTAAAAATAAATTTTAAGGCTTATTAGAAAAAGGAAAACTTTTTGAAAAGGGGGGCTTGGAAAAATCACGGCCACCATTGTGGATTTTTTTAGAACTTTAAAAATTAATATCTTGAGCTAGGAAGCTCAGAGGATGGCAATTTTGGGCTTGTTGGAAAGGGCATGCCCTAATCTATTGAAATATATCATTGGTTTGCTGATTGGTGAGGTCAATTTATAAGCCCATTCTGTGCAATGGGAGGACAGTGATGTCTGATCAAAAATTGGAACCAAGGCTTACATGATTAAGATCAGGTTCACTGGAAGGTGGAAAAATGGCTAAAGTTCAAGAGCAATTGGATGCGATGGAGACAAGACTGTTGAAGGTGATGAAAGACTTAGCAACTGGAACTGAAAAGAAACTAATGAAGGAAATAAACTCCAGTGCTGAAGAAGTCAAGAAAGAAATTAAAAAAGAGATTGATGAGCTCAGGAAAGAATCACAAGCTACAGCTCAGAAGACACAGGAAATAGAAATTAAAGTTAAAGACCAAGACGCTACCATCAAGAAAATGCAGGAGAAAGCAACACTACAAGACTGTAAGTTAATGGAAAACATGATCCGTCTAAGAGGTGTGCCTGAAAATGACCAAGAGGACTTAAAGAAGTATATTTCAACAATTATTGCTGAATATATGGGGGAGGACCCTGAGGTGACAGGACATTTGTATGACTATGTTTACAGGGTTAACTCTGAATTTGCTAGAAAGAACAAGCTACCAAGGGATGTGGTAGTAAAATTTACTACAAGAGACATGGTGGGAAGGATTTTAAGTTAACAATTTGAAAAAGCAATGGTGGTGGAAGAAAGTAGAATAAGAATAATGAAGGAGCTGCCAAGGAAAGTTATAAGTGACAGAAGACATTCCAAAAAACTGACAGAAAAGCTAAGGGCAAAGGGAATAAGATATAGATGGATTTTACCAGACGGCCTTAGCTTTGAGTATAAAAGACTGAGAACTACAATAATAGATATTCAAGCCATGGAAAGATTTTTTGCGGAAAACAAAGAATTTGGAGATACAGAATAATTGAAGAATCACTATGGATTACAAATTAATTTCTTGGAATGTAAATGGACTAAATTCACCACAAAAAAGAAAAACATTTCATTGGATTAAAAAACAAAAATGTAATATAATTTGTCTACAAGAAGTACATATCAAACAAATGGATTATAAATTTTTATGGAATAAATTTTTAGGTGAAGAATTTTTTTCATTGGCTAAGGAAAAAAAAGGGAGAGTGATTTTTTATATTAAAAAAGAATTGGAGCCAAAGTTGATTTTTTAAGGACAGTGACGGTAGATATGTTGCAGTGGAGGTATTGATAAATGAGGGGGAAAATGTTGTTATTGGGGACTATATGCCCCAAATGGGGCAAAGAATGTTTTTTTCAAAGATATTATGCAACAGTTAGATCAAGTGACATATGACCAGATAATGTTAATGGGAGATTTTAATTGAACCATTAAAAATTCTTTGGACAGATCCAGGGAAAAAAATATAGATGGCAAGTTACCAAAGTCATTTTTTGAACTAATAAAACAAGAAGGTTTGAAGGATGTACGGAGAAAGTTTAATCCTAATGTGCGTGACTACACCTTTTCAGCAAGGCATAGCTAACTCCTTCTCAAGAATTGACATGTTATGGACCACCAAAGACTTGGGACTTATTACTAACAAAATAGAGATTCTTCCAAAAATAGGTGCAGACCATAATCCATTATTGTGGTTGGCAAAAGACAGGATAAAGGTGAGGAGATGGAGATTAAATGAAGACTTATTGCAGAATGCAGAAACAGTGGCATCTCTTGAAAAAGAAACTAAAGCTTTCTTCCAGATGAATGAAAATCAGGACATTCAATACCAGACCTTGTGGGACACGTACAAAGCTGTAATGAGAGGAATCTTAATTACATTGAATAATAAAGATAGAAGAGACAAGGAAAAACAAATGGTGGATTTACAAAAAGAAATAGGCAAAAAAGAAAGAGAATTAAGAAAGAGACCGGGGAAAAAGAAAATTTTGCGGGAGATTACAATTTTACAGAGCCAATTGAAGCACCTATTGAATAAGGAAGTGGAATGGAACCTAAAAAGATTGCAGCAGAAATCTTTTGGGGGAGCTAAAAAACCCGGAAAATACTTGGCGTGGCAAATGAAGAAAAAAAGGGAGAATACATTTATAAATAAAATTATAGTTGAAGGCAAAGAGATTGTGGATCAAGCAGGAATAAAAAGGGAATTTTACAAATACTATGCTAAACTATTTAAAGGCCAAAAAGTATAAAGAGAAAATAGAAGTGTGACTGCAGAAAGTGAAAGTAAAGCCTTTAACAGAAACCATGGAAAAAGTCTTAAATGAACCAATTGAAAAAGTTGAAATAGAAGAAGCAATTAGTTCAATGAAATTAGGTAAAGCACCGGGTCCTGATGGCTTTTCAGCAAAATTTTACAAAGTCCTGGCAGACGCATTAGTACCGAAGCTCCAAAAGTTGACAAGAAGGGAAAGTGCCAAATACATGGAAAGACAAGAAGGGCAAGTGCCAAATACATGGAAAGAAGCAGTTGTTTCATTGATACCAAAGGGAGACAGAGATGCCACGTGTGTTAAAAATTATAGACCGATTTCATTACTCAATAATGACTATAAAATATTTGCTAGGATACTAGCAGCACGACTCAAACAGCATTTGAAAACTTTTATTCAGGAGGAGCAAGCAGGTTTTCTCCCCAGAAGGCAAATAAGAGACAATATCAGAACAGTAATAGATATTGTAGAATATTAAAAAAAAGTATCCAGAAAAAGAGGTGGCATTATTTTTTGCTGATGCAGAGAAAGCTTTTGACAATCTTAACTGGGACTTTATGTTTGCTGTGATGGAGAAATTGAAATTGGGAAATGATTTTATAAGAATGGTGATGGCAATTTATACAGAACAAAAAGCAAAACTTTGTGTGAATGCAGACTTGACAGAACAAATGATAATTAGTGAAGGTACAAGGCAAGGTTGCCCTCTATCTCCGTTGCTAATTATAATAACTTTGGAGATTTTGCTGATACAAATCAAAGAGGATAAAGAAATAAAGGGGCTGAAAATGAAAGTTTTTTCTTACAAATATAGGGCTTTTGCAGATGATGTGATGTTTATTAATGAAAATCGATTACAGGTGACGCCATTGTTGTTAAGTAAAATTAAAGAGTATGGAGAGTTGGCGGGCTTCTATATAAATAAAGAAAAATCAAAAATTCTAAGCAAGAATCTGTCATTAAGCAAACAGAAAGAACTACAAAGCTTAACTGGATGTGACGTTACCTTGAAAGTAAAATATCTAGGTGTAGAGATTACAATGAGAAATATTGATTTGAATAAAAACAATTATGAAAAGCTTTGGCGTAAATTTGAAGAAGATTTGTTAAAGTGGAATAAGCTGAATTTGTCTATGCTGGGTAGGATCTCTGCAATCAAAATGAATGTTCTACCAAGAATGATGTTTCTCTTTCAAACAATTCCAATAGTGAAAGACATTAAACAATTTAATAATTGGCAAAAAAAGGTTTCAGAATTTGTATGGGTGGGTAAAAAAACAAGAATTAAAATGAAAATTGTGACGGATGCAAAAGAAAGGGGTGGCTTCCAGTTGCCCAATTTTAAGTTATACCATGATGCTGTTTGTTTGGTATGGATTAAGGACTGGATAACTTTACTTAACAGGAAATTATTGGCATTAGAAGGCCATGGGAATGTTTTTGGTTGGCATGCTTATATGTATTATGGGAAAGAGAAGAAGGATGGTTTTTTCTGACATCATTACATAAGAAGAAACTTGTTGAATACTTGGAAAAAATATCATAAATATGGTGATTTGAGAAAACCACTATGGATTGTGCCAACAGAAGTCATAAAGTTATCGTCAGATCCACAGGAAGAAAATTGGTTATCATATAAACAACTGCTAAAAATACAGGGAGGCAAGGTGGAACTAAAATCAGTGGAAGAATTGCAGGACAAATTTAATTGGTACCAACTGCAACAAATCAAAAGCTTGGTGGAGCAGGATATTAAAAATACAGGAATAAGACAAGATCAAACAGAACTGGAAAAATGCTGTTGGGTGAGAATGAAAAATTGATTTCAAGGACTTATAAGTTACTATTGAAATGGTCTGCAGAGGAGGAAGTAGTGAAATCTCAAATGATAAAATGGGCAATAAATATGAACAAAGAAATACAAATGGAGACATAAGAACACCTATGGAAGAACTCTATGAAAATATCAACGTAAAAGAGAACTGTTTCAAAATGATGTATAGATGACACCTAAGAAATTAGCAAAAATGAACAATCAAATCTCAGATAGGTGCTGGAAGTGTAAAAAACATGAAGGTTCTTTCTACCACATGTGGTGGACTAGATAGATAGATAGATAGATAGATAGATAGATAGATAGATAGATAGATAGATAGATAGATAGATAGATAGATAGATAGATAGATAGATAGATAGATAGATAGATAGATAGATAATTTTATTTATATCCTGCCCTCCCCGCCGGAGCAGGCTCAGGGCGGCTAACAACATCATTCAAATTACCATTATACAAAAGACAAAGTTACATTTAACATTAAACATTAACATTAAAATTCTGATAAGTTTAAAATTAATTTAGATAGATAATTTTATTTAACTTGTGATAAAGCGAAACAGTTTTGGCAAATGATTCAACAAGAGACCTCAAAAATTTTGGGTTATGACATCAAGAGAGTACCAGATATCTTTCTGGTAGGATTACAAATGGAAAGTTTTCTGAAACAAGATAGAACTTTGTTGTGGTACTTGCTTTCAGCTGCAAGGACATTATATGCGCAAATGTGGAAGCAAGATAAAATACCAGAGAAATGGGATTGGATCTTAAAAGTGTTACACTGGAGTGAAATGAATAAACTTACTAGAATTTTAAAAGACTGTAATTCAGGAAAATTTAAGGATGATTGGAAGAAATTTCAAGAATATGTTGAAAAACAATGGAGAGTTAAGAGACACTTCGTGGTCTTTGATAATATTACATGAATTTTTAATGGGAAGATAAAGTTGTTAATATGGTTTTCTGATCTGATATGCAATTTTATAGGTGGTTAGATTATGAGAAAAATAGGTTAATTTTAATAATTGCTAGTCTTGGTTTATTTGGTGTTAAGATAACTGGAAATATAAGTGAAGATTCTATAATTGTGAATTTTACCTTTTTTAAAAAATTATTTTAAGCACCGGCGGAGGTCAAGAAACTGAGGGCTGGGGGGAGGAGGAAATTTGTAATGTATTGGTTAACATCTTAAAGTATATGTTTAAATATATTTCAATACGTTGCAAAAAAATAAAATTTGTTTTACACAAAAAAAAAAAAGTGTGATGTGGTGGCTAAAAAGGCAAATGCAATTTTGGGCTGTATCAACAGAAGTATAGTGTCCAGAACACGTGATGTGATGGTATCGCTTTACTCTGCTCTGGTAAGATCTCACCTGGAGTATTGTGTTCAGTTTTGGGCACCACATTTTAAGAAGGATATAGACAAGTTGGAACGGGTCCAGAGGAGGGTGACGAAGATGGTGAGGGGTCTGGAGACCAAGTCCTATGAGGAAAGGTTGAAGGAGCTGGGCATGTTTAGCCTGGAGAGGAGGCGGCTGAGAGGTGATATGATCACCATCTTCAAGTATTGAAGGGCTGTCATATAAATGATGGTGTGGAATTGTTTTCTGTGGCCCCGGAAGGTAGGACCAGAACCAATGGATTGAAATTAAATCAAAAGAGTTTCCAGCTCAACATTAGGAAGAACTTCCTGACCGTTAGAGTGATTCCTCAGTGGAACAGGCTTCCTCGGGAGGTGGTGGGCTCTCCTTCCTTGGAGGTTTTTAAACAGAGGCTAGATGGCCATCTGACACCAATGAAGATCCTGTGAATTTAGGGGGAAGTGTTTGTGAGTTTTCTGCATTGTGCAGGGGGTTGGACTAGATGACCCTAGAGGTCCCTTCCAACTCTATGATTCTATGATTCTAAGAGATTAGCTGTCAAACCCCCAGACCCTGGGGTGGGGGTATAATGGGATAGGCTGCTACAGGGCTTGATTTTAAGCCAGGGTGCTGATAGGTGTGACCTCAGAAAATGTAGTACTAGGAGGGTCTGTTGTCACCCTGGTCCCTCTCTCCTACATGCAGGCTCTCCACTCCTGTAATGCTTTCTCTATCTGGATGGCATAGCTGAGGAGCTCTTGGAGAGGACCATGTTCTTCCTCCCTGGTCAGCTATTTTCAGACCCTTTGAATCTCCCCCCCCCCCTGGATCCTGCCTCCCCTTGAAGCCACCAATCTCTGCTGTCCCTCAAATAGCTGAGGGTGACTGCTGTCCTTGGGAGTGCTCCCATTAGACTCTGCCTCCCACCTGTACTTTCAGTGGTGGACATGGTGGATGCTTCTCCCATTCCTGCTGCCCTTGCCTGTCCAGGCTCCTGTGGGCACATGTGAGGCTTTCTTAACTCTCCTCTGTATCTCCCCTAGTTCTCCAACCTCCCTATCCCCTGTCTGGCCTCTTCTGCAGCCTCTTTGTGCTGCCCAAGGCCTGCAGTGATCAACTTCTACCTTTCCTGGAGCTCAGCCTGCAGTGATCAACTTCTAATTCTGAAGTTCAAAAGAAGGCTGATTTGTATGTCTGCATTCCCTCATTTCCCTACTTTCCTGTGCCCTTCCGCAACTAGGAGCGGCAGGGAATGCACATGGCTTGTTTATGCTGGCTGGGGGAAACATGTCCTGGCTGCCCTCCTCCCTCTCTCCCCACTTGGAAAGGTCTCTAGCTGCCCTTGCAGCCTGTGCAATCTAGGGGTCTCTTCTCTCACCCATCCAAGAAGTTACCGTTCAGGCTCATGGTGGTAGGAAAAAGGCAGCACATGGAGCCCCCAACTTTCCATGGCCAGACTAAGGGCTTCTGGGAGCAGAGGGTGGGGCTGGCTGCCCACCTACCCACCCAACTTTCAGAATCTGCCCACCCACCCAACTCTGCTCAGAGTGCTTCAGGGGACAGCTTGCCGGTGCTGCTACCTGCTTCATGTGCTGAGGCAATCGGGGTGAGGGGTCCCGAGGGGGGGAGCCAAGGCTTGGGGAGGGGGCCCATAAAATCCACAAGGAGGCTGGGCCCCCTGGGCCCCATAGGATGCTACAGGCCTGCTTCAGAGTCTGGGGACATCATGCCTGCCCTTGGACATTAGCATTCTGTGGTAGCATTCTGATTCTGAGAGTATATTGGCATAGGCATTTTGGTCTATATCTAACACCAGTTTCCACAAATATCTGGGATATATTTTCTATTAGTCTCAGGTGCATCTGCACATTCTATGTGTTAAGAAATATATTCAGTGCATTTGCTTTCAGCTGCAGTGGAGTAATTGTTCTAGCTTTGTTGTTAAAGTTGTTTGGGCAATTCTTAGCACATAAGTCCCCCTCCAAGATCCAGAGCTACAGAGAGACTCCATTTTTGATGTCAAACCACAGAATCATGATCAGGCTACAGGCAAGCAAAAGGCCAGCGCATGAACAAACAGCCTCATTCCCATGGGACTTTCTTTTTTTATGAGTTTCTGAGGCCTCACACACTCCAGCCATTATTAATAACCAATGTTTGAAAGACAATAACTAGACACTCCAGGCCACTGAGAAATATCCATGACCATGCCAATTTGTCCAGTAACATTATCAAATGCCTAATCAGAAGGAGTGGCATCACCTCCTGACCCATCAGAAGTTATCTAAATTATTTTACCAGAGTTCCAGCATGTTCCTGTCACCTGAGCCACCCTACAAAGGGTCTCAACCAGTGGCATTAATTTGAAAGTTCCCCATGAGAGTCTTGACACCTTGGAAGCCCAATAATTTCCACTAACCAGGAAAAAAGGTATGTAAAACAATAAGCCTTCTCTTAATTTGAGCTGGTTTCCATCGCCAGATCTGCTTTTCATTACTGACATGCAACAAGGTCAGTTTTACAGGAAAGGCAGTATATGACACAATCTCTCTCTTTTTTGTTTTGTTGTTGTAATTTTGTATTTTTATGTGCATGTGTGAGAGAGTGTGTATGTGTACACTTGGAAGTCATGATGACCTCTGGTGACTGACCCTACTGGGGCATGGAGAATATTCAAAGAGGTGACTGAACAAAGCCTGCCCCTGTCCTTTTAACTGCTGGTATTCCAAGGAGCTCTCCCATCCAAGTACTTCCCAGACTAGGCCTTGTTTAGCTTCCGAGGTCTGATGAGATTGGGCTTGCCTGGGTTATTCAAGTCAGGGCACCTAATATCTCTCTTTTGCTTTCCCTGTTTGAACCTTTCCTTCGTGTCCTTCCTTCCCTCATGCCACTTGGTGTCAATCCAGTTCCCTTCCTGTAATGTACTGCGTTCTGAGACGTTTAGAAGGCAACATACTTTATTGGCTAGTACATCACAAAGACAACATGGTGGGGCCGGGTCTCCAATATATACATTTCCCAGAACAACCCCCTTCCTGGCCAGGTCCAATCCTGGCCAGTTAAACTTCCCACCACAGATCTTAATAGGCGGAGTTTGTTTGGTTCTTACGTCAGGCGACCTGCAGTTTCTTGCTGGTCACTTCCATATGCACGCAGTTGCGCTGTGTTGGAAATTCAGGGACTGAAATGTAAGACACAACACTCCTCCCCCCGCCCCCCAGTTCAAGATACATAGTCTTTTAAATAAGCGGGTGGCCACTGCTCCCTGTGTGACCGCTGAGGTTCGATCTGAGGAACTGGAGTGGCCGTTGCATCTGGGGCCGCTCATTCCTCATTGTGGGGCGAGGCTGGAATAGTGCTGTCTTGTGCCTGAGGCCATGTCGGGGACTTCCCTGGCACCCCTGCTGGAGAGGGGAAGGGCTCCTCTGCCAGCAAGGTGGTGTTTCAGCGATCTCCCTGTTCCCCCAGGCCCTGTTCTTCCAGCAGGGTGTGATGGCGCAGTTGGTCTATGTGTCTGTGGAGGAGCTGACCTCCCTCTAACGAGACCTTGTATGAGCAGGACCCAGTGACCCTCAGCACTCGGGCAGGTATCCAATCTGGCCCGCTTCCAAAGTTTTTTGCGTAGACCAGATCCCCTGGGAAGAACCCCCTAGTGGCCTCCCAAGTCTTGGGAGAACTGCAGAGGTCTGGGGCCCAGTCTGGATGCAACCTATCTAGCCTAGTGGTTAACCTCCGGCCCATGAGCAGCTCGGCAGGGCTTAGGCCGGTGACTGGGTTCAGGGCAATCTGGTTCCCAAAAAGGAAGGCTGCCAGGTGGTGATCCCAATTCCCCTGAATTATGCATCCCAGGGCCTCCTTGGCTTTGCAAACCATGCATTCTGCTTGGCGGCAGTTAGTGGCCGGATGAAAGGGAGTGGACCGTACGTGTTGGATGAGATAACTATTCAGGACTCCTGGAAGTCCCGGGAGGTAAAAGCGGTCCCGTTGTCTGTGATTATGGTATTGGGGATCCCGTGGGTGCAAAAGACTCTCCGTAGGGCTCTGACTGAGGCCGCGGTGGAGGTTGAAGCTACAGGAATCACCTCCAGCCACTTCGTGTATGCGTCCACCAGGATGAAGAATATTTGACCCTGGTATGGCCCTGCGAAGTCTAGGTGTAGCCAGGACCAAGGCACACGATTGGACTCCCAGCGGTGGATGGGGACGCTGGGCGGATCTGGCCGGGACTCTTGGCAGGGCTGGCACCTTCTAATCCACCCCTCTATCTCTTCGTCCATCCCCGGGCACCATACATAACTACGTGCCAGGGCCTTCATACGCACTATCCTAGGATGTGTCTTGTACAAGGCTTCAAGCACTTGCTTCCGGAGTGGGGGGGGAACCACCATCCTGCTACCCCAGAGAATGCACCCCTTGTGTATGGACAGTTCATCTCAGCAGGATGCAAATGGCCTGAAATCAGCGTCCAGTTTGCCGGTGGGCCACCCCCTCTCCACCCAGTCCAAAACACGTGTGAGGATGCGGTCTCTGCCCATGGTCCGAGATACCTCAGCAGTGTGAAGGGGCTTCTCTGGTAGAGTGTCCAGTAGCATCACGTGGTGGGCAGTGGCCAGGTCAGGGTCCATCGAGGGCAGCAGAAGGCAGCTGAGGGCATCTGCATGTCCCATTGCTTTGCCGGGGCGGTGAACAAGCTTATACGTGTATGAATTGAGGAACTGGTTCCATCGCAGGATGCTCTGTGACAGGATGTGCGGCATCTGGCAGTCCAGGGTAAGGAGGCCCAGTAACAGCTTGTGGTCCATGGCAATCATGAAACACCTGCCATACTGGTAGTCATTGAATTTGTACATGCCCGCCACAATTGCCAATGCCTCTTTGTCAATTTGGGCATAGTTACGCTCTTCCAGGGTTAGGGTCCAAGAGTAATATGCCACCAGGAGTTGGTGACCCAGGGCAGCGCCCACCCTGTACGGGGAAGCGTCACAGGCTAGAATCACTGGGAGGGACTCATCAAAATATTGCTCACTGAGTCTCCATAGTCTCCCCCAACCTCCTACTCTTAGCTGCACTCTTTCCTTCTGTCCAGATCTCCTTTCCCTTGGGTACCTTCCATTTTTTTGGTCAGCCCCAGACCAATTTTCTCTCATTTTGCTATTTTTGTATTTTGGTCAGGACATCCCCATCCCCATCTCTTTGGATGCATACTGAACTTTGTCTGAACTGGTATATGTAAACAATCCTTGTAGAACCAGTGTTTGGGACTCACAGGTGTTGCAATGCTTGCATGTGCATGACCTGGCATAGGTATCCATTTAGGTACCACCATATACATTGGAACTTTCCCACAATTCCAATTGAAGAAAGAGCTTTCCCACATTTCCAGTATCTGAGGTGATGAAAAGAAAATATTTTTTCTATTATAATCTGAAATGAAATAGCATCTGGGTTGTCGAACCAACTAGAAGTCTAAAAACAGAACTGAAGCAAGGCGTAGCTGTTAACACGACACACTAAATGATGAGTCCCCAATAATTTATCCAAGTAACTTTGTGATGCCTTTTGTAACAGTGCCCTCTTGATAAACTCCATTTTGCAAAGTTTGTGGAAAGCCAAGTGAGTGGGAGCCTTCCTGACCAGTGCCGGATTAAACCCTGTGGAGGCACCTAGGCAGTCTCTCAGGGTACTCCTTGCAAATTATCTCAGAGTTGGAGTGCCCACCACACCCCCACAAGGCCCCCACTGCAGCCTGCAGGCACTTTCCCAAAAGCCCCTTTGACAAAGCTGTGGGGGAGAGGCAGAGAGAGGCAAACTTGGCGATGCTGCCAGCAGCAGCTGCACCAGGCAAGTTGGGCAAAGAGCGGCTCAGTTGCTGGCTGCACTTGCAGGCTGGGAGGGCTGCAAGCAGGGGGGAAACCAGGGGGGAAAGCCAACTTGGGCCCCCTAAAGGCATGGGGGCCCATAGGCCAGTGCCTATCTGGCCTAATTGTTAATCTGGCCCTGTTGACCTTTTCAAGTAGGGCATTCCACAAGGCAGGAACCACAACAGAGAAGGTACATGTATAGACAGCTGTTGATTTTGCCCTGCTTGGATGCATGAAGCTGTTGTGGCAGAGCATAGGGGGAGAGATGGACTTACAGATAGCACAGTACAAGTCCATGGAGGAGGGCTTTGTATGTAATAGCCATTACTTTAAATTAAGTCCAGTAACTGATGGGCAGCCAGTGGTGTGACTGAAGAATGGGAGTAATATGCATGCTCCATTCTGGTGCAGTGGTTAAGTGTGCGGACTCTTATCTGGGAAAACTGGGTTTGATTCCCCACTCCTCCACTTGCACCTGCTAGCATGGCCTTGGGTCAGCCATAGCTCTGGCAGAGGTTGTCCTTGAAAGGACAGCTGCTGTGAGAGCCCTCTCCAGCCCCACCCACCTCACAGGGTGTCTGTTGTGGGGGAGGAAGGTAAAGGAGATTGTGAGCTGCTCTGAGACTCTTCGGAATGGAGGGCGGGATATAAATCCAATATCTTCTTCTTCTTCTCCCGGTAATAGCCAAGCTGCAGCATTCTGCACCAACTGCAGTTTCCAAACTGATTTTGTGATGGTGTAAGATCTTTGCTGTTGGTAGGGACCAGGGCTTTTTTTGTAGCAGGAACGGTGGCTCAGTGGTAGAGCATCTGCTTGGTAAGCAAAAAGTCCCAGGTTCAATCCCCGGCATCGCCAACTAAAAAAAAGTATCCAGGCAAGTAGGCGTGAAAAACCTCAGCTTGCGACCCTGGAGAGCTGCTGCCACTCTGAGTAGACAATACTGACTTTGATGGACCGAGGTTCCGATTCAGTATAAGGCAGCTTCGTATGTTCATATGTTCATATGCATATTAGGCTACACCCCCCTGAGTTAGCCAATCCTCTAAGACAGGGGTCCTCAACCTTTTTAAATAGGGGGCCAGTTCACTGTCCCTCAGACTGTTGGAGGGCCGGACTGCCGTTACTGTACAAGGCCGCGGGCTGTCAGTTCTCCGTCTTCTGCATCTCTCTCCTTCCCCACACCACACACCCCGGCCTGGGAACTCACTTCACCTCGGTATCACCTCACACTCTGTCTCCGCCGCCTCAGCCCAGTGCCGGAAGTGTGCGTTGCTAACGCAAGTTTAGGTTGAACGTCACTTCCGGTCTGATTTTGCCATAACCCGGCGGGCCGCATAAACGTCCTCAGCGGGCCGCATCTGGCCCGCGGGCCGTAGGTTGAGGACCCCTGCTCTAAGAGTTTACAGTAGGCCCCGTAAGAAGAGCCCTGTAATTTCTTGGAGGATTGGCTACATCAGGGGGTGTAGCCTAATATTCATAGGAGTTCCTGCTACAAAAAAAGTCCTGGTGGAGACATTCCCTGTTCATTTGCATCCTAAGCCATCTATACATAGACAAATGTGGTTTGCAAATAGGAAATAGGTATAACCATTTTAATGGGCTACTGTTGTGCTCATGAAGGCACTGTTGCATATGCAATGAGGGATCAAAGGACTTAATGCAACTGCAGTGTCCTTTTCCTTCTATGCTCTGAGGAAGGCAGCAGCTCCTTGGTGATATTTACTAGCTTTCATTATCTCAGCCCAAGGCTCTCTGGGGCACACTCTGGTCTCTCAGTGTGTCCTCATTTAACTGCACTCCTTACCTTTTGCTGTCTGTGCTCAGCTAATCAAGTGATGGCAGAGAAGAGTATAGCCAGTCTTAAATCATTCTGCTTTTTCCCAAGTTCCTCTGCAGTTTTTTGATGGAACATATGGCAATGTTATGTCTATTTGAAAAAGCCTTTGCATCATATGTTTATACAACTGCTCAGTATCCCCAGACAAAAATTCCTATCCTGTTATTGCCCATTTGCTGACTAAAGGAATTATCCTCTTCATGTATTCTGGTACTTTACCTTCCTACCTTACATGTTTAATTATGTAGCCCCTTAGTCCATAACCCATATGATTAATTCACTTCATAGTGTGCTACCCTATTTGTGTTTTTTTTTAAACCTCTCTCTTTCTGTTCCATGCATTGTTGGTGCATTTTCATGTTTATTAATGTTTATGAACAAGCTTACCAGACACACATAACTTAGATAATAGTACTTGGATCCATCACATTTGATTTCCTTAGCTTTAACATGTATTGGCTGGGTCTCTCATACCATCTCTCATTCAGCCTACCTTTCTCTGTCACTTATTATAGCAAAAGTAATACTCAGCTGATTCCACATGGTTGTTTTGCAGCTCCACCCTTGCTCCCAAACTGCTGTGTTTTTTGTTAGCATCCCACACAATGTCATCCTCTTTCCAGGTTTCCAATATCCAGTTTCCATGTTTTTATCTGCGTTGCTCCAGTCTTTCTCAAATCTGCTTTGTTATAACCTTTTTTGAAAGATCACAGTTCTAGCACATTTACACACCTTCCAAATAAGTAGGTAAGTATTTTAAAAAGTCCTGTCCACATAAGCAAGTTACCCCACATCCAATGCCATGGGAGGAGGGGGTTTTTTTTGGGGGGAGGGATATTTTCTGTATTTGTGTGTGTATGTGTATGTGTATGTGCATGTGCGTGGAAGTCATGGTGACTTCTGGCAACTGTCTACTGGGGCATGGAGCTTAACACCGCTGCTTCTGCATCCCAGACATAAGAGAAGGCATGTTGGATCAGGACAATGGCCTATCCAGTCCAACACTCTGTGTCACACAGTGGCCAAAAACAAAACAAAACCAGGTGCCATCAGAAGGTCCATCAAAGGGGCCTTTTCAACCTTGGCTCTCGCCTGGTGGAATCAGCTCTCTATGGAGATCCAGGTCCTATCTGACATTACCATTTCGTACGGCCTGCAAGCCAGAGCTATTCTGCCGGGCCTTTGGTTGAGGCAGAGGGCCTCCTTGTTTCATCCGCTTGGCCTCCCTTGTTGTGGTGTTAACTGATTATTACCATCTCATTATTACCATCTTATTATTATATCTCTGGGCCCAGGGATGGAATTCTACCAGGAGCTTCTTTGCATATTAGGCCACCACCCTGATGTAGGCAATCCTCCAAGAGCTTACAAGGCTCTTTCTTGGAGGATTAGCTACATCAGGGGGTGTGGACTAATATGCAAAGGAGCTCCTGCTAGAATTCTACCCATCTGGGCCTATAGCTGTACTGATTGTAGAATGTGCCCAATAGAAGTTGCTGCCTTTGGTATATCTTATTGTTTGATTTTATTATATTGTTGTATGGTTTTTAGTCATCTGTGTTGTTATTTGTCCTGAGCCTGCTTATGAGAAAGGGTGGAGTATAAATCAACAAAATAAAATTTAAAATTAAATAAATAAGAATACAGAGCATCACTGCCCCAGACAGAGAGTTCCAACAATACGCTGTGGCTAATAGCCACTGATGGACCTCTGTTCCTGAAATTCCTTGAAGGTCTCCCTTCCCAGTACTTGCCAGGGTCAGCCCAGTTTATCTTCCAAGATCTGACAAGATTGGGCTTGCCTGGACTATCCTGGTCAGGACAACACTGGAGGACTCTGTGAGGTCTTAAAAATGGTAATTGTCACTGTGCTATAGAGCAATAACATTTTAATGATCTGTTGCCAGGATCTACTAATTCCTCTGAATTACCAGCGTTTTTCTTTCTTTCTTTCTTTCTTTCTTTCTTTCTTTCTTTCTTTCTTTCTTTCTTTCTTTCTTTCTTTCTTTCTTTCTTTCTTTCTTTCTTTCTTTCTTTCTTTCTTTCTTTCTTTCTAGAAAGGTCTGTTCTGTGTTTTAATTCCTGTGATTACTTGCACACTCTGAACCCATTTTTAAAATTAAATCTTCATTTTAGAATGCAGGAGCACCAGGTTTATGTGCTCAGTTTACAGGAGAGCCCAGAGGAGGAGGCATTCTTAGTCTCTATACCAGGGGTGGCCAAATGCAGATTGTGAGCTGCATGCAGTTCTTTCACACATAAAAAGAAGAAGCAGACTGCAGATTTATACCCCACCCTTCTTTCTGAATCAGAGACTCAGAGAGGCTTACAATCTTCTATATCTTCTTCCCCCACAACAGACACCCTGTGAGGTGGGTGGGGCTGAGTGGGCTCTCACAGCAGCTGCCCTTTCAAGGACAGCTCTTGTGAGAGCTATGGTTGACCAAAGGCCATTCCAAGTGGAGGAGTGGGGAATCAAACCCAGTTCTCCCAGATAAGACTCCACATACTTAACCACTACACCAAACTGGCTCTTGTGCATATTGTGTGCAGCTTGCAGCAGGATGGCTGGGGGAGAGAAGGGGCCCCTCCCTCTGGCATAGCTGGCAGTCAGGCCCTGCCACCCTATAAGAAGAAAGCAGCTGGTAAGTCACTCCCTCCCTAGGAAGGCTGGGATGTCCAGGGGTGGTAAGGCCATGTGAAACTTGCAGCCACCCATGACAGGGCTTGTTCAGGTACTGACCTCAAACCATGGAATGCTTTGCCACTGAAAGCACCTTCTGAAAATAATGAAGACCAGTCTGACCTTTAGTGTAGATGTAGGATTTCTCTTTTACTGATATTGCCATGATTACTGATATGGAAGCAGATTCTATTAATGCTGGTTATCCTATTTATTTGAGAAGTTATGACACACATTTTGAAGGATGTTGGATTATTTTATTGTTTTTATTGTTGACTAGGAATAAGGCCCATTGTGAAGGAAAATATAATGGGCTCTAGAAAGAGGCTCTGGGAGAGTGCCCCCCCCCCGCTGTCTTCTCATCCACCCAAGTGAACGCATCAAAGGGAGCTGATCTCTGCCATCTGGAGAGCAGTTGTAATTCTGAGTGATCTCCAGCCCTCACCTAAAGATTGGCAACAATGGTTCTCCAGGAGAAAATGGCTGGTTTGCAGGGTGGAGTCTATGGTGTTGTACCTGTCTGAGGTCCCTCCATTCCTTAAACCCTACCCTGTCTAGACTCCACCCCCCAGGATAGACGCAACCTCAGCAGGGTATAATGTCACAGAATCTACCCTGTAAAGCAGCCATATTCTCCAGGGGAGCTGATTTCTGCCATCTGGAAAGCAGTTATAATTCTAAGTGATCTCAAGCCCTCACCTGGAGATTGGTCACAATAGTTACTCAGGAGGAAACGGCTGGATTGGAGGGTGAAGACTATGGTATTGTACCTGTCTGAGGTCCCACCCCTTCTCAAACCCACCCTCTCCAGGCTCCAGAGTTTTCTGAACTCCAGAAAACAGATCTCTCTCCCCCCTTGGAGAAAATAACTGCTTTGGAGGGTGAACTCTATGACCTTATATTCAGCTGAGGTCTCTCCCTTTACTGCCTAGCAACAGTCTTTTGCCAGCAGCTACCCCAGTGAGCCAATCCTCATCTGTCCTGGGACAAGGCTGAGGGGAGGAGGGAGAGGGGTGATAGGAAAGATGAGGCTGCCATGGCCTCTGAGGAAATGTTTTGTGAGGCTGCAGTAGAGCAGCAGCCCTTTCTGAGGCTGGTTGATGGAGAGGACACAGAGAATTGTCGGAGCTGTGTCTGTCTTTGAGGTAAGACTGTTTTGGCAGTTTGTTCAATGTTTCCAGGCCTTCAGTAGGCAGGGGACAGGGGAGTCAGCCAATGGGAATCCAGAGGTGGTGCATGATACATGATGGGTCAGTGGTCTATGGAGCACAAGCATCAACCAATCAGAGAGCTCCTTTTGGCCGATACCATTATGGTTTTATTATTAGGCTGAGTGGGCTGAAGCTGAATCCAGCGAAGACAGAGGTCCTTTGTGTGGGTCGCGGCGCTCTGGGAAGGGAAATAGCTCTCCCAGCCTTCGATGGCGCGCCATTGAAAGCAGCGCGCCAGGTAAAGAGCCTGGGTGTTTTACTGGAGCCTTCATTATCGATGGAGACCCAGATAGCAGCCACTGCCAAGTCAGCATTCTTCCATCTGAAGCGGGCGAGGCAGCTGGCCCCTTTCCTTGAGCGCCGGGACCTTGCAACAGTGATCCATGCAACGGTCACCTCAAGACTGGACTACTGTAACGCCCTCTACTTGGGGCTACCTCTGTGCCGGACTCGGAAACTGCAGCTAGTGCAGAACGCAGCGGCCAGGCTGTTGTTGGGACTCCCGAAATGGGAACATATACAGCCGGGGCTGCGTGAACTGCACTGGCTGCCGATCATATACCGGGTCCAGTACAAAGTGTTGGTTATTACCTTTAAAGCCTTATATGGCTGAGGACCCGCCTACCTGAGGGACCGTCTTTCCCCATATGAACCCCAGAGAGCACTGAGGTCAACCGGGAAAAATCTAATGACTATCCCTGGGCCGAGAGAGATTAGATATCAAAAGACCAGAGCACGGGCCTTCTCAATAGCGGCCGCCGCCCTTTGGAACCAACTCCCTGAGGAGGTGCGGGCCCTGCGGAACCTTGACCAGTTCCGCAGGGCCTGCAAGACCTCCCTTTTTAGACTTGCACATTCGGACTGCTAGAGAGGACCGTAAATCAAGGATCCGCCAAATGCGGTTTAAAGATCTATACCGCACTGCTGGTACTAGCAGAACTCGCGTCAATTTCCATCAGTACTGGCAGATGAAGTTATTAACTGTATCAATTGTATTGACTGGTTTTAAAATTGTTAAGTTCAATGTCTTATAATGTTTTATATTGTTAAATTTAACTGTTTTGATTATTATTGTATGTTTTTATGAAATGTTGTCAGCCGCCCTGAGCCTGCCGAGATGGGGAGGGCGGGATAAAAATAAAATATTATTATTATTATTATTATTATTATTATTATTATTATTATTATTATTATTATTATTATTATTATTATGGATGTTTTATTGTTCTAATAACTTATTGGGTAGGATGCTATGACTCCCTTCTGCTAAGAGTAGAAACATTTCTCCAACAGAGCAAGTTTCCCTGAACAGAACAAAACCTTTCATTTAATGGAAGCAAGTTGTAGAATGCAGCCTTCTGATTGTAAGATCCTTTGGGTTCCTTTATAAAGGAGGAGGATAAGGTAGGAAAGGAAAGGTCCCCTGTACAAGCACCAGTCGTTTCCGACTCTGGGGTGATGTTGCTTTCACAACGTTTTCACGGCAGACTTTTTACAGGGTGGTTTGCCATTGCCTTCCCCAGTCATCTATGCTTTCCCCACAGCAAGCTGGGTACTCATTTTACTGACCTCAGAAGGATGGAAGGCTGAGTCAACCTCGAGCTGGCTACCTAAAAACCCAGCTACCGCTGAGGAATCAAACACAGGTCATGAGCAGAGTTTAGGACTGCAGTACTGCAGCTTTAACACTCTGCAGCATGGGGCACAAGGTAGCAACCACCTAAATAAAAGAAATAAAAAATAAAATAAAAAAATACCTTGAGTCCATACTTGTGAATATATCAGAAATAATAGAATCAGCAACCATGAGAAGGTTCCTGAATTCCTGTTGGATCCCAGTTGTAGAGAGACTGTCCATTTTTGTATAACTTTGCTGTATGTGTGGAAACAGAGAATGAGTTCATAAAGCCACTGTGTCAGGCACTGTGTCAGGCACTGAGCTTGATCTCTCTCTCTCTCTCTCATCCAGACTAAAATAAGAGGAACCAAAGACAGACAAACATAAGAGGAACCAAAGAGGTCTGGGTGGCTGAACATTAATAATTTGTGTAGAGACTTTCAGAAATAGTGAGCAACAACAGGACATCAGAAACAACCAGCAATGTCCTTTTTATCTAACAAGAGTGCCCACTATTGACTCACGCTGCGCACATGAACTTATACTGAATCTGGTGAGTAGTATATCAAGATTTGGGGGGAAGTTCTCCAGGGTCTCAAGCGAAGTCATTCACATCACTTGTTACTGGATCCATTTTTACTGGAGATACTAGGTATTAAACCTCTGTATTAGCAATCAACATGATTTCAGAATGAATAGTTTTCTATACTCATTCCTCGTTGACCTAATGAATGTTATATGGGATCAGAGGTGTCTAGTAAGGCTACAAGGGTTGGATTAACAGGATTTGTGGCCAGAACATGTCAGTCCTTGGCTAATCCAAACAGTCCCAATCTTGGCTGCTGGAAACCTGAGTCAAGAAGAAAAAGTGAAATTTGGAGAGGAATTAATGTACTAAAAATGTGTATAAGAAGTCAATGGGTACATAAAATAACAGGTACAAAAAAAAATCACCTGTAGCTCTTCTACTTCTAAGTAGCCAGCTTTTGGTATATATGGAACAGTTTTATGTTGTTCTGACTTCTGTGTAGCTTAGAAATACCATTTTTAATGTCTCTTTTTTCCAGTGCAACCATATTTTGATATTGCCCCTTTATCCATGAATTATGGCTGAATGTTATTTATACAGTTTTATGAGGCTCCCTTCCAAAGTGTCTTTAAATGTTTTATAGAATGTATGGCTTAATCATCTGACCCTAGAAACCTCTCGGAACAAGTTGTATTACATTAGCTAATGCATTGCAAAAGTCTTAGTGGAGCTAGGCAAAACAGTTTATATGGAAAGCAAAGCTGTCGAATGTATGGGTTCTGCTAACTTTGAAAAAGAAATAATAAAAATCACCTCCTTAGCTACAGCATGAAATTAGCCAAACTTGCAAATTCAAAGGCTTGGCTTTCTGTGCAAGGTTTTAATTGGATTTTGTTGTTGTACTGGTGCTAGGGTTGACCTGAGAGAGTAAAACTACTTCTGACAATCCTACACAGAAGAATGTTTTAGGATGATGAAATTCAGGACATTGAAAGTACCTATATTTGTGTTTGTGTCAGACCTCATAGGGCTTGAGGTGTAGACTTCTTAACACATATTATTGTAGACTTCTAACACATATTATTACTGTTAAAATCTGCTACTCAGATACTCTAGCATCTGTTGGCTGACAATCCCATTCCAGTTCCAAGTTAGAAGACAGTTCCATTGTCTCACTAAGGACTCTTATTGGTTCTTGATGTCTTTGATGAAATATAAAAGCTCCCTTGGCAGAATAGCAGCTCACTCTTGGAAATGGAAATACCTTCTCCCTGTAAAAATTCTTCATGGCATCCAACACATTGATTTTTAGTATTGCTGGAACACTCAGAAAGAAGGGGCAAGAAGGACCTCTCTTGGGAGGCCATTTCAGAATCATGGTGTCTCTGCTGAGGAGGCCGCTCTCCCTTGTGACCTTCTGTTGCACTTCCAACTGCAGAACTACATGGGGCCAAACTTGACATGCCTGGTTTTTGTTTTTTAAAGTGGCGTCTGGGTTCCTGGCTCCAACTCAGGTTCCCCTACAGCCCACAGCAGTGATGGGAAATGGCTTTTAAAAATAAATAATTTGTTTGGGCACAGAACACAACAGTAGGGAAGAAAGGGCTTTTGCCTTCCCACCCAAACTATTTTCCTGGGCTGAAACAGCACAGGGGGTATTTATTTCTCCATTTTTGCTGTTCCACTATTTGGTGGAACAGCAAAACTAAAATACATACCACTTTTGGCATGAAGAGTTGGCTATTGTCTTATAGCAATAATTTGCAACTGGATTTTCCTATGTGGACAAGCTGTCGAGTTGGGAATCATTGTTGTATAGTACAACAGTAGCACAATATGTGTGGATGTAAGCAATGGCTTGCCCTGATGAACCCTAGGAATGTCATTCTGGGAGGATGCTGATGAAACATTAGCCAGTGATACTTTCACAAAACAAGGCTGAAGACAGAAGTTATATAAAAAGAGAACTTACATCACCAAGGGAGAGGTGTTCTGAAGGCTGACTTTGGTCCCCATTTGGGAAGAAAATAGGGTATATTTGGCTGACTTTTCCCAGTGAGATTCAGTAGTGAGCAGAAGATGGAGGGACTGATAACATTGATGATCTGGCTGTTTGGTTTTGAAGGTTAGTTTGCAAAGCTGATCAGACTTCTCATCAGTCCTATCTTCCTGTGAGCCTCTTATATTATGTCTGTCTTCGGTATTAGAAATCTCAGGGGGGGTTCTTTGAGCAATGACATTTTGTAGTTAGACATGCAGGGAGTCTCCACCAGGGCTTTTGAGGACATGTTCTAAGCCAAAAGGCTGTATTATGGAATGGATGTTATCCTAAAACATTTTTGAATCTCATATAGCTTTCTGACAGGGCAAACCCATGTGTGATTATCCAAATAAGTGGATAAATGAGGCTGCATGGTGCCAAGTAATGATGTGATAAAGGACAATGCCCACCTGGAATACTTCCTACAAAAACCTAGCTTATTATTTCACTGAATCCCATTGGAGAACTTGCTGTATAGACTGTGATAGCAAAACAGTTGTGTTCACATTATTTAGCATTCATTTTGGGGTTTTATACAGAATGCCCATGATGAGGAGTCTTGGAACTATCCTATCCCTTTTGTTTATTCCTGTTGTTACTGGGCACAATGTGCTTTTCTTTTCTATCATTCCCTTTCCTTTTCACCAAAGCCTGTTCTCATAACTTTTATTAGTAGTTAGTAATATAAGGACAAGGGATATATCCAGCACATTTCCCTAGGTGCAAAGAAGTTCCTTCTCCTGCATTTGCACATAGGAGTTCTCATCTCTGCTTCCATTTCCTTGCCTTCTATATAAATGCCTGGGTGAGAGGGGGAAAGGGAGGGAAGGGAAGGAGGTGCAAAGAAATGCTGGCAATTGCTGATGCAAATGCAGTGAAGAGATTTAGTGCAACTTGATGCTCCTAATTCAGTGCTGCAGTGCAGGTTTCCTACTATTTATTGGCACTCAGACAGAGAGCATAAGTTAGGTTGCTGATTCCTTGCACAAATGTTCACTTGTAGGAAGGGATCATAACTCTTAATTTTACCATTATTCCAAAGAAAGGGACACAGTCAATTGCACCTTTAGCAGTGCCTTCTCTCTAGTCACCAAGTACAAGCACTTACAGGTGGCCCTGGCTAGCATCATAAACCTCTTTTGTTCTATCTGTGGCCCACTAGGTGTCACTGTTTTTCCACACCTGTGTGTCAGTCAATCTGCTCCCTCGGCAAAAAGGTCTCTGGATGGTTTTTCCAAGAGGGGCACATATTTGTTCACCAAAACTATTAGTCATCAGAACTGCATTAATTTTCTTTTGGACAAAGAACAGTGTTCAGCTTTACCTGCATCTTGCCTTCAACAAAGAGTCGAATTTTATACAATAAAAAAATACTTGAGTCAGTCTGCTGTATTTGCATTCCTATCTGTGATGTGATATATTACATTCTGCCCAACAAAGGTTTGCATGGAGATTTTAGATGAATTGGATCAGGCAGTACAAGGGGAGTTTGGAACAGCCAAATGAACACCAGTGGACTAGACAGTTGATTTCCAAAGAAATTCCGCTCTCATTTGCTAAGTGAGCCAAGAACTCTTCTGTAAATCTCTCCTTAGGGCATGTCCACATTTACATTAACTAGATTAACAGTCATGGCTCTCCACCACACTCAATATTCAAAGAAATTCTAGAAACTGTAGACTTACAAGAAGGACAGAAATTGCAAAAAGAACATTTCCAGCACTGTTACTAAAGTACAGTTTAATGTGAGTAGCTGTGCTGGTCTGAAGCAAAATAAAGCTGTTAGGATTCCCTGTAAACATGTAAGAAAAGTAATGCTTATGAAAAGCAAGTAACATCTGTGGACAGAAAAACTACCCTAGTGGCAAAATGAATAGAACAGGTCTTTAGGATTGTAGGTGTAATGTATGGCGCCCGCAACCATTTCAGTATATCGCACCATCTAAGGAGCGTTAATACGCGAAAGCCACGGAGGCTACTGCGACGGCCAGATGCCTCCGCGAGAGCACGGACCACCAGCCAATCACAGCGAGCGGCGGGAAATATGGCTGGCCAGCATTGGACTGGCCAGCAGGTAGAATAGTTCCGGAGTTGTATATATGCGGGACCCGGCCCGCGTGTTCTCTCTCTTACCTCGTGTTTGTACCATGCAATAAACTATGTTGCCCTACTCGCGTCTCTCAGACTGGTACATAACAGTAGGCTTGCAATGGCAGCTCACATCCACCTAGCATAGGGTTGCCAAGTCCAACTCAAGAAATATCTGAAGACTTTGGGGGTGGAGCCAGGAGACTTTGGGGCGGAGCCAG
The DNA here is from genome assembly GCF_032191835.1 of Heteronotia binoei. Classification (NCBI taxonomy): domain Eukaryota; kingdom Metazoa; phylum Chordata; class Lepidosauria; order Squamata; family Gekkonidae; genus Heteronotia; species Heteronotia binoei. The sequence goes on from NC_083229.1 coordinate 78,677,054, forward strand.
GAGCAAGGTTGAGACAAGCACAATTGAACTCCAAAGGGAGTTGTGGCCATCACATTGAAAGGGACAGCACACCTTTGAAATCCCTTCCCTCCTTAGGAAATAATGAAGCATAGGGACACCTTCTTTGGGGGCTCATAGAATTGGACCCCCTGATCCAATCTTTTTGAATCTTGGGGGGTACTTTGGGGAGAGGCACTAGATGCTATACTGAAAATCCGGTGCCTCTGCCTCAAAACACAGCTCTCCCAGAGCCCCAGATACCCGCGGATCAATTCGCCATGATTCTTTAGGGGAATAAATCTCCATAGGGAATAATGGGGTCCCCAGCAGACATTTCCCTCCCCTCGCCCCGCTTTCTGACAACCCTGAAGCGGGAGGAGGGCCTCCAAACCGGGGGATCCCCTGCCCCCACCTGGGGGTTGGCAACCGCAACCTAGCACGAGATAGGAGCCAGCAGTTCAAAGCAGCAGTGGCTGCTTCCTGATTTCCATGTGGACATCTCTGGGTCAGGATGAACCCAGTGCAAAGGTGACTCCCAAGTCATTAGCCCACTGGAACTTTTTCTGGTGACCTTAATAGCCAATCCATTTGCCTTAGCAAATGGCCTGATCTCCCTGTATGGGGAACAGTTTGCCTGGATACATATCAGAATATGTTGTCTATATATTGTTCTCAAGCAGGGCTCACTTTCTAGCAGGAGCTCCTTTGCATATTAGGCCACACACCACTGACGTAGCCAATCCTCCAAGAGCTTACAGGGCTCTTCTTACAAGGCCTACTGTAAGCTCTTGGAGGATTGGTTACATCAGGGTTATGTGGCCTAATATGCAAAGGAGCTCCTGTTAGAAAGTGAACGATGTTCAAAAGGATGCACTATGGAATGCATATTCATATATACAAACATATGTATTGTGGAATGAGATCAGAGCTTCAAGGGTAGACAAAGTGGCATTGTATATTCTCAGTGATTCCACCATATAGTCAAATTGGCTCCATGGCTCTGAGCTGTCATTAGATTCACCACACATTCCCTGGTTGAATGTGGAGCCAGTGTGGCATACTTAGTGTTGGACTAGGACTGGGGTCATGGAGCTTCCAACCCTTATCCTACCATAATGCTCACTGGGTAATCTTAATCATATATTATCATCAGCCTAACTTACCTCACAGGTTGTTATAAGTACAAAGTGAAGTCAGCCAATGGAATTTTTTTCCCTGCTTTTCTCAGTATGTCCAGTTTATCTACTGTCTTCCTCTTCAATTTGATGTCATTGGAGATTTTATTCTCATAGAGAGGAATTCTAGGCCATGGCCAAACATGCTAGCTGGGACTATATCACTTCTGGCCTTGCCAAGTCTTTTTCCAGCCAGGCCAGTTTACCAGCTTACTCTTGCCTTGGCCCTTGGGTTCAGACTCCTCAAATGTATCTCCTATTAAAATATTACCGTGGACAGAGATGGTGCCCCACCCCACCTCTTCTAGCCATCTTAGTACATCCGTTCACATATCAGAACACTGGGAGCTTCACAGGTATTCCATTTCAAACCTGAATGGATACAGGTCCAGGATCCACCCTTTGTAATCAGAAGTTATGATCCCTCGTATTATCTAGCCACTGGATGATATACAGTCATTGACCAAAACAAATGGATTATTCAACAAACAATAATGTAGACTAGAGCCCAATCTCTAACTTTATGGCTGGTATCTCCTTCTCTCATGTTGCAAGGTTTTGTTCTCCGGGGAACAGTTGCTGAGTTGAAGAGATTACTGTGCTTTCTAATTCCTTATACCACTGGGAGAGAATAGCTTCCAAACCCACCTGAGAACCATCTGTTTGCAGAATAAATGGTTGTTTAAAGTCAGGTCCCTTAAGGATGGAGAACCACTAAAAGATGAATTGGTGTTGGGCCAATTGGCACTGTGTAAGTGGTGGTCCTTAAGAAGTCAGAGAGTGGAGCTATGTGGTCTGCTAGTGGAATACAACCTTACTGTATTACTCAGTTTACCTCCAAATTTGCCAGACTTCTTTCATAGATTCAGAAACTAAGAAGTGTTTGAAAGTTTCCACTCTCTATTTATTTATATATATGTAAATTTATACCCCATATGCAGCAACTCACAGTATTTTTAAAAAGCAATCTTAGCTTCTTTTCCTCTTCAAGTATTGTAGCTCCATGCTAATCTGCTTCAAATTCTATTTCATTGACAGCTTCAGAATGGTAGTTGCCGAGTTATCTATCTACTAGGACTAAGGCTCATTGTGGAGAAAAATACAATGACCTCTAGAAAGAGGCTCTGGGTGACTGCCCCCTCTTCCTTGCTGTCTTCCCACCCACCCAAGTGAAGGCATTCGCCCCCCCCCACCACCACAAGGGGAGCTGAACTCTGCCATCTGGAGCACAGTTGTAATTATGAGTGATTTCCAGTCTTCACCTGAAGATTGGCAACAATGGTTCTCCAGGAAGAAATGGCTGGTTTGCAGGGTGGAATCTATGGCATTGTGCCCCTCCTCAAACCTCACCCTCTCCAGGCTCTACCCCTGAAATTGTCAACCTGGCATTGGCAACTGCTAAGTCACACTGGCTGTCATGGGGGGCTGCTGCTGAACAGAAGCAAGCAGAAGCAAGCCTACTTAAGTCATGCCAGTCAGAAGAATAATTATGGGGAGAGCATAGGGGGGCATGACGACAGTCACACAGACACTGAAGCTCAGAATTCCTTTTGTTTGCAGTGCATCATTGCCACCTTCTGTTATATTCAGCCTTGCAGCATTTGGCATCAGTGTGAGCTTGTGGTGTGATCTGTGTTTGGGGGAGGCTGACCTAGTTGTGTTATGGCAGAGGTGTCAAACATGCAGCCTGGGAGCCAAATCAGGCCCTTGGAGGGCTCCCGTCAGGCCCCTGAGCAAATGGCTATCATCTGCTTCCATCTCCCTTTCTCTTGCTTCCTTCTGCATAACAGCTTGCTCAATCGCAAAGGAGCTACAGAGCAAAGTCTCTATTTTCTCCATTGTCTGAGGTTCCTCCCTTGGGAGGCTCTTGCCAGACTCTTTCAATTGCACAGCAGAGCTACTGAGCCAAGCCTCTCTTCCTTCTGTTGGCTGAGGCTCCTCCCCCTCCTGGTCCCCTGGGGAAGGAAAAAAAGAGCCAGAGCTTTCTTTGCCCAGTTCCCTAGATCCCATGGGAGAGATACAAAGAAAGCACCTTTAAGACCAATGAGTGCATGTTTTAAGTTTTTTTTTTTAAAAAACATCTTTAATTGTGTTAGTTTCCTTTATAAAGTTTATATCTCTGCTACCTACTCTTAAATAGGTATACATATGGCCTGGCCCAACACAACAAATGAGTTCAGCACTCCTGTGTTATGGTTTACCATACAGAAGGGGAATTGATCTGACTTCAACTTTTCATCTCCTCATCCCTCCCTTGAGACTCTACCTAGGAAAAGTACAGTTTTTCTCCACAGTGGGGATCAAAGCAGGAACTCTCCAATAAGAACATGAGAGACGTTCAACAATGGCCAAAAAACCCAAGTGCCATCACGAGGTCCACCCGTGGGGCCAGGACACTAGAAACCCTCCCACTGTGCCCCCTCAAGCACTAAGAATACAGAGCATCACTCCCCCATACAAGAGTTCCAACAATAAGCTATGGCTAATAGCCACTGCTGGACCTCTGCTCCATATGTTTATCCAATCCCCTCTTGAAGCTGTCTATGGTAGCTGCCACCACCTCCTGAGGCAGTGAATTCCATGTGTTAATTACCTTTGGGTGAAGAAGTACTTCCTTTTATTAGTTCTAACCTGACTGCTCAGCAATTTCATTGAATGTCCATGAGTTATGTTGTGAGAAAGGGAGAAAACTACTTCTTTCTCTACCTTCTCTGTCCCATGCATAATCTTGTAAACCTCTGTTATGTCACCCCTCCGTTGACATTTCTCCAAGCTAAAGATACCCAAGCATTTAAACCTTTCTTCATAAGGAAAGAGTTCCAACCCTTTAATCATTCTAGTTGCCCTTTTCTGCACTTTTTCCAATGCTATAATATCTTTTCTGAGGTGTGGTGACCAGAACTGTAGACAGTACTCCAAATGAGATCTCACCATCGATTTATACAGGGGTGTTATGATACTGGCTGATTTGTTTCCAATTCCCTTCCTAATAATTCCCAGCATGGCGCTGCCCTTTTTTATTGCAGTCGCACACTGACTCAACATTTGCAGTGAGTTATCTACCATGACCCCAAGATCTGTCTCTTGGTCAGTCTCCACCAGTTCACACCCCATCAACTTGTATTTATAGTTAGGATTTTTGGCCCCAATGTGCATTACTTTGCACTTGGGCACGTTGAGCCTCATTTGCCACGTTGACGCCCACTTGCCCAGCCTCAACAGATCCCTTTGGAGTGCCTCACAATCTTCTCTGGTTCTCACCACCCTGAACGATTTAGTATCATCTACAAACTTAGCCACTTTACTGCTTACTCCCAGCTCCAAATCATTAATGAACAATTTAAAAAGCATCAGACCCAGTACTGAGCCCTGCGATACCCCACTGCTTACCACCCTCTACTGCGAAAATTGCCCATTTATGCTCACTCTCTGTTTCCTATTAATTAGCCAGTTTTTGATCCACAAGAGGACTTGTCCTTTTACTCCATGGTCGTTTTCGCACTTAGCGTTTGCTCCCCTTATTCCGCGGCGCAATTATGTCCGGATCATTTTTCTCGTTTTCCCACTAGTGACTCTTTGCGGAGTCGCCTTCCCTGAAGCCCCGGCTCAAATCGTTTTCCCACTGGCATCGACTTGAGTTCGATGCCCTGTCAATCATTTTTTTTTTAAGCGCAAGTCTGGTTGCGTTATGATGTACTAACGTACTAACGTAACATCGAGCTGTTCCCTCCCCTTCTTTTCGTGGACAAACCGCATCACGTGTGCTGCTGCTGCTTATGGATTGGCTGCAGCTGTAGTATCCTCCACAGCCCGAGGAGAGAGAAATCGAGGGGTTTGTGTGTGTGTGTGGCAGCTTCTTCCTTTCCCAGCCTCGCTCCCTCCCGGGTGGCGACGCTGGGATTTCCTCCGTGCTCTACTTCCCATTTTATACATGGCGATTTTGTGCAGGTCCAGAAATCCTGGTGGCACAGCTGAGGGAGGCATTGCCTTTTTAAAACACACACACTCATGAACGCTTTGGCCCACGCCGGCACTAGATTCCCCCCCCCCAACATTGTATAACGCAACAGCGAAATAACACAACTAAAGTCAATAATAAAAAAAAAATTCTAACGAAACCAATTGAAGTGGCAATTGAGGCTATTCCGATGGCCTGAACGGCAGCTCGACGGGCGGCCGCCTCTCGCAGCTCTCGTCGCTGAACCAAGTGGCGGCCTATTCGTCGGCTCCCCCGCTGTGCCACACGCCCGCCTCGGACTTCCTGCCGCCTTACCCGCAGCCGCCGCTGCCCTACTCGCAGGGCCAGGAGGCCGCCTACCGCACCTGGGCGACCCCTACGGCGCCATCAACCCCATCCACCAGCACCAGCAGGCCGGCTGGCACTCGCAGCGGGCGCGCCAGGAGGAAGCCGCCGCCGCCACCGGGCTCCTCTCGCAGACGCACTGCAAAGGAGACGGCAAGCGGCGGGAGGTCAACGGGGAAAGCAGCGCCTGCACAGCCCGCCCGCCCGGCTCCCCGAGGGCGCCCGGCCTGCAGGAGAAGTGCTCGGCGCGCCTCTAGGCAGACGCAGCTTCGGGGCCCTGCAGCACTTCGGGACAGCCCCCCCGGACTGGCTGGAAAGAAAAGGGGGCTCCAGAGCGCAGCCGGCCCCGAGGGAGACGCAGCTCCCTTTCCTGCTTGGAAACAAACTTTACTTTTGGCGGGGCTGCGGCGGGGGGGGGCACCTCAAACCCAGAAGGCGCACCGGCAGACCGAGTTTGGGATGGTGCCGGGCAAAGAGCGAAGGCACAGCGCGGCTCCCCAGGCACGTCGGTGGGGCATCCAGCTCCTCTTTGTTTACTGTATGCCCCCACCCCACCCCACGCACCCTTCTCTCCCGCGCCTTGTTTGGTCTCCTTCTGCGCAGGAAACCCAAACAAGTCGACCTCTCCGCACCAAGCAGACGCCTCGGTGCCCTGTCCTGGCGGGGCCAAACAGCCCGCGGGATCACCTCGGGAATTGCCCTCGTCGCTTCTTGCAATTCTTTCTCTCCCCCCCCCCTTTGTAATTAACTCGCACCCAGAAGAAGCCCGAGAAGGAGGGGGAAGCATCTCACCGCCCCCCCCCCCAATTACGCAAGAAATATGAAGTGACGCAACTAAATATGAAATGACGCAACTAAAGTCAATAATAATAATAATAAAAAAATCTAACGAAACCAATTGAAGTGGCAATTGAGGCTATTCCAGGAGGGTTTTTTTTTTCTATTTGTTAATTTCGAAATATCGCTATTACGCAAAACTGTGAAGTTTAAAAAAAAAATGGCCGTGCCGGCACTTTGGGGAAGCGCCGCGAAAGGCTGATGATTGGCCAAGGGGGTGGATGGGGTGGGAGGACGGAAAGGGAGAGGGTGCCGCCCACACAGCAGTCGATCCGGCGTGGATGGATTTCCCACTGCAAAGTCCACGGAGTGGATCCGGTGTGGATCCGGAGGTTTTCAAAAACTCCGGCAGCATGCTGAAAAACATACTCCGGTGTAAAACCCCTGAAGCGCTGGAGCAAAGCGCGGCGCCGGAGCAACAGGTGCGAAATCCAGGAAAAGATCCGGAGGTAAATGGGGCGCTACGCCGGAGCAAAGGCTAGTGCGAAAACGGCCCATGATTCTTGAGCTTACTAAGGCACTTTTGATGAGGAACTTTATCAAAAGCTTCCTGGAAGTCAAGGTAAACAACATCCATTGGGTTCCCTTTGTCCACGTTTGTTCACCCCCTCAAAGAACTGTAATAGTTTAGTGAGGCAAAATCTTCCCTTACAGAACCCATGCTGAGTCTTCCTCAATAACTTGTGTTTATCAATGTGCCTACTAATTCTCTCTTTGATAATGGTTTCCACCAACTATCCCGGAATTGAAGTCGGACTTACTGGCCGGAAATTTCCTGGATCTCCTCTGGAACCCTTTTTAAAGATGGGGGCAACATTTGCTACCTTCCAGACCTCAGGAATGAAGGCAGATTTCAATGAAAGATTACATGATTTTGTCAGGAGATCCATAATTTCACCTTTGAGTTCTGAAAGAACTCTTGGATGTATGCCATCCGGGCGTGGTGACTTATCAGTTTTTAATTTGTCTATCAGTCGTAGGACCTCTTCTCTCATCACCTCAATCTGACTCAGGTCTTTCAACACCCCTCCCAAAATCAGCGGTTCTGGAGTGGGCAAACACTTCTCATCTTCCACAGTGAAAACAGAGGCAAAAAAAATGCATTCAGCTTCTCAGCCATTTCCCTATCCTCCTTCAATAATCCTTTTACCCCTTGGTCATCCAAGGACCCCACTGCCTCCCTGGCTGGTTTCCTGCTTCTAATGTATTTGAAGAATTTTTTATTGTTGGTCTTTATGTTTTTTTCAATATGCTCCTCATAGTCCCTTTTTGCCTGCCTGATCACAGACTTGCATTTGATTTGCCACAGCCTGTGTTCCTTTTTAGTAACCTCACTTGGACTAGCTTTCCACTGCTTAAAGAAATCCTTCTTACCTTTTACACCTTCCATTATTTTGTTTGTTAACCATGCAGGCTTTTTTAAAAATACCTATTCATGTGTTTCCTGACTTGTGGGATATATTTTATCTGAGCTTCCAGGATTGTAGTATTAAATAGCCCCCAAGCTTCCCCAAGGGTTTTGACCCTATTTGCCTTTCTTTTCAGTTTCATCTTCACAAGCCTCCTCATCTCAGAGAATTTACCCCTTTTAAAGTTAAAAGTAGTTGTGTTGATCTTTTTGGGCAACTCCCCATTTATACAAATGGAGAAATCAACAACATTACGGTCACTGTTCCCAAGGGGTGCAATCGCTTTTGCATTTCTCATCAGATTTTGGGCATTACTTAGGACCAAGTCCAGGATTGCCCCACCCCTGGTAGCTGACAGACATCAGCTCCTGGGGCTGCCGTTACAGTGGTCTCCACTTCTTCACACATCTGCCGATACATCCAAAATTTTGCTCATATGAGTATAAAGAGGCACTCCCACAGGGATACCTTGGAAACCTCTCACCACAAATAATAGGGAGTCTAGATATCGGTTTGTTGCTTGGACTGCTCTTACATGCATACATGTATTATGATTTTTAGAGTTTGAATAAAACACTCAACAGATCTGGAGTGGTTTATGGATGTATATTTATATTTGGCAGATATATAATAGTCAGCACAATAGGTACAGTAATCTCTCTCTTTTCCCTGCTCCTTCGAAATTCCTGTCCACGGGTTAAGATTAATTAGAACAGAGGTGTCAAACCTGCAGTCTATGGGATGGATCTGGCCTGTGCAGGTCTCAAATCCAGCCCCCAAGCAACTTCCTTTTTCTGCTTCCTTTTCCAGAGTTGCTACTGCAGCTGCACTATAGTTTGCTTCCCCCCCAGCTCCCTCAGCAGCTTTTTGCTTCCTGCCTCTTGCCTCCCATCTCCACTCCCAATCACAAGCCCCCTCCCCTCCCCTCTCACACACATACACACACAGTTTCTACTTCCTTCTCTGAGGCTGCTCCTCCTCTTTTGGGGAGGAATGGAAGGGGAGGAAGGAGAGTCCCATAGCAGCTTCAAGACCAACAACATTTCATTCCCGGTATAAGTTTTTATGTGCAAGCACATGTCTTCTAGGGAGGGAGAGAGAGGGATGGGTGGGTGGATAGAGAGATGGATTCTTCTGACGAGCACAATGTGAAGAAATCATTTTGGCTTATTCTCTCTTACTAATCTCCCTTTGAAATTCCTCTGTAAGAGCACTGCTACCCTTAGGTCAGCAACTGAAAGTTCTGATTTCTAATGCAGGTATTTCCATGTCTACTATCCTTCTGCATATCACATCTAGTCCAATCAAGCCTTCTATTGTCATTCACCCACTATTGCCATTTGACATCTGAAATCACCTTTATAAAGTTTATATCTCTAGTACCTCCTGTTACATTTTATGGCATGTATGGCCCAGTCCAACAAATTGACATTTATGTCAGATCCTGCCCTCATAACAAATGAGTTCAACAGCTCTGGAGTAGAGTATGAGCTATGACTAGGGATTTCATATTCTTCAGTGGTTACACGGTTGGGTAGCAGGTGGCATAATCATCAATTACTAACAGAAAGCAGAGTCCTCTAGAGCCTAGAGGTTCAGGGCAGAGATCTCCACAATCTTGAAAAAGTAGAAGGTGGGGTTTTGGGGGTGCTTTTTCACAAGGCCCATTTACACCTTGAAAATGTTAGCAAAGATTTGGTGCTGCTCTACAAATATGCCTCTAGAGAGTGCAAACTGTGCACTCAGCTTGGGGATTTGACTGTGTCATTCCATTATGTCAATGGATAATTTATTCCATTTTTAACAGAGGGAACTAGATTACTTAGATGTGGCATGCATAATTATTAAAATGACACAGTTTAAGAAGAAATCTGAAAGAAAAACAGTATATTCTTCCTTATTCCTGGCAGCCTCCCTCTGGGACTGTAAGAAAAATTCACACCTTGGCACTACTCAAAAGGTTCCCACTGAGGACCTGAATTAGGAGGGCCTTCTGGATCAACATCAATGCACAGCCAGGCAAGTATGGCTTTGAACAGTGCTCAGTTAGTGTCTCTCACACAGGGAAAAAAAAACTTAGTGGGAAATGCAGATCATTCATATCAAAATTAATGAGATTTTCTATCTCTTGAATGTGATAACTGAATGGTGCTGACTATAGGGGGAAATCAGTCTATAGATATCAAACTTTGCTTCCCCCCTCCCCCCTCTTATTCTCTGTCTCTGTTTCATGACTGATTGTGTAATTGATGCTTCTTTCTGTTTGGATATGTTTTGAACACAATATTCATTTTAATAGTGATTTCTGCTTATTAAACAATCTTGCTTCACTTCCCACTGCTACATCTAACGTTAGAATCACAGGACCACCAAACAAACAGAGCTAATTTTACTGTTAACTTTCCCTTTGACATCCTTCTCTTTTTCAAAGCGAATAAATGTGTTATTACAAGACTGTGCTTTTTTCTGCACAGAAGGGTAAGAGAGCTATTTTTGAAGCTCCTTCAATCAGAAGCCCTGGCTCTTTACAAAAGCCATCCCCACAGGACATCAGAACTGTGTATGAAAACATGTGTGATGGTGGGGGGGAGGGAATCAAACCATAAAATAAACTAAGATCACCTTGTAATTGGGCAGAGATGACTTCCTACTGTGGTTGGTATTTTTTGTTAAATGCCAGTGCTCCTGCATTTCTCACCTTTTGCTGGAAGAGATTGTATACAAAGTCTCTTCAAATAGCCAGGTAAATCACAGCCAAGCGGAAGACCATTCTGTTTGAAAGAGACTACTTCCTGCAACATTCTGACTGACTAATGCTAGAGAAGTAATATTGGGAAGGTGTTGGCTGCAAACACAACACCTGGAAAGAAACTATAGGATATTATCACATAACTAGGATTTCCAACTGTCCCTTCTCCTGTGCATTTAACAGCAGCCTGACAAACAGAAATTTATCCCATGAAGCTTTCTCCCCACCTTTTTTGTTTTGGTCCCTGCCAAGCAACATTTCAGTATTTAATTTTCTGTATATGAGGCTGGCCAGGAGCAGGGTTAGTTAAAAAATTGGAAACTCTAAGTACAATCTTTCCACTTCCAATATAGAAAAGCAAACACATAATTTAATAACAAATGCTACAGCTAAAGGAAAGGCATTAGAGTGCAACTACAGACTCCAGTGGACTGATGCTCTTATTATATTGTCAGTGTGCATGGGGCTAGGTGGGTCTTGGGGTCTGACTCTCAGGTCCAAATGGCTGCTCGTTCTTAGAAACAGCTGTATTAAGAGGGTTTGGTCATATGTTGGCTTCCAATTGGACAGGGTGGGAAAAGTGTCCTGTGCCGTTAATACAGGTTTAATAAGTGGAAAGGGGTAGCTGGAGTGTTTCATGGCATGAAGGCAAAATAACATCAACTGGTCAGTGCTTGTATATCAAATTGATATTTTAGAGGGACAGCTAGAGAGACCAGTTTAAAAGTTGGCAACCCTTTGGTTCCCTCAACTGTATAATAAAAGAGGTAAAGATATCTGTAAAGTGTGAGCAAAGTGACCCACTGCAGCATCCCATATTGTTATTATTATTATTGATTAAGAACAATATCAATGCTTATTCCTAGAATGTAGTAGTTGTAATTGCAGAAGCAGTAGCAACAGTAGTACTTTTTTGTAGGATGCCTAATATGAAGTAGAGAAAAGAAAAGGGGTTAAAAGGGGTTTTACAACATAATTGTATTTGTTGAGGATAATCATGTAAGCACAAAATGTATAAGACAGAAAATATCTTCCCTTGCATCCCCTTCATTATGATTTTAAGGTATAACCTATAATAGATCTTGCTTCTATTGGAAACAATTGTATCCAACATTTTAAGTTTTTCAAACTTTATAATAAACAGGGCTTTTTGTAGAAAAAGCCCAGCAGGAACTCATTTGTATATTAGGCCACACTGTAAGCCAAAATGCCCTCAAAATGAGGTTGGGGAATTGACAGGTGGGCACCTATGGCTTTAAAAGGATCTAGAATCTATGTATACAGGATTCCACTTCCAGAAATTATTGCTTAAATTCACTAAGGACACTAACTAAATAAAAACAATTAAAAATTTATTGTAGAAAAATATAGAACACACATACAAGTTAATGAATACATACAACACACATACAGTGCTAATAAAAATAGAAAGAAATGCATAGAGGTAACATAAGGATGGGCAAACGAGTGATAATTACCGATCGTAGTCTTCAAGGAAGGCTCCAATGGCGATGAACGAGGACTAGGGGAAAGGAACCCTCAACTGATCAGGAATCGGGGGTGTATCTAGACAACGGAACTGGGGTACTGCTAGATGCACACCTGTGGGGAGCTGGGTCACAGGTTATAAGGACTACCTTGAGTCCTTAGGGGATGGGAGGTACAGGGGCGGTGGTCAGCTGGTACATGACCTCAAAAAAAGGGGAGGCTCTGCAATGACCATAAGGGCTGGACTTATGTGGTAGCCAATAGCCAGTTTATTGGGGGCACCTGATTGGATGCCCATACCTGGCCAATGAGCAGGCTTGGCCCTGGTTACCTGATTGGACTTCCAGGTAACAATGGGCCAAAGTGGGAGGCTCCAGGATGACCATTCAGGGAAAGAATAGGAGAAATTATTGGGGTGGGGGTGATTAAAACTATCGAACTTACGTATTGTCACGGCTGGGGCCGGGTCAGGCAAAGTCCGGAGGCAGTCCGAGGTCTGTAGCCAGTAAGCAGGAGGGTCCGAGGCGCCAAATCCGAATCACTGTAGAAGTATCGTAGGTCTGAGGTCCAGAAGCCGAGGTCAGGGAGTCCAGAAGTCCAAAGCCAAAGTCAGGGAGTCAGGAACCAAAGTCAAGCCGGAGTGGATGCTAGAATGTCAGGGAGATGACTAGTTGCTTCCACAAAGCTTCCTCCCAAAGCCCACAGCTATATAGCCCTCTGCTGGCTGTTGCCCGTTTGGGCTAATTGCTGGCTCAGGGAGGCAGCCAGGATCCTGTTACCACTCAAGCATCCTTGCTCTTAGAAGGGCCAGAATCCTCTCAGAACTCAGGGCTCAGGGAGCGTCTTGCTTGTGAGCGTGCCGCCCTCCTCCGATCCCTGAGGTCCTGCCGGAGGCGGTCACGCACACGAGCCACCCGAGAGGGCGAGGCAGGGGGGCTGGGATCTTCTCCAGCAGGAGGCAGGGGCACTGGTGCAGGTGGCAGGGGCACAGTTTCCCCATCAGACTCAACTTCCTCTGAAGGGTCCCCAGCACCCATGACACTATCCCCCCCCCCAGGGCCCCCCTCCGTCGAGGGACCTGGAAGGTCAGGGTGGTCGTTGTGGAACTGGTGCACCAAGTCCGGGGCATGAAGATTGTCCTCGGGCTCCCAAGACCGGTCTTCTGGGCCGTATCCCTCCCAGTCCACCAGGTACTGGAGGCCTCCACGATGGTACCGGGAGTCCAGGATCTGGCGCACCTCATATTCTTCCTCGTCATCCACCAACACTGGTGGTGGCGGCGGTGGGGAAGGAGTCCGAGCTGGGTCAGGGGGTGCAGCCGGAACAAGGAGGGAGCGATGAAACACGGGGTGAATGCGGAGGTGGGGTGGCAACTGGAGCCTGAAGGCGACGGGGTTTATTTGTTCAACGACGGGGTAGGGTCCAATGAACCGTGCATCCAGCTTGTGAGACCGACCAGGCCGGCGCAGGTAGCGAGTTGAGAGCCACACCTGATCCCCCGGCTGCACTGGAGGGCCTTCTTGCCTCTTTCGGTCCGCAGCCCGTTTATATGCCTCCTTGGCTTGCTGTAGCTGCTCTCGGAGCAAGTCTTGGCTGGCACGGAGTTCTTGCAGGTAGGCATCAACGGCGGGGACATTCGTGGGTGGTAGGATCGCTGGGAAGAACCGAGGGTGGTACCCGTAGGTTGCAGCAAACGGGGTCATTTGGGTGGATGAATGGACCGCGTTGTTGTATGCAAACTCCGCTAGGGGCAATAGAGTGGTCCAGTCATCCTGCTGGTAACAGGTGTAACAGCGGAGATATTGCTCTAGCGTGGCATTGGTGCGCTCTGTCTGGCCATCTGTCTGTGGGTGGTAGGCCGAGGACAGGTGCACTCGAGTACCCAGGCTGGAATGGAGGGCTTGCCAGAACCGAGAGGAGAACTGAGGGCCCCGATCGGAGATCAGATGGGCTGGGAGTCCATGCAGACGAAAGATGTGTTGCAGGTAAAGCTGGGCCGTCTCCTGAGCTGTGGGGAGTTTCGGGCACGGAACAAAGTGGGCCATCTTGGTAAATAGGTCGACGACCACCCAGATACAAGTCTGACCCTTGGAGCGTGGAAGTTCCGTGATGAAGTCCATTGAGATGGTATCCCAGGGTCCTGAAGATGTGGGCAAGGGCTGCAGCAACCCTGAGGGTTTGGCTGGGATGTCTTTGGCCCGTCGGCAGACGTCACAGGAGCTGACATAGCGGGCAACATCAGCGCGAACTCGTGGCCACCAGAATTCCCTTGTCAGCAAGTGGGTGGTCTTATGCTGTCCAAAGTGCCCGGCGGGTAACGAGTCGTGGGTCAGGCGTAGCACTTCTGCCCGCAAGGGCCCGGGCGGCACATAGAGGCGTTCGCGGTGTAGCAAGAGGCCGCCTCGAGTCGTGAACTCCCCTGTTGGGTCATCTTGGAGAGCCTGGAGGTGTTGCTGGACCCAGGGATCATTGGCCTGGCTAGCCCGAATGTCCTCCACGAGTGCTGGTGAAGTGGAGGTGGCTGCAAATACTGAGGGCGGCAGGATTGGAGCAGCGGGCGCGGTCTCAGTTGAGGCAGGGGCGTATTCCGGTTTCCGGGAGAGCGCGTCTGCTTTCCGGTTCTGGGTATGGGGGATGTAGGAGATCCGGAAGTCGAAGCGAGAGAAGAATAGGGACCACCGGATCTGGCGCTGGTTGAGACGGCGGGTGGTCTGGAGGTGTTCCAAGTTCCGGTGATCGGTGAGCACTTGAACAGGGTGGCGAGCCCCTTCGAGGTAATGTCGCCAAACCTCAAACGCCGCCTTGATCGCGAGCAACTCCCTCTCCCAGATGGTATAGTTCCTCTCTGCAGCAGTGAGCTGCCGTGAGTAATAGGCGCAGGGCTGTAGTGGCTGGGACGGCTCCTCGCGCTGGGACAGCACTGCTCCCAGGGCCACGTTGGAGGCATCAGCTTCCACCGTAAAGGGAAGCTGGGGGTCGGGGTATCTCAGGAGTGGCCCGGTGGCAAAGCGTGTCTTCAGGGTGGAGAAGGCGTTATCGGCCTCTGGGGACCAGTGGAAGGGTTCTTTGGGGCGGAGTAGTTGAGTCAGGGGTGTGGTCAGGGATGCGTAGGCCGGGATGAATTGCCGATAGTAGTTGGCAAAACCGAGGAACCGCTGCAGGTCTTTGCGATTCTGAGGAGCCTGCCAGGTCAGGACCGCTTCTACTTTTTTCGGGTCCATGAGGATCCCCTGCGGTGACACGATGTGCCCAAGGAACTCGACGGAGCGCAGGTCGAAGTCGCACTTCTCCAGCTTGGCGTAGAGACCATGGGCTCGTAGGCGCTGCAGGACCTGGCGGACGTGCTCGGCGTGCTGGGCAGGATTGCGGGAGTAAATTAGGATGTCATCCAGGTATATGATCGCGAAGCGGTCGAGCAGGTCCCGGAATATGTCATTCATGAACCTCTGGAAGACAGCGGGGGCATTGGTCAGTCCGAAGGGCATTACCAGGTGCTCGTACTGCCCGTATCGGGTCCCAAACGCGGTCTTCCATTCGTCTCCGGGCCGTATGCGCACCAAATTGTACGCTCCACGGAGGTCCAGCTTGGTGTAGATTTGGGCCCCCTTTAGGCGATCCAAGAGTTCAGGGATCAGTGGTAGAGGGTACCGGTCGCGGATGGTGATCTTGTTCAGGGCCCGGTAGTCATTGCACAGCCGGAGCTCCCCACTTTTCTTCTTCACGAAGAGCACTGGAGCAGATAGGGGAGAGGTTGAGGGTCGGATGAATCCGCGTTTCAGGTTCTTGTCCAGGAAGTCTCGCAGAGCTGCCAACTCCGGCTCCGACATTGGGTACAGACGCCCCACCGGGAGTGGTGCCCCAGGTACCAAATCAATGGCACAGTCGTAGGGCCGGTGAGGGGGAAGCTGATCAGCTCCTGTCTCTTCGAAGACATCAGCAAAGTCCACATACTTCTGAGGGAGCTGAGGACCACCACTCGGGATGCCAGCTGCTAGAGTGGTGGGAGGAGTCAGATGGGGGCATGGGTCTCGGAAGCATAGTTCCTGCTGGGCCCAGTCCACGATGGGGTTGTGCAGCTTCAGCCAGGAAAGGCCTAGAATCAGCGGGAAGCGAGGCATGCGGGCGACATCAAACCGCAGCTGTTCTTGGTGCTGCTGGACGTGGAAGGTGATGGGACAGGTCTCCTGGGTGACGGGGCCAGAACGGAGGAGGCGCCCGTCAATAGCCTCCACCAGCGACGGAATCCCTTTTGTCTGCACAGGGATCTGGTGCTGCTTCACAAAGGCGGCATCTATAAAACAGTGGGCCGCTCCCGAGTCCAGCATGGCATACACGAACAGCCAGCGTTCGTCAGGCAGACGGAGTTTGACTGGTAGCAGGAATGGCCCTGGGGTATCAGCCCGCTGTTCGGAGGACCCAGCTAGTCGCCCCAGGCTGGGGGGTCCACTTACGCCTGGGGCTGCCCTTTTGGCGGCGGTGGCAGCGAAGGTCCAGGTATCCGATGCTTAGCAGGGCAGCCAGAGGCATAGTGGCCTGCCGTGCCGCAGTAGAGGCACAGATTCTGCGTGCGGCGTCTGGTCTTTTCCTCTGGGGTCAGGCGGGGTCGAGCAGCTCCAAGCTGCATAGGCTCATCCTTGGTGCTGGTACTAGCTGGGGACGGGCGAGGAGCCAGGTAGCACGGCGCAGGGAGCTGGCGCCCTCTGGTCTTGGCTTGGCGGCGACTTTCCAGGCGGCCATCGATGCGGAGGCAGAGGGTGATAAGTTCTTGGAGCGTGGGTGGCTGCTCCACCCTGGCCAGTTCATCCAGGACCTCCTCTGCCAACCCCTCAGTAAACTGGTCCATCTGGGCAGCCTCATTCCACGCCAAGTCCTGGGTCAGGAGCTTGAATTCAGTGGCATATTGAGCCACCGAGGAGTTGCCTTGTTTCAGTGCCCTGATCTTCCGGTTGGCTGTGGCTGCTTGGACTGGGTTTGAGAAAGCAGCAGACAGGTGGGCCTCAAACCCCTGGTAATCAGTCAGTAGGGGAGAGGACGCGACCAGTAAGGGTGTGGCCCATTTAGCCGCCTGCCCCTTTAACAGACTGATGACGAAACACACCTTGGTTTTGTCATTGAGGAAGTCCCGTGCTCTCAGTTCAAAGTACAGCCGACACTGTGCTAGGAAGGCAGGAAATTCTTCCACGGCACCCCCAAATCTGTCAGGTGGGGGAACTGGGCACTTGGCTGGAGCACTGGCCGCAGGTTGTTGCTGCAAGTGCACTACTGCCTGTGTTAGCTGCTGTACCTGGGCTTGGAGCGCAGCCAGTAGTTCTGTGGTTTCACTTGCTTCAGCATCCATCCTGTGGAGTGGGTGTTTGTCGGTGGAAGCAATCTGTCACGGCTGGGGCCGGGTCAGGCAAAGTCCGGAGGCAGTCCGAGGTCTGTAGCCAGTAAGCAGGAGGGTCCGAGGCGCCAAATCCGAATCACTGTAGAAGTATCGTAGGTCTGAGGTCCAGAAGCCGAGGTCAGGGAGTCCAGAAGTCCAAAGCCAAAGTCAGGGAGTCAGGAACCAAAGTCAAGCCGGAGTGGATGCTAGAATGTCAGGGAGATGACTAGTTGCTTCCACAAAGCTTCCTCCCAAAGCCCACAGCTATATAGCCCTCTGCTGGCTGTTGCCCGTTTGGGCTAATTGCTGGCTCAGGGAGGCAGCCAGGATCCTGTTACCACTCAAGCATCCTTGCTCTTAGAAGGGCCAGAATCCTCTCAGAACTCAGGGCTCAGGGAGCGTCTTGCTTGTGAGCGTGCCGCCCTCCTCCGATCCCTGAGGTCCTGCCGGAGGCGGTCACGCACACGAGCCACCCGAGAGGGCGAGGCAGGGGGGCTGGGATCTTCTCCAGCAGGAGGCAGGGGCACTGGTGCAGGTGGCAGGGGCACAGTTTCCCCATCAGACTCAACTTCCTCTGAAGGGTCCCCAGCACCCATGACACGTATCTAAAAAGGTGACAATAAATGGCCAAATTGCTCCCTAAGGTAACACCCGGTCTATACAAAGACACTTGGCTCTAGGTGAAGATGTTCTTCCTCTTCTTCATCCCTCTACTGGCACCAGTCTTTGTCTTGGGTTCCCTTGAACAAAGGCTTAGGCAGTCTGGCAGGATCCATGCCTAAGATAAGCTTGATGGCCTTATGCATAGGTGACATCTGTTGAGTACGTGAGCTTCTCGCTTCGCTGTATTGGAGTCTGGCACTGCAGGAAGATAGCTGCTGGTGATGTTAGCCTTCCCATATGGATTCTATGGTCAAGGCTGGAAACCGCTTGCCTAGACAGTTCCTGGCGGCACACTTTCTTCCGCTGCAACGGCCAAGATGGTGATCGCACGGAGCGACTGGAAACCCATCTGTTCTCCTGGTTAGCACTCCTCCAGAGACACGGAGTGTTGCTGCAACGTTGTAGCTGTTAGTACTCACACATAAGTCCCTTCATTCTGGTAGACAAAACCCACGTTCTCCTAGCAGATGTGTGTGAGTTGAGTCTCCAGGCACCCTGGCAACCAAACGGGTGACTACGATGTTCTGGAACTAGGGGTCTTTTTCTCACAACACCCCCTGACACCATGCCAGCCAGAACTGCGTTCCTGCTCAAAAAAAGCCCTGATAATAAATCTATTTTGACATCATTCGTTTCATCATTACTTCCTATTCAATATTACATATTTTCACCTTTTCTACATATTCATTGTGAATTTTGTATTTAAGACTGTGTAGATTTACTTCAGTGCTACCATAACCAGAACAAACCCCTCAGGGTCAAACAACACAGAGCACAGAATTCTATGTTACTTTCAAACCATTCCTGTCATGTTAATATGAAGCAGTGGAAAGGCAGCAGGGAAGGAATGTTCAACCTTTTTAATATGCTTACACTTTTCTACTCAAAATTGCTCCGCTCAAATGTCTTGTTTTTTCTATAGAACATTACCCTATCTGAAGGGATACTGTTCAATGATTCTGTGTCAGGAATCATTTTAGAAGCCCCTGACTACAGTCCAAACCTCTGTGTAGAAACTAAAATGGTACAGTCCAGAAACAGGGATTTATGAAAATTCCGCCTATCTTATAGCTAACTCTAGAGCTGTTTGATTGTGCCCAATATATTTGTGTCAGGACAATTACATCAACTAGGATCACTGCACTATAAATATAATATTTCAATATTTTGGTTCTATACAGGAGATGAAGAGTTAGATGGAACTATTGTGCCAATGTGACTGCTGGGATTTAAATCTGCCTAGAATGCTAAGATCAGGGGTGGCCAAACTGTGGCTCAGGAACCACATGTGGCTCTTTCACACATATCGTGTGGCTTTCAAAAAACCCCACCACCCTGTTGGCCAACTTGAAGAAGGCATTTGTCTCTTTAAATCACTTCTCCAAACCAAGGTAGCCAGCAGCTTGGAGAATGCATTTAAAGTTCCTTTGTTCCATCTCTCCCTCTCCATCTTTTCCCTCCCCCATTTATTTTCCTTCCTTCCTTCCTTCCTTCCTTCCTTCCTTCCTTCCTTCCTTCCTTCCTTCCTTCCTTCCTTCCTTCCTTCCTTCCTTCCTTCCTTCCTTCCTTCCTCCCGGCTCTCAAATATTTGACGTTTATTCTGTGTGGTTCTTATGTTAAGCAAGTTTGGCCACCCCGGCCAAGATCGTTTTTGGAAGCCCCAGGCAAACTATATCCTCTTTTGGAGATGAAGCAGGTTTCTGCTGGAATAAGTTTTCTTGTGGTCCTTTGCTTGTGGAATGCCCTTCCCTGGAATGTTCACTTAGTGCCCTTCACTAATATCTTAAATGCCATTCAAGCTATAGATGCTTTAATTCATTTTGTATTTATTTATGTAAGCAACATTGAACATTAAAATGGAAGTTGCAGTATAAGCTTTTAAAGTAAATAAGCAGAATGCATAAATCCTGTGCACCCACAGACACAGACAAACATGGCTGGCTGAAAAGAAATTTCTGCTCCATTCTGCTCCAGTAACAAAGGCTCAATATGAATATATTATATTTCTGTTTAAGTAGCTTTTAAGTAGCTCTTTTTTTAACCTATGCCAGTGCGGATACAATGAAATGTTATAAGAATCAATGGATTATTTTCAGAGAATTGGCAAGAAAGGATGGAAAGCTAAAGTCAACCATTCATTCTTCTGCCTTAGCTGATTTAAACAACTACCATTTCTGTGGATCCACAGATAAAAAACGCTGTTTGATTTATTTCTTCATCAAAAACCAAATCCAGCATTGCCAAAGATGTGCCTAGTATGTAACATTATGTATATTGTTAGTTCAAAAAGATACACCCAAGCATGCTAGGATGATTTAGAAAAATGACTTTTTTCATATCAGTATGAATTATGCATATTGAAAGCAAAGCATTTTAAAAGTCCTCTTTATATTACAGAGTTCATGGTATAGTATACTTAGCAGTAGACTTAATCAACACATTAGTGGAAACTGTGCTATATACATTCCCTTCCTTCATTTTTAGTTATGGACAGGAAAATTGAAGAGATGAATTATGAATTATTACAATTGTGCAATACCTAACAATGGATGGACCTTACCTGTAAGCCTCAGTTCTACCTCTCATCTAAGTTGACACCACCTCTGAGGTCAGTCCCAAACTCACTGAGATGGGTGTGAGTGCTTTTATCAAAATCATATTGCTACTAATGAATTTAGCGTACACAGACAACACTTGGCCCCTTGGGAGGCACATCGCTTGTGTAGTATGCTAAACACGCTGTTAGAGGAAACATGTGGGTGGAAGCCTTTTATGTGAATCCCAGATGGCTCTGAAGTAACAGAAGAGGCAGCAACCACACTATTCAAAGCATGTGTAAAGGGAGACTGCTCGTGCAATCCAGAATAAAACAGAAATCCAGCTGCACCTTAAAAACCAACATTTATTTCAACATGAACTGAAATAAATTTCCTCACCATAGCATCTAAAGAAGTAAGCTCTGACTAATAAAAGTTCATGCTGAGATTAATGTTGCTAGTTTTTAAGGTGCCTCTGGAACTGTTTTCTTTTGCTACCACAGATAACAAGATTGCCCCCATGCAATCCACCTTTCAAAGCCCATTGAATACCTGACAACTCAGAAAGGGTGTAAATATTCTTAGGATTGTCATTGTTTTTGAAAGACTCGGGGCCAAACTGCACATACTGCTGTTTGTTTAGTTCATTTATATCTTACTTGGACCCGAACACAAATCCAAAGTGGCTTACAACATTCTCTTCTCTTCAATTTTGTCCTCATAATAACAACTCTATGAGATAGGCTAGGACGAATATGTGTGAGTGGGCCCATGGTCACGTAGCACATATCCATGGCAAAGGGAGGATTCTCGCCTGGGACTCCCATATCCTTGTCTGACACTAGCCCAGTGCACCCATCCACATGGCAACTCACAGTTGGTGAATGAGAGCTCACAAGGGGGTGCCGGCCCCACTCCCCACCTCTGTGCAATTGGTGAGATGTCTGAAAATGCAGCAGAAGTGCTCATATGTACATTCCCTCTCTGTGATCAGCAGCATCAGTAATCACCATGAGAGGAATGCACATGGGTGCTTCCTCCATTCATTCATATTGAGCAGACAACTCGGCATTTGTACAGAGGCAGGGATGGGGCCAGTGTGCTCTTGCCCACTCTCTCTCCCCACTTGGTGAGTCAACGTGTGGCCCTCTGGCCACTATACTGCATGGACTTCCTATAATACTGAAGGTCCATGAGTGGACTTTCCAACACCTACAAAGGAACAGAGGAAAATGGACTGTTTCCTTAATGCATCCTTGGTTACTTTAAGGCCCAGATGGGGTGAGACAACCATCACTGTCTGTGTTTGTCTTTTTCCTCTGTGTGTGTGTGTGTGTTAAGTGTAGGGTTGCCAAGTCCAATTCAAGAAATATCTGGGGACTTTGGGGGTGGAGCCAGGAGACATTGGGGGCGGAGCCAGGAGCAAGGGTGTGGCAAGCATAAATGAACTCCAAGGGAGTTCTGGCCATCACATTTAAAGGGACAGCACACCTTTTCAATGCCTTCCTTCCATAGGAAATAGTGAAGGATAGGGGCACCTTCTTTTGGAGCTCGTAGAATTGGACCCCCTGGTCCAATCCTTTTGAAACTTGGGAGGTATTTTGGGGAGAGGCAGTAGATGCTATACAGAAAATTTGGCACCTCTACCTCAAAAAACAGCCCCCCAGAGCCCCTGACACTCGTGGATCAATTCCCCATCATTCCCTATGGGAATCATTCCTGGAGGTGCATAATGGCTGTGGGGGTGGGGCTTCCCCCGCTGGCCAGCTGGCTGGGGGAGGGGGGAAGCCTGTAAAACCAGGGGATCCCCCGCTGGGACCTGGGGATTGGGAAGCCTAGTTAAGTGCCCTCAAGTCATTTCCAACTTACGGCAGCCCTATGAATTAATGACCCCTGAAATGTCCTATCATTAACAGCCTTGCTCGGGTCTTGCAAACTGAGAGCCATGGATTCCTTTATTGAGCCCATCTCATGTTAGGTCTTCCTTTTTCCTGCTGCCTTCAGCTTTCCCTACCACTGTCATCTTTTCCAATGACTCTTGTCTTCTCACATCATAGGGCTATTGAGGTAAGAGATTATTAAAACCAGTTTTCTATTGCCTTCTTCTGTGCAGTGCTAACCAAGGTTAGCTGAAGTGGCACTGTTGCTGCCTACAAAAGATTTTCCACCAGTGTCACTTTCCAGAATCTACCCTCCAAGAATCTACCCTTGGAGTCAAAACTCCTTATGGTATTGCTATCAGCTTCACTGACACATACAAACCCTCTCTCCTCATTAACATGGTTGTCCAAGAGGCTTTTCCCTTCTAGGGTTTAAATCAGCTGAGGTTGGGAAGATACATTTTAGATATGGGAAGCAGCATGGAAGGGAAATTAACCTCCCCCTTTTCCAAGTTCTGTAGCCCAGGGCCTTAGTGAGCACGTTTTTAGCTGTATTTTTTCTGTGGATCCTCAGTGTCAAATGTTGTATGGCCCTTCAAGAGGCTACATTTTATTCCCTGAACCTGCACATTGTTTAAATTCTTCCCTGTTTGAGTTAGCAGCCATGGACATGGCAAAAGAAAACAGCACTATGCTATGCTTCAGTTGCTGCAGTACAGTTCCTGGAAGGATTGACTCAGATGCTTAAATGTGCGATCCAAATCTGTAGCCAAGGATAGGAACAAAGCCACTCTGAATAGACCCATGTTGTTTACAATGACTTCAGGACTGCATGTTGCCACCTACCTCCGTCACAGCGACAAACGAGGCCGTATGCAGGCTGTTTTCTATTGAGAACTGAAAGCCGTTAAGGATAGGTGAGCAAGGACACTGAGGGGGAGCACAGATCTGTAGGTTGCCTGTTGGTGAACTTAATGAATAGTTAGCAGGCAAGGACTTGAAGGCCAAAACCTGACAGGTTGTCAGGCCCTGATTGCCATTTCCATAAAGGGCGCTACATAAGTGTGAGTGATTGAGAGAGTGATTGATTTGTTTTGCTGAGTCTCCTTTGTGGCCTCCTGGGTAAATTTCTGGCCACACCTCTCTGCCTCAAAGCACTTGCTCTGCCTGCTGTTGCTTTTTTCTTTTCTATGTTTTTTTATTTGTGCGTAATGAAAATTTGTTATAAGCCTTCCCTTTCATCTGTACATGGCAGGCTGTCACGCCAGAAACAAGCCATTCTGGAACCTTGCTTCCTTCCAAATTGCTAAATATTTTTCTTCAAATTGCTTCCCTAATGGGCCAGTATAATAAGAGTGGCATGCTCTCTGCCCACGCCGAAGATGCCAGAGCATTTGTCCAGTGCACATGTGTGCCGGGCGCAATAAACTCCTCGCCTGGACTGGCCGACACTGCAGCGCTGCTGCTTATCATAATCGGACTGCACATTCTGCATGCACAATGTGTATGCTCTGGTTTTTTTCATCTCCCACTCCATCTTTATGAAAACCATACCTCAAAGAGCAGAATCAGGCATGCTGTCTGCTCTTGGGAAGGGAAGAGACCGCGCGCTTGTTTCCTTTCCATAAGGTAAGACCTGATGGCAGTACCAGGAGGGCTGTGCTAAGCACAAAAATAAGCCATGCGAGGAGTGACAGAGCTGGGCTGGCTAATGGCCTGGCCTGCTCAGGCCAGATTTTTATTGACTCCAGTTGCTGCTTTTCGGAGGGGCAGGCACCAGTGCTCCCCATGGCCAGCTGATCCATGTGCTATATGCTAAACTGTTGCTGACCCACTGCTTTATGAGCCTAAGTGGTTATGCAGGAACAGAAGTGAATAGGTTGTGTGCGATAAGAAAATAATTTGCCAAAAACTGCAACAATAAAGAGGGCCTGATGGGATCTCTTATGGCATGAATAGCCTGGAGCAGCTGCAGATTCCTCTCTGCTTTCACAATTATTTTCATTTTTATAACAGCTAAAAGCGAAATATTGTCCAGGAGCTTCCACAAATGCAGCATTTCCATAGATTTTGTGTGTGTGGTAAAAAAAGGAGGAGGAGGAGGAAAGAAGTGGAGCAAAAAGAACTTTCTGGATAAAAAGTCCCTTGGCATATCACCAGGCTCCCCCCACAGCCTTCCTGCTGGATTTCTTCAATGTAACACAAACAGTGCCTGCAACTGTTTCAATTAGAAGCCAGGAGAGGTGCACCACCAGGGGCCAAGTTCCAGATCTTTGCAATACAACCAGTTTACAAACCTTAACTTCTGAAATGGGGCATGGGAATCAGTCCTCATTTCTTATATTTGGGGTGGGGGGTATTCCCCCTAGCCTTCTTGTAACACAGCAATCAATTATCAAGAGTAAACTTGTTCAGACAATCCTAAAACCAACCCCAAAATAACGAAGCACACTGTCCTAGATTCTAATCCACCTCAGATTGTACAGTTTTTGTTTCAGTATTATGTACAGGGGGACATAATTTCAGCAGGGGAGCTGTGTTGGTCTGTAATAGTGGAGCAAGATTTGAGGTGCTACTGGACTCTAATCTAGTTTTTTAAAAAAAATCCAAATTGACAGCTTTGAATGGATACCGATGCACATGGTTTCCTCCGAAGGCTGCATGTGTCTTTGGTGGCCAGCTAAATGCAAAACATCCAGTACATGCTATGAGAAAGAAGAAATTTTTTAAAAGGTATAGCTACCAGATTCAGTCTTGAACGACACAAAACTTGTTCCTTATGACTTAGGCTGGGAATCCCCAACCCAGGTTGCATTTCCCATGGCTAAATGGCAACTGTGAGGAACTTATTTCCTCCAGCACTGCAAGGCCTGATGCAGATTGGAACCATGGCGTGTAGGTGGGGGAGAAGGGCCTTTGGGCTCTTTTCCTGCACTGTTTTCTTGCACAAAACAGCACCAGGGATACCTTTTGCCCTGGTGGGGCTGTACATAGGGGTCACTCGTCTATTAGGCATAACTAGGCAATTGCCTAGGGTACCAGAGGCTAAGGGGTTCCAGGAGTACCAAAAGATGGAGCCAGGGCAAGTGGTGCCCCTCCCCCAGCAAGAATCCCAGCCCCAGTGTCAACCTTCCCACATGCAAATGAGGGAGGGATGAAGATTTAAGGTTTTCTTCACCATCCCCCCAAATGCTACATGTAGTACCCCATAGGAGCCTGGGGAAAATGTTGCCATCAACCTTGACTCCAAGTTGGGAAAAATTCATATCCAGTCCTGTCTTTTATTTTATTTCCAAAATATCTCAAGTACCATGAAAGACATGGGATTTTGTCAGCTAAGGACTGACCTGACCTGTGGTACAAAGTATTGCCTAGTCAGAAACTCTGGTTTATCTTCTTTTGGGTTTCTCTAGACTAAATTTCATAGCTATGGAGACCCAAACATCTATATTCAGGCTTTTATCTTTCTATTTGCAGACCAAGAATAACTTTCAATATTGCTCCTATACTGTCAGGTTACAAATTGGGAAGCTGGCCCTTTGAACTGAACCGTAAGTTTCTTCACACTGGATAGTTTGCAACCAAGGAATCATTGCTTCTGAAATATGCTATAAATTTGAGTAAGTGGATGCACGTTTTAAAACTTTGAGCTTTGAACTGACCCCTGTTTCCTCAATAGCCTTTGGATCTTTTTAATGGCACCTTAGCAAGGCAGATTCAAGCATCTCTGCAGAACCCAAATCCACTTGTTTAAGTGGAATATTTTTCTGTTTA
Source organism: Heteronotia binoei (assembly GCF_032191835.1). Lineage (NCBI taxonomy): Eukaryota > Metazoa > Chordata > Lepidosauria > Squamata > Gekkonidae > Heteronotia > Heteronotia binoei. The sequence goes on from NC_083229.1 coordinate 78,703,234, forward strand.
TGCTGCAGGCAAAACAAGTAGGCTTACCTAGGGTCTCTTGTTAAAATGAGCCATCTGTGGCAGCTGTGGTAATTATACCAAGCCCACTGTACCTTTCAAGCAGAGCTCTTAAGTTTGTGTTGAAACTTTGAAAAACAAAAGGAACAACTGCTCAAGTGAAAGGTAATGTCAAGGTCCACTGTTTTCTTTAATGTCCAGTTTTTCCTGAGAACATGATGAGTCATTCTAAGTGTAGTAATGCATATTGCATTTGGTAAACAAGCAAACAGCATGAAAGCATTAGAACATGGCTTGGCAGTACATTAAATATATACTACTTACCTGTACATATGACTATTTGGGTAATTCAGGTACAAAATACAAATAGTTGCATTGAACATTATTTTTAAAATCAGCAACATATTCCTCAGAGTTTCACAGCAACAACTTATTGATACTAATGGATTGCATTGATGTAGGTTAGCTTTATATTTATAGGAATATTAATAGTATCAACAGGTCTTAAAGTTAGGACAAGAAAATTTGTTTAAAAAATTGCCATTGTTGCAAATAGAAATCTACATGAATCCTGAGCTTGAATTCCATCATACTAGATTTGTGCAAAATTGTGGGAAGGGTTCAAATATATAACCTTGGATCTGGGTCTGGTTTCTGTCAAATGTCTAGACCCACAGCTAGACTTTGCACTAAATGGTAGTGGTGGTGGCAAGACTGAAATGAGTTGCAAAAGGCCACACAGAACTGAGACAGAGGCATCTGGTGTTCTCTCCAAGTACCAGGAGGATAAAAAATGATGCAACAGACCCTAAGCATCCATTGCACATGTGCATATTTAGAGCATCTGTCAAGGTTGAAGTGTACATGGCAGGGATCAGGCCATTCCTATAAACAGGGGTGTTGTAGGGCCAACTCATTGTCATAGAGACAACAGCCTTAAGAGAAGCCTCCCACTCACTGTTCATGCTTAGCAGCATAACAATATGCACCAGCACCTTCGCAAAGGCTTAATAAGACCCAGCAGCACAATGGAGAGACTGTTCCCAGTAAACCATCATGAAAATACACTGCAAAGCATGTCAAGTCACAGGTGACTTGTGATGACCTCACATCATAACCCTGGTATTCTTTGGCAATCTCCCATCCAAATACTGTTTAGCTTCTGAGAACTTCTGAGATTGGGCTAGTCTGGGCTATCCAGATCAGGGCAATTGACTGGCTTCTAACCTGGAATGGGAAGAACTAGAATAATTTAGCATAAACCTCAAAGAGGCTCTGTAAGGAGGAATTGAGCAGAAGTTTAGATATGGCTTGTAGGATACTGGAAAGCACTTTCTTCTTTATGTATTCATTGCATCTCTCTCTCTCTGTGGCATTCTTGGAATGAATTGTTACCCCATCAGGACAAAAATAAGTCTGCCCCTATGCAGTACCTAGTAATTGTATGAATATATCATGGTGAGATACCAGTTTGCCATTTCTTTTAGTGTGCAAACTGGTATTTATACCTGATTCTATTTCTCATGGGCACTGAGATTTTTATCAAGAAATTGCTGCTTGTATCCTTCCGCAGGAAGAATTTGCCACTTAACAGATCTGAGGACTCTATTAGATTGTAGGCTAATGGACAGCCATAATCTTTCCTGGAGCTTTCTAAAATTCTCTGGAGAACTGGAGGCACAGGTTTGGTCTTCCCACAGGCCAGAAAGTGACTGAAGATTTCTTGAATTGTAATGCTAAACTAATAGCTGTTTTCAAATGTTTCTGTTCCCCTCCCCATCAATTAATACTGGAAGAGGAAAAGTGATTAATTACTGACCCCAGTTCTTTGCTTTGACCTTGACATTCCTGACATCAGACTAGCAGCAGTAGTAGTTACTCTACTGTACAAAAGACAGTTTCAAAAGCTGAACAAGAAAGTCTCCATTGGATCAGACAAAATTCAATCAAGTCCAGCATTCTTAGACTGGCCAACCAGATTACTCCCAAGACCTGTCAGTGGGACACAGAGGCCAAATCCCCTGTTATTGCACCCTAGCAAGTGGTCATCAGAGGCACACTCTCTCTGAATATGGAGGTTTCATTGAGTCATCTTGATTAATAGCCATTGATGGATCTGAACTTCAAGAATTTGTCAAAACACTCTTAAAAGTCCTTTAAGTTATTGTTGATGATTAATTATGAAGTCTGATAGTTTTACTATATTGTTTCTAATTTCTATTATCCAGTTTTTTTGCATTTCTGGTTTGCTGTGACACAGGTTTTGGGGGGGTTTTGGTCACTTTGTTTTCTAATCTTGCAACCCACTGTTATTACACTATTGTATGTTTACTGATCCTATTGAATTGTTTTTAAATTTTGTTATGTGCCTTGACTCTCAAAGGCAGACTGTAAATAAAGTAAACAAATAAAGTAATTTGGGAGTGAATGAAAAACACGCCCTAAACATGGTTTAAAGCATCTGTTCAGATCCAGCACCAAGTTGCACTGAGTGATATCCTCTCCTAACAACTGAGCGGAGAAATAAGAGTTTCTTAAAGAGAATAAGGATATACCTGCAAGTATTGAAAAAGAGAGAGCACCTCTCTGGCAACTTTAAGCAAAGGGGTAAAGCTGCAGTACTGCAGTCTGTGCTCCCTGCTCATGACCTGAGTTCAATCCCGGCTGAAGCTGGGTTCAGGTAGCTGGCTCCAGGTTGACTCAGCCTTCCATCCTTCAGGGTCGGTAAAATGAGTGCCCAGCTTGCTGGGGGGAAAGTGTAGATGACTGGGGAAGGCAATGGCAAACCACCCTGTAAAAAGTCTGCCGTGAAAATGTTGTGAAAGCAACGTCACCCCAGAATCAGAAACGACTGGTGCTTCCACAGACAACTACCTTTACTTTTTTAAAGAAGATGTACAGTCAGACATACCATCACCATTTTTTAAATTTATATTTTGTGACCAAAAATGCAAGGGGGTCTTGAGTTTGCTGTGGTCAGCTCTCAAATTTCTTTCATACTGAAGAAAGAAAGCAGTGAGGCTGCAGCAGTTACTTTCCAGAGCTAACACCACCCTGTCAGACATTATATAGATCAGTGTTTCCCATTTGCAGGATCGTGACCCGATACTGGGCCACGGAAGCCTCACTACCGGGTCACAAGAAAAGCCAAAGCTAGCCCCGTCCCCAGCAAAGCTAGCCCTGCCCCCAGCAAAACATGACCTCTGCTGCGCTTCCTTCCTTCCTTCCCCCATCTCTCTGTTGTGCAGAGAAAAGCTAGCCTTGAAGACTGACACAGGCTGCAAAGCCTGAGCTCTGTTTGGCTTCCTTCCTTCCCCTGTCTCTGTGTTGTGCAGAGAGGAGCTGGGCTGCCTCTCCTTCCTTCTCCCTCCCTCCCAGTGTTTAAGAGAAAAGCTAGAGTTCACTGGCACTTTAGACCCATGAAGTGTTCTTCAAGGTATGAGCTTTCATGTGCCTTGCAGTATGCTCTTTTGGGGAGATTTCCCTGTGAGGCCTGGATGGCAAAGAAGGGTGTGTGTGTTTTTTTCAGCTGGGACGGGCGGGGAGTAGGCATTCCAGTAGCTATTTTTTTTTTTACCAAACAACCCCTGGGCAGAATTGTTGCTGGCTGGGGTCATCTGATGGTAAGAAAGGCTTTATTTTTCTTCCCTCCCCTTTCTTTCTTTCCCTGCAAGTGATGCTCTATCTGTATTCTTGATGCTGAGAGGGGGGAAGCAACAGTGGGAGGACTTAGTGGCCTGGCCGCACTGGTGGACATTCTGGTGCTTTTGGGGCACTGTATGAGAGAATTTTGGACTGGATAGTCCACTGGCCTGATCCAACATAGCTCCTCTTATGTTCTTTCTTTCCATGTCTTCTTTTCCATTCCTTCCATTTCATTCTTCCCTTTCTTTCCTTCCATTTTTACTGGATGAAACTTTTCTGTTTATCATACTGTTGTTGCAGACATAGGAGCTCTGCCAACGAAAAGTTGGCACCCCCAGTTGTAGCCAGCTGGCCCTTCTATGAGATTTCTGTGTGAGTGAGTGAGAGTGAGAGGTGTGGGGCAGAAAGAGATTATTGGAGATTACTGCAGTATATCTCAACAGCACTGGAAATGATGGTACTATGAACTTGGCACCATTTTACTGGTCCTGCTTTTAACAGCTGTCTGACACCAAAATTAAACTCCTACTGTAGATATTAAAAATGGATGAAAGAAGTTCACTGGCTAAATATCTGCAAAACAGGTTGCTTTTAAAGGTATGGGAAACACAGCCAGTAAAAAGCTGTAGGCCCCTCATAAATATCCTTTTTAGGATAACTACAGAAAAGCTTGTATGAACTTCATATAACTGGAAATTAATTCATTAATTGCAGTACAATTCTCTGTTGCCTTTCACAGCAATTCCCCAGTGTTTCAGCCAAAGAAAAGTATGAAAAATAGCTGTCGAAAGATTTTCTTGAAACCAAGCAAGCTTGGTTATAGCTTGAGTCAGGATTCCAGTAGCAGCAGCTGAAGGAAGGGCCTACTAAATGTTTCAGCATATTTTGAGGTAGAGCAGCTGCCAGGGCCCAGTGTGGGTGATACACAGTGCTGTCATTTCTGATGGCAATGGCAACAGCACTCTCAACTGCATACACTGGCTAGTGCTGTTGAGGAAGGGGTGTGTAGGTGGTGCAGGCAATTGAACATGGGCATGATGAGTGCTTGCAAGCTGGAGAAGAACACACAGATAGGTGCATACAGGTGTGAGAGTAGAAAGAGAGGACCGCCCACTTTCCACTCTCACTTTGGCTCAGCATGAGTTTCAGAGAGATTTTTCTGAAAATGAAGTTACTTCAGAAGAATAGGCAGGTTTGGGGGGGGGGTGCCCTGGAAGTGACATCACAGAAAAAGGTGGAGTTTTGGTTCAGTGTGCCTCGGAAGTGACATCACTTGGCCCTTGACACCACAGGAAATGACATAATGTCTTCCAGCTCCACCCCCAAATTTTAGTGGGCCATGAAGGAGAACTGTAAAAATAACCGGGCTACAGGAAAGAAAAGTTTGGGAAACCCTGATATAGATGCCTAACCACAAAGAGCCAGTAAGACAGGAAGACAAACAAAATTATTTCCTTTGCAGGGACTTACAGTTTGCCATGGTGCCTTCTTTATTCACAGAACTCATTCTCCCCAGATGGTCACCCCAAAACACTCAATTACATTTATTATTCTGTCAAATGCAATGTGCAAGAAAGAGCCAGTCCCCAAATGATAGGTACCTGTGTTCATAGCTCAATGGAGGAACCCATAAATCACACACAGAGGGCAATGCATATGTGCTTTCTGTTTCTTGCCTCACCTTTTATTATCTTAGGACTGAAAAGTTAATAACCCAGTGGGTAATCATGCCATTATCAGTTTACATTGTAGTAAAGCCCATTCAAATGATGATTACATATGTTAATGAGCATCATTATAATACACTACACAGTACATTACCTTCAGTAAATATAATTGTTTATGCACTTTAATGAGGGATATAATGCCCCAAAACTAATGGCATTGACTGAATTGTGATTTATTGCTGAAAAACTTTACCATTAGGAAAGGAAATCTGACAATCCCTTTTTATGTTTACCTAACTTTCTCTCCCCCACCCCCCAAAAGCTGCCATTCATCCCTCCCTCCCTCAGCTTGCAAGAAGAAAACAGCACCGAGAAGCTTTAAGAGAGCTCCTTGTCAATGCCTTTCTCTACCTGAAGGAACAGGAGGTGGGTTCATTGAGAGGGTTTAATGAAGATCATTATGTTTACCCCTTAGTAAGGCTTAATGCATTATCTGGCAACCAAACTGAGGCCACGTCAGAATTCTGGCTGCAACTCAAACAACAGGAAATCAAAATGGTAAAAGTGTGGGCTTGGAAAAGAAACAGAAAAGTAAAGGATGATATTTTGGCCAAGGGTCCTCCATAAGGCTATTGAACTGCCCAAGAATAGTTTAGCTTGCTGAATCTTAAATACTCATCTGTGGATAGATAAACTAGTAACTGCAAAATAAGTTGAAGATGGTTTGGGGTTTGTTTTTTGGTTTTGGTCATTGCTGAATTACTTTATGAACAAAGAGGTGGGAAAGTACCCAGTGCCAACAACACTGAATTACTTTCTAAATAGAGGTGGGAAAAGTACTCAATACCAACAATGCTGATTTTGGATACAACACACTAAAGTTATGCAGAATGTATATACTTGTGTGCTGTGGTTGACATTTCTTTGGTTGTAGTTTTCTTTCTGCTTCCTTTGTAGCTGTTTGCCGCTGGGACTTTTTCTGTGGGAAAGAAAAACATGTTGTATTTTACTTTGAACCATTACTGTCTCCACTCCATTTAGTGGCAAAAGCCAGATTGTGTTCCTCTGTAACAGGAGTGGAATTCTAGCAGGAGCTCCTTTGCATATTAGGTCACATGCCCCTGATGTAGCCAATCCACTAAGAACTTACAAGGCTCTTTTTTGTAAGCTCTTGGAGGATTGGCTACATCAGGGGGGGTGGCCTAATATGCAAAGGAGCTCCTGCTAGAATTTCACTTCTGCTCAGTAATATACCTTGTGAATGGGCCTTCTACTGCTGAGAATTTACATAGAAACCCTAGGTTGGATCCTGTGAATTTATAGAAGCAGATCTGTTCCTGACTTTCTCTTCTGTCAGCAGCCCTCTAAGTTCAGGCAAGCCTTCTGGGTAATGTTTCATGAGGTAAAGGAGGTAGCAGTGAGGCAGGGAAATCAGGCAAAATCCTCTCCCTCTGGTTGACAGAAGAAACACAGTCGAGTCAGTTTTCTGTGGTGCAAGAGGGAGGAGGGTGATGTTACTCATTTCCTCCTCTCCCCCCACCCCTTACCTCATGGAAAATTATCCATGAGGCTTTCCCATCTCCTGGCTTTGGCTGATGACTGAAGGGGAGGGGGGAAGAAGTTCATAAGGTCCAGCATCCATTTTTCTTTTCCCTCAACGCTGCCTATAATGTAACAAGTTTTCCTAAGGCTTTATGATGGATAAAAAGACAAGTGTTCTAAAACACTGAGTTATATTGTAGGGTTTCCAATCCCTAGTTGGGGACAGGGAATCCCCTAGTTTGGAGGCCCTCTTCTCACTTCTGGGTTTTCAGAAAGCAGTGGTGGAGGGGGGGAAATGTCTGCTGGGCACTCCATTATACCCTATGGAGATCAGTCCTGGTAAAGTATAATGGAGAATCAATACATGAGTATCTAGGGCTCTGGGAGGCTGTTTTTTTTTTTAGACAGATGCACCAAATTTTCAGCAAAGCATCTGGTGCCTCTCCTCAACCCCCCCCCCCCCAAGTTTCAAAAAGACTGGACAAGGGGTTCTAATTGTATGAACCTCAAAAGAAGATCCCCCATCCTCCATTATTTCCAATGAAGGGAAATATTGTGATGGCCAGAACTCCCTTCGGAGTTCAACTGTGCTTATCACAGCCTTGCTCCTGGCTCCACCCCCAAAGTCCGCAGATATTTCCTAATTCAGACCTGGCAATCCTATTATATTGAGACTTTCAGTTTTTTTGCATCTATCAGATTCAACAGCAAGCTCAAATACAGCAGAAAAATATTTCAGGAAACTGAGATGACTAAGGATACAACCCACCAAGCTGCACCACAGTCCGTTGGGAAGAACCTTGATACAGACTATATTCTGCAGGCACATATACAAAAGTGCTGACAGGACTAGGGCTGTGGAGGGAGAAATCCTTCAAGAATTACAGAACTTCAATGATGCAATGCTCTTACATCAGGCACTACTACAACTAGTGTTATGGGGTATGTATGGGAGCACTTTCTAATTGGATGACAAAGTTGACACTCTCAGGGCCTAACATTTTACCATATCTGGATTTTTACCCTGGCTGCATGAAGTCCAAGTCTGCATGCAGCAGGATGAGATGACAGAATCCTGCACTGGTGGCTACACCATTTCAGGGAGAAGGTAGAGAATGCCATTATTTTTATTTAGAATGTTTCTAGGTCAGTGCTCTAGATTTCTTGTCAAGACAGCTTACAATTAAATCAACATAACAACATAAACACAAGCATCCATGAATGTATAAAGTCACAACCATAAGACTTTGAAGAGGTAGACCAGTCACCACATACTAACCTAACATAGTTTAATGAGGCCCAATGAAAAAATGAATTAAAACTGTTTATACCAGATTATTGTCTCCCACTTCCAATCTGCAGTGAGCACAGAAACACATAGAACTCTTAAAGCAAACAGGGTTGTAGTTTAGCTAGTGGCCTTGAGATTTCAACCTACTGCTCTGTGAATGAGCACCAAAAACTGAGCATCAGGGCCAAACCTTGAGATCTGGAAACTCAATGAACTGGTGAATTGGAGAGCAAGTAGCTTACCTCACTTAAATCATTTGGAGAGATGATTGATGGACTGATTTTTGAATAAAATAAATAAATGTCTGGCTGCCTTTCCACATACTCAAGACAGCTAACAGTCAACAATAAAACAACTCAATAGAACAAAACAGAAGACATTTAAACATTGCCATACTAAAAATAGTCAAAATGACAGTAGCTCATATGCCTAGCTTGTAAAAGCCAGCCAGAATATGCTCCCTTTACATTTCCCCCAAACTCAATGTTATGTCCTTCCTGAGAGCATTTCCTTCACTGTGCAGTGTGCACCTGAGAGCATTTCCTTCACTGTGTTTAGCACACTATAGTCTGTACTGCATGGGTTGGTGTGTGGGAGGTTTAGGCAATCAACAGAACTGTATTTTTTAAAAAATTAAAGGGTAAAATATCTGCAGCTATAATTGGCAGCTGATGTAGGATAGTAACTAAAAGAACAAGTTTTGATCATAGAGGACTCCAGCTGAAATATCACTTCTGCCGCAAACTCACCAGGAAAATCACTTCCTGTCACACTAAGCACTAGGGTTGTTGCCAGGTCTGTGTTGGAAAATACCTGGATACTTTGGGGGGTGGATCCAGGAGAAGGCAGGGTTTGGGGAAGGGAGGGGCCTCAGCATGGTACAGTGCCATAGAGTCCACCCTTCAAAGCAGCCATTTTCTCAGGGTCTCTGCCAGCTAGAAATCATTTGTAAAAGTAGGAGATCTCCAGACCCTACCTGGAGACTGACTAGGTAAGCACCAATGCCCGCCAATATTGGGCTAATAATACTGGCCTACCTTATAAAGTTGTTGCAAAGATTACCACAAAATGAAGCACTTTGAACAGTGAAAGAATTTCTTAAATGCCAAGCATTACTTCTGCAAGGATTTGGCCTAGATACCATTTTTGGTCACTCCTGGCTATAATTCCTATGAATTGGAACACATAGTGATAGTTCTAAAATTACTTGGGAGTAAAGTCCACCGGAATCAAATGATTTTCCCTTCAGAAATAATTTCTGAGTAAATGAATCTAGGGTGGGATTGTTAACGTAGGTACTTAAAGTACATTCCCAAGAAAGTGTGGTCATGATGATAATCATGTGAGAAACTTTTCACAGATTGCAGCTGTATTTCAACTAGTTTGAAAGTCAGTAGTCTTAAAAAAATCTTCTAAACCCACTGACATTGAGATGCAATTTGTGGTAAGATCTAATTAATTTTTTTGCTCCTAAGAATAATTTATTATTTACACTTCTTATTATATATGTATTTTAGCTTCATTAGTCTGCAATGCTGGAAAAAATTATACCTTCAAGTCCTATTTATCAAATTAATGGTGCAATTTCATAGTGACACATTCCACATTCATTAAACCAAGTACAGTAAAAATGCATTTAAATTAGATTAGTGTGATGTAATAAAGATCCCAGTGTATGGGGTGATATTCTAGCTGTAAAGGCACACCCAGATTGAGTTGAAAGCAACTTTGAGATAATTTTTCAGAATTGATTTTGGCAGCAGCGGAAGGGTGAAAATGAGGAATAATGGCTGCAGCTCTGTCTGCTAAACCCTTGTGAAGCTTGAATGCACCACTAGAGAAAAAAATGAAATGCTCCTTTGTAGTTGTTAGAGAATCTGACCCCAAGTATGGCCCAAGTAAAAGTTGATATGATCCACAAAAGTGCCAGAAGGGCAAAAACAATCCCCTCTTAAGAACAAATATGCATACTCTTTTGCTTTCAGCTGCAAACTTAAAATAATTTTGCAGCCTGAAGGGCTAGAATTCTGCTCCAATGGTACGTATAGATCACTTGCCTATATGGCAAGTACAAAACACTTGGCTATATGTTTCCTTGAGGGCAAATTTTCATTTCACATTGCCTAAAATTGTCCTTTACCAAGTCATTTCCAATAAACAACAGCTCCATAGGTGAATTGTTTACCATCATCCTAGAATTTGACCATGCCTTGAGCAAAGCATAGAGGTACATTAAAACCCTACCAGGACATACAATGCTGCCTTATGCTGTGTCAGGCCATTAACCATTCAGCTCAATGTTTTCTTCTTTGATTTGCAGCAGCTCTCAGGCAATGAGAGCCAGTTTGGTGTATTGGTTAAATGTGAAGACTCTTATCTGGGAGAACCGGATTTGATTCTCCACTCCTCCACTTACAGCTGCTGGAATGGCCTTGGGTTAGCCATAGCTATCTCAGGAGTTGTCTTTGAAAAGGCAGCTGCTGTGAGAGCCCTCTCAGCCCCATTCACCTCACAGGGTGTCTGTTGTGGGGGGAGAAGATATAGGAGATTGTAAACCACTCTGAGTCTCTGATTCAGAGAGAAGGGCGGGGTATAAATCTGCAGTCTCCTGCTGGAGCTCCTGTACTAAAAAAATCTTGTTCTAATCTGTGCTGATTGGGTGCTACTCTCTTGCTGTGCTATCCTCTCCATAGCTAACAGAATCAATTATGCAAAATAAGCACATATATTACAAAGCACTAAATTTCCATAATATATGCAGCATTTTTTATAATTTAAGTTTGCATAATTTTCTAGGTGCAAAATTAAACAGACTATTTCTTTGTGTGCATTTGTTACGTGTTAGTGCTGATCATGCATAGTTCTGATAATAACAGAATGGAAAATGGTGCTCTGCATGAGACATTGTTAATGCTCTGCCTCCTAATTTACACTATTTGGCCAGTGATCACCCTTTGGAATCCATCAATCCAGTCTATCCAGTCCAAAGATCAATATATTATTTATAGAACCATCTATTGTATTATATCATATCAATACTACTACCAGGAATAACAACCTTCAGTAAATCCTATTATTTCCACAACTATACTAATAACATGAGGAAGTATAGATAAAATAAAAGTTTATGTCCATAGCTGCTTTGTAGACACCTCCTCTGGTATGATATAAATATAATATATGAGGCTTGGCGGTGTAATACAGTTTTTATTTCAGTTTTTTAGGGATGGCCATGCACATCCATAACTCATGAAAATAAAAAGCGTATTACACTGCCAACTGTTACATATTCCCTAGTAAAGCAAAAACGGCAAGATAAATTTATTTTAGGGTTTCCCCCCCCCCCCCCTGCCTTTCCCCACCCACAGAGTGCTTGGCTGATATGGTCATGATGAAGTGTTGGAATGGATATTATTTATTGAACCTCTATTCTATGGCATAACCATGGCCAGAGCTGTCTACTTGTCAGTCACATCTGTCTGCATGTTGCCTTTGATTTTGATGTGATGCTTCTCTGTTTTCTGCTGTTCCCTAGGAACAAAAAGAAGAAGCATGGCTTCCTTAGTATCTGTGTTCTTACAGTTTTTCAGCACATGCCCTCTTGCATCTTAAGAGCCAAAACATCTGTGCAACACATGTGCCATAGGTAGCTCTTAGTCAGAGAGAAAATGAATGTTTCCACCCTGGGGAGGGATGGTGGCTCAGTGGTAGAGCATCTGTTTGGTAAACAAAAGGTCCCAGGTTCAATCCCCGGCATCTCCAACTAAAAAGAGTCCAGGCAAATAGGTGTGAAAAACTTCAGCTTGAGAGCCTGGAGAGCCACTGCTAGTCTGAGTAGACAATACTGACTTTGATGGACCAAGCGTCTGATGCAGTATAAAGCAGCTCCATATATGTTCACCCCAAATGCTTCTCTATACCAAGCAAATTCGAAATTGAACTAAGAAGAGTTCACCCCTACATTACTTCTCTGTAAATTCTGATAGTGGATGTTCACCAAACAGTGTCTACATGGCAAATTGTCAGCAGATATTTAAAATCTGGTTTGTCATTTGACTTTTGAAAAAATGTTGTAGCACTCAATGCTGGACACTAAGCCTCCATTTTGGTGTTGATGCTGGCTTAAACCCCCTACCCCAACACCAGTGCAGTAACCTGAGCTAAGAAACTACAGGGAGTTCCTGATATGAAGGAAAGAGAGCCAGTTTGGTGTAGTGGTTAAGTGCACAGACTCTTATCTGGGAGAACCAGGTTTGATTCCCCACTCCTCCACTTGCACCTGCTGGAATGGCCTTGGGTCAGCCATAGGTCTCGCAGAGGTTGTCCTTGAAAGGGCAGCTGCTGTGAGAACCCTCTCAGCCCCACCCACCTCACAGGGTGTCTGTTGTGGGGGGAGAAGATATAGGAGATTGTAAGCCGCTCTAAGTCCCTGATTCAGAGAGAAGGGCAGGGTATAAATCTGCAATTCATCTTCATCTCATCATCAAATGGGACCACATGAAATGCAATCATGCTAGTTCCAAATGTAGGTTGAGACTAGGAAAAACCAACAACTATAAACAACAATTCAACCCACAAAGCAATGCTCAGAGATTATCATGCTGCAATGAAAAACCTTCGCCAATTGAGTCGACACCTGGACCTCACCTTTGCCCCTTTTGTTTCCAGTCCCATAAAGTATAAATTTCTTTTTTGTGCCTCCACCTGCTTGTTCCTATTACTAGGAACAGCATTCTTCCTCCAAGTGCATTTTTGCCTGTTCTGAGACTACCCCATGCTTGCATACTGTTGAATTCACCTCCGATGCATGCCTGCTTTGTCCCCTTCAGATTTAACTTGCTGCTGACCACCTGAACCTGTAAATGTACTGGACTGTCTATTGTGCTTTTGGCTCCATTTATATAGATCTCCTCTCAATTGGAAAGCCAGTTGGTGTAGTAGTTAAGTGTGCGGACTCTTATCTGGGAGAACCGGGTTTGATTCCCCACTCCTCCACTTGCACCTGCTAGCATGGCCTTGGGTCAGCCTCTGGCAGAGGTTGTCCTTGAAAAGGCAGCTGCTGTGAGAGCCCTCTCCAGCCCCACCCACCTCACAGGGTGTCTGTTGTGGGGGAGGAAGGTAAAGGAGATTGTGAGCCGCTCTGAGACTCTTCGGAGTGCAGGGCGGGATATAAATCCAACATCTTCTTCTTCTTCTCTGCCTCCCTCTCATTTTTTCTTCATGTTTCCCCCCTGTGCTCCCTCTACCCTGCTCTTGTTCAAAGTTCTTGGAACTGCTCTCTCATCCTGATTCACTAATTCCCCTATATTGATGTTTGTATTATTCCCTTTTAATAAATCTTATTTCTGATTTTACTCTGCTCAGACTTTTTGTGTATTCCCACACACTTCCAATGGAGCAGTAGGGCTTCCTCACTAAGTCAAAATATCTTTCTAGCTATTGGGGGAGGGGGGGTGTTCTAAATGGTGTTGCAAGGTTACTGGGTCTGAGGAAGCTCCCAGGAACATTTTGCTTTAGACCATGTTACAGTCAGTTCCAAGAATGAGAGGCTGCAGAGGAAAGGCAGTTCCCCCACATTCTTTTTCTGAAGTCACTTCTAAGAAGGAATAGGATCACATTCACATAGATACATGTCTAAAGTAAATTATATTCCAGGTGTCAGGGGAGGTAAGGGGAGGCTCTCCTCAGGCTGTAGGAGGAGAATGGAGTAGCAGGATATCGGTGCATCCCCCTTGCCTCAGCCAAGTCTAGACAGAGTCTGTCTGCTTCTCTCTGTGACTCTTCTCACATATGAAATTCACTTGCTGCTGTTTCCTTCCCTTCAGCTCACAAATCCTAGCCCTGATGGGCACTTGAACAAAACCATTCCCAGATACTCAAAGCCCATCTACAGTTACTATGACACACTGAGACACCATTCCCTTGGTCATGCAGAACAGTTTGATCAGAGGGCAAGCAAACGGGACAGAACCATCCACAAATCACAAGTTCCTTCTGTAGCTTTGTTGTTCTTCACCATGACCCTTTAAATTTTCTTGTAACTCACAACATGATGGCTGTTCCTTCTCATAAAAAAAGTGCTTAAGTTGTTGAGAAATGGTTAACCTTGTTAGCCTGGCCAGTTCAGGAATGATCTGCACTGCATAAATGGTGTGGGGCAGAACAGGATGTGGTAGACTGAACTGATGGAAGTTACCTATCTCCTGTATTTAACTGTATCTATCTTTGTATATGACTGTTAGCAAACGGGAAATCAAGCTTTGTGGGTGTGAAGTGCACTCAGAGTCCACAGACAGGTGGGCCACAGTCTTAAGCATGTTTTATGGGCTTCAGCTCTGGTCTGACTCAGGAACTCCCACATGACCAGACACTTGCTAAAGGTTACACTTAAAGGGTCACTGCAGTCTCTGCTTTGCATCCAAATTCAAACTGTCCAGCACTGACCTGGAATAAGGCAGGAAGTTTTCAGCTTAATTTGACAGGAGAAGCGCCTTCTGTGCTGGAGTTTTCTCTTGATAGTAGGTCAGGAAAGTCAGATGGGAAAGGGGTTGCTTTTTCCAGTACCGTTGGTCACACCACCAGCCTTGCCTCTCTCTTTCCTCTTTCCTTCCTCCTACTTCCCCCTAGGCACTCAGGCAAGGTTTTTGGCATGTACAGAGATGATGGTGCACCCTTTGCAGTAGCACAGTATTGTATAGTGGAAGGGCAGATCCATCATCTAGACTGAACACACCCAGCAAATTGATGCAACCTAATGCTACATTCCAGCATCCAGTTAGTCATAAGCAGAGCTCATTTAAAATGCTGACATTTTGTGAAAGAGGGCAGAAGATTCCATTCATGTGTGCTGTACAAATGATAATCATAAGCAGAATTTGTTCATCTTTATCTTACAATATCGAACTGTATCAAGCTTCTTCTATGGGTCTTCGCACATGTCCGCTAATTGCATTATTTTAATATTAATGATTATTAATTGTTGTCATTTTGTATTGCTAGCACAGGGGCAGCTGGCATGCATGGTACTTTGCCAAGAAGTATCCCTCTTCTTAACGCTGATTATTTTCTCCAGGAGTTTCATATAATTAAGTTTGAAAAGGAACCTGATCCGTTTTTGACAAAGGACCCTGTTATGTTAGCCTGTATTTCCCAGATAAGCACCAAGGGATGGATCCCCTTGATCCATTCCATTAGCTGTGGCACTTTTCTCAAACATATAACTTTAAGGAACTCCCATGCATCGGGGAAAGGATCGTTGTACTGAAGGAAAGCATTTAGCAGAAGCAGATTTCTGGGATCCAACCCAATGCCTGTCCCATTCTTTCTATCCTTTCTGTTCTAAAACTGACTGACTGAGACTTTGTTATGTCTAATAGACTGCCTCATCATGTTTAATCTCCAGGAGTGAGATATTGCCTGATTCTCAGCCTGACTCTAAGGTAGCCCAAGCCAGCCTGATCTCATGGATTTTAATTGTTTGTTGTGGTTTTGTACTGTGAGCCGCCCTGAGCCTGCTTCGATGGGGAGGACAGGATATAAATCGAATCAAATAGATAGATAGATAGATAGATAGATAGATAGATAGATAGATAGATAGATAGATAGATAGATAGATAGATAGATAGAAGCAAGCAAGCCCTGGTTAGTATTTGGATGGGAGTCCTGTAAGGAATACCAGGGTTTTCATGCAGAGGCAAGCAATGGCAAACCACCTCTGAATGCCTCCTGCCTTGAGAACCCCAGTTATTTGGGTTTTGTTGCACTTGGCTTCACAGGTACCTTCTTTTTGGCTAGACCTGATCTTCTATGAGGCCTCCTACACCTCCATCTGCTATAGTCTCAGACTTCAGCAAGTGGTACAAGAGTATTTAGTCTGCAGAACAATTCTGTCCTCATCCCTGCTGCCAGGCATACAGCTAAGGAAGGATTTTTGAAATGAAGAACAAAATACCTTTAGTATAGCTTTTTAGCCAGCAGTGTTGTTCACAGCATAACACTTCATTTCTGATTGGGGTTGCAAAGGTCAGGCAATAGCAGAGTGAACTGCTGTTTTAATGCTGAGCACTACATTTTGTGATCTTTGTTAGGTAGCCCATATGGAACAGCATAGCACCCTAGCAAGAGGGAGGGTAATTCTTCTGGAATGAACGAAGTGGTACAACTAGCAAGGGACAGAGAGAAACATTTGATACTGATAGCTGGTGCCAAGATGAAGGCTGTTACCTACTGTGTTACAATTGCCTTGTATCAGCTTTTAGCAAAAATGAAATCAGCAGTGCAAGATATGGCAGGATATATAACTTCTATGAAAGCAGTCAGGTTGATTTCTCCAATCTCTACACCTCACATCAATCAAGAATAAATTCAGAATAGCCCCTGAAGTTATAAAACAGCCCTAGGTAATGAAAATATTAATATAGAAATTGTTAATGAGAAATATTAATATTCTGATATAAACTTGTTAATGAGAAACTCACACACTGGCCCTGACTTGGATAGCATAGGCAAGCCCGATCTCATCAGATCTCGGAAGCTAAGCCAGTTTGGTATAGTGGTTAAGTGCATGGACTCTTTTTTGGAAGAACCAGGTTTGATTCCCCACTCCTCACATGCAACTGCTGGAGTGACCTTGGGTCAGTCATAACTCTCTCAGAGCTGTTCTGCTCAAGAGAAATTTCTGCCAGAGTCTCCCAGCTCCACCTACCTCACAGGTCTCTGTTGTGGGGAGGGGGAGGGAAATAAGCCACTCTGAGACTCCTTTGGATAGTGAAGGGTGGGGTATAAATCCAATCTCCTCCTCCAGGTTGACTCTGGCAAGTACTTGGACAGGAGACCTCCCTGGAATACCAGGAGTCAAGATGCAGGGGCAGGCTTTATTCAGCCACCTCCCTAAATATCCTCTAGGCCCCCAGTAGACATCAGTCACCAGAGGTCGCCCTGGCTTCCAAGTGCACAAACACACACTCACACATGCACACACTCACACACATTTATCCAGCAAGTTCTGGCATTCTACTCAGCTGGAAGATCATTGTGTTCCTGTACACATGCAAACATTTCTACACTCAATGGGAGTGGAAACTGGTGCAATGAGGGAAAGCCCTGCTGCTCTCCCAAATTTGCAGTATTTTTTTCTGGTTCTAGTCTCATACTTCAATAGGCAGTATGTATTTTTGTAATTTTATCCACTAGATGGAATCGCTGCAAACCTCAGGTCACTTGCATGAACTCTGAGCAGAGACTTCCCCAAAAGTAAAATACTCTCATATGAACCTACCCTGCCATCCCAGTCATCTTCAGAGGCCCTTCATTGGTGTTGCTGCTATCTGAGGCAAGATGGGTGGCCTAAGAAAGGGCCTTTGTGGTCATAGTGCCAAAACTTGGGAACTCCCTCCCCAGGGAGATTCTTCTCTCTCTTGTTGTCTTCATTCCACAGGTAAGTGAAGACTCTTTTGTAACTCTTATCAGCCCTCCTTTCTGTCTGTGTACCTCTGTGTTTGTATGTTTTATTTAATTGTTTTGAATATTTTATATATATTTGTATTTTAAATGCTGTCTTAATATTTGAAATGTTTGGTGCCTTGGTTTGGTGGAAGGGCAGTATAGAAATGTTCTAAATGAATAGATAACTTGGTCCATGGGCTATATATTTATTTAGAGAGTTATTCCATGGCAGGCAATTTTTTTTAAAAAACAACAACAAACTATTTAGCTTCTAAAAGATTGACAAGTTTATTTTTAATTCAAAACATAACTGCCAGAATCATAGACAGAATAGTGAAAATCTGATTGCAGGTGAGTTTTGCAAGTCAATAAGAAAATCAAAGGGTGGTTTCACACAGGAGATTTGGCTCAACCTAGTCCCTCCTCCCATTTAGATTAAAAGGGCGCAATCACACAAGCACATCTGCCCTCTGAGCGGCACTCGTACTCACCCCATCTCCAGATGCCTCCTATCTGCATCAAAAAGCTACCTGGATTTTCCCAGTATCATCCCTCTGAATTGTAGGTCGCATAATTGGCTGCTGTCTGAATGCCCCAGTGCAACTCACAAACAGAAGAGCTGTGTGATCACGCCAAGCCGTTTTGCATGGTCGAGTTTTCCCTCCTCCTCCAACCCCTCTCCGAGGTGCCCTTGTGTGCTTTGCTGCTTGAGTGCACACACAGGGACCTTTTTTTAAAAAAAACCACCCTTTCCACAGCTGACCTGTTCTTGAGCCAAGCTAGCAGTGTGAATGGGCAACCATGGACCACTGCTGGAATCCTGCTGCTTCAAGGGCAGCTGTCTGATAGCCCAGAAATGGATCAAACTCAAGTGGATTTTTTCCCAACGGGATAAAATTGCGTAAATTTCACAGTGTGAAAGCAGCCAAAGTCTCTCTCCCACCTCCTTTTCCCAAAGGATTATATAAAGTTATTCAGCTAGCATGCAATTCTCAGGGCACTTTCCTGGGAATAAGCATCTTTGAATATTGTGGGACTTACTTCTGAACAGTCCTTCTTAGGATTGCTCCCCTAATGCCATTAGTATGGTTCCCAGCATTGTTCAAGGCCAAGCCAGTCATGTATTTTTACGTAAAAGTAAGACTCAAAGTATTTATTAAGTTAGCCGTGAGCCAAGTCAGAGTTTCCCAGGCCTGACTGATGTTTGTGCAGCTCAATGTGATATAAGGGAACCAAAGTTCCCAGGTGTGCCAGAGCCTAATTTCAGCGCAGAGCAGTGAGACAAGGGGTGGAGGGACATTGACCTCTTCCCAATGCTGTTTTGCTCAGCTAAAATGGACTCAAATTCCTTATTTGCCCCACTGCAGGGCTGCACAGGAGGTCATGAGGGGCCTCACAGCACAGGAAACATTTCAGTTCAGTCAAACAACACGAGGAGGAAGGCTTAAATCCCTCCTCCCTCCCCCTACCCAAACCAAATTGCACCCTGGTGTTCTTGGGAACTTCAGTTCATCCATGTCACGTTGGCTGTCAAAATATCAGAGTCAGGGCTCAACTCATGGCCAAATGCAGCATCTAGTTTGGGTCTCAGTCCCAGCACTTTCAGTAGGATTTGCACCCTGAAAGCAGGCCAAGTGATGCAACCTACTGAAATGAATGACACTTTAGAAGTACCTAACAGTGGTTATGTCTTACCTTTGGGGGGGGGCTTATTTGGGGTGACAAATTGAATTTCATTGTTCTATATGTTTTTCCCCAGTGTTCCATTTCCAGACTATGTAAACTCAGACTTTGAATCCACTACTGATCTATTAAACAATGGGTGCCATTATTCGGTAATTATCTTACATAATAGAAAGCAATGATGCATGATAACTGATCACATAATACTCAGGGATGCAAACTTTAATCAATTTAATTAGTAGATTAATCAAACTTTAGTTGATTAATTGGTGGGACAATTTTAATCGGTGAGACTAAAACAAAAGGACACACTGTTTATTTTTAACTCATTTTGATTTTATTGTGTTTTGCAATAGAGAAAAATGTAAAAGGGCACTTCTTTCATACTCAATATGTTTCTTAAATTCACACATTTCCTTCAATAACTTTAAAAACTATACCTCCGTAATATGCATGTTTGAGTAATATGCAAATTTATATAAAGATATCAAATTAATACATTAAAATTGAGATGATTAATCAACTAGATCTATGGTAGCCGGCTACTCTAATAAAGACTAATTATAGAACATTGATTTGTTTCACATATTAATTGAGACCCATACCTATCATAACTAAAAACTCTAAGCCAAAACTAATAACATATATCCTCTGTATTTCAATGCTCATCTATCCTTTCACTTAAATTTATAAGGCTGGGGGGGCAAGTGCTTCCTTTGGAAAGATTGTGGCCACTGTCCTAAAACCTGAACGATGGTTAAAGAAGCATATTTCATCAATCCATATGGGTTTGCCTGAAAATTTCCTCACTAGCTTTAAAATCAAGGGCTTCCACACAAATAAAATGTGGTCCTCTGTTATTTGAGTATTTTTGTCAACATCTCAAATAGACGGCAGTCACATTTCCAAGCTTCTCCCTACTGAGAAAGAAGATGCTTATGATTTATAGCAAATCATGTGGTTTGAAGGTTTAAGAAACTCTAAATTCACAAGATTCACCATAAAAGTGCCAAGAGTTAGGAATGAGTTGTTAATGTCGAGAGCGCAGTTAGGACACAATACTATTATTTCAAACACAATTCAATGGTGGGAGAGTTTTTTGAGATCCCTCCTTTGAAAGCCCTTGCAGCCAGTTCTTTCTCCTGCTGCCTACCACCACCATTTGCAGCTTGGCTTCATTTCAGTTTGTCTGCTAGCACCACAGAGAATTTTGCCTCTGTATCTGCCCTGCGGAAGGAGGGTGGTGGGGGTCTGATTTTAAAAGTGGCACATGGGTGAGGAGAGCAGAATCCTCCCCTTCTTCATGACCTTAGACTCAGTGGTCGAGTGCATCCTTTGCATGTGTAACACTTCGATCCTAAGCAGAATTATACTCTTCCAAGTCTATTGAAGTCATGGCCTTAGGAGTGGGTAACTTTGCTCAAACTGCAAGTGTTTCAGTCTGTGGTTAAAAGCAGCTGGCACAGACAGCAGCCCTACAGGTTCACTGAAAGTGTGGGGAGGAAGAATGGGAACAAGCAAGCTGGTACCCCCTGCCTTTATGCAACCACCCCTTAATCTGCAGCAGGGACCACACAGAGAAAGTGGCTAAATAACAGGAAACAGAAAGTGATTATAAATGGGCAATTTTCACAGCGGAGGGTGGTAAGCAATGCTCAGGTACTGCAGGGCTCAGTACTGGGTCCGATGCTTTTTAATTTGTTCATTAATGATTTGGAGTTGGGACTAAGAAGTGAAGTGGCTAAGTTTGTGGATGACGCTAAATTGCTCAGGGTGGTGAGAACCAGAGAGGATTGTGAGGCACTCCAAAGAGATCTGTTGAGGCTGGGGGAGTGGGCATCAATGTGGCAATGAGGTTCAACGTGACTGTGCAAGGTAATGCACATTGGGGCCAAAAATCCTAACTATAAATACAAGTTGATGGGGTGTGAACTGGCAGAGACTGATCAAGAGACAGATCTTGGGGTCATGGTAGATAATTCACTGAAAATGTCAAGTCAGTGTGCGACTGCAATAAAAAAGGCCAATACCATACTTGGAATTATTAGGAAGGGAATTGAAAACAAATCAGCCAGTATAGTGCCCCTATATAAATCGATGGTGTAGCCTCATTTGGAGTACTGTCTACAGTTCTGGTCACTGAACTTCCAAAAAGATATTATAGCATTGGAAAAAGTGCAGAAAAGGGCAACTAGAATGATTAAAGGTTTGGAACACTTTCCCTATGAAGAAAGGTTAAAATGCTTGGGTCTCTTTAGCTTAGAGAAATGTCGACTGAGGGGTGACATGACAGAGGTTTACAAGATTATGCATGGGATAGAAAAGGTAGATAAATAAGTATTTTTCTCCCTTTCTCACAATATAAGAACTTGTGGACATTCAATGAAATCGCTGAGCAGTCAGGTTAGAACTGATAAAAAGAAGTACGTCTTCACCCAATGGGTGATTAACACATGGAATTCACTGCCACAGGAGGTGGTGGCAGCGGCTACAAGCATAGACAGCTTCAAGAGGGGAATGGATAAACATATGGAGCAGAGATCCATCACTGGCTATTAGCCACAGCATATTGATGGAACTCTGTCTGGGGCAGTGATGGTCTGTATTCTTGGTGCTTGAAGGGGGCAACAGTGGGAGGGCTTCTAGTGTCCTGGCCCCACTGATGGACCTCCTGATGGCACCTTGTTTTTTGGCCACTTTGTGACACAGAGTGTTGGACTGGATGAGTCATTGTTGGTCTGATCCAACATGGTTTCTCTTATGTTCTTAAGTGGCTACACAAACCTTTCCCATGATTAGCAGCTTTTGAAACCACTGTTGAAACCAACTGATGTTGAGAAGCAAGAATTTGTGCAGCCACTTTCTTTATACAGAGTCCTCACAACCTCTCCTGATTTCCTTCCCTGCACACTCAATGACCACATGAGGCACATATGATGCTGATCGCATGAGGTTATGATACTGGAAAACACCTCATCATGCTGGCTATGGGAAGGTAAGACAGGGGAGGAGACAATTTACTTTCTTACAGCACCACATCTTTCAGTATTTAAATAGGACCCAGATAATAAAGTTACTTCGTTTCTATACACAGATTGCTGGTTGTACAGGTCCAATATTTTTTTATATTGGTTTAAACTTTAGAGCAAAAGAAACAATACAATGAGCTCCCTTCTAATCAGAGGAACAGCTTTGCTGTGTGTATAGTGGTAGAGCTTCTGCTTGGCATTACAGAAGGTCCCAGGCTCAATCCTCAGCATCTCCAGTTGAAAGGATCAAGTAATAAGTGATATGCCCTGACCTGGATAGCCCAGGCAAGCTGGATCTTGTCAGATCTCAGAAGCTAAGCAGGGCTGACTCTGGCAAGTACTTGGATGGGAGACCTCCAAGGAATACCAGGACTGGGAGGCAGAGGCAGGCTGTATCGAGCCACTTATCTTAACATCTTCCATGCACCAGTAGGGGTCACCAGAAGTCACCACAGCTTCCAGGAATGTATGCACACTTGCACCATACACAAAAACAAATACAAAAAAAAGATAAGTGATATATAGGCTCTCTACCTGAGACCCTGGAGAACTGTTGCCAGTCTGACATGGATAAACCAACAGTCTCATTCAAGATAAGGCAGCTTCATGTGTTCATAGCTGCATCTGGAATTATTTTCCCTAAAAGTGCTTAATGAATGGCATGTAGTGCTTGTTAAATTAAACATTAGTTCATAGGTACAGGGGACAAAAAGAATCAAGTAATGAACCTGCATGCTCAGGAAAGGAAGACCAGTGCCTTTATCAGTAGAAAGGCAAATGAAGTGACAGAAACAAAATGCAAGTGGTCCATCCATAAACCAGAGATAGGTAAAAGTATCTTTGCAGCTCTCAATTCAAGATAAATGGTAGCCCTTTTGCTATCAGGTATGTTCAGCTGTTGATATCCAACTTATCTACTCCCAAGATGCCTTGCGCAATTATGGGCTTTGCCTGCTCATCTACTGCTGTTTTCAAACAAGTCATACCACAGAATTATTCTGTCCTCCTGCTGTGCATAGGAGATAAGAATGTAGTAACAGTTTAAACATATTGAAATGTCACTCTTTGAATTTGGACTTTGGTGGTATCACTGTATCAATATTGCTGTCTCCTTTGGTCTGGTCACTGGTCTGGTCACTGAGTAGGAGCGCATAATAATCCATAACACTTTGACTTCCTGTATCTTCCTGTCCCTGGACACTAGACCCAGAGAATCCAAGAGAGCTCTTCAGATGATTTTAATTGTTTAAAGCTGCTAAGAATGATGAAGAACACTAATAATACTGATGTCAGAGGTAAATGGCTAGGAAATAGCAACAAAGTTATTAATGGCTGTAGGATAACTTAACCTGAGCACCTGGAAGATCTTTACACCATTTGCACCACTACATCACATCCAGGGAAAACCTGGAAGCAATGTAGGGTAGCTCTAGGAATATCTGGAAACTCTATGGTGTTACCGTAGAATTTCTGATGACAAAAGGTAACAGGCTTTCTCTAGAAGTGATTTAGAGGTGCACAGGATGCCACAGCCCCCCCTTGTCCCCACCCCCATGCATTCCATCCTAGCAGCTGTTTAAGGTCCATTGATTCCAGGGAGTTTCAAGCAGCTTAACTGCATGGAGAGCCAGTTTGGTGTAGTGGTTAAGTGTGCGGACTCTTATCTGGGAGAGCCAGGTTTGATTCCCCACTCCTCCACTTGCACCTGCTGGAATGGCCTTGGGTCAGCCATAGCTCTGGCAGAGGTTGTCCTTGAAAGGGCAGCTGCTGTGAGAGCCCTCTCCAGCCCCACCCACCTCAGAGGGTGTCTGTTGTGGGGGAGGAAGGTAAAGGAGATTGTGAGCCGCTCTGAGACTCTTCGGAGTGGAGGGCGGGATATAAATCCAATATCTTCTTCTTCTTCTTCATGATTAACTGCATAGTTCACCCCAGAGTCAGAAACGACTGGTGCTTTACCTTTTTAAACTACAGCTTTGACTATTATCTTTATCTTACTTTGGCTAACAGGAACTTATCCAGAGCCATATCTGAGAAGCAAGCAGGATAGAGATGCCACACCTTGCATTTCTTGCCTCATACAGGATCCCACAGCAGCCTTTGCCTCTGCTTGTATTCCAAGAGGTACACAAGGGGAGAGCATAAGCCTGTAATTTCATCGAGATGCCTAAAAACTGGCTTCTTGCAGTCTCTAACAAACTTTATTTTGCATAACACCGGTGTATGTAGTGGTTAGAATGGTGGACTAAGATCTGGGAGACCCAGGTTCGAATTCCCACTCTGGGTGACCTTGGACTAGTCAGATAATGTCAGGCTAACCTACTCTCACAGGGTTATTGTGAGGATCAAACAGAGGAGAGGCAAATGATGTCAGCTGCTTTGGGTTCCCGTTGGGAAGAAAGGTGAAGTATAGTTGCAGTATTTTTTTTAAAAAAAATACTTCTTCTGCAGCTTAATTTTAATTGCTGCACCGTTGGAAAAGTACTGCTTCATTTTAGGTAGTATATAAAATGTCAAGAAGCACATAAAATTTTAGTCTGTAAATGTAGACACTTCATACATTGCTTTGTAAAATCCAAGAGGGTGAATTTGTCCCGCCAAAGTCAGAAGACAACTCTAAAGTTAAAGAGTACAAAAGCAAGGAAATGACAACTTAATGGCAAAAGGCCTGTCTTCGAACAAATAGTCACCACGGTGTGACATTAATTTACTTTTATAATGTCCCCACCCTCAGTATGCCTAAGTGTTGGTGGACATGTGTCATGTTTCATCCTCAAAGGCCAAAGTGTGAATTTCCTATTACTTCTTTCTTCCCAACTTCAGAAAGTGTTTCAATGCAGTGTTTGTTAGAGGGACTTCATGCATTTTATACACTGTCAGTGAGCAGCTGTGAGAAATCACAGCCACAGAGAAAAATAATGAGGAAATGTACACCGAGGGGTGGGGGGAGGCTTTGGAGACAAACTTCCAGCCTTTGGGCATTGTATGGAGTTATACACTAGTTTGGAGTTTGCATTTCAGGTTGCAGCTATTTTGGTGTCTGGCCAGCTGACACCCACAAACAACAGGGAATTGCTCTCTATTGCCCCAAGTAGCTTTTGTGGAGTTCTGCAGTCGTTTTGCTACCTGGCCAGATACAAACCTTGTTGGTAAACTCTGCTGTTGGCTTGGCTGGGAAAAGAATGGAAAAGAAGCAGATTCACTCAAGTTCTAGCATCCTGTTAGGAGGCTACATGCCCCTGGCTACTGTTTCAGTTATTCCATACTTGTCCACTGAGAGAACACCCAGTAAGAATAACTTCATCAGAAATCTATGAAGAGCTAATGCCATGTATGTGAAGTGGATGTATCAGTCCTGTGGAAGCCCATCCATTCCCAATTTGACTCACTGTAGGGCTGCCAGGTCCGACTCAATGGGCGTTTTCGCACTGACCTTCAAGTAGCGCGATCACCCTCTTCACACCGGAGGATCTGCCCGGATTTCGCACAAGAAGCGCCGGCGCACCCAAAAGAGCCGGCTACTTCCGTCGCGAAACCCGCTCAAACGGAAACCGCCAAGAAGCAGGAAAACGTTTGAGCGGGTTTCGCGACGGAAGTAGCCGGCTCTTTTGGGTGCGCCGGCGCTTCTTGTGCGAAATCCGGGCAGATCCTCCGGTGTGAAGAGGGTGGTCGCGCCACTTGAAGGTCAGTGCGAAAACGCCCAATAAATATGTAGGGACTCAATAAATAGGTGGAGCCAGGAGACATTGGGATTGGAGCCAAAAGCAGGGTTTTGATAAGCACAATTGAACTCCAAAGGGAGTTCTGGCCATCACATTTAAAGGGACCGTGTTCCTTTTAAATGCCTTCTCTTCATTGGAAATAATGGAGGATGGGGCACCTTCTTTTGGTGCTCATAGAACTGTAACCCCTGGTCCAATCTTTTTAAACTTGAAGGGGGGGTTGAGGAGAGGCACCAGGTGCTATGTTTAAAATTTGGTGCCTCTATCTCAAAAAACAGCCCCCCCAGAGCCCCAGATACCCACAGATCAATTCTTCATTATACCCTATGAAAATCAGTCTCCATAGGGTACAATTGAGAGCCCAGCAGACATTCAGCCCCCTCTCTCCCCTTTTTGATAACCCTGAAGCAGGGGGGGAGCCTCCAGACAGCATCTCTGAGTGGCAATCTGACTCCTTTTTGCAGTTCTCAGTGTGTGGCGGCGTAAAAACATGAACTATTTCAAAATGGGGAACACATAACTGATATTCGTTGTTGTGCATTGTCACATGAATTTTAGGGTGGCTGCTTCTAGGCCTGATCTTACTGCAGTTGCTTATAGATTTATCAGCTGGCTCAAATACTGACAATCAGAACAGGACTTTAAATGTAGAACAGATGTTCTTGGCTGATTGAAAGTGCACAGGCACTTATCTTTGCTGAAGAAGCTTCCTTTTGTATGTGTTTCATTCTGCTGTTTCATTATGATGGTGACAGCCATGCTTACCAAGTGAAAGAGAACATGAACAATGAAAATGATTGAGTCCTCTTTATCCAACTCAGTTTACAGTGGGCTAAGGTAAAATGGCTCATGTCCTAAACAAATATTTAATTTGATCTCCAACTTCATTTCAAAGTTTAGCCCTGTTGTGTTCCCAGTTACCATAAGAGCATAACAGAACTCAGGACCTCTTTATCTCATTACTGCCTGCTTCCGGCAGTTACCCTCTTCTCTGTACCCCAATATCCTCTGGTGATGTTGCCAATGACAGCAACACTTCACTATGAGGCCTCCACAACAGTTTTGGTACTGCTGCAGCAAAGTCCCAGGTTCAGGAGGTTCATGTGAAATTATTAATTCTAATAATTAAAAAAAATTAAAAAAAAAGATGTAAGCCACTTGGATTTAAACTTTTAAACAAATTGGGATAAAAAATAATTGAATAAAATGAACTAAAATCTTTGTGAAGTCATTGCCAACTCATGCCCTGACAGAAAAAAACTGAAGCTGAATACAGGCAAGACAGAGGTAATGCCGATTGGGAAGGCTGATATTGCAGAAGGGATTGGATCCACTTGTCCTACAGGAAGCAAAGTTTGTTTTTTCAAAGCAGATTAAGAAGCTGTGGGTGCTTATATGGACTCTGCCTTGCTCAGTGAAAAGTATGTTGGTGTGGTGGCCAGGAGCACCTTTTATCAGCTGCATCAGATTTGCCAACTCTCTCAATACCTAGAGTCAACCAATCCATCCACATCAATCCATGATTCTGTAACCTCAGCACTGAATTATTGCAACGTGCTTTTGAAGACAACCCAGAAATAATAGCAGCCCAAGTATTGCCAGGGGTTAGTGCTAGGAATATACATTGCCCAGTTGGAAACAGCTACATTGGCTGCCAGTGTTTCCTTTACAAGTTCAATTCAAGGTACTGATTATGAACTTTAAAGCTGTTCATGACCTAGGACCCACATATTTGAAGGTTTGTCTCTATTCATATTTTCCTGTATGCCAGCTATGGGCATCCATCTGTTGGCAATCCTACCACTTAGGGTGACCTCCCTGGCATTGACCAGAGTCTGGGCCTTTTCCATTGTGGGTCTGGCTCTGTGGAATGGGCTCCCTCAAAAGTCTTTGCCAGGACTTTTCAGGGGTTGGAATGGGGTTGAATGGCAGGAATTTTTTGGGGAGGGGAGGGGAAGAGATTTGGAATTTGCTGTTTTATTTTTGGTTTCAATTGAAAATGTTCTTTAGCACAAGGAAAGGTGGGATATATGTAAATGTTTTCATAAATAAGAATACCTATTGGTTCAAGCAGTTTGCGATATAAAGTCAAAGGTATGGACATATAGGGATCTCCCTACTACAGGTATAACTGCACATGTGAACCTCTTATTTCTGTTAATTATGACTGAAACAACAAAACCATTCAAAGTTGCAATGATAGACTTTGGAACTATTCAGCATGTATGTATTAAAAGACATTTGGAACAGCATGTCATTTCCTGTTTGGAAACCCTCAGGTCTAAACCATCCTCTTTTGCCTTTGGGTTTTATGTGCTCTCATCACTAATAATAATAATAATAATATTTTATTTTTATATCCCGCCCTCCCCGCTAGGCGGGCTCAGGGCGGCTAACAGACACGGGAGTCTCATGATTCACTAGTATCTTCATTGTCTCCTTAGAAGGACAGAAGTTGATTTCTTTTGTGCTTACTAACCACCCGACATACCATCTAAGGGTTTGTTTTTTTTTGGCCATGATTTGATTTATTAGATTTATATTCCGCCCTCCCCGCTGAAGCAGGCTCAGGGCGGCTCACAAAAATAAAATCACAATAAACATTAATTATACATTTAAAATAATACAACATTCAGTGACATAACAGTTAAAAAAACAGTTTGGTGCTAATATTGTTGATATCCAATGGCATTCAGTGTTCTTAGGCATTCTCTTATTATTATATCAGGAATTCAGTCAAAGGCTAGCCGGAATAATGTTGTTTTACAAGTCTCAACTGACTTATGGCAACCCCACAAGGCTTTCAAGGCAAAAGATATTCAGAGGTAGATTGTTCTTGCCTGCCTCTGCATAGCAACCCCGGACTTTCTTGATGATCTCATATCCAAATACTGACCACCAGGGCTGACCTAGCTTAGCTTTTGAGAACTGGTGAGATTAGGCTATCCTGGGCTATCCAGGTCAAGGCACCATCTAAGCAGAAATACAAAACCAGGATAAAGTGATGACATGCACTCAGGCAAATAGATGGAGATGCAAACTGCTCCCCAGTGGCCCCTTAACATTCTGTATAGACTCACAAGAAGTCCCTAGTAGAGTTCCTATGGAAGTCATGAAGATAATCAAAGTTAATAAAATTTGTGCTCTTTTTGCTTGTGGCTTTAGCACTCCTTTTTTTTTTTTTTAAACAGAAATCATTATGTAACAGTTACCAACACTGCCCTAGGCTGGTCAACTAAGGTTGCCAATCCCCAGGTGGGGGCAGGGGATCTTCTGGTTTGCAGGCCCTCCCCCCACTTCAGGGTCATCAGGGATGGGAGAGGGAAATGTCTGCTGGGCACTCTATTATTCTCTGTGGAGTCCAATTCCCATAGGGTATAATGGAGAATTGATCTGCAGGTATTTGGGGCTCTGGGGAGGGATTGTTTTTTCAGGCAGAGGCACCAATTTGCAGCATAGCACCAGTGCCTCTTCTCAAAATACCCTCCAAGTTTCAAAAGGATTGGAACAGGGGGTCCAATTCTATTAGCCCCAAAAGAAGGTGCCCCTATCCTTCATTATTTCCAATGGAGGGAAGGCATTTAAAAGGTATGTGGTCCCTTTAAATGTGATGGCCAGGACTCACGTTGGAGTTCAATTATGCTTGCCACAACCTTGCTCCTAACTCCACCCCCAATGTCTCCTGGCTCCGCCCTGAAGTTCCAAGATATTTCTTGAATTGGACTTAGCAACCCTATGCTATGTACACAATATAGACTTGATGGCAAAAATATTTCATCCCACTGAAAGAGGAAATGGAAATCATATATGCAGCACATTGTAAATCTGACACTTTCCCAAGAGGATAGTTTTGCTCTAGTTACACACACACCTTCTTATAGCAACCCCTAAATCATTTGGATAGTGTATAATTCCTTCAGTTCCACCAAGAGGGTACAATGCACACGTAGTCCTACTAACATCGTACCCTGTACATTTAAAATAACACGAGCAAACACTTTGCTTTTGGTTTTAGTTCTGCTTTCCTCTGCTACAGGCTACATCTGATGCTATATTATTTGGAACTTGGTCTCCAAGCATAATTAGCAGCAACCCTGTAAAAGTCCTGGCCAGAAAAGAGCCACGCAAAATAAAAGTCAGATATTTGAGAGGCGCAAGACAGTAAGGGAAGGAAGGGAGGGAGGAAGACAAATAGATGGGGAGAAGTGGGAGGGAGAGGG
Source organism: Heteronotia binoei (assembly GCF_032191835.1). Classification (NCBI taxonomy): domain Eukaryota; kingdom Metazoa; phylum Chordata; class Lepidosauria; order Squamata; family Gekkonidae; genus Heteronotia; species Heteronotia binoei. The sequence goes on from NC_083229.1 coordinate 78,733,471, forward strand.
AAAGAAAGCAATTTAAACTTTAAATGCATTCTCCAATCTGCCAGCTGGTTTGGCTTGGAGAAGTGATTTATTTTATTTTATTTTACTATATTTGTATCCCGCCCTCCCGTGATGGGCTCAGGGCAGTTAACAACAATTAAAACAACATAATGCTAAAATAGAATCTCAATAAAATCATTAAAACATTTCATACAATTTAAAGAGAGAAATGCCTTCTCCCAGCCGGCTGACAGAGTGGTGGGGGCTTCAAGAGTCTCGTGTGGCTCCTGAGCTACAGTTTGGCCACCCCTGGTCCTGGCCATAGCCCTACTTTTTGACTGTTGGGTTCTTCTGCTGGCTGAGGCAGATTTTTTAAATATTTTGTTAGGGTTGCCAGGCCCTACCTGGCTGCTGGTGGGGGATAGATCTCCCATCAGAGGCAAAGTTCCTAATAAACCCAGCTAGCAATAAAACTGACTCAAAAGAATTAAGGCAGTCAGTAATGTGGAGTTTGAACGAGTGACTGCTCATTTTTGCAGGTTTGTACTGAGAACCCCAAAAATTTGTTGGGAACTCCTTGGATTTGCTTTCTGCTATGCACATAATATAGGGTTCCCAGCCTCTCATAGGGGGTGGGGTTTCTTCCAGTTTTTGGGGTCCCAGCCTGTCAGCACAGAGCTGGCCAGTGGGGAGATCCCCACCTCTAAAGAGATCCATCAGTGCCTGACATGCCTGGTGCAATGATGTCAACCAGAAGTGATGTCATCACACCATGCATGTTGCATGGGGGACACTCTAGCACAGGGGTGTCAAACATGCGGCCCGGGGGCCAAATCCAGCCCTCAGAGGGCTCCTATCAGACCCCTGAGCAACTGGCTGTCATCTGCTTCCTTCTGCATAACAGCTTGCTTTGCAAAGCTTGTTCAATTGCACAGGAGCTACAGAGCAAAACCTCTATTTTCTCCATTGGCTGAGGCCCCTCCCTTGGGAAGTTCTCTCAATTGTACAGCAAAGCTACTGAGCCAAGCCTTCTATTGGCTGAGCCTCCTCCCCCTTCTGGCCCCCTGGGGAAGGAAGGAAAGAGCCAGAACTTCCTTTGTCCAGTTCCCTGGCTCACATGGGAGAGATTCAAAGAAAGCACCTTTAAGACTGAGTGCTAATGTTTTGAGCATGTTTTAAGGTTTTGTTTTTTGTTTTTGTTTTTTTTAAAAAAACCTGTAACTGTGTTTGTCTGTGTCCTTTATAATGTTTATGTCTCTGCTACCTAGTCTTAAATGGGTACACACACGTCCCGACCCGACATGGCTTGGCCCTACAAGGTCTCATTTATGTCAGATCCATCCCTCATAACAAATGAGTTTGACACCCCTGCTCTAGCATTTGTGTAAAAACTCAATGGTGCCATACAGTTTTTTCCCAAATGCTAGAACATCGCCTGGGTAACGTGTCCAGTGGAATGGCATCACTTCTGGGTGACATCATCATGCTGAGCATGTCATGTGCAACAAAGCTCTTTGGGGGTGGGGATTCCTCCGCTGGCCAGCTCCATTATATTGGGTTGGGGCCCCAAAACCAGTAAAACCACCACCCCTAGCAGGAGGCTGGGAACTCTTTATTATGTACATAGCAGAAAGCAAATCCTTTGCTTAGATTAACTTTAAATACAAAAATGGATTGATGAAGTGGTTCATTCTTACTTGAACATATTAAGACTCAACCCCCCTCTAACAACAATTTAACAAAACAAATGTAATACCTAACCAGGTCCTAACAAGTCTCTTTGGGTTCTCAGTACAAACCTGTAAAAATGAGCAGTCTTCCATTCAAACTCCAAGGTACTGACTGCCTTTCTTCTTTGGAGTCAGTTTTACTGTTAGCTGGGTTTATTAGGAAGTTTGCCCCTGGCAGGACATTATGGAAGCAACTTTCCCCATAGCACATGATCCATAACCTCCTTGCTTCTGCTAAGAGCAAATCCTCAAAACTTTAACCTCAATCTCTAGAAAAATGCACTGATATCTTTAAAATGCAGACATATGGATTACACAAACATATTCAAGATTCCAGATTGGTAGCTGTGTTATTTTGTAGAAATCAAATAAAGCAAGAGTCCCGTGGCACCTTAAAAACTAGCAAAAGGTGTAGCATAAGCTTTTGTGAATCAGAGCTCACTTCTCTAGATGCAGATGGCTCACTTCTCTAGGTGTAACGCAGGAGGAGGCCCAGTTTATATACATGGTAGAAAGGTGTGTGTATAGTGGGTAGGATATTCAAGAGGCCAGTTGAAAACCAAATCCAATCCAAAGTGTGAGGGTACACACAACTATTATTAGATAGGCAAAATGTAAAATCTATTAAATCAGATTAGCAGATACAATAGGAAGTTACAAAGGTATTGCTGGAGTAGTTAACCTCTGAATGGGATGCAATGCCGACCCTAGGGCGCATGGTGCCCCAGGCAGGCTCCCTGCCTGGTGGCCCTGGTGCCGCCTCCCACCCTCCCTCTGCTGTGCCACACTCCATCACATGCATGCCCCCCCCAAAGCTCACCATGATGAGGCTGGGCCCTACCGGCTTTGAGGCAGCCATACGTTTTTTGAAGCCAGCGCGGGAGGAGGCTTCTTCCCCCTCCTTTTCAGAACCGGAAGTGAGGGGGAGCAAAGCCTCCTCCAGCACTGGCTTCAAAAAACACATGGCCGCCTCGAAGCTGGTAGGGCCCGGCCTTGTCACAGAAACCTTGGGTGGGGGGAAGCTCGACAGAAGGGAGGGGGCTGGCGGTGGCAGCGGTGGGGGGGAGTGAGAGGCAAACTAGGCAGTTGTCTTAGACACCAGGTGGGGGAGAGCCCAATTCAGTGCCCCCCCCCGCCTGGCACCCTAGGCAATTGCCTAGTTTGCCTAGTGGGCAAGCCAGCCCTGATGGGGTGGAAAATACAAGATATTATCACCTATAGTGAGTAAGAAACGAAAGATCGCTGTTAAGACCTGGCTGAGAGATAGTGTTAAACTTCTTGATGAATGTTAATTCATCAATTCCCTGCTGGATTTTCCCTTTGAAGTTTTCCTGTAGTAGTACAGTGACTATAAGATCAGTAACAGAATGCCCTAGAAGATTAAAATATTCACCCAATGGTTTCTGAATATTGTGATTTTAAATATAGTCTTCTGCTCTAGTCTTCTGTTTACATCACATCTAGCCTAATCCTATGCACGTTTGTTCAGTCCCACATGCATTTCTCTACAAAATTCAGGAATGAACTGTTAACCAAAAGGGGGGGGAGCCTTTTCTACACTGGATTATATGCAGTGTGGTGATAGATGCAGTGGTTTTTATTGACATTTCTAATTAGTTTAATGTTTCCAAGTCACCTTTGCTTTCTTAAGCAGCTGTCAATAACCCCTTTCCACTCCATTTGGTTTTACAGTAGGAATGACAAAATGTGACTAAATATCTTTTTCCCAAAAAGTTGGCTGAAAGATGTTCAGCCCTGTTTGCAGCACTGCATAACAGATAAGCATGTGGCTAATGAATATTGTTTCTTTTAATATTTTTTGTTTGCCATTGTTTTGTATTTGACTGCCAGAACATTTTGTGATCCTTTGGAGAACCAGTTCTTCAAAGTGTACAAGGAAAGGTATTGGACTAACTTGGATCCAGTGCTGTAACTCTTTTATGTCTAATGGATTGAGAAAGTGGGTTGTATCACTCCATGCATACACATCTGGTATCCCTTGGTTGTGAATGTGACTCCAGATGGTGATCAAGAAGGTGGTTTTATAACCCACTTTAAGACAACTGTCTGCTGACAAAGATATGTGTTTTCTTCCCTCGAGAGCAGGCTGCTCAGATGGATAAGTGCAAGTGGTTGAAATTTGGTTGTTAACTCTGAATAATAATAATGCTTTGCATATCCACAGCATCTTATATTCAGAGATCTCAAAGCACTGTAACAAGACCAGTTAATTAGATTTCATCATTGCTGGCTGAAAGCAGGCAGATAATATAGAATCTTAAATTCACCAGAACAGGATCTTGACATTCAGCAGATGATGTGACAACTTACACATAGATGTGGTCCAAAAAACCAAAACTTTGCAGGCTGATACTTTCATTTTCCTCCCAGTCCTAGTGTGGACTGCAAATGTCGAGCTGTTGAGCTGGTTGCCAGAAATCTTTCCCTTCCAATGCTAATATTGAGGGCAAGACAGCCATGATTGCAGCTTGTGACTTCAATTAATGGCTATGCCTGAATCCTAATGGCATAATGAAGATAGGGATTGGTGCCATCACAGTGCTTGGGATAGGCAGCTATTGTTCACATTTAAGCACCCCCCCCCCCTTCAAGCGGCATAGAAGGTGGCTGTTCAGTGGCAAAGAAAACACCCCTCTTTACACATGTGTAAAGTGCATAGTAGTGCTTCAGCTCTTACCTTTAGAATGTTTTGCAAAAGAAGGAAGAAATAGGAGGGATGTTATGGGTTTATTTTTTAATTCATTGGCTAATACTGAAGATTATATTGCCCCCAGCTCTGAATTATACAAGTGTTGCTGTGAGAAGAATAGAAGAAATGTTCTCCTAATCCCTTGGAGAGGGCGAGGTAACAGCAAGGGAGCCAGAGAATGAAGAGTAGGTGGGCAATGTTGCCTGTTCATTTCCTCTGCTTAGCCCCTGATTGTCACTCTTGTGCCTCTGAGCTGCCCATAAGCTTCTAGGGATGCTAAGGTACAGCGACTTAATTACGTAGCCTGTTATTTGCTAAGGTCTGAGCCGCATCCCACAAAGAAATGTCCCTTTAACCTGAGCCAGATTGGATTATTACGCCAATTTATTGACACATTCCCTCCTTTAGCAACACATCTTTTGCTTCAGACACACAAATGCAGCAATTTGAAATGCTGCTGTGTTATGACACAATTTATATTTTAAAAAGCAATATTATATGTAACATTAGTCTTTTTTACAAAAAGATTGAGCCAACAACAACAACAGCAACAAAATCCCTTGAATTTAAAATAATGGATACCTGTAAGTAGGAACTCACTGGAGAGATTTTGCTCAAGTAACATATAACTATCAGTGGATCACCCCAAGGGAATTACTGCTGTATCTGGCAGAAGCTGTTTGCGGTGGAATAAACAGACAAGTGCTCCATATATCATCTTAAGTAAGACAAATAAAGTTGTGTTTCCACCTTACAACGATGTCATTGTCAGTTATAAAAGAATAATTTTGTATGACTTTTTATGAATCTTTCCCCTGTGCAGAAGTACAATGGCCTAATTTTCTACCCTGCATATTATAAATAATTGTCTTTCAGCAGTCTAATGCCAATCCAAAACTATGCTTCTGCTGAGTATTGAGGTTTAGAGTGTGCACATGGCTAAGTTACCCACCACTACTAAAGGGGGGGGGGGCACAACCATCCCTGCATTTCTGATATCTACCCAGGCCACTGAAAGGAACAATGAAAAGGAAGGTTGTAAAGTGTGTTCCTGTTTTCTTATATTGTCATTTTCTTGTGTCATGGAGAGGGTTTTTTTTTTAAGGTGTACACTTAAGTATGTAAATTGTGAATGTGACAAACAAATGTTTGAAATGACATGTTAATCCATTCACCAGAGACCCAGGAAAGCTGCATCTTCCCAATGAATATTAAGTGGAAACCCTAAATTTGTTGCAGGGTTGCCAACTTCCAGGTGGTGGCTGGAGATCTCTCAGCGTACAACTGATTTCCAGGCAGTGGAGATCAGCTCACTTGCAGAAAATGACAACTTTGCAAAGGGGACTCTGTGGCATTATGTCCCATTAAAGTACCTCCCCTTCCCAAACCTCACCCTCTTTAAGCTCCAGTCCCCAAATCCCCAGGTGTTTCCCAACCTGGAGCTGGCAATACTAGTTTGTTTCTATGTAAAGTGTGAACAGACACTTTTACATTACCACTGCATTCATAACGAATTCTCAGGATTTCAGGAGAAAAGTAAATACCACATACATTTTAGCAAGAGCTAAATAAAAGTAGTGAGAGTTTATCTTATATATATATAAATTGGAATTCCTAGAAGCAGCAGGTCTTACCTACCAGTCTTGAAACAAAAAAAAATTCTCTCCTTACATACAAAAGTGTGGAAATGAACAACAAACCCAGTGTAACTCCAGTTCCACACAGTCAATAAAATAATTAAGAAGCGGAGTATTAGTCTAGGTGTCATCTAAACATATTTTGAGTGGGGCTGAGGGGGGGGGGGGTGGCTCTAGGTACAGAGATTGTTTTTCTTAAAAATTCTGTTCTTGTAGGTAGCATTCGCAGAGGTAAGGAAAACTGTTAATAATATTAAGATAGCAGGAAGTCATTTTTAGATACTTTCTTTCAAAAGGCAATACCCTTGCCCCTGAATCTTTCAGGTTTGGTTTGCTCTTTTGATCACATTTGTTCGGTCATTTGGAAAGCTCAATTGGATGTTGATTGCACAGCCCCGTCTGAAAATTCCTCTGTGACTATAGTGGCCAGGATCAGGGGAAAGAGTGTGATTCAGACATGTTCCATTGTGAAACTTGCACACATAGTGCCAAGACTGTATCACATATCAGAACATATAAGAAATCTCTCACTACATGTGTGTATACATGCATAACACATTGCTGGTGTGACTATGCATGCATCAATATGCACTCTTCCCTTACACAAGGGATCAGGATTTATTGTGCACCTTTATGTGATTCCCTTGTACCCTACTAATTAATCTTTTCCTGCCAGGACTACTTATACTCATTATAGCACATCTGAGCAGTTTAAAAGCCTTCAGATTCTTATAAAAACAATGCTCTGTCTGAAGATTCTTTCTCTTCCCTGTTTCACATTTCTCTGTCTTCTGTGAACATTGCACACCTCTGTCTACTGTCCCTACCAGAAAGGAAACTCATGTGCATTGTTTCATAAAGAGAATGTTCCATTTGCAATTGCAAGATTCTCTGGCATGCTCTATAGTCCCTCCTCCAACACCATTTTCCTCTTTCTCCATTTGTAATGTTAAAACATATACAATCTGAAAAATTAAGCAATTTTAAAACCAATTTACATGGACTCATTCACATAGTCCCTAAAGTGATATTTTCAAAATCCAACAAGTTTTCCTAAACTATAAAGTACTATAAAGTAGATGTTGCTTTCCTTGGTTACAGTTTGGATGTCAAGGTAACCCTTCTCTTCCATTATCTCTTCCACCAAGTGCTGTATAATAACTGTGCATTGGGATCCTTCAGTAGCTTCTCAAGTAGGCACCAAAGTGGTCTTTCAGCGCTTTCCTCCAGCCCCATGAGGCCAGTTGGATGAGTTTTATTTCTAGTTGTTCACCAGGGTGATCAAATTTCCTGATTATCCATAAGCAAATTGATCATGCTGTATGTTGCAAGCACCAGTTTGAGCTGCATATTTTTCAGCACAAAGCAGCAGTTATTTTGTGCAAACACAGCAAGCCTCTGTTTTACTGCTCTCTGATGGAAGCATTCATGGTGTCAGTTCAGGAGAGAAAAAAGGTATCAATTTATATTTTGAGATAAGGTCGCTTTTAATTATATTTGCTTACCTGAAAAAAAATTCCTTGGGGCAGACCTGTGTAAAGATAATTTGTAATGATACATGGTCAATCTTGGCACAATTTGTCTAAAAGCATCATCAAATGTGACATGAAGCAGCTTTAAAATTGAAATTAATCATACCCATATCTCCATAACAAAGGACTGAAAAAGGCAGTGTCTGTTTAAGCTTTGTTCTGTCAAAGTTGGTGAATGAGGCTGAGAATTCAATATATCTGTTCATACTAGATTGTTATAACTTCACAAAAGAAACAAGCGGAAAACAGATTCTTGTGTTTGACAAGGGGTGGCTATGTAAGGGCATGATTACTCTCAATGGACACATTTCAACCCTGGAATTCACCAAGAGATGAATAGGGTCCATAGTGTTACTACACCTATTTTCTTGCTCTGAATATGCACACAGTATAGCCCTTTAAACTTGAGCTCCCTGGTGAAGAGAGGAAATGGGCCAATTACGCAATTGTCCCAATTATCAGAGTCCCCAGGGAATAGATGCTATGGGTAGGTAGTCACTTTTATGTCACAGTCTGTAAAAACAACCATGGTGAAAAACATTAAAACATTTTATAAACTACATACAACAACCTAAAGGAAAAAAACAGGCATGAGGAAAAGCAATGAGTGCCTTCATGCCCACCATATCAGTTGCATTTAACTACATCATCCTTAAACACAAAGCTGCTCTGTGTATTGGGTAGATTTGTTTACTTAGTACAACTTGTTTGCTTGGAATGCAGTTCCATGCAGAATTAGTTGCATTGATTTCAACTGGCTCAGATACAGTAGCTTCTTAGCTCTGCAATGCAATCCTGTACTGATCTACATCCTTCTAAATCAGCTGAGAAGAGCCCCGTGGCACAGAGTGGTAAAGCTGCAGTACTGCAGTTTGAGCTTTCTGCTCACGACCTGAGTTTGATCCTGGCAGAAGCTGGGTTCAGGTAGCTGCCTCAGCCTTCCATCCTTCCAAAGTCGGTAAAATGAGTACCCAGCTTGCTGGAGTAAAATGTAGATGACTAGGGAAGGCAATGGCAAACCACCCCGTAAAAAGTCTGCCATGAAAACGTCGTGATGCGACATCACCCCAGAGTTGGAAACAACTGATGCTTGCACAGGGGACTACCATTACCTTTGAAGTCTGCTGAACTCAGAAGGATGTAAGTCTGCTTAGGAATGGCTATTATTAATACTGCTGTTTCTATCATTTAAATGAACTAGCTGCTATACAAATAGTAGTAATAATGCCTAGAACATTGTTCATGCAGAACTTATGGTAACATTCCGAGGTACTTCAAACATAAGTTGATTGAGCAAGCTGCATCATTCTATATCCTAGCCTGCAAGTCCATGCTCCTTTCCTTTCTGTTCTTCTAGCACCCTCCCTACCTGGAAGTCTTATCATCTTTTATCTTTTATCTTTAAAGCCAATGGGATTTGAAATACACAAACAAGAAAACATGTTTTAGAATCAGAATATTAGTTGCCTGTACTACACACAGTACTACATAGCTCACTTCACAAAGTACTTGTCACCTGCTGGGAACAAGGCAAATTACCACAGGACTTTCGCGATGCAATCATCATCACCCTATACAAGAACAAAGGGGAAAAGTCAGACTGCTCCAACTACCAGGGGATAACCCTGCTCTCCATCGCAGGCAAAATCCTTGCCAGAATACTCCTGAACAGACTGGTGCCCACCATTGCAGAAGAACTCCTCCCAGAGAGCCAGTGCGGCTTCAGAGCTAACAGGAGCACCACCGACATGGTATTTGTTCTCAGGCAGCTCCAAGAGAAATGCAGGGAACAGAACAAGGCTCTGTATGTGACTTTTGTCGACCTTGCCAAAGCTTTCGATACCGTTAGCAGGAAAGGCCTGTGGCAAATCTTGGAACGTTTAGGATGTCCCCCAAGGTTTCTCAGCATGATCATCCAGCTACACGAAGACCAGCGAGGCCAAGTCAAACACTGCAACGACCTCTCGGAGCCCTTCCCAATAGGCACAGGTGTAAAGCAAGGCTGCGTTCTCGCGCCAACTCTCTTTACGATCTTCTTTAGCATGATGCTTCAAAGAGCCGCAGTAGATTTAGATGATGACGATGGTGTATACATCCGCTATCGCACCGATGGCAGCCTGTTCAACCTGAGGCGACTAAAGGCACACTCCAAGACAATGGAAAAACTCATCCGAGAGCTACTGTTTGCTGATTATGCTGCACTCGTCTCCCACTCGGTATCAGCTCTGCAGCATATGACGTCCTGCTTTGCAGAGGCTGCCAAGCTATTCGGCCTAGAAGTTAGTCTGAAGAAGACAGAAGTTCTCCACCAGCCTGCACCCCAGGAAGATTATCTCCCTCCCTGCATCACTGTGGGTGAATCAGTTCTGAAGACAGTCCAGCAGTTCAGCTACCTGGGGTGCATCATCTCCTCAGATGCCAAGATCGACAAGGAGATTGACAACAGGCTGGCAAAGGCAAACCGTGCATTTGGCCGACTGCACAAAAGAGTGTGGAGCAACAAGCATCTGAAAAAGGCACAAATATCAATGTTTACAAAGCGGTTGTGATGACAACCCTCATCTACGGCTCCGAATCGTGGGTTTTATACCGTCATCACCTGCGACTCCTTGAGCGCTTTCATCAGCGCTGCCTTCGCACCATCCTCAACATCCACTGGAGTGACTTTGTGACCAACACTGAAGTCCTCAAGAGGGCGGAGGTTACCAGCATCGAGGCACTGCTGTTGAAGACGCAGCTGCGCTGGGCAGGGCATATTTCTAGGATGGAAAACCACCGCCTTCCCAAGATTGCCCTGTATGGCGAACTCTCCACCGGCCATCGAAATAGAGGGGCACCAAAGAAGAGGTACAAGGACTCCTTGAAGAAATCCCTTAGCACCTGTCACATCAACCATCACCAGTGGTCTGACCTAGCCTCAGATCGCAAAGCATGGAGGTACACCATCCACCAGGCTGTCTCTTCCTTTGAGAATGCACGCATAGCTGGTCTTGAGGACAAAAGGAGATTGAGGAAGAATCGCACTGCTACAGGACCAACCCTAAATCAGACTTTTCCCTGCAGCCGCTGTGGCCGGACCTGCCTGTCCCACATTGGTCTTGTCAGCCACCAGCGAGCCTGCAGCAAACGTGGACTATTGCACCCTTCTTAAATCTTCGTTCGCGAAGCCAAGCCGAGAGAGAGAGAGATATCCTAATGTCTAGAGATCTCAGCTTGTATGCATGCACGTCTTTCTCTGAGACTATACACATGCAGCCAACAGGGTTAAACAATCAAGTTGTTAACTTTTATTTATGGTTTGAGCATAACTTTGGAGGGAAATCAGGTAGAAGTTACAAAATTTCTTTTCAGTTGAACATCTGAACTATTTTCCTGTTCAGGCATCTGGGATTCTTCATTACAAGCTGACCTCTTTTCAGTCAATATTAAACTGCTCTTCTTGAACTTCACACAGTCATTCAACTCTTCCTCTCGCCAACATCCCATCTACTCCTATTGGTTCCTCTCAGGGAGGGGCAGAACCTAATGTGTCCATCATACTTATATTCTGCTGTTTTAACTCTAGCAAGGTCTTTGCGAGCATCTGTTCTCACCAGACTGTTAATCTCATTTGATTAAGTGCATGTCAATTAGAAATATATTCATTATCTGCCCAAGCTTTGGAATGATCATGAACAACTACAGTTTTTAATAAATAAATAAATGAATAAATAAATTATTGTTCACTTACAGCTGTTCTGGCCTCAGGGTTTTCCCTTCCAGTTGCTGCATAGTGATCACAACAGGCTGATGTGGGAGAAAATGATACCTCTTCCCGGAGCTTTTTTTGTAGAAAAAGCCCAGCAGGAGCTCATTTGCATATTAGGCCACACCACCTGGCCTGGGCAAAGCTCTGCTCCTGTGGACTCCAGCAGAAAAAAAGCCCCACCCCTTCCACCTGAATGCCATGTAAATCAGTCCTAAATTGAACATGCAAAACTTTTTCCATATTCAACCCAATGTAGTTTGTAGTACAGTAACATTGTGCTGCACCAATTCACATATTTTTTCAAAGCAGATTATATATAGGACATATTGTCACAACAACAACAACCCAGCAGGAGATCACCAGGATTCCAGGAGCGCAGTCGGGCTCCAGGAGGCTGTCACTGCAGCATGGCTCAGCTCTTTAAGCAGTGCCAGTACTGGGGAGCTCGTGGAAGGCTGGCGCCACAGGCCAGGTGCCCCCCGCTGCCCCTTGCTTCCTCAATGAGGGCAAGATCAGCAGCAGCTTGCACGCATGCACACCGTTGCTCTGCCCCTTGTGTCTGTGCTTGGAAGCACAGATGCAAGGGACAGAGAGCGAGTGAGCGGCATGAGTGCCTGCTGAGGCTGGAGGCCATGCAGCAACGATTGAGCTCACTATTTTCCTCACTCAAAACTGGAGAACCAATAGTGCCATGTGGGAGTAACCGACTAGCAGCTTCATGCTTAGCTTATAGAGCACTGGCTCCAGATAAAAAAAATTCTAGACTGTGGCACATGGTCACGTTAGAAAGTGATTGCCTTGGAAATTGACATGCACATACTTATAGAATAACCTGTCTGTGGTTCCAGAAGAGTTGTGTTGTGGACGAAGATATGCCATCGAAGCACGCCTATTACCGGAAGCATGTCCAACTTCAACTTGTTTTCTTTCTGGAGCATCCTGTTTTGTTACCTTGCCTAATACTTACGTGTGTAAACATTGTGGACTTTGTAGCTTATGTGAATGCATTGTGGAGTTACCAGGTCACAACTAAGTATATGTATTGCACATTTTGTTATGCTTATGTATGTTCATAAAGAAGTATTAAGCAGCTCATTGGTATTCATGTTGCATGTATAATTCATATTGTATGAAGTATTGCATTTAGACTGGTGCATTTTGAATGATGTCTTTCCTTTTTTTTGAGCCCTGGCCAAGCCATCTCTAGATAAAAAAAAAGATATATAGACACAGAGAGAGAGAGAGAGACAGATATCAGTAGACACAAGTTGTGAATTTCAAGTGCCTCAGATAGGGTATGACTAGCCTTGCCAATCTCTAGGTGGCACCTGGAGATCTCCTGCTATTATAATGGATCTCCAGATGACCTTGATCCATTCCCCTGAAGAAAATGGCTGCTTTGGAGAGTGTGCTCTATGCCAGTGCACCCTGGTAAGGTCTCTTCCCTCCTGAAGACCTACCATCATGATGGTATTTCCCAACCCAGAGCTGGCAGTTCATATGGCTTACTATGCATATCTGGTAAAAAAAAAAGGTTAAAAAAAGGTAAAGGTAGTCCCCTGTGCAAACACCAGTCATTTCTGACTCTGGGGTGACATCACTTTCACGACGTTTTCATGGCAGACTTTTTTACCGGGTGGTTTGCCATTGCCTTCCCCAGTCATCTACACTTTATTCCAGCAAGCTGGGTACTCATTTTACCAACTTTGGAAGGATGGAAGGCTGAGTCAACCTTGAGCCAGCTACCTGAACCCAGCTTCTGCTGGGATCAAACTCAGTGTAAAGGTATTTTTGTTTAGTTTTAATTGTTTTAAAGATATGTTGTTTGGTCTTCATGATTTTTAAGATGTGTGTGTTTGTGTGTGTTTTAAAATCTTTTGACAACCTTAGTGGCCCTGATGAGGGTAAAAAATAATGAGGAGGAGTGTGATGTTCTTTATACTGTGGATCTTATACTCCGTTTAGTCAGATTCAGGTCTTATCTGAAGTTGCAGCCACAGCTGTTGAGTTATAATTAATTTTTCAGTGCAGAGGTGAGATTGGACACCTGGCGAAAGCACCGGTCCTCTACTCCCACTTCTACAAATTGCCTCCCCCACCAAGTGTTTCCACTGTTAGCCCCACCTGCACTGTAACTTCTCTGGCTATAGGGGCTGAAATAAATTAAATCCCTTGTTAGCTGTTTGGGTTCAGTAATAAAAACTGAAAAGACTCTGACTCCCATTCCCAAACCCATATACGTAGAATTAAATTTGGGAATTAGGTTTGCATCGTGTAGCCCATGCCGACATTCTGTCATACTGTTTTTATGTTGTCCAGTGGGCAAGCCCATTAATCTAGCATTATTGTAGTAAGTTTTAGGTTTCTGGTAGAAACTAATAATTTTTTGGCCAATTTAAAATGTATCTTAATTCAGATTTGTTTATCTATTTAATAGAAAATTGCTTGTCATCATGATGGACATTATGTTCATGGAAGAAGAGCCTGTATATTGCAAAGATTCATGTTTGTTTGTACACATATGTGTATGTATATATATACATAGAAAGAGAGACATACTGCAGCTTCTATAGCATCTGTGCCAGTGACTTCTAGGAAAGTTATGTCAGTGTTCCTGGTAAAACCACAATGTCTGTCAGGTCTGTAGCCAGGATTTCAAATTTGGTGGGTCCAATAGCTGTGGTTTTGTTTGGTGGGGGGCCTGGGAATGTGGGTCAATACACCAAAACCTGGGGCCAGGTAGCATGGGTCAATGTACCAAAACTTATGGAACAGAGCTGGCAGCCTCTTCCCCCTCTCCCCTCTTGGCCCCTGTGTGTGTGCTTGGTGTCTGATGGAGCCTGTGCATGTGAAGAGAGTGGCCGAGCCAAGGCTTCTGCATGCACACAGGCACAGGTCCAGGGCAGTGGCTTGATGGTGTGGTGGGGGTGGCATTGGCAGGCCAAAGGAGGAGATCACACACGTCCACAGGGCCACATCCATAGAGCCATCAGGGCAGGGGAGGGGGGCTGGCAGCAGTGGGGGAAGACCAAGGAAGATGGGGCCAGAAAAGTTACAGAGGGGTCTGATTGGTGGGGCCTGGACCTCCCTGATCCCCACTGTAGCAATGGGCCTGATGTCTGTGGTTGTATTCTACTTTCAGTGCCCATTTCCTCATACTGGCTTATATTCAACCATCTGTGTTTGGAAGCTCCTTTCCATTGCTTTAGCCTCTTCTGACTTCTGCAGTGATCTTTCCCAGGGTGGGGGATCAGCACACAGGAACAACCATGAGGGCAGAAGCTGAAGAGAAGAAGGATGATGAGATGAACTTCCTCTTCTCTTAGCATAATTGCTCTAGGGGAACAGAGAGGGGGAGTGATTTCGGTCCCCTTTTTCTTCTTACTCCAGCTCTGACTGGTGTTTTGGAGCAAGGCATTTCTCCACTCACACCACTGTCCTATTAGCTTGGGGAGGGTTCTCATTCAGTATACCTGGATGTTTTCTGTCTTAGGTGTAAGCCAAAATGCCCTCAAAAGAGGTTGGGGAATTGACAGGTGGGCACCTTTGGCTTAAAAAGGATCTATAATCTATTTATACAGGATTCCACTTCCAGAAATTATTGCTAAATTTACCAAGGACGCTAATTAAGTAAAACAATCATGAATTTATTACAGAAAGAACACACATACAAGGTAATGAATACATACAACACACATACAGTCCTAATAAAAATAGAGAGAAATGCATAGAGGTAACATAAGGATGGACAAACAGGGTAATAATTACCGATCGTAATCTTCAAGGAAGGCTCCAATGGCGACAAACGAGGACTAGGGGGAAGGGACCGTCAACTGACCAGAAATCGGGGATGTATCTAAACAGCAGGAATGGGGTACTGCTAGATGCACACCTGTGGGAAGTTGGGTCACAGGTTATAAGGACTACCTTGAGCCCTTAGGGGATGGGAGGTACAGAGGTGGATGACAGGTGGTCAGCTGGTACATGACCTCAGAAAAAGGGAAGGTTCCGCAATGACCATAAGGGCTGGACTTATGTGGTAGCCAATAGCCAGTTTATTGGAGGCACCTGATTGGATGCCTGTACCTGGCCAATGAGCAGACTTGGCCTAAGTTACCTAATTGGACTTCCAGGTAACAATGGGCCAAAGGGGGAGGCTCCAGGATGACCATTAAGGGAAAGAATGGGAGAAATTATTGGGGTGGAGGTGATTAAGGCTATCAAAACTTATCTAAAAGGTGACAATAGATGGCCAAATTGCTACCTAAGGTAACACCAGATCTATACAAAGAAACTTGGCTCTGGGTGAAGATGTTCTTCCTCTTCTTCATTCCTCTGGCACCATCCTTTGTCTTGGCTTAGGCAGTCTGACAGGATCCACGCCTAAGATAGGCTTGATTGTCTTATGAATAGGTGACATCTAGACTATTATTTTCCACCATGAGTTCTTTTACATATATTTCATGTCCTTTGCTCAATCGCTCCTTCTCTCTCTCATAGTTTTGGAATGCTTGCTCTAATGCTACTGCATGACTTTTAAGTGTTTGTTCTAGTTCTTGTTCTTGCTTCTGGTTTTGTTCCCTGAGCTGCTTAATCATAGCCGACCTGTCCTGCAAGGCTACGAACAACCCCCACGATGCAAAAAGATCTCTCTTCCCTGAGCTGATCTTTTTATTAGCACAGTGGTCCTCGAACGTGTCCCGAAATAATTAGAGGGGGTCGGGGTTTTTAAAAACTCCCACTTTCCAAGGGTTGCCTCCCTTCCTCACAAGCCACTTCTCTAGCTTGGGAAGCTCCTGACTTTTCTCGACCAAAAAGTCCATAGTGACACGCAGGTTGGCAACTTAACTTATGTTCCCTTCTAACCTAGAGGATTGCTACTCCCAGCAATTCCATTCTAGGACCAGTTGCCCAAAACTGAAGGTCACAGCGGTAGCTAGTTGCGGACCCCAGGACTTTTTCTTTCTAACCTTGAGGAATGCTACTCCCAGCGATTCCATTCTAGGACCAGTTGCCCGAAACTAAAGGTCACAGCGATATCTAATTGCGGACCCCGGGACTTTTTTTTCCAACCTAGAGGAATGCTACTCCCAGCAATTCCGTTCTAGGACTAGTGGCCCGAACTAATGGTCACTGCGGTAGCTAATCGCGGACCCCGGGACTTTTCTTGGTGCCTAGACAAGTCTTGTCCTAGATGGTGTAAGGACTTAGAGTATGTGTGCCCAGAGCTGATCCGTTAACTGCCCAGCTCTACGGTCTTCTACGTGTGTGGATGCGTGTACAGTGTATGTGCGTGTGTGCACTAAGCTCTAAGTAAAAGAAGAGAAAGGGAAGGGTTCTCTATCCGATCTTAAACAGTCCTGACCTATCCTGATGTTCCCTCCCCAAACAGATGTGTTTAGAAAGGCCTCAGGACGACGGCCAGGCTTCATGAGACTCTCCCCTTGCATTCTATATGGCTCAGTCCTTTTGCAAGGTTTCTGGCCTTCTAGGTGAGGCTGGAGAGTCTGCGCTGAATGATAGAGTGGGAGCAGCCCAACCCACAAGATAAAAATGCTCGCTAGAGCTGTTCACACAGATCACAATCACTCATTCATTCATACAACAGCCTAACTAGCAAGACTTTCTGGATAGTGTAATCTCACATCTGGCTATGTGAAGACACATGTGTCGTCTCGCGTGTGTTCACACAGTCAGGGTTTGCCCAATGCTTTCTCCACCAATATCTGTTAGCCGAAATGCCCTCAAAATGAGGTTGGGGAATTAGTGAGGTGGGCACCTGGCTCACTAGGGATCTTTTACCAATGTATGCAAGATACACATCCAGAGAGTAATGTTTAAAATAATAGGGACTCTGATTTAGTAAAATCAGTTATAATTTATTTAGAAAAATGTAGGCTTCCATACAAGATAAAATATTCATCAAAACACACATTCAGTCCTAGGAAATATAGATAGAGAGATAGGGGAACACATGGGTAGACAAACAGGGTGATATTTACCTATTGTAGTCTTCAAGGAAGGCTCCAATGGCGACAAGTGAGGAAGTGGGAGAAGGGACCCGAAACTGATCAGAAATCGGGGATGGATCTATGCAGTGGAAGTTGGGACACTGCTAGAAGCACACCTGTGGGTAGCTAGTCCACAGATTATAAGGACTCTCTTGAGCCCTTAGGGAATGGGAGGTATGAGGGAAGAGAAAGGGGAGGCTCTGCAGTGACCATAAGGGCTAGACTACTACAGTAGCCAATAGAAAGTTCATTGGTGGCACCTAATTGGGTGCCTGTTCTTGACCAATGAACTGGCCTGGATCCTGTGTACCTGAGAGAACTTTCAGGTTGAAATGGACCAGGGGGCGGCTCCGAAGTGACAGTTGGAAAGAAGAATAGAAATGACTACTGGGTGGGGAACACTTTAAGATTAGGGAATTTATCTAAACGGGTGACAATAGAGAGTCTAATTGTGGCCTAGGTAACACCCAGCATGTACAAAGGACCTTGGCTCTGGCTGAAGACGGTCTTCCTCTTCTTCTGTTTTCTTCTAGGCACCAGTCTTTGTCTAGAGTTCCGTTAAACAAAGAAAGTGGCAGTTGGACTATTAACCACTCCTGGGGTGGGTAGGTTGCTTGTAGGCCAAAGGTGACATCTGGTGTGTACGTGAGCCCTCTGCTGGAGTCAAGCCTGGCGGGAAGATGGCTACGTGTGGTGTTAGCTCTCCACGGTGGATTCCATGGTCAGAACTTCATAACTGTTCGCCTGGATAGCTCCTGGCGGGGCAGTCTCTTCCGCTCTATGGCTGATACACGGAACGACGGGAAGACGTTCGTGCTGTTGATAGGCACTCTTGTACCGGTCTAGAGTGCCTTTTGTGGCATTATGGCTGCTTGTACTGCAAAAGTCCCTTATGTTCCTGGATAGGTTTACCCACACTCTCTGGCCAGATGTGTGTGAGTTACTTCTCCAGGTGCCCTGACAACCGGGCTGGTAACTACGATGTTTAGAAAGGGGGCTTTTCCTCACAGCACCTGGCAAAGGGAATGTATGTCATCACTAATTGTCCATTGACCCCGATGTAAGTCTTTTAATTTATATCACTGGTTTTGTTTACTTACAGTGATGAATATAATAGTATAACCTCTGGTTTCTGATTAAGTCCTGTTACCATGCCTCAAAATTGACTAATTTCTCCTTTGTTCTGGTGGTTCCACCAAAGAAGCAGTTATAACACTATTGTGTAAAACTGGTTGAATGATAATGCTACACCAGCATAACTACACTCTGCCACCATGTTGTTCTGTTATACTGTGCTAATATTATACCCGGCCAGCAAGTATTGCTTGCACGTAAGATTACACCTATAGATGGCTCACTAGCTAAAAAGATACCTTCTAACTCAGTCATACAATATAAATTAGGGGTGTGCATTTGGGTTTACCTGATCTGAAAATATACCCAAAATCTTTTGGGTATTTTTGAGTATATTTTGGCTTCCCAAATGTATCCAGGATTTTTAAGTATAACAAAAAAAAAAAAATCCCTGAAAAAAATCCAGATATATTCAGGAATTACTAGGGAAACTGGGTTGCCAAGCAAAGGCTGCGGGGGGAACTCTCCTCACAGGATCAGCTCCTGGGTGGGCTCTGTTGGGCAGACTGGTCTGAACTAGGCTGCCCAGCAGAGTCTGTGGGGAAAGTTTTCCCTGCAGGATCAGCTCTTGGAACCCAAAAGCATTCAGGATTTTTTTTTTTTTTTTAAACTCAGGTCCAAATACTTTACACTGGTATTAGGATCCAGGTTTTTTCAGGAATCCCAACATTTTTTCCCAAACCAAAAAATACAGAGGAAAAAAATTGCACATATAATAGTTAGTAGTTAACAAGAGTTATTCTTGATTTGTGTCTGAAAGTGATGAATGAAAAGACATCCTCCTGGTGACTTGCTGACCAGCAGGAAAGAGTGATCAGAGAACTTAATAAATATTACATCACCATGTGTTTGTCTAAGAGACATCAGTGGAGACTTGTTGGGCAACTGTCTACAGTAGGCATTATCCTAGTAATAAAATAATAATAAAAACAAAGTCGTAACAAGGAAAGTCTGGAACTGGAATGACAGGAGGAAAAGGGGAAGAAGGAGATTTTCTTTTTTAATGAACTGGAGAGCAGCCAGGATAAAAAGTGACCTGGTAATGGTTGCAAAGTTTAGGAGCTACTGTATTAAAGATATGATGTTGTCCTACCAAGATTTTACTCGACACACTTGTTGTAGCCCTGGGGCATGTCACACACTTGTGAGAAGTTTACTGGAGTGTTGATGCAATATTGTGTCAGTAACTGAGTGATTTGTTTTTCCTCCGGACATTGATTGAAGAAATTCTTATTACATTTTATGGCTTCCTTGGCCTTACTACAAGAGTCAAGACATAAATTGGACCATAAATTGGCTTGTGTCGGAATCTACATTGAAATGACACCAAATACATGTCATCCTGCCTCTGTTCTGGGGAGCAGCAGGAATCTGCCACTGCTTGTCATCTTGATCAAATGCTAGTCCCCTCACAGCTTCACCATGTGCCACTCCTTTGAAAAGCATATAAGCTTCAATATAAACAATCATTTTTTGACAGTTGCTATAATAGCATCAGTAGGTCACTGGTGTCATTAATTCCTGTCAGAATTGCTTACATGGCAAAATACTTCAGCAGTAATTAGCAGCTGTAATAACTACTCTGGCCTCATTCATTTGATCAAACAGCACTGTCCAGTTATATTTCCTACATTGGCCATGTAAAGAAGTATACTCATTTCAAGGTACACATTAAAATGTTGTTGTGCTTATTTTCATTATTACATGTCTTTTTCCTCTCAGTTCTATTCATTATTTGTTTCCATTGATTTCAATGAGAGTTAAATATCTGGCTGCAATTTTTGTATTCTGACTAATTGGGATGAAATTTTCAGGGATTTCCCCCCTAACCCATGGGATCACGCCTGCCAAATTTCAGGCAGAAAGACAAAAGTGTGTCTGTTTTATAGACAATTAAAGGCACAACACATTTCCAACTCTCTTTTTTCTCAACCAACTGGAATGAAATTCTCAAAGATTGTCCCCAGGGGATTCCCGTTGCCAAATTTCAGGCAGATAGAAGAAAGAGTTTCTGTTGCATCATAGGCAGCTTGTGTGTGTGTGTGTTGTAAAAAAACCCAAAAAGTACCAGTACTGATATATAAGGCTGCATCAATTTCCACCATTTTTCCTTTTCTTCTGGAGATCCCCACTATGCAGTTCCTGAAGGTCCTCTCTCTCTTTCTGTCACTGAGAGGAACAGATAAGTGCATGAGGATCAGGACTTGGGAGAGCCCAACTGCACAATCTGGCAATACTCAGTACCACTTTGGTATAGAGAGTCAGTTTGGTTAAGAGCAGTGGACTCTAATTTGGAGAACCAGGTTTAACTCCCCACTCCTTCACATGCAGGTGCTGCATGACCTTGGGTCAGTCGCAGCTCTTGAAAGAGCTCTTCTCTCAAAAACACTTCTCACAGAGCTCTCTCAGCCCCACAGGGTGTCTGTTGAAGGAAGAGGAAGGGAAGGAGATTGTAAGCCTTTCCAATACTCCTTTAGGTGGTGAAGGGTGGGGTATAAAACCAACTCCTCCTCCTCCTTTCCTTTTTCTCCTCTGATCACAGACAATTAATGGGCAGAGGGAGAAGTCTAGCACCCAAGAAGGCAGGCAACAATACAGAGTGGACAGAACTATCACTTGAGAGTCACAGCACAGCCACTCCCTCATACCCAGCTCAGTCATACAGGAGAAAACAATCACAATAGCAAAGTGAGTCCATACACATCCTGTCTCTCAAGGAAAAAGTACTCAACATAGGCACAGAAATGGTAGCACTGTTCCTGCTTATATAGAATCTAGAAAATCTCAAAAAAGTCCATTTGTCCAACTTTTTTTTTGTTTATTTATATGATTTTGGATAGAAGCTGTTATTTACACTACGGAGGATGAATCATCCCAAGACCCTGAGGAAGGCTGTTAGTATTATTAAATATTTAGCAGATATCAAGATCACCATGTGTGTTGTTTTCTGTGGTAGTTATCTGTTAATATCATTGGAGTACTTTCTACATTTTTTAAAGGTAGAAACATTACAGCCATCTTTAGTGATGGCTGCTGAGATAATGTAGACAGTTCTGGGAGGCAAGACCTTCTTGATTGTGGTACCCTTGCTGTGGAATGCCAAGTCTTTTACATATTCAGCGCCAGTTTAAAGTATAACTTCCCCCAAATTCTGTTGACTATACTATTGATTGTTAAATTTTATATTATTGCTTCCCAGGAGTAGGCTGGCATGTTAAAACAAACCTGTATGAGGCTGAACCAAGTGGCCCTTGCAGTGCTGTTGCACCTTGTTGTCCAGTTGGTTCATACCTGGACCATAGTGGTGGTGACAGTAGGTAAACTTTCACTGGTTGCCATCATTGATATCTACACTGTAAGGTCCACTTGGCTCAGCTTGCTCCTGGCTGCCTGTGGCCCTCCAGATTCAAATCCTATGACTTAGGACTCTGCTGACTTAGCAGGAGCCAACTCTGATTTGAAGGATCTTGTCCATGTCACAGCAGTGTTCAGTGGTCATATACTGTCAAACAGACTTTGTATGTTTTAACTTCTAGTTTACTTTCCTTTTTCTTGAGATTTGTAACAGCCAATGGCTAATTACAATAAATGACTGAACTGTACAAGTGTGTCATAGGGTAGGAAAGTCAAGCAGTTCCTTTTACATACTCCTCATGTCCCTTTCTGCTTGGCCTCACACTAACACCAGAGGTCAAATCTCCTTTGAGGAAATCCTATGCTAATAGTATTCATATGTGTAACTCCAGAGTAGATACTGCCAACTGCAAATAGTACTCTCTCTGTGTTTATAGGACTGACAAGAAAAACAACCTCTCTATTGGTGTTTTCCCCACCACCTGTGGTATTTGAGCAGGTATATGAGTCCTCAGCGGAAGGCTAGAGAGGTATGTCATGGCAATAGAACTGTAGTATGAAGCAGCAAGCAAATAAATTGCCCTTGTGGATCCAATTCACTTGCTTTGGTTATTGCAAAGTTAATAGTCTCTGCTGTGAGTGCAGCAGGTATATGCATATAAATAAAAATTGACACAAAAATATACAGATGCAATGGATAAGTATGGAGAGCATACAGAGCTGAGATATATTTATCCCACAAGGAAAGTGAGTCTCTATCATTTGTGAAAGTTTTCCTTGACATGAGATATAGTGGCATCCTCATTTGGGCCATTGTTGTCTAGAAACAAAACCTTTACTTAAAAAATTGAAATGTTTACATTTTTTAAGATAGCAAATTAATATATAAGTACTCTGTGTGGTAGTAGGAATTATTATTTTATAGCACTTCATATTGCTCCTGGTTTATTAAATCCACAGTAGCCCCATCTCAATTCTTTGGAAGTAAAAACTTTAATTTTGCTGGAACTTATCTCAAAGCAAATTGCAGTGCAACCCTAAAGCAAAGTTCCGAAGCCCATGTGGCTCTACTGAGGACTCTGTTGATTGTAGGAGTTGGAGTACCATTTTTTTTAAACAACTGAGATGTGCAAAACTGATAGTGCATTAGTAGAAACAGACATATTGTCAGGACAATAATGGATATACTCAATGTTCCCCTTAGTTTAAATACAGAGGCACTTTAAATATTACCCTGGGCACTTCAAAACTGGTTTTTTTGTTTTTGTAATTTCGGGCATGGATGAAATAACATTTAGATAATGCAGTCATGTAGTCTGGTCTGGTCTGACAACATGGGTCTTGGCTAGGATAACGCTGGCTGATTGCGTGGATCTTGGCCATAAATAATACCCCACCAGCAGACAATAAGGTGATCCCATGGGGAGAAAGTATGACTTTGAAAAGATGACTTTGATTTCTTCCTCTTCTCCAATCACACTGGACAGCTTGAATTCTGAAAGGATTACTACAACTAGAGGAGTTTGCTGATAGCAAAATCCGATATAGAGCAAGTCTGCATGTTGGCTCTGTCTTGACAGATATGAGTTGCACATTCTTAGTTCCCATATGTGTGCTGCCCAATTCAGATCATGGCTGTGGTTCACATGAAGAAGGGGCTTCAGCCTTCTCCCTCACATACCATTATCCCTGGCCTGAAATGGGGGCGGGGAGCTGCTGGGGAAATCTACGAGTGTAACCAAATGAATAAAGAATTTCAAATTCTGATCATTCCAGTATAAATTGAAGTGATTCATTGAGTAACTCTGCATAGTAGTGCACAGCAAATTACATCAGAGGGGTTGGAAGGTCAAGGAATGGCTTAAGCTCTGAGTAGTAACGCAGTGAGCTAAATTTTAGTGTGCAATAAAGGTATCAAAAAAGGAATGTTTCTTTTCTACCCCCTTTCTTCTGTAATCTTTTGGTTGCCCCATGAATTGGACTGATCAATCACCATGTAAATAAGTAATAAGCAAATACTTAATATTTTAAAAATAGAAACTCATTTGCAGACAAAGCCTCATCTTCAGAAAAGCATTTTGCATTGGGGATGTTCATACATTAGTATTGTCTGCACTGTTGGAAAAGGGGTTGCCCTATAACTTCTCTTGAATTGCTGTGGGTCAAACAGAAAAGGGGTTGTGGGGCAAACCTGTGCAATCAGCCTCATTAACTGAATGAGAGACTGACCATATGTGCAGCAAGCTGAAGCTCTACCATAGCTCAGATGTTGCATTACAGTTGCTTTGTGCTCTGCTTTCACGATGATGGTAACTCTGCAGAAACCAGTGGAGACACAGTGTCATAAAACAGAGGAGTCTTTTCAGTGTTGTCTGGTCTTGATCGATCTTTGGGCAACTGGTCTTTGGTTATTTAGTGACTGTCTTTAAGTACAAAGAAATACCCAACCGCTGAGATCATGTAAGTAATCTTGGATGTACAATTGTAGCACTTTACTGCAAAACCCTATCTCTGTAATATTTTCAGAGCTCAGCTTGACTATTAAATATTAGAAATCTATTCCTATTACATACTGATTTAATAAAAAGCAATAGTATGTGGAGAATCAGCATAAACTGAGGGAACAGGCAGGAGTAGATTGCTGAAAACTGGGGAACAGAACCTCCTATACAGGAATTTTTTTAAAGTCCCCCTCTCATTATTACCAGGACTAAAACATGCATCTGTGTGCTGCTCTAATGATGCAAGCAGATATTGATGGCAGAGAACTCTACACATGCAATCTGCCAATAAAACTGGAGCTAATCCTGAAAACAAACAAGTCACCTTACCTTCTCTTCCCTTCATCCTCAGAGGATGTACTGCTGCCATATGAGGCATGTATTCTTTGAGATCACCTTTCTGTCCCCTGTCAACAGAAAGAACTTAAGGGGGAAATCTGCTTCAGAGAATGTGTGTCCTGAGAAATGAATCCTCAGCTGTGTACCTCTTTGACTTATGAGGGATTTGGGGGGGGGGAGGGAAAAGATCCAAGGAGGGGAAGTAGCCCTGGATTAACCATTAAGCAAAATAAGGACCTGTTTAGGGCACCACAGAATTTTCCCCCTAGCTATTATGCCCTTAGCTTTCTCCCCTAGCTATCGCATCATTAGCTCTTCCACTGCCACAATCAACTTTGTCCATATCTGCTGTGTTTGACTTGAATCTGCATTCTTATATTTTTTTCCCCTTTGGCATGGTGAGTGACTAAAATTTAAAAGTTTGCTTTGAAGCTATCACCAGTTAAACACTGGAAGAGCCAAGAGGCATCATTGTTGGGCTGTGCTTAGGGCATTAGTTAGACCTTAATCAGCCCTGGAGGGAGGAATGGACTTTTAGTGGCACACACCCTATAGGGTCCCTAAGGGTGTGTGCCCTTATTGTCTCCTCATTGCTCTGGCAGGGGATTTGGGGGGCATTCTGAGATGTGATGCAATAACATCATCACATCAGGGATGCCGCATGGCAATGCTCTGGTTTTTGAGCAAAGCTCTATGGTAAAACCAGCTTCAAAACATAGCATTTCCCCTCAAACTAGAGCATCAATGTGTGATGTCCCTGATGGGATGACATAACTCATAGGTGAAGTCATTATGCTGAGGATGTCATACAAGAAGACCAGTTGGCCACAAAAACCAGGGAAACCTCCACAAGGACCTGGGAACTGGCAACCCTGCAGAAGCACAACAGACAAACAACAATTCCTATGCTTCAGTGGTGTGAGAGCAGATGTTGCAGTGCCTCTCCCCAGAGCCAGAACCACAAGTCAAGGTCCTTGCCATTGTCCCCAAAGCAAGAATGGTACTGGAATTTTGAGTGTAATGCATTCTGTATGCAATGTAAATGAACAAGTGTAATGAGGACTTGTATATTAAATATTAGCAATTTATATAGGCCATCTAGCCCTGACCTGGATAGCCCAGGCTAGCATGATCTCATCAGATCTTGGAAGCTAAGCAGGGTTAGTCCTGGCAAGTATTTGGATAGGAGACCTCCAAGGAATACCAGGGTTGCAACATGGAACCGAGTGAAGTCTGTTGCCTTGAAAAGCCTACAGAGCTGCTGTGAGTTAGCTGTGACTTGACGGCACTTTCCACCACCACTATGTAGGCCAGCTAGTGTTTTCAGCTTTTGAACTGACCTCTATAGCTGAATGTGCAGCACATTGGCAACACCGAGCTATGTGTTTCTTTAACTAAGCCTTCAGTCACAACCATCTAAATCAGGGATGTCAAACATATGTCCCAGAGAACAGAACTGGCCTGTCCAGGGCTCTTACTCAGCTTGCAAGCAACTGGCCTGAGGGAGGGAAGGCAGGAGGCTGGTCTGGGGGGTGGGGTGCAGAGTGGGTGCACACAGGGAGGTGTATGCAGTCAAAGCTGTCAAGAAATAGAAAGGAAACAGCTAAGGGGGCAGAACTATGAGGGTGAGGTAAAATAGTGTAAGTTGGAATGGCAGCAAAGGCAGAGAAAGAGTGTGTAATGTTTTCCTCCTCTGACCCCCTCTGAAGCTCAGCAAGGACTGGCAAAGCTGCTACATAGGGGAGCAGAGCCAAGTGGCTAGCATTCCCAATGCCACATCAACCGGCTTTGCATTTTTTTTAAATGGAGACTGTGAGGGGGGTTGGCAGAGAGCTAATTTGCCAATGAAAGGAGAGGGACAGCACAAGAGAGAGGAGGAGGAGAGTTGGTGCATGGATTGGGAGGCAACTAGGCTGTCTTGTGCAGGTTGCACTGAGGGGGAAAACGTCCTGGTCTTGGAAGCAAGTGAAGGAACAAAGGGATAAAGGGACATTTCTGTTGCTGCCATGTCTGAAGAGCCCAGAGCTGGGAGGCAGAGTGAGAGTCAAGGAGGATGGGGGATGGTGATCTCTCTTCTCCCCCACAACTATTATCAGCCCATAAAGAAAAAGGAGTTGCAGGAAGACAAAAAGCACCCCTTGGTGCTTTTTTGCATGCACCTGTGTGCCACTGTAGGTCAACTTAGCAAACTGAGTGGGAGTTGTGTGTCTCCCAACCACTACCTGCCACTCCAGCAGATGCATACAGCTTCTGCAAGTTACCCTGTCTGTTCTGGTAGCCACTAGAATAGTTTCTGGGAGATGAATTGTAAGATTCCCCTCCCTCAACTATCTTTCAGAAGGCTTTTTGTATTTTAAGGCATTACCTTATTGCAAGGCTTTTTTTGTAGAAAAGGAACTCATTTGCATATTAGGCTACATCCCTGATGCCGAGTCAGCCGAAACTGCATTCCTGCTCAGAAAAAGCCCTGCCTTATTCATCATTTTGGATTGTTCTTTGTCTGTCTGCTAGGCTACAGTAAAACTCAGTGGCTATTTTGATGGGGGAGGGGGATTGTGTGTTCTGCGATGATATGGCTTTAAATAGTGATGTTGTAGACAGCCCTGAACGTCTGGAATGTACAAGGAGCAAAACTTAACACTTCGCTTTAAATGTGGGTTCTAAACATTTTATTTTTGTGGGAGGGAAATCCAGCATGCTTTCTTTCTGTCTCCAGCACTGGAAGCATATTTTTGTGAATGTGATCTTCTATTCTACATAAAAAGCCACACACAATACCACATAGAGCTAAATATAGCACAACCATCTCTTTAAAGGAACTTGCAGAAGATTCACACTAAGGTTAAAATGTGGTCAGGGCTTCCTTCCTTAGAGCATGTCGAATTCTTTAGGTGTTAAAAAAATGCTCATGCTGAAAATGATCACATTTGTTACTATTTATCTATGTATTTTTAATATCCCTCTTATTAAAAGAAAAAAGCAACAGGGTCACTTCCTGTGCTTTAGGCATGGCTAATCTGAAATGGCTGAGGTGGGGAGGCAAGCTTTGTAAAACAGCCCTGGAGCCATGGCAGAGGCCCCGGAGGCTGGTTGGGGCCCCAGAGTCAGGAGGCCTCTTCCAGAAGTCGGGGGCTGTGCCTTCACAGGCCCCCTCATAGCTACAGGCCTGGGTGTGGCCTAATATGCAAATGAGTTCCTGCCGGTTTTTTCCTACAAAAAAAGCCCTGCTGACATCAATCATATATCTAATTCCAAATTGGACCATATCAGTAGATCCCTAAAATACCCCCTCCCTCCTCTCCACCACCATATCCCACTTCCCATCTCTTTCCCTGGGAGCCACTGTTTCTTCCCCACCTCTCTGATACACCCTTCTCTCCTCTACCTTGCTTTTTTTTAGCCTTACCTGTGCCTCCCTCTCCAGTTTCACTCTTCCAATTCTATC
Source organism: Heteronotia binoei (assembly GCF_032191835.1). Classification (NCBI taxonomy): domain Eukaryota; kingdom Metazoa; phylum Chordata; class Lepidosauria; order Squamata; family Gekkonidae; genus Heteronotia; species Heteronotia binoei. The sequence goes on from NC_083229.1 coordinate 78,761,591, forward strand.
CAATCTTATCCATGCACCTCGGGCCAGCTTCCCCCGCCCCAATTTTTCCCCTGCTTGCAGCCCTTCCAGCCTGCATATGCAGCCAGCGACTAAGCCACTCTTTGCCCGGCTTGCCTGGTGCATCTACTGCTGGCATCATCACCAAATTTGTCTCTCTCTCTGCCTCTCCCCCACAGCTTTGTCAAAGGGGCTTTTGAGAAGGTGCCTGCAGGCTGCAGCAGGGGTCATGGGTGGTGGGGCAGACACTCTGACTCTGAGATAATTTGTAAGGGGACCCCCAAGATTTCAACTGCCTAAGGGCCTCCTCAGGGTTTAATCCAGCACTGCTACTAACTGAGGCTGAGTATTCTCAGCAAAGTTGGAAAGTAAGATCTGTGTTGTTTTAACTCTAAACAAATATGTCTTTGCTGTACTTGTATGCAGGTATGCATGTCTCAACTAATATTATTTCCTTGTCCATTTTCAATGTTGGGCAATAATTAAATTGAGTAGGATGGATGTATTGTCTTAGGGAAGAAACAAAGTATTGACAGGATCTTTTGTTAGTCTATCCTTGGTTTTATACTGAATTTAGATGATTATAGCTTTAAATGGCATTTTATTTTATAATATATTTTATTGCCTCCTACTTTCTATTATCTGGATTCCTACAAACAAATGCCTAATAAAGGTTTCAGTAATCAGATCCCTAAAATGGAGCTGGAAGAGATTGGGGGGGGGGTAGGTTCTCTACAAACCTTGAAGGATGTCCCAAATTTTCAGAAAAAAATAAAATCTAAAACAAATGTGTTGAACTCATTTTTATGAGGGCCTGATCTGACATAAATGTCACTTTGCTGGGGTGGGCCACATGTTTGATAAAATGTAACATGAGGTATCGATTATAAAGATGATTTCAGATGCTGAATGGCAATAGCGGGCATGATTGGATAAGGTGTGATGTGTGGAGGGGTAGTAGGTGTGGAGGTATCAGCATTGGTAATGAAACAGGAAACCTAGGTCTCAGTTTGGTACAGGAGAATTCAATTCAGGAGGATGCAAAGAATAAATGGAAATAATCCTGAACAAGTGAGCAGTAACATGCCCTGCCACAAATTCCACTAGTATTTAAGCTGCTATTGGACTCTTACTCTTTCTACTGCTATTAGAAACCACAACATTCAAAAACTAGTGGGGGAACATTTTAACCTTCCAGGACATTCAGTTGCTGACCTAAGAATAGCAGTTCTCTCACAAAGGAATTTCAAAGGGAAATTAGAGAGACTTAGAATGGCAACTGATAATGAAGCTCAAGTTCCTGGACTGAACTGAGACCTAGGTTTTGTCTCTTAATACCAGTGCCTACTGTTGTCATTTGACATTTGAAATCACCCGACTCTCAAAGATATAAGGACAGATGGACTCACATTCTAGCTGTATCTGAAGAAATGAGCAGTGACTTATGAAAACTCATGCCCTCCCTCAAATTTTGTCAGTTGTTAGGGAACTACTGGACTCTTGCTCCCTTCCACTAATAAAGAATGCAAGCTGTGCTCTTAGGTTTCTTTCTTAGAAACTGTGCTGTTAGGTTTCCCATCTGTTAGAACTGGAAAGAGGGATCTCTCCAAGTGCCAAGGAACTCCATCTCTCTCTCCAGCTCTTTTTTTTTCTTTCACTCCCTCCCTCCCTCTCTGAAGAAGTGTGCAAGCACACAAAAGCTTATACCTGGAATAAAATGTCATTGTTGGTCTTCTCAAAAGTGCTATGGGACTCTATCTCTCTCTGGTTCTTTCCTTTTCCCCTTCCTCCTTCTCCTCAGTGAAGCAGAAAATAAGAGAGACTGGGCAAAAGCCAGCTCCGATGCTGGGAACAGGAAGGAGGAACAGAAAGCAGGAAGCAGCAGACAGCCAGTTGCTTGCGGGTCCAATGTGGCCCTCCAGGAGTCAGATGCAGCCCTTGGGGCCATATGTTTGATATCCCTGATCTAAAATGTTGACGTTTTTCCCAGTTACTTATGACTGTCTATAGCGGCATTTTCCAAAGGCAGGGTCATGACCCTGCAACAGGCCACGTGGACCTTGATGCTGGGTTGCGGGACCTTCTGTCGACACCCTCCCAGCCGCATCATGCCCCCCCTCGTGCCTCCCCCCTGTGGCTTTGTGCTGCCCCATGCCTTCTGCTCCCTCCCTTCCCCACCACAGGTCAATTTCAGGCTGTGTAGAGGCGCCCGCCTCCACCGATCACCCCCCCGCCACCCCATTGCGAAAGGGCGCCGTGGCTGCTCTCTCCTCCACACTTCCTTCCCATCCAGGAAGTGCAGGGGAGAGAGCAGCCATGGCACCCTATTGTGACGCAGTTCGTTCAAACTGCCGCTGGTCTGTCTCAGTGCTGAGTGCTCAGCGCAGTTTTCCCCATTGATCAGGTGATCAACGAGAGGGGGGCGCCTTTACACAGCCTGAAATTGACCTGCAGTGGGGAAGGAAAGAGGAGGAAGGGGGGGGGACAAACTCCACCTGACTTCTCCCTGGCCAGCAGAGGTTAGGAGACCCAACCATGCTTGCACAGCAAGAGACAGCTGCTCCGCAAGAGTCAGCAGTTTTAAAGGTGAGTTGCTCCCATCCCGTTTCTTTCCATTTTTCTTTTCCTTTCTTCCTTTTGTCCCTCCTTTCTTTCACTCCTTCCCTCCCTTTTCCTTCCTATTTCCTTTCTCTTTTCTTTCCCACTCCCACACTCATTCATTCTTTCTTTCTATGTCTTTCTTTTTCCCTATTTGCTTTATTTCCCACTTCCCTTCCTCCCTCTCTTTCTCTTAGTCAGTCTTTTACCCTGTCTCCTTGCTTCCTTCCTTCTTTCCTTGCTATTGCTAATCTGAGTAGAGCGGGGGGCGGGGAGCTTGAAATGCTCTGCCATTTCATGTTTTCCTTTATTTCTCTCTTTCTGTCGGTCAATCTTTTCCCCTGTCTTCCCTCTCTCTCTCTCTTTTTGTCAGTCAGTCTTTCTCCTGTCTTCCTCCCTCCCTCTCTCTCTTTGTCAGTCTTTCCCCCCTCTTTCTCCCTTTCTGTCAGTCTTTTCCCTTGTCTCCTTCCCTCTCTCCTTTCTTCCCATCGCTAATCAGAATAGTCCAGGGGAGGAGGGGGGGGGAGAGATAAGCTTGAAATGCCCTGCCATTTCATGTTTTCCCAGGCTGAGAGCATTTTATAGTCTTAGTTTTCTGCTGTGTGATCCTTATGCTTTTTCATGATGTTTTATTTTTAAAATTGCATTGCAAAATCCCACTATTCTCCTATCTTTCCTAAACAAAATATTGCAAGAGTTTTAGGCTTGTTTGTACATCATTTACTGTCTCTCAGCTCCACCCCCCAAAGTCTCCTGGCTCCACCCCCAAATTTTAGTTGGCCACAAAGGAGAAGTGTAAAAATAACCAGGCCATGGGGGGGGGGGTGGAGTTTGGTAAACCCTGGTCTATAGGCTCCATCTTTTTTCTGATCTGCCAGCCATTTAACATGACATACCAAATGGGTGAGATGCTGTCAGCCGTTCTCCTTCCCAAGTCATGGGACTATCAGCAAGTCCTCTAGCAGCTACAGGAATCAGTGGGGAGAAAACTTCTCCTATGTGGAGTTGATCCAACACAGCTTTTATTCCTTTGAAAGGTATAAAAAGACAATCGTATCACTAGTGCAGCCATTCCTAGTATGGGGCCATATTCAGTGATGGGGGTAATTGCACCTATTATCCTGTTATCTGTCATTCAGTTTTTTTCATGCACAAGTACCCTGTCAGTACAAAAAGTCATGGAGGTATAGTGGTTAGAGTGTCTAACTAAGATCTGGGAGACCCAGGTTCCCCTGCTCTGCCACTGAGCTTCAAAGAGCTGTTACACCCTGAGTACTGTAGATGCCATGGATCCAGCTAGCTGTGGAAGGCAGAACTTAGGATAAGGGGACAAGAAAAAAGCAACGTGAATTGTAAATGTCATGACTAGATAAAAGTTGAGCAGAAATATATTGTAGCTACAGCTACGGAAGGGAAAAGATGCACCCAGATATTTTATGCTTCTCTGAGTTGTGTATGACATCTTTGGAGACAGGGACTTGTTTTTCAGCCCTGTTTGACAAGGCAGAGGGGGTTCCATGGCAAAGAAGCACCTTGAGTCAATTGTAAATCATCTGCCTTGTTATCATTCAGAAATCTGCACAGATGTAGCAGGGAAGCAAGTATGTGTACTTTACAAGAGCTGTGCAAAGAAAAATTATATTAGTAGAAGTAGGACTACATAAACTGTAGTTAAGAAGCTTTCAGAATTTCTGTCCAGAAGCCAAAGTCTCCGGGGCCAGAGAAAGAAGGAAACACAAAGATATTCCACTTTGAAACTTGTAGCAGCTCTCATTAGCTGCTAATGATGGTGACTCCTGGAAATCAGTCTGTGCTGCCTTGGAAAGAACAGACCAGGCAATCCTTCCTGTAAAATTGATATGTCAGATCAAACTGTCACCTTGCCACTGCTTAGCTTTCTGTGCTCATAGCCAATCTTCAAAATTGGTTTACAAGTCCATGTTAGTCAATAGGAATCACTAGGGTATTCAATGGCCCTTCTATATTAAGGACTAAGATGATTAAAAACAGCTGAAAATGTTTGACATTCATTCCTTTGTTACAGATGACCAGCATACTGAATATTTATAGTTTAAAAAGTGATTTTTGCAATGAGGAGGGGATTATCTTGTAGAACACAGCTCTGACTGTAACATAGCTGATATTTCAATGCAAAAAAAAAAATACAGGATATTTAAGAAACATTATATTATTTTCAGCTACTACACCAAAGATTGCATAAACATTCCATTATACATAATATGTTAACTGTAAGATAGAATGCAATAGATAAATTGGATTGCAATATAGAGCATAGCAATCAATATCCCACCAAATCATGTCACTCAGGTTCTGGTCTCCATTCATACATTGCATCTAACACTCAAGTCTAAAACATCTCACATATCACATCTATTAACAGTCACAGAGTATGTGAAGGAATAACAAATGGAATACTTCTGCAAATGCACAGAGTGACTTTCTCTTGACCATCAGGAAATAACTACAGTGAGTCCCATATGTATTGGGGAATTAGAGAGGAGGCCTGTCATAGCAAACAGCATGATTTTATTGCAGAGTTGAGTCCTGGGCCTTTTGCTGCACATACTGTCTGGATTGTCACAATAGGGCTTCGAGATGCTAGTATTAATGCTTACGACTGTGATAATCATTTTTAACCAGCTACGTCAAAAATTCAGCTCTGACTCATTGCTAGAATAATTCTGTAAGTCTTTAAGGGGCCACTGGGTGCCTGTTTTAATTAATTTTCTGAACAACTAGTGAAGTGTTATTACTGTAATTTTTTCATGTACTTATTCTTTGCACACTTTCAAAAATTGGGATGGGGTGCCCCATTTTAAAGATAGTCAGCTGAAGCTCAAAGCCAGGCCATGCAAAGAATTTGTAACAAAAGTGGGATTTAATTGCACCACCTTTCTGTGACATCTCTCTCTCTTTATCAATTGAACCGTAATAGTTGACAAGCCAACAGATATAGACAGGATGTGCTGGCTTTATTTTCAAAAACTTTGTCATGAAAATAGTTCCCAAGGAGACAAAACTGCAGACAATTAAGTTTGGCCATTCAACTGGTGGATCAAGTTAGAATTTGACAAACTCTCTGAAGGTGAGCAATCAAGACACAAAATACTTTATGCCCAGTTGTACCCTGCAGGGATCTCTGAACAGTGGGTGACCACCCTTGCCATATGTGCTGCAATTTCAGAACACAAAAAAGGCCACTTAAGGATGGAATTCTGGCCATTCCTAACTCTTTCAAGGCTTTTACAGGTTGAACATTGAACCTTAGCATTATTTGAATGTATTTTTGTTTGCTTTAATAAGCATTTAATGGGGCTCTTGGGAAAGCTAATGGAGTTGCCTTGGGGACTTGAACAACATCCCAGTGTGCTCTGCATAAATTTGCTTTAGCTGCAGGTGAACAAAAAGTTACATTAAGCAAGAAAGGGAAGGTAACAGCTGCTGAATACCTTTTGATAGCCTGGGGACAATTGGCTACCAACTGACTGGCAAATTTCTATCCTCTTCCAACCTAGAAGGGGAAAACAAAGACTCTTTTCACTTCATAAAATATTTCTATCTGATTTATCAAAAAAGAAAAAATGTTGGTAACAGAATAATTTGGAAACCAATATCATGTTACAAAAGGCCCAGACACGATGAAGATGGTTTTGTGACCACTATTCTTCTCAAGGGGTTTCCCCCCCTCCTTGAAGAAGACAACTTTATATTTTACTGTCTTATTAAAGAAATGTATTTTGGAAGTCTGCCACTGTTAACAGTATCCGAAGGATTTAGGGTTGCTGAAATACACTTGAAGATTTAATTCTGCTGACTTCAGCTCTGATCTGAAGTAAAAACTGTAACCTTAGATTAAATGTTTAGCACTAGATATTGCAATTGCTGTTCCTCGTCATAAATCCTTGTGTCTATTGCTGTTCACGACAGCTCTCTGAGGATTTTAGCCTCTGTAGGTAACACAATGTTCCTGTCATATGAAGCTCTTTACAATTCTGAATTCTTACTTTAAAGCTCTTAAGTATGTGTTCTTAATACCCAGCACAGTACTGTGGCACAAGAGCTTTAACGTTATCTGTCCTAGGCGATCATTTGGCTCAGGCCACCTAGCATGGGCATAGAATGTCCTCCAAGGTCAACATCCATCCATCCACCTTTATTGGTATTATAGAACATAGAATGGCATATCAATCAATAAAATATAAATTCATACATAGATACTGAAGACATAATCCTAAAATTAAAATAACATTAAAACAGAGCCTGATTGGATTTGATTTTAAGAATTTTCTCCAAATTTTTTGTGGCTGCTCTTGTAGTTTCTACTACTAAGTAATGCAGTAAGAATCGACAAGTAATCACATTTTCCGTAATATCTGTTGTCTGAAATAGACTTTCAAACAAATTCTTGTGTAAATTTACATACATCTGACAGTCAAATAATATATGCTGGATTGAATCAGGAGAGCCTGTCCCACAAGGGCAAAATCTCTTGCAATAAAGAACTTGATTTTCCACAAAGAATGTTGGAAGGGAATGCATTCATTCTAGCCAACATAAAAGCCCTGCATTGTTGGGGCATCTCAAGATCATATAAATAGTGGGACATTTTCCCCAGTTAGTAATCAAGACCTAATGAAGCTGGTGAACAAATATAAGATTGAGCAGGACAGTTTATAAAATTCCAGATCTGTTTAATAAATCTAAAGTTGTATGATTCATCAGATAGAAATAAGTCATCTACTGCAATGTGTATATGTTTGAGCTTAGACATAATTCCATTCAACCAAGCTGCATGATAAAAATCACTTTTTAAATAGTTAAGTAGACTACCCTGCTCAGCTCTAAAATAGATTCTGAGCCAGAATTTAAAAGTTATGATCCAAGCCTTTGTTTTTATCAAGGATTGACCCATTTCTGAACAAATTCTGAACAAATTACACTTGAGTACTCCCAAAATGCAGCCTGGATAGTCTCCATTTTCTGATTAAAAGCGTCAATCCATAAGGGGATACCATAAAAAATTTGCAATAGTGTTTTAGCATTAAAAACTAATTGCAACAGAAACACATTGATTATTCCTCTTAAAATAAAATCGTTTGATTTGAGAAGAGGAGCATCTAACCAAATGTATTGTTCTATCTTGATGTACTGCTCATTTGAGATTATAATTAAAAATGATACCAAGATATTTGAAACATATGGTTTATTCAATTTCTCAGTTATCAATAGACTATTTTTGTGAACACCAACTTCTGGAAAAAACTACAACTTTGGATTTAGTATAATTAATAAAGAGTGAGTTATGTTGCCAATAGCTATAAAAGGCAAGAGGAAGAACCTTTTTTTCTTTATTAGATGGGCATGAGAACATTCCACAATTCATTGTGACCCAAGGCCCAGGGTTGCCAACCTCCAGGTGGTCAAATATAAAGCCAAAACTGCTGTTCAGACCACTACACAAAATCATACAATGCAATTAAAGTGTATTAAAACAAAACAATTTATGTCTGTCTCATCTATAAACTCATAATAGTTTGTGGTCCAAAAGCAATATGCAACATACAATATTCACATATGCCTAAAGCAAAAAAAGCGTGTCAAATCTATCATTCATTGTACAGGGTCCTACTGATCCCATCTTATGGGATGAACTCATCTGTTTGAAGTATTGTTGAGATCGGATCCTACTTAGAAGCCAATACAGTTTGAATCAAGAACCATTCAAAATGCAATACTATTCCTGGAAATGCATCATCCTTTGGCTTTTGAAAATTTTTGATTATGTTATCACAGGTCCACTCCTTAAGGAACTTTGGAAAATACATCTTGACTGAAGAGGAAATTATTTCAGCAGGAGTGAGACTTGCATATTTAGGGACTTGTACTTTGGGACTTCTAATATATGAATGATTGATTTGACACACTTTTTTGCTTTGGGCATATATGAATATTGTATGTTGCATATTGGTTTTGGACCACAAACCATATGATATGAGTTTATAGATGAGATAGACGTAAACTGTTTTGTTTTAATACACTTTAATTGCATTGTGTGCTTTTGTGTAGTGGTCTGAACAGTGGTTTTGGCTTTTCACTTGACTTTTGTGCTGTCTCCCCCCCTCCTCATTTTTCCTTTATATAACCTCCAGGTGGTGGCTGGAGATCTCCTGGAGTTAAAGTTGATCTCCAGGTGACAGATCAGTTCACCTGGGAAAACGGCCAATTCTTTCATAAGAATTATTTTGTTGTAAGCACAATAAGAGTTTTTGTATAAACCTTTTAGAACACATATGGTTAGGAGTTGTACATGATCAATATAATAAACCAGTATTGACAATAAAATACACTTTATATATCCATCAGCATATCTGTTTAACATGTTAGGATCATCTTTCATTCTAAGTTATCAGGGTTTTTTAGGTCTCCACAGACCCCTTTTAGGACTTCTGCATCCATTGACATTTTAATCTTTTTAAAGTGGTCATCTGATTTACACTTGTTGGGCTCTTTCTTCACTGAGAGCACCACTTTGATTATTGCACTCATATAAAGTCATGGTTAAAATGTCCCCATAGTATCTTGCCCGAAGCCATTGCGTTGTCTCCAATGACCTTGAATATATACTGTATATTATAAATCACAGTGTTTCTCCTGCACTTTTGGCTACTGTACTTATGCAAAAGGAATAGCCAAACAGGGTTGCAAACAGGATGAATGGGCAGGATGGAAATGACTGTTACAGCACCCATGTTTTTGTAAGAAATTTAAAAAAAAAAACCTGTTATCACAGGACTGTACAATGTAAAAACTTTGAAAAACTAAAATAGAAGCACAAAATAAAGTGGTGGTGAAGCTGTGGTAGTGTAGTGCAAACTGTAATCTCTGTCTAAACCAACAAACACAAAAATACTGTACTTGTTCCCCTCTCACTGATAGACAAAACTACACCTAGGTTGTACAAACAAAGGCAGATAATTTGTTGTAGTCTTGTGTGACCAAGGCACTACTCCAGACTGGGAGGGGGAGCAGAGGAAAATGTTATATCTGTTCTGTTCCTCCAGTGAGGTTGCCAGGTCCAACTCAGGAAATATCTGGGGACTTTGGGGGTGAAGCCAGGAGACTTTCCAGGTAGAGCCAGGAGCATTGTTGTGACAAGCACAATTGAACTCTGAAGGGAGTTCTAGCCATCATATTTAAAGACACCACATTCCTTTTAAATGCCTTATTTCCATTAGGAAATAATGCAGGATGGGGGCACCTTCTTTTGGGGCTCATAGAATTGGACCCCCTGGTCCAATCTTTCTGGAACTGGGGGTGGGGGGTTTGAAGAGAGGCACCAGATGCTATGCTGAACATTTGGTGCCTCTGCCTCAAAAAACAGCCCCTGTAGAGCCCCAGAGATCCACAGATCAATTCTCCATTATTCCCTATGGGGACCAGTCTCCATAGGATATGGAGTACACAGCAGACTTTTCCTCCTTTCCACCCCCCCCCCCAATCCTGCTTTCTGCTAACCCTGAAACGGAGGAGGGCCTCCAAGCCAGGGGAACCCTTGCCCCCAACTGTGGATTAACAACCCTACCCTCCAGTAACCAGATGGCATCTGCCAAACTGTCTCCTCTTAATAATGTGTGGGCACTGCTATCAATTATCATAACCCAAGTGAGAAACAGAAGCCCTCTGCACATGACCCTTCTGCACAGATCTGAACTGTGATTTTAGTCCAACACCACTACACCACACTAACCCTCCAGTGTAGTTGGGCCTCCTATCTCATTAGTAGCCTCTACAAATCTCACTTTGGAGATTTGTGCAACTGAGCCTTAGCTTCTACAGAAGCCAATTAGAAAAGATCAGTTTGCATATGTAAGTATATTTAACATCTGAATGAAAATGAAAACAAAATAGCCCTGGCTGAAATAAATATCCAGTGTTATTTGCTCTTTAGGAAAAAAAATATGGTTTAAGCTGTAGCAATTTCCTAAGGCCCTTCACTAGCTTCAGGCTCTACTTGCACTGGTACTTAATGGGCTTTCAGGCCTAAACATTACTGCTTTGTTATATTGTAAATGTGGGAAATTCCCTCTTACAAGATGCAGATGTTACAGCTGCTTGGGCAAGTGTCCCCCCATCAATCCAATCCCATTCAAGCTTCCATCAGGGCTGTAGACAAGATTCAACAGATCTGGTGCACATATGTGTAAATTACACCACTTTGGGCCAGTCCAGCTCCTGAAACTCCCTCTGGGGTTGACCCTCTGTGAGAGCAGATGGTGTCATTGCTGCTACAGATCTCCTCCTTGGGTTTCTGCCAGGTGGAGCAGAGTTCATTTCCATTTGAGAATATGACCCTTGCTAGCTTCTGGCTTTAAAATATGTGGTTCTGTTTCTTCGCATCTAGTTGGCCTTTGTCATTATTGTATTGATGGGGTGAAAAATAATTGCTTAATACCAACCTTTAACTTTGAGGATTGTGCCAGAAACCACTTACACCTTTAACTTAAATCAAAACAGTGCAACAGCTACAGGGGTCCTTCACTTCTGCCCAGTTGTAAGGGAGCCTTAGGAGATGTTATTGCACCTGAAAGAAAAGGGAGGCAGTGAGGTAACAGCGGCACTTCAGATCTCCTTCAAAACGGCCAAGAATTTATGAGAGACGTATTAAAATGGCTGCTTATGGATTCATCCCACAGATACTCTCCAAATGGTTTCTCCAACAGGGCAAAAAGTATCCCCTATTTTAGGTTGGGAGAACTGTGTAGGGGGAGATGCTTAAGCCTGTACTCCCCGTGTGCCACAGTCCCAGCCTGAATCAGCTCCTGCACAGCTAGGAACCGAATTCCAGGCACAGAACTCATAGTGTGCATCTGATCCCCAGGACCCAGAAGGATGTGAGGAAAACAAAACGTGTAGTTTGAGTCACAGCAGTTGTGTAGCCCTTGTGCTTCTTATCATCCATAAAAGGCTTTTTAAAGATTTGAACAGAGAAGTTTTGAATCTCAAAGCTAAACTCTTATTTACTTTTGGAGTTGCTGCTTACAAGTTGTAGTTTTTCTCTTGCTCTGTAACTCCAAGCAACTTTATTGGTTGTTTCACTCTTGAAAGAACAGACGCTTTGTTACCGTTGCTTTTATCTAATTATCACTGAGGAATATTGTTGAGAAAACACACTGTATCTACTAACTATGAAGTGTCAATAAAGTCAGAGTTACTGTATATACACACATGCATTGTCCCCAAACCTTTGTGTTACTGGGAAATTAAAGTTTGCAGCTGGTCTCTTAGTTAATCATGTGAACATGAAATCCTTTGCAATGGTCCCCATGGGAGTTGCACTCAACATGTCTCTTCAGTGGGACATTGCTTTTCAGCAGCAGTGGTTTGCTTTAAAAAAAAAAAAAAAAAAAGGTTGTCCTCATTTTTGTTCAGAGTCCTGCTGCTTTTAGTTTCAGTAGCAGTCTGCCATGTGGCACTGTTAACATGAGCTTTCCCGACTCCACAGTAAATGCAGTCTTCTGCCAGACACTGTAACCTGCTGAAAACACGAAGACAGATTGCCAGAAAGCCTCTGTCATCACTTGACACCATGATTGCTCAGGTTAAGTGCAAGTCTGACTAATCAGTCCTTATGTATTTTGCACAATGGATCCAACCTTGCATGAGATTGAGGTACAAAGTACAGAGTGACCCAGACATGTTTTGGCTTCTGTTATTTCGTATGCTGAATTGTATATAAAAATGTCTTGTTTCCCAAGAATTTTATTTACATTTTGACTATGGCAAAGTTCACTTGTCCTTTGTGGAATCTTAACATCATGTAACACTTTCTCTGGGTCACACACAAACAGCCCTAATTTCAGTTTTCTCAAGTAATTTCCTCCTTCGGCCAAGCAGCCCTGACATGGGCTGACCTGTGCATAACTACTTCTTCCTTTCTAAGACTCAGTTTGAAACATTTACTGAATAATTCCTTATTTGAAAGGGAGAAAGCCCTTAGTAGGCTCTTCATTTTTAATTTCCTGTAGCATTGTCAACCAACTTTCTCCCTAATTCCCAGTTGCTTTTATGGGAATAAAAATCTCTGCCTTTTCTTCCCGCACCAGTATCTTCTTTAAATGAGTTTTTGAATTTAGTTTTAATTATCGCTTAAAAGATCTGATCACTACTAATGTTGTTTTTATTTTACCTGCCATGAATAGTGATATTATATTTCCTTCTTTAAAAGAAATATTGTATGATTAAGTATATATTAAAGTGTATCATATGAATGATTATTGGGGGTAATTTGGGATGAGCTCCTCCTGTTCACCCTTACCTCTTTTTGCTAGCTTTTCACTGTCAATGTTCACATGTAGAATGTCTTACATAACTCCTTACAGGTGGTGAACATGTTGGTTAACTGCCTGACATGCATGTTCTTTCCATTCTCTCCTCCACTTCTTTTTCTCATGAGGCATATCGTTCATTGTGATTAGTTATGACATCTGACTGCAGGTACCTTAATAAACTACAGTTTGATTGGTTCCCAGCAATTGGGGTTCTTAAATACAGTTGGAACCAATTCAGACTTGCAGCTTATTAAAGTGCCAGCATCTGGATGCTTAAATTTAGTGAAGATGGCTACACATTTCTCCACTCACAAGAACACATACAAGAGATTACCTTATTCCAGTTCCCTTTATAAAAGACCACTCCTGAAAAATGCCATATCACTGACCTCAGCATTTTGGTACTCTGTACAGCTATGATAATATATTCCACAACTTCCCTGTACCATTTCACTGTCTTTTACTTAGTTTCTTCTTTGTTCTGTCTTCTTTTTTTGTTAATGAATTAACATTTTATTAAAAAAAATTATAATAAGAAAACCACACCAATACATAACAGCAAAAAAAAAAAATCAAATACCTTTATTGGCATAAAAACACATAACAGTATAATAAATTATCTTATCAACTTCGACATAGCATAGCTTAAATATATCATATTTAAGGCACAACAAATGAAAATTATAACAGACTGAAAACAAAATAAACAAAAATTTAGTTAAGGAAATTACCATCTCTCTCTCTCGGCTTGACTTCGCGAACGAAGATTTAAGAAAGGTGCAGTAGTCCACGTCTGTTGCAGGCTCACTGGTGGCTGACAAGACCAATGCGGGACAGGCAGGTCCGGCCACAGTGGCTGCAGGGAAAAGTCTGATTTGGGGTTGGTGTTGTAGCAGTACGATTCTTCCTCGATCTCCTTTTGTCCTCAAGACCAGCTATGCATGCGTTCTCAAAGGAAGAGGCAGCCTGGTGGATGGTATGCCTCCATGCTTTGCAATCTGAGGCTAGGTCAGACCACTGGTGATGGTTAATGCAACAGGTACCAAGGGATTTCTTTAAGGAGTCCTTGTACCTCTTCTTTGGTGCCCCTCTATTTCGATGGCCGATGGAAAGTTCGCCATATAGGGCAATCTTGGGAAGGCGGTGGTTTTCCATCCTGGAGATATGCCCTGCCCAGCGCAGCTGCGTCTTCAACAGCAATGCCTCAATGCTTGTAACCTCCGCTCACTTGAGGACTTCAGTGTTGGTCACAAAGTCACTCCAGTGAATGTTGAGGATGGTGTGAAGGCAGCGCTGATGAAAGCGCTCAAGGAGTCGCAGGTGATGACGGTATAAAACCCACGATTCGGAGCCGTAGATGAGGGTTGTCATCACAACTGCTTTGTAAACATTGATCTTTGTGCCTTTTTTCAGATGCTTGTTGCTCCACACTCTTTTATGCAGTCGGCCAAATGCACGGTTTGCCTTTGCCAGCCTATTGTCAATCTCCTTGTCGATCTTGGCGTCTGAGGAGATGATGCACCCCAGGTAGGTGAACTTCTGGACTGTCTTCAAAACTGATTCACCCAGAGTAATACAAGGAGGGTGATAATCTTCCTGGGGTGCAGGCTGGTGGAGAATTCTGTCTTCTTCAGACTAACTTCTAGGCCGAATAGCTTGGCAGCCTCTGCAAAGCAGGACGTCATATGCTGCAGAGCTGATACCGAGTGGGAGACAAGTGCAGCATCATCAGCAAACAGTAGCTCTCGGATAAGTTTTTCCATTGTCTTGGAGTGGGCCTTTAGTCGCCTCAGGTTGAACAGGCTGCCATCGGTGCGATAGCGGATGTAGACACCATCGTCATCATCTAAATCTACTGCGGCTCTTTGAAGCATCATGCTAAAAAAGATCATAAAGAGAGTAGATTTGTATTATTGACGATTGCAGGGCATTCATTATGATTCAACAAGTACTCTAGAATGGGGAACCATGTAGAGGAGAAATAAGAGGGCGAGGTAGGGTGTTTAAGGGATTTGACATCAGTAAGTTTTGCTAAAATATAGATCCCACAGCTTCTTCTGCCACATAGAGAGAGTAGGTAGAAATGGGGACTTCTATATTCTTGTGTTGGCTCTGTCTTCTTAACTGATAGGCTGTGCATCAATCAAACAAGCGTCCCTTCTTCTTTCACCCTCCTTCCAAGTCCCTAACAAACTTATCCCCTCTATCACTTTCCTTTCTAGAGTTGTTCTCTCAAAGCCACCTATAGCTGGTGTCCCTTGTTTACCCCTGTTGCAGTCCAAGATAAGACTATCTAATTTTGACTTCTAACTTGGAAGGTTTGCCCTTGGCATCCAGGCAACACTTGTATTCTCAGGATGCTTTTTACCGAACATCCCATCTATATAAGCTGTATTCAGGGAGCCTCTCACTTCTCTAGCCTGTTTTATCCCCTCCCAGGGCTTGCCCTCCCCTCTGTGTTCTAAGCAATTACTCTTATTAATTATTCCGGCTAACAGTAATTATCAGCAGCATGCAACCCCAGTCACATTAATAACAGAGATCTCTAGGACACTGAGGAATTCTGTGGAAAGATTGACTTCACCATTTGGATTCCTAGTCCAGCAAAGCAAGTGATTCTCTTTCATTCCTCCTCCCTCTTTACAAATACATTCACACAAGCGTAGATGGAGCACAAATCAGTTATAGCATGATAAGACAACTCATATAATATGTAAAGCTATTGCCTCACAGAGGCAATTAAGGCACCCAAGTGATGTACAAATAAGCAGTCACGATGAGGATGGATCCAAATGACTTTCCCCATCTCAAGGGGATCTCTATTGATCATCTCATGGCTGATATTCATAAGTATCAAGGGGCTGTGATAGTTCAACATAAACTCTGTTGAATGCTGGTTTTTTTGTTTGTTTTGTTTTAAAGCAGCCAAAATATAACCTTTATCTTTCTACTAGGTCATAGGAACATTTTTAAAAGCCCTACTGGAACAGACCAGTGATACATCTAGTCCAGTCGCCTGTTTCACTCAGCAGCCAACGCAGTTGCCTTGGAAAAGGCCAAAGCATACAGGGCAGAGAAACCAAGGCCTTCCCCTGATGCTGTTTCCTTGCCCTGGTATTCAGAGGTTTGCTATGGTTAGTAACTTTCCATTAATCTAATTCCCACTTAAGATCATCTGTTCTCTACATACACTGGCAGCAAATTCCACAATTTAATTGTGAAAGTATTTTGCATAAGGTATTTCACACTTCACAGTTTAAAGTAAATAAGTATTTCCTTTTGTCTTTCTGAATCCATTGCTCATCAGCTTCACCAGGTGCCCCTGAGCTCCAGTATTCTAGTGTTATTTCTCCACCCCATCCATAATTTTATACAGAGGATGTTGGTAAGTATTATATTTTGGGTGCGCATCCATCTGCATGATGTGATCTCAAAGAGAGTGTGTGAAGCTGCTAAAAAGCTCTTGAATCCACCATAGCATTAAAAAAATTATCATGTGAATCCACCCATGCTGGTTCTTGAAGACTGGCATTTGTTATGTAAAACATTTACAGTCTTTTGGATGGGAACCACTGGAAGTTTCCACCAGCTTGGTGTGTCATTTATATTTGTGTGTAGACAAAGAAAAAAAGTTTTAAATATCTGAATCTTTTGCTTAGTACTAAAAAAAAGTTCAGCATACTCTATCTCAGGTTGGTCCAAAGCAGCAGAACAAAGTTTTGAGTCTAGTGGGACCTTTAAGACCGACAAAGTTTAATTCTAGGTATAAGTTTTTTGTGTGCACACATACTTCTTCAGATATGTTCTCAGTAAGCCTGTAACCATAAGGTCACACAGTAAATTCATAGGTGATATGTAAGTTGCACTAAGAGTTTTCATCCTCTCAGCCACTAAGGATTTTCAAAACTGTCAAAAACGACTGATGCTTGCACATGGGACTACCTTTACCTTTGTTAAGGGTATGTTGTAGAAAAGCACAGATTCCTTCATTACTAAACAGAGTGTTTAACTTGCAACTAAAAGTGCAGAAGAAGCTGAATAATTTACTTTCAGTGCATTTTAGCAATCATTTGCAAGTAGATTTTGCTGTTTCTCACACTAAAATCCAGTTGCAAAATACACTGAGAATACGTTTTAACAGTGCAGTCCTAACCAGAGTTACATCCTCCATTTAAGTCAATGGGTTTGTCCTGTAAGCAGCTTCACATATTCCCTTTTGGGTCACACCTTGCAAAGATATTTATAGTCAAAGCACATTATACTGATGAAAAGTATCTGTAGGTATTGTATGGCACATGTGAATGTCTTGGTATGAACACTATGATAATATAATGCATGGACCTGCCTCCACATTGTCTCAGTGTAAAATGCTTTCCTACAGAGAAGGACACAATTCATAAAACTAAAAATCTAGCACTCTCTATATCATTACCTTTACAGGCCTTGTAGAGGAAAGGGAGCCTCACCAAAGTAAAATGAAGAAAAAACAAAATGGTGCTGAAGAAAAAAGAATCTTAAACCTGTACAACCCCTACACATTTCGTATGCAGGTTCATCAGGGGGGAATCATTCAGATCCTTTTTAGTTCCATTCCCATACAAACCCTTAAATTCTGTTATGTATGGTAATGAAACTAAAAAAATCTGTATAGACTATCCCATAGGTAGTGAAGGTCTTAAATTGATAAACAATGCAGTCGGATGAAGTGGCACATATGTACATGTTTGTTATCTTGAGCCAAGGTCAGTTTGAGGCAATTGTTAACACACATCTGATCTGCTTTATTTGGGTTGTAAAGTACACCTAACCCATATCATCTGAGCAACCAAACTGCAAGAACTAGCATGGCATTTGCAAGATGCAAAAAAATGATTCGGCCTAATATTATTATAGCTGTTGTTGTTGTTTATTACATTTATAAGTCACTCTCCCTGGAGACCAGGCTCAGAGCATTTGTAAAAACATTCAATTCAAAACATTAAATACCATAAAACACACAATAAATAGATAAGTCCCACTATACAGCTAGAATATGGTGTAAAATTTCTGGGGGAATGAGATATAGTCATCTGATGAGAAGAAGGGGAGAGGGAGAAAAGGGGGGAGGCCAATCTAACATGGAAACCATCATGATGCAGCTGGTTACTGTCTTTAATCATACATTCAGTGGAACAACTCTGTTTAGGGTTGCCAAGTCCAATTCAAGAAATAACTGGGGACTTTGGGAGTGAAGCCAGGAGAGTTTGGGAGTGGAGCCAGGAGCAAGGGTGTGACAAGCACAATTGAACTCCAAGGGAATTCTGGTCATCACATTTAAAGGGACAACACACCTTTTTAAACACCTTCCTTCCACAGGAAATAATGAAGGATAGGGGCTCATAGAATTGGACCCCCTGGTCCAATCATTTTGAAACTTGGGGGTATTTTGGGGAGAGGCACTAGATGCTATACTGGAAATTTGGTGCCTTTACCTCAAAACACAGCCCCCCCAGAGCCCCTGATATCTCCAGATCAATTCCCCATTATGCCCTATGAGAATCGATCTCCACATAGGGAATAATGAAGTGCCCAGCAGACATTTCCCTCCCCCCCTCCCTCCGTTTCTGGTGACTCTGAAGCGAGGGATTGGCATCTCTACTCATGAGTTGCTGCCAACTTCTTCAAAGTAACACAGATATACCATCCCAAGAGGAAGCCTTTCCAATTGGAGACTGAAGGCTCCGGAGGTGGAAAGTCATTTGGTGGCTGTGGGGGCGGGGCTTCCCCACCACCACCAGCCAGCTGCCTGGGGGTGGGAAGGAGCCTGGAAAAATGGAAGAACCCCTGCTGAGACCTGGGGATTGGCAAGCCTAACTCTGTTCTGCAAGTCCCTGATCTCTCCCAGGAAAGTGTTCCACCAGCTTGGAACTAGGGCTGAAAAAGTCCTGGCCCTGGTTGAGGAGAGCTGGATGCACTTTGGGCTAGGAATCACTAGCAGATTTTGATCACTAGAGCATTGTGCTCTTTGGGGATATACTGGGAAAAGCAGTCCCAAAGATATGCTGTTCCTAGACCATTCGGGACTTTAAAGGTCAACACCAAAACCTTAAATTTGATTTGGTTTCCAATCTGGAGTCAGTGCAGCTGGTAGAACTCTGGTTGTATATGTACTTTGAAAGATGTTCTTGTCAGAACTTGCACAGCTGCATTCTGGTCGAGTTGCAATTTCTCGGTCCCTCTCAAGGAAAGCCATGCGTAGAGTGAGTTACAGTAGTCCAATGCAGAGGTGACAATTGCATGGATCATTGTGGCTAAATGTGCAGGAGTCAGGAAGGGAACCAACTGTTAACCTGGTAAAAGTGGTAAAATGCCAGTTTAACAACATTGGTGACCTGAGCTTCAGTTGAGATGGAGGCATGCAGAATCACCCCCAAGCTCCTGATGGACAATGCAGGTGTAAATGGTACTCCACCAAGAGCTTAGAGTTGGCACCCCAACTGTGCATCCTCCCAGCCCAGCCACAGGACTTCCATCTTTGATTGATTTAATTTCACCCTGTTCTGCTTTAATCCACCAACCAATCACAGTCTCCAGACGCTTGGTCAGATTTTCAGGAGTGGCATTTGGATGGCTGCTCATCAACGGATAGAGCTATGTTATCAGTGTACTGGTGACGTCCAAGACCAAAGCAAACTGGGCAAGGGGGCGCATAAAGATATTAAATAACATTGGGGAGAGAATTGCCACATGGTGAGCCAGTTTGGTGTAGTGGTTAAGTGTGTGAACTCTTATCTGGGAGAACTGGGTTTGATTCCCCACTCTTCCACTTGCACTTGCTGGAATGGCCTTGGGTCAGCCATAGAAGTTGTCCTTGAAAGGGCAACTGCTGCAAGAGCACTCTCAGACCCACCCACCTCGCAGGGTGTCTGTTTGTGAGCTGGTTTGTGCCCATCCCTAATCCCCACGTTCCCCCTTAATATCCAGTCTGATGAAGAGTTCTCCAGAATTAGAACCAGAGAGCTTGCATACTGTTTTGTGGCATTTTTTGTAGCTGCTAATAAAAATGTACACTTTTCATTAAAAAAATTAGAACTTATTTTCAGAATAGGAAAACCTTTAGTTCATGGATTTTTCAAAATAACTACCAACTTCATGCTTAAGTAATCCAGAAACAATTCTTCTTTATCTTTTATGGCTCTGGACATGGCAGGGTCCTTGGAGAAGGGAAGGGGTGGACTCTCCATTTATAAACCTGCTCGCAAATATGGCAATCCTCTCTAACAAGGGAGCTTGCTGCATTCCCGGTTCATGCTGTTAAGATGCACTGAAATCAATAGGGTTCAGTCCTGCCATCACTTACAAACACAGGTCTTAATGGATTTGTGTGGCAAACTAGAGCCAAAATTGCAGCATTTTTAATTGCATTATTATTATGCTTTGCAAAACTTTGTTCTTCACAAAACAGCATTTGCATTTTTTAAAAAAATGCCAGGTAAACTAAAAAAAAAAAAACAGAATCCAAACTTCTCTTTAGTAGATGGAAATGGCCTGCAGTTTCCAACTGAACTGCAAAGTTGTTTTAATAACATTCTAGTGAGAATGGAGTAGTCTGGCTAAATTCCGTCAAAACCCAATAAAGCAGATGACTGGAAGCTGTAATGGAACTGATGTTATCAAATGTTTTTCCTTTTTTGAATGCCACCATGTTTTAGGTTACTGGGGGAAAACAAGCTATGTATGATCTGTATAGCTTTTGACAAGGGTATTGGAATCCATCTGGTTTATGGAATTGTCCCCCCCCCCCCATTTTTTTTTCTGTTTAAGCTTGAAATGATGAAATTGTAATGCTACAGTTTAGCTCCTGGCTCTCTGCAGTAGCAAACTGTCAGCAAGTACTCAATGGACTGCAGCCCAGGGTGTGAGTCTGTGAAAGAGAAATGCTTTACTGACAAAGTCCATGCAAGGGTAGGCAGAGCAGCTGAAAGAGGGGCTTTGGTTTTGTCAAAGGAGCACCACAGTTAGTTGTTTCCAAGTCAACAGCTTGATGCCATTGCTAAATGATACAAGACCCACTACACTGTGTGAATCTGTGATGTGAGCATGTATTATTGTTATTCAAAATAGTTTTGTAAGCTTTCTGTAAACTGACCTTGGTTCAGCTTCAGCATGCTCTGGATAAGCTGGTTTCATAATTTAAGAATCATAGCATAACAGTTGATTTAAAAACAGTCCCTTCCACAGGTTTGGGTGTGTGTTTTAATTTAAATAAGCTTCTCCAACATTGGGGGAATTTGTTCTCTCAGTGTGCTTCATTAGTGTAGCTTACCACCACAAAGACTGGCTGTATTGAGAAAGATTGCACCATTATCAAATAATTAGGAATGCCTTAGCAGGTGCACACACTTACCTTTGTAATTAAATTCTTGTTAAAACACTGAATTCCAGAGACTTTAAATGGTTTCCCAGTCCCAGAGGGTGTAGCCCAGAAAGTTATTTTATGGCTGAGATCATTTGGGAGCAACAATACAAAGCACAGAATCTTTTCTTTTTTTTTCTTGGGATATTTATAAAGCATATGCAATAAAAATGGCCATGGCCAGTGCCTGGCTATCAGGCAAAAGACCAGAATTCAATCGAATGGCACACAGCCCCATTCTTTCTGTTTAAAAATGTAACTTTAGAGGAACAATGAATATGCAGCAATCAAAGTGTTGACTGGCACTGATCGCCAGAGTATGTCAGCTCCTTTAATGACACTTTGATGGTTATATGTATCTATATAACTCTCTAAGTCTTAAGCATTTGTATTAGCATTTTGACTTAACTACTACAAGGATGCATTCTTAATACAATCCTTTTAATTGCAAGTTTTACTGGCTACAAAACGGCAGTTAGAATGCTTAAGACCCTTTGATTTCAATAAGAGCTAAAGAACCTGACTCTGTGCAGGATTGCTGCCAGTTTGACCTATTGAATTCCATATACATATGCATGTATATTGCGAGAGGGTGAAATTGTGTGTGCATCAGCCACTTAATAAATTAACCTTTTTAATGATAGAAAATACTTCTAAAAAGGAAACAACATTAATTCTATGTATTTATTTATTTAAATTATGTCCCACCTCTTCCCAATGAGAATCCAAAAGTGTCTCACAGCATCATTCTCCATTCTTCTATTTTATCCTCACAACAACAATCCTTTTGTTATCTTACACTAAAATTTCAAAAGGAGACTAGAAAGTGAGATTGCTGAATTGCAACTGATAACAAAGCTCAAGACAATGCATCCATCTGGACTGAATCAAGACCTAGGTTTCCTGTCTCTTTACCAATGCTGATTACGCCTACTACCTCTCTGCGTATCACACCTAATCCAATCACGAGTCTAATCACACCTAATCCAATCACACTTGTTATTGTCATTTGCCTGCTATTGTCATTTGGAATCTGAAATCATTTGATTCTCCAAGACATAAGAGCAGATGGACTCACGTTCTAGCTGTATCTGAAGTGAGCAGTGACTCATGAAAGCTCATACCATACCACAAATTTAGTTTGTCTTTAAGGTGCTACTAGAATCTTACTATTTTCTACTGCTACAGACAGTACCCATCTTGATCTAACAACAATCCTGTGAGATATGTTTGGCTGAAAGTGAGTGACTGACAAAAGGTTGCCAAGCAAACTTTCTTGGCAGAGCCAGGATTTGAACTTCAGTCTCTCAGATCTAACTCTCTAACCACTACACCATGTTCAATCTACCTGTAGACTGCCATGTGTAGGTTGTGTTCATTGCATGTACAAACTATATCTGTGACATTTATAAAGCTCATATGAAATCTAAATATGCAGTGGCCAACCTAAATAATTGGCTATCTCGCAAAAGACCTGAATGCAATCAGATGGCCAGTAGATCAAGACTACACAATAGATCCAGAAAGGATTTGAACACAGGTCTCCAAGACTCGTTTCATCCTCTGTACATTGGTGTTTCACATGGTGTTTAGTCCTGTATATGTTCTATTGAAGTTTATTCTTTCTGCCTGCAAATGTTGGTGTACAAGGCTACAAACACTGTATTCACTACCAGTTCAGAGAATCAGAGAATCATAGCGTTGGAAGGGTCATCTAGTCCAACCCCCTGCACAATGCAGGCAACTCACAAATACCTCTCCCTAAATTCAAAGGATTTTCATTGCTGTCAGATAGCCATCTAGCCTCTGTTTAAAAACCTCCAAGAAAGGAGAGCCTACCAGCTCGCAAGGAAGACTGCCCTTCAAGTATTTGAAGATGGTGATCATGTCACTTTCAGCCGCCTCCTCTCCAGGCTAAACATGCCCAGCTCCTTCAACCTTTCTTCATAGGACTTGGTCTCTGGACCCCTCACCATCTTCGTTGCCCTCCTCTTGTCTATATTCTGCTTAAAATGTGTGCCCA
Source organism: Heteronotia binoei (assembly GCF_032191835.1). Classification (NCBI taxonomy): domain Eukaryota; kingdom Metazoa; phylum Chordata; class Lepidosauria; order Squamata; family Gekkonidae; genus Heteronotia; species Heteronotia binoei. The sequence goes on from NC_083229.1 coordinate 78,784,953, forward strand.
AAACTGAACACAGTACTCCAGGTGATGTTTCTGTATCAGATGTGTAGGAGCAATTATGCAACTGCAAAGCATGCAGCACTTTTGCAGTAAACAATAATGACCTCAAAAAGAAATGCCAGTTGATTTGTGCTTCTTGAGGAAATGGGGTACTTACAAAGCTAAAGTATGAGTTGGTGCTTTAATAAGGCTGGAATATAAAATATATAAATTTTTAAAAATCCAAGACAGTAATCCTGGAGGTAAGGAAGCTAAATTAAGGAAGAAGGAAAAATGTTTTAGGCAGTGGTGCTGTGAAAATGAAATGTCCACTTCATTGACACTGAAGCAATATGGTCATACATACCAACATGGTACAAGCCCTTCCTTCACTCCAGCATCACAAGGCTATGACTAGTGGGAAGCTGCAGACCAGTCAAGCCCTCAAACCAGAGGCTTTAGACATTTGTTTAAAGAAGGTAGCTTTTGCCCTAGGGATCAGGACATCTTTTCTTTCTCATCATTAATTACAATTTATTGAATCAGAAATTCAATTGGAACTAAACTTGGGAAAGTTATGTCATAAATTTCAGTGCTTCCCTTGTCTTGCAACAGATCAGCTGCCTGCAGAATTCTCAAAATGCTACAGGCTACTTGCAGTTCTTAGACTTCTAAAGTAGTAGCCAGTTTCTGGGCTGAGATTTTTTAGACAAATTGAGTTAGTCTTAGAAAATCAATTTAGACAAATCTGCAGCAGTGTGAGTAGGAGGATGCACCAATTCTCTGCATAATTTGAATAAATGGGACATGAGATGACTCCTGAGAGCAGCACTGACAGCCAAAAGAATTATGCTGATGGACTGGCAAAGGAAAACCATGCCATGAGATGATTTATGGCCTATTGCCCTTCTGGATATAACTAAGTGGAATAGAACTCCCTTTATTTGTACTAATAAAATGGACATCAGTTCTTTCATGCTAGAATAATTTCAGAGGTAGTGGTGTGAAGAGCTGGCATCCACAGTGGCCTTTTCCACACTTCCCCATCGTATGTGCCTGGTGGTGGTCTGTTGATGCTGATATTAAACTAGGAAGCATTGACACGTTGCTTTATGTGATCTGCCTCAAAATTAGTCTGCATTCTTTTTGTCTGGAATCCTTCATTGCATACCAAGAAAATATGTTCTTTTTCTTTTTTATAATGAGGATAATATCTGGGTATTCAGAATCAAATATCTATTAGCATTTTTCACTGTTGAAGTATTTTTTGGCCATCAGCCGCATTGCATAGGCAAACAAAGTCAGCACTGTATGCATGCATTCCTGTTTCTAATCAATGTATCTTTTAAAAATAATTTAGTCATTGGGCTGGATCATGGGAGACACAGAACGGAAATTTTCTGACTCTGCTCCTGAGCGAAAGGGCACGCAGCAACAGCATGCAGAGTAAACTAGGAGTCCGCAATAGTGGGAGGGATTGCTTGAAAATGCTCCTACTTCAGCTGGTGATACAAGATATTTGGATCCAACTCACTAGCTCTGAGGAACAGGATCCAGACTGAGCCAATTGCCTTTTTGCGGATGATGAAACCAGCACAGCAGGGCAACCCGCAAACAAGAGCTACCTTCTCGGGGCAATCCCAGGAATACAGAAAAATATAACTTCATAAATTAACAACAAAAAAGCAGTAATGTTGACTTAAAAAGAAAGTAAGTAAAGTAAGTAAAATTTTATTTATATCCCGCCCTCCCCCGCCACGCAGGCTCAGGGCGGCCAACAACAGCAAAACAACAATACATTTAACAAAACATTAAATTAACCCCAAACCGATTAATACATTAGTTAAAACAGTTACTAAATCTAAAAACATTAAGTTAGATCTGACAGTACCGTTATTAGTCGACGCTATGCCTGTCAGTTTGTGAATGATGGCGGATCTCCAGACTGGACCATTTTGATGTTTCTCTGTGGACTTGGTCAGCCGTTCATGAATGCCTGTTTGAAAAGGGTGGTCTTGCAGGCCCTGCGGAACTGATCAAGGTTCCGCAGGGCCCGCACCTCCTCTGGGAGTTGATTCCACAAGGAAGGGGCCGCGGTAGAGAAGGCCCGTGCATAGGTAGTCCGAAGTTTAACTTCTTTTGGCCCAGGGGTGGTCAATCTGTTTTTACCTACTGACCTCAGTGCTCTCTGGGGCTCATACGGGGAGAGACGGTCCCTCAGGTAGGTCGGTCCTCGGCCACATACGGCTTTAAAGGTAATCACCAGCACTTTGTACTGGACCCGGTATACAATCGGCAGCCAGTGCAGTTCGCGCAGCCCCGGCCGTATATGCTCCCATCTTGGGAGGCCAAGCAGCAGCCTGGCCGCCGCGTTCTGCACTAGCTGCAATCTCCGGGTCCGGCACAGAGGCAGCCCCATGTAGAGGGCGTTACAGTAGTCCAATCTTGAGGTGACCGTCGCATGGATCACCGTTGCTAGGTCCCGGCGCTCTAGGAAAGGGGCCAACTGCCTCGCCCGCTTCAGATGAAAGAATGCTGACTTGGCAGTGGCTGTTATCTGGGCCTCCATTGATAATGAAGGCTCCAGTAAAACACCCAAGCTCTTTACCCGCTGCGCCGCCTTCAGCGGCGCACCGTCAAAGGTCGGGAGAGATATTTCCCTCCCCAGAGCGCCACGACCCACACATAGAACCTCTGTCTTCGCTGGGTTCAGCTTCAGCCCACTCAGCCTAAGCCATGTTGCAACAGCCTGTAGGGCCTGATCCAGGCTCCCCGGGGCAGAGGCGGGCCGGCCGTCCATTAGCAGATAGAGCTGGGTGTCATCTGCATATTGATGGCAACCCAGCCCAAACCTCCGGACAATCTGGGCAAGAGGGCGCATATAGATGTTAAATAACATCGGGGAGAGAACTGCTCCCTGGGGCACCCCACAGTCTAGTGTGCGCCTCTGGGATCGTTCACCCCCAATTGCCACCCTTTGTCCCCGACCCATGAGGAAGGAGGAAAGCCATTGTAAGGCCAACCCCCTAACCCCTATGTTGGCGAGGCGGTGGATCAGCAGCCGTTGGTCGACTGTGTCAAATGCAGCCGACAGATCTAATAACATCAGCACTGCCACACCGCCTCGATCCAGTTGCCGTTGGAGGTCATCTACTAAGGCGACCAGAACCGTCTCTGTCCCGTGGCCTGGCCGGAAACCAGACTGGCATGGATCTAGGACAGAAGCATCATCTAGAAACCTCTGTAGCTGCAACGCCACTGCCCTCTCGATAATTTTACCTAAAAATGGTAAATTAGACACCGGTCGGTAATTTGCCAATTCGGCCGGGTCTGCTGTAGGTTTTTTCAAGAGGGGACGGACCAAGGCCTCTTTCAGAGGTGTTGGAAAACGCCCCTCTGAGAGGGATCTATTTATGATGTCCCGTAAAGGACATCCTAGCTCCCTCTGGCAAGATTTAATCAGCCAAGAGGGGCAAGGGTCCAAATCGCATGTTGTTGGGCGGGCAGCAGAGAGGACTCCATCGACTTCCTCCAGGCTGAGTGGGTCAAAGTGGTCCAGCATAAAATCCGAAGACAGGTGCGGGGCCTCAATTCCACTCACTGTATCTAATGTGATAGGCAGGTCTTGGCGGAGCGACGAGATTTTATCTGCAAAGTATTTCGCAAATGCCTCACAGCCTATCTCTAATTCTCTAACGTTTGGTTTGCCTTGTGGCAATGTTATTAGATCGCCAATTACTCTAAACAATTGTGCTGGGCGCGAATTTGCAGATGCAATCTTGGCTGCAAAGTATTCTTTCTTTGCAGCCTTGACTGCCATCTCATATGACTTCATAAACGTTCTATAGGATGTTCTCGTCGCTTCGTCCCGAGTATGCCTCCACCGCCTCTCTAGTCGTCTGAGCCCTTGTTTCAGCTGGCGTAGCTCCAAGGTATACCATGGGGCCAGCCTCACACGAGGGCGCAGAGGGCGCCGGGGTGCAATTTCATCGATAGCCCTGGATAGTTGGCCCTGCCAAACTTCCACCAGGTCATCGAGGGAATTGCTAGTGGGCCAGGGATCCCTCAGGGCTGTTTGGAACCGTTCCGGGTCCATCAAGCCCCGAGGGCGAGCCAAAATAGGCTCTCCGCCCATACAGGGTTGAGGCGACATCTCCATACGGGCCTTAAGGGCTAGGTGATCCGACCATGGAACCGCTTCCACCGCGATATCGTTCACCAAAATCCCGGACGCAAAGATCAGGTCTAATGTGTGCCCGGCCTGATGCGTGGGAGTTGTGACAAATTGAGAGAGCCCCAGTGTCGCCATGGAAGACACTAGGTCCATCGCCTGAGTGGAGGCCGTGTCATCAGCATGGACATTGAAGTCGCCCAGGACCATGAGCCCCGGGTACTCCAATGCCCAGCCCGCCACTGCCTCCAATAGTGATGGTAAGGCGCTGGCTGGTGCGTTGGGCGTACGGTACACCAGCCAGACCGCCAACCCCTCTCCAACATCCCACTTCAGACCGGCACATTCGATGCCGTTGATCTCTGGGGCCGGGAGAGCCCGAAAGGAGTAACCCTCCCGTATGAACAACGCCACCCCTCCCCCCCGCCCGTTATTCCGTGACTGGTGAAAGACCGAGTAGCCTGGGGGGGTCATCTGGGAGAGAGCTACTGTCTCTCCGTCCCGCACCCAGGTCTCGGTCACGCAAGCCAGGTCCACTTCCTGTTGGAGCAGAAACTCCTTGAGGATCGAGGTCTTATTATTGATGGACCTGGCGTTGCATAACACCAGTGACGGAGACGAGCATTTCCTCTTGGCCCTACTACCTACCACCGTTGGGATGGGAAGTAGACTGGAAGGTGGCCGAGCGGCATTTTGTCTCTGTCTCCTTCCCTTGTATATCTGTCTATTCCCACCGTCATACCTTCCCTTGTATATCTGTCTATTCCCACCGTCAAAGAAAAAGAATGTTGAGAGCAACAACATCTCTTAACAGAAAGGATGCGAGGAGAAGTTACCTGCACAAGCCCCATAAATCTTAGAGATTCTTGAAAGAGGGTGGTAGGATTCCCAAACTTTTCCCTGTGCAATTTTCTGCTACAGCTTTTAGGTGGAAGGGGAGAGCTCCAGTCAATAAGTATCTACAACCCCGTGTCATAGAAAGAGACATACACATCAGGTTTGGAAAATTTGTGGAATAAAATGGCCACAACTTTTTTTTGTTTCAACTGTAAGAAGCACTGGCATAGCATGGGCCCCTGGATCCGGAGCATAAACTGGCCTGGTGCCGGGCAATGTTCCCATTACATCCAGCCAGCCAACTTGAGTAGAGAACTGTGGGATGGCAGGTTGCAGGAGCCCACATGGGTGATCTCCCCTCAGTGGTCTCCCCTGCCATCTGCTTGTGGGGGCCAGCACTGGTAGTCCCAGAGCTGGCTTGCTCCCATAAGCCCTTGTATTTGGGAAACAGCACACAGGATGATTTCATAATGCAAATCCAGCCCCATGCTGCTATTGTCAAGAGTTCTGACAAGAAATAGAGCACAAAATAGCAGTAAACAACATACTGTAGCTTGACTAACAATCACAAACTATCAACAACATTCAAAGTCACATTGTCCCCCTGACAGCTACCTACTATTCACAGTCTATAGCAGGGGTGGCCAATGGTAGCTCTCCAGATGTTTTTTTGCCTACAACTCCTATCAGCCCCAGCCAGCATGGACAATGGCTGGGGCTGATGGGAGTTGTAGGCAAAAAACATCTGAAGAGCTACCGTTGGCCACCCCTGGTCTATAGGGTGGGATGAGTGGGCAAACCACTCCTTGGACAAACAAAGAATGGACACTGAGGTGAACAACAAAACCCCTTTTCTTTTGAGGTAACCATCCCCAAGGCCGCATTAGGGCCTCGCAATTGGTCCCTGGGGAAAAGGGGAAGGTCCAATTTTTACCACCGCTCGGTGACCCAGCCTCTTCCCCCCAGTTGTCTTGTGCACCAGCCTTAGCTTCTGGCTGACTCCCATGCCCAGCACTACAAAAGTTGGGCCTCTGCTAAGTCAGTCTTTCCCTGCTTATTGCTGACTCCCAACTTGTTATGTGTTTACAGTCAACTTTTCTTTTATCAAAGGCGGCATTCATGGGATTTACAGATCCAGATGCAAACCAGACTGAGACCCGCTTAGCTTTCACAATATATATATGCTATATAAAGTGCCTTTGGGATGCTGGTACCTGGCACCAAAAATACTCCTCACATTCCTAAAAAGCCACATTCTGTAGAGGAGCAATGTTTATCTGGGAGATATGTCTGCTTCCCAGTGATTGACAGTTTCAGGAACTACTGAAACTGCCAGTCTGATCCATTGAAGGTTGCTTTACATGACAGTTTATGGCTACTGTTGTTTCAGCCAAGTCACATGAATCCTTTGCCAAACACACAAGCTGCCAGTTTTGCATGGCACCTTAGCCTTCCCCTGTCAGCTGACTGTTGAGAGGCTGTCAGGATTTTTTGGTTGCTCTAGAAACTACAGTATGCTCTGTTGGTCAAAATCTTTATGTTTTAGAATCCTGGAACTTATTCCTTGCCAAAATTAAGTTCCAATATCCTGGAGAACCTGTCCGATTACTTTCCAATCCCAGAATGCCCTCTTAGCAATAATAATGAATACCTACCTTACTATGTCCAGGTTGATGCCAGCATGCCATTGCACTCCCCCCCCACACCACCACAACTCAATCCACAGGTTCAGAACAATGGAACTCCCAACCCATCACTGTTGGTTATTTAACATTTTTCTTGTATATAGAGTGTAAGAGCCTTGGAAGTATATGTAAAGTGGGGTAGGCAGCCTGTGTAAGCCAAAATGCCCTCAAAACAAGGTTGGGGAATTGACAGGTGGGCACCCAGCTTAAAAAGGATCTAGAATCTATGTATACAGGATACACATCCAGAAATTATTGCTTAAATTTGCCAAGGACACTAATTAAGTAAAACAATTAAAAATTTATTCCAGAAAAATATAGAACACACATACAAGGTAATGAATACATACAACAAACATACAGTCCTAATAAAAATAGAAAGAAATGCAGAGATAACACAAGAATGGACAAACAGGGTGATAATTACTGATCGTAGTCTTCAGGGAAGGCTCCAATGGTGACGAACAAGGACTAGGGGGAAGGGACCCTCAACTGGCCAAGAATCAGGGATGTATCTAAACAGCAGGGTAGGGATACTGCTAGATGCACACCTGTGGGGAGCTGGACCACAGGTTATAAGGACTACCTTGAGCCCTTAGGAGATGGGAGGTACAGGGGCAGATGACAGTGGTCAGCTGGTACATGACCTCAGAAAAAGGGGAGGCTCCGCAATGACCATAAGGGCTGGACTTATGCGTTAGCCAATAGCCAGTTTATTGGGGGCACCTGATTGGATGCCCATACCTGGCCAATGAGCAGGCTTGGCCCTGGATACCTGATTGGACTTCCAGGTAACAATGGGCCAAGGGGGAGGCTTCAGGATGACCATTAAGGGAAAGAATTGGAGAAATTATTGGGGTGGGGGGGGTGATTAAAACTATCAAGCTTATCTAAAAAGGTGACAATAGATGGCCAAATTGCTCCCTAAGGTAACACCTAGTCTATACAAAGACACTTGGCTCTAGGTGAAGATGTTCTTCCTCTTCTTCATCCCTCTACTGGCACCAGTCTTTGTCTTGGGTTCCGTTGGACAAAGGCTTAGGCAGTCTGGCAGCATCCATGCCTAAGATAAGCTTGATGGCTTTATGCATAAGTGACATCTGTTGAGTATGTGAGCTTCCCGCTTCACTGTTATGGAGTCTGGCACTGCAGGAAGATAGCTGCTGGTGGTATTAGCCTTCCAAGATGGAGTCTCTGGTCAAGGCTGGAAACCGTTTGCCTGGACAGTTCCTGGTGGTGCAACTTCTTCTGCTACAACGGCTGAGATGGGGATCACACGGAGTGACTGCAAACCATCTGTTCTTTTGGTTAGCCCTCCTTGAGAGACACGGAGTGCTGCTGCAACGTTGTGGCTGTTAGTACTCATAAGTCCCTTCCAGTCTGGTAGACAAAACCCACGTTTTCCTGGCAGATGTGTGTGAGATAAGTCTTCAGGCACCCTGGCAACCAAACGGGTGACTACGATGTTCTGGAATTAGGAGTATTTTTCTCACACCTGAGTGTAAAAGTCATTTGATTCTTTGCAGCCAGTAAATTTAAACCTTTGTAACAGAACAGAGTTCTGTTCATTCCTGGTGTACAAAAAAGTTCTGAAGGAAGCAGTCAACCCTGTGTCTTCTTTAGGAGAGGATGACTACTTGAAAGCTTGTTCCTAAGTAATTGTCTGGAGCATTGGGAATGATGGGTAGTGTGTGTGTGTGGGGTGTGTGTGTGGTTCTAGGAAACTAGTGCATTACTGTAATGCATTATTCTATGCATTACTGTTTATTGTGAAATGCAAACATGGATCAAAAATGGAAATAAGAGAACAGCAAACACAGAATTTTAAATCAATATTGACCCTGATGAGCAGCAGAAAACACTTTGCATATTATTATGGTAATTATTAAATATTGCATTATGAAAAAGTAATGTGTGAAACAGCATTGGATTGGGTGGGTCAAGCATTTGGTTTTAGGATGATAAAGACTTTTTCTTCTTATCAAACCATAAATCAAGTTGAATTCAAGTATCTAGCTTTAAATTGTCATAACTTGATGGATGTTCAATGATTGATGTTAGCTTGCATCCTTTGGGACAGATGGCAAATGCTATTTAACGATGTACAGAAACAGGATTCAACCATTTAGGACAGGAAATAGATATGGTTTTAAGCATGTGACATGTAATTGAAATGGAAATATTTAGGAAGGCATCACAGATGGAGTTTTGTGGTTAAGATCCCCACCCTCAAAGTATCATGCCTGTCTGCCATAATTGTAACATAAAATCTTTGTATCATGGGTTCATTTATCTTCAGATATTTTGGGAAAGCTGTGAACTTTAGTCATGTGTTTTCTCAGCTTGGGATATACTCATTAAGATAGACTGTCAACTATCTTATTTCTTCCATTTCTGTTAATACATTTGTGGCTTGAGATGACAGATAAGTTTTCATGCAATTCTTTGACACCATCATGATTTCAGGATATGAGCTGTCTATACTTTTACATTTACTTTATTGATCTTTTTGGCAGGTTCAATAAGTATTAATTAACAAAAAAGAAGAAGTTTTCATTGCTAAACTGTTGATATTTAAAGCAAAGTAATAGTGACAAAGAGTGACTGCTATGGCACAGTGATTTTCAGAAGGATACATGACTGTCCCTGGTTTATGACTGATTATTGTTTATCCTTCTTGAGGACAGAGCAATCCTATCCAAAGTTAGTCCCGTGAAATGAATGGGCTTAAATTGTACTAACTTTGTCTAGGATTATACTGCCAAACACAGTCTCTTCTATGAACACTACCATAGCAACTTTTTGCCTGCCAAAGTCAAACTGATAAAGAGTTACATGGCCATCTAGTTGCCAGATGTCTGGCTGTGCAACTCCCTGGCACTAAACTGAACACAGAGACAGATCTATGGATGGGATCTATTAACATTATAGTTACCATCTGACAACTGTTTAGTGGCCATAGCCCAGTTCCTAGCAGGCAGGTGTTCACATCACAAAAGCACTATCACAACTGGTACTGCTAATTGATGAGAGTGCTGGCAGTCACAGCAGAGAGGACAGGAACTACATTAACACAAAGAAAGAATTGCTGTTGTTTCATCCTAGGCTACAGTCCCTCTGAACAACAACTTTCAAGGCCTGTGCTGGTTCCTAAATTAAGACTCAGAGACCTATAGAAATCAGTGGAGGTCCTCCTGGGAGTTCAAAAAGCACAGTGAACCACTGATCATTTCCCCTACCCATATTTATCCCATGTTTTGCCAGTGAAACAGACCTCATACTTTCTACAACCCTGTGAATGCGTATGCAGAGAACTAAACATACTTTCCAACAATTCACAAAAGATCATAAGTATACTTATTTTCAGTGCAATAATCACCGTGTTCACAGGCTGGCTTTAAAAAGGCAAATTAATAAGCCTCTTCCATATATACTGTTCTGGAGACAAGAAAAACACTCTATGCAGCCAGGGCTTTTTTAATGAGAAAGCCCAGCAGTAACTTATTTGCATATTAGACCACACCCCTGACAACACCTTTTTCACACAGGAAAAAGGCCAGCAGGAACTCATTTGCATATTAGACCACACCTCCTGGTGCCAAGCCAGCCAGAACTGTGCGTTCCTGCTAAAAAAAGCCCTGTATATAGACCGCCCCGCTTCAAGGAACAAGATGCTGTAATGTTCACCTCCATGCTTGACAGGAGATGGATGGAACTTAATGACAGGATCATCAAGGATACATCAGTCTTCAATTCTGACATATTTGTTGCCTTTGCTGTTTTGCCCCCCCTGTTGAGCCCCAGGCAGATGATGCATGACTACTATTTCTAATTCCATTTAATTGTCTGAAGAAGTGTGCCTGCACACAAAAGCTAAATGAATAAAATGTTGTTCTTCTTAAAAGTGTCACTGGACTCTAACTTCCATACATATTGATAACTTCATTGACTAATAACAATTGAAATACTTATCCCATTACCACCCAATGGCATGGATGACCATGAGGATTTTAAATATTTTCTGTTTCAAACAGCAGCACTCCCTGCTCTACCTGACAGGGTTGCTCAAAGAGGAAAGGTGACAGATATATCATTCTTGTTATCACCTCTTGTGCCAGTGCCACTGCAGCTAGGTACTCTTCTTCTATAAGCAGGCTTGAACTCTGCTTGGGCAGCACTTTCTCTTATACTGCTGCAACCAGTCCAGGATTCATCTAAGACAGGATGCAGAAATGCCCCTATAGCCCACCATGGATGGAGGATTTGGGTTGGGCATAGTGGAGAAAATTCGTGTCTCTTCTTCTGCCACCTGGGATCCTTCAAGGTTGGTTGCAGAAGAGACACCACTGCAAGTCACCGTATACAGAGAATCCAGAATGGTTGGCTGCAGATCAGGTATCAAATCTTCCATCTTAGGTGGGCTGCAAAGGTGTTTCCTTTGCACCCCACACTGAAGCTTGGAAGTGAAGCAGGGAAGGATAGGCATGGGGAGGTTCAGTAGATAAATAATAAATTTATTATTATTATTATTATTAGATTGCACCACCAGCCCAGGGGAAAGAGAGTTGTTTTTGAACATCAAATACAAAAGTACAAACTGCCAAGTAGTTCTTCTTTGGCACTGCAACACCGACTGTAAATATGGGCACAGAGGGCTTTTTTTCTGGGAAAAAAGGTGTCAGAACTCTCAAGGAAAAATGAAGGAGAAACACATGGGTGACTCTCACTAAATATATATATATATATATTGAGAATTTTGTTTCACCCAGAAAAAAAAGCCCTGCAAGCACACAGCATTAGGACTAGTAAGTATATACTGACTCTAGAAATCCAAGCCATATGACAGGCAACTCCTCCATACAGTGACCTGTTTGCCCATTAATTGCAGGCTGCCATCATACCACCACAAAACATTCAGGAACCATGTGTGTGGTTGGATAGGCCTAGGTCATGCAGTTTCCTACAAAGTATAAATTTTTCCTGTTTGAATCTAGCTGGAGTACACTGTTGTTATATTGGCCTCCAACTTCAGAAATACCTTGTAGACCGGTATTGTTGACTTTGAATATTATTGGTACCAGTAATATATACCCCTGCAACTGGTTCCCATACTGAGAAAATACAGAGCAGTGTTGTACTTATTAAAACTGTATTGCTGGCTCCTGTTGGATCAGAAACACACTGAGTAAATGGCTGGCACTGTCATCTTTTTCAGAGGAGGCAAATACTGGATTCATTCCCCACCACCACAATGCATCAAGCAGCTTATTAGCATTACCTGGCAGTACTAGCCTCCTTTTTGTTGACTGTGATTCAGCAAAGAGCATCATACATGCAACCTGGATTGTTACACATATGAAGCAGAGGTCTACCAAGTCAGACCATCAGTGCATCTAATTCCGTACCGTCTCCTCCAGGAGGCAGGTCTCCAGGGTCTCTGGTTTTTTCCTCACAGCTGCTACCTAAGATCCTTTAAGTGGAAATGCCAAGAGGCTGAACTGGGGATGTTCAGCATATAAACCATGTATTCTGCCTTTCCCATAGGTTTTCTTGCCAGAGAAATGGTCCAAATTCCCATGATAACAGTTCCACAGCTGCAGTTAAGCAAGTCTGGCCTTATACGCTTCCTTAATATCACCAGGCAAGCCACCCTTAGTGTGCTCTAAGCAGTTTAGAGGAAAAACTGAAATATAAGAAAATTTAAAAAGAAAAAAAAAGAAATACGGAAGTACTTTAAAAAAAAGAAAAGAAAGACCATGAATTGATGGAATACCTGAAGGGCAAAGGCCCTTTCACTATCAGGTATTCCATCAATGGAAGGAAGTGGTCACACCCAGCCTAGATTGCACATTCTACCTTTTCTTATTCATGACTTTTCCAACTGCTTTGCCTGTACATGGCATTCACTTCCTGCATCCACTCCCCTCTCTCCTTACCACCTATATATCTCTGACCAGTTTCTACATACCCTCCATGCACCTGAGGAAGAGAGCTGTGTTTCTCAAAAGCTTATGCTACAATAAAATTTGTTAGTCTTAAAGGTGCTACTGGACTCTTTATTATCTTGTAAATTTGGCCCTTGATTATCCAAACTTCCCTTATTTCATGTCGATTTGCAAATTTCTGTTCTGTGAATTAATCTCTGCTCACAGACTGTAAAAAATAGCCTATGGGGTTTTTTTTTTAAAAAAAGAAAAATATATAATAGCTTTTATTGCTTTTGAACTTTTGGAGGCCTTTTGTGTATTTGATTATATTTTAATACATAAATCATTGTAAAACACATTTGCTTATTTATTCAGTAATTTGGCTGATCTGTTAATTTTATTCACTCTTTTAATTCAGTCAAGTTTCACCTTTGAAAATGCCCAGATCAGAGATGATATCACATCAGGCCACACAGGCTTTCCAATACAGAGGGAGTCTGTGAATATTGTGCATGATGTTGCAAATGAAGCAACATTGAACAACACTGATGAAATATATTAATTAAGTAATTGGTAATACACCCCCTTTCATATTATAGCACTTTTGCCAGAGTTCATTCTGTTCTCTTTTAATTTGACTTAGGTCTCTGAACAGAAGAAAATACAGAATCCAGAAAATGTTGCTGCCAAAGTTTATGTCAGCCAGCAGAAACATTCTGCCATACTGCTAATTGCTGTAGGTGATTTGCAGTTGGAAAGTCAGCTGCTTTCTTAGCATATATATGAGCATTTCTTGCCCTGTTCCTTTATTCAATGATCTTCTGCATACTCTCTTGACAAGAGAGAAGTTTGGGATAGCCTTTGCCAAATCAGTTTGCTGAGAATTAGAGACACCACTGGGGTCTCATGAAAATATCTATTATACTTTTACTGTGGAGAAGAATGTTTGGGATGCAGCTACAAACCCAAAGAGCACTGCTTCCAAAGCCTTATGAATAAACACCTTAAACATTAAAGGCCTGTATGTTTGTAGAAAGAGAGGAGGGAAAAAATAGTCAGCACAGTCAGCTACTCTCACTGTGCCATGGCCAGCAGCAGAAACTTGTAAATAGAATAGTCACCATTTTACAGCAACCAGGTACATGCCATCCAGACTCATTTTTCCAAACCTGCATTTCTAACATATGACACAGCCAGTAGAAAAGATGGTTTTCCCCCCTTCTCAAGCCAATTTGCCATAATCTACTGTCACATGCAAACTGTGTTATAGTTTGAAGTATCAGCACTTTAGTATTCCATTTTGATCAGATGTCACCATCATATTATTAAAGATGCTTCTTTGATCTAACAGTGTTTCCCAATTTGCCTAGGGCAGGGAACTTCTACCTGACAATGGATCATTTCATAAATGCATTTTTATAAAGCCTGAAATCAAAATGCCTTTTTAGATTCTGGGGTGTGTGTTACATTTTAATTAAAAACTGCATGAGGCTGAACTCTTTTTTTTTAAAAAAAAAGTTTAGCTTGCTGGAATCTCAATATGACTAAGAAATTAAGGGAACAATCCTCACAATCCTCAGATGTAAGTCCCATGTTATTCAATAGGGCTTTTCTCCAGGAAAGTGTCCTAGGATGGCATTGAACCAATGGGGCAAAAAGAGAAGCTGGAGGGATTGCCTGTTTCCACAGGATGTCCTACTTTCCCCTCCATCATACAAAGTTGCCAAAGTGTCTTGGCGTTCATGCACAAAGTAGTATTAGTTTACATTTTTCTTTCTTCAGCTGAGCTGTCCATTTTGTTATGCTATTGAAAATCTGCAGCTAGAAGCAGATCTCTAGCCATTAAATAGTGTTAACTAATAAGGGGGGTCATAAAGATGTGATAAAATATACTACTCTAGAAATTAAACCTGTGGCCAGTGTTGCTGACCTTGAATGTACAATGAGTTAGACATATGTTCCTCATGATATTGCTTGCCTGTTGATGCTAACCTCTGCCCTGTTCTTGTAAATAAATCATAACTCTGATTCTTGTGATATATCATTTTAGACTGGGTGTATTATTTCACAGTAGTATGTTACTGAGATGACCTTTGGAGCTATGGTTCAGTAGTAGTGCACATGCTTACACACAAAGTCCTAGGTGCAACCACCACCATCCCTTCAGTACAAAGATCTCAGGTAAGTGAGTCTGGGATAGACCTTTGCCTGAAACCCAAGAGAGCCTCTTCCAGCCAGAATAGATGGGATTGAGTTTGGTAGACCAAAGGCAGTTTGATTTGTGACTGAAAGAACTGGTAATGCTAAAGAAGATTAAATACCTCAAACTAAGTCCCTTGGGTGCCTAAAAATACATCTAATAAGTGACTTTTGGCTTACCTAGTTTGGTTATCATCCTGAATTGTCTCTCACATGCCCTAAGAATTGTAAGGGCTAGTGTTATGTTATCGGTTTTGATCTCTGTGGTTATAATGACTATTTTTAAAACTTGAATAAAATGTATTTTATAAGAAGCCTGAAAAAAGCAATAGCCCTCCCCTTCAGCTTCTGCCTATAGGATAAGGAACAAGTCCTCTGTGTTTCATATAGCTCAGCAGTCAAATAGGTCACAGGCATCCTTGTTCAAGACAAACAGCCATTTATTGGGATTAATCACTAGATCCCACCCTGAATAGCTGAAGCTCCAAGGGAAAGCAAAGCACATGCAGGCATTTCTAACCTGGCCATTACAATTCATTCAGGACTGGAAGAAGCTTGCTTATGGTTTATTATATTTCAACTGACTTTATTGATTTTGAATAGCTTTCGCAGGCACAGCATAATTATAGCCAACAATGCAAATCCTGCATATAAGAAATGCAATTTGTTAAGAGGCACTAAATACTTCACAAGCTGTGTCAGGAAAAAAATATTAAATGGGATCGTGCCCTTTAGCACTGAGATTTCCCAGGTCTAGTTCTGCATGTTTAAATGTTAGAAATAGCATGGGGTTTGGGGAGGAAATGTGCCCTCTTATCACACCATTATCACCAGTTCCGAAGGATGAAAGATGGACAGGCAGGAGTCAAAGGTATTTCTTTAAACAAAAGCACTAATGTAGTAAACAGCAGTAGAAAAAAAAATGCCCTTTATCTTTGAAAGGTATTTTTAATTGTGACAAGTATTCTTTCTAAGAGAGTATAAGCTTCATTTGGCAATCCTTTCTTTATGCAAGTAATCCTTATTTATAGGAAGACTTCTTTATTATTAGGATTTCCAAGTAGATATAAAACATGTACTTGGAGAAATAGGATATATTTGAGATTAAGGAAAATAAAAGAACAATGACTGAGTTTCTATGAGTCATAGAAGGTCATCATTACATTAATCTTTACTCTAACATGCTGTAGAGGAAAGATCAGGACAAAGCTGATCTTTTGTACCATAGAGTTTTCTCTCTCAAATTGCTAGAGCATCCAGGAAAACCATACCGTTTTCCCAGAAACGCCTAGAGCAGCTGGCACACAGCATCACCGGCGTGATGATGTCACTTCCAGGTGATGTCATCGCGCCAGCCTTGCATATACATACTGTATTGGTGCTATAGTATGGCAGTAGGATTGTTTTATTCAACATGCTGCAGATACAAGCATGTCATATGTTCCACCAGAAAGGACAACCTTGACTTCATGTATATAGGCTCTCTTTGATGACTCCAGGGGAAAGAAAGACACAATGCCATTTACTTTTCTCTTTTCATTGGGGCATATAGTAGCTTTGTCATGCAGGTGCGAGATTGGTTCATATTCCCTGTAGTGGCATTTGTTTACAGGTCACACCACATCACCATATGCTCTCTTTCTTGGTTCTTTTTGACAGCATAGTACCAGAATTCAAATATTTTACTCCTCTGATTTTCAAAGAATGATAAACAGGCTGATATCATATTAGTTAGTAATGCAAAGGATGACAGAAGTGTCTTTTCTTTCACATATTTTCCTTCTTCCTATCCACTGGTGAAAATAGAGCTGCTCCAGAAATTGAGCACTGGTACATTTTCTGTTCCTCTTTTTACTAACTCTCGCCCTTTTATAAATGATAGATGGCACATCTTGTAGGGCAGCAGCTCTGTTCTGCAGCAGGCAAGATAACAGGGGAAAGTGAAAGAATACTTAATGGTATATTCCCATGAGTGAGGGATGACAGTGTATCTCTCAGGTGGCTAAGCAAAGTGGAGCCACAAGTAGGTCAAGTAAGCACCAAAAGTGCTAGTCTCTTTTCCTTTCCATCCTCCCTAAGGGACCCACTTCCATCTATTTGATATATATTTATTTAACATATCTCTGGGAATAATGACTCATAGTTGTACTTTTATGCATCATTGTCTTTAGTAATATCAAATAGTTTTTTCTGTATTTTTGGCTTGCTTTTCCTCCTATAAAAGCAATTGTTTCAAGTAATGCTATTTAAAAAAAACCTTCACAAAAGAGATGATTGGGTAGACTCAATGCTTTGAGGTACCACTTATAATAGATGTCTATTTGTGTCTGGCATTTACTGCTAATTAGAATATATGTGAAATATCAGATCTGAGAGAAACTATAGGAACCAAATGTTGTGGCATTGCTGTTTGTGTGCCTCACCACTTGCACTGAGAACAAACTCAGAAGAACTACATGGAGACTCGCTTAGTAACTGCCACTTTTTTGTCAAACCAAGATTCTTCTAAGGCTAACTGTAGACAGGAAGTCAAATTGGCACCCATCTTCTCGATTGGAAAGAAGAGGCTCAACTCATATAGTTACAGATAAATCTCATTGGAGATTTTTTTAATTTAAAAAATCCTACAGTGTACACATGCCCTTCCTCCCAAAATATTTTGAGTCTTTATGAAACTTTGTCATAGCAGGCCTTCAGTGTGGGTCTAGAGTTTGCTGGCTCTCTCTCTCTCTTTGTAATGGAGAAGCCCAATACTGTGTTGCTGCAGATACCCTGGTTCTGGGGGATTTATGTTATTTATAAAATTTGTACTCACCTTTCTGCCTCCATTAGGGCCACCAAGGCAGCTAAGATTAAAAACATACATTAAAAACACATCTTAAAACGCATTAATACCAAAGTATTAAATGAAGCTAAAATACACAAAACAAGATAATAAAACCCATACATAAAAACATTGATCAAAAATGTTATAGGAAGGAGGGAATGGCAAACAAAACAAAATAGGCTTTACCCAGTGGTGGAAGATGGCAATAGAAGGACCTCTCTGGAAAAAGACTTGGAGAGTTTTGGGGTCATGACAAAGAAGACCCATTCCTGAGTTGCCATCCATATAGCCTCAGAATGCAGGGGCACCCAAAGCAGGGCTTCCAAAGATAAGCTTCCCAGTCCCCATTTCCCAGCAGGGGATCCCATGGTTTTGCAGGCTCTTCCCTGCTGCCAGCCAGCTGATTGGTGGGGGAAAGCCCTACCCCAACAGGCACCACATGCCTTTAAACCTTCGCAGACTTAGAAGATGCTTGCAAATGTTTGTATTTTTGAAAGTGTGTGCGCCTTTAAATCTCAGCAGCAGAAAAGCAGGGGGCGAACCAGGCAGACAGAGTCAGGAGTATGTAAAGCTGTGAGAAAGGCATGGAGCAGAGTCCCTCTGTTTTGCATTTGCTTCAGAAGTCGTTTCTATAGTAAAATGGATAGGAAAGAGTTAGCTAGAACCTGATTATGGATGGAGGAAAACTCCACCCCCTAGGCTGCTCTCCTTTCCGGTCTGAAGAAGCTGGCTGAAATACAGCAGATTGTTACATTCAGCAACTTTTATGAGTAAATTGGCCCAGTGAGATCATGGAAGTGTGGCCTTGCAAACTGTTAATTTTGGCTGCTTTGTGTGTGTGTGTTCCTTTTAAAAAGCCATGCTTCGAAATGCTTCCAAAGCTCAACAAGGGGACTTGTGTGGGTATGACAAATTTCACTTTCATTTAGTAGAAGTGCAGCTTCCAGGGTAGGCAAAACAAGAGGATGAGGAAATGAAGACTGTATTCAGGGGAACTGCACTGCTGTATTTTTATTTGTTTGTTTAGGGAATGGGAAAGTCTCCTGGCTGCACTCTCAAAGTCCCCAGATATTTCCTGAGTCAGACATGGCAACCCTAAAGATGACTGTAGCAGTCAGGTAGGCTAGTAAATGAGTAGGCAGTCCTTCAGGTATGCTGGTCCCAAGCCATAATGATCTTTAAAGGTCAACATGAACATCTTGACTTGCACCTAGAAACAGACCAGGAACCAGTATAAATAGGCCAAGACTGGAGTTATATGGTCCTTATGACCATATAGGGTCCAATATGACCCTGTGACCTGACTACAGCATTCTGTTCCAATTTGAAGTTTCTGACATTTTTCAAGGGCAACCCAATGTAGAGTGCATTACAATAATCTAAGATTGGTAAATCTAAGAAGATAAAAGAAACCAAGTTGGATGAAACCAATGGCCCTTCCAGTCCAACCCTCTGTGTCACATGGTGGCCAAAAACCAGATGCCATCAAGAGGTCCACCAGCGAAGCCCAAATCCAGAAGCTTTCCCACTGTTGCCTCCCAAGCACCAGGAATACAGTGCATCTTTCCCCCAAGATTTAGTCTAAAAACTGTTCTGCCACCTTTTCGATTTTGCATCTTGATTCCACCTTGGGACAAGTGGAGACCATCTCTTTTGTACAGGTCCTGCTTGTTCCAAAAAGCATCCCAGCATCTAACAAATTTAAACACTTCCTTCCTACATCATCCTCGCATCCACACATAGAGACTCCTAATTTGTGCCTGCCTAACTGGCCTTACACATGGAACTGGCAGCACTTCTGAAAAGGCTACCTTAGAGGTCCTGGCACTGAGTCGCTTGCTGAGCAGCCTAACTTTTTTCTCCAGGACCACACAACTACATTTCCCCACACCATTGGTGCCAACATGTACCACAATCACTGGCTTCTCCCTAGCCAATCTAGACCACGCATAATGTCCACTACCTTCACAGCAGACAGGAAAGTCACCATGTGGTAAGTATGCAGGTTTGCCACCCATCTATCTACATACCTAAGAAGAAGAAAATATTGGATTTATATCCTGCCCTATACGCTGAGTCTCAGAGTGGTCACAATCTCCTTTACCTTCCCCACTATAATATAGTGGGTTCCATACATGGAAGAGGCGAGGTGGTAGTGAATCATAAGCTCTATTGATTTTAGCATAGCAAGGCCTAAGTATAAGACTAGGGAAAAGGGCCAATGGGCCAACCTTATATACATGTCAGAGTTCCCGTGCTAGTGTTCTATTGGTCCATTCAAACCAGCAGGGGGCTCGTGACTGGTTTGGATTTGGATCCTGCTGCCTATTGTTCTCAAGTCCCCAAGCTCTGGTTGTCTGGCTCCAATGAGCCCTGCAGCAACATCCAGTTCAGTTCTCACTTGAGTCAACATACATAGCATCCCTCCCCTCCTAGTTCACAAGCCCTGACACACATAGTTCCTTAAGTATGCAGGCTTGTGGTGCTCCCGTGTTGATCGCCTGGATGTGGAGAGAGCGGTGGCGGCTTCCGGCACAGTGAGTGGAGGGGTCGGTGATGCTGGAACGTCTGTCGGCGTTTCGGGGTTTCCGGCTGTCTCATGTTCTGGCTGAATAGCGGAGGTCAGAATCACTGTGGTTGCTGCCTCGGGGGCTGTCTGAGCTGGGTTGGCTGGTGAGTCCCGTGACCCGCCATCTTCCTCGATCTCTTCCCCGGGTTCCTCATGTGACCTCAACTGGTTGATGTGCCACCACATGGTGAACCCCCCCTCTCTGGTGACCTCGTACATTACAGACCCCATTCTCTTGAGACTCGGGCTGGAAGCCAAGCCGACTCCGCCCCCACAAAGCTCTTGACATACACTAAGTCCCCTGTATCGAAGCCCCTGGGTGCTCAGACCACTTTGGGGCCCGATCGGGGTGCATACGGTCTAGGAGCGTCGACAGCTGCTGGCCCACAAGGAGCTCAGCCAGGCAGCGGCCGGTGGCTGTGCAGGGGATAGCATGTTTGGCTAGCAGGAACTCTCTGAGGATGGCCTCTCATTCCCCTTGAATGATGTGGCAGAGTGACTCTTTTGTGGACCACACCATCCTTTCCGCTTGGCCGTTGGTAGTCAGGTGGAAAGGGGCTGACCTAATGTGCCGAATTAGGTTATGACCGCAGAAGTCCTGACACTCCCTTGAGGTGAAGGCTGTCCCATTGTCAGAGACGAGCGTGTCTGGAAGCCCCTGGGTGGCAAAACCCCTGAGGAGTGCTGTGATTGCAGCTCGGGAGGAAGTGGAAGCCACGGGGACTACCTCTAACCACTTGGAGTGGGAGTCTACGATGAGGAAAAATAGCTGCCCTTGGAAGGGCCCCATGAAGTCCAGATGCAGGCAGGACCATGGGTTGCGTGTGGACTCCCACTGTTGGGTGGGTCTCAGGGCGGTGCTGGCTGGGTCTCCTGGCATGGCTGGCACCTTGCCACCCAGGATTCAATGGCATCATCTATTCCCGGCCACCAGACATAGCTGCAGGCAAGAGCCTTCATCCGCACAATCCCTGGATGTGAGTCGTGCAGTGCGGTTAGGACTCTTTGCCGCAGAGTAGGGGGCACCACCGCCCATCCTCTCCATAGTAAACAGTCCTTGTGAACTGATTGCTCGTCCCGGCAGGACGCAAAAGCTGCAAACTCTGAGCCCACTCGGCCTGTGGGCCATCCCCTCCACACCCAGTTGAGAACCCGGGAGAAGATTTTGTCCCTGGCAGAAAATTTAGCAATGTCCTTAGCGTGAACCGGAAGCGACTCCAACAGCATTATCTG
Source organism: Heteronotia binoei (assembly GCF_032191835.1). Classification (NCBI taxonomy): domain Eukaryota; kingdom Metazoa; phylum Chordata; class Lepidosauria; order Squamata; family Gekkonidae; genus Heteronotia; species Heteronotia binoei. Next base: position 78,806,377 of record NC_083229.1, read on the forward strand.
GTGTGCCGGAACCAGATCTGGGTTCCTGTAGGGAAGTGGCAGCCAATTCAACACATCCGCATGGCCCATAGCCTTTTCAGGCTGGTATTGGAGGTCATATTGGTACCCTGCTAGAAAAATGGACCACCTTAAAACCCGAGGTGACAGCATCTGCAGTGTCTGATGGTCGGGAGCAAACAGGCCTAGGAAGAGTTTATGGTCTGTGAGAATGCTGAAGGGTTGGCCGTACAAATAATCATGACATTTCTTCACACCAGCAACAATGGTCAACCCTTCCTTATCTATTTGCGTGTAGTTGCGCTTGGGTTTTTGCAAAGTTCTCAAATAATAAGCCACCGGAACCTCCCGCCTGTCCGGCAGAACATGTGCTAATACCACCCCTACCCCGTAAGGAGACACATCACACACCAAGACCACGGGCAGCTGCTCGACAAAATGCGCCAGCAGGCTGTTGGGCATGAGGAGGTCCTTCACCACCTGGAAAGTGGCGGTCTGCCGGCAGACCCATACCCACGGGGCCCCTTTTCTCCAGTAAGCGGTGGAGGGGTTTCCCCTACTGCCGCATTGTGGGGAAGGAAGGCGTGGTAGAACTTGAGAAGTCCCAAGAAAGCCAGTAGTTCCGCTTTATTAGTGGGGGCAGGGGCATCACAGATGGCTTCCACCTTTTCGTTCAAGGGGTGGATGCTTTTCGCGTCCATGGAGTATTCCAGGAAGTCGTTCTTAGGAACTCCTGACATTTCTTCCTCTTCACTTTTAGACCCGCTGCGTTATATCTTTGGAGAATTGCACGGAGGCGGGAGGCAAACTCGTCCTCCGTGGTGGTGGTGATTAACACATCGCTGAAAAATGGCTGGACCCCTGGGATACCTTTTTAAAGAGAGTCCATTAGGTTCTGTAAGATATCCAGGGCCATACTGACTCCGAACTGGAGGCGCTTGAGCTTGAAGGGCCCTCTATGTGTCACTATTGTTTGCGCCTTGGCCGTGGCAGTGCCCACCAGCAGCTGTTGGTATGCTTGGGCCAAGTCCAATTTTCTGAAGATCTTGGCCCTCACTAGGGAGGCTAACACATGGCTCACAACAGGCACTGGGTAGGCGTGGTTCCATAAGGTCTTATTTATCGTACACTTATAGTCTGCGCAGAGGCGGACTTGCCGTCGGGCTTGACTGGGATGACAATGGGGGTCTCCCAGCAGGTGTTAACAACCAGCTCCAGCACTCCCTGGGCTACCAGGAGGTCTGGCTCCTCCTCTATCTTGTGTTTCAGGGCGAAGGGAACACGCCGGGCCTTCAGCCTTATGGGCTGGATGTTCAAGTCTAGTTGCTGAGACACCATATACATCCCCAGGGTCCCATCAAAAACTGCCGTGAACTCCTCACAGATGCTCTGGAAGTCCCTGGGCCAGGTAAGAACCTGGCTTAATCCGGTCACCTGGATTCCAAACCATGTTCTGCCCAACAAACTGCTCAAGTCCCCTTCCACAACAATTAGGGGCAGTCTCCCTGAAAAGCAGCCATATTTCACCCTTGGAAACCCCTTTACTGCAATCTTCCCCTTTTAGTAGACTCAGACCACAAACGGGCATGGCTGCAAATGGGCTTCCCCCCCAGGGCATAACTTCTGGAAAGTCTGGAGCGAAATTACAGTCTGTCCAGCCCCTGAGTCCACTTCCATTTTACATGGTTTGCCCTCTAAGAATACAGTCACTTGCAACTTCCCAGGGGAAGGTAGGGGAAGTTGGCATACCTACTCATCCGAGGAGTCAATGGAGTGGAGGTCTTCCGCCATTGCGGTGTCTTGGTGTCTGCCCACATTTCGCCGGCCGGCCCTTCTCGGGGTGGCTCGCCTTGTCCTGGAGTGGCAGACCCTTGCGAGGTGGCCCGTCTTTCCACACTGGTGGCAGACGGCATCTTGAAATCAGCAAGAACGATGCTCGTGGTCCTCCCCGCAGCTGGCACACTCACGGGCTAGCGCACTTCCAGTAGGCCGTTTCGGCGGTTGCTTCAAAGCTGCAGCTCGATGAACTGAAGTTGAAGCTCGCTCCTTCCTTGTCTTCTCATATGCCTTCTCATCCTTGAGGGCCTTGGCTAGATCGGTGTCGTCCTTACCGACCAGTTTCCTCTGCAGCTTCTTGTCCCGCAGACCAAAGATGAATTGGTCCCTCAGTGCTTCGTCCAGGTCCGGGAACTAACAGCGGATGGACAACCAGCAGAGGGCAGCACTGAATTCAGCTATGGACTCGTTGGGTCGCTGGCTGCGTTCTGAGAACTCGAGGCGGCACGCCAGGAATGTCAGCTGTGGAGCAAAGTGAGTTGTGAGGGCCGTGGTGATCTCATCGAAGGGTCATGGGTGCCATGAGGCCTTGCGCCAGCTCCAGGACATCCATTCTGCAGGAGCTGAGGAGCAGCGCCTTCTTTCTGCGACCCATGACCTCATTGTATTCGATGTGGTTCTCCAGCTGCTCTAACCACGTTTCCCATCTCTCAAGCATTGCCAAGTCGAAGGCCAGAATTGGTCCTGGCATAGCAGCCATCTCTTTCATGGCGATGCAGAGTGTGATGCTAGAAATGAGGCAGCGATGCATGTTGTGGTGCTGGTCTGGGCCGCTCACCAGGATCTCACCTTCGCCACCCCTTAATATAGTGGGTTCCATACATGGAAGAGGAGAGGTGGTAGTGAATCATAAGCTCTTTATTGATTTCAGCATAGTAAGGCCTAAGTATAAGACTGGGGGAAAAGGCCAATGGGCCAACCTTATATACATGTCAGGGTTTCCGCACTAGCATTTTATTGGTCCATTCAAACCAGCAGGGGGCTCATGATTGGATCAGGGCATCAGGGATTTGGATCCTGCTGCCTATTGTTCCCAAGTCCCCAGGCTCTGGTCATCTGGCTCCAATGAGCCCTGAGGGAACACCCAGTTCAGTTCTCACTTGAGTCCACATACATAACACCCCCCTTCCCCTACCTTCTCCTAATTGCCCCTCACAACAGACACCCTGTAAGGTAGATGGGGTTGAGAGAACTCTTACAGCAGCTGCCCTTTCAAGGACAACTCCTGCAAGAGCTATAGCTGACCCAAGGCCATTTTAGCAGCTGCAAGTGGACGAGTGGGAAATCAAACCCGGTTCTCCCAGATAAGAGTCTGCACACTTAACCACTACACTGAACTGGCTCTCATTTGGATTGAAACACCAACAATCAAGAACGCCCCCTCCCTCCCTGCCCAGGGATGGTTCCTTGGTATGAACTGTAGAAGTGGTCCCTTCTGAGGGAACATTCTCCCTTTCATCAGGAAGGTGCCATGTTTCCCCTTGATCCTCACACTCCCTGACAGCAGCGGGGCTGTCATTCTCAGAGTCTGACACAAGTCCCTGAGAGTCTTATCTGTGTGCCCAACTGACTGTCTGCTTCTCCAGGTCAGCCACCTTGGCTATGAGGATGTGAACTGATTCCCTGAGAATAGGGCTGCCAAGCCCCCAGTCTGGGCAGTGGTTCCCCTGCCTGGGAGGTTTCCAACCCACCGGCTCACATTGGGCCAGCGGGGGGAACCTCCCCCGACACCATTGGTGAGATGACGTCACCCAGAAGTGATGTCATCGCACTGACGCCAGTGTGCGGCAGCTACTGTAGGCATTCCCAGGAAAACTCTATGGTTTTCGCAGACACTCTAGCCTCCCAAATGACTAGAGCATCCAGGAAAACCATAGAGTTTTCCCAGAAATGCCTAGAGCGGCCGTGAGGGTCATCGCCAGCGTGATGATGTCACTTCTGGATGACATCATCACATCGCACACACTTTGTGCATGCATGAAAGTCCCCCGCCGGAGAGCAGAGGAGACTTGGCAACCCTACCTGAGAACCAGGAGCTTCTTGCATAAAGCACACATTATGATGATTTCTATCCATTTGGCAGATAGGCATACATGTTACAATGAGTGCAATACACTGGATAGCCTCCAACCTCCTTCTGGCATTCTACCTTCAGAATTGTTTTTTGCCTTTTGTTTTAATCTCCCTTTTAATAAATTTCCTGTTTATGTGGATTAGTTAGTGGAAAGTCTTCTTACTGTATTAGGAATGTGAAGAAACTATTGCCTTGGTTTTCTCACCCTGCTGCTGAACTCGCACGCATGAAAGTCTGCTAAATTCACCCATTTATTCCTTTGTTCCAGACACTTTGTCACTGGAGGGAGCTGAGACATTTCATCACTGGAACAGGGCCTGCTACCTCACAATAGGTAGATGTAACTAAGGCTTGCACAACAATTGCACAACAATCTTTCTGCCCAGGAAAGGCCACAGCTGGCTAACAAGTTGAAGCTGGAAAAATGTGCTACAGGCCACAACCGTGACTTGCTTATCCAGCAGCAACTCTGGGTCCAAGAGCACATCCAAACTAGAAATACAAATAGGTGGTAAGCCTCAAACCGCCAAGTACCCTGTCCTCAAAATCTTCAGACTAAATACTGTTCCACTTGAGGTGATGCCATTTCCTATTTGGTTAGGTGGGAAAACTGTTATCTGGACTTTACCTGTTGCACTCTTTCTCTGATTAGAAAATTTCTCTGTTGTGAAGTCCTCCTCCCTCTGTGGCCAAACTCCACCCTAGCCATCAACATGTAGTTGACTTTAACTACTAGGAAGCGTATAATCCCTGCACAGGTTGCATGAATTCAGTGATTATTTTAGTGGCATATAATAACCAGTGAGGAAGACATAAAGCAAGGACATATTTTCAAAAAAATGTTATATGACAGGCAGTAGAGCCAATGTGATTAGCAATATGAATGAGGACTGGATAGATGCAAGTTCTAATCCCTGTTCAGAATGGTAAAGAATATGTATAGTGAATAATAAAATTAATAATAGGATTCTCATTTTGCCTAAGAAACATTAAATTTAAAAGTTTATTTTGATCACTAACAAAAGTATTTCAGTGTATGTAAAGAATATATATACAAAATATAAAAAGGTGTCATATACTCAGGGCAACTGAATAACCAGAACCACTAGTTGCATTATTAAAAGAAGTTGTTCCTCTAATTTCTTTTCCTGCGGCAGACAAAAGCCAAAAAGACTCTTCTCAAATGTCAAAATGCCAGTGTTGTTGAATTTCATGTAGGAGACAAAATTCCCAATGCTTCTACAGGTAAAACAAACTTTAAGAAGGATTCCAGCACTTTTGTAATGATGGAATACAACCTTAGGCAATATACATTTATAATTTCTCAGGACGAATGGCCTTTAAAAATGCAACAAATTACTCAATTCATGATTTAGGGAAAAAGAGTTTTCAGGCAGTCATCTAAATGCATATTATAACATAACCTAAAAGTTGTACATTAGCAGGCTACTTACATTAGCAATTAATTCTTCAGTGCCACTCTAAACCACATCAATTATATTATAAGAATGGTAAGTATTTTTGACCAAGTGTCTAGGAATTTCTCTTTGGCTCTTTGCCTGAGTTGTTTGCTCAGCCAGAAGGAGTATCTCAAAGGTGTACTGACAAGGCAACCATTGATTTCCCCAGTGAAATCACAAGTTGCCTTCACAAACAGCATATCTAATACTTATAGGGCTTTTTGAATTGTCTGTAAGCCGCCTCAAATGCCTTTGTTGGAAAGAATGGGATAAAAATTATTTAAACAAATCTACAACATTCTGGACAATCCATTCATTTCCCCACCCCACATAGGAATCCAGGCTTTGTTTTTTTGGTCACATTTGTAATGTAAATTCTGAAAAGAAGTGTCCTCCACTGCTTTCTATCATGCATTAACAATTTTCATGCATACACAGTATAGCATACATATGCAGCTGCCTTAAACCAAGTCATACCATTGTAGGGTGACCATAATGTCTGAAGGCCAGCCAGGGACACGTTGGGGGGGGGAGGTAGGGGTGCGTGCGCGCGAAGCGTGTGCGCCGCCGGAAACAGGAAGTGACGTCACTTCCGGTGACGGCACTTCCGGTGACGTCATGCCACCACAGGAAACAGGAAGTGACATCACTTCCTGTGACATCATTTCCCCGCGTCACCTGCCGGAAATGGGAAGTGACATCACTTCCTGTGACATCATTTCCCCCAAATGACATCATTTCCCCCAAATGCCACTGCCGGAAACAGGAAGTGACTTCACAGCACTTCCTGTGACATCCCCAAAAATCCCCCAAATATCACCGCCGGAAACAATTTTGTTCTGAAATCCTGTATATACTTCATCAGTATATGGGATAAGGCACTTTCTCAACTGTGCTGCATAATGCAGCCTATTTATTTTGTCCTGTTTGCTCTGTTGGCTCTATCTGCACCACCTTCATCACTTTCGGGGTGTGGATCCCCCAGTGGGGTGGTCTCCCGACTCCCTCCGCCGGCTGTTTCTGATAGCCCTGCACCCCCTCTTTCATTTGATATGTGTCCCGTGCAGGTGCCACCCTCCCGCCGGGAGATGCCGCAAAATGAGCCCCCTTGAGGCTTATGGCGGCAGGGCTCGGGGGAAGCGAGCTAGACTGCTGTTCTTTTGAGGGGTTATAGAGTGTTTCGAGCCCGTCCCTGTGGCATCGGTCCCATCGTTGTGGGGCCCAGGGGGCCGGCGCAGCGGCACGCCGAAGCAGCCTGTCACTAATAACACAGGTCGAGATGCAGGACAGGAACCCGGAAGTGACCGACAGGCTGCTTCAGCGTGCCGCTGCGCCGGCCCCCTGGGCCCCACAACGATGGGACCGATGCCACAGGGACGGGCTCGAAACACTCTATAACCCCTCAAAAGAACAGCAGTCTAGCTCGCTTCCCCCGAGCCCTGCCGCCATAAGCCTCAAGGGGGCTCATTTTGCGGCATCTCCCGGCAGGAGGGTGGCACCCGCACGGGACACATATCAAATGAAAGAGGGGGCGCAGGGCTATCAGAAACAGCCGGCGGAGGGAGTCACGAGACCACCCCACTGGGGGATCCACACCCCGAAAGTGATGAAGGTGGCGCAGACAGAGCCAACATAGCCAACAGGACAAAATAAATAGGCTGCATTATGCAGCACAGTTGAGAAAGTGCCTTATCCCATATACTGATGAAGTAAATACAGGATCTGAGAACAAAATTGCACCAGAAGACACAAACACAAAGCTCCCTTACACTGAAGCAGTGCTTGGGTCCACCAAAGTCAGTATTATCTACTCCAGTCACAAACACAAAGCTCCCTTACACTGAATCAGTGCTTGGGTCCACCAAAGTCAGTATTGTCACATAAGAACATAAGAGAAGCCCTGTTGGATCAGGCCAGTGGCCCATCCAGTCCAACACTCTGTGTCACATAAGAACATAAGAGAAGCCCTGTTGCATCAGGCCAGTGGCCCCTCCAGTCCAACACTCTGTGTAACATAAGAATATAAGAGAAGCCCTGTTGCATCAGGCCAGTGGCCCCTCCAGTCCAACACTCTGTGCCACATAAAAATATAAGAGAAGCCCTGTTGCATCAGACCAATGGCCCCTCCAGTCCAACACTCTGTGCCACATAAAAATATAAGAGAAGCCCTGTTGCATCAGACCAATGGCTCATCCACTCCACCACTCTGGTCACATAAGAACATAAGAGAAGCCCTGTTAGATCAGGCCAGTGGCCCCTCCAGTCCAACACTCTGTGTCACATAAGAACATAAGAGAAGCCCTGTTAGATCAGGCCAGTGGCCCCTCCAGTCCAACACTCTGTGTCACATAAGAACATAAGAGAAGCCCTGTTAGATCAGGCCAGTGGCCCCTCCAGTCCAACACTCTGTGTCACATAAGAACATAAGGAGGGAAGGAAGGGAGGAGGGAGGGAAGGGAAGGGAAGGGAAGGGAAGGGAGGAAGGAAGGAAGGAAGGAAGGAAGGAAGGAAGGAAGGAAGGAAGGAAGGAAGGAAGGAAGGAAGGAAGGAAGGAAGGAAGGAAGGAAGGAAGGAAGGAAGGAAGGAAGGAAGGGGGAGGGAGGGAAGGAAGGGGGGAGGGAGGGAAGGAAGGAAGGAAGGAAGGAAGGAAGGAAGGAAGGGGGGAGGGAGGGAGGGAAGGAAGGAAGGAAGGAAGGAAGAAAGAAAGGAAGGAAGGGGGGAGGGAGGGAAGGAAGGAAGGGAAGGGAGTGAGGGAAGGAAGGGAGGGAAGGAAGGAAGAAAGGAAGGAAGGGAGGAGGGAGGGAAGGAAGGAAGGGAAGGGAGTGAGGGAAGGAAGGAAGGAAGGAAGGAAGGAAGGAAGGAAGGAAGGAAGGAAGGAAGGGAGGGAGGGAGGGAGGGAGGAGGGAGGGAAGAAAGGAAGGCCGCCCCCTGCCCCCCCGCTTTCGGCCCCCTTACCTGTTTCCAGGGCGGCGTAGAGTCCAGCGGCGGCGGCGGCGAGTCCTGCGGCGGCGGCCTCGCGGCGAGGGAGGGAGGGAGCTGCCGGCGCTGGCCTCTGGAGGCCTCCAGGGACCAGCGCCGGGCCTCTCCGCTACCGGTGCTGGCCTCTGGAGGCCTCCAGGGACCAGCGCCGGCTGCTCTGCGGCCTCTCCGTGGCCTCCGCTGGTCCCTGGAGGCCCTCCAGAGACTCTGGAGGGCCTCCAGGGACCAGCGGAGGCCGCGGGGAGGCCTTCGCTGGTCGGCGCTGGTCCCGGAAGGTCTTCCAGAGGCTCTGGAAGGCCTTCCGGGACCAGCGCTGGGTGCTCCGCGGCGTCCCCGCGGCCTCCGCTGGTCCCTGGAGGCCCTCCAGAGCCTCTGGAGGGCCTCCAGGGACCAGCGGAGGCTGCGGGGACGCCTTCGCTGGTCGGCGCTGGTCCCAGAAGGCCTTCCAGAGGCTCTGGAAGGCCTTCCGGGACCAGCGCCGGGTGCTCCGCGGCGTCCCCGCGGCCTCCGCTGGTCCCTGGAGGCCCTCCAGAGACTCTGGAGGGCCTCCAGGGACCAGCGGAGGCCGCGGGGACACCTTCGCTGGTCGGCGCTGGTCCCGGAAGGCCTTCCAGAGGTCTGGAAGGCCTTCCGGGACCAGCACCGGGTGCTCCGCGGCCTCTCCGCGGCCTCCGCTGGTCGCTGGAGGCCCTCCAGAGTTTCTGGAGGGCTTCCAGCGACCAGCGGAGGCCACGGAGAGGCCTCCACCACCGCCGCCGGGCCCCGCGCGCGGGCGGGGAAGGCGGCGAGGGAGGGAGGGACCCTCCCTCCCTCACTCCCCGCCTTCCCCGCCGGCGCCCGCGGCCCACCGCCTCCGGGGCTGGCTAAACCGGGACCTTTAATGGTCCCGGTATAGGCAGCCCGGGAGGCGGGATTGGGTGGCCAGAACCGGGACATTCCCGGGACGGTCTGGCCACCCTATACCATTGGTTGGTCTAGTTCATAGCTCAGTATTGTCTATTATTGATAGCTGTATCTTTCTAGGGTCTCAAAAATATAAAGGTCTTCCTCAACACCTGTTACTTGTGTGGGGGCAGAAATTGAACCAGAGGCCATCTATATGCACAGCTTATATTCTGCTTATGACATGTGGTCTTACTAGCCCCTCTCAAAGTTAGAGCTGCTGGGTCCTCCCTGGCAATCAGCAGGGGGAAGAGGCAGAGTTGCCACCAGATCCAAGCTGGAGATTTGTGGATGAAGCCTGTGGAGGACAGGGACCTCGGTGGGGTACAATGCCATAGAGTCCAAAGCAGCCTTTTCTCCATGGTAACGGATATCTGTAGTCCGACGATGTGCTGTAATTCCAGGGGATGGACAGGTTCCACCTGGAAAGTGGCATCTGTACTGCATGTGCTACTCCTTTCTTGTCACACATTGCACAAAGGCACTTTCAGTATAATGTGTAAAAGCACTTTGTGTCTCATCAAGTTGCCCCTTATAAGGAAGCTGGTGAAGCATGTTGTACTTACATCTGGAAGATCTTGTGTCCAGACATGGGTGTGGAAATGACAAGATTGTACAGGATGCATTTACTTCTTTGCTTCTAAATAATTTATATCCCATTATCTCCACCAAAGGTGATTGAAGCAGCTTAAAAGCTTATGCTCTTTTCCAGTTTAACCTACCCCACAGGGCTGTTGTGAGGATGAAGAAAGGGCAAAGATTGTACAGTACCCTGTTTATATAAACAAAGCAGTCACAGTGGTATTACCTGATAGATCTGTGCTCTTTAGCCAATGGTTCAGTATTCCAAATCCTACACCTGATTAAGATATGGTTTGATTCTAAGTGGTGCTTCCCCCCCCCCTCCTTATGTGTAGACATGTCAATGACAGTATACAAGAATGAATACAGTTCCAGAATTCACAGTGGGTAGCAAACTGCTTCGCAATAGCCACATATGGGTAGTTAGGAGGTTGGACTAAAACTGGAGAGAGCTGGATTAAAATGTTCACCAATTAAGCTATTCTATCTCAGTCTAGAATATTCTATCTCAGTCTAACTTACTTCACAGAAGTGGTATAAGGATAAAAGGGAACAACCCTGAATTCCTTGAAGGACCAGTGGATCAAAATGTGATAGATAGAATAACTATATTTAAATAAATTGTGGGATGACTATGATCATAGAAGTGATTTCTAATGAAGCCTGAGTCACACCATTATAAGTGAAGTATCTGATTATACTGAGAATGAATACGTCTTAGAGACAGGGCTTTTTTTTTTGTAGCAGGAACTCCTTTGCATATTAGGCCACATACCCCTGATTGTGTTTTAACTTAAAATATAAACATGCTTAAAACTCTTGCAAGATTTTGTTTAAAATGGAAAGGTGGGGGAATAGTGGGATTTGGCAATGCAATTTTTAAGATAAAAAATCAAGAGAAAGCACAAGGATCACAGCAGAAATTAAAAATATAAAATGCTCTGAGCCTGGGAAAACATGAAAGATGGGATAATAGTGGAATTTAGCAATGCAGTTTTTAAAATAAAACATCAAGAGAAAGCACATGGAATGCAGCACAAACAAAAAATATAAAGTGCTCTGAGTCTGGGGTCGTTTTCGCACTCACCTTAATCAGCAGCGACGACCCTCTTCACCGCGCAGGATCTGCGTGGATTTCGCACTAATTGCCGCAGAGCACCCAGAAGAGCTGGAAAGTCCCGGCGCAAACGGAAACCGCCAAAAACCAGTTTCCATTTGCGCCGCAAAAGCGCCGGGACTTTCCGGCTCTTCTGGGTGCTCCGCGGCAATTAGTGCGAAATCCGCGCAGATCCTGCGCGGTGAAGAGGGTCGTTGCTGCTGATTAAGGTGAGTGCAAAAACAACCTGGGAAAAGAATGAAATGGCTTTGCAAGCTTCTCTCTCTCTCTCTCTCTTTCTCTCTCTCTCTCCCCCCCCCCTCCCAGATTGGCAGTGGCTCTCCAGTGTAATATCCCCCTTTGGCTGTGGGTTCCCTGTTAGAGTACTCACTAGGTCAGGTCCATCCAGCAGAGAGAAACTGGCTCAAAGCATGAATCCATTATTTGAAAGGCCACAACTTCAGGAAGCTTGAGCTTCAGCTGGCTATAGGAACACTGAAACTGATCTCTACTCCATTGAAACACATGTATAAGCTTTCATGTACATTGCACACTTCTTCAGATACATTATCTCATTTAGTCTGCAAAGTAGACCATAATGATTATACCCATATGAGGCATGGGCTGGGAGCTAATGGCTTTCCTTGGGTCACACAGTAAATGCATAGGTGATATGCAGGTTGCACTAAGGGTTTTCATCCTCTCAGCCACTACTCTTAAAGATTTTCAAAACTGTGACCGTATTTAGTGTATATTCTGGAAAAGCATAGATTCCTCCCATAACTCATTACTAACCAAATAAAGTGCTGAGGAAAGGAAAGGAAAGGTCCCCTGTGCAAGCACCAGTTGTTTTCGACTCTGGGGTGATGTTGCTTTCACAATGTTTTCACAGCAGACTTTTTATGGGGTAGTTTGCCATTGCCTTCCCCAGTCATCTACACTTTCCCCCTAGCAAGCTGGGTACTCATTTTACCAACCTCGGAAGGATGGAAGGCTGAGTAAACCTGGAACCAGCTACCTGAAAACTCAGCTTCTGCCGGGGATTGAACTCAGGTCATGAGCAGAGTTTAGGACTGCAGTACTGCAGCTTTAACACTCTGTGCCACAACTAAAAGTGGAGGAGACACTAACTACCCTAAGCTGCTGGGCTGGATTCTACCAGCTTTATTTCTAGGATCTACCTTTACTCCCTGTAGCCAGGAATTTTTTGGTGGGGGACATTTAAGGAACATCAGGAAGCAGTCAATAATTAAATAAAAATAATTAAATTAATTATACTATCATTTAGCGGGTTTCGGAACAGGAGCAAGAAAAATCTGGGTACATGCATTTTCAACAGGAGTAATATAGATCAGGCCTCTACCCATGCTGTTAAACTGTACAACTTTTCATTTATCTCCAAAGAACTGTGTAAACCTCTTAAAGGTTGATTACCTTGGGTGCCAGTGACAGGCCATGGCAGCTGCCCATTGGCACAACTGAAGCATAGGCCCCTAAGCCGACATGCTTGTGGGCAGTTTGGGGGGGGGAGGAGCATGGCCAGAGTTAGTTGGCTCCCTGAGTACTCTTGACCTGGGAACACCATCTGCCAGAAGCGGAAGCCTAATGCCAACAAACAACATAGGTGCCAATTGAGCTGAAAACGCAAATCATTCCCTGCCACCACAGCCTCACCAGTTAGGGTCAGAGGAGCTCAGGATGCTGACTACAAAACTGAATGATCACTTCCTACCCTGGAGCAGCCAAGACAGCCCTGGAGCAGCCATTTGTGGGGGGTCCCACCTTTAAAAACTTCAACATCTTACAGCTCAGTAGAGAAGAAGAAATTGGGTTTATATCCCGCCCTATACTCTGAATCTCAGAGTCTCAGAGTGGTCACAATCTCCTTTTCCACTCCCCCCCACCCCACCAGACACCCTGTGAGGTAGTTGGGGCTGAGAGATCTCTTAGAGCAGCTGCCCTTTCAAGGACTACTCCTAAGAGAGCTATGGCTGACCCAAAGCATTCCAACAGCTGCAAGTAAAGGAGTGGGGAATCAAACCTGGTTCTCCCAGATAAGAGTCCGCACACTTAAGCACTACACCAAACTGGTTAGGGTGTGTGGCACAGGACTCTGCCTCAGAGTTCTTGCTGTGCAAACTTAGAGCAAGTGATGAGGCATTTTGGTGGCAGGAAAAGCACACATTCAGCACTACAGGGTGAGAACTTAGAATTAGAGCCTTGACCAGTTGCAGGTGCTGCTATGAATGGGTCACCAGCAATCTGTGAGCACTTCAACACAGGATAGGAGATTGCATAAACAAACAAATGAAAAAATAAATCTGTGACTCTCCATAAGGGCTTCCCAAGGACTAGGAGGGCTGTGGATCATTGAGCAGGTTCCACTGGTCATCATCATCTGCCAAATGTAACAGGGGTGCAGCAACACCTCTGAATCTGACCTAACAACAGGTTTCCTCCCTCACCTCACAGACTGCTGTTTAAAGGGAGGAGGGAGAGAAAATGAACCAGGGGTGAGGATCTGGGACATCCAGATTCTGAACCTTACATGTACCATGGAACCAAGATGGTTGGTCTTTGGCCTGATGCACACTCTTAGCCTAACCAACCTCACAAGGTTTTTGTGAGCATAAAACAGAGTAGATGGGAACTATGTCAGCCACTTGGGGAACAAAGGAAGGAAACAGAGTAGATGAATGGGGTTCATAACTGTGTCCGCTCTGGGGGGGGGGGCTTCTGTCACCCAGGGGGAAGACATCAGTGAAAGAAACATGGGGGTCCTTGGAGTCAATGGTTTGGGGCGACCCAGTGCTGTGGGTAGACTTGATATTTTTGGAGGGGGTGGGGATTGGGGGCATATGCCCAATGGCAGCTAGAAACACTAAATGACTTGCATGGTTTCCATTTCAATACATTAGTGCTACCTTACTACACATGGAAGTAATGATAAATGCAGAATGGATTTGGAATGACAGTCTCTGGGCACTGACTGCTCTGGGGCTGGAATGACAGAGCCCAGAGTGGAATGACAGTCATTCCAGTCCTAGACCACCTCCGCTCCATTGAGAAGGGGTGGTGTCTCATGCCCCACATCTGAGCCTACCCCAGTAATCCACTCCCACTCCGCCAGTGGCAGTGAAGGTGTGGGAGTGCCCTTGGCAACGTCGCTAGGCTCATGCCAACCCAAATCTGAGCATCCTTTTTGGAATTTGACCTTAGTAGGATTCATCTTTTCCTTCCCTTTTTGATGGAGGTGATGAAAGTGCCAAGTAGCTGATAGTCCCTGGTAGGCTTGTTACAGCAGAGAGGTGATTGCTGAAGGTCCTTCCTTTGCAAGCAGAGAGGGCTGTTTATAACCAAGGAAGAGTTAAAGAACTTCAACCTCACATTCTTTTTGCATCAAGCAAGATGGGAAAAATAAGTCCAGATGTGCCTTGCTGTATGTTACCTAGACTCTTCTGCCTGGAACAATTCACCAAGACACTCAGCTGATTACCTCTACCACTGCATAATGAGTTTTAGTCCATGGTACATGTTGGACATTCAAGGTTTAATAAATCTTCAGAGGAAAGTCCAGGCCAGAGTCTGTAAAGCAGAGAATTAAGGTTCTTTACCTGGTGTTCCGATTAGTTTTTCTTAGATGCTCATTTATTGATGTGAGATTTGGACTTTAATGCCATAACTTTAAAGCACAGCTTAGCTTGCTTGTGTAGAGCTAGTCATCTCCTGAGGTTTGCTTCGGAAGTGCTGGAAACCAATTTGCCTTACTTGCACAAGTACTTCAACTCAAACTGGCAAAGTAATGGGTTCACATCACAGGATCATTTTTATAGCTGGTGTATGAGAATAAAATATTAAGTGCCCTAGGCTTACTTTTTGTAAATGCATCTGTGGATTTTTTTTTCCTTATGAGCATCCATAATATGGAGAAAACAGAGAATTTTATCTTTGACTACCAAAGGGATGCAAATTCAAAAAACTTCAAACCCTTCCCCTACAGTGCACCTCTGGACTGAGCAAGCCAAAGTCATACAGGAGGAGTCATGCAAGGGAAGAGACCTTGAATTTTCTTTTCAAAGCTTTCTCTAACTATCCCTTACCAGTAGCATTTGGGATATTCTGTTCATCAGAAACATGCCATGCTAAGAAGAAGCTGTTATTCCTAAGAGGAACAAAATTGGATGAACACATTCCACCCCCCCCCCCCCAACACACTACTGTTCTTTAAATAGAACAAATACTTCCTCAAAACTCTAAACTAAGTTTTGAAACATCGATTGACAATGGACACTGGTCCATAGTCTTTTTATGGCCAGGCAAAGGACCAAATTTAACTGGTCAAGAGCAGACTGTGAAGAAAATGGTTCCTTAAAAACTTTGGTCACTTTAAAATTTTTGGTTCAGGCCTCAAATGCAGCCTGTAGAGAGTTCCCAGAGATAGCAAGAGACACAGCTAGCAAAGCAAGCTGACCTTGTCATTCTCAGATAACACACGGCTGTGTAAGGGAGTGAGTGCCTAGCACCATTTTCCAATTAACACATTCCACCAAGTTGAGGTCTATGGGTTTCACCTGTGAGAAAGGAACTGAGACAAATCTGCAGTAAGTTTTATTTCTTTTCATCCAGCAACAGAGAGCTACATCACCTTTAAGGGTGTTTTTTGGTTCTTCAGAGCTGGACCCATGTTAGACTCTTATGCAAAAAGACAGTTAGGTGCTTCAGTTCAGTATGGTTGCTTGTGCTTGATGGTGACTGTGAGCTATGTACCATGCAGTTGCTTCAGGCAGCCATCTTTTTCTTGATTGCTTGGGAGGGACAAATAGCTTGCTTGGCCTGGATAACTCTAGAGAGAGCCACTAGATGCTGAGAATCTAGTGCCAAGATGAAGTAACATCTGATAACCTGGTATCATTGTATCATTGTAATATCTAGTATTAAATAATAAAACCTCAGTCCTGAGGATTTTCTAATCAGGCAGGACATGGACTTGGCTTGCGGGACGGAGACCTGCGGGGGGGGGGCGGGGAGACGGTTATGAACATATGAAGCTGCCCTATACTGAATCAGACCCTCGGTCCATCAAAGTCAGTATTGTCTACTCAGACTGACAGAGGCTCTCCAGGGTCTCAAGCTGAGGTTTTTCATGCCTACTTGCCTGGACCCTTTTTAGTTGGAGATGCTGGGGATTGAACCTGGGATCTTCTGCTTCCCAAGCAGATGCTCTACCACTGAGCCACCATCTTTCCCAAGTAGCCCCGCCTCCAAGGATCATGGGCATAGAGTGTGCTGGCCTGACATGGGATGTTGGGGAGAGTTTGGCAATCTGGCTGGTGTACCGTCCGTTTAATGCACTGGCCAGTGCCTTACCGTCCCTGATGGAGGCTGTAGCAGGCTGGGCATTGGAGCATCCTCGGCTTATAGTCCTGGGTGACTTCAATGTCCATGCCAAGGCTTCCACTCGGGCGACAGACCTAGTGTCTTCCATGGCAGCACTGGGACTCTTCCAATATATAACAGCGCCCATGCATCAGGCCAGACACACGTTGGACCTGATCTTTGCAGCAGGAGTCATAGTGGATCAGATTTCTGCCGAGGCAGTGCCATGGTCTGACCACTATGCCCTGAGGGCCCGTGTGGATATTCCACCCCTACCCTGTTTAGGCGGTGAGCAAGTTTTGGCTTGCCTGCGAAGCCAGATGGACCCTCTGCGGCTTCAAATGGCTTTACGGGATCCCTGGCCCTCTGGCAACTCGTTGGATGAGCTGGTGGAGATCTGGAATAGCCAGCTCTCTACAGCCATTGACAAGATCACTCCTCGATGTCCTCTTCATCCTTGTTCACGATCCACTCCGTGGTATACCCCGGAGCTGCGATCGAGAAAACTTGAGAGACAATGGCGACGCAGTGGTGATGAACATTTTATAGATCCTTTATGCGAACCTATGAGATGGCAGTCTGGGCCACAAAGAAGCCTTACTTTGCGTCCCGGATTGCGTCTGCGACCTTGTGCCCAGCACAATTGTTTAGCATAATTCGGTCATTAACAATTTTACCGGAAGGGAAACTAAACATTAGAGAATTGGAAATCGGCTGAGAGGCTTTTGCGAGTTTTTCACAGATAATTTTTTTTTATTTATTCGGGATTCATATCCCGCCCTTCCCACAAGTGGCTCAGGGTGGCTGAGCCTCATTGCTCCGACGTGACCTTCCCGCCATAATTGAAAAAACTTGGGGCACCGAGCACATCTTCTGGTCCATTTCTAGATTCCTTCAATCCAGTCAGCCTGGAGGTCGACAGGATCCTTTTTGCTGTATGCCCCATGACCTGTGGGTTGGACCCGTGCCCTTCCTGGCTTATAAAAGCTAGCCAGGCGTTGCTACGTGAGCCACTACAGGGTATTGTCAACAGATCCCTGGTAGAAGGGATCTTTCCCACACCTCTTAAAGAGTCTGTGGTCCATCCCCGCTTGAAAAAACCATCTGCAGATCTGGCTGTATTGGCGAACTATCAGCCGGTATCAAACCTTCCCTTTTTGGGTAAGGTTATAGAGCAGGTGGTGGCAACTCAGCTACAGGGATTCCTGGATGACACATCCACACTGGATCCATTCCAGTTCGGCTTTCAACCAGGTCACGGGACAGAGACGGTTCTGGTCACCCTCATAGATGACCTCATGCGTCATCTGGATTGGGGCGGCTCAGCGGTGCTGTTATTATTAAATCTGTCAACCGCATTTGATATGGTTGACCATCAGCTACTGACTAGCCACCTTGCCAACGTGGGGATTCAGGGGTCCACCTTATAGTGGTTGACCTTCTTTCTTCAAGCTCAGGGACAAAGGGTGGTGATAGGGGAGGAATCATCCCAAAGGCACCCACTTATATGTAGTGTGCCACAGGGTACAATTCTGTCCCCAATGTTATTTAACATCTATATGCGCCCCCTTGCCCAGATTATCAGTAGGTATGAGATATCACCAATATGCAGACGATACCCAGCTCTATCTATTGATGGGTGGCCAGTCCAACTGTACCCAAGGAAATCTAGACCTGGCTCTTCAAGCCGTAGCATCTTGGCTCAGGCTGAGTTGGTTGAAGCTGAATCCGACGAAAACAGAGATTCTCTACCTGAGCCAAGGTGGTCCAAGGGGGGAGAACCCTCTGCCGGCTCTTGACGGGGTGTCACTAATACCGGCCTCTAAGGTCAAGAGCTTGGGTGTGCTCCTGGAGCTCTCTTTTACAATGGAGGCCCAGGTAGTAGCCACTACTAGATCTGCCTTTTTTCATCTTCGGCAGGTGCAGCAGTTGGCCCCTTTCCTGGAGCGTGACGACTTAGCAATGGTGATCCATGCTACAGTCACCTCAAGAATAGATCACTGTAATGCTCTCTACATGGGGCTACCCTTGACACTGACTCTGAAACTACAGCTAGGGCAGAACATTGCGGCACAGCTGTTAATGGGGCTCCCTCAATGGGAGCACATTCGGCCAGTGCTGAAAGAGCTGCACTGGCTACCTATTGTGTTCCGAGTCCGTTTCAAGGTGTTGGTATTGACTTTTAAAGCTCTCTATGGTCAGGGGCTTGTCTATCTGCAGGACTGCCTTTCTCCACATGTTCCCCAGAGAGCACTGCGCTCAGGGACAAAAAATCTATTGTCTATCCCTGGACCAAAGGAGGCTAGGTTGCGTTTGACGTGAGCTAGGGGCTTCTCGGTGGCAGCACAGAATCGTGGAATGCTCTCCCGGAGGTCATAAGGGCCCTGTGGGATCTTTCTACTTTCCACAGGGCCTGTAAGACCAAATTGTTCCAACAGGCCTTTCCAACCAGGAGAGAACTGCCACCCCACATCATTATAGAGTTACTATGTGATCACCATCAGAAAAAAAAAAAGAACTCACTTATATTGTAGTGGTACAGCACCACAAAATGGTTTTAAATTGTAATTATGTTTTATTACTTTTAAAAATGTTGTTAGCCACTCTGAGTCCACTTGCGGAGAGGGCGGGATAGAAATTTAAAGTAATAAATAATAAATAAATAATTCTTAGATTTCTTGTTTTCCCACACAGCCTTGTTCATTTTAAAATATTATTTGCACCTCAATAAAATATTTAAATTTTACTTCTTGTGGGTTTAACTTCAATTGACCTCAAACCTAATTCTATTGTTTTGACCCAGTGACCATCTACCAGCAGGGCCAGCACTAGGTTTTTTGATGCCCTAGGCAAGGTTCCCCCATGCCACTGGCCTCTGCCCTTCAGAGGATGAGTCCCCTGGGCCTGCCCAGACAAAGGGGGCCAATCAGGCATGGTACCCAGGCAAGGAGGGGTGGCAGTGGCAGCTCCATGGCAGGACAAGGATGAGGGCACCTTTGAGCATGGACAGAGAGCAGGGAGGAAGCTGCCCTACATCCATCAGCAACCCAGTTTGGACAGCTCCTACCTGGCAGTGTTGGGGGGCAGCAGCATCCCATTGCACAGTTATGGGAGCAGTGGCAGCAGCTGTCTCTTGGAAAGGTGTAGTTGGTCAGGCAGTCAGGGAGCAGCCAGGCTAGGTAGGGCTGCCGGTAGTGGTGGCAGAAGGCAGAGCTGTGCACCCACAGCAAGATGTTTATATGGCCTAGGTTTGGTGGGCGGGGGCAACCAGAGAGAACCCCCCACCCCCCTGCACATCCTTGGGTGGACTTGCGGGCCTGGGGGCCTTGCCACAGCAGCAGCTCCTGTTCTTCTGTCCCCCTTCCCCATGCAATAGGCCAGGACCATGGTCCCCATGTCCCCCCTCCCCATGAAGTAGGCCAGACCATGGTCCCCATGGTCAGGCGCCCAGCTCAAGAGAGGGCAACTGGAAGAAGGCCTTTCTTCTGCGCTACCGCTGCCGCTTCTGCCAGCAGAGCCAAGGGAGCTTCTTTTCCGAGAGGAAGCAGCTGTTCCCTTGCCAAGCCTCCAAGCAGCATCTTGCACTGCCTGCCTAATAAGACAAAGTTTCCCTCGCCTCTCTCTTCTCGTTGCCAGAATTTTGTGGGACCCAATGGCAGGGGGGGAAGGTGGGGAGCACAGCACTGGGTTGGCTAGCTCCAGTGCTCCCCAGGGACCACTTAGTTGTGCACTTGGACACTTTCCGGGTGGCTGCTTTGCTGTGCTGACCCACAGACCCATGGGACCATGAGGGCAGCAGGCAGGGAAAGGGGCACCCACTGCCCCTGTGGCAAGATGGCACGCTAAGTGGCTGCCTACCTGGTATACTGGGTAGTGCCAGCCTGGCCTACTGGGTAGTGCCAGCCTGGCCTACTGGGTAATGCCAGCCCTGCCTACCAGGTAACTGTTTTGTGTTTTAGAAACTTGCCCTGCAGGCCCTGACTTTCTGGTTAATTTTCCTGAAAAGCTTGGAAACTTGGTTTTTTGCTCTTAAGCCATTGGGATAGACTTAAAAGGGCTAGTGGTAGCCCACATTACTAGTGTGAGGCAGCGTCATACTAGGGTTTTGTAATTTTGTTGTGCTGCTACAGCCCTCCCACTAGAAGTCCTTAGCCCAGGTTGGGTTGGGGACTTTTTACACAGACTACCCATTTTATCTTTCCAACTTTGGTCTGGAAAGAAGTTATGCCTGTGGTAACAATAATAAATTAGCTTTGAGATAAAGACTGGCATAGGAAATATAAGAAAAAAACTGTCATGCAACCATGTATCATCTATATTGCAGGTCTGTGAAACATTCTTTAGTTATGATTATGAAGAAGAAAATGTACTGGATGTTTTTGTGGGTTTTGGAAACTACAATAATATTAACTGACACTTTCAAGTTATGCAGATATTTACAGGGTTTTAGAACAGAAAGAAAAAAAAGGATACCCTTCCTGTGTCTCAGTTTTGAATGTGGAATAAAGAATTGGGGGGGGGGGAATAGATGGTTTAAGTGAATTAAAAAATTATAGTGTAATTTGTATAGCCTGAATGTTCTTTTATCATGTGCTTAGAACACATAGAGCTAAGATAAAGCCCTTAACAAGACTGGCAACCTTAAGATCTATTTGGACTGTTGGCATAAGGGTAACCACATAGTCCTCCTGAGAGCTGCCAATTCAATAAAGAACTAAAAGATGTAAGATTCTCGCTGGATAGATTGGCAGCACCTATCATTCCCCCCCACCCCCGAACCCTGAAGTGTCTTGTTAAAATGCAGTTTCTTACTACCAGAAAAATCCCATTGAAATACCACACGGCATCTGGATATCTTTGGCTATATTGCACAAAGATTTGAATCCAAAATACAAACATTTTCAAATTTCAAAGAAAGCTATGTTGTGAGATCCAGAGTCAAAAAGAGACAGCTGCTAAGGCTGGCAGACAGAAAATATTGTAAAATTAGGTGTGATCTGGCCGCTAAGAACAAAGGGCAGAGCAGGGTATTTCTGAAGACCTAAGGCACAATCCATCTTAGGTCGAAAGCTTAGACTGAAGTTTATTGTGTCATTATTTGGATTAATAATCCCCAGGAAAGTGATAACTAAGTTTGACATTATACAATATGAACAGAGTTCATTTGTGTCAGGGTGGGAAAGCCAAATGCTCGCACAAGTAAATTGAAAAGCTAACCTGTCTTTAAATCATACCATTGTGTTCGGTTATTGCCTATATCTCCCAGCACAGCATGATCTTATATATTGTATGCAGCAATTAGACTGAATAGTGTAAGTGCAGGAGTTCAGGATAGCTGGCAGTTGAACGGGTTTTTTTGCTGCTTTTATCATACCAACATTCTCATAACAATGCCCCTTTTTACAGACTAACCCCTGATGTCCTTACTTAAGAAACAAATGCTCCCTGAAATGTGTCCAGCAAAGGAGGAAAGCATAAGTCCCTGGCATGTTGCCTTCTATTTGTTAACCCTAGCACAGGATAAAGTTGGGAGATACAGAGGCAGTGTGGTCTTTGTGATGCCACCATCAGTTCTTCTCTTGCTGGACAGGGAGAAATTCAGTTAAGCCTATCAAAACTGAACTGTCTTATTTTTTAAAGTATTGCTTCAGTATTTTCCTGAGCTTTCAGAAGAGGCAATAAAGATAGGAGATGGGCTACTGGGCTAAGAGAGTGGACAACAAGCTTTTACTAACAGCTGATTGAAAGGAAAGTAAGCAGAGCTGAGGAGTGAGGTTCTATTACAAGCATGGATACAGAATCTAAAGCAGTGAACTTTGAAGCAAGCGCCTTTGTATGGGCGAGCCATATAGTCATGACTGTCATTTCTGGTATTAGACCAGTTCATAGGTGGAAAGGGATATTGGAGCTTCCATCTTTTGGTTTCACAGAAGGGGAAGTATGCGTCCTTCCAGTGTTGTAACCTTCAGTATGGCATGCAGCATCCTCTTTTCATGTCTATGAACTAGATGCTAACAGCCAATCTGTTATTGTGATTTTTTTTTTTTAAGTAAGGTTTGGCTAGTGTCAGAAATTATGTTCTCCCCTTGGAAGTCCAGCTTATGGTTTGACTGATAGTGAGCTCAATGATGACAGACAGACACTCTGGATATGTTCAGAACCATTAGAGATGTGATGCCAAAGAGTCCACCCTCTGAAGCCAGTTTGGTGTAGTGGTTAAGTGTGCAGACTCTTATCTGGGAGAACCAGGTTTGATTCCCCACTCCTCCACTTGCACCTGCTGGAATAGCCTCGGGTCAGCCATAGCTCTGGCAGAGGTTGTCCTTGAAAGGGCAGCTGCTGGGAGAGCCCTCTGCAGACCCACCCACCTCACAGGGTGTCTGTTGTGGGGGAGGAAGGTAAAGGAGATTGTGAGCCGCTCTGAGACTCTTCAGAGTGCAGGGCAGGATATAAATCCAATATCTTCTTCTTCTTGAAGCTGCCATTTTTTCTGGGTAAACTGGTCTCTGCAGTCTGGAGAGGTTGTAATTCTAGGAAAACTCCAGCCCGGAGTCTACCTGGAGGTTGAAATTATAGGTAAGTGAGCAACATGAACAGAGTTCACCAAGAAGAGAAAAAACCGCTGCATCAAAAAACCTCAATAATACATTAAAAAATACTATATTGTAGAAATCACTCAAAAAAGAAAACACAACAAATTTCAAGCCAACAATTCATACAATATATCAGGGGTGGCCAATGGTAGCTCTCCAGATGTTTTTTGCCTACAACTCCATCAGCCCCAGCCATTGGCCATACTGGCTGGGGCTGATGGGAGATGTAGGCAAAAAACATCTGGAGAGCTACCGTTGGCCATCCCTGCAATATATTAATTGTGCAAGCAGGGAATTGCATGAGTTTCTGGTTTGCAATTTGTTGTGTATTATCTTTTTGAATGATTTATACAATATAATAGTGTTTTTTTCATGTATTATTGAGGTTTTTTTATGTAGAGGTTTTTTCTCCACCAGGAGGTTGGCAACTCTACATCCAGTAGTTACAGTAGTATATAATTATATATGGACAAAAGCAGATAATTTGAATTCTGCAGTGTATTCAGAATCGGATCCACTACTTAAGGGTGACATGGCCAACATATGGCCTCATATGGCCTTCACTCCCATTTTCCCCGGTCTGTCTTCCTACTATTGGCAAAGCCTTGGGATCACCTTCCCTTCCCTGCTAACTGAAAAACTTGCTCTGCTTTTGAACTATCTAGCCTGTCCCTTGAGCCTGGAATATAGTAGTTTGCCCCAAAGCAGCTGCTTTTCCCTTGGTCAGGTCATGATCTTCCCAATTAGGAATAAGAAGATTATTCCTAAAGTATCTGCAATCATGGTGAAACCTCCTTCCAGGGAACCAGAAATCTTAGAGCCACAGGCTTTCTCCGTTACTGGGAGAAGGAACAGCCAATTATATTGCTATTCAATCTCTTAATATTATTTTCACCTTCTGCAAAGTTAGTTGGATCCTATGAATTGTAAATGGTGCAGGGTGCTTCAGATGAAAAGACTCAGGCTGCCTACCTTGGACGTTGTGTCACTTGCCAGCCCAGAAGGTGAGAAGCTTGGGGGTGATCCTGCATGCCTCAGGTCCTGGGGCCCAGGTCATCACAGTTGCCAGGTCCACCTTTTCCCATCTTTGGCAGATTAGGCAATTGGTCCCCTACCTCTCCCCCCAGGACTTGTCTACAATGACCCATGTAATAGTCACTTCCAGGCTTGATTACTGCAACTTGCTTTATGCAGGGTTGTCCTTGAGATTGATCCGGAAACTCCAGGTAGTACAGAATGCAGCAGCATGCCTTGTGAGGAAAAGCCCCCTTACAGAACATCGTGATTACTAGCCCGGTTGCCAGAGCACCTGGAGAAGTGACTCACACACGTCTGGCCAGAGAGTGTGGGTACACCTATCCAGGGGCAAAAGGGACTTATGTAGTACAAGCAGCCATATTGCTACAAAGGCACTCTACACCGGTACAAGAGTGCTCACCAGGAGAACTGATGGTTTCCCATCATTCCATATGACAGCCATCCCAGCATTGGAATGGAAGCAACTGCGCCGCCAGGAGCTATCCAGGCGAACGGTTATGAAGTTCTGACTATGGAATCCACCGTGGAGGGCTAACACCACACGCAGCCATCTTCCTACCAGGCTTGACTCCATTCCAGCGAAGCAGACAGCTCACGTACACACCAGATGTCACCTATGCCTGCAAGCAAACTACCCACCCCAGGAATGGTTAATCGTCCAACCGCCACTTTCTTTGTTTAATGGAACTCTAGACAAAGACTGCTGCCCAGGAGTAGACAGAAGAAAAGGAAGATCATCTTCAGCCAGAGCCAAGTTCCTTTGTACAAACTGGGTATTACCTAGGCCAAGATTTGACTCTCTATTGTCACCCTTTTAGATAAGTCCAATAGTCCTAAGCATCTCCCCACCCAAGCAATCTCTCTATTCTTCTCTCCAACTGTCACTTTGGAGCCTCCCCCTGGTCCGTTTCAACCTGAAAGTTCTCTCAGGTATCCAGGATCCAGGCAAGTCCATTGGTCAAGAGCAAGCATCCAATTAGGTGCCACCAATGAACTTTCTATTGGTTGTCGCAGAAGTCTAGCCTTTATGGGCACTGCGAAGCCTCCCCTTTTTGGGTGGTCATGCAGCAGCTGACCACCTTCCTCCTCCCTCGTACCTCCCATCCCCTAAGGGCTCAAGAGAGTCCTTATAATCTGTGGACTAGCTACCCACAGGTGTGCTTCTAGCAGTATCCCAACTTCCGCTGCATAGATCCATCCCCGATCAGTTTCGGGTCCCTTCTCCCACTTCCTCACTCGTCACCATTGGAGCCTTCCTTGAAGACTACGATAGGTATATATCACCCTGTTTGTCTATCCATGTGTTCCCCTATCTCTCTATCTATGTTTCCTAGGACTGAATGTGTGATTTTATGAGTATTTTATCTTGTATGGAAGCCTATATTTTTCTTAATAAATTTTAATTGTTTTACTTAATTAGAGTCCCTAATATTTTAAGCATTACTTTTCTGGACGTGGTAATCCTGTATACACAGGTAAAAAGATCCTGAGTGAGCCAGGTGCCCACCTGACAATTCCCCAACCTCGTTTTGAGGGCATTTTGGCTTACAGCCTGCTGATGACATCATCTCTGCTGGCATGCATTCAGCTTCCACTAGCTACCAAATAGGGTTGCCAATCTCCAGGTGGGGGCAGGGGATTCCCCGGTCTGGGGACCCTCCCCCTGCTTCAGGGTCATCAGAAAGTGGGAGGAAAGGGAGGGAAATAAATCTCCATTCCTTATGGAGATTTATTCCCATAGAAAATCATGGAGAATTGATCCACGGGTATCTGGGGCTCTGGGGGAGGGGCTGTTTTGGGGGGTAGAGGCACCAAATTTTCAGTATAGCATCTAGTGCCTCTCCTCAAAATTCTCCCAAGTTTCAAAAATATTGGACCAGGGGGTCCAATTCTATGAGCCCCAAAAGAAGGTGCCCCTATCCTTCATTATTTCCTATGGAAGGAAGGAATTGAAAAGGTGTGCCGTCCCTTTAAATGTGATGGCCAGAACTCCCTTTGGAGTTCAGTTATGCTTGTCACAGCCTTGATCTTGGCTCCACCCCCAAAGTCCCCAGATATTTCTTGAATTGGACTTGGCAACCGTACTACCAAATGAGTACCAGATACACTTCAAGGTGTTGGTATTAACTTTCAAAGCCTTGCGCAGCCTGGGACTGACATATCTGAGGGACCACCTCACCCCCACATGTGTCCCAAAGTGCCTTGCACTCACTGGACCAACATCTACTGGTTACCCCCAGCCCCAAAGATGCCTGATTGGCCTCAACCAGGGCCAGGGCTTTTCTGCCCTAGTTCTGGTCTGATGGAATCAGTTTCCACCGGAGATCAGGGCCCTGCACAACCATCTGCCATGCCACAGGGCCTGTAAAATGGAACTGTTCCACCAGGCCTTTGGGTGAGGCAGCAGGTGTCTACCCCAGTTGGCCTCCCTGCTGTAGTTCCCAGCATCTGCTTGATTCCACCTATGTGGTTTTAAGAGGTTTTGATGTAATGTGCTGCCACCTGTTTTAATTTACTGTTTTAAATTATTATTTTATTCATGGCTTTCTTTGTAGAAAAAGCTCAGCAAGAACTTACTTGCATATTAGGCCACACACCCCTGATGTCACCATTGTTTCACACAGTTTTTTTGTAAAAAAAAAGCCTAGCAGGAACTCTTTCGCACATTAGGCCATCCCTCCTGATGCCAAGGTAGCAAGAACGTTCCTGCTCAAAAAGCTCTGATTTTATTTATTATAAAATGTATTGTAATGGGTCATTGACCCTATTTCTGTTGTGATCTGCCCTGAGCCCGCTCGTGGGGAGGATGGAATAAAAGTCCAACACATTTTTCAAAAATCAATTTGATAAACACCTTCTACTCAGAGGCATTCTGCAATCCAACCCATTATGGGTATTTTTAACCAGCAGGTATTTGGATGGTGAAGTGTGTGGGTTTTTAAATTGGTCTGGTAGCTAGAGTGTTAAACTAGGAGATCAGATCTGAATGCTCACACTCTGCCATGGAAGCTCACTGGGTGATCTTGGACCAGTCACATGCTTTCAGTCTAACCTACCTCATAGGGTTGTTATAAAGACAGAATGGAGAAGGGGAGAATGCTATAAGCCACTTTGGGTCCTCATTAGGGTGAAAAATGGGATACAAATGAAGTAAAATAATTTTATTTTTAATCATTTTAACTACATATGTATTGTTGATATCCAATGGACTTTAATTAGTATTTTATGTCATTCTAGAGATACTTTACTAGTGGCTTCATTAATTGTTTTGAAACTACCCTTTTTTTGATGAGTAGAAGTTTAAATCAGTCAATACTGTAAAGGCGGGGCAGGTGGCAGATTGGCACTCTGCTTTCTATTTTGTTTTCTATTGGGAGAAGATAGGGGAAGGATTGATACATCTCCCTGCTCAGAAGCAAGGCTGCTAAAAATTCTAGAGAGGTCAGTGTGGCTGTATATGATTCACAAATAGTGTGCGTGTAAATCTTTCCTACATGACAATTTTACACACAGGACTGGTTTCCAGGAGCACTTCCCTAAGTGAAAATTCTAACATGGGAAGCAGCCTCAGACAACCCTCAACTATTCTGCCAACCAGAGCTATTTGATTTTGACCCCCTGATAATATAGTGACATATTATGTAGCTGTTGTTTCCAACAAAGTGGAGCAGTTCAGTCACTGGAATTTCTAAAAGCTCTCCATAAACTGTAAACAAGGTAGAACAGACAGGACTGTAATGAGCATTTTCTCTGCAGAAATGATGTTCATGCAGTGATGAACCCCTCTGTTCATTTGATATCTCCTCACCCTATGACATGCACCCCTTTCTCGCAAGATAATTGCCATGAATCCACAATGGTGCCACAGCACGTACATGCAGATGCGCACGCACACAATGTTATCTGCACTCAAGTTTGAATGTTGTCATTAAACAATGGGAGAGGCAGCAACATGGAGCTTGCTACCAGTTCACTTCTCTTCCCCAAACCTGATTGAATGAGGTTAGGAATAGCTTCCGAATGCAGATGCTCGGTGTGATTTTTTTCCAACTTGCACAGCACGTCTGTCATGAGTTTAGTAATTTATAAAACTTTGTATGAAATATATGACTAGACAAGTCAAGGTAATAATTAATTCCCCTGAGAAAATGCTCATTTTTCCCTCTCTCCCTCTTTTTTTATATATAAAAACCCCCTGTTCTCAGAAAATAAAAGAAATCATGAAAAACCAGGAGATCATAGTGTAAGCTAACTGCCAATTAAACCTTCATGGGGTTACAGAAGTAAAATGAAGAAGACAGCGTAGCATCTGAAGGGGAGGGGGCTGAGATCATTACAATAATACCCAATGTTTCATTTATCTGAGGCTCTCTTATGTAGCTACTGTAGTTGATTATGGCACAATGTGGACATTTATCTAGTGTTTATTACTCATAAATAAATATATTTGAATCACAGGAAAGGCATTTTCCATTCTGTTTTCCAAGCTGGGTTTCTTCAGTTATAGGAAACTATATTATGATAACCGATTCTCATTTTACATTTTAATATTTGATTGAATTCCTAAGGAGAAAATACAAGAGCCCCTTCTTATCAAATATGAAGGGCTTGTATCTGTGCAATTCAGCAGCTACCTCTTTAAAATGCTCTGAGATTAAGTTCTGATCCTTTTGTGACAGGGAGCCTTAGACTCATAAGGGGAAATGCAGGAAATCTACACTTTTGTGTCCCTGACTCTTTTGTACTCAAACCATCCAAGTACAAACTGTAAAGAATTAGTCTGGAGAATGCTAGTTGATTATTGAATCTTAAATGAATGTTGTATGACTGTTAGATGTTGTGTGAACGTGTGGATTATCACTGACATTGTAGTGTGGTACATAAAGCTGCTTATTAGCTGATAATTCTGACCAGCTGCCTGTTTATGGGTCTATGTATTAGAAGTATGATTGTTAGCAGGGCTTTTTTGGTAGAAAAAGTCCAGCAGGAACTCACTTGCATATTAGGCCACACCCCCTGATGTCACCACTGTTTCACACAGGGCTTTTTTGCAGAAAAAATCCAGCAGGAATTCATTTGCCTATTAGGCCACACCCCCTGACACCAAGCGAGCCAGAACTGCGTTCCTGCAAAAAAAAAAAAAAAGCCCTGGTTGTTAGGCAATTTAGAAATTGTTTTAAAATTATATTTATGTACCTCAAAAGGATATGTATACTTATGCCCAGATCCACCCAAGAAGCAATTTAAGCAAATATTTCCTTTCAGTAACACTCCACCTTTCCACAATAGCCTTTTGTTTCTCAGGAAAATCTAGCAATCTAGTCTTCTCTACTCCATAGAGTGGTACTGAAGAATTGACTGCAAGCCTAGTGTGCTTCACAGGGTTGTTGTTAGGATAAAATGAAGGCGAGGAGAATGGTATGGACTGCTTTGAGGGTCCCCATTGAGGAAAATGAATTAATACATGAGATAAATGCACTTATAAAGGGGTCAAAATTATATAATTAGCAGCATCACAGACTCTGTTAATCAGTGGTGGATAAAGCGATTCTCTCTCACTTCTTTCTCTATCTAGTAGCTAGTTGCCCTAAATGAATCAAATGAAAAGCTCATCCATTGTTGTGGGAAGGGCCTCCTTCTTAAGGTTCAGTCAGGTATGAAGAATCCCAAAGAAGCCAATGGGGCAGGCTGGGGAGACAACTTCTCTCAAGTTTCGTGGCCTTTGGGTCATGCCATCTGAAGACATCACCAGTTGCAGCTACTACACAGTACGGGAAGTAAAAACCAATCAACAGTTAGAGCAGCATTTTAGTTTAGTCTGCTATTCAAGAGTTACTTTCTCCAAGTCCCTTACTTGAGGACATTGACAAAACAAAATACAAAGGCTTTTGTATCAAATGTTTGAGCAGTTTCCCCTGAGTTTTGTTTTGTTTTTTAGTTTAAAATAGGGTTGCCAATCCCCAGGTGGGGGCAGGGGATCCCCCGGTTTGGAGGCCCTCCTCCCGCATCAGGGTCATCAGAAAGCGGGGGGAAGTGAGGGAAATGTCTGCTCTATTATTCCTTAGGGAGGTTTATTCCCATAGGAAATAATGGAGAATTGATCCACGGGTATCTGGGGCTCTGGGGAGGGCCCTGTTTTTTGAGGTAGAGGCACCAAACTTTTAGTATAGAATCCAGTGCCTCGCCCCAAAATACCCCCCAAGTTTCAAAAAGATTGGACCAGGGGGTCCAGTTCTTTGAGCCCCTAAAGAAGGTGCCCCTATCCTTCATGCTCTCCAGTGGAGGGAAGGCATTTAAAAGGTGTGTGGTCCCTTTAAATGTAATGACCAGAACTCCCTTTGGAGTTCAATGATGCTTGTCACACCCTTGCTTCTGGCTCCACCCCCAGGGTCTCCTGGCTTCACCCCCAAAGTCCCCAGATATTTTTGAATTGGACTTGGCAACCCTAGTTTAAAACAATTTAGAATTCAGCTTGGCACTATTCAGCTTGGCACTACTTGTTAAAACTGTGTTTGTTCCTATTTTTTCCACTATATTGTGGTGTGCCCTCTTTTTTCCTCTGTATTCCATAGTAATCATCTACCATTCAACTTCAAGTTGTACCCAACTTTGGGTTCCTTCAAAAGCAATGAAATATTTTTGTTTCTTGTCAGTTTAAGAATTAGTCTGAACCCACACACACATACACACATGACAGTATCTCACTATTAATTCTGTTGGAGCCCTGGCCTGGATAGTCCAGACAAGCCTAATCTCATCAGCTCTTGGAAGCTAAGCAGGGTCAACTCTATCAAGTACTTGGATGGGAAACCTCCTTGAAATACCAGAGCCTGGACACAGGGGCAGATTTTATTCGGCCCCCTCCATGCCCCAAGCAGGGTTCAGCCACTAGAGGTCATGATGACTTCCAGGTATGCACATACACAAGTACACATATAAAATTACAACCCCCCTCCAAAAAAATTACACTATTGATTCTAGTAGATATAATCTGACATTCTGTCCAATTAAAAATAACCTTATTATTATTGTTATTAATAATAATAAATACATCAAAAACTATAATTAAAAAAACAGTACTAAAAACTGATTAAAACAACGTATCACTTAGTCCTACCAGTTGATATTCCCCAGAGGTCTTTTGGAACAAAAATGTTTTTGTCCTCTTTCTGAACTGCAGTAACAACAGCTTCTCAGAGGCCTCTACAGGAAGAGAATTCCTTAAGTAAAGGACCACACCGAAGGCCCTGCTTCATGCTCTAACAGTTTTAATGGACAGAACAAATGGAACTTGTAGCTGAATTCAGTGTACAGGAAGTCACATATGGGGAGAAGTTTCCCTTACAGTGTACATGTCCCAAGCTGTTCAGGGCTCTAGAGGTCAAAAACAGTCCCCTGAATTGCTCCCTGAAGAACCTTAAAGAGGTAATAATTTTCACGCCATATTAATTGTTATGTTTGAACTGAAATCACAAGAATCATTGTCCTTTTCCAGTTTGTTGCATGAAATATCCAGTCGGAGTGCCTGCTCACCTTTGTGTGTGAATAGATGGCCTAACCTATTTACTTCTTCTGTTTTGAATCTCTGGTCCTTTATTACTTATGCAATGATGTTTGTGTGTGTGTGTTTGTACTAGGGACGAGAGATGATGAGAAACAAATGCCATTGAAACAAAAGGTGGGTGTGCTTTAATGCAGCATGTTGCTTTCGTCACATTATAAAAAATATAAGGGGTTCTGTGAGAGTGTCTGGTACTCTGCACCAAATGCCACTTGTCGCAGTGGTGGGAAGGTCATTTATTGAACTCTTCACTCAAGCATATTTATGGGCATCAAGAAGTCAGGTTAAAACACAGATGTAGAAAGGGCTGAAACATTTTATTGCCTGCAGCATGTCAATGAAGTGAAAGCCAAGTCTCAAATAGAAATATGTCACATTTTTAAAAATGTTGTGTGACATACCTTTCAGTTCACAACAAGTAATGAAATATGCTATAAAAATGACAATTCCATTCTTTCGGAATGCTTAAACAGAAATGATAAATAAAATGCAGATGTGTGGCTCTCTATTTTTACTATAGTTAAGATTTCTAGAAGGAAAAAATACTATTCTATCTTGGAACTGGAAAAGGACATTATTTATATCCATGTGTGTCATCCCATACTTAACCTATTGATCATGTTCTTTCAGAAACTAGACCAATTTGCCAAACAATGTTTACTGTATTTAATTTGTGGCAGAACTCACTTGCAAGAGTTTTTTTTTTATTATAACAAATAAGTAAAAAATTAGTATCAAAATACAATAAATGGGGATCTTTAGAGACTAACAGATAAAAGCTTTCTTGAAAAAGAGTCTCTTGTCCATGAAAGCTTGTTCCAATTCTGAGAGAGCCTACAAAAATCTCATGTCTAAATTACAACTTGCACTGCATACTAGGCCTGATAGACATCTCCATTTCATAGTGGTGTTGAAAGGCAGCAGTATGGAGGAAGAAGAGAAAGAGTGCTTATAATTTTATTGCCACCTGATTTCCTTTAAACATTCTCCAACATCTCTTCTACCAATAGGGTGGTTCTGGTTTGGATTTCTGATGTAACAAACTGGAAGAGGCAAAAATGTATGAGATGTATGTGTGTATGAAAGTGAGTTTTGGGTAGGAAGTAGCTAATAGAAGACAGTTCTGTTCCTTACATGTCCACTGCAAAGCATACTCATCTATTCTCAAGGGTGCTTCTATGGCAAAGGAGCTGTCGGGTTTATATTCCAATAATCTGCAACACAAGGTGTACTTGGATCCTCAGATCACTTTGTAAGAATTATTCATCAGAAAAACTCTGAAATTGTCAGCTTATGGTCAATATGAGAGGCAAGAGCCATCCTGGATTGAATTGGATTAAACTAAGGGCCACTTTATTTAATTTATTAGTAAACGGCAAGGACTAAACAGAACCTGCGGCCAAGTCAGGGCCAGGAGTCTCAATAGACACCTCTCCTGCCATTTAACGAGCGAGCAACGCAGCCCCTGGCTAGAGGTGTACACCACAGCTCACACCAGGCCAGCTCAGCAAAAGGCAACAAACCGGGAAGGTCCAACCACGAGCTGGGCAGCTCAATGAAAGGAACCTTCCAGGTAAGCCCCAAAGGATGGTCTGCATTCTCCCACACCAGGCCAGCAAACCCAAAGGTCGATCCTGACAGACCCCTAACCCCACAAAAGGGGGATGCTTTCTGGTCCTCTCCTAGCTGCATAAGCTCATTAACCACAGAAACCTGCCACTCCTAAGCCCAAGCCTCTGCTTAGGTCTTAGCACCCACTGGGAGGCCCAAGGCCACCCACAGCCCTTACCAAAAGTCTCCCAAGAAGAGACCATTACCCTCATCCGAAAGATAAATGCCATCACCCCTATAGAGGCAGGGACAGCTAATATGAATGTCCGGATGAGGCAAGTAGTAGCCCAAACTGTCTTCCAAAGCTCTCCAAATTCTTTTATTAGCCTTGCGATGGCCCTGTCGATGCCCAAAGGGTCCCAAACACCCCGCCAAAAAAGGCGGAGGATCATAGTCAACCAAATTATAACAGTCCTAGGCCATCTCTCCTTGATAGCCCTAAAATCCTCCTCTGCCTGCAGGGCCAAAGCTGTGCCCTTCATCAGCCCAAGATCATTACCTCCCAGCTGTATAACTAAGACCTGGGGAGGAGGGCAAGCACTCCCTTGAAATAACAATGGCAACAGGCCAGACCAATTGAGGCCAATGGAGGCCCCTGCACCCCCACCATTCAATGATAACCCACTGGCTGAGTCCCAGCTGAGAGCCGACTGAAGTTCTCCGAGCTTGACGAGCAGCCCAAAACACATAATTGTGTCCACAGATGAGAACACAGCTCCTCTGGCCAGGAACAAAAGCATCGAAAAAGAAAAACAGTTAAACTAGCAACAATAACCACAAACTCAAAGCTACCCCCCCCCCTAAAGTTAGGGACTGAGCAGGGGGCGAACATAGGCTTTATAAGCTGCTGAGTGCCAACGGCCCAGATGCTGAATGGCCAAAGAAAGATAACCCAGGGCGGCAGCTATAGAGGCCACCCCAATTCTAAAGGAGTGGGTACCAAACCGCACCCCAGACAACCTGAGCTTAGCTAAAGCCCGAGTGGTCACAGCCCAAAATTGATATTTGTCAATGGACTGCCATTGATATGAGAAAACAAAAATCCCTCCCTAGGACTGCATACTGCCAAATAGGCAGCCAGAGCAGAAACTGGACACAACTCCAGCTCAGAACATGTCCCCAGTTCCAAAACGGTTCCCTTGTGACATTGGTCAGTCTTGGAGCGTCAAACGGTGATGACCATCTTACTCTCAACTAACCTCAGGTCCTATAGTAACAAAACACTACCAGAAACATCATTTCTGGAGCATGCCACTAGCTCACTGACTTTAAAGGCCCCAAAGAAAGCAATAAGGAAGCAGCATGAAACTGTGGATTCGAAATAGGATGCACACACTGTGCCACAAACCCCCTTCAAGCCCTTAAGAATCAAAGGGGAAATAGGCTTCCTAGTGTCAGGATTAGTCTTGGCCTCTCTAGCCCAGCCCTCCAGCATCTTTCGCAGACGAAAGTCTGCGGTTTCTTCATACCCCAAAGCCTTACTAGCAAAAGCCAGAGCAGACAGGCATCCCCTAATGGATCGCACGGCCATTGCCTTACCTTTTAAAGCAACACAGTAGTGGAGCAACTGCTTCACCGGGAGGGTCCAAACAATGAGATACCCTACCTCTGACCTAAAGTCCTCAAACTGCCGCACGGCACTTTCATAAGACTTCCTGGTGCTGAGCGCAATGGCTAGGCCTATCGCTCTGCAGGCCTTGGCTCTCCAATCACCCATAGCTCCTGGGGCATTTGCGCCAACTCTCGATCGGCATCTGGGGCTAGCTGACAAAACCTCTCCATCTGTTTATGAGAGAGAGCATCAGCCACCCCATTATTCACCCCAGGAACATTGTTGGAACTCAATCCTAAAATGGCTGACTGACTCCATCTTAGTAATAGTAAATGTTGTTTCTGCAATGTCATGCTGAGTCATGCTGCATCATGGTCCAGCTGTTACCTGTTACTGAGGTAAGGTGGAATGACCTCACCTGAAATTACGCTTTGTGCTGACTCACAGAGCTGATGCAACCTCTGGTGAGCTTGCATGATTGATATGTGTATTTAGGGAAGCTCAGTGAGCTTGCTCTGTCTGCCTGTAAGGATTGTGGGTACTGTGAGGCTCACTGTCTGGGTGGCAGCAAACACTGCTGGTGTTGGATCCTATGCTACTTGTGCTTGGATCGTGCTGTGTATACATACTGGTGTATACTGTTATCTACTGAAGTGTGTACTGATTACTGTGTATGACCTTGGCCTGGCAACGACTCTGAATATTGGATACTATCCTGGTAATATATTCTACCATTGAATACAGTTATCTCTCTTGTCTATTAATTCCTGTGTTCGCCTGTCCCCCTCCTTCAGTGTTTTCTGCTGCGTGCAAATTCTCTAACAAACATGCTTGGCTAAAAACAGTATATTAAGCCGCAGGCAATGCAGAGTGAAGGCTCACACTAATTTCATAATCCTTTGCGACTTGGATGTAAGGGAATTAATGACATGGACCACAGCCATGTTATAACACCAAAAATGAATAGTGTGATTGGCCATATAATTTCCCCACAGCCAAATAGCTACCAGGATGGGAAAGAACTCAAGAAACGTAAGATCTCTGTTCAATCCCACCTGGCCCCATGAATCTGGCCACACATCCATGCACCAACGTCCGCAGAAATAGACCCCAAAACCTAAGGAACCGGCAGCGTCAGATATGACCTGAAGCTCTGCTTCAAGCTTCATGTCTTCCCTCCAAAATGAAATCCCATTGAAGTACTCCAAAATTCCTGCCATACTAATAGGTCTGCCCTCATGCTGCTTGTAACCCGCATTCTATGCTGTGGAAGTCGTAGACCAGCCATCGCATCACAAAGCCTGCACAAGAAGGCGCGTCCAGGAGCCACAACTTTGCAAGCAAAGTTGAGATGCCCTATGAACTGTTGAAGCTCAACTAAAGTAACCTTCCGCTTAAGAAGGAAAGAATCAACCCTCTCCCTCAAATCTGCGACTTTTACAACAGGTATTCTGGACAATCGTGCCAGAGTGTCCAGCTCGATCCCCTAAAAAGTAAATCTTGTGGCTGGACCCTCTGTTTTTTCCTGTGCCAGTGGAACACCCAGCTCCACCGCCAGCTCAAGAAAGTCAAACATTAACTTTGCACAATGCCCAGTCCCTTCAGCACCCCTTGGACCCTTCAGGTCCAAATAATGAACCACTTCCTGAAACCCACTTTCTCACAAACAGCCCATTCAAGGAACGTGCTGAAGTGCTCAAAAGCCACACATGAGACAGAGCAACCCATAGGCAGAGCTCTATTCAGGTAGAATTGCCCCTCGAAGGAAAAACCCAGGTGCTCAAAGACAGCCGGATGGACAGGGAGAAGGCGAAAGGCAGACTTAATATCGCATTGAGTCATCTCCACCCCCTTACCGCAGCGCCGTACAACGCTAACGGCCTGATCAAAGCTGGTGTACCTAACAGAGCATAAATGCTCAGGAATGCCATCATTTACTGATGCACCCCTGGGATAGGAAAGATGATGAATCAAACAAAATTCACCAGTTCAAACCAGAACTATTTTTATTGAATATATTTCCTGAGGACTACTCCAAAGAAATGAGACATTTGTTGGGACATTTCAACACAGCAGCCAGGATTCTATTGGTGCAGAAATGAAAATTGCAGGAAATTCCCACAAAAATGGACATGGTGGGGAAAATTCTGGAAACAGCAGAGCTGGATTTTTTATCCCAGCTGTCGGCTGGAAAATCTAAGGATGAAGCAAGAAGATATTGGATGAAATTCTATGCCTGGTTACACATTCAAGACTCTTAAGATTCTTTGGTGTGAACTTATTTCTCCTTTTCCCCTGTATTTCATATTACAAAATTGCCTTTATTGGAATTGTTAAACTTAATAGATAACTTAACTAAAAGATTCATAATATAAAATATCAAAATGTTGATGATGTTTAGCTTAGAGGTAATAATATGTGATGATTTATGTATTTTAAGAAAGTGTTGCAGATGTAGGCTTGTACTTTTTGAAAGTAACTTTATGCAGAACAGGGTTAATATGTATTCTGTTTTCTATTCCCCCTATTCCCTGCCCCTACTTTTTTCTTTCTGAAACTAATAAAACTTTTTAAGATCTGAAAAAAAGAAAAGAAAAACCCAGGCAGCCAATTGGCCCAAGTCCTGTCAACTTTCTGTTTCTTCAATTTTTCTTTCTCCTTATCATCCAAATCCTCTTTGTCTTTCTTCTCCAGCTTTCGGAACAGGAGGAGAAGACATCCACATATTCCCCTTTTAGAATCTTATATTTCGTTGCTGGCAGCAAATGGTCCCCTAAAGGCAGTGCTAAGTCCCCAAAAGGTAAGGCGGTGAAAGGGGCAGCCCCATAAGAGGCACTAAAAGGGGAAGGAAAGCCCCATCCCCCATCATGGGACCCAACATGCCTTGCTGTCCAGCTGTTGGCCATGGCCCAGAGGGGCCCAACTGCCCAGATGGCCAAACCCAAGATTGCTGTGCACTCGTGGCAGAGGAGGAGGAGATACCTTGTGCCCCTGTAGCAATGCCAGGAACAGCTGCAGCAGCAGGGCCCCATGGACCCCACGGCCAAGCCAGCCCAGTGTATGACTGTGGCGTGTCTTCGGTCTTATCCACAGATCCAATTGGTACCAGTGCCGATCCTGCTCCAGAATCCATAGGAAATGGAGCTGAACCCTCTTGTGCGCCACCGGAACTGCCAGCTCCTCCCATGATGTTTCCAGCAGACCTGCCCTCAAGGATAGACAACCTGGTTAAAATACCTGCTTGAAATTCAGCCTTAGAATTTTTCCCCAAGCCTAAGTCTAAACTCTGTGAGGGACGAATTCTAGAAGCCTCCTCCAGAGCCCTAAGTCTTTGCAAAATAGCAGCATTTACCACCTCATTGCCCTCCTCATCTGAAAATGATAAAGGGGGAGCTGGCCTCTTAGGCGGGGCCCTAGAAGCCTTAGGTGTGGGATGTTTTCTCTTGGACTTCCCCATCCCTTTTCCCCCAGGCATTTTAACAATACTGGCCTGAACTACTAAAAGCAAAAAACTGCCAAATGGTCCCTTCTCCATAGCTGCCAAAATGGCTGCCCTCTGATTCAAAAAGACAGCCACAAAGGGGACATAAAAATGGCTGCTGCAACACTATAGCTAAATTACAAAAAAGGTTTTGGGTAGAGGCCTTTCACATCACCCACTACCTGATCCAATACCAACAAGGGAAAAAGTGGCTTCCACAATACTGCCCCCACCCCCCACCCCCAGAGGAGTTTGTACTCCACGCTAGCAAAAAGCCTAACCCAAGAAAAACTTTTTTAAAAAGAGGGAGGGAAGAGGGGGAGGGAGGGTTAAACGGGCCATATAATGGAGATACGCCAATCCAATCCATGTCCTCACGTTCACCAGAGACCTAACAGCAGCCCTGATCCTCAGCAACACGCTGAAGTTAAAATCAAGCTCACAGACTTTATCAGCGACCTGATCTCCACTGAAAAGCCAAAATGCCAGGAAGCCAAAGGAAACTGACATGAAGCAGGAGTGAGCTAAAAGCGCTCCTGCCATGCCTTATCATCAACTCGATCAGCCCCCGATCTTTCTTTTTTCTTTTCTTTTTTTTGTGTTAACCAAATTTATTAAATTTTGCAATATATTTCTGGAGTTGGAAAAATGGGGAACTGATGTATCTCCCTTTCGTGGAGTGAACCAATGCCTTTGTTCTGGACATAAAAGGTGTTTTTATCACCTGCTCTCTACCCTCCCAGTTATGGGAAGAGTCCAAGACATGCTTGCAAGATTTTGAGGAGTTTAACTTTGGCTGGCAAGGAGTCCCACTGGGGCTCCTTCTCGGCTTTGAAGAATCTCCCGTGAAAAATCGCATAACAACGTCTACAAAGGCTTTTTGGAGTCATTAAGTTGACATAAGTTCACCCAACCCCAACTTTCTATGGACTATAGACTACTGAAAATTGGAACGATCGGTGTAAGGAAGTATTGGACGCTTGGTAAGGTACAATTCTTATTTTTTCATTCCGAGTCTAAAAGAATGTTTTTAAACTAAAGAAACAAAGATTTGGAACTATTTGCAAAGAAGTAAAGCTGTTACAGAGGCTGGAGGTGAAATCGTGGCTTTGGGATTTTAATAGGCGCTGTAAAACTCAAAAAAACAAGATTTGTTTACCTTTGTGGCTTCTGCAAAAAAATCCCATGTCAACAAAGCCTCGGCTTGGAATTGGGAAATAGGAAGTGACGACTGAAATATCTCAAGTGGAAACCATTGAGAACGGAACTTCATTTCCAGAGAGTCAGGAAACAGCGCTGGGAGAAGAGGAACACATCCTAGACGTCCAGGCCTACTCTAGCCCAAAAAATCATAGAGTTGGGGCCTGAAAAAGTTGCAGCCGCCATTTTGAATGTTTACAAAACTTTAAATATTAATATCTTGGCCCAGGAAGCCTTTAGGCGTCAAAGTAGCAAGACACCATTTCAGCTATATGGTCCTACATTCCACTCTTTTCTTTATTATATGGCTGCTTGCAAAGGGCAGCAAGATAACAATTTGATCTTGACATTCCTAGGAAGGAATGAATTGACATTACAATGGGGTAACAAAAAAGGTGTACTAATAAAGATGGGGTAAAGATAAGCCACAGGTGGGAAACAAACAATGATGGATTTATGCATTCACACTGGCACATCTTAGTATTTAATTTTGACTGTCCAGAAAAGATGTGTGTGTAGGGGGAGAAGGGTTATTCAGAGGCATACTTTTGGCTAGGCAGTCCAGCCTTCCACTACAGAGCTGTTCAGGTCTCCATCATGGGGCTGGGTATGCAGGCTAGCGTGAGAAGGCCCACCATGTCTTTTTAGGCTAGGCTGCCCCCTCTAGCGTGAGAGGACCCACCAGGTCTCTTTTGAAACTAGGCTACCCTCTTTATACAATAGCCTCTGGTATCAGTTCTCCCCCCCCTCCTGCACTGTACAATTCTTGGAGAGAATTGCATGATGTGCTCTCATTTAGATTTAAAACCATCAAGGTTAAAACACAGTTGAGACAAGAGGGGGATGGTAATGTCAATTACCAAAAAGTAAGCTCTGTATGTATGAGGGAAAGCTATGTGTCTTGGTATTGACAATTCTTTATCAATAAACATTACTAGTTATGATGCAAGAATACAAGATGAATATCTTAACTTCTAGGCACATAAGCAATAATGAGGGACATATGCAAGTGACATGCTATAAACTGAATCAATTCATGTGCCTTTATGGCAAGCAACATATTGTAGCCTAGGTGATCAAGATACACACATTCAGACATAGGTGAAAGCAGTGCCAGAAATGGGCAGTCCATACTGGCTATATTAACAATAGAAAAACCATTTTACTGTTCATTTCTTGTTCCCCTCTTCCCTTAGTCTAACAAAAGGTCTTTTTTCTTGAGTTTATGGAGCGTTTGCATGCTTTATGCATGACAATCTTTTCACAGGGAAATGTGTTTCTATTGCAGCCAAAAGGAATTCTTTTTATTTGGGAAATACAACTTGGAAGTGGCAGTAGGGCTACTATTGTGATCTCGCTGGGGCCTCTAGCCTTTTGCTAGGCAGAGGAATTTTCTTGGCTGTCCACAAATTGCCATAACTTGAGCTCAACCTTGTGGAGATAGGGTTGCACATATTAGATAAATTACCACACTTGTTTTGGACTGGAGACTTTCTTCTTTTCACATGGAGTTTTAGTTTGACAAGGTCTCTGCCCTTCCAATGTTAAAGGGCAAATTTTATACACCATACACTATGCAAAATACAAATCCACAATATAAACCTATGCATCACTTCTCATGATTCAGGCTAGTGTACACCCATATAGAAAGCATGCACCTAGAGATTCATGAGAGGCTTTTTACTTTGTTGCAACAGATATGAATTTAAAAAAAGAAAACATGAAATTGTGCACAAGATTGGAGCTCCAAAAAGAGATTACCAGAGTTGGAATTATCCCTGGATTCTGAAAATGGTCACAAAAAGGGAAGAAAAACTTTTGCTATAGCTCTGGAACATATGAACTTGTCAAAAATAAGAAAAACTTCAAAAACAAACAAAATAAAACTGAGGCCTCAATAGAACAATGCCAGCTTTAACATTTATGTATATGAGGGATTAGACTCAAAATGATTAGAGAACTGGATCAGAGAATTTAAACTATTGGAAATCAGTGGGGTGATCAAGTTCCACTGAACCCCATTTTTCTCTGTGCCAGCTCATCCCAATCTGTTCTCTAGGTCTCACATAGATGTGAGAGTGGGTTTCAACAAACTTTAACAACAAAATCCTAAAAGCAAATAATAATTAATCCTTAAACAAACAATTCTTAACAGACATACCAGCAATTCTTAAAACTATCATACTGAACATGCATTTAAACTTGACTTGCAGGTCCAGATTTCCTGCATAGGATATTGGAAAAAAAAGATGAGCAAAATTAATAAAACAATGAAAAAATCCTAGAAATCAAATTATGGTTAATACCTGGTCAAAAACACAAAACAATTCTTAAATCTATTTATAATAAGCATGAAATATATATATAAACTTAGGAGAAAACCTAGTAAGGAGCTTGCACAGCCAAGGAGATGTGTGGGGCAGTGCAAAGATAGAATTTAGAACTGATGCATAAAGCACGGTGCTAAAACATGCACTTGATGAAGAAGGTTGAAATAATGGAGAGGCTGAAACTTAAAACAAGCAAATGGAAATGCGTTATCCAGTAACAAGCCTGGCCAGGACTGTAGACTGGATTGAAACACAAAATCAACCAGAACTGGAGTCCTACCATGGTTAGAACATGAAATATAGAAAGGATTTTCTAAGCAAAACACTCAGAAAAGGTCAAACTCTAACAAGATACTCTAGAGGCATAAAATAAAATAGATAAGCATGTAGATGCCTCTTTCCACAGGTAAGAGGTTCGCTAAATAGGAAGATTGATATGTGGAACATAACTGTAAATGACATTAAGAGAGCAAATGAAGATATACATTTGAGGAATGCAGAACATTATTAAAGTCCAAGAGTTTTCAAGAATTCTGCTTAGTGAATCACCAACAGATCTAAAAAAGGTATTTCTATGAGAAACATGACACTGAGAATAATTGGGTCACTGATAAGACAAGGTATTAGTTTTTCAAGACTTAAGAGAGAAGAAGCACAGTGAGAGGGTAGTTTTATCCAAGGAAGGGTACAGATGTTCTTTTATAACACATGCTATAACTTCAAATGAAAAAAGGTCTTGTAGGAACCAAAATTTGTGAGGTAGAATTTTAAAACACTGTTTTTTTCAGAAAATAAAAATTCAGTACCTACAACAAAAAGAATTTTCAGATTTAAATAAATGAAAAATTGGGAAAGTTCAAAGTAAGATAGGAAACTGTGTTAAATGTAACACTAATAGCCTTGACAGGAGACAAAATACATAAATACAAACAATAGAGACTAGTAACGGATTTCATTGTGAGTTGCAAAAACAGCAGCCACCAAATTCTCTGGAGAAGGCTCTTGCCCAGCCTCTTCTAGCGTTTGAGTCTGAGATTCTTACCTGGGGGTGCAGGCATGCTGCTGTGTTTTCTCTTGCAGGTCTTTGTGGGTTCTGGCATGTTTTATTCACCCAGCTAAAGATTAACATGAAGGGTGATTAACATGTGGAACTCACTACTACAGGAGGTGGTGGCAGCTTCAAGCATAGCCAGTCCCAAGAAGGGGATAGATAAAAATATAGAGCAGAGGTCCATCAGCTGCTATCAGCCACAGTATAGATATACATATATATGTGCATGTGTGTATGCATAGAAGAAGACATTGGATTTATATTCTGCCCTCCCTCACAACAGATGCCCTGTGAGGTGGGTGGGGCCATGAGAGCACTGACAGAAACTGCCCTTAACCAGAACAACCTCTGAGAAGGCTATGACTGCCCAAGGTCACTCCAGCAGTTGTAAGTAGAGGAGTGGGGAATCAAACCTGGCTCTTTCAGATAAGAATCAACACACTTAATCACTACACCAAACAGGCTCTCTTATGTTCTTATGTTAGTTTGTAAACCCTGCAGGTTAACAGCAGAATCAGGAATATGATTATTAGCACAATGTGCTGAGTCTGATCAAAAGCAACAAAAACCGTTTGTCCAGTGTTTTGGCATTTAAGTAAAAATAGCTATGACTGAGAAAGAAGAAAAATAAATATATAGGGAAGTAACACTTTTAAAAATCTTATCAGCATGTATATTGCCCTGAGCAATCACACCAGGAAGATTAAAATGACTTTAAATAGTGAGCAATGAGAAAAGTAACAAGAAATTAAAACCTACAAAATTAAAAATATAGCCAATCAAATCAAAGTCAATTTGGAGAGATACATGCATCAAGAAGTTGATGAATCAAATTAAGTACATATTAA
This sequence comes from Heteronotia binoei, assembly GCF_032191835.1. Classification (NCBI taxonomy): domain Eukaryota; kingdom Metazoa; phylum Chordata; class Lepidosauria; order Squamata; family Gekkonidae; genus Heteronotia; species Heteronotia binoei. The sequence continues at coordinate 78,849,984 of NC_083229.1, forward strand.
GTACAAATTAAGTACAATTAAGTACATATAAGATATCAACTTGTAAGTTGAAAGATCTTTGAGCACTGTTGCAAAATAAAGTGAGTCTTTTACACTTCCCCCCCCAGCAAACGGGGTACTTATTTGACCAACCTCAGAAAAATGGAAGGCTGAGTAACCCTGAGGCAGCTACCTAAATCCAGCTTCCACCAGGATCAAACTCAGGCCATAAACAGAACTCAAGACAGCAGTACTGCAGCTTTAACACTCTGCACAACGGGGCTCTTTTTATCTGTGAGGAGCAAGCAGGCTTTCTCCCAAAGATGCAAATTAGAGACAATATCAGAATAGTGGTGGACATTGTAGAGTATTATGAAAAACATCCGGAAAAAGAAGTGGCACTCTTTTTTGCTGATGCGGAGAAAGCCTTTGACAATCTTGATTGGGACTTTTTTTTTGCTGTGATGGAAAAAGTAGAGTAGGGAAAAGACTTTATAAGAATGGTGAAGGCAATATATACTAAACAGCGAGCTAAGCTATGTGTTAATTCAGATTTAGCGGAACAAATGGTTATCAGTAAAGGTACAAGACAAGGTTGCCTTCTATCCCCATTGCTATTTATAATGACTTTAGAGATTTTGTTATTGCAAATAACAGAAGATAAGGAAATAGAGGGGCTAAAATTGAAATGATGGACTTATAAATATAGAGCCTTTGCAGATGATGTGATGTTTATTACTGAAAATCCAATACAAGTATTACCATTGTTATTGGAAAAAATCAGAGAATATGGTGACCTTGCTGGGTTTTACATAAATAAAGAAAAATCGCAAATTTTAAGTAAAAATTTATGATTGTGCAAACAGAAAGAACTTCAAAATGCAACTGGATGTGAAGTCACCTCGAAAGTAAGATATTTGGGTGTAGAGATCACGATGAAAAATATAGCTGTTTAAAAATAACTATGATAAACTTTGGCATAAAATTGAAGCCGATATGTTGAAATGGAATTACCTGAACTTGTCTCTTTTGGGTAGGATAGCTGCCGTGAAAATGAATGTCTTACCAAGAATGTTGTTCCTCTTCCAAACAATTCCAATTGTGAAAGATGTTAAACAATTCAATAGATGTCAAAAAAAGAAAATGTGTAATGTATTGATAAGGATTAAAATATTGCTTCCCCCCCCCTTTTTTCTTTTTTCTTATTTGAAATACAGTCCCCGATCTTTCTTAAAATGTTCGAAAGCCAGAAGAAAAGGGGAACAAGACCAGAGCCAGCAAGCAAAAATGCTCCTGCCCAGCCACCTAATCTTCGCTTAAGGAATGCCTAAAAAGCAACTGAAACTGATAAGATCTAAGCAGGAGCAAGCTAAAAGCTCTCCTGCCTAGACCGATCACCAGATGGAGACTGTCATGAGCAGGGAAGGCGCACTGCTGCTGCATCCAGCCCCGCCCCCAAGCACAAGCCCATTGGGCTGTCAATCTTCCTTTCTTCCCCCAAGGGTGGCAAATGTGTCCCTCTGTCCTTACAGCAAGGCTGCAGGCGGTTGGGAGGAAATCTGTTAGCTGCCCTGGTGGCCATGATGACAGCAGAAAGCCAAGGTATAAATTTTGTAAATAAATCTGCAAGTGTTCACCTGAATGTGTGGAATTTGGTAATAGTGACAACACACGTGATCCTGCTCCCACCTCCAATACAGTCAATAAATAATAGAAACAAGGCTTAGGAGATCCAAGTCTGAGGAAGAAAACTAGACTGATCTTTGAATGTGGTGCAGTCTCTGAAGCTGCAGCTATACTCTTTCTCTACATTTATTATGTATAATAGCCATATCATATTGTTACGGTGGACAAAAGTAATTAAGTATAGTTGCTTCATCCTAATCTGGACGGCACAGGTTAGTTGGGTCTCATCAGATCTTGGAAGCTAAGCAGGGTCAGCCCTCATTAATATTTCGATAGGAGACCACCAAAAAGGCAGAAGCAGGCAATGGTAAATCACTGTAGTAAATGTCTCTTACCTTGAAAACAATATGAGGTCTTCTTAAGACAGTTGTGACTTAATGGCACTTTACATACAGAAATAGTTGCTTCACAAACTGCATACAGTTCAGAAGGGCTAGTGTTACCTATTCAAGCATCACTAAAATGTATAGGTATGTTACAGAGATGCTTTGGGCATTGCATTTAGTGAATACTAGCTTTTCCAGATCATTAAAAAAACCTGACATAATGCAAAAACAAATTAATTCCAAAATAATGGCACCATATTTCATAAATATGTATTAGGGAGGTAGATACACCTTTTGATAGCTTGCAAAAAACAGTCCATTGGGCGTAGGAAGGTTAAAGATCCTTTCCAGGCATCCAGGGCTTATTTGGATCCTTTCAAAACAGCCTGGCATGCATTTAGATGGCCTGTTTCTGATGCAATCTGTTCTTCTTTAAACTTGTTGACACTGTCTGCACCACATCCTGTCACCTTTGCTCTTGTTTACTACTCTACTTCAGGTGGCCCCTTGGACTTCTAATGAGGCAGAATCCTTCTTTTGGCTAGCCTGGACAGAGGCCTTTTGATATCAGTCTTTCGTCTTGTGATTGCCCTCTCACTTTCCCAGGAATACGAGCCTATTTTTATATGGATTGATGTGCAGATTCACTGTAGACATCTTGTTAATTCTTCTGCTTGTTTCTTTTCAAAGAAGCTGGCCAGTCTATTTTGTTTTCTCAGAATTCCAACCCATCTATTTCATGATCCTGTGGCAAAGTCCCCTCTTTTTGAGGCATGCTACATCCAATTTATTTTATTTATTTTATTTCATTAGATTTGTATCCCGCCCTCCCCTTACGGCCTCAGGGCAGCTAACAACATTTTAAAATCAACAATTCAACTTAAAAAACAAGACAATATAATAAAACAACAATATACCGGTTTACAGAACTATAGGCTAGTCATCCAAGATTAGCTTATTGTAGGATTCCTACAGAAGCATGGCTCCACAGGTGCATATTGTATAGCTTCTTCACCCAAGGAGTGATTAACACATGCAATTCACTGCAAGTGAGGATTGGATAAACATATGGAGCAAAGGTCCATCAGTGGCTATTAGCCATAGGGTATAGATGGAACTCTCTGTTTGGGGCAGTGATGCTCTGTACCATTCTGGTGGGCAACAGTGGGAGGGCTTCTAGTGTCCTTGCCCCACTAGTGGACTGTCTGACGGCACCTGGGTTTTTGGCCACTGTGTGACAGTGTTGGACTGGATGAGCCATTGGCCTGATCCAACATGACTTCTCTTATGTTCTTAACTTCAGTATTATTGGGAGGCAGTAGACCCAAACTTCTAATTCTTAAGGGAGGAGGTGCATTAAGCTTCATACCAGAATGGTAAAGAACAAATAGAAATGAAGCACAACCAGAATGGTGATCTGAGCACAATCTTAGTAATATGCAAAGCTAGAGTATACTACTTAGCTGCTTAGAAATACACAAAATATAATTTAATGTCAACATTTCCTCTAGCTTGTTAAAGAAACCCAATCGAATCCTGATAACTTTTAAAAAATGTCTTTGTAAAATTTCTCTCAACTCATAATATATCCACAGCTGATAGGAAAGCTCAGCATTTGACTTCCTTGTGCTTTTTCTTCTTTCTGAATGACATACTGTGTAAATAAGCCCTCATCAGACACCCTAGAAGTTCCTGTACATATTTACTATACAGGGAATAGCAAATTCCCAGAACACCAGTAGAAAAGAGTAAGAGTCCAGTAGCGCTTTAAAGACTAACAAAATTTGTGGTAGGGTATGAGCTTTTGTGAGTCACTGCTCACTTCTTCAGATACTGCTAGAATGTGAGTCCATCTGGCCTATATATTGGAAAGGGGAGTGATTTCAGATGCCAAATGACATTAGCAGACAAATCACACCTTCTATTGTCATTTGACTGCTAATGTCATTTGGTGTGATATGCAAAGAGGTAATAGACATGGAGAAAACAGTATTGGTAATAAGACAGGAAACCTGGGCCTTGATTCTATTCAAACGTGGATGCGTTGTCTTGAGCTTTGCTATCAGTTGCATTTCAGCAATCAGAACACCTGGCAGCATAAAGGGCCATCAAGTGTTACACGCATCCACAAGCATCACAGGGTTTCTCAAGCATCCAGCTGAAGGCCAGTAGAGAGGTGACTTTGCAACAAGTACTTCTGATGCCAGAGGTCACTGCAGCATTTCTGCTGCCACACAGGAAGCAAACTTCTCTGCTTAATTCTTGCAAGCTCCTAGCCACTGTGAGAGCAAAATTGTGGACAAATAGTATGTGGGGTTAGCCAGTAAATAACATGGTAAAATAAAGCACCACTGGAGGCTGAAGTGAGGATGATGACCTTTCAATGGTTCTTTGTACATCTAAAGAGCTTTGTACATCTAAAGAGTTCAGAACCAGTGTGGTGCAGACTTGAGAGCCACTGTGGTATAGTAGATAATATGTTGGACTAGGATTTGGGAGACCCGGATTGAAATTCTCACACTGCCATGGAAGTTTGCTGTGTGACCTTGGACCAATCACAGGCTGTTGTGAGGTTAAAATGGAGGAAGAGAAAATTATGTAACCTACTTCAGAACCCCACTGGGGAGAAAGATAGGGAAGATATGTGCCAAATTAATAAATAAACTGGAAGAGCACAATGGAGACTCTGTATGGGGAATCTCATACCACTGCCTTCGCATAAGAACTTGTATCATGAATTGTCTAGACCTAAGAGCTATGGTGGAGTCAGGAATTGATAATTATATGAGGAATGGGAGAAGTGCGTGTGCCTGATTTAATGTCAGTTCTAGGCTGGATCCACTGAAGCATTGTTACCCAGATCCGCTTGCACAAGTGATAACACAAGATATACTGCAATACTTGTCAGTTCTAATAATTACTTACACAAGCAGAAATGCATGCTAGGGTGCAATAGGTTTAATGTAGCTCAAGATGTCAGCACAGTCTTTTTAGTACATTTCTGTTTGTACCATTGCTCTCATACATGCAGAAATCTTCTGCTGGATCCAACACATGGCTTGCCAGTGTGTTTAAATCAACTCTTAGGGTTCCTAGAACTTCCCTAAACAAAAATAAAATACATCTTTATACTTATTTATCTTCAATATTTTTTTTTACCACATTCATGTTGCTGTTACTACAAGGAAAGATTTTATAAGGGGAAGAGATTGGAACAAATTAGACATTTCACTTTTCAGCTGCTCAAAGAATTTCCAGACTTTCCGCCCCCCACAAAAAAAAATTGCAGCCCTTCCCATGATTTTAAAAGGAGAGTTGATCTTTAAGAAATGCATGTGATATTAGTTCTCCAGTTTAAAATAATCACATTATTGCAGACATTTTAATAGCTGTAGAGGTTGCTATGTATTAACATGATTCATGGTCCTTGACAGCAGTGTCTCTGAGAATCCCACAGGAATGCAAAATACAAAACTCCACACACGTTCAGATTTTACTGCCTGCAGCTAAAAAAGGAGAGGAAAAAAATCCTTAAAACTGTTGAAACCCGTCAACTTTAAAAGCATTAATAGATGGTCTCAGGGGATTAAATCTAAATCTTAATGTGTAAAAATCAAGTTAATAACCACAGAGATTAATATGGTTGCATTTGATTATTGTGATAATGCAAACAATTAGTACTGCTAAAGGGAGATATATTAGCCTCCTACTTGCCCCACACATCTGTAAAGTACTGGAAATAAATGGAAATAAAATGCTGTGCTCTGAAAAGGCGTTTTTTTTTGCCTTTGTCTTTTTCTGCTGCTAAAGTTTTTTAAATAATGATTTTTAATTTAAGAAATTCAAGCCCTGATATTTAACAATATAACTTTATTGCCTATACCATCAACTATCCTTCCCCACAGTGATCCATAATCTGAACTACTATATCTGGACCACTGAATGATTATACTACAATTTGCACTATGCGCTCACCCGCCTTTGTTATATAATGCTGTTGTTTTAATTGTATTAATTGTATTTTTTGGTTTTACTGTATGTGACCAGTTTTACTTGAATGTGATCCACCCTGAGCCCATCTGGGAATGGGAGGAATATAAGTTTACCAAATAAATAAATAACAAGAAAAATGTATATAATATATTTTGAAAAGTACATATAGATGTCCATATCGTATGTTCTAGCTGGTTCTGTAATGTGCCAAACCCATCCCACATCTGCCCTGCCAAATGACATGTATAAAGCCTCTCTCGTAATCATCTTTTGTGACTGCCTGCATATCTGGAATTAATGGTGAGATCTTCCAAGGCAGAGGGCATGACTTTGAGCAAGTTTCCTCATAAAAGTTAGGCTGATTTAATCATAATTAGCACTTGTTTGGTCCCTCAGAGCCAACACACACACACACACACAAAATGGGTAGTTTTGCATTAAATCCTTTCTCCAGTCCTGCCTTTTGTCCTAAAACCAACCCATCACTGCTTTTCTCCCCTCTGGGTTTGAAACTTGAAAGACGTATCAGAGGGGGGAAAAGTGGCCAGAGATGCAGCTTTAGGGGGGTAAAAGCACAGTTAGGTCTTGAACTGTTCACCTCCTTTAAATCTCCCACCTTCTCTAGCAAGATTATACATGTTTGTCTCCACATACAGAGTATGCTGCCATACCATCTAGCTAGATTCTTGGTTAATATACTCACTATTCAGACTGTATCCCCTTAGAGAGACCCAGAAGCAGGTTCTCTTCCCTTCCATATGCAACACAGAAACCACCGGCTGCAAAGGTTCCTCCAGTCACAGAAAGTATTCCATTTCTCAGAGACTCTGCTTAGACTGAGGGATCCTTTGCTCTATTTTAAAGCTGAACCTTCTACACTAATGAGCAGAGGGGTTCTGTGATCCTCCCAATAGACTTGGTAGGTTTAAGGACATATTCAATAATCTCTGCTGCTAAAAATTGACCTTTTATTTTAAGTATTTAATTTGACCTAATCTTTACATGCATACAATATATGTTCAGCTTTTTAAAATGTAGAATCATAGAATCATAGAGTTGGAAGGGACCTCCAGGGTCATCTAGTCCAACCCTCTGCACAATGTTGGGAAAGGCTTTATAGACAATAGCCACTAACAGTGAAAGTTGGGTTTAAGTCTGCTTATGATTGCACTGTAAGAAGAGTCTATATGCATTAGAGAGAGGTTGCATCCATACATAGTCAATATTTCACTATTGTTATACTACTGCGGCATTCATTCACTACTGTATTTTCTTTTGTGGGCAAGGCAATGCAGTTGTACACAATTGCTACAGCTTAACAATAGTTCACTATCCAATAATGTGTGGATACAGTCAGGGCCTTTTTTGCAGCAGGAACTCCTTTTGCATATTAGGCCACACACCCCTGATGTAGTCAATCCTCCTGGAGCTTACAGTAGGTCCTGTAAGAAGAGCCTGTGCAAGCACCAGTCATTTCTGACTTTGGGGTGACGTTGCTTTCACATTTTTGTGGCAGACTTTTTACGGGGTGGTTTGCCATTGCCTTCCCCAGTCATCTACACTTTCCCCCTCAGCAAGCTGGGTACTCATTTTACCAACCTTGGAAGGATGGAAGGCTGAGTCAACCATGAGCCGGCTACCTGAACCCAGCTTCCACTGTAGCAAAGCTTAGGACTGCAGTACTGCAGCTTTACCACTCTGCACCATGGAGCTCTTTTCTTTTACTGACTATACAGTATTATGAAAGACTTCTTTTGGCAAAGCCATTTTGAATAATGAAGGGAATAACTCCATTGGATTTAAGTACTATCAAGTCTCACTGATTAAATATAAGAAATTTGAGCACAAGCATGTGTCTAAATTCTTTAAATTTTTCTGGATTAGACTCATAATGCTTGCTAAGGTAATTTAGAATCATATAGTTGGGAGGGGCCATGCAGGCCTTCTAGGCCAACCCCCTGCTCAATGCAGGATCAGCCTGCAGCATCCCTGACAAGTGTTTGATCAGTGGCACTTAAATACTTTCACTTAAATATGAAAGAAGTTGTTCAAAGCCATGTCAACCCACAAAATTCCTTTTGTTAGGTCCAATGAAATATGATGCCTCTACATTTTCTCCACAAAGCTCCTCATTGTCTTGCAAAAGTGAGGAGAACCTTGGGGCTTAAAGCCAGTGATTGTAATGAAGGTGATTTGAAAGAGAAGAATACCTAAAGATGAAAATGAATCAAAAGGGAAAAGATTTTGGTATCTTTTCCCTAAATCACTGTGGATATATGTATATAAAATAATAATAGATGTTGACAGAAAAGAAAGGCAGGCATGTAAACAGATTTGCAAAACCATCCCATTACAGATGAATTTTAGAGAAGCTCAGCTTTTTGTGGTATAAACTTTTGAATCCTTCAGGTCCCCTTTTCTGGTTCTTTCTCATTTTCTCAATCTTCCTATCTGTTTCCTTTATTTCCTCTTCTGTCTTCCTTGTCTTCTTTCCAGTTCATTCTATTTTTTCCTGCCCTCTTTATTGGCCTCTTTCATTTTCAAATATTTTAAGATGGGCAATGTGTTGACTGCTTGTGAAGTTGGAAAAAAAGAGCTTACCTTGCTACACCATTAAGCAGCTTAACCGGAGGGTACATAGCCCAACATTTACCTCACATCAAGCTCTTCTCCAATCAAGATGCATATGAAAATCAGCAACTGCTCTTCACTCCTTTAATAAGGATGGGGGTGGCCCTGTTGATGCCTGGGTCACTGAAGCCATCAGTCTACTGTCCATGCAATTTCTCCTGCATACAGGATATTAATATTGAACATAGATAAAACTCACAGTTGCCAGCAGCCATGTCAATAAGTGCAGTAGAATGGCAAGAATGACTTGTAGATAATAAGTAGCCAGGTCCCATATATGATAAAAACTACAGATATCATCTATTCATGAATATATAGCACAAATTTGTGCACAGAATCTCCATGCAGAAAGCCCATCTCACACATATGGCCAGTGACATTTTTGGAATAAAGCAATAGAACAAATAAAACGTATATTCAATCTAACAATTCCAGTAGATTTTAAACTTCTTTTATTTGATATCTGGCCTGATAAATTGGCAAGTAAAGATCAGAAATCTTTAATCTCAACAATGATGGCGATAGATCACATGATGATTGCTGAAAATTGGAAACCCCCACATACCCCCATGATTGAAATGTGGTATGATAAGTTACGGGACCAGTATGTAATGGGAAAGACAATAGATAATCCTTTCTTCGATAACTGATTTGGCTATAGATTATGATTTGCTTTGGGTCCTGATTTTGGAATTTATTGGGGAAATTTCTTTTTTGCCTAATAGAATTAATTATAGGCTATTTCTCCATTTTTAATACCTAGCATATTATGTACTGTTTTTGTAAATTGTTTGTTATATGCATCCAATGGTCTAAATTGGATCGTTGTATGTTATATTTATATTTTTATAATTTATTTTCCCTATGCTCCCTTTGTATTAGATTAGATTTAATAAAATAATTTTTTAAAAAAGAAACTAAAGGTTAGCAAGAATGAGGTAGCCTCCTTTCACTCTTGTCACTGCTGCTCAGGTCCAGTGTGAGTTTCAAGGTACCAATTTTGGACTTGAAAAACAGTAGCTCAGATGGAAGGAGCCACCCACCACCTGTGCCACTGATGCCCTATACCTTGCTGGGTTGGCATGGGAGGCGGCTGTGTTGCAGAAGCTGGATGGCTTCAGACTGCCTTGTTCACATGGAAAAAGTGGTCACAGCAGCTCCACAAAGGGCTGCTGAGATTGCAGCAATGATGAGAAAATCACATGACTTTCCTGGTTACACATTTGTTCCTCCACAGGAATATAGGCAAGTCTGAGTCAAAAGACATTAACAATATGACATTTAGTACCACTGGCATATATGTGAACCCAAGTCACACAATGTCATTGTGACAGATTGCACTTTTAAAGGCTTAGTAGTGCTGTGAAAACAGATAAAGGACAGTGAAGGGTTAATTCTTCACAGAATCAGAGAGCCTTGAGTGACAGGCTATTCCAAAAGAAGTGATTGGTTAGCATCAGCTGAGCAGAGAAAGACTTCTGAACCGGATGCTGAATTTAATCTGATTTCAGCCCTAGCTGAGAAGAGTCAAGTACTGACAGGTTCAGAATTCAGCCCTGACTGAGAGCAGTTTAGCGCAGACAGGAGAACTGGGTGAAAGTTGGCAAGGAAGTTTAGGTAATATGTGAAGACTCCCATTTGGGCCAAGGAAAGGGGACAGATCTTCTTTTACCCAGTCAAACAGGGAGTTAGTTCTGAAGAGTGGAGAGATTCCTGGTCTGGTGTGTTTAGAAATTGCTGTAGAAACCTTAAGAGTCAGTTAAAACTCAAGATGTTTCAAGAGAAGGGAGTTGGGTATTGAAAAGAGCATACCAGCCTTTGAAAACCAAAAGAGTCAGGGGGTAGGATGGGCACAAACTGGGGAAATGGAGATTCATCCTGGTTTGTGAGGTCGCACAAACCTCCCTGTTTATGAACCGGTTTGGTATGTGAGGTTCAGGGGTGGCTCCCCAAGGCCAGCAGAATGGAAGGGAAGGAAGATCTTATAAGTTATGCCACACACATGAGTGAAGTCTAAGCTGCTTGCAAAAGCCATTTAATGGGAATATTCCTGTAAAATGGCTTTTGCAAATGGGCTTTTGCAAGTATGACACTCACTTGCAAAAGCCATTTAAAGGGAATGCTTGGAAGTGAAGTGAAAGGGATTGCTGAAATGGCGTGTATCTATTTCAGCTCCTCCTCACCACTTCCCAACATGAACTTGCATAGGATTTTCCTTTATAAACATTATATCATCTGCAAAAGCTCTGTATTTATAGGGAAATCCTTTAATTCTCATTCCTTCAATTTCTTCATCATCTTGTATTTGCAGCAATAAGATTTCAAGAGTCATTATAAACAACAATGGTGAGAGCGGACAATCTTGCCTTGTACCTTTGCTGATTGTCATTTCTTCTGTAAGATCTGCATTTATACATAACTTTGCACGTTGTTCAACATAAATTGCTTTTGTCATTCTTATAAAGTTTTCCCCAAACTTTATTTTTTCCATTACTGCAAACATAAAGTTCCAATTGAAATTATCAAAAGCTTTCTCTGCGTCCGCAAAGAATAATGCAACTTCCTTCTCTGGATGTCTTTCATAGTATTCTACAATATTTACAACTGTTCTAATATTGTCTCTTATTTGCCTTTTAGGGAGAAAACCCGCTTGGTCTTCCTTTATAAAGTTTATTAGATATTGTTTAAGCCGTTCTGCTAAGATTCTTGTGTATATCTTATAATCATTGTTTAATAATGAGATTGGTCTATAGTTCTTTACATTAGTGACATCTCTATCTTCCTTTGGAATCAATGAAATTATTGCTTCCTTCCATGTATTTGGTATTTTCCCATTTATTCTTATCACATTCATTAATTTTTGAAGTTTCGGTATTAATTCTCCTTTAAACATTTTAAAAAATTTTGCCGTAAATCCATCTGGTCCAAGTGCCTTTCCAATTTTCATTGCATTAATCGCTACTTCAATTTCTATTTTTTTCAATTGGATCATTCAAAACTTTTTCCTTATAATCAGTTAAGGGTGCTATTTTAATCTTCTGCAAATAGGCTTCCATCTTTTCCTTCTTTACTTTAACACCTTTAAATAGTTTAGCATAATATTTTTAAAAAATCTCTCTTTATTCCTTCTTGATCTACCATCTCTCTTTCATCAGCCACAATTTTATTAATAATTTTACTTTCTCTCTTTTTTTTCAATTGCCAGACCAAATATTTTCCAGGTTTATTTGCTCCCTCGAAAGATTTCTGTTTTAATTTCTTCAAATTCCATTCCAATTCTTTATTTAACAGATGTCTCATTTGTGCTTGCAATATTGTAATCTCTCTTATAATTTCCTTTTTCCCTGGCCTTTTTCTTAATTCACCTTTTTTCTTAATTTCATTTTGAATGCCCAACATCTGTTCATCTTTTGCTCTCTTGTCTTTATTATTCAATGTTATTAGTAATCCTCTCATTACTGCCTTGTAGGCATCCCGTACTGTCTGAAATTCTATATCTTCTCTGTCATTTACTTGGAAGTACGCTTTGGTTTCATTTTCTAGAGATGTCACTATTTCTTTATTATGTAGTAAATCTTCATTTAATCTCCATCTTCTTGACTTTTTCGACAGTTTTTTTAATCCACATTATTGGGTTATGATCAGCTCCTATTTTAGGTAATATCTCTATTTTCTTTGTTATAAGTCCCAAATCTTTAGTACCCCACAACATGTCAATTCTAGAGAAAGAGCTATGTCTAGCTGAAAAGAAGGTATAGTCCCGTACTTCAGGATTAAACTTCCTCCATTTATCTTCCAAACTTTCCTGTTTAACCAATTCAAAAAAAGACTTTGGCAATTTCCCTTCTTTATCATTGTTTTTCTTCCCAAATTATCTATTTGCTTATAGGTCACTTCATCAAGATGTTGTGTAATATTTTTAAAGAAAATGTCTTTAGCACCATTTGGAGCATAAAGTCCCAACAACAACTTTTTTGGCATTCAAAGTAATTTCTACCACTATATACCTTCCATCTTTATCTTTAAATACCAATTTCAGGTCTAATTCTTGTTTAATATAAAAGACTACTCCTCTCTTCTTCTGTTCAGCCAATGTAAAAAATTCTAGTCCCAATTGTTTATTCCACAGAAATTTATAATCCTTTTGTCCAATATGCACTTCTTGTAAACATACTATATTACAATTTTGTTTTTTTATCCAATGAAACTGCGTTTCTTTTTTGTGGTGAATTTAGTCCATTTACATTCTAAGATATCAATTTGTTAACCATTATGGTGCAAATTCTTTATTTTCTTCATAAAATCTATGCAGTTCCTGTGTATTTGTGATGTAATCCTTTTCCCTTGAAGTTCAAAGCTCAGACTTTCAGGTATTATCCATCTGTACCTCATTCCATTATCATGTAGTTTTTTGTCAATTTTTTATATGCCTTTCTATCAGTTAGCACTTGTCTTGGCAGTTCTTTCATAATTCTTACTCTACTGCCTCCCACTATTAATGACTTTTCAAAGTTTTTATTCATGATCTTTCCCACCATTTCTTTTGTCATAAATCGTATGACCACATCTCTTGGCAGATTGTTCTTTTTTGCATAGAGTGAATTTACTCTACACATATAGTCATACATATTTCTATTCCCTTCAGGATCTTCCTCCAAAAATTTTGCAATTATTTTTATTATGTATTCTTTCAGGTCTGATTCTTCATCTTCAGGTACACCTCTCAGACGGATCTGAGTTTCCATCAGTTTGCAGTCATGAATTGTCACTTTTTCTTGTACTTTTAACAAGGTGGAGTCATGTGTTTTCACTCTCTCTTCCACTTATTGTACTTTCTTTGTTATTTCCACAGTGTCATTTCTGAGATTCTCAATTTCTTTTTTTAATTCTTTTTTTGAGTCCTCAATATCCTTTCTTATTTCTTTTTTTAGAGGCAGATATCATTTCTTTCACCCCCTTCATTATCCTAGCTTCCATTGCATCTAATTGGGCTTGCATTTTCTCTATTGAAGCAGACCTAGCACAAGTTTGTTTCGGGTCTGACATGTAAAAAAAGATCAAAAATTTTGATCTCACCAAATTAAATTTGAACCATCAGGTTTGATAAAGTGAAGCTTGCCCTTTCCAATGCACCCAATTTTGCTGTCCTCTGAGCCACCCATGTTTAAAGTTTTTATTTCTCCCAAAATGGCGGTCGCAACTTTTGCTTCACTTTAAAAAAAAATTCTTTTTTCCCTTTTACCAGTTCAAGCCTTCTTATCTACTATCCAACAGTAGTAATTTTTAAATTGCCAAATCTGTTAACTCTACCAATTTTTAATGTCCCAGTCACTTTTAAAACGATGTTAAAACTTAGTCCTCCCAACAATGGCCACCGAAGTTTCTCTCTGGTATTAAAATCCTAGAGTAGGCTGTTTACTTCGTTGACTTCCTTCTTCTTCCTCCAATACTACCTGCTTTTATTGTCTTCAAATCTCGTTTCACTGGTAGAGAAATCTCACGATATCTGACGTATTGTCTGTGTTGACTGTGAACACTGCAGATCTGTAACGATGGAGCTGCCTCCTCAACCACAGATAGACTAAACAATAAATTCCTTTCTTCTTTTAACACTGTCTTTTAAGTTTACAAAGTTCAAAATTAGCCCCTTATCTTCTTCTCCTTTCAGGCTTTCAATATTTCCAACTCCCACCATTTACTTTTGTTTTGTCTAACTTTAATTAGTCCTGGAATGAAGAGATAGCAATCAGTACCTTTTTTCCGTAGTTTATCCAAATCAACACCAGTCCTTTGTAGATTAGATGTTTAAAATTGTAAAAGAAGGTTTGGATCCTGTCAAGCTTATGCCAAATTGATGACTCTGGAAACTTCTGCAGATAATGAATATGCAACTTCTCTCTGGAGATCCCTCAAAGGAGCCCCCCCTCCCTGAGACTCCCTTTCAGCCAAGGTAAGTCTCCTCAAAGTATCTGTGCATATCTTGGACAATTCTCTAGCTGAGAAATGTAGGCAGAAGGCATTAATTTGCCTTTTACTACTCTGAACAGAAGTGCCAGCCTGCCCCCGTTAGGGAAAGCAACTCAGCTCGCCATTTTCCAACCCCGGAAGTCTGCATATCTGAGGTTGTTGATGCTTTCCCCAGCAATCTTAATTCCGGCTTCTGCTTAATCCAGGCCAGCATTCCACATGATGTACTCTGCATATAAATTAAATAAGCAGGGTGATAATATATATACTTGTCAAACTCCTTTTCCTATTCTAAACCAATCAGTTGTTCCATATCCCATTCTGACCGTTGCTTCTTGATCCTTATACAGGTTTCTCAGTAAACATGTGAACATAAGAACATAAGAGAAGCCATGTTGGATCAGGCCAACGGCCCATCCAGTCCAACACTCTGTGTCACACAGTGGCAAAAAATGTTATATATACACGCACACTGTGGCTAATAGCCACTGATGGACCTCTGCTCCATATTTTTATCTAACCCCCTCTTGAAGCTGTCTATGCTTGTGGCCGCCACCACCTCCTGTGGCAGTGAATTCCACATGTTAATCACCCTTTGGGTGAAGAAGTACTTCCTTTTATCCGTTTTAACCTGTCTGCTCAGCAATTTCATCGAATGCCCACGAGTTCTTGTATTGTGAGAAAGGGAGAAAAGTACTTCTTTCTCTGCTTTCTCCATCCCATGCATTATCTTGTAAACCTCTATCATGTCTCCCCGCAGTCGACGTTTCTCCAAGCGAAAGAGTCCCAAGCGTTTCAACCTTTCTTCATAGGGAAAGTGCTCCAGCCCTTTAATCATTCTAGTTCCCCTTCTCTGGACTTTCTCCAATGCTATAATATCCTTTTTGAGGTGCGGCGACCAGAACTGCACACAGTACTCCAAATGAGACGGCACCATCGATTTATACAGGGGCATTATGATACTGGCTGATTTGTTTTCAATTCCCTTCCTAATAATTCCCAGCATGGCGTTGGCCTTTTTTATTGCAAACGCACACTGTCTTGACATTTTCAGTGAGTTATCTACCACGACCCCAAGATCTCTCTCTTGGTCAGTCTCTGCCAGTTCACACCTCATCAACTTGTATTTGTAGCTGGGATTCTTGGCCCCAAAGTGCATTACTTTGCACTTGGCCACATTGAACTGCATCTGCCACGTTGACGCCCACTCACCCAGCCTCAACAGATCCCTTTGGAGTTCCTCACAATCCTCTCTGGTTCTCACCACCCTGAACAATTTAGTGTCATCCGCAAACTTGGCCACTTCACTGCTCACTCCCAACTCTAAATCATTTATGAACAAGTTAAAGAGCATGGGACACAGTACCGAGCCCTGCAGCACCCCACTGCTTACCGTCCTCCACTGTAAAGACTGCCCATTTATACTCACTCTCTGCTTCCTATTACTCAGCCAGTTTTTGATCCACAAGAGGACCTGTCCTTTTACTCTATGACTCTCAAGCTTTCTAAGGAGCCTTTGATGAGGAACTTTATCAAAAGCTTTCTGGAAGTCAAGGTAAACAACATCTATCGGGTCTCCTTTGTCCACATGTTTGTTCACCCCCTCAAAGAAATGTAACAGGTTAGTGAGGCAAGATCTTCCTTTGCAGAACCCATGCTAAGTCTTCCTCAATAACCCGTGTTCATCAATGTGCCTACTCATTCTGTCCTTGATAATGGTTTCTACCACCTTTCCCGGTATTGAAGTCAGACTGACTGGCCTGTAATTTCCCGGATCTCCTCTGGAACCCTTTTTAAAGATGGGGGTGACATTTGCTACCTTCCAGTCCTCAGGAACGGAGGCAGATTTCAATGAAAGATTACAGATTTTTGTTAGAAGATCCACAAGTTCATCTTTGAGTTCTTTCAGAACTCTCGGATGTATGCCATCCGGACCCGGTGACTTATTAGTTTTTAATTCGTCTATCAGTTGTAGGTGGTCTGGTACTCCCATCTCTCTAAGGACTTGCCTCAGTTTGTTGTGATCCACACAATCAAAGGCTTTAGCATAGTAAATGAAACAGAAATAGACATTTTTCTGATACTACCGTGCTTTCTCCATAATCCAGCAAATGTTGGCAATTTGATCTCTAATTCCTCTACCTCTCCAAAACCCATCTTGAACTTCTGGTAGTTCCTGATCTACATACTGCTGAAGCCTAGCTTGTAGGATCTTTAACATGACCTTGCTGGCATGTGAAATGGGTGCGATAGTTTGAACATTCCTTGGCATTACCCTTCTTTGGGATTGGAATATAAACTGACCTTTCCAATCCTGTGGCCACTGTTGCATTTTCCAGATTTGTTGACATAATGTGTGCATCACTTTAACAGCATCATCTTTTAGAACTTTGAATAGCTCAACTGGGATACCGTCATCTCCACTTGCTTTGTTGTTAGTAATGCTTTCTAAGGCCCATTTGACTTCACACTCCAGGATGTCTGGTTCTAGGTGAGCGATTTCACTGTCATGGTTGTCAAGGACATTGAGATCTTTCTTGTATGATTCTTCTGTGTATTCTTGCCACTTCTTCCTGATCTCTTCTGCTTCTGTTAGGTCCCTACCATTTTTGTCCTTTATCATGGCCATCTTTGCATGAAACGTACCCTTGATTTCTCCAATTTTCTTGAAAAGATCTCTTGTCCTTCCCATTCTATTATTTTCCTCTATTGCTTTGCATTGTTCCTTCAGGAAGGCCTCCTTATCTCTCCTTGCTGTTTTCTGAAAATCTGCATTCAGTTAGGTGAATTTTTCCTTTTCACCTTTGCCTTTTGCTTTCCTTCTTTCCTCAGCTATTTGTAAAGCCTCCTCAGACAGCCATTTTGCTTTCTTGCTTTCCCCCCCCTTTGCGATGGTGCTGATTGCTGCCTTCTGTACAATGTCATGAACCTCCATCCATAGTTTTTCCTGTACTCTATCAACTCTAATTCCTTAAACCTATTCTTCACCTCCACTGTATATTCATAAGGGATATGATCAAGGTCAAACCTCAATGGCCTAATGGCTTCCCCAGTTTTCTTAAGTTTAAGTCTGAATTTTGCAATGAGTAGCTCATGATCTGAGCTGCAGTCAGCTTCAGGTCTTGTTTTTGCTGACTGTAAGGAGTTTCTCCATCTTTGACTGCAGAGCATATAATCAGTCTGATTTATGTGTTGCCCATCAGATGATGTCCATGTGTAGAGTTGCCTTTTAAGTTGTTGGAAGAAGAATAAGAATTGCAGATTTATACCCTGCCCTTCTCCCTGAATCAGAGACTCAGATCGGCTTACAATCTCCTTTGTCTTCTCCTCCCACAACAGACACCCTGTGAGGCGGGTGGGACTGAGAGGGCTCTCACAGCAGCTGCCCTTTCAAGGACAAGCCCTGCAATAGCTATGGCTAACCCAAGGCCATTCCAGCAGGTGCAAGTGGAGGAGTGGGGAATCAAACCCGGTTCTCCCAGATAAGAGTCCGCACACTTAACCACTACACCAAACTGGAAGAGGGTGTTCGCTTTGACCAGTTTGATCTCTTGACAAAACTCTATTAGCCTTTGCTCAGCTTAATTTTGTTCTCCAAGGCCAAACTTGTCAGTTGTTCCGATTACCTTTTGACTTCCTACTTCGGCATTCCAGTCCCCTATGATGAGGAGGATATATTTCTTTGGTGTTAATTCTAGTAGGTGTTGCAGATCTTCATAGAACTGCTCCACCAGTTCTCTTCTACATAAGTGGTTGGGGCATAGACTTGGATTACTGTGATATTGAATGGTTTGCCTTGGTTATGGATTGAGATCATTCTATCATTTTTGAGATTGCATCCCATTACTGTCTTCCTCACTCTCTTGTTAACTATAATCTTCTAAAAATCCCTGGACCAAGGGAGGCCAAACTGAAAACAATGCGGGAGCAGGCCTTCTCAATAATGGCTCCCCATTGGTAGAATCAACTACCAGAGGAGGTACAAGCCCTGCGGGACTATAATCAGTTCCGCAGGGCCTGTAAAACTGTCCTTTTTCAAATGGCCTATAAGATGGAATCCTGAAGTGACATCTAGCCATCTTGACATATACATATATACTGTGTTGTACTGTAGCACCTTAATTTGTAGTGGTTTTAATTAATTTATCTTAAATATGTATTTTAATTGTATTTTACTGTATAATGTAATTATTATAATCATGGTACATTCCATGTCTTGTGAGCCGCCCTGAGCCTGCCTTGGCAGGGAGGGCGGGATATAAATAAAAGTTTATTTATTTATTATTATTATTATTATTATTATTATTATTATTATTATTATTATTATTATTATTATTATTATTATTATTATTATTATTATGGCTACATATTTCTTTTACAGGACTCTTGGCCACAATAATGAATGTAGTGATCCTCTTAAGTTAAATTCACCCATTCCCATCCATTTTAGTTCACTGATTTCCAAGATGTCGATGTTCACTTGCAATCTCTTGTTTGACTACATCCAGCTTACCTTGATTCATAGATCTTACATTCCATGTTCCAATGCAGTATTGTTTTTTGCAGCATCGGATTGTTCTTTCACCATCAGACACATCTACAGCTGAGCGTCCTTTCGGCTTTGGCCCAGCTGTTCACTCTTTCTGTGGTTACTTGTACTTGCCCTCTGCTCTTCTCCAGTAGCATATTGGGCACCTTCTGACCTGAGGGGCTCATCTTCCAGTGCCATGTCTTTTAGCCTTTTGTTACTGTCCATTGGGTTTTCTTGGCAAGGATACTGGAGTGGTTTGCCATTTCCTTCTCCAGTGGATCACATTTTGTCTGGGTTCTCAGCTGTGGCCTGTCCATCTTGGGTAGCCCTGTATGGCATAGCTTACAGCCTCTCTGAACCGTGCAAGCTATCTCGCCACGTCAAGGCAGCATTCCATGAGAAGCCGTGAATAGCTTAGGAAACTTTTATTACCCTAATGTACTGGTTTTACCCCAGAGTTTTCTATATTGAGCTACCTCATAAATTTCAGCCCTTAATTTCACCTGACCTTTCCCCTCTATGTTAAATAAAATATTTTGTTATTTTTTAATTTCAAAATGCCTTGAGTGCCATTTAAGTTAAGTTAAAGCGAGCTGACCTTCCCTCAGGTTCCTAGGCTGAGCAAACAGTCAAAATATTATAGTGTGATAGGGTGGGATAGCTAGAATTCTTCAGGAAAGAAGAAAACAGACAACTAGGGTGGCTCAGTCCCAAAGCGAATAGAAAAACATAAGGAAAATCTTGCCTCTGAGGAAGGGAAGAGGCATTGTCATTTTTCAGATTCTTACTAGCTGTCTTCCCAATGAAGCGCATGTGGCTCAAGTTTACATGGGCTCATCCTCTTTACACTGGATACAACTCCTGAATGTAGCTGTGCATGCTTAATTGCCATGGTAGTACAGCACCTGTTAGGGTGGCCAATCTCTGATGTGCTAATTAAGCTTTACCCAGATTCCAGTCCAGTTTAGAAACACGAGGCTGTGTAAATGCAATGTGAGGTCTTTTGCCTCACTACCATCACATTAAATCAGACCCAACTGTGCAAGTGGAGATGGGAAGTCTGCTATTTTTGTTTTTTAATTAGTAAGGAGGTTTTTTACTTACAAATTTCACTTTGTCTGAAAATTGGGTGTTGCTTGCAGGCAAACTTTGCTCTATTTTAAATGTACATTTAAATACATTTTTACTCCGCCCTTCTTTCAGGAAGCATACACGATTCTCTCCCCTGCTCCATTTTATTCTCACAATAGCCCTGTGGAGAGAAGTTAGGCTAAAAGGCAGTCACAGGCTTGAGGTTACCCAACAAACATATGGCAAGTAAGGTTCAACTTCTGACCCTGGGTTTTCCTGGTCCTAGTCCAGCACTATCTAATCACTGTATGCCATTGGTTCACCATATCACTGTACAAAGACAAGGAGTAAATAATGTTACTAATGTCTTTAAACACATCAGCTGTGTCTTCTGCACTGTGTTCTATCACACTGGGTCTTTCATTTTTGAGAGAGCTTTTCTCTATGGGTTAACTGCTTCTATTAAATAAATGCTTCCATAATACATAGAGAGCTATTGAATAGTTAACAGTTGCAAGACTGGAATATTTGTTCACTGTTTTTAAGTAGAGTTGTATTAAATGCACATTTTGCAGTAAGGGGAATAGCTGTCACTAGCTCCTTCTGCCTGACTTTGAAAGCCTCTTGACATTAACTATCAGCAGGCTTAATTTATTTAGCCTAATTGTGAGTTTTGTGGTAGAGGTGGATTTTTTGTTTGTTTGTTTTAATTTTCTGCTTCAGAAATGCAAGTTGACTCAAAAACAAGTAAAGCGTACAATTAATTTGTGTTTGGTATAAATATAAGGATGTTATTACTGGTATATGCAGTGTGAGTTATTATACCTGGCTATTTCCATTGAGCTGAAGATCCTGGTTTGTTGGTGTGAACACAGGTAAAAATGTAATTACTTTTGTTGAACATAAGTTCAGTAGCAATCGAGGCTTCATCAGGTTTTTGTGAACAGTGATATATATATTTTCCCCCAGAAACTGCATTTATATTTCCCCTTCTTGTAGCTACTTCAGTTTGTCTCTAGGGTTCATGCAATTGCTCCACTGTCTACCAAAATCAAAGTTTTTACTTGTTCTTGAATTGATCATCCAAAATTATAAATGAAATTGAACTAGGAACTTCATCACTTAAATTTGACCAGTTGTAAGCATTCTTTTACGTTTTTACTTCTTATTTACTGGCATTTGTTTTGTATATAAGAAGAAGACTGCAGATTTATACCCTGCCCTTCTCTCTAAATCAGATACTCAGAGCGGCTTACAATCTCTTATATCTTCTCCTCCCACAACAGACACCCTATGAGGTGGGTGGGGCTGAGAGGGCTCTCACAGCAGCTGCCCTTTCAAGGACAGCATCTGCTAGAGCTATGGCTAACCCAAGGCCATTCCAGCAGCTGTAAGTGGAGGAGTGGGGAACCAAATCTGGTTCTTCCAGACAAGAGTCTAACCACTTAACCACTACACCAAATTGACTCTATGTTGTTCCATTTGTATGTTAAATAAATAAATTTAAGAGGTCCTAATTTCCTTGTGTTGTATGTTAAACAAAGCATGTCTCTCATTCAAAAGTTAACCAGGGCTGTCCTTGCTTTGGTTCCGTGCTCTGATGAGATCAGGCTAGCCTGGGCTATCCAAGTCAGGGTGTTGTTGTTACGTTTTGAATCAGCTTGATTATGTCTATTTATATGGTTAGAGTGTTTTCTGCATAATTATTTATTTATATATTCAATTTTAGACCATCCTCCTCCACCAAGGTGGGGTTCACAGCAGTGTACAAAATTAAAATTTACAATATCATTATAATACAATTAAAAGCCATACAATCAGATGACAATAAAAATCCAGGAAAACTAACTGCTCACATGGTGGGGGGAGTAGAGGGGGATGGAAGAGGATACAGCTATTGCTGTTATTCAATAAATGCCTGGCAGAACATCTCTGTCTTACAGGTCCCGCAGAACTACTTCACATCACACAGAGCCTAGATGTTACCTGGCAGAGAGTTCCACCAGGTTGGAGCCAGGTCAGAAAATGCTCTGGCTCTGGTCACAGACAGCTGGATATATCTGAGGCCAGGGATCACCAGTTGATTTTGGTTTACCAAGCATAACACTCTTCTGGAGGTATACCAGGAGAGGGGGTCCTAAAGGCACATGGGTCCCAGATCATTAAGGGCCTTAAAGGTCAGCACCAGAACCTTGAACAAGATCCAGTACTCCACCGGAAGCCAATTAAAACTTCCACCGGATCCAGTACTCCACCGGAAGCCAAATTAAAACTTCAACCCACTGGTTCTGGTCCTGCCTTCCGAAGCCACAGAAAACAATCCCACCCCATCGTCTCTAGGACAGCCCTTCAAGGACTTGAAGACGGCGATCATCTCCCCTCTCAGCCGCCCCCCGCCTCCTCTCCGGGGATCTTGGCCACGTGCAAGTCTCTTACCCGGCAGGCGAGCGGCGACCAAGCAGCAAAAGAAGAAAGCCCACTCGGAGCAAGAAGCCCCAAGAAACCCAAGCCCGGCTGGCCGAGCGCGCAGCTTGCAGCCGCCGCCGCTCCTTTGGTCTTGGACGGGGAGGGCTGGAGGCGAGTCGCCCCGGCCCCACTGGGAAAGCTGCCCTTCCTCTCGGGAAGACCCCAGCAGCAGCGACTCTCTTCTTGGGCCTTTGCTCACCCGCCGGCTCGTCGTGGGGTGGTGATGCAGCTGGAGCCGTCGTCGCCTGCTGAGTGGCTGCGGGCGCCAAGGCAGCGAGCGCGGCCACCAGCAACGGAGCTCACTTTTCTTTCATTTGTTTGCCTGCCTTAGTTAGCTTTGATGTTTTTGCCGCCGCAGAAGAGGCCCAGAAGCGCGCTTCCCTCCTTCCTTCCGGGGACAGCCGGCCCTCCACCACCAGAGCGCGGAAGAGCCCCCAGCCAGCTGAGCTGAGGTGGGAAGGGAAGCTGCACCACCAGAAAGAAAAGGGCTCCGAGAAGGAGCGCCCAGCTCCAGCGGCGCGAGACCTCGGCGGTGGGCAGCCAACCCAGCCAGAGGCCCGCTCACGCTCGGCTCGTCTTGGTGGGAAGGGCCGCCATTCCCCCCCGCTTTTCAGATTTTTGTTGAGCGGGGGGAGGGGGCTCCAAATCGGGGGTCCCCCGCCCAGGCGGGGGATTTGGGACCCCTACTGCTATAATGTCGCAAGAAGAATCATGGGAAGAAAGAAGATCAAGAATTAAAGAAAAGTGGCAGACCTATCTGAAATGGGCGAAGGAAGAAAGGAGAGTGGACATTCAGTGGAAGCTTCAAGTCCTTTGTCCCTGGCTGGAAGAAGAAAAGGATGTATAGACTAAGGGGGGTGGGTTGGGGGAAAATGTAAAATGGATATCAGAAACCATGTAGAGAAACGGATAATGTATAATATTAATAAAAATATACATTGAGAAAATAAAAAAGGAAACTAATTAAGGACCTTATTCTGCAAAAAAAAAGAAGAAGAAGAAGGATTTGGTCTCAATCAGCTCTGTTTTAGGCATCGTACCATGACATCAAACAAGGCTGGTGCTAGGCTTTTTGACTTAGCAAGCAGGAAGGCAGGTGAACAGGCACGCAGGCACATCTGAGAAAGCCGAGGCTGAGGCTTCAGCTGCCACCGGCCTGGAGAAGTCAGCAGCTTCTGCCACCGGCCTGGAGAAGTCAGCAGTGCAGCACACAGAAGGAGGAGGCAGCTAGTGGAGTGGGCAGGTGCCTTTTGTTTCCACAGCACAGCAGGCCCCACAGCTATGAGGCTGGCTCCCTGGCTGGTTGGGTGCTCTGGCAGCAGTGTCACTTTCCTTTAGGCAGCAGCCTGCCCACATCTCCTTTGTTTGGGGGCAGCGAGGGTGTGCAGGCCCGAGGTGGAGGGGATGGGCAGTGACCCATGTGGGGTGTGCCCTATTCAGTAACCCCAAGGGCTACTGCACCCTAGGCAGCTGCCTAAGGTCACCTAGTGGGTGTGCTGGCCTTGGCTTCCAGTTCCTCAGCCAAAGTTGCCAGGGTGGTATTTGGCTTTCTATTCATCAACATACAAAGCTAGGTGTCATCAGCATATTGATGACAGCCCAGCCCAAAAGCACAGCTGGGCTAGGGGGCACATATAGATGATAAAAAACCTCAGGGAGAGGATGGCCCTATGGGGAACCCTACACACTAAGGTGATCTGAGCTTGGCCTTCCATGTTACTGATTATGTCTGATCTATGTAAGATATCCTGGTGATCGTTCATTTTCAAAATTCTCATCATGCCAATTAGAGACTATGTCTCATGAGAAGTTCTCAGACCACTTTAGCCTTACAAGCTTCAACAATATTCAATAGACATGTAGCTCTGTACAACACTGTGCTGAACCACACATTACATTTGGCATGTGACTATTACACAGACTGAGCCAGATGTCAGCTGTGAGTTCCCCAATTGAACTAATTCATCAAACATACAGGACCTGATTCAGATGGGAAGAATGGTGCACTTCATGAGGCTTTTGACTCCCTTGAGTTGTTTTGCTGACCCAAAACAGCCCTGGGGGTGCTATTTGATCCATTGGCAGCTGCACAGCAGTATATGTGCAGCTGCCAATGAAACAAATCTAACACCCTCCTCCTCAGACTACTTTAGGTTAGGAAAACAACACATAGTTAAAGCAGCAGCCCTTTGTTCTGAATGATCCTGATTTAAAATACAAGCATATATGTTGGAGAATTGAGTTCCCATGGAGAATTCGTCTGACTGTAAGTCTCTGTGGCAGATATATATCAAGTGTATGGTGCCGTTCAACCTTTCGAGAAAATAGTAGCCTCAACCACATGCCTTTGGAAGCCAGATAGGAAGCCACATGCCTTTGGAAGTCAACATCTGGTTACATCATTTCTCAATGATGGGAATGACCCATCAACTTATATTGCTTACTTCTCTAGTATTGTACATGCTTTTGGAGATTAGCTAGGGCGTGCATGTCATGTGTGGTTTCATTCATTTCCAGATATTTCCTAAATTATTCTTTAGTTCTAACCTAATAGTTCATTAATTAATAATCTAGAATTGTGGGGCTTTTTTTGTAGCAGGAACTCCTTTGCATGTTAGGCCACACACCCTTGATGTAGCCAATCCTCCAAGAACTTACAGGGCTTTTCTTACAGTGCCTATTGTAAGCCCTTGGAGGATTGGCTACATCAGGGGTGTGTGGCCTAATATGCCATTATGGTATAATGCCATAGATTCTATCTTCCAAAGCAGCTATTTTTTCCAGATGAAGTGATATCTGTCACCTGGAGATAAGTTCTAATATCAGAAAATCTCCAACCAACACCTGGAGATTGGAAACCCCAAGCCCATATGATGCATCTGTCTTTTCCATCAGCTTCGGTATAGGTATGTAATGCTTAAGGTGAAACTTATGCACAAAAGTGAACTAGGAAATGAAAATTCCCTTGTGGCACCACAAGCTGGGCTGCAGCAAGGGCCACTCAGCCCAGAAGTTCCAGCAATGGCCTGTGGCTCAGATATCAGAAAAGTCATTGGTGATAGCTTACCCATTGTCTGTCAATTTGAAAGAGGAAGGAATGGCTGAGCTAGATGGCCTCTGGATGAGCCCAGTGGCCTGTGAGGAACTGACAGACTTCTGGGGCTTGGCTGTGCTTACACCAACCACCAGTGTCCCACTGGGAAATTTCTCTGTAAGTTAAATGGCTGTATGTACCGGGAAAGAAGGGCCGGTCCATTATGAAACAGCCACAACATTGAAGTTGTTTAAAATTGTCTATCCTTGTTGCTTCCTCAGATGACAAGATTGGGTAGATTTTTGCCACGACACTAGAAACCGGTCCATGGAAAGGTTTGCAGTGTGCCAGTTGATCTACAAAAGGAGCTTTGGCATTTGAATGA
Source organism: Heteronotia binoei (assembly GCF_032191835.1). Taxonomy (NCBI): domain Eukaryota; kingdom Metazoa; phylum Chordata; class Lepidosauria; order Squamata; family Gekkonidae; genus Heteronotia; species Heteronotia binoei. Next base: position 78,876,053 of record NC_083229.1, read on the forward strand.
CTTACTATGTGTAAGTAGCAACCAAAAAGCAACCTCTATGTGCTAGTTGCTTCATGTGTAGTGGTGCTTGTTCCACTCCTTTTAGTGAGATTTGCTTCTAACAGAAGAGTGCTTAGGGTCAATATTAATTTAATAACATGCTATGAGAAAATGTATTTGCAGCGCAATACATATTAATATCATAGAACAGAATACAAAAATGTGAATGATATTATTGTTTGTTGTTATTATTACAGACCTTAGGAGGATTGTGCCATGTGCATATTTATGACATCCTGGAAGGAGATAGGTTCAGATTTTAAAACAAAATAGTTTCTAAAGCACCTCAGCTTTAAATGCAGTTTATATTATATCTAAATAATCATGCTTCCATAATGAGGAATCTAAATGCAAGCCTGCCTGAAGGGGAATTTGTGAGCACAATTATGCTTGCCATATCCTTGCTAGGTCAGTGGGCAGTGTGAGAGGCACCCATTTTTGTTGGAGCAGGAGGATTTCCTGCTGGTTTCTTCAGTTGTGACCTAGAAGGAGGTTAATGATTCCAAAGAATGACTTTTTCCTTAGGGAAAATTTAATCTTCTGACCTTTTTTTTCTATCTTCCCATTCCTTTTAAGTCATAGCCCCTCCATCATTTAGCTTACATCAAGCTGTTTTATTGTCTTCAAAAACAGAGATGAAGTGATTGTTTTTATTTTCATTTAACCCTCACAATGGATGCATTTCTAAACTTAATAGTTAACCAGCATATAGAATTACTACCAAGTCCTAAGATCAGATTCCTGAATTAACAGCGTGAATGTGATCCTTCAGAATCTCTTTGACAATTGACCACTTTCCAAAATATATGTATTAAGAGGTGTCTTGCAATACTGTAGAGATTTGCTTGGGGGAAGAGAGTGATGGGAATTTTTAAAATAGCTATTGATTACTTTAAAATTCTTTTACAAACATCTTGGTGCTGGAAATATACAGGGTAATACTAGATGTGATATAAGGTTGCCAATTCCCCGAATGGGGGCAGGGGATCTCCTGGTTTGGAGGCCGTCCCCCTGCTTCAGGGTCATCAGAAAGCAGGGAGGGAAGGGAAATGTCTGCTGGGCACTCCAATATTCCCTATGGAGACCAATTCCCATAGGGTATAATGGAGAATTGATCTATAGGTATCTGGGGCTCTGGGGGGGCTGTTTTTTTGAAGCAGATGCACCAAATTTGCAGCATAGCTTCCAGTGCCTCTCCACAAAACACCCTCCAAGTTTCAAAAAGATTGGACTGGGGGTCGAATTCTATGAGCCTCAAAAGAAGGTGCCCCTATCCTTCATTATTTCCAATGGAGGGAAGGCATTTAAAAGGTGCACAGTCCCTTAAATTTGATGGCCAGAACTCCCATTGGAGTTCAATTATGCTTGTCACAATCTTTCTCCTAACTCCACCCCCAATGTCTCCTGGCCCCACCCCCAAAGTCTCCTGGCTCCACCCCCAAAGTCCCCAGATATTTCTTAAATTCGACCCGGCAACCCTAATGTGATGTGATCCTTGTATCCACCATGGGGATGCCACTGCCATTTTAAATCCTGAAATGAATGGTTTAAAAAGGCTGTGAGGACCAGTGCCATAGGATGTGGTACTGAAACAGGTAAAACAGCCACTCCCTTGGCAGCCATTTTGGCATTTGAAAAGGTGTGGAGTGGGACAGGAGTTTGGGCCCTCACAGCATTTGTAAATTTTCTGATTTAGGCTTTAAAATAGTGATGGCATCCCTGTGGCAAACATGAGGGTGCTACCACATTTCCTTTGACCCATAGTAATAAGCAATGTTTATCAATGGCTATAATGTTTTTCAGATTATGCATTTAAAATCTTTGGTAAAAAATATCCAGTTAAGTTGTAAGTTGATTATTTTAGCTAAATTTCTACTTACTGTAAAGAATGGAATAAATAGTAACAGTTCCTTATTCTCAGGGGTTAGATCAGGGGTATCAAACATGCAGCCCAAGGGCTGGATCAAGCCCCAGGAAGGCTCCTACAAGGCCCTTGAGCAACTCACTGTTTTCTTCTCCCTCTCTTGTTTCCTTCTGCATCACAGCTTGCTTTGACATGGTTGCTTAATCACACAGAAGCTACAGAACAAAGCCTCTATTTTCTCCATTGGCTGACCAGCACACGAAGCAAGTTATGTACAAAAACCTGAAATGCCCAGCCATTTCATATTTTCCTTTGGGTCTTAGGTTCAAACCATTGACCATGAGATTCTGTAATGGATGTCAATACATCAAAAGTAGGTTGGAATTTACAGATACACACCTGAACAGCCTACTCAAGATTGCTACAGCACAGATGTCTCCAGATTTTGATACAATAACTCAGAGCAAGAGGTGTCAGTTATCAGAGAATGTTAAATAAAATATTGCAAGAATGCTAATGTTAATGTTTAAAGCATGTTTTATTTTAAGTTTTTTTTAAAAAAATATTTTATTGTGTTTGTGTCCTTTATAAAGTTTATATCTCTGCTACCTAGGATTTCATTTTATGACACACATTGCCTGGCCCAACAAGGTTTCATTTATTTCACATTCAGCCCTCATAACAAATGAGGGTGACACCCCTGGGTTAGATCTTTTGGTGCCAATATTCCTTAAAAGTTAGTAGAAACAGATTTTACCTTGTGCTCAGAGCTGCCTTCTGGTGTTCGAGACACCTCTTCCCCCCTGTGCCATGTTTCTGTGCATGACTGTAATTATTATAATAACTTAATTCCATTTTCAGAACAATTAAGGCTGGAGTCCAGCATTTGGACAAACTAATAAAACCCATAGCAGAAACATCCAGGACTAGAAACAAAAGAACACGTCACTGGATCAACAGTGATCATCTTGTCTCCTGTTTTCTGAAGAGCCTGGTGCCTTAAGTTCCAGAGAGGGCATACCTAATTGCAGTACAAAGTCACTGATGAAAACTTCTTTCCCACCACAGTTATTAATCAGTTTGTGCCCCAAACTATATGAATACATTGACTTGTTTTGTTGTGTTTGTAGTTGATACAGATGCTTGAGGTTTTCTAGAACTGAGCCTCCATTCTCTCCACTGACACTCTCAGAGGAGAGAAGATTGCCTGCTAGAAGAATTCCTTAGTGTGTGTGTTCCCTAAAACAATGTTAGTTCCAAAGGGAACATCAACAAAGGTTAAACAGGACTCCCCAACTTTCTGGATCCTGTAAACAGTTTTCTGTGAAAGTGTAATGGACACCATTATAAAGTGGCTGCCGTTGGAGTGGGATCAATAACAAAATCGCTGTCCTAAGGTAGGATGAATAGCAAAGCAGATTCTATGGCAGTGAAGTCACTCATGAGATGCTGTGAGCTTCCAAGACAAGCATGCTTGTATGATAGAGGCAGCCATTTCCACTCCTTGCAGATGCAAAAAGCCTCTTGAGGTCTCCTGAATCAGTTCCTACACTGAAGAGTTGGGAAAAGTCAGGGCTGGCTTTGAGTACGAATCACAGTTTGCCATGACCAGACTAGTTCAGGCTAGCATAATCTCATCAGATCTCAGAAGCTAAGCAGGGTCACCCCTGGTCAGTATTTGGATGGGAAACTGCTGAGGAATACCAGGGTTGCTACACAGAGGCAGCCAGCGGCAAACCACTCAGGAATGCCAGAATTGCTACACAGAGGCAGGCAATGGCAAACCACCTCTGAATGTTCTCTTGCCTATGCAGTTGCCATAAGTCCGCTGTGACATGACAGCAAAAAAAATAAAAATGACATTTTTGTATTTTTATATTTAAGATTCATATACAACCTGCCTGGGCTGGAACAGATATTTCATATTTACATTTCTAGTGTGTGTTATTACTTAGACCCCTGAAGAAGGCTCTCTGGATTGAAAAGTGTTTGGTTTAGTGATTATTGTACAGTATATGTAGCCAGTGTTTTGGTCTTATCTACAGTACATGCAACTTGCGTTTGTTGTTGTATGCAATGTGGATGTGATATGATACCTACTACCTCTCTGTTTTAATATATTTTTCACATTGTCTACTACTTGATATTTTAAACTGGTGATGCCAGAGATTAAACCTGAGACATTTTGCACAAAAGTAGATGCTCTGGCACTGACCCAAAGCCCCCCTTTGAGTACCTATCATCGCTGCTGCAGAAATCTGTTTTGAGCTACCCATCAACTAGTCAATAGTATAGAGGGGGAGCAAAGCACGAATTACACACTGTCTGCTTGAAGCCGCCCACTGCCATGGCCAACCGCTAACATGCAGACTCTGAGCAGAAAGCATGCAGGACATCGTTATCTCAGGTGTTTGGCTGATGCAGAGATATAGGTGTGTTGAGAAGAGGCTTGTGATCATACCCATTTGTCCCATGCCTTCAGACATCTGCACAGTGCTTGTTTAATATGCAGGGCTGACCTTTGACAGGCTACTTTATTATCAGTGTACTGAAATGGCCCGGCAGCTTCCTCCTCTTCATCCAACAAAAACTGTAATGTGTGTAAAGTAACTGTGGTAAAAAGATGATAAAAATTCCTCCAAGGTTGAAGTATTGTAATTCTACTGGCACAGGTAGAAAAACTAATGAACAATGGCTGTAGCTATTATGTGTTGTAAAAATGACACCCTTTCTGAGTCAGATTGCAAATTTCGTTCCAGAACCTAATGTTTTAAGTCAGGACGCCAAATGAGCATTGTTTTTCCCATGTCACTAGTTGGAGAATATGTCTCAGGAGAAAACTGGAGGCACATAGAAATCAGGAAGTTGATGCCTAGACATGTGTAATTCACAATGCTTTTTTACGTTCTATGTCACTAGTTTTTGTCAGAGACAGAACAAAGAGAAAAGAGCACATTACACACAGGGGTCCTTTTAAAATCACTATTATGTCTTTGGGCTGTGTTACATCTTCCAGTACATTCCAGAGGTTATAGAACAACCCTTGTTGACTTGCAGTGGTGTATATATAACATATCTAAATAACATAATTGTTTTTGGCCACTGCTTGCCAAAATAATAACCCTGACGGAAGGAGGTTCTTAGACAGCTTCAGAGCGCTGCTAGCAAAGTCATCAAAATGTCAGTTGTTGAAGTCCAGAATATTTATGGCATTTGATTTCTTCATATGTAATATCAACATAACCAAGAAAGGTGAAAGGATTGCTCCCCAAGGACGGAATAAAGAGTCAGACACATAGTATTGGTATAAAATTGGGCCACTATATTCAATATTCTAATAAACAGCAAGGGTACCCCACCAGCGGCCTGGCCAGGGCTAGGGGTCACCGCGACAGTTCCCCTGCCATTAACGGGCGAGAGACCCAGCCCCCCAGCCGGAGCTGAGTGTTACTCAGCTCCCTCCAGGCAGGTCCAGCAGGGAAGCATGCACCAGAGGGCCCAAACCCAGATGCACGTCTCGCCAGAAAGGCACCCTCTAGCTGAGCCTCCCGGACAGTCTGCATTCTCCAAACCCGGGTCTTCAAACCCAAAGGCTGATCATGCCAGACCCCAAATTCCCCAAAAGGGGGATGCTTCACAGTCCTCCCCTAGCCGCACAGTGTCCTAAACCCCCCAAACCTGCCACTACTAAGGCCAAGTCTCTACTTAGGGCTTAGCGCCCACTGGGAGGCCCAAAGCCACCCACAACCCTTGCTGCAAATCGCTCAGGAAAAGCATATTACCCTTTTCCGAGAGATGGACCCCATCCCCTCTGTAGAGGTCAGGAAATTTCAACAAAATGTCCGGATGGGGCAAATAGTGGCCCAGCCTCTTTTCCAGCACCTTCCCGATCTCGTTATTAGCCTTATACCAGGCCCTTTCTATAGCTGCAGGGTCCCAAGCACAATGTCACACCAGGCGGGGCAGCATGGCTGACCAAAGTATGGTGGTCCCAGGCCATCACTCCCAAATGTGCTGGAATTCATCCCTGCCAAACTAAGGCCTTGCCCTTTAAGAGTCCCAGATCATTACCTCCCAGGTGAACAATTAAAACCTGAGAAGGAGGACCCACACAATCTTTAAACAACAAAGGCAGTGGGCCCGGCCACTGAAGGCCTCAGTGCCCCTGCCATTTGATACACACATGCTAGCTGAGTCCCAGCTGAGAGCCCACCGCAGTTCTCCGAGCCTGATGAATGGCCCAAAACACGTGGCTATGGCCGCATACGAGAACTCGGCTCCTCTGGCAAGGAACAACAGCATCTAAAGAGAAAAAACAGTTAAACAAGAACAGAACTAACAATAAACAGACACCAAGTCACTCACGGCCTAATAAAAGGTCGCACGTAAGCCTTATAGGCCGAGAAATGCCACCTGCCCAATCTCTGAATGGAAGTGGAAGGATACCCCATGACAGCTGCTGTTGAGGCTGCCCCAATTCTAAAGGAGTGGGTCCCAAACCACACCCCAGACAACCCCAACTCACCCAAAGCCCGTGACGTTACTGCCCAAAACTGATGTTTCGTCAACGGGCAACCATTCAAATGTATAAACAAAAACCCCTTCATGGGCCCCCCAACTGCCAAATAAGCAGCCAACGCAGTAACTGGACACAGCTCAAGCTCTGAACAACTACCCAACTCGAGCACCATGCCCTTCTGCAACTGATCCGTCTTAGAGCGACGGACAGTGATGACTGCCTTACCCACAAATAGCTGCAGATCCCTTAACAACAGAGCCTTACCAGAAACATCATTTCTAGACTGTGCCACCAGCTCACTTACTCTAAGAGCCCCCCCAAAGGCTAACAAAGATGCAGTGTGGAACAAACATGCTTCAAATGACGAAGCACACACCACATCCCAAACCCTCTTCAAACCCCGCAGAATCAAAGGAGACACAGGATTCCGCGTATCAACCCTGCGACTGGCCTCTCTGGCCCATCCCTCCAGCATCTTTCGAATACGAAAGTCAGCTGTTTCTTCCCTATAACCCAGCACCTTACTGACAAAAGCCAATGTAGACAGGCACCCCCTAATGGATCGCACGGCCAACCCCTTACCTCGCAGCGAAACACAGTAATGGAGCAAACGCTCCACCGGGAGGGGCCAAACCCTGCAATACCCTACCTCAGCCCTAAAGTCTTCAAACTGCCGCACAGCCCATTTGTAAGACTTCCTGGTGCTGGACGCAAAGCCTAGACCTATCGCTCTGCAGGCCTCGGCTCTCCAATCAGCCATAGCTCCTGGGCATTGGCACCGGCTCTCTGTCAGCATCTGGGGCCAGCTGACAAAACCTCTCCATCTGTTTACGAGATAGAGCATCAGCCACCCCGTTACTCACCCCAGGAACATGCTTGGCTAAAAACAAAATGTTAAGCCGCAAACAGCGCAGAGTGAAGGCCCTCACCAATCTCATAACCCGGCCAGATTTGGATGAAAGGGAATTAATGACGTGGACCACCGCCATATTATCACACCAAAAATGGACAGTGTGATTGGCCATATCCTTCCCCCACAGCCAAACCATGACTAAAATAGGAAAGAACTCAAGAAACTTAAGATCCCGGTTCACACCAACCTTTACCCAGGAGTCAGGCCAACTATCCGCGCACCAATGTCCACGGAAATAGACTCCAAAACCCAAGGAACCAGCAGCATCAGACATGACCTGAAGCTCAGCTTCGAGCCTCATGTCGTCCCTCCAAAAAGAGACTCCATTAAAGGACTCCAAAAATTCCTGCCAAACCCTCAAATCATCCCTCATGCTGCAGGTGACCCTAGTTCTAAGCTGAGGCAAGCGTAACCCTGCCATAGCATCGCACAGCCTTCTAAGAAAAGTCCTCCCAGGAGCAACCACTTTGCAAGCAAAGTTGAGGTGCCCAACTAGCTGCTGCAACTCCAACAAAGTAACCTTCCTTTTAAGATGAAAGGTAGAAATCCTAGCCCTCAGCTCCACTATTTTCTGAAGAGGCACCCTAGACAACTGCGCAATAGTGTCAATCTCAATTCCCAAAAAGGTCAACCTCTGGGTCGGATTTTCAGTTTTCTCAGGTGCTAAAGGAACCCCAAGCTCTGCCGCCAGCTCAACAAAGCCAGACAGCAACTGCCCACAACGCCCAGTCCCCTCGGGACCCACAAAAAGGTAGTCATCCAAATAATGAACGACATCCTGCAAACCCACTTTCTCCCGCACAGCCCATTCCAAAAATGTGCTGAAACGCTCGAAAGCCGAACATGACACAGAGCAGCCCATTGGCAATGCTCTATCCATGTAAAATTGACCCTCAAAAGAAAACCCTAGAAGTTCAAAATCATCGGGATGGATAGAATTTTGCCAATTCTGCCCCCACCCCGCAACGCCTCACCACAGCAATAGCCTGGTCAAAGCTGGTGTACCTAACAGAGCATAAGTGCTCCGGGATCCCATCATTCACGGACTTCCCCTTAGGAAAAGACAAATGGTGAATTAAACGAAATTCACCAGGTGCCTTTTTAGGCACCACATCCAAAAGTGAGACTCTAAGAGTACTCACTGGAGGATGTGAAAAAGGACCCAGTATCCTTCCCTCAGCCAGCTCTTTTGCGATCTTGTCCCTAATGACCTGCTCCAAGCCCTGAACTGACTTAAGGTTTCCTGACATAAATGGAACTTGAGGACCCTGAAAAGGGATCCTAAACCCAACTTTAAAACCTTCTAACAAATACAAACTATCAACCCTTCGAGGGTACCTCAACAGCCACTGCTCAAGAGGTCCCACCCTTATCCGTCTGGGCCCCTTTCTTAGCTGGAAAGGCTCCTCTGCTCCCACCAGGCTTCTTCATATTTTTGCGCCATGGGCTCTAGGGCAGTTGTCAAATGAGTGGGAACCACCACACATGGGGCACTCGTGCTTGAACTGGCACGCCTTCCTATTACATACCCGAAGGGATCCAAATTCCCAGCAGAGCTTGCGGGGTTGAACTGCCTGCCCCGCTGCCCCGCGGGGAGAGCCTGATGAACCAGCAGTGGATGTGGATGACCTACTCACCAAGTGACCACTATCAGAGAGATCACCCAGATTAGGCCTAGCTGGGGACATAACCAGCAGCCAAAGCTGCTGATGGATCCAATCCCACTGAAGGGACGGATACAGGGCAGCCCTCATCCTAAATTCCTGGTCATATTGTAACCAGGCTGGTCCACTAAAGGCCGTATAGCCTTTATAAATTATGTCCAAATACTGGAACAGGGATGATGCCCACCACGGCTGCGCCCTGGCAATCACCCCGGCATAAATACAGAACCCACGAAGCCAATTAGCCCAGGTCCTGTCCACCTTCCATTTTTTCAATTTTTCCTTCTCTTTCTCATCCAATTCTTCCTTGTCTTTTTTCTCAACCTCCCGAAAGAGAAGAGAAAAAATATCCACGCACTCCCTTTTTAATAATTTTCCCTAGTAGCGGGAAGCAAGTGGTCCCCCAGCAGCAAGGCAAATGGCAAAGCAGCAAAAGGCACCATCCCATATGTTGAGGGTGCCCCCATAAAGGAACCAGCCATGCCAGGATGCCCTGCGCCTGGGTACACACTAGGAATGCCTTACCCACATTGCCAAGCCCAATTCTGAAACGTGCCCAACGCAGAGGAGACAGCCGCCCCCGTGCTTGATATGGAAGCGCCCTGCCCAGCCACTGAAGCAGGCCCCCATGGCCAAACCTGCCCAGGCCTCGCCTGTAAATTATCACCCGACCTACCTCCAAATCCAGCAGGAACTAATGGCAAACCACCCCCCCGATGCTCCAGCCGCCACCATCAAACCCACATCCAGATCGCAAAGGCCAGCGTCCCTGCCAGGCACGACTCCACCAGAATAGACAGCCTGGTGAGAATACTCGCCTGCTTACCCTTCTTAGATTGCCTCACACCATCCTCCCCACCTGGAGAAAGGATGTCCGCTCCCTGTTCCAATGCTCTCAATCTACAAGCAATATTGGAATCAACCACCATATCACCCTCCTCATCAGAAGAGGATAACGGCGATGGTGGCCTTTTCGCAAGAGCCTTGGGCGCCTTAGGCGCTGGCTTTTTTCCTTTGGGCTTGCCTGACCCTTTTCCACCAGCCATCTAAATAGTAAGCACAAGACCACAAAATGGCCTCCTGCAGCTCCACTCTAAAATGGCTTCCCCTTGGAAGAAGAAAGAGAACTCAAAATGGCCACAAAAGCCTCTGCTGCACATTAATATCCCCAGTAGGAGAAAAATGGGGGGGAGGGGGAGGCTCTCCAAAATGGTCACCTGCCAACCTCAAGGGCAATAATAAAAAACCCAGGTTGCCCCACAGGCCCACACCTTCAAAAATTAAAAGGGGAAAGACCAACCCCTGGGCTCCACAACCCCTGCCCCAGCAGACCCCAAACCCTAGGCAGACTCAGCCAACAAGAAGGACAACGCCACATCCTCCACTGCCTCCGATGCCACCGCCAGCCCGAGCACTGCAGCTGACACTCCAGCCGATGCCGACGCTCCAGCCAATGCTTCACCCGCCGCTGCCCAGTTGACTGCCCCAACAAACCCTGACATCCAATCAAAAACAAAAGAAAAGTCTCAGCCTCAGCCGATCATCTGCCAAGACGAAGAAGCCGACGAGGAGCGCCTTTTTCTCTGCGCGCTGAAACGGGCGCCCCCTGACTCTTCCCATCCAGGGAAGCAAACTCTGCTCATGCGGCCTAGCAGCTACGCTGCAGTCTGCAAGAATAAGGATGTCAACCCCAGCAAATGTGGAACAAGAATGAAGTTTTCTAGAGTTGGCATCTAGCTGCACTGCTCCGCCACTAATGGGCCAAGAGAGAACAACACATCTGAAGGCTGAAGTCAACTGATGATTGTCTCAGTATTATCTTTCCAGTTGCTTCAGGATTGCCATTTCTGCTTGCCCTAGTATTGTTGAGATGGCATCCAGAATGTGTGCAAAGGGGAAGGAGGAGGCAGGGGCAGACTCCAGGGCCAAGACTGCAGGATCTTTATGTGGTTGCTTCTTCATTGTGTGTCTCTGGAGTTGGGTACCTGTAAGGGTTTTGAATGAGAAAGTTTAGTAACATAATGAGGAAGTTTGCTCTCCTTGCTGGGTGTAATATTAAATGCCCTCTTGGTGGTGCTAGGTGCCCTCTCTTTGCATTTCCTGCCATCACGATGAAATGCTGTGTTCTGTAGAGAACTCAGAGTCCTGTCTTGCACATTCTATCTTATGAGTGACAGGGTGATCTGGCTCAGGTTTATGTAGTACTGGGTGGGGACCACTGTGATGCGGGGGAGCCTTTTTGATTGTATGGGAGCATATGGCCTACCATGGGGTGTTTGCTAGAGCAAATTTACACTGGTTTGTGGGGGGGGGAGTGTTCCTAGGTTGGGAGGCTTAGGCAGCTGACTAAGTAGTGCCACAACCCTGGTCCTGACCTTTCCCTTGCTATCACAAAGGACTTTTCTGGCAGTGCTCTGACAGGGATTTGCAGAATTTGACTCATTGGTGCTTGGCCATCACACAGAAGCAATGGGTTGCTATGTACATCAATGCATTGTTAGATGTGTCCCACTCTGGCAGCCCCGCCACTGTCAGGGAGCATGAAGGTCAAGGGGAAATGGCACCATGCTGAAAAAAGGGGAATGTTCCTTCAGAAGGGACCCCTTCTACTGTTGGTGAACAGGTATCCTTTTACACTTAGGAACCATTCCTGTGCAGGGAGGGAGCAGGGGTCATGGTAGTTGGTAATTTGATCTTTAGACATGTAGACAGATGGGTTGTGAAGCTGTGTACTGACTGTATGGCGAATGGCCTGCCTGGTGTGAGATAGTGGACATTACGCATGGTCTAGATAGGCTGATAGACAGTACTGGGAAGGAGCCAGTGGTCATGGTACATGTTGACACCAATGGTGTGGGGCAATGCAGTTGTATGGTCCTGAAGGAAAAATTTAGGTTGCTAAGGCACAAGAGTCAAGGCCTGTATCACAACACCTACATTTATTTGAGTAAACATTATAAAATATACTTGCCTGGAGTATTCTTGCTGAAAACCCAAACTCCGTATTATTGAAAGCAAAGATCCTTTGCTCCTAATTCGCTCTACCAAGTCTCTTAGCTAATTTCCCCATTAAAAATAAGAGACTCAAAAGCATTGCTGGTAACACCAGAACCTCGAAGGTAGCCTTCTCAGAAGTACTGTATGTTCCATGTGCAGGGCCAATTAGACCACTACAAAATCAGAAGTCTTAATGCATAAATGAAAAAAAAATGGTGTAGGGAGAAAGGGTCTATGTGAGAACATCGTAGTCATCCTCTTGGTTGCCAGGGTGCCTAGAGACTCAACTCACACACATCTACGAGGAAAACATGGGTTTTGTCTACCAAACTGGAAGGCACTTATGAGTACTAACAGCCACAACATTGCAACAGCACTCCGTGTCTCTGGAGGAGTGCTAACCAGGAGAACAGATGTTTTCCAGTCGCTCTGTGCAATCCCCATCTTGGCCTTGGAAGCGGAAGAAGGTGCGCCGCCAGGAACTGTCCAGGCAAGCGGTTTCCATCCTCAACCATAGAATCCATCTTGGGAGGCTAACACCACCAGCAGCTATCTTCCTGCAGCGCCAGACTCCATCACAGCAAAGCGGGAGGCTCACATACTCAACAGATGTCACCTATGCATAAAGCCATCAATCTTATCTTAGGCATGGATCCTGTCAGACTGCCTAAGCCTTTGTCCAACGGAACTCAAGACAAAGATTGGTGCCAATAGAAGATTGAAGAGGAGGAAGAACATCTTCACCCAGAGCCAAGTTTATTTGTATAGACTGGGTGTTACCTAGGTAGCAATTTGGCCATCTATTGTCATCTTTTTAGATAAGTTTGATAGACTTAAATACCCCCCACCTTAACAATTTTTCCCATTCTTTCCCTTAATGGTCATCCTGGAGCCTCCTCCTTGGCCCATTGTTACTTGGAAGTCCAATCAGGTAACTAAGGCCAAGTCTGCTCATTGGCTAGCTATGAGCAGCCAATGAGGGGCCACCAATTAACTGGCTATTGGCTACTGCATAAGTCCAGCCCTTATGGTCATTGCAGGGCCTCCCCTTTTTCTGAGGTCATGTACCAGCTGACCACTGTCATCCGCCCCCGTACCTCCCATTCCCTAAGGGCTCAAGGTAGTCCTTATAACCTGTGATCCAGCTCCCCACAGGTGTGCATCTAGCAGTACCCCCAGTTCTACTGTCTAGATACATCCCCCATTACTGATCAGTTGAGGGTCCTCTCCCCCTAGTCCTCGTTCATCGCCATTGGAGCCTTCCTTGAAGACTATGATTGGTAATTATCACCCTGTTTGTCCATCCTTGTGTTGTCTCTGAATCTCTCTCTATTTTTCTTAGGACTGTATGTATGTTTTATGAGTTTATTATCTTGTATGTGTGTCTATATTTTTCTGGATTAAATTTTAATTGTTTTTACTTAATTAGTGTCCCTGGTAATTTTAAACAATAATTTCTGGACGTGTATCCTGTATACATAGATTAAAAGATCCTTTTTAAGCCAGGTGCCCACCTGTCAATTCCCCAACCTCGTTTTGAGGGCATTTTGGCTTACATCTAAGTTTGTTAGGCACTGGGATGCTTTTTGGAACAAGTATGACCTATACAAAAGAGATGGCTTAATTGTCCTGAGAAGGAACCAGGCTGCTGGTGCTTAAAATCAAAAAGTTTGCAGAGCAGTTTTTAAACTAAATGCTGAAGGAAAGCTGACAGGTGAAATGTCTCTGGTTCAGGAAGGCTCATCTGATGTGTCCCACTGTGTCCCACACATCTAAGAGATGAAGGAGTAGCTGTTACTGTTCTAGAGAGAAGTGGATAAGGATTGGGTGACAAACAATACGGACTGCCTGGTAGGGCAGCCTAAGGCCCTGTTCACACAGTGTGTTGAGTCCATGTTAAACTGACCGGTTCTGTTCCAAATATCTTTGTTCCGGATATTATCAATCAGACTGCCATACTGCAATTCGAATCACTCCGCGGTGAAACCGTCTTCTGCTATCTACACGATGGCACCATGCAGTTCTTCTTCTCCCTCCACTATCATGCGCGTGCGCATAGGTTAAAACATTATGTGGTCATGCGGCTATGCGCACATCGCTAAGTAGTAAAAAAAATTGGCAATCATAAACTGGATATCTGATGCTCCTTTTGCTCTGGGACAGCCTTCAGACATCTGGAAGTTGGTTAATATTGCAGCAGAACTATCCAGACAGAGGAAACTACAAAGTGAAATCAGAGAACTCAAAAAGCACCGCAAAGCAGCAGGTAACAAAATAATCTGTTCCGAGAAGGACTGGGGGTGGCTACCACGAGTTAATACCGGGAGGCAGATGTTGCTGTCTGATCAGCCACTTTAAATCCGGAAGGAAACAGCAGAGACATCTGACTATACTGTGTGTCTGAACAGGGCCTAGAAGTCACAAAAGGAAGGTTGCAGGCCTAATGAGTCTGAAAAGTTATAGATGTTTATATGCAAGTGCTAGAAGTGTCAGAGGTAAACTGGAATGCTTAGTGGCAGAGGAGAACATAGACATTGTGGACATTTCAGAAATTTGGTGGGATGAAGAAAATCAGTGGGATAAAGTGATTCCTGGGTATACATTAAATTGGAAGGATAAGGAGGGAAAGGTCAGAGAATGAGTGGCTCTGAACAAGAGAGGGTATACAGTTCAGTAAAATTGATAATCTAAAAGAAATATATTTGCTTACAGAAATGCTATGGGTGGAAATTGTGGGCCCCAAAAGAAGCTTAACTCTGGGAGTTTCTAATCACCCTCCAGATCAATGGTTAGAGGATGATTTAAAAACAGCAAAAGAATCAAGAAAAGCAGCTACACAAAATTGTCATAATAGGCAGCACGTCCTGGCTACACATTTTGAACTGGTTTGTTTGCACCATGCCTGAACCAGAAAATGAACTGCCTTTTTTCCTTGGTGTTTTTTTTTTGTGGTTCGTTTTTCCAGACAGTCTGGCACTGATTCAATCAATTCTTAGGCAATGCTGGGGGTGGACTTCTGGGAGCCCTAGAAACACCCAAAGTGCTTGTCTATTGCTTGACTGGTAGCTCTGGGAGCCAATCATGGAGCTCCTATTCTGCTCTATGGGAGCAGACACCCTGACTCAGCAGCTTTCACTTTGTGGCACAAAGAGAGAAGAGTTCATTGTCATGAGAGCTGAAGCTGAGCTTTCCTGAGGGCACTTGCTTTGTGGGAGCTATAACTCAGACATTCCAAATCCAATCTCTGCCAAACTTGGAGGGTGGGTGGAGGAGAGCTTGCTGAAGACTCCTAATGAGTTTGGCTTCTCTAACTCACTTGCAAAGGGGGTGTTCTACACCTCCCAAACCAAACAAACCATGAACTAGTTTGGGAAATCAAACTTTTCAAGTTCACGCCCATGCCTAGTAGCCACTACACTCTGTCAGCTTTTGCTCCCATCAACAAAGAAGGAAGCTAAGGGTACAAATTTCATATATGCATTGAAGAATGTTAAATAGTCTTTTAGACAAACTCAAGTAAGTCATTTTCAGTGGTGGCACCTTGCTTTTGGAATGCCCAACACTGAAGTATGCCTGGTACCTACTATTCTGTCTTTTACATACCAGGTCCAAACATCCCTTTTTACCCAGGCTTTTAACTGTTTTTTTAAACAAAAAGCTTTAATGCTGTTTTATGGTCTGCTGCTAACCTGTAGGCTGTTTTATGGCTTTTTAAAAGCTGTTCACTGGTTGTTTTATACTGTTTTCATGCTTGTGCTTTGCAACTACTGGTATATGTTATTTTTAATGTTTTTTGGTATTGTTTTTATTTGTAAGCCACCTTGAGCAGGTCTCTGGATGGTGGTGGTAGAAAGTGCTGTCAGGGTCACAGGTGACATGGTTGACCCTGTACGGTTTTCAAGGTAAGAGATCAACAGTGATGGCTTGTCATTGTCTGGCTCTGCATCGTGCCTTGAAGTTCCTTGGTGGTTGATCCTAGATAGATGACATTAAATTTCCTAAATAAAGAATAAATCTATGTAGTACAAAGACAACAACACTGCTACAGATTGTAAATCTGCAAAGAAAGACCACTGCAAAGAAAGATCTGCAAATAAAGAATAAATATTATGTATTTACATTATTGTGGTAATTATCAGTTTTGTGAAACTTTGTGGTGCCTTTTAATTTTCTAATAAAAGGATGGTGCAAAGGTAGATGGAGTTTGTTCAGCATGTATCTCAAGTGGCTGTCATGGGAGGGAGGATATTTTTGTGAAGTGACTGACCCTAGAGCCAATTCTTGAGCCTGTGAATTGTTTCTCTGGAGATAGGTCCTGTGATACAGATGTGGACTCATTTTGTATCCTTTCATACTTGACTGAGAAGTAAAGCCTCTAAACCTAGTCACCATCATTTCTGAAGAAAGAATCTTCTGGGGCCTTAGTGGCTGTAATATATTGAAGGTTACAAAGTGATTTAAAAATGGCTCTTTTCTTTCAGTTTCAATCCTATAGACACCAACTAATTTTATTTATTAAGCTCCTATTTCTTGAGATCCATTCCTAGAAAATCACTGTTCATATTTTGTTACTATTTCTCCATAAGCATTGTTAGTGTGAGTTGCTAGCACTGTTGTTCTCAGGATTCAGCACCCTGTCCAGTATCTCTAGAACAGACGTGTTTAAGTTATGGTCTGGGGCCCACACTTGCCTATAGACCCATAAATACAGCAAATGACATTAAAAAAGGGAACAAAACTGCCTAGGTTAGTTCCATGACTGTGACACTGTAGAAAGATAAAGGTAGTCCCCTGTGCAAGCACCAGTCGATTTCGACTCTGGAGTGACGTTGCTTTCACAACGTTTTCATGGCAGACTTTTTACAGGGTGGTTTGCCATTGCCTTTCCCAGTCATCTACACTCCCCCCCCCCCCCCGACAGCAAGCTGGGTTCTCATTTTACTGACCTCATAGGATGGAAGACTGAGTCGACCTGGAGCTGGCTACTTGAACCAGTTTTCGCTGGGATCAAACTCAGGTCGTGAGCAGAGGGCTTCAACTGCAGACACTGGGAGGTAAACACAAGTGCCCCATCAATGATGTGGAACCAGCACTATGTCGTAGAAATACCCCAAGGGGACAGAGTGTTGTTTTTATAGCTAGACTATGGTCTTGACAAAATGGGGAAAACCCAATCCCTACGCTTCCCTGAGCTACCAAATGTTTTAATGGCCTTTGGACCAAAAATTCTAGACACTACTGCTCTGGAAGTTAAACCTCTGATTGGGTGAGTGGATATATTTTGTTTCCAGTACAAATGGGTGTAAATGAACATGTATGATCCTTACAGTGGCAGGGCATTTTTTGTAGCAGAAACTCATTTGCATTTTAGGCCACACACCCTTGGTGTAGCCAGTCCTCCAAGAGCTTACAGGGCTCTTAGTACAGGGTCTACTGTGAGCTCCAGGAGGATTGGTTATATTGGGGGTGTGTGACCTAATATGCAAACGAGTTCCTCCTACAAAAAAAGCCCTGGGCATGAGTTAAACAGATTACCATCTCTTATGATAGTGACGCTCAGTTTGAACTATTGATTGCAGATTGTAAAACAATTAGGGTTTTTCTAGTGTTTGTTTTGTGCTGAACAATGAAAACCTACTATGCTTTTTAAAAAGCTGACAACACAAGCCAATACAGAAAAAGGCACAATACATGGAGCAGAGCTTCTGTACTGTATAATGGGAGTTTATGCCATGATCCTCGCTTATAAAAGCATTTTAAAAGAGTGTTCTTATTGTCACCTGTGAAATGTTGGAGGGTCTACTCTACCATGTTAACAACATTCAGACATGCACACAAATGGCATCACAGGAGGTGACTCAAGTCAACTTAGAAATAACTAAGGCTCTTTTTATTTGGTGGAATTTATTCCCAGAAAAGTATTTTAAGGTTCACAGCCTTAGAGGGCCACCTTTTATTATTGTTTTTGTTAGTATTACTATTAGTTAAAACTTTTCATTATACTTTGGGAATAGAGGCACAAAGCAAGTAATTTGATGACTCTGTTAAGATGTTAACTAAAGTTTCATAGAAACAAACAGCACTGTAGCCGCAGGATTAAATTAATTCTGGAGACTCCAGCCTTGTGGGCATTTTTGAAATTTTGGAAACAGAAATTTTAAAGTTATGCAGCCCAGTTCTTGAAAGCAAATTCCCCCAGGATCTCCCATAATTATGCCAAGGGTAGCAACTTTCCATTTTGTGGTGTAATTCCAGAACATACAGTAGAAACGTGCCCAGAACAACTTTATTTTCATTTGTATTTTTTTTCCTTCATAGGAACTGCTGATTGGGAACTTGACAATGAGAGTTTTATAAGTTTAAAAATACATGCTGTCCTAAACCTAAGATCTGTTAAGAATCATTAACTTGCTTTCCTACATAGATATTCTGGATTGGCATATTCTCTGGTTTTTAAAAGATCATTCATGTTATCCCTTCTCTCAAAATTCTTTGATATCAAAATATGAATCAGTGATGTCTAATTCCCAGGATCATCATTAACACCTTTTAAAAAGATGGTACAACCTTGGCCACTTTCCAGTACACTGGTGAAGTAGCTGTTTTTAATGATAAATTACATATTTTTGTTAGCAGCTCAGTTACATTGGTTGTTAGTTCCTTTAGAACTCTCCTATGGATACCATCTGGTCCTAGTTGATTGATTGCAATTTAATTTCTTTAGCTCTCCATCACTTTTTTGATATTTGTGTTTTTGTGAGTGCCCGGATTTTTTTAAAAAAAATTAAAAATAAAACCCTGCATACATAGCTGATATCCTTTGGTGAAGAATAGCACAAAAATACTGTAATGTCTCCTTATTCTTACTAATTCAATTGAGTACAGGAGTAATGAATTCAGAAGTCAAAACCATTCCATTTTCTATTTATACTTTGTAACCATTTTAAATTACAAAAATGAGATTCAGTTTTTAAACTGGATTGAAGTGGTATCTACATTTCACCATGTACTGGCGCTTTCTGTTCACTGAAGCTAATGGTATTTTTCATACGTTTAACAGTGGATTTCAACCGGAACACTGACAACACACATACAGGCAAAAATTTTAGCTGTATATGAAACTATGATATGTGGAAAATACAACACATATTTTAGAAAGAAAGAGGAATTCATGAAACAAACTCTGAGTTCATGAAGGAGGAACAAACAAATGAGTGGATGGAAATGGAGTAGGGTGACAAAGTACAATAATTGATTGCCTATTTCCTTCAGTCTATACATTTATCTATTCATCAGCTCTGCCTTCTTCTTCTGCTGTCTTGATTTACTGTGCTTTCTACTTGCTTTAGACTGTTGCTCTCACTGTAAAGTTCCATACATGCCAATAATACAATTTAAATCATGATACTTGGACATTTTAACAAATCCTTCTTCAAATCAAAAAGTAACCGTTAGTCTGAAACAGCCTCAGGAGCTACCCCAGCAAGCCTGACCTTTCAACCTACAACCAGTCCAGCCAAGTTTATAGTGTCTTGAGGTCAGGTCTTCTATTTCACATGACTTCAGGGGTTTTAAAACCATACTGTGTTGAAGAAAATCTCAGCGAATTTTGTGATAAGTAAACTTTGCACTCCTGTTGTCCATGGAGACATAGCAACATGATTCTAATGAATTGTGGTGGCACAACATACGCAGGCAAAATTCATAAAGGATGGGAAAGATTAAAAGGAGAACAAATAGTCCAGGATGTACTAA